>NC_072006.2:55310000-56515000 GCF_028885655.2 Pongo abelii | reverse complement strand
ACCTACTTAAAATTGCATGCCCACCAGCATTTTCTGGTTCCCTTCCCTGCTTTATTTTTCTCCGTAATATTTACACCACTTGATTTGCACACTATATATTTAAATACTTATTGCATGCAACACTCCTAACTAGAATGTCAGCTCCATGAGGGCAGGGAATTTTGTCTCTTTGAGTCACAGCTCTGTTTCTAGTGCTTAGAACAGTTCCTGGCACACAGTCAGTACAGTACCTAATAAATATTTGCTAAATAAATTAGTGAATAAAGTCAACAGCAACAGCAGCTTTACATGCCTGGTTTCTGATCCTCACAGCAGTCCTAGGAGATAGAAATGGAAATTGTCCCCATTCTACAGGTAAAGAAACTGAGGACCAAGGAGGTAAGACACAGCCTAAGCTCTGGAGCAAACCCTTTCTGGTCTATAGCCATCTACTTTGGGACGACTCACAGGTTACATGGGATTAGCCCTGCCCCCAAAATGATCCCTGCACCTGGGTGCCTGAATCCCTTTGCTGTTGGGTTGTTTTTTTTTTTTTTTTCCTTGAGATGGAGTCTCCCTCTGTCACTCAGACTGGAGTGTAGTGGCATGATCTCAGCTCACTGCAACCTCTGTCTCCTGGGTCCAAGCGATTCTCCTGCCTCAGCCACCTGAGTAGCTGGGACTACAGGTGCACACCACCACTCCTGGCTAATTTTTGTGATTTTAGTAGAGACGGAGTCTCACCATGTTGGCCAGGCTGGTCTCAAACTCCTGACCTCAAACGATCCGCTCGCCTTAGGCTCCCAAAGTGCTGGGATTACAGACATGAGCCACCACACCCGGCCCTTTGCTGTGTTTAACCTGCCCACTCATGATGCTTCCTGCTGCCTCTCCAAGATACCAAAGCACAGGCAACAAAAGTGAAAACAGACAAATGGGACTATATTAATTTTTTTTTTGAGACGGAATTTTGCTCTTGTTGCCCAGGCTGGAGTGCAATGGCATGATCTGGGCTCACCGCAACCTCTGCCTCCCAGGTTCAAGCGATTCTCCTGCCTCAGCCTCCCAAGTAACTGGGATTACAGGCATGTGCCACGATGCCCAGCTAATTTTGTATTTTTAGTCGATATGGAGTTTCTCCATGTTAGTCAGGCTGGTCTCAAACTCCCGACCTCGGGTGATCTGCCTGCCTCGGGCTCCCAAAGTGCTGGTATTACAGGTGTGAGCCACTGCACCCAGCTGGGACTACATTAAATTTTAAAACTTGTGTGCATCAAAGGAAACAGCAGAAATGAAAATACAGCGTATGGAATGAGAAAATATTTGCAAATTATACATCTGAGAAGGGGTTGATACCCAAAATACTCCCACATTTCCCTCTGCTGTGACTTGCCCAGGCTTATGGTAGAGGATAGTTAAGAGATGGAGCCCAGCCAATCTCTGGGGAGAGCAGAAAGTGGCAGGAGGGTGAAGGGCCTACCACCTACCTTTCAAGAGAGTGCTGAGGAGCCCGTGAGCTGACTTGTAGGGAGGGCCTGGCCACCCATATTTACCCTACTGTGAACACCTTCCAGCACAGGGGGTCACTTGTGCAGGAAGTTGTAGAGCAGAAAGTTGGGAGGCCATGGAGTATGACCATGACGCAGCACCCTGGTTTTAGCACCAAAAGTTCTTGAGAAACCCCAGTCCACAACAAACAGGGATGGTTGATCATCCTAGCTCATGAGCATTTCAGTTAAGAGTTTGATGCACAAGTGCCAGAGTCTGGTTCTATTGAACTGTAATATATCCCTGTTGACATTTATTGAGATTCAACCATGGCCACATCCTGTGCTACTGAATTATCTTGTTAAATTTTGCAACACCCTTATGAAGTGGGCATGGTGATTGTCCCCATTTATAGTGAGAAAACAAGTTCAATGAAGTTACATCACTGGCCTGAGGTCACATCCACAGTGAATGATCAAACCTGAACTTACATCAGTCTGAAGACACATTTTAACATATCTGAAACAATGATGCATTTTAGAATCAGTGAGATTTCTGTCAACCAGCAGGCAGTCCAAAAACATTACCTTGCTGTGCATGTGAACAAACTTGATTTCAGTGGGTCACATTTTTGTTACCTCAGCTGCATTGTGTGCAATTTTGGAACTATATGTATTGAGTTTAATTGCTGTTTAAAATGTCTTCCAAGATATTGCATGATGAAGCAAGTTGAAGATGAAAAGTGATTGCTTACCCTGAAATGCCTGAAAACAGTAACAGGGGTAAATTTGATATTAATGAAGCAAATCTTCATTGTTGGAGGAGTGACTGCAGTTGCACGTTCTTGCAAAGCAACAACCGAGAGAGGTGGAATTCCTCATATAGACAGAGCTGGGTTAAGTTCTACTGCCAAGATAGATGGAAAAGGATGGTCTCTGCTAGTGGTTCTTAAACTTGAGCATGTATCAGGATCACCTGGAGGGCTTGTTAGAGCACAGATTGTTGGGTGCACCCCCAGAGTGTCTGATTCAGTAGGTCTGAGATGGGGCCCAAAAAATTTGCCTTGGTAACAAGTTCCCAGGCAGCTCCAATGCTGCTGTCTGGGGACCATGCTTTGAGAACCAAGCAGAGCGAGAGAAACCAGGAGAAATAGCCAGATCCCAGAGTAAATGAAAACATTTCAACAAGAGACAGGTGCAGCTGATTCATGCATCAGAGATACTTGGCATGAAAACAGGAAACATCAGTTTGTCTGAATCTTTCAGCTGACTTTAAACCAAAGCCCTTGACTTCCCTACACATATTTCCATTGAGAAAAATGGAAACTGTGGCTTTACTCAAATACCAAATGCTGACAGCACCAAGGTATCATTTGACATGTATCAGAGTGATATGATCACTACTGAAGGTGCCAAAGAGATGGAGATCAGGAACTTAGGTTTCCTGCCAAATGTCCAAAGAAGTCAGGAAAAGCCCACTCGATAAATATAAAATAAAATACCTAAAAAAAGAAAGGGTTGTCATAATGTGTTTAATTGGCAGCATTTTAATCATACATGAAATTATGATGCATTTTACAATCTAAAACATCTTAGATTCAAAGAAATATAGTGTTTGTTTTAAGAGAAAACAAACTAGCACCTGGAGCCTGTGGCATGGATATTAGTGCTTTGGACAAAGCTAAAATAAACTGTGATGTTAGGCCTGTGTTGACTTAAATAATCTGTAAATAAAATGTCAAAAATGTCAAAGGTGGTGTCTGAGTGACTGAAGTTTGGGAAACAGAATATTACAGCGGCTCTCAAAATCATCATTAGGGCTTCTTAGCCTGACAGGTTCATCCAATGAACAAGCCTCCATTGGTCATATTTACTTCTCATTTGAAACCAAATCTTCGTATAACAAATTACATTCTAAGAAAGAACCAGAAAAAGAAAGAGGAGGAGAGGAAGGAAAGAAGGGAGGGAGGGAAGGGGAAGAGGAGAAGGAGGGAGGGGAAGGGAAGAGGGAGGGAGGGAGGAAGGGAGGGAGAGAAGAAGGGAGGAAGGAAGGAAGGGAGGGAGGAAGGGAGGAAGGGAGGAAGGGAGGAAGGAAACATGCCTAAGTCCCAGACTATAAATGTAGTTAACAAAGTAGTCACTTAATTTTTTACAACAAAAAAATTTGAGACTGCCTATCTTATCTTTTACAATTTTATTTATTATTTACTTATTTTTATTTATTTATTTATTTATTTTTTTGAGACAGAGTTTCGCTCTTGTCACCCAGGCTGGAGTGTAACAGCACCATCTCGGCTCACTGCAACCCCCGCCTCCCAGGTTCAAGCAATTCTCTTGCCTCAGCCTCCAGAGTAGCTGAGATTTCAGGTGCCTGCCACCATGCCCAGCTAATTTTTGTATTTTTAGTAGAGATGGGGTTTCACCATGTTGGCCAGGCTAGTCTCGAGCTCCTGACCTGAGGTGATCCACCTGCCTCAGCCTCCCAAAGTGCTAGGATTACAGCTGTGAGCCATGGCGCCCGGCCTACAATTATATTTTATATTTAGTGTGTGTTTTGCTATTTTTTTTTTCTTTTTGCTTCAGAACCTCAGTAAGAGTACAAGGAATTTTTTGAGGGGGGAAAATACTTATGCTGAGAAGAATGTTAATTAGACTAGTTTTGCCCCAAATCCCTTCAATCGTTCCTTTTTGGTGTTTTATTAGGATTTTGTCGTATAGCTTATGAAAGCACCTAATGCATTTGGCTGCAGTTAACAGAAATCTTACCTGGCATAAATTATAGGGACATAAATTATAGGGACGTTTCTTGTTTACTTAAGAAGTTTAGGGCAGGCATGATAGTTAACACTGTGGGAGGCAGAGACAGGTAGATCACTTGAGCTCAGGAGTTTGAGACCAGCCCACGCAGCATGGCGAGACCCCAGTCTTTACAAAAAATACAAAAATTAGCCGGGCATGGTGGTGCATGCCTATAGTCCCAGCTGCTTGTGAGGCTAAGGTGGGAGGATTGCTCGAGCCTGGAAGGTCGAGGCTGCAGTGAGCTGTGATCGTGCCACTGCACTCCAGCCTGGGTGACAGAATGAAACCCTATCTCAGGAAAAAAAAAAAAAGAAAAAAGTATAGATTTGGGTGGCTTCAGAGCTCTGACTCAGCATCTGATTTTCATATTTACCCTTATGGTTACAGCATGGCTGCCACAGATCCAGGCATCACATCATCACTTCAGCATGTACAAAGACAGGAAGTAGGGCAGCCAGGGCAGCAAGATGAGCTTTTCTCAACTGCTTCTTTTACCATCTGCCCTGCCCACCCTGCCCCCCCAATGCTATTTTAAATCAGGGAGGAAAGTCTTTTGCAGAAGTCTCCCAGCAGATGCTCTCTGGTGTCTCATTAGCTAGAACTGGGTCACGTGATCACTCTGAAGCTGCAAGGGAGGCTGGGAAAGCAAACTAGTACATGCATTCTCTCTACAAAGGAAAGTAGGCAGACACCATAGCTAGAGGGCATTTATATTAAGAAAATTAATAATCACCATATCTTTTAGTTTCAGCTCCAGAATTTGTTTTTGAACATGGCTATCAAACTTATCTGCCCACGGAAAGTAATGAAAACCAGACAGCCACTGTCATCTCTCTCCCTGCCAAGTCACGCACCAAAAAGCCCACAACGCCACCTGCTCAGAAAAGGCTTAACTGTTGCTATCCAGGTAAAGGCAGCATTATGTCCTACTTGTGTAGAGGGTGTGATATTTAACCAGGCTCCAGGGCTCCTCCTCATGAGTTTCTGACAACTGCTCATGGATGTGCTCCAAACTACCTGGCATAAAAATCAGAGCCCCCTGGCATTTACCTCAGCACATACAACCTATCTCCCACTGTCTGTGGTCATTCTCCATGTGGGTTCTAAGACTTTTCTAGCCATAGGCCTTTGAAGTGGAACTCGTGAAAATTTCAGGTTGCTATAAATTTTTTTCCTATGCTATAGCTCAGGAAGATATCCAGTAAGAATTTTCTTTCCTTACTTTGGTTTTAATTTATTCGGAAATAATTTCAGACGTACAGAAAAGTTGCAAAAATTGTGCCAAAAAAATCCCTGTATGCCCTTCATCTACATTCCCCAAATGTTACCATTTTATTATATTTGCTTTGTCATTCTTTGTATATATACAAATATATATACAAGTATAGTTTTCCCCAAACCATTTGAAAGTTGCTGACAATGCGATTCCCCTTTATTCCTAAATACTTCAGTGTGTATTTCCTAAAAACCGGAATTTTGTTAAAATAACCACAGGACAATCATCAAGATCAGAAAATTAACATTTATAGGAACTATTATCTAACCTACTGACCTTAGTCAGATTTCATCATCAAGTGTCCCACCAATGTCCTTTCTACCAATATCAAAAGAATGACATTTTTCCCCTCTGATCTAGGCTCCAACCAGTGATCACTAATTGCATTTAGATTTTATGTCTTTCATTTCCTCTAATCAAGAACAGTTAAGCAATTATCTTTCATAAGCTTGACATTTTTGAAAAGTATAGGCCAGTGATTTTTGTCAAAAGGGCCTCAGTTTGGGTTTATTTGATGTTTCCTTATGATTAGATTCAGGTTACACAGCTTTGGCAGGAACCACAAAATGACGGTGTGTTTTTCCTGGTCATCATATATGAGGGCACATGAGATCTCTTTTTCCCATTACTGTGGTGTTAACTCTTGTCACTTGGTTAAGGATGTTTCTGCCAGTTTTCTCCATGCTAAAAGTTACTAAGTTTCCCTTTGTAATTAATCTTTCCTTTTTTTTTTTTTTTTTTTTTTAGGTTGCCAATTCAAGACTGCTTATGGCATGAAGGACATGGAGCGGCATTTAAAAATTCACACGGGTAAGTAGCATTTCTTTAGCGCATATGCCCTCAACACCTGCTCTGTGCTAAGAGCTGGGGATCCACTTAGGTCAGACCAATGATACCACTCCAAACGTCACTGGCTGTTACAGGAATACAAGTCCAGATTTTAAAAAATAAGGTGCCATTTGTACACATGATTTTGGCAGAAAAATCTTTAACATAATAAAATCCAGCTCTGGAGAGGATGTGAGTAAACTTAGCTAAGTGGGAATGTGAACTGCTACAGCCATTTTGAAAATGATTCTGCCAAAATTAATTAAAATTTGAATGCACATATTCTCATTTTGAGGAGATGATCCTACAAGTGCATGTGTGTGTGTGTAATGATTAGTAAAGAGAGGAATAAGGGGAGATAAAAGAAACTGTTTCTTTTTTGTCTTTTTCTCTTATTTTTTGAGACAAAGTCTCACTCTGTCGCCCAGGCTGGAGTGCGGTGGCACTCGACCCGCCCACCTCAGCCTCCAGAAGAGCTGGGACTACTGGCAGGCGCCACCACACCTGGCTAATGTTTTGTATTTTTTGTAGAGATGGGGGTCTCACCATGTTGCCCAGGCTGGTCTCGAATGCCTGGACTCAAGCGATCCACCCACCTCGGCCTCCCAAAGTGCTAGGATTACAGGTGTGAGCCACTGCACCTGGCCAAAACTTTCATTTTATGTATCTTTACGTTATATCAGTGAATACACTGAGTGTGTGTTATTTTTGTAATTTAGAAAGGAGAATTTAATAAATACTTGTTTTAAAAGAAGAGAAAAAGATCAATGCATGGGAAAAGAAAAAAGTGATTATTTCTGGTGATTTCATTTTTCTTTAATATATTATTTTTATGTTTCCCAGATTTTCTGCATGGAAAAGGAACTGCCTTTAGACTCTTTTTTAACAAAGTGTTAGACGCTAGTATTCAAATGATACAGATTTAAATTTTAAAAGTATAAATGTGTATAAGATGCAGCGAGTTTTAGCTTTGGCTTCACTAATTGCCCAAAGCCTGCTATTTAGCCTCAGCCTTTAGAAGATGAGTAACCAACAGTTATTTCTTAGATTCCTTGGCCATGACCAATAAGTGCCTTATTGCACTGGGGTCACCATGATATCTAATCAGCCTCACAGTGTCATGCCATCTGGATTTGTTCTAATTATCCAAATATTAAGTTTCAAGTATTGATTGGCAAGCATTCTAGTGTAATGAGCAATGAACCTTTCCATGTGGGTTTCATATGTTGAAGTTTCATCCATCAAGCCATAGCATATTTATTATTGAAAGAATAAAGTACTATAATTTTTGTTTTGTTTTGGTTTTGGTGTTTTTGAGATGGAGTTTCGCCCTTGTTGCCCAGGCTGGAGTGCAATGGTGCGCTCTTGGCTCACCGCAACCTCCGCCTCCCAGATTCAAGCGATTCTCCTGCCTCAGCCTCCCGAGTAGCTGGGATTACAGGCATGCACCAACACACCCAGCTAATTTTTGTATTTTTAGTAGAGAGGAGGTTTCTCCATGTTGGTCAGGCTGGTCTCGAACTCCCGACCTCAGGTGATCCACCCACCTTGGCCTCCCGAAGTGCTGGGATTACAAGCATGGGCTACCACATCCGGCTGAGTACTATAATTATTAGTGATGATAGGGAAAGCATTGTAAAAGTACAAGTGAGGGCCACAACTTTGTCTATTTCTGCAAATCCACAGAAAATATCTTCTACACAGTTAGCCTACCTTGTGTTTGTAGGATAGTTTCTGCGGTCTCTGTCTACATTTTCCAGTTTAAATGTATCTTCACCTTAGTTACCTTCGGAGAGTGGGGGTATGTTTAATTACCCCTGGAGTTGGGGTTTGGGGGAACAACAGCAACAGGGCTCTTTACCAGCAGAGCTGGCCAAAAACCACTGAGCTCTGCCAACATCCAGCATTTGCCCAGTGTTGGAAATACACAGTGTAGTGACCACAGGAACTGCTGAGCCACTGACAATGCTGGTAAATTATTGTTCCTGGATTTTTAAATTTGATGACTAAAATTTTTGTTTGTTTATGTTTTTGTTTTTGTTTTGTTTTTTTGAGACGGAGTCTCGCTCTGTCACCCAGGCTGGAGTGCAGTGGCGCGATCTTGGTTCACTGCAAGCTCTGCCTCCCAGGTTCATACCATTCTCCTGCCTCAGCCTCCCGAGCAGCTGGGACTACAGGCGCCTGCCACCACGCCCGGCTAGTTTTTTTGTATTTTCGGTAGAGACGGGGTTTAGCCGTGTTAGCCAGGATGGTCTCGATCTCCTGACCTCGTGATCCGCCCGCCTTGGCCTCCCAAAGTGCTGGGATTACAGACGTGAGCTACCGCGCCCAGCCTGCTAAAATGTTTAATAATGAAAATGCTAATTTTTTTTTTTTTCCTTTTGAGATGGAGTCTCACTCTGTCACCCAGGCTGTAGTGCAGTGGCACAATCTCAGCACACTGCAACCTCCACCTTCCGAGTTCAAGTGATTCTCCTGCCTCAGCCTCCCAAGTAGCAGGGATTACAGGTGCCCGCCACGATGCCCAGCTAATTTTTGTATTTTTAGTTCAGACAGGGTTTCACCATGTTGGCCAGGCTGGTCTCGAACTCCTGACCTCAAGTGATCTGCCTGCCTCGGCCTCCCAAAGTGCCAGGATTACAGGCGACAGCCACTGTGCCCAGTCAAAATGCTGATCTTTAATAAACTTTTACATGTATTCTTAAATCCCAAATATTTATTTATGATGACAGTGATCAGCTTCGGCTATTTTAGCACTTGGCTAGTTACGATTTGGTCAGAATACATATTTGATATATAAAGTAAAAAAAAGAAAATCCTGACTCACAGCCACCTCCTTCCATGACCAAAAGTCAGCTGTCCTAATAGACCTCTATGTCTCATTCTGAAATATTTGCATGCCTAGACCAGGTCTAAAAACACACATATTTAATTTTTCCATGTCTTACTAAGTTAATATGATACACGCTATCAGTGCAACTTGCTTTTTTTCATTTACTATTGCACATCATTTCACATCAGTATGTCATATCGACTTACTCTTTCTCATGGCCAAGTAAGGAACAGGTTCAGTAATTTATGCACATCCATACAGTGAAATACTTCAGCCTTAACAACCGCATTGTGGGTATGTAATGATATGAAACAGGTGATCGAAATTAGTGTAAGTGCAAGAAAGTAGTCAATAGGGAGGCAGTGCAGTATTTGGCAAAAAAAAAAAAAAAGAAAACAATCACAAGATGGTCCTGGGTTCTAATTCCAGCTGTTGCAAGGATTAAAGAAAATAATTCAAAGGCACAGTGCCATTCAAAAAGTATTTAAATTGATGTTAGCCAGGAGTTTTTATGTACCAAAAACATACACACACACAGATTGCAAAAATATACATCAAAAAGTCAGCAGTAGTTCACAGATGTCAAGTTGACATATGCATTAGTGAGGTTCAGATTAAGCTGCTGTAAGAATGAAACTGAAACACCAGCACAAACAAGATAGGGGTTTGTATCTGTCCCATGTAACCGTCCAGAGGTGAGCAGGCAGGCTAGGACAGGTGGGCAGCTCTGTCCTACGGACCGTCCAGGCGCTTAAGTTCCTCCCACCTCATTCTATTACATTACTCCACCATCTGCAGGTATGCCACTCTCACCTGCTCACTCACCTGTGCTCACCCACTCACTCACCTGCCCTCACCTGCTGCCTTACCCCCATGCCTTGGCTAGGAGCAGTAAAAGAGAAAATGTAAAAGGCAAGCCGTTTCCTCTTGTGAAAGAGACACACTTTACTTTCTCTGCCATCGCTTTGATAAGAACTTAGTCACAGATCACACCTAGCTGCAGGTGAGGCTGAGAAGTATAATCTTTCCCTGGTCAGCCATGAACTCTGCTGAAACTTAGGTATTCTAAATTTTAGGGTGCATCTCTGTTGTGAAAAGGAAAAAGGAGAGAGTGAATACAAGAGAAAATTAACAAAACTTATTATTTTACGTACCTATACTTTAAAATTTTAATTGCGTTCTATTTTTAATTTATAAAAAATTTATAAGAAATTCATATTGATCATTTAAAAACTTCAAGTAATATCAATAAGGAACATGGAAGAAACTTCCCCTCTCCCAAGATGTTAGCTCTTTGCCAATCATCCACCCAGTGTTTTAGGGTTTTCGGATTATTCTTTGGTGGTTGTATATGACTTTTTTCGTAAGGCAGTGGGAAATAAGCCTTTTCCTTTTTTAATCTTGTTTCCTGCTGCCATCTGTGTGTGTATGTGTTTGAAGGAGACAAACCCCATAAGTGTGAAGTCTGTGGCAAATGCTTTAGCCGGAAAGACAAGCTGAAAACTCACATGCGGTGCCACACGGGCGTGAAGCCCTACAAGTGTAAGACGTGTGACTACGCTGCTGCCGACAGCAGCAGCCTCAACAAGCACCTGAGGATCCACTCGGACGAGCGGCCCTTCAAATGCCAGATCTGCCCCTATGCCAGCCGCAACTCCAGCCAGCTCACTGTCCACCTGCGATCCCACACGGGTGAGTCCTGCCTGTTATTTGCTCTCTACGCTCCTCACTTTCTATGGCATAAATCATAAGCACCTTAAAGCATTCAGCTACAATGTAAGAAATCGAGTTGGAACCTTTGCTCATCCCGTTGTTTGCAGTTTTGTTTTTTTGTTGTTGTTGTTGTTTTGTCTCGCTCTGTTGCCCTGGCTGGAGTGGAGTGGCGCTATCTCAGCTCGCTGCAACCTCCACCTCCCAGGCTCAAGCAATTCTTGTGCCTCAGCCTCCCAAGAAGCTGGGATTACAGGCATGTTGCACCACGCCCAGCTAATTTTTTTGTATTTTTAGTAGAGATGGGGTTTTGCCATATTGGTCAGGCTGGTCTTGAACTGTTGACCTCAAGTGGTCTGCCCACCTCAGCCTCCCAAAGTGCTGGGATTACAGGCATTTTGTACCACACCTAGCTAACTTTTTCTATTTTTAGTAGAGGTGGGGTTTTGCCATATTTGTTAGGCTGGTCTTGAACTCCTGACCTCAAGTGTTGCCCACCTCAGCCTCCCAAAGTGCTGGGATTACAGGCGTGAGCCACCATGCCTGGCCCATTTGCAGTTTTGCTTTTCAGCTGCCTTGAAGAGCCTTTCTCAGTCAAGTAGGAGAAAATCATGAAGTTTATAACTTTATACATATGTATATCTCCTTATATAACTTTGTAATTTATTCACTCGTAAAGTATGTAATTGAGGAGGTGCACGAAATGAAATACACATATAAGCCATGTATCTTTGATAAATTCTGCATTATGGTTAGGCATTCCAATCATTTTTGAAGCATACTCTAGTTCAGCATGGAACAGCTTGACCAAAAAACATAGAGCAAAATTAGCAGAGTAGGTAACAACAAATTACATACTTTTTTCTTTTGGTGTATCAGTTAAATAATGATTCAGTAATGCTGCAGTAACAACCATGAAATCTCAGTGTTGTATAATAAACGTTTGTTGCTAACATACTTTAGGTCAGCAGAAAGTTGACTGGACAACTCTGTTGATCTTGGCTTGGCTTAACCACATGTGTGGGGAAGGTTGGGTGCCTCTCAGATTTGCCTGGGGATCTGCTGACCATGGGCTGGCTGGCTGTCCACTGGCCTTGGCTGAGGCAATCTGGTTCTGTTCTGTGCATCTCTCATCTTCCTCCCGGGACCATGGACTAACCCAGGCTTGTCCTTCTCATGAGGATGGCAGAGGTGCAAGCAAGCAAGCCCCAGTGTAAGCCCATTTCAAGTCTTTGCTTCTATAAGTTGTCAAGCATCACATTGGCTAAAGTAAGTCACATGTTTCATCCTGGTGTCAAGGGTGGGACTGAGCTCGCCTACAGTGAGAGGTCATCACAGTGTTACATGGCAAAGGTCAGGGATGCAGGGAAGGTGAAGAATTGGGACTTTTTTTTTTTTTTTTTTTGAGTTGGAGTCTCACTCTGTTGCCCAGGCTGGAGTGCAGTGACACGATCTCAGCTCACTGCAACCTCCGCCTCCTGGGTTCAAGTGATTCTCCTGTCTCAGCCTCCTGAGTAGATGGGATTATAGGTGCACATTGCCATGCCTGGCTAATTTTTTGTATTTTAGTAGAGATGGGGTTTCACCATGTTGCCCAGGCTGGTCTCAAACTCCTGAGCTCAGGCAATCTGCCCGCCTCAGCCTCCCAAAGTGCTAGGATTACAGGTGTGAGCCACCACGCCGGGCTGAATTGGGACCATTTTTGCAAACAACCACAGTCCACCTTTATCCCCACCATCATTCACATCTCTCTGACAGGCAAAATGCATTGACAAGTCTCATCCAATCATAGGATCAGCCTTAAAGACCACAATTGCATGATCTCCCTTGGGTCTGGATATGGTTTCTCTTCATCTAGAGACGGTTGAAATAAAAGACAAGTTGTCTGTCATGATACACCCAATATACAGTGGTAAAACAAAAAGCCAGAATAATTACCGTAATTCTACCATTTGAAAGTAGTGTAAGACACATGCACACGTATGTTTACTGCAGCACTGTTCACAATAGCAAAGACTTGGAACCAACCCAAATGCCCATCAATGATAGACTGGATTAAGAAAATGTGGCACATATACGCCATGGAATACTACGCAGCCATAAAAAAGGTTGAGTTCATGTCCTTTGCAGGGACATGGATGAAGCTGGAAACCATCATTCTTAGCAAACTAACACAGGAACAGAAAACCAAACACTACATGTTCTCACTCATAAGTGGGAGTTGAACAATGAGAACACATGGACACAGGGAGGGGAACATCACACACCGGGGCCTGTCAAGTGGTGGGAGGCTAGGGGAGGGATAGCATTAGGAGAAATACCTAATGTAGATGACGGGTTGATGGGTACAGCAAACCACCATGGCACGTGTGTACCTGTGTAACAGACCTGCACGTTCTGCATATGTATCCCAGAACTTAAAGTATAATTTAAAAAAAGAAAGAAAGAAAGTAGTATAGAAGAATGGGAGGCATTTTTCAGTCCCTGGTCCATAGCGTTTCTGAAATTCTTCTGGGCACAGGTTCCCCCTACTCAGGGGATAGGGAATGTTTCTTGATTAGGCCTTGGCTCAGCTCTTTGGTTCTTAACGCTGCCCATTGGAACATGCTTTCCATCACTTTCCTAAGCTACTTCTGAAAAAGATTGCAAAATGTACCTTTGAGAAACTTTCTCAGCTTGCTTCCTGTCTACCAAAAGCTGGAGGTCTTTTACCTTTTGTTTTAGTAAGGCTGGTGACAGTTTTGCTAGTAGAGCTGTCTTTAAAAACTGTGAGTTTCCTATGTATCCATATGCCAAAAGCCATACCCACAATTCTTTTGGAATCTTTCCTCTTTTTCTAAACAATTATAGGCACCTTTGGCATTTAACCTTCTGTGGGTTTTAGGAGTCCTTTGTCCAGCTGAGAGAACATACTTGGCACCAACTTAATTCTCACCATTCTTAATTCTCTTTTGGAGATTTTAATAAAGAGTCTTACATTCAGACCCCTTATTTCACATTTGGTCTTCACTCTGAGACTAGTTTCTTAGATATGGTCTTTGTCCCAGGCTTTTGTCTTACTTGGGAAAGCTGGCTGGAGAAGCTGGCTGGAGATGAGAAACTATATCCAGTAAATCTTTGACTTTCTATATTCCCTCTAAATTCTGCTTACAAAATGTCCAGTTCTTTTTGTGAGTTTGTCTCTTTTTGTGAGTTTGTCTCTTTCTTATAGTCTTTTATCATATGCAGCTTATAAAACACTTTCACTGTTCTGCCTAGAATTTATCTCTTTATTCAAGTCCAAAACTCATGACATACATTTTCTGTCTTCTAAGCTACCACGATGACGTGACAGTCTTACCAAATGTTTGCCATTAAGTAGTGTGCATTGCCATTTTTCCAGCCTCCACATGCAACCCAATCTCAAAACCAGTGCTCTGTATTTCGGTTCTCTGTTACGGCATCACCCTTTTTCTAGATACCAATATCTGTATCCATTGTCTGTTGTCACAGTGATGCAGCGTGCACTGCAGTGATGCAGTGCAATATGCTTTTTCTGTTCCCATGTGGGGATCAGCTGGGCAAACCAGCTGACCTTGGCTGGGCTCTCTTATTAGTCTGAGGATCTGCTGGTTACGGGCTGGCTGTCCACTGGCCTTGGCTGAGGAAATCAGCTCTGCCCCACATGTCTCTTGGCCTTCTGAGACCAGCAGGTTAGGCCAGGATTGACCTCATGGTCATGACCGAGGTGTAAGCAAGCAAGCAAGCCCCAGTGCACAAGCGCATTTCAAGCCATTCCTTGTTTCAAGTTACTAAACATACCATTGGTGAAATCCAACGACATGTTTGAGGCTTTTGTCGTGGATCATGGGAGAACATGCCTAACTATATACATGGCAGAGGCTGTGCGCCACAAGGAGGGGTGGGAGGTGGGGAGATTTGGGAACATTTTTGTAATCTACAGCAAGTTCAGACGTTGGCATAATCGATGCCCAACTGATTGCTTCAGAAATTTCCCCCAGCCTAAGTTAGAGAAGCTGAAAAATTCATTTATGAAAATGGTTCATTTTGATTGATAAGGATGAAGTTACTATTTATAGCAGCATCTTTAAAATTGGTCTAGAAAAGGTGTGTTTTTCAAAAATTTCAATGTGTGCCATTTATGCATGGTCTTCGTGGAATGTTCATTTTCCCTTTTGTAAATCTGTGGCACTGGTAAAACTGTAAATTAATAGGATTTTGTTTTTACCCTTTCGGCGATTGGATAGACTGCATCAACACTTGTTTTAGTAGCAACCCAAACTCAAGGAAGATCTGTCAGCTTAAATATATGTCGCTTATTTATCCAACATTCTTTAAACCTCGCTATGTGCCAGACACAGTGGGAATCAGGTAGTAGGCAAGAATGAATATAGTCATTAGCTTTGAAGACCTTAGTGTCCAGTGGGACTATTTGACCAGTATACTTCATTAAAGAAATGTTTATGGTTAAATTAAAAAAAAAAAAAAGACAAAGGAATTTAAAACCTTTGCTTTCATGCCAAAAAACGTTGTTAAGCTCTGCAACTTAGCTGCGAGATTTGGTTTTCTGGATTTTCTGGGTCTCACCTCTGCAGATTGCTAAAAAAAAAGTGAAAAAAGACTGTCCCTGTAATTTTGGCAGGGATGTAACTGGGAAACCTAGTAAAACATTCTGGAGCAAGGATTTTGACTTTGAGTCTACAGATGTCTGCCCCTGAGAAATCCATGAGTAGACTTGGGAGGGAGGTCCTTGGATGGGGGTGGGGAAAAAAAAGACGTCTTCATTTTCACTAGCCTGTATTAAAATTTGACATGTCCTTCAATTATGAAAACAGGCAACCAATCTGATAACAGTGCATGTGAAGTTGTCGCCAGCGGAAATCAAAAATCTTTTCATGATGATTGCTGCAGATAGAGCAAAATATCTTTTACACTCTATTTAGAAATGACTGTAGTTACTAGACCTGCCTCTAGGTCTGATTCTTGAATGCATTAATGAAACACACACATTGGCATATCACAATTTTTTCTCTTTAATAACTATTTTAATATAATTAGTTTCTTTTATATTCCTATTGGTTTTTATTTTAGTTTATTGGGTACATTTAAAACATTATCCAAGAAGAGTTCCATGGACTTCACTAAACTGCCAAAAAGGGGTAATGGCATAAAAAAGGTTAAGAACAACATTCTCAGGCAGCAAAAGGCCCTTTTTCTGAAAAGGGCCAGATAGTAAATATTTTAGGCTTTGTGGGCCATGCAGTATCTATCACAAATACTCACCCCTACCATTACGGCAGGCAAGTAACCATATGTAAACAAATATGCATGGCTGTGTTTCAGTAAAACTTTATTTATAGAAACAGGCTGTGGGCAGGATCTAGCCCATAGGCTGTAGCTTACTCTTCCTTGTTCTGGAGTTTAGTATGCATGATCTTGGTGGTATTCAGTCATACAAAGCATTTTTTTAAGTTTAGGTTTAGGCCTCTCAGTGTTCTAGAAGCTTGTTCAGTTGCCTCCTGCCATCTTTGTTTGCATTCATTAAGCAGCTCATGGTGAAGTAGCAGATCCTATGTCAAAAAGCTGGAACACCATCCCAGTCTTGTGGGTTTATGGCCTAAGAAAGCAAACATCAGTTATATGCACAGATAATTACATAGCATCTAAAGATACCAGTTGCGGAGTCAGCCTGAATTGGAATCCAAGCCCTTCTTTGTACTACGGGGCGACCAAGAACAAGTTATGTAGTCTGTCTGGGTCTCAGCCTTCTCCTCTGTGTAACTGTGTTAAAAAAACAATATTAATAATAGCACCCACCACAGGGCAATCTTCCCAGCATCAAGTGAGACCATGCTTGTGGAGTGTTCAGCATAGCGCCTGCCATCCCGGAAGCCATTGAAGAATATTAGCTGCTATTTTGCTTAACTTAAACAATGTTGAAATGAGGGGTCGCCAATTTGCTTGAATTGTCATTGCCTCAGATAATTTGGACTTGGCATTCATTGAGGAAGTAAATTTGGAATATGGTATCCAATCAGATGTTTGCAATTTCACTTGCCTTGCTCATCTTTCAGCGAATATGAATTTTTTTAAAAAAAAAATCAAGCAGCTGGATTTTGTAACTTCACAAGTAAAGAACGCAGCTGGCAATATGGGATAAATAAATTTTGTGCAAGAAACATCTTTATTAATAAAGATCTGCATGAAATATAAGCTGGGTGTTTCAGTCATTGTAAAACCATACTCCAATGAATGCAGCACGGAGCTGACCCATTCGAAAATATATTGTTGAATCTGTTACAACATGTAACTCAATCAAAATCAACGGGTTGTGCAAAAGTCTTCAACTGTGAACCATTAACTAGCAGAGTGGGCACATTAACTGTATGAAAGATAGTTTGAGTGTTTTAAAGAATATAACAAGTATACTTGTAAATCTTATTTTATCTGGGACAATTAAATTGCTCTTTTCGATCTCCCATTTTTCTTCTGGGTTTGATACCGGTGGTGGTGGTTTGGGTCCGGGGAAAGAAAAAGACGCCCTACCCCTCTTCCCCCACTCCCAGGGGGCTGCTAGAAGCTGCAGTTAGGAGGTCAGCACCCACCCACCTTGTATAAGCGATTTTCTGGTGTGTGCTTCGGGGGGATCCGCTGTGGTTGTTGCCTGCCTGTTCTTATCGAAACTCACCTTGTGTTGACAGGGGACGCCCCCTTCCAGTGCTGGCTCTGTAGCGCCAAGTTCAAAATCAGCTCGGACTTGAAAAGGCACATGCGGGTGCACTCGGGGGAGAAGCCTTTCAAGTGCGAGTTCTGCAATGTCCGCTGCACCATGAAGGGGAACCTCAAGTCGCACATCCGTATCAAGCACAGCGGGAATAACTTCAAGTGTCCGCATTGCGACTTCCTGGGTGACAGCAAAGCCACCCTCCGGAAGCACAGCCGCGTGCACCAGTCGGAGCATCCTGAGAAGTGCTCGGAATGCAGCTACTCCTGCTCCAGCAAGGCCGCCCTGCGCATCCACGAGCGCATCCACTGCACCGACCGCCCTTTCAAGTGCAACTACTGCAGCTTCGACACCAAACAGCCCAGCAACCTGAGCAAGCACATGAAGAAGTTCCATGGGGACATGGTTAAGACTGAGGCTCTGGAGAGGAAGGACACGGGCAGGCAGAGCAGCCGGCAGGTGGCCAAGCTGGATGCCAAGAAGACTTTCCACTGCGATATATGCGATGCCTCCTTCATGCGGGAGGACTCGCTCCGCAGCCACAAGAGACAGCACAGTGAGTACAATGAGAGTAAGAACTCGGACGTGACCGTCCTGCAGTTTCAGATCGACCCCAGCAAGCAGCCCGCCACGCCCCTCACTGTGGGACACCTCCAGGTGCCCCTCCAGCCCAGCCAAATGCCCCAGTTCAGCGAGGGAAGAGTCAAAATCATCGTTGGGCATCAGGTGCCCCAGGCGAACACCATCGTCCAGGCTGCCGCCGCTGCAGTGAACATCGTCCCGCCTGCCTTGGTGGCCCAGAACCCAGAGGAACTCCCAGGGAACAGCCGGCTGCAGATCCTGCGCCAGGTCAGTCTGATCGCCCCCCCTCAGTCCTCGCGGTGTCCGAGCGAGGCGGGCGGAATGACCCAGCCGGCTGTCCTGCTGACCACTCACGACCAGACGGACGGAGCCACTCTGCACCAGACTCTCATCCCCACGGCCCCAGGTGGCCCCCAGGAAGGCTCTGGCAATCAGACTTTCATTACCAGTTCGGGTATTACTTGCACTGACTTTGAAGGCCTAAACGCCTTGATTCAGGAGGGGACAGCAGAAGTGACAGTGGTGAGCGATGGAGGCCAGAACATCGCAGTGGCCACCACAGCGCCACCGGTCTTCTCCTCCTCTTCCCAGCAAGAACTTCCCAAGCAGACCTACTCCATCATTCAAGGGGCAGCCCATCCAGCTTTGCTCTGTCCCGCCGACTCCATTCCAGATTAGTGCTTAAAAAATAAAAGGAGTGGGGGAAAGGAATTGAGAAAAAGAAATCATAAGTAGAATTCTCTAAAAGGTTTGCTCTTAATGTTTTCTTTGTTTTGTTTTGTTTTTGAGAGGGAGTCTCGCTGTGTTTCCCAGGCTGGAGTGCAGTGGCACGATCTTGGCTCACTGCAACGTCCGCCTCCCAGGTTCAAGCGATTCTCGTGCCTCAGCCTCCGGAATAGCTGGGACCACAGGTGTATGACATCATGACTGGCTAATTTTTGTATATTTACTAGAGACGGGGTTTCATCATGTTGAACTCCTGACCTCAAGTGATCTGCCCACCTCAGCCTCCCAAAGTGCTGGGATTGCAGGTGTGAGCCACCATGCCTGGCCGTGGTTTGCTCTTAATGTTTTTAAGGATGGTTGTGAATCCCCCTGGCCCCATAATAAATTGTAATTTTATACTGCTTACTATAATTTTTTTAACACTGTAACAACTTTGAGACCACCTCTGAATCGTCGCATTATAACTGTCGTAGAATCTTAAATGTTACCAAGATGATTCCAGTGAGGGGTTGGAATTAAATGCATTAAGTAGTGAATATATGTGTTTGTTTCCAACTTGATTTTCCAACTCTAATAAAGGTTTTTGTCCATCTTATTACATTTGTGTAGTAAATGGTACTTCCCAGCCTCTCTTTTGCCCCATTCTGGAATACTCCCCAGAGTTTGGGGGTGTTCATGTTTTATACACGTAAGTCTGTTGGCATGAAGGACCATTTTCTACATAATGTGACATGGATACTTGACCCAAAAAAAAATGTTTAGTGCTAATGAGCAGAAAATGAATGGTTCCCTAATAAATTGATATCTGATTAAAATATACTGAATGTTAATGATTCTTTAGAACCAAGGTGGGATTTGGGAATGATGGGGCGTGAGTCATTAGTCAAAAACAACCTGAAGCAGCAAAGGTTTTTAGTCCTCTCATAAACGTCACACAATCATCTTACCTTCTCCACAGTCACATTAAATAGATGTGGTACCTAAAGTGATAAAGTGATCCATCCCACTGTCGTTTTCATTTTGAAACTTCAGACTGACGATCCTGGCATTTCTGTTTAGACGCAAAAATGATCAAAGTTCCTACTAACAAGACAGAATTTTCTAGAATACCATTTTTGAGATGTTAATATCTGTGCAGAATCCAGATGAGTGGACTGAGAGAGTACCTAGATTTTTTCCAAAGCGTAGGTTGTATTGAGAAGAGGAAAATTCAAATTGTGTTGTTTTACATTGAAATGCTGTTTGATCAGTAGGTGGTGCCAGAGAGCAAGCTAGAATCACCTATATTTGTACCTTAAGCCATTCTCTAAGGTTGTAATAGCACTCATTTCTGCTGTCAGCAAGGATTGGTGAGGAGGGGAGGTTACTCTTAGGACAGAAGCATATTTAGAATATTATGAGAATACTTAGATACATTTTTACCACTTTTATTCTTCTTTCTTTGATCCGTAATAGTTGAACACAATTTTGAGGTCTTGCTATATTATATTTGCCATAATTTCTTTATTTTCCTATCATCAATGATAATAGTGAGTTATTAACTATGGTTTTTGGTAAGAAACAGAAAAGGCTTGCAGTGTACAATGTTAGTGATTTAAATAATTTTGTCACTTTAAACTTACTGCTTACAGCCCTTTAGAAAAACTGTTCTGCTTTTGAATTTCAGCTGGGAAACTTCCATTGTCGTGGTCCTATTTTCTACATCTTTCTTTTTTCCCACTTTTTTCAACTGTAAAGGATCTTTTCCTGATTATAATGTGTATTCAAGATAGAAAATATGAAAAACAGAATATTACTAGGAAAAAAATAGAAGTTACTAATAATCTTACTGTCCAGATATAAACTATACAGATTGTAACCATTTTGATGGACTTCCTATCAATCTTTTTTTTTTTTTTGAGACGGAGTCTCGCTCTGTCACCCAGGCTGGAGTGCAGTGGCCCAATCTCGGCTCACTACAAGCTCCACCTCCTGGGTTCAAACCATTCTCCTGCCTCAGCCTCCTGAGTAGCTGGGACTATAGGCACCCGCCACCAAGTCTGGCTAATTTTTTGTATTTTTAGTAGAGACAGGGTTTCACCGTAGCCAGGATGGTCTTGATCTCCTGACGTTGTGATCCACCCACCTCGGCCTCCCAAAGTGCTGAGATTACAGGCGTGAGCCACCGTGCCTGGCCCTTATCAATCTTTTTTTATGCTTACGTATATATGTTTTCTACTCCAGTTATAAAGTTGTAGTTTAATTCAGCATAATATTTTTTACATTCTATATTTCCTTTTGTATCCTTAGATCTCTACCTACCAGCTGCCTTCTATATATATATACATACACATACATACATACACATGCATGCATAGAGATGTATACACATGCATATTTGATTTGTTGGTTGTTTTGTCTTTTTACAAACTACAACAGTAAAACTTATTCTTTGGAATAAATTATACACAGAATTGTACAAACACCAAGCCTACAACTTCCAGCCCCTCCGTATTCTCACCCCACCCAAGGTAAGTAATGTTAGGTGCTCTGTGTTCTTACCAATATACATAGACCCAAAAGATAACATAGAAAAGGTTTTTCCTAGTTCTATAGTAGTTGTAACATATTCTGTACATTTCTCTGCAACTTGCTTTGATTATTCCATTTATTGACAGTCCTGTGGGTCAACACAACTAGACCTAGTTTTTTTAAACAAGTGTTACAGACATGCCAGGCTTTAGTCCGTCATCTTGCTGTTATGATTATTCAGGTTGTTTGGGGAATATTTTTGCCATTACAACTGCCCCAGTAAACTCTCATATTCAGCTCTTTTTTTTTTTTTTTTTTCCCTGTAAGTAGATTCAAAAGAGTAAGTTTCACGGAGTTTCCATAGTTTGTACTTGCATAAATATGGATTAATTTTCACAATGATAGTCTCATCCCTGATGTGGGCTCAACTACCTTTGGAAGTTTTATCAATCAGCTGCGTGAAAATGGTTATCTGGCCTTTATGCACTCCCCTAGCTGGTGCTGTGGTCTGCGTTTTCTGAAACATCTCTGCATAGGGCTGGTTGACCATGTGTGCTTCTCTCTTCTATGAAATTAGAACTCTTACTCCCTCCTTTTGGTTGTTGGGAAGTTGGGGACATTAACCCGACATCAGTCACACATTGCTGAGTTTCTTCCCCTCCTGTCATTGTCTTTTGACTTTACTTGTGGGGCTGTCACCATATAAAAATGACTGTCTTTTTCTGTAGTTAGATTCTTCTGTCGCTTCATTTGTGGCACCTGTATTTTCTAAGAACGTCCATCCTTCTCCTGAGATTAAATTGGTTTTCCCTTTAGTGCTTTTATTGCTTGCTTGTTTGTTTTTCAATGGCTGCTTGCTGCAGCCAGAATTCTTTTTTTTTTTTTTTTTTTTTCTTGTTTTGAGACAGAGTCTGGCTGTCGCCCAGCCTGGAGTGCAGTGGCACGATCTCAGCTCACTACCCGCTCTGCCTCCCAAGCTCAGGTGATGCTCCTGCCTCAGCCTCCCAAGTAGCTGGGATCACAGGCATGTGCCACCATGCCTGGCTAATTTTTGTATTTTTAGTAGAGACGAGATTTTGCCATGTTGGCCATGCTGGTCTCGAACTCCTGGCCTCCAGTGATCTGTCCACCTCAGCCTCCCAGAATGCTGGGATCACAGCTCTTGCCCAGAACTCATATTTATATGTTATGATGAACAGGTTTGACTGTCCGCTTATGCCAGGACCATTTGTTAAATATTATTTTCCTGAAAACTGAAATCCTAATTTAACCCATCGTGTAGACAAAGTTCACAAATATACTTCTAGAACTTCTTTATTCTGGAAGATTAGAGATCTGAGATTCCAGAAGAAGATCTGGCTTGCCAACATCACATATTTGATTATACTAGCATTAAGGTAAGCGTAATCTTTTAGACTTACAAAGCTTCCCCCAGCTATTATTTTCCAAAATGTTCTTAGCAATTCTTAGATATGTATTCTTCCAAAGGAACTGTTATTTCACCCAGTACCTAAACCACCCCCACCAAAAAAGAAAACCTTTTGGAGATTTTTATTGAAATTGCATCAGTATTTTATATGAACTTATCGAAAGCATGACTATGAAAATATTAAGTCTTCCACCCAAAAACCTTTATTTAGCTCCTATTGTAAACATTATTCAGTCAAATTATGTAGTATATTTTTATTATATAATGTCTGTGTTTCTTTTTTTTTGAGATGGAGTCTCGCTCTGTCACCCAGACTGGAATGCAGTGGCGCAATTTTGGCTCACTGCAGCCTCCACTTCCTGGGTCCAAGCGATTCTCCCACTTCAGCCTCTTGAGTAGCTGGGATTACAGGCGCCTGCCACCATGCCTGGCTAATTTTTTTGTGTGTATTTTTAGTAGAGATGGTTTTTCGCCATGTGGGCCTGGCTGGTCTTGCACTTCCGGCCTCAAGTGATCTGCCTGCCTCGGCCTCCCAAAGTGCTGGGATTACAGGTATGAGCCCCGTGCCCGGTCCTGTGTTTTCTTATTATTCCATAATTTTATCATAATTGTGAATAGGAATTTTTGCATTTGTTGCAAACATCAAGAAAAGCCAAAATAGGGTATATTTGTCTATATTAAAGAAAAATTCTCAGTAATGAATGGTATTTCTTAGAATATTTTTACTACTTATTTTGTTTTTTTGTCCTGTTGCTTTAGCCAGAACCTCCAAACAATGCTGATATAGCTGGCATCCTTGCTGTGTCCCTAATTCTAACTTTAGAATTTTCCAACGTAATATACACCACTCCTTTGGATAATGGTTTTTATAATACTTAGGTAATTTTCTTCTGCTCCAGTTTTCACTTACAGTGAAATTGCTTGAACCCGGGAGGTGGAGGCTGCAGTGAGCCAAAATTGCGCCACTGCACTCCAGCCTGGGTGACAGAGTGTGACTCCATCTCAAAAAAAAAGAAACATAGACCTTATATAATGAAAATAGACTACATAATTTGACTGAATAATGTTTACAATGGAGTTAAATAAAGGTTTTTGAGTGGAAGACATAATATTTTCATAGTCATTCTTTTGATAAGTTCATATAAAATACTGATGCAATTTCACTTATCAGGGTAGCTTGCTGAATTTTATCAAGTATCTTCTTAAAATTGTTAGCTGTAAGTATTTGGGTTTTGCACTTAAATATGTTGACACAGTGCATTTGTGTAGCATATAGCCTGGTATGTTAAGTCACCTTGCCTTCCTGGAACAAATCCTCTTGGTCATGTTGGATTATTCTTCCAAAGCACTGCTGGATTTCGTTTTCTAATATCTTGTCTGGAAGTTTTACAACTCTAGTCGTGTGCTGCATAACGGCATTTTGACCAACGACAGACTCCATGTTACAATGGTGATCTCGATCTCGTAATAATAATGGAGCTGAAAAATTCCTATTGCCTACTGACATCTTGATGATCTGAACCCTGCCTAGGCTAAGGCTAATGTCCATGTTTGTGTCTTAGTTTTGTTTTGTTTTGTTTTTAATTTGAAAAAGTTAAAAAAAATTAAAATAGAAAAGGCTTATAAAATAAGGATATAAAGAAAGAATATTTTTGTATGGTTGTACAACGCTTGTGTTTTACGCCAAGTGTTACAAAAGATTTTGATGAGTCAAAATCTACAATTAATACATGTATAAAGTAAAAAGGTTAAAATATGCTATACTTAATTTACTACTGAAGAAAGACTTTTTAAATAAATTTAGAGTAGTCTAAGTGTACAGTGTTTATAAGGTCTGCAGTAGTACACAGTCACGTCCTAGGTCTTCACATTCACTCACCACTCACTCACTGACTCACCCAGAGCAACTTCCAGTCCTGCAAGCTCCATTCATGATAAGTGTCCTAAACAGGTGTACCATATTTTTTATCTTTTATACGATATTTTTATTGTACTTTTGTTTTGTTTTGTTTTTGAGACAGGGTCTTACTCTGTCTGTCACCCAGGCTGGAGTGCAGTGGCACAATCACAGCTCACTGCAGCCTCAACCTCCCCAGGCTCAGGTGATCCTCCCACCTCAGCCTCCCAAGTAGCTGGGACCACAGGCATGTACCACCATGTATTTTTTGTAGAGATGGGGTGTTGCCATGCTGCCCAGGCTGGTCTCGAACTCCTGGGCTCAAGTGATCCACCCACCTCAGCCTCCCAAACTGCTGGGATTACAGGCATGAGCCACCACGCCTGGGCTACAGTACCTTTTCTATGTTTAGTTATATTTAGATAGACAAGTACTTACCATTGTGTTACCATTACCTACAGTACTCAGCACGTTCACGTGCTGTATGGATTTCTAGCCTAGGAGCCATAGGCTACACCCTATTTCTCAGAATGGATCCCTGCTGATAAGTGGCAACGACTGTATACACATACATGCAGCTGGTCTCTAGTTTTCTTTTTTAATGCTATCTCTGATTTCTGCTTGTTTCTTATGCAACTCTAAAAATAAATTGGAGCTTGTGCAACTCTAAAAATAAACTGGAGCTCTTTTCTTCTTTTTCGGTGACCTGAAATAGTTTGACTATCTCAGAAATTATCTGTTCTGTTATCTTGGCTGATACTCTTTTTCATTGTAACATTCTTAACAAATTTCCCAATTATTTTCTGTAATTACTGATCTGTTCAGGTTGTATACCTTATCTGGATCAATTTTAGTAGTTTATATTTAGCAAAAGAAAAAACATCATTTACTCTGCTCTAAATTTTCAATTATGTAGCCTTATGATTCCATTTAACTTTCTTTTTAAAATATTTTAATATCTTTGGCATTTGGGGGTCCACCACCTTTCTTGTTACTACTGGTTTTGGGGTTTCTTTTTTTATTGTTGTATTTTTAGTCTTCTACTTAGTATGCTAAGGATTTACTTATTTAGTCATTTGTATTAAAGTAAAAGTAGCACTTTTGCTTTTATTTATTTCTCTACTCCTCCTCCATTTCATTCATTTCAGCTTTCAGCACTTTTTTTTTTTTTTTTGAGACGGAGTCTCGCTGTCACCAGGTTGGAGTGCAGTGGCACGATCTCAGCTCACTGCAACCTCCACCTCTCGGATTCAAGCGACTCTCCTGCCTCAGCCTCCCGAATAGCTGGGACTACAGGTGCACGCTATCACACCCAGCTAATTTTTTTGTATTTTTTTAGAGACGGGGTTTCACCATGTTGACCAGGATGGTCTTGATCTCTTGACCTCGTGATCCGCCCACCTTGGCCTCCCAAAGTGCTGGGATTGTAGGTGTGCGCCACCATGCCTGGTCTCAGCTTTTATTTTAATAATTATTTCCCCTGCTTTTCTTTCATTTTATTTTGTTATTCTAATTTCATGTATTAAGTTCACTTACTCTTTAGTAATAAAAACATTTAAAGCTATATATTTTCCATTATGCCTTCACCTGTGTTAAAAGATAATTTTTTAAGTTAAAATCATGACTGTCATACAAATATAAGATTAACACATGTCAAGTATTTAATTCATTAATTAAAGGGGGAATCAGTAAGCTATCACAACAGGCTCAAAGAAGGATTAACAAATGCATGATTACATAGGCAATCAGGAATGCTGAAATAAATTCACCAACAGATGCAAAACTGGTCAGTATCTCCAGAGTAGTAATTAGCTGTATTCCATCAAACGAAATCTGTTTGCAGTCCTGTGGATGAGTTATTTGCAATACTATCTATTTCTGTAACCTGCAAAGTTATAAAATGGCCAGGCATGGTGGTTCACGCCTATAATCTCAGCATTTTGGGAGGCCAAGGCAAAAGGATCACAGGAGCCCAAGGATTCCATTCCAGCCTGAGCAGCACAGGGGAGACCCTGTCTCTACAAATACTATTAATAATAAAAAAAAAAATTGGCCGGGCGTGGTGGTGTGCACTTGTAGTCCCAGCTACTCTAGAGGCTGAGATTAGAGGATCACTTCAGCTGGGGAGGTTGAGGCTGCAGTGAGCTGTGATCATGTGCCACTGCACTCTAGCCTTGGTGACAGAGTGAGACTGTGTCTAAAAACAAACAAACAAACAAAACAAAAAAAACTAAGTCGTAAAATAGCTCAAAAACAATAAACAATGAAGAGCACTAACCTCTATAGAAGCAGATAATCCAGAACTGGGAAGTGACAGGATATCCTGTAATCTTTATTGCCTACAAAATCATTCAAAACTTGTCCTTATATCCATCCCTATAAACTTTTATATGACATGCCCTTCTTTCCATAAACTTCTAGACTTTGTTATTTCAGTTTTAGGGATGGTTAGTTGGTTGCTTTGAAGGGGATAGGGCCAGAATCCAGGGGTTATATAAAGGTATGTTTCCTATTTTTCAAGTACAGGCATGTTTCGGAGATATTGTGAGTTTGGTTCCAGACCACCACAATAAAGCAAATATCACAATAAAGTGAGTCACACATATTTTTAAATTTCCCAGTGCATATAAAAGTTATGTTTATACCATACTATAGTCTATTAAGGGCACAATAGCATTATGACTTTAAAAAGTACATACTTTAATTTAAAAATACTATGTTGCTAAAAAAATGCTGACAATCATATGAGCCTTCAGCAAGTTGCAGTCATTTTGCTGATAAAGGGCCTCCTCAATGTTGATGGCTGCTGACTGATCAGGGTTGTGGTTGCTGAAGGCTGGGGTAGCTGTAGTAATTTCTTAAAATAAGACAACAACAAAGTTTGCCACATCAATGGACTCTTCGTCATTTTTGCTTTTTTTTTTTTTTTTTTTTTTTTTTTTTTAGATGGAGTCTCACTCTGTCGCCCAGGATGGAGTGCAATGGCGTGATCTCAGCTCACTACAACCTCCGCCTCCTGGGTTCAAGCAATTCTCCTGTCTCAGCCTCCTGAGTAGCTGGGACTACAGGTGCACCCCACCACACCCACCTAATTTTTGTATTTTTAGTAGAGACAGGGTTTCACCATGTTGGTCAGGCTGGTCTCAAACTCCTAACCTTGTGATCAGCCCACCTCGGCCTCCCAAAGTGCTGGGATTACAGGTGTGAGCCACCGCACCCGGCCTCTTTTTTGCCTTTTTTGGTATAAATTTAAGGGATACAAGTTCATGCAGTTTTGTTACATGGATATATTGCATAGAGGTGAAATCTGGGCTTTTAATGTAACTATCACCCAAATAATGTACATTTTACCCATTAAGCAATTTGTGTGTGTGTGTGTGTCTGTGTCTGTGTGTGTGTGTGATGAAGTCTCACTCTGTCGCCTAGGCTGGAGTGCAATGGCGTAATCTCGGCTCACTGCAACCTCTGTCACCCGAGTTCAAGCAGTTCTGCTTCAGTCTCCCATGTGGCCGGGATTACAGGCACGTGCCACCATGCCCAGCTAATTTTTGTATTTTTAGTAGAGATGGGGTTTCACCATGTTGGACAGACTGGTCTCGAACTCCTGACCTCAGGTCATCCGCCCACCTTGGCCTCCCAAAGTGCTGGGATCCCAGGGGTGAGCCACCCCGCCAGGCCCATTAAGCAATTTATTATCCCTTACCTCCCTCCCATCCTTCTGAGTCTGTAATGTCTACTATTCCACACTGTATGCCCATGTATAAACATTACTGAGCTCCCACTTATAAGTGAGACCATGCAGTGTTTGACTCTCTGTTTCTGAGTTATTTCATGTAAAATAATAGCCTCCAGTTTCGTCTGTGTTGCTGCAAAAGACATAATTAAATCTCCTTTTCATGAAAGATTTCTCTGCAGCATCCAATGCTGTTGGACATCATTCTACTCACAGTAAGACCACTTTCAAAATTAGACTCAATCCTCTCAAACCCTGACACTGCTTAATCAACTAAGGCTATGTAATATTTTAAGTTGTTTGTTGTCGTTTTCACAATGTTCAGAACATCTTTACCAGGAGTAGATTCTATCTCAAGGAACCACTTCCTTTGCTCAGCCATAAGAAGCAACTCCTCATCCATTCAAGTTCTCTCATAAGATTGCAGCAATTCAGCCACATCTTCAGGTTCCACTTCTAATTCTAGTTCTCTTGCAATCTCTACCATCTCTGCAGTTACTTCCTCCACTGACGTCTTGAACCCCCTCAAGTTCATTTATGATGGTTGGAATCAACTTCTTACAAACTCCTGCTAAGGTTGATATTTTGACCTCCCACCAAGTATCACGAATGATCTTCATGTCATTTAGAATGGTGAATCCTTCATCTTGATGTTCTGGTGAAAAAAAAAAATGAATAGTGAATCCCTTTTAGAAGGTTTCCAATTTACTTTGCCCAGATGCATCAGAGGAATCACTATCACAGCTATAGTCTTACAAAATGTATTACTTCAATAATAAGACTTCAAAGTTGAAATTACCCCCCCATCCATGGGCTACATACAGAATGGAGGTTATGTTAGCAGGCATGAAAACAACATTCGTCTCCTTGTACATCTCCATCAGAGCTCTTGGGTGACCAGGTGCATTGTCGATAAGCAGTACTATTGTGGAAGGAACCTATTTTCTGAGCAGTAGGTCTCAACATGGGGCTTAAAATATTCAGTAAACCATGCTGTAAACAGAGGTGCTGTCATCCAGCCTTCATGGTTCCATTTCTAGAGCCTAGACAGAGTAGATTTAGCGTCATTCTTAAGGGCCTTAGGATTTTTGGAATGGTAAATGAGCACTGGCTTCAACTTCAAGTTACCAGCTACATTAGCCCCTAACAAGAAAGTCAGCCTATCCTTTGAAGCTTTGAAGCCAGACATTGACTTCTCCCCTCTAGCTATGAACATCCTAGATGGCATCTTCTTCCAGTAGGAGACAATTTTATCTACATTGAAAAATCTATTGTTTAGTGTAGCCTTCTTCATCAACGATCTTAGCTGGATCTTCTGGGTAACTTGCTGCAGCTTCTGCATCAGCTCCTACTGCTTCACTTTGCACTTTTATGATCTGGAGATGGCTTCTTTCTTTAAACCTCCTGAACCAACTTCTGCTAGCTTCCAATTTTCTTCTGCAGCTTCCTCACTTCTCTCAGTCTCCGTAGAATTGAAGGAGTTAGGTCCTTGCTCTGGATTAGGCTTTGGCTGAAGACAATGTCGTGGCTGGTTTGATCTTCTATTCAGACCACTCAAACATTCTTCACATCAGCAATAAGGCTGTTTCACTTTCTTATCATTCATATGTTCACTGGAGTAGCACTTTTAATTTCTTTGCATAACTTTTCCTTTGCATTCACAACTTGGCTAATTGGTGCAAAAGGCCCAGCTTTCAGCCTGTCTTGGCTTTCAACATACCTTCCTCACAAAGCTTAACCTTGTCTAGCTTTTGATTTAAAGTGAGAGACGTGGGACTCTTTCTTTCACTTGAACACTTAGAGGCCATTGCAGGGTTATTAATTGGCCTAATTTCAACATTGTTGGGTCTCAGGGAATAGGGAGGCTCAAATAGAGGGAGAGAGATGGGGAACAGCTGTTCTGTGGAGCAGTCCAGAACACACACTACATTTATCAATTAACTTCGCCGTCTTATATGGACATGGTTCACGGCACCCTGGAGCAATTACAACAGTAATACCAAAGATCACCAATCACAGATCACCATAACAGATATAATAATAATAAAAAGCTTGAAATGTAAGAACTACCAAAATATGACACAGAGACCCAAAGTGAGCACCCGCTGTTGGAAAAATGGTGCCCATAAGACTTGTTTGATGCGGGGTTGCCACAAACTTCAATTTGTAAAAAAAAAAAAAAAAAAAACCTCAGGGCCTGCAAAGCACAATAAAGCTAAGGACAATCAAACAAGGTGTGCCTGTATTACAATTTGTGAAACTATATTTTGGCTTTTGGTTTCTGATGTTATTGGGTTTTGATCTGAAAATGTGACCTGTAAAATAGATGTTTTTCTCCCTCATTATGCCATTTTCTTTGTTTTGTTTTTTCAACTTTTATTTTAGGTTTAGGGGGTACATGTGCAGGTTTTTTACCTGGGTAAATTGCATGTCATGGGGGGCAGGTTTTTTACATGGGTAAATTGCATGTCACTGGGATTTGGGGTATAAATGGTTTGGTCACCCATGTAGTGACCATAGTACCCAATAAGTAGTTTTTCAACCCTCACCCTCCTCCCACCCTCCACCTTCAAGTAGACCCCAGTGTCTGTTGTCCCCATCTTTGTGGCCACGGGTACTCAATGTTTAGCTCCCACTTATAAGTGAGAACATGTGGTGTTCGGTTTTCTGTTCCTGCATTAATTCACTTAGGATAATGACCTCCAGCTGCATCTGTGTTGCTGCAAAGTCCGTGATTTCATGTTGTTATGGCTGTGAAGTATTCCATGCTGTACGTACCACATTTCCTTTATCCAGTCCACCACTGATGGGCATCTAGATTGATTGCATGTTGCTGTTGTGAATAGTGCTGCGATGAACGTATGCGTGCATGTGTCTTGGTAGAATGATTTGTATTAATGGGATTGCTGAGTCGAGTGGTAGCTCTAAGTTCTTTGAGAAATCTCCAAACTGCTTTCCACAGTGGCCGAACTAAGTTACATTCCCACAAGCAGTGTACAAATGTTTCCTTTTCTCCTCGACCTTGCGAATATCTTTAGTTTTCTGACTTTTTCATGGTAGCCACTCTGATTAGTGTGAGATGGAATCTGTGGTTTTGATTTACATTTCTCTCATGGTTAGGATGTTGAGCATTTTTTCATATGCTTGTTGGATGCTTGTATGTCTTCTTATAATTTAATAGTTTTCTGTATGGCCATTTACATGACCAATTTTTGTACGTATTTGGTGACTATTAGAGAAGAATATATAGTCTCTGTAGAGTTTAAATTTTTATGAATTATTCAATTCTTCTAATCCTTTCTTAGTTTGTGTCTATTTGGTAAACTCTGAAAGAAATATTTAAAAAATCTCTCTCAAGGATTGCATTTTTAAAACCAAGATTTCCTTATATTACCAGGGTGCTTTTTTAAATTATATTTTGCCATATGTTATTTGATGCATACAAAGTTTGTAGCTATTCTGCGTTTCTTGTCATTTTTTCTTTTTATTCTTATGTACCTGTTCCTTCTATGTAATAATAGCTTTTGGCCTTAAATCATGCTTTATCTCATAATAACATTCTAAGTCTTATTTTGTATTTTTTTCATTTGCCTGGTTCATATCTCCCCATTCTGTTATTCAGTATCTTTCTTTATCAGCCTTTCCTTGTCTTTGATAGTAGAATTCAAATCATTTGTATTTATTACAGTAATATATACGTGCTATTATTCACTTCCATCTTATTTAATATTTGCTATTTATTGAAGTTTGCGGTTTTCTCCTTTTTCCTTTTTAATTTTATTTCCTTTCTCTAGAAAGTTACATATTCGTCTCCATCCTGCTGACAGTTACATTCCAATTTTTTGTGTGTTGTTTTTTTGAGATAGGGTCTCTGTCTCCCAGGCTAGAGTGCAGTGGAGTGATCTTGGCTCACTGCAGCCTTTTCCTCCCCAACTCAAGTGATCCTCCCACCTCAGCCTCCCAAGTAGTTGGGACTCCAGATGTGTGCCTCCATGACGGGCTAATTTTTGTATTTTTTTTTTTTTTTTTTTTTTGGTAAAGATGGGTTTTTTCCGTGTTTCCCAGGCTGGTCTCGAACTCCTGGGCTCAAGCAGTCTGCCCACTTTTGCCTCCCAGAGCGCTGGGATTAGAGGCATGAGCCAGCGCACCTGGCCTACTTTCCAATATTTAACAATGATTGTTAAATATATATTTGCCTACTGCTGTGTAAAAAGTAAACATTAACCATGACTCAATCTTCCATTAAGAAATCCTTCCCTGGCCAGGCACGGTGGCTCCTGCCTGTAATCCCGGCACTTTGAGAGGCGGAGGCGGGCAGATCACGAGGTCAGGAGATCGAGACCATCCTGGCTAACACAGGGAAACCCCATCTCTACTAAAAATACAAAAAATTAGCCAGGCGTGGTGGCAGGCACCTGTAGTCCCAGCTACTCGGGAGGCTGAGGCAGGAGAATGGCGTGAACCCAGGAGGCGGAGCTTGCAGTGAGCCGAGATTATGCCACTGCACTCCTGCCCAGGCGACAGAGCGAGACTCTGTCTCAAAAAAAAAAAAAAAAAAAAAAAAAAAATTCTTCCCTGATGAGAGGAAGCTTTTGGACTTCATCTTCTACAGCCCCCATCCTCAAATTCTGAGTTTTGCTGAGATGACTTACAAGTTTATTTCTAGGCTTTTGTTAAGTTTTGCCCTATGGTATGTCTCTTACATTCAGATTCCCAATTTACCATCTCCATTTAGATTTAACTAAAAATTACTGCATTCATTGTTCACCATAGTTTCTTACACCCTTCAGCTTCCCTATGTTGCGCCTTTACTCTGATTTCATTTTCATTTGGTTGGAGTACTTCCTGGAGCATATTCCTCAGAAGGGCACATAGGTGGGACTTCTTTTGTCCTGGCAGATGAATTATATCCTTGGACGTAAGATCCTTTTCTCTTCAGTAGTTGTTAAACTCTGTTCTGGTGGAGATGAAACGTTGGATCCCAATCTGATCCACTTCTTAGATGCCCTAGGTCCTGTAGCCCAGCAAAGTTGAGACAAAACGATGGTGTTGCCAGGAAAAAAAGCGAGGCAGTGGCTCATCCTAGCCAGTCAGGTTGACAGAACCCATCTCTGAAACTTCTCAGATAGAGAGCAGGGCTTCAAAGTAGGAAATATTATTAATCTTAAAAATTATTTTTTATTTCATCATACTTCTCAGCAACAAAATTATGGCTATATAAATTGAAATTCACATCTTTTATTTTCTATGATCACAGGGCTCCAAGCTTTAGACATTTCCTCAATATCAAATTACCATTAGGGCCAGGCATGGTGGCTCACGCTTGTAATCCCAGCATTTTGGGAGGCCAAGGTGGGTGGACCACCTGAGGTCAGGAGTTTGAGACCAGCCTGGCCAATATGGCAAAACCCCATCTCTGCTAAAAATACAAAAATTAGTGGGTGGTGGATGCCTGTAGTCCCAGCTACTCAGGAGGCTGAGGCAGGAGAATCACTTGCCCAGGAGGCAGAGGTTGCAGTGAGCTGAGATCGCACCACTGTACTCCAGCCTGGGAGACAGAGTGAGACTCCGTCTCAAAAAAACAAGATAATTAGGAACTTTTGACCAAAGCAACATATATATTATATAATTTGAAAAACGGTTATTAAATATAAGCAACGTACTGGTGTTTTTCCATTTTAATGAGGTAGATAGGCCTGGTTTTTAGTCAGCTTATATATTCTTTATGAATATGACTTTTTTAAAAAACTGTTTTTCAGCAGTTGCTAGAATGAGATACATTTTATTTTCAGTTGTGTCAAGTTCTCTTTTATTTATGTAAACTCTGAGTTTTACTCACATAAATAAGAATATAGAAATACAAATTGTATTGTTATAGTAATATTTCTCAATTGTTTTAATTTCTTCTGAATTCTGTGCCAGAAAATCACATATAGATCAGTTATCATTAATTGGGTCAATTGTGTTAAAAACAAAGAACTGAAAACCACCTGGGGTTTCTTTCCCAATTATGGAATCACTTGCCTTCTCAACATTGATGCTGTAATATCTCAGATTTTATGACTCCATGCATTGGTTCAGTATGGTTTATTAATAATGGGTCACTTTCTCTGTGCATTCTTAGGTGATCAGTTTTAGGAAAAGGTATGCCTAGAAGTTAAGGATCTGAGAATTGATGTCCTTAATCATGCCTGTTTTTTGTTGTTGTTGTTGTTTGTTTTTTTGGTTTTTTTTTTTTTTTTTTTTTTGAGAGAGTCTCCCTCCGTCACCCAGGCTGGAGTGCAGTGGTGTGATTTCGGCTCACTGCAACCTCCACCTCCCTGGTTCAAGCAATTCTCCTGCCTCAGTCTCCTGAGTAGCTGGGACTACAGGTACCCACCACCATGCCCAGCTAATTTTTGTATTTTTAGTCAAGGCAGGGTTTCACCATGTTGGCCAGGCTGTTCTCAAACTCCTGACCTCAAATGATCCACCCACCTCGGCCTCCCAAAGTGCTGGCATTACAGGCGTGAGCCACCAAACCCAGCCAATCATGCCTGTATATACTGAAAATCTTGGCAGGGCACAGTGGCTCATGCCTGTAATTCCAGCACTCTGGGAGGCTGAGGCAGGAGGATCACTTGAGCCCAGGAGTTTGAGACCAGCCTGGGCAACATGTCGAAACCCTGCCTGTACAAAAAATACCAAAAAATTAGCTGGGCTTGATGGCACATGCCTGTAGTACTGGCTTCTTTGGAGGCTGAGGTGGGAGGATCACTTGAGTCCAGGACGTCAAGGCTGCAGTGAGCCGTGAGCCATGATCACACCACTGCACTCCAGACTGAGCAACAGAGCGAGACCCTGTCTCAAAGAAAAGAAAAGAATCTTTGTGTATTTCCATAGTACAAAACCCTCAATTTGAAGACCTTTTGCCATAGAGCAGGAGTCAGCAGTGTTTTTTCTGTAAACCGCCAGATAGTAAATGTTTTCAGCTTTGTGGGCCATATCTTCTCTGTTGCAACTATTCAGCTCTGCTGGGGTAGCAGGGAAGTAGCCACAGTCAATATTCAGGGCAGTGGGCGTGGCTGTGCTCCGATAAAATTCCATTTACAGGCATTGAGATTTCAATTTCATAAAATTTTCACCTCACAAAATTTAATTTTCTTTTGATTTTTGTTAACCAGTTAAAAATGTGAAAACCAGACCAGTCACAGTGGCTCACACCTGTAATCCCAGCACTATGGGAGGCCGAAGCAAGCAGATCACTTAAGGTCAGGAGTTCGAGACCAACCTGGGCAACATGGTGAAACCCTCTACCAAACATACAAAAAATTAGCCAGGTGCGGTGGCATGCACCTTTGCTCCCAGCTACTTGGGAGGCTGAGGTGGGAGGATCACTTGAGCCCAGGAGGCAGAGGTTGCAGTGAGCTGAGATTGTGCCACTGCCCTCCAACCTGGGTGACAGAGTGAGACCTCATCTCAAAAAAATATAAAAATAAAAATAAAAATATGAAAACCATTCCTAGCTCACAGACCATACAAAAAAAAGTGGTCCATAAGTTCAAATTAGATTGAATTTATATTTTATGACTTCTTTTTATGTTGGAATGGAGAATTCTGTTTAAAAATTAGACCACCTGTAGGATTTTTTACTGTTGTTATTGTTGTTGTTGTTATCAGCATGTGATTAAACAAACATATGAAACCCCTTCCTGAAATGTTCCAAGTCACTCTGTTTCCTATCGTGGGAATGGCCTATAAACTCCTGAAAAGCCGTAAGGCAGTTTGTGAACCTTGATGCCACCCTTCCTAAAAGCATCGCAAAGAAGCAGCTTTGGGCTGAAAAGTTGTCAATCCCCCAGCAGCTCTGGCTTAAGTCACAATGACACTTGATTAAATAAACAGGGTGCTTGCCACCAAACTGAGATATCTTAATAACCCCCTGCTTATATAAATCAGTGACTCTGCTGTAAAACACCTGCAAATTTGAGTTCAATTTTTCAGTGGCTTACTGTGGAAGGCTTGGCTTCCAGAAGCAGAACAGGCAAGCTTCTCTCCTGACTAGATGAGAAATTTAGCAGAGAGGCAGCCTGGATAAAATCTGACTTTAAATCAGGAGTAGATCCAGCTTTTATGGGGCCTTAAGTGTATTTTTTTTTTAAATGTAAAATTACAAATACAGGGACTTCAAACGGGCTTTGGGGAGCAGAGGGATCCTCAATTTCAGCATTCTTACAGTAAATCTGCCTTAGCATTTAGTTCTCAGTGGGGTGAGTGTGTGATTTCCTGCAACAGGAAAAAGTTCTCCTTTTTTTTTTTTTTATTTGAGACAGGATCTCGCTTTGTTTCCCAGGCTGGAATGCAATGGCATGATCATGGCTCACTGCAACCTCCACCTCCCAGGCTCAGGTGATCCTCCCACCTCAGCCTCCTGAGTAGTTGGGTTCACAGGCATGCACCACCATGCCCAGCTAATTTTTGTATTTTTTTGTACAGACAGGGTCTTACAGTGTTGCCCAGGCTGGTCTCAAACTCCTAGACTCAAGGGATCTACCCACCTCGGCCTCCCAGAATGCTAGGATTACAGGCATGAGTCACCAGCCCAGACAAAAAGTCCTTCTTGAAGAAGGGAGAAACCACTACCCAAGGCGCAGTAGACCAAAGAGAAATCCCTGAAGTGGGCCCATCAGGAAGCCAGGTCACATGTTCTCGTTAAGATAGTTGCTGTCCCAGGCCGGGCGCAGCGGCTCACGCCTGTAATCCCAGTACTCTGGGAGGCTGAGGTGGGCAGATCACCAGGCGGGTCAGGAGTTCGAGACCAGCCTGGCCAACATGGCGAAACCCCGTCTCTACTAAAAAACAAAACAAAACAAAACAAAAAACTATAAAAATTAGCCAGGCGTGGTGGCACGTGCCTGTAATCCCAGCTACTTGGGAGGCTGAGGCAGGAGAATCACTTGAACCCGGGGGGCGGAGGTTGCAGTGAGCCGAGATCGCACCACTGTACTCCAGCCTGGGTGACAGAGCAAGACTCTGTCTCAAAAAAAAAAAAAGGAAAAAAGATAGTTGCTGTCCCAGAAAGACACACCACTCCCAAGCCTGGTGGAAGAACAATGCAGTGTTTGTGACAAAGCCCAAGCCCTTGGGACCAACTTTACAAACTGTCATTGGATATTAAAAGGAAAATGATGTTGCCCATCCATTCGTCATCACTTTTGGATGCACTTTTTTAAAAAACTGCATTTTTGTCAATAGAGCAAAATAAGACAAGTCAATTAAATGGTAGATTGCACGACGGCTGTCTACGTATTGTAGTTAACTAGATTGTATTATTTCGTTTGTAATGGGAGATCAAATTCTCATTTGGTATTTTCTGGGTTCCGTTGTTGTTACTGTCATTATTACAATTCACCTTTTTCTAGTCATCTTTTTTTTATAGTAAAGCCCAATTCATTTCAACCAAGTCGACTTTGCCTAGATTAATTCTATAAATGAAGTAGCTTTGTGGTTGGGCAGGTATTTTACAATGTGAAAATCTGAACCTGAATTTGAAGGAAAACCAAGATTTCTTCGATTCCAGCACCAGCTATTTCATTAGCTATTTTCAAGGGCTTTGCTTCTATACAATCTCTCTGCAATGCAGAATCCTCATGTAATATGACACTATTTTAGAGAACATTTTCTCAAACTTGAGAACACACACTCTTGGGGAGTGGGTGACGGAGGAGTCTGTGGATATATTCTTGAGAGGGAGTATGAAAAAGCACATTTTATTTTACTTTTGAGTTTTCATTTTAATAGAAATGCTTTTTAAAAATTAACATGAGTGGGCCGGGCGCGGTGGCTCACGCCTGTAATCCCAGCACTTTGGGAGGCTGAGGCGGGCGGATCACAAGGTCAGGAGATCGAGACCATCCTGGCTAACACAGTGAAACCTCATCTCTACTAATAATACAAAAAATTAGCCGGGCGTGGTGGCGGGTGCCTGTAGTCCCAGCTGCTCGGGAGGCTGAGGCAGGAGAATGGCGTGAACCCGGGAGGCGGAGCTTGCAATGAGCTGAGATCGCGCCACTGCACTCCAGCCTGGGCGACAGAGCAAGACTCCCTCAAAAAAAAAAAAATTAACATGAATATCCTGAGTTATCTGAATGACTAATTTACAACCAAGCACTGCAGAAAGATTTCTGTTCCCCCGTTTGCTCCAATTGCTTTGGAGCAACTGCAGTGAAAATTGGCTTGAAATGTAAGTGGAAGTATTACAAAGTAACTTTAGACAACAGCAAGTTGCCACGCATAGCGCAATAAGCAACCTTGTGTTTGAAATGTGTATAGCATCTTGGGTACCCTGGAGAGGAAATTAAAAAGCACAGAAATTGTATTTGCCCAAATGGTCAACAGTGCCAAGTTTGAGAGGTCCTGAGTTAGATCAATGCCTAGCAGGAAAGAAGGGTGTTCAATCTAAATTATACACCGCCTCCTCTCCATGCCTCTAACGCACTCATAGCTGCTTTCCCTGTTCTCTCTATTCCACCTGGAAAGTTCTTTCCTCCCTCTGTCTGCCCCTCCTCCTGCAGAGTCCAGGAGTTAGATACCTTCCCCTTCCCAAGCTGCGGTTAAGTCAGTGCTTTTGCAGGATGCTGTGATTTTTTGGTTTTGATTTTTATTTTTTTGAGACAGAGTCTCATTCCCATCACCGAGGCTGGAGTGCAGTGGCACGATCTCAGCTCACTGCAGCCTTGACCTCCCAGGCCCAAGCAATCCTCCTGCCTCAGCCTCCCAAGTAGCTGGGACTACAGGCATGCGCCACCACCCCCAACTAATTTTTTATGTTTTTAGTAGAGACAAGGTCTCGCCACGTTGGCCAAGCTGGTGGCAAACTCCTGACCTCAGGTGATCCACCTGCCTCAGCCTCCCAAAGTGCTGGGATTACAGGCATGAGCCACTGCACCTGGCCTGGACACTGGTTTTATTGACAATGTTCACAGTTGTAACTGAAGGCTGATTTGTGTAGCTATTTTCTCATTGCTGTCACTAGTGAGCACACTCCATGTGGGAGTGAACCATGCGTCTTATCCACCATTATACCCCAAGATGTAGCATGGTACCTGGCACATAGTAGGTGCTTAATAAATATTTATTAAATAAATGGCAATCATTAGTTTTTAATGGTAAGAGTGAGTATTTATTGACTCATTGTGTGCCAGCACAGTGCCACTTGCTATATGCAATTATCTCACTAAATCCTCCCAAACCCCAGGAGGGTGGTACTATTAGTACCCACATTCTGTAGAGAAGCAGGTGTTTCCGAACTTGCCTGGCTTAAGAATCACCTGGAAAACTTGTTTTAAATGCCCAACCCACAGCCCAGCTCTGGAAATTCTGATACAGTGGATCTGGATGGGCGTCTAAGAATCTGTATTTTATTTTATTTTATTAAACTTTTGTGGGTACATAATAGGTGTATATTTTTATGGGGTATGAGATGTTTTGATACAGGCATGCAATGCATAATAACCACATCATGGAGAATGGGGTATTCATCCCCTCAAGCATTTATCCTTTATATTACAAACAATCTACCCTCTTTTAATTATTTTAAAATGTACACTTAAGTTATTTTTGACTATACTCACCGTGTTGTGCTATCAAATAGTAGATCTTATTCATTCTTTCTATTTTTTTTTTTTTTGTGCTCATTAACCATCACCACTCCTCTCCCCCAACTACCCTTCCCAGCCTCTGGTAACCATCCCTACTCTCTATGTCCATGAGTTCAATTGTTTTGATTTTTAGATCCCACAAATAAGTGAGAATGTTTGGTGTTTGTCTTTCTGTGCCTGGCTTATTTCACTTCATATAATGATCTCCAGTTCCATCCATGTTGTTGAAGATGACTGGATCTCATTATTTTTTATGGCTAAGTAGTACTCCGTTGCATATATGTACCACATTTTCTTTATCCATTCATCTATTGAGGGACACTTAGTTTGCTTCCAAATCTTAGCTGTTGCATACAGTGCTGCAACAAACATAGGAGTGCAGATATCTCTTCAATATACTGATTTCCTTTCTTTTGTATATATATATACCCAGCAGTGGGATTGCTGGATCGTATTGTAGCTCCATTTTTAGTTTTAGTTTTTAGTGGTTGTACTAATTTACATTCCACCAACAGTATACAAGCATTCACTTTTCTCCACTTCCTTGCCAGCCTTTGTTATTGCCTATCTTTTGGATATTATCCATTTTAACTGGGGTGAGATGATGCTTCATTGTAGTTTTGATTTGCATTTCTCTGATGATCAATGATATTGAGCACCTTTTCATAGGCCTGTTTGCCATTTGCATATCTTATTTTGAGAAATGTCTTCAAATCTTTTGTCCATTTTTAAAAATCAGATTATTGTTTTCCTGTAGAGTTGTTTGAGCTCCTTTTATATTCTGGTTCTTAATCCCTTGCCAGATGGGTAGTTTGAAAACATTTTCTCCCATTCTGGGGGTTGTCTCTTCACTTTATTGATTGTATCCTTTGCTGTGCAGAAGCTTTTTAACTTGATGAGATCCCATTTACCCATTTTTGTTTTGGTTGCCTATGCTTATGGGGTATTGCTCAAGAAATTTTTGCCCAGACCAATGTCCTGGAGATTTTCCCCAATGTTTTCTTGTAGTAATTTCATAGTTTGAGGTCTTAGATTTAAGTCTTTAATTCATTTCAATTTGATTTTTGTATATGGCAAGAAATGGGAGTCTAGTTTCATTCTTTTGCATATGGATATCCAGCTTTCCCAGCACCATTTATTGAAGAGACTGTCATTTCTTCAGTGTATGTTCTTGGCACCTTTGTCTAAAATGACTCCACTGTAGGTGTGTGGATTTGTTTCTGGATTCTCTTATTCTGTTCCTTTGGTCTATAAAACAGACAGTTTTTATGCTGGTACCATGCTGTTTGGGTTACTACAGCTCTGTAGTATAATTTGAAGTTAAGTATGTGATTCCTCTAGTTGTGTTATTTTTGCTTAGAATATCCTTGACTATTCTTGGTCTTCTGTGGTTCCATATACATTTTAGAATTGTTTTTTCTATTTCTGTGAAGAAAGTTGTGGTGGTTGTTGTTGTTGTGTTGAAACAGAGTCTCCCTTTGTTGCCCAGGGTGGAATGCAGTGGAACAATCTTGGCTCACTGCCACCTCTGCCTCCTGGGTTCCAGTGATTCTCCTGCCTCAGCCTCTCAAGTAGCTGGGATTACAGGTGCCTGCCACATGCCCGGCTAATTTTTGTATTTTTAGTACAGACAGGGTTTCACCATGTTGGCCAGGCTAATCTCAAACTTAGGACCTCAAGTGATCCACCCACCTCAGCCTCCCACAGTGCTGGGATTACAGGCATGAGCCACCGCACCTGGCCCTGTTATTGGTATTTTAATAGGGATTGCATTGAATCTGTAGATTCCTTTGGATAGTATAGACATTTTAACAATATTGAACAGTATCAATTATTCAAATCCATGATCCTGGAATATTTTTCCATTTTTTGATGTCCTTGTCAATTTCATCAGTGTTTTATAGTTTTCATTATAGAGGTCTTTCACTTCTTTGGTTAATTCGTAGATATTTAATTTTGTGTATGGCTATTGTAAATGGGATTACTTTTTAAATTTTCTTTTTCAGATTGTTCACTGTTGGCGTGTAGAAATGCTACTGATTTTTGTATGTTGATTTTGTATCCTACAACTTTACCGAAATTATTTATCAGTTCTAATAGTATTTTTCTGTGTGGAGTCCTTAGGTTTTTCCAAATATAAGATCATATCATCTGCAAACAAGGATAATTTGACTTCTTCCTTTCCACTTTGGATGCCCTTTATATCTTTCTCTTGTCCAATTGCTCTAGCTAGGGCTTCCAGTGCTATGTTGAATAGCAGTGGTAAAAGTGGGCATCTTTGTCATGTTCCAGGTCTTAGAGGAAAATCTTTCAGTTTTTCCCTATTCATTATGATGCTAGCTGTGGGTCTGTCGTATATGGCTATTATTGTATTGAGGTATGTTCCTTTGACACCCAGTTTTTTGAGGGTTTTTATCATGAAGGGATGCTGAATTTTATCAAATGCTCTTTCAGCATCAATTCAAATGATCAAATGGTTTTTATCCTTCATTCTGTTTATATGATGTATTACATTGAGTGATTTGTATATATTGAGTTATCCTTGCATTCCAGAGATAAATCCCACTTGGTCATGATGATCTTTCTAATGTATCATTGAATTTGGTTTGCTAGTATTTTGTTGAGGATTTTCGCATCAATATTCTTCAGAGATATTGACCTGTAGTTTTCTTTTTTTGATGTGTCTTTGTCTGGTTTTGGTATCAGGGTAACACTGCCCTTGTAGAATGAGTCTGGAAATATTCCCTCCTGCCCTCGTTTTTGGAAAAGTTTAAGTAGGATTGGTATTAGTTCTTCTTTCAGTGTTTAGTAGAATTCGGCAGTGAAGCCATCGAGTCCCAGGCATTTCTTTACTCGGAAACTTTTTACTGTGGCTTTGATCTCGTTACTTGTTAATGATCTGTTCGGGTTTTGGATTTCTTCATGATTCAATCTTGGTGGGCTGCTTGTGTCTAGGAATTTGTCCATTACATCTAGATTTTCCAATTTATTGGCATGCAGTTGCTCATAGTAGCCACTAATGATCCCTTGAATTTCTTCAGTATCAGTTGTAATACCTCCTTTTTTCATTTCTGATTTTATTTATTTTTATCTTCTCTTTTTTTTCTTAGTCTGGGTAAAGGTTTGTAAATTTTGTTTAACTTTTAAAAAAACAGCTTTTTTTTCATTGATCTTTTGTATTATGTTTTCATTTCAATTTCATCTATTTCTGCTCTGATCTTATTTCTTCTACTAATTTTGGGTTTGGTTTGTTTTTGCTTTTCTAGTTCTTTAAGATCCATCATTAGATTATTTATTTGAAGTTTTTTCTCTTTTTTATGTAAACTCTTATAGTTATAAACTTTCCTCTTAATGCTGCTTTTGCTGTATTCCACAGGTTTAGGTATGTTGTATTTCTATTATCATTTGTCTCAGAAATTTTAAATTTTCTTCTTAATTTTTTCATTGACCCATTGGTCATTCAGGAGCATGTTGTTTAATTTCCATGTATTTGTATAGTTTCCAAAATTCCTGTTGTTATTAATTTCTAGTTTTGTCCCATTGTGGTCAAAGAAGATGATTGATATTACTTCAGGTTTTTTTTCGACATTTTAAGAATTGTTTTGTGACCTAACATATGGTCTATACTTCAGAATGATCCATGTGCTGAGGAAAAGAATGTGTATTCTTCAGCCATTGGATGAAATGTTCTGTAAATATCTACTAGATCCATTTAGTCTATAGTGCAGATTAAGTCCGATGTTTCTTTGTTGATTTTCTGTCGGGAAGATCTGGCAAATGCTGAAAGTGGGGTGTTGAAGTCTCCAGCTATTATTGCATTGGGGCCTAACTCTCTCTTTAGCTGTAATAATATTTCTTTTATATATCTGGGTGCTCCAGAGTTGGACACATATATATTTAAAACTGCTATATCCTTTTGCTGAATTGACCCCTTTATAAACATTATATATAGTGACCTGCTTTGACTGTTCATATAGTTTTTGTCTTGAAATGTATTTTGTCTGATTTAAGTAGAGCTACCCTTGCTCTTTTTTGGTTTCCATTGACATAGAATATCTTTTTCATCCCTTTATTTTCAGCCTATGTGTGTTTAGGTGAAGTGTGTTTCTTGCAGGCAGCAGATCAATGGGTCTTGTTTTTTAATCTATTCAACCACTCCATGTCTTGATTGGAGACTTTAGTTCATTTACATTCAATGTTATATTATTGTTAAGTAAGGACTTGCTCCTGCCATTTCATTTGTTTTCTGCTTGTTTTGTAGCCTGCTTTTCTTTCTTCCTTCTTTTCTTGCTTTCTTTCTTTCTTCTCTCTCTTTTCTTTTCCTTTTTATTTCTTTCTTTTTCTTCCTTCCTTCCTGTCCTTCCTTCCTTTTCTTTCTTCTTTTTCTTCTTTCCTTTCCTTCTTTCCTCCCTTTCTTTTCTTTCCTTCCCTCCTTTCCTTCCTTCTTGTTTTCCTTTCTTCCTGTCTTCCTCCCTTCCTTTAATGAAGATGAGAATCTTTATTTTATTATATTGTTATTATTATTATTTTTGAGACAGAGTCTTGCTCTGTCGCCCAGGCTGGAGTGCAGTGGCCCGATCTTGGCTCACTGCAAGCTCCACCTCCCAGGTTCACGCTATACTCCTGCTTCAGCCTCGCAAGTAGCTGGGACTACAGGCGCCCACCACAATGCCTGGCTAATTTTTTGTGTTTTTAGTAGAGATGGTGTTTCACCAGGATGGTCTCAATCTCCTGACCTCATGATCTGCCCGCCTCAGCCTCCCAAAGTGCTGAGATTACAGGCATGAGCCACCACGCTGGGCCGAGAATCTGTATTTTAAATTTGGCACCCTGGAGAGTGTTCTGATCTGAGTAATGTGGAAAATACTAAGATAAACAACTAGGGGCTAGAGATTGCAAGAGCCTGCCTGATGTCACATGGCCATCAGTCCTAAGAAGTTTGATAAATGTTTCCTGAACACCTACTATAGGCCAGATGTTGTTCTAGAAACGTGAAGTTTCAAAGAGCAAAGGGGAAATGATTGTGCCCTTGTGGAATCTGCCTTCTCATAAGAGAAAACAGATAAATAATAAGCAGAATGGACTGGGTGCAGTGGCTCATACCTGTAATCCCAGCATTTTGGGAGGCAGAAGCAGGAGCATCACTTGAGGCTAGGAGTTCAAGACCAGCATGGGCAACATAATGAAACCCCATCTCTACAAAAAATAAAAAGATTAGCCAGGTATGGTGGAGCGTTCCTGTAGTCTCAGCTACTTTGGAGGCTGAGGTGGGAGGATTGCTTGAGCCTGGGCACTTGAGGCTGCAGTGAGCCGTGATTGTGCCACTGCACTCCAGCCTAGGTGATAGAGCAAGATCCTGCCAAAAACAAACAAACAAAACACAATTGTAGGCACCATATACAGTGTCTTAGAAGCAGGTAAGTGCCATGGCAGGGTGGAGGGATTGAGTATGATGAGGGAGAGGAGCCTGCGGGTCAGAGTAGTTCTCCCTAAGAAGTTGAGATTGGAACAAAGACGGGAATGAGGGAGTGAGGGAGCCATGTGGATCTCGAGAGGAACAGAGTTCCAGGCAAAGGGAATGCAAAAATCTTAAAGCAGGAACGTGGCCAGGGAAGAGTGAGCAAGGGAAAGAGGAGCGGGCAGCAGGAGTTTTTTGTGTGTCTGACATGTTTTATAATAATAATAAACGATAATGACGATTGCACTCATTCAGCAAAGATGAATTGCCCCAGGGGCATACCATGGTAGTGACACAGGACAGGAAGGATCCCTGCCCCCTGGGAGATTACAGTCTAGTTAGGCAGACAGGCAAGTTGTCACAACACATATGTGCTTTAATGGGACACAGAGGCACCATGAGGAACAGGAGCAGGCACCACGAGGAGCATCTGGGAACAGGCCTTCCCAGATTTGGAAGGCCCAAGAGGCTGAAATGGGCCAGGGCCAGGGTGACCAGCACCTGAGTTGAGTCAAAATGCTACATAGGAGTTACACAATTGAAGGCAGAGAACAGAGGAGTGAGGGGAATGAGCATTCTAAGGTGCACTGGACGATAGGGCAGTCTGGAAAGAAAGAGGGTATTTGTAATTGGAGCATTTTTGCTAGAAGGAAAAAGGCAAATAAAAAAGGCTGGAGCAGCTGGGTACGGTGGCTCACACCTGTAATCCTAGCATTTTGGGAGGCCGAGGCGGGTGGATTGCCTGAGCTCAGGAGTTAAGAGACCAGCCTGGGCAACATAGCAAAACCCCATCTCTACTAAAAATACAAAAAAATTCCATCCTGGCTAATATGGTGAAACCCCATCTCTACTAAAAATACAAAAAAAAAAAAAAAAAAAATTAGCCGGGTGTGGTAGCGGGCGCCTGTAGTCCCAGCTACTCGGGAGGCTGATGCAGGAGAATGGCGTGAACTCGGGAGGCGGAGCTTGCAGTGAGCCGAGATCGCGCCACTGCACCCCAGCCTGGGCAACAGAGCGAGACTCTGTCTCAAGAAAAAAAAAAAAAAAAAAAAAATTAGCCAGGAGTGGTGGTGCGTGCCTGTAATCCCAACTACTCGGGAGGCTGAGGCAGGAAAACGGCTTGAACCCGGGAGGCGGAGGTAGCAGTGCGCCCAGATCGTGCCACTGCATTCCAGCCTGGATGACAGAGTGAGACTCCGTCTCAAAAAAAAAAAAAAAGAAAAGGAAAAAAAAAGGTCGGAGCTCCTTGTGAAGTGTTAGCTTCTGGGAATTTTGTTCATTTCTGGAGAAGAAATGCCACAGTTATACCATGTATATAAGACGATCGTGTAGTTTATCATCCAAGCTGGGGCACTTTTGAAAGTGGTAAAGACTGGGAGACCAGATGGAAATCAGCCCTTGTTACTGACGGAAGACCAAGCTCAGAAGCTGTAAAATGGTGACTAATGCTGCCCTCCAGTGGTGGACTGCAGCAACTCAACACAAGGCAGTGTAGAATTTCACCTCCCTCGGGTCAGTTTTCCAAGAATAACAAGTTACGTGCCACAAAGCAGCTCAGTTTGCTTTTTCCACCTAGCAGTTTAGGTATACATTTATTAATACTGTAAATGTGTCCATATTTATCAATCTGTTCTCATCCCAGCTGTATGATTTTATTCCTGTTTTCATGTTAGTCGCTGTGGTAGGCTAGATAATGGTCTCAAATTCTGTACTTTCTCCAGCTACAGAATATTTATTTACTCACCTTGTCCATTGACATTATGGTGAGTGGGGCACCACCATAATGGGGCAAAGCCATTTGACTTGCTTTGGCCAATGGAATATCAGTGGACCTGATGGGAACAGGGGCATTATTATTATTATTATTATTATTATTATTATTATTATTAATAGAGAGAGTCTTGCTATGTTGCCCAGGCTGGTCTCAAACTCCTGGCCTCAAGCAATCCTCCTGCCTTGGCCTCCCAAAGTGCTGTGATTAGAGGCGTGAGCCACCACATCTAGTCCAGGAACAGGGGCTTTCAATGTGGCTGTAGAATTTGACACAACCTCTTGCTCTGGAGTGATCTGCCTTAGAACAGACCCTGTGTAACTGATGGCCTAAACAGAAACGAACAGACACATGGAACAGACCTCAATCCAAACCACAGCCCAGAGCCAAGCTCCACAGAACCACAGTGAACTCACAGACCCAGGAAAAAAATAAATAAACATTTGTGTGGAAAACCACTGAGATTTTGAGGTTGTTGTATAGCAAAAAACTGTCTTACACAGTAGTAGACTACTAGTGAATATCCTCAACTTATTATTTCCTACTGAGCTGCTGTAGACAGTGTTCAATATCTGGATAAGTGAAAATCACATTTTCACTACAATACTGCTTTAAAGTCACTCTCAACACAAGTATGGTGAAAAAAAGTATTTGTCTTTGTAAAATTTCTTCCCATTCTGTCTTCTTGTCTTGCTTCCTGTATTAATCCATTTTCATACTGCTGTAAAGAATTGTGTGAGACTGAGTAATTTATAAAGGAAAAAGGTTTAATCAACTGACAGTTCAGCATGGCTGGGGAGGCCTCAGGAAAGTTACAGTCATGGCATAAGGTGAAGGGGAAGCAAGGCACCTTCTTCCCAAGGAGGCAGGAAAGAGAAGCGCCAAGTGAAAGGGGAAGAGCCCCTGATAAAACCATCAGCTCTTGTGAGAACTCACTATCATGAGAACAGCAGCCGCCCCCATGATCCAATTACCTTTACCTGCTCTCTCCCTTGACATGTGAGGATTATGGGGTCATAATTCAAGGTGAGATTTGGGTGGGGACGTAAAGCCTAACCATATCACTTCCTTTAAAAAAAAAAAAAAATCTTCCCTTTAAAAAAAAAAATTCTAACCATATCACTTCCTTTAAAAAAAAAAATCTTCCCTTTAAAAAAAAAAAATTCTAACCATATCACTTCCTTTAAAAAAAAAAAATCTTCCCTTTAAAAAAAAAATTCTAACCATATCACTTCCTTTAAAAAAAAAAACTTCCCTTTAAAAAAAAATTCTAACCATATCACTTCCTTTAAAAAAAAAAAAATCTTCCCTTTAAAAAAAAAAATTCTAACCATATCACTTCCTTTAAAAAAAAAAATCTTCCCTTTAAAAAAAAAATTCTAACCATATCACTTCCTTTAAAAAAAAAAAAATCTTCCCTTAAAAAAAAAAAATTCTAACCATATCACTTCTAACCATATCACTTCCTTTAAAAAAAAAAAATCTTCCCTTTAAAAAAAAAAAATTCTAACCATATCACTTCCTTTAAAAAAAAAATTATTCCCTTTAAAAAAAAAAATTCTAACCATATCACTTCCTTTAAAAAAAAAAAAAAAAATCTTCCCTTTAAAAAAAAAAAATTCTAACCATATCACTTCCTTTAAAAAAAAAAATTCTGGGCCGGGCACAGTGGCTCACAACTGTAATCCCAGCACTTTGGGAGGCCAAGGCCGGCCGATCATGAGGTCAGGAGATTGAGACCAGTCTGGCCAACATGGTGAAACCCCATCTCTACTAAAAATACAAAAATTAGCTGGGTGTGGTGGCGCATGCCTGTAGTCCCAGCTACTCAGAAGGCTGAGGCAGGAGAATCACTTGAACCTGGGAAGTGGAGGTTGCAGTGAGCCGAGATTGCGCCACTGCACTTCAGCATAGTGACAGAGCAAGACTGTCTTAAAAAAAAAAAAAAAATCTGGAAAAGCCTAACCATATCACTTCCTTTTAAAAAAAAAAAAAAATCTTTCCACTAACGGAAAACCTGCCCATAAGAGTCCCCACCCAATTTGCCCACCACCTGTTTGCCTCCATATGGGTGTCTTTCATTAAAGGCACCATTTTCCCTATTGGCTCTAAGACTCAGCACCTCACAGGAGATGATGCATAAAAGGAGTAAGATGTTGGAGATGCCTAAGCTTTTATGAGACTTTACATAAAATCCTAAAGAGGATTCTATTCATTTTGTGCCAAATCTAAGTTACCATGTATCTCCAGAAGGAGAGTCAGACTTCAGATTAATTTGAAAGATTGATATGTTGAATGCTCAATGAGAATTTAAATTTTTCTCAGTATTAAAATTTCTTGCACCCAACCAGCAGTCATCTTTATAGGGCATCTTTCAACCTAGTCTGGTGTAGAAAGCATAGACGCACCCAGATTACCTTTAAGCAGGCAGGTGCTGTCATTCAAAGACCTTTTAAGCCTGAGTTGTAGTTTTAAACAGGCCCATGGAGAACTAGAATGATTGACAGTAGAGGGTAATGGTTAAGCAAAGGACTCTGAAGTCAGAAAGAACTGGGTTGAAATTCCAGCTCCACATCTTCCCAGGTATCTGACCCAGATGCGTGAAATAACTACCTGAATTTCAGTTTCTTCTTCTCTATAATGGGGATAGTAAAAGTACCTACCTTATAATGTTGTAGGGAAGAATTAAATAAAACAATACATGTTGTGGGCCGGGCGCGCTGGTTTATGTCTGAAATCCCAGCACTTTGGGAGGCCGAGGCAGGCGCATCACCTGAAGTCAGGAGTTCGAGACCAGCCTGGCCAACATGGTAAAACGCCGTCTCTACTAAAAATACAAAAATTAGACAGGTGTTGTGGCAGGTGTCTGTAATCCCAGCTACTCGGGAGGCTAACACAGGAGAATCACTTGAACCCCAGGGGGCAGAGGTTGCAGTGAGCCAAGATGGCACCACTGCACTCCAGCCTGGGTGACACAGTGAGACTCTGTCTCAAAAAAAAAAAAAAAAAACTATGTTAAGTTGTTAAGTACCTCGCACACAGTAGGCAGTCAATTAGTGTAGCCATATTCAGTGGCAGCTCTAATAATTTACTTTCCCAGTGTATCTTGTGTTAAGCCATCAGTGGCTTATAGTTATCATCAGGGCTGCTCAGGTCCAACCTCTCCTTGTGCAGAGACACCAGTTATTATGTTCATCTCAGGGGAAGATAGTGACCCGCTACACATGGTACAGGCTGGCAGGCACCAACTACTCCTCCCACGCCCTAGCAGCTGGACAACAAGCACGTAATGTAGGCTTGGCCAGGCAGCTGCTGCCACCCAAGACCAAGGAAGCACACAAAACTATGGGAAGAGATTAATATTTGTTCACAGTAGCAGCATTTCAGCAGAGCTTTGACTAGTGTATGATGGCTGCTGCAGGGTTTCTGGGCAGTGGGGTGCAGCTTAGGGTTTCCCAGTGCATCAGTTCCAGTATGCCGCCTGCAGCATCATAGGCAGTCTTGGAAGAGTGCCTTGGTCATGGTTATGGCTGTCAGGCCCACCTCACTTTCTGCCCATCACCTGAGCCTGGCTCTCCACTCCTCCCATCAATGGTCTCAGCTCCTTCACATGCTGCTATAAATTCCCACCCTGGTTTCATTGGTCAGTGTCAGTTTCTGGTGCGTGTAATCAACAAACTGTAGTTAGTACATTCCCAGAGAGAGAAGCTCTGGTGGCATCTGTTGTCACCAAAAGTGAAGACTCCAGTTGGGCAGAATTTGTGGCCATACCAACGTAGAATTCATTGCTGTGAGTTCAGCCCTTGCCCTTGTAAAGGACACCAGCTTAGATGGTTTCACGTGAACAGTGCAAACAAAGCTTGGTGCTTTTATGCTGAAAGATGCCCCAGCACACCACGAATGCCTTCGTTCCCTCTGAGAGCTGGATGTGCTTCAGGACTGGCCTTTGATTTCATCATAGTGGTGGGACTTTGTTAAGTAAAAATTTTTAGGCCGGGCGTGGTGGCTCATACCTGTAATCCCAGCACTTTGGGAGGCAAAGGCAGGAGGATCGCCTGAGCCCAGAAGTTCAAGACCAGCCTGGGTGACATGGAAAAACCCTGTCTCTAAAAAAAAAAAAAAAAAAAAAAAATTAGCCAGACATGGTGGTGCATACCTGTAGTCCCAGCTACTTGGGAGGCTGAGGCAGGAGCAATTGAGCCTGGGAGGTCAAGGCTGCAGTGAGCAGTGATTGCACCACTGTACTACAGCCTGGGTGATGCAGCAAGACCCTGTTTCAAAAAAAAAACAATAATAAAGTAAAAAATGTTTACTTTTTTACAATATTTTTGTAAAAAGTGTCAAACATACAGCAAAGCTGAATTTTTTAGTGAACACTCAATACCACAAAATTTTATCATTCACATGTTACTATTTTGCTTTATCATATGTCTGTCTATTACAGTAGATTTTTCGTTGAAAAGTAATACATGCACAGGGTAAAAAAAATTCAAAGATTTCAACGTGATATGCAGTGAAAAATTATTCTCCTTTTCACACTGAATTTCCAACTTCGCTCCCCAAAAGCAATCACTTGTAGTGGTTTCTTTTGTGTGTTTTCAGAAAACTTCTATTCAGACACATGCTTATTTTTTTGTTTCAGTTTTTTTCTTCATCCCTTTTAATGAGCTCTTACTCTACATAGTGGCCAATAGTCTGACTTTTTTTTTTTTTTTTTTTTTTTTTTTACATTTAACAATGTATCTTTCAATCAGAATTCATTTAAGAAAAGTTTACTATCCCAGCACTTTGGGAGGCTGAGGCAGGCGGATCACAAGGTCAGGAGATCCAGACCATCCTGGCTAACATGGTGAAACCCTGTCTCTACTAAAAATACAAAAAATTAGCCAGGTGTGGTGGCGGGTGCCTGTAGTCCCAGCTACTCGGGAGGCTGAGGCAGGAGAATGGCGTGAACCCGGGAGGCGGAGCTTGCAATAAGCCGATATCACGCCACTGCACTCCAGCCTGGGCGACAGAGCGAGACTCCACCTCAAAAAAAAGAAAAGAAAAGTTTACTAAACACTTGTGTACAAGCTACTTCTCTGTAACAGACATGCCACCCTCTAGGGGCTGGAGATTCAGAAGTCACTCATGTCAACTCATGTGAAACCCATTCATTCTTAAAGCGACTTTGAAACCAGGGCTCCAATGCCTATGAGGCACAGGTGGTAACAAAACAGTATGAAGGTATCTGCAATCCAATAATATATGTTATATTTACACTATACTGGAGTCTATTAAGTAATAGCATTATGTCTTAAAAAACAGTGTACATGCCTTAATTTTAAAATATTTTATTGCTAAAGAATGCTAGTGATCATCTTAGCCTTCAGTGGGTCATAATCCTTTTGCTGGTGGAGGGTCTTGCCTGGAGGTCGATGGCTGCTGACTGATCAGAGTGGTGGTTGCTGAATGTTGGGGTGGCTGTGCCAATTTCTTAAAATAAGACAACAATGAAGTTTTTCTGCATCAATTAACACTTCCTGTCACAAAAGATTTCTCTGTGGCATGCAATGCTGTTTGATAGCATTTTAACCGCAATAGAACTTCTTTCAAAATTGGAGTCAGTCTGCTGGGCGCAGTAGCTCATGCCATAATCCAGCACTTTGGGAGGCTGAGGTGGATCACCTGAGGTCAGGAGTTCAAGACCAGCCTGGCCAACATGGCGAAACCCCGTCTCTACTAAAATTACAAAAATTAGTCAGGTATGGTGGCGCATGCCTGTAATCCTAGCTGCTCGAGAGACTGAGGCAGGAAAGTCACCTGAACCCGGGAGGCAGAGGTTGCAGTGAGCCAAGATCACACCACCACTGCACTCCCACCTGGGTGACAGAGTGAGACTCTGTCTAAAAAAAAAAAAAAAAGAGAGAGTCAATCCCCTCAAACCCTGCTGCTGCTTTATCAACTAAGTTTACGCAATATTCTAAACCCTTTGTTGTCATTTCAACAACATTCACAGCATCTTCACCATGAGTAGATTTCATCTCAAGAAACCACTTTTTTTGCTCAGCCATAAATAGCAACTCCTCATCTGTTCAAGTTTTATGATGAGATTGCAGCAGTTCAGGCTCCACTTCTAATTCCAGTTCTCTTGCTATGTCTACCACATCTGCAGCTACTTCTGACATTTAAGTCTTGAACCCCTCAAAGTCATCAATGACATTTGGAATCAACTTCTTACAAACTCCTGTTAATGTCAATGGCCTCCTCCCATGAATCATGAATGTTCTTTATGGCATCTGGATTGGCGAATCCTCTCCAGAAGGTTTTTAATATACTTTGCCCAAATTCATCAAAGGAATCACTGTCTATGGCAGCTACAGTCTTATAAAATGTATTTCTTAAATAATAAGACTTGAAAATTAAAATTACTCCTTGGTCCATGTACTGTAGAATGGAGGTTGTGTCAGCAGGCATGAAAACAACATTCATCTCCTTGTACATCTCCATCAGAGCTCTTGGGTGACTAGGTGCATTGTCAATGAGCAGTAATCTTTTGAAAGAAATTTTGTTTCTGAGCAGTAGGTTTCAACAGTGGGCTTTAAATATTCAGTAATCCATGATGTAAACAGAGGTGCTGTCATCCAGCCTTCATCGTTCCATTTCTAGAGCACAGGTGGAGTAGATGTAGCATCATTCTTAAGGGCCTTAGGATTTTTGGAATGGTAAATGAGCATTGGCTTCAACTTCAAGTCACCAGCTACATTAGCCCCTAACAAGAAAATCAGCCTGTCCTTTGAAACTTTGAAGCCAGACATTGACTTCTCCTCTCTAGCTATGAATGTCCTAAATGGCATCTTCCTCCAGTAAGGGCTATTTCATCTGCATTGGAAATCTGTTGCTCAGTGTAGCCTCCTTCATCAGTGATCTTAACTGCATCTTCTGGAGAACTTGCTGCAGCTTCTCCATCAGCACTTGCTGCTTCACCTTGCACTTTTATGTTACGAAGACAATGTCTTTCCTTAAACCTCAAGAGCCAACCTCTTACCTTCCAACTTTTCTCTTTTCATCTGCAGCTTCCTCACCTCTCTTAGCCTTCATAGAATAAGTAGAGGTAGGGCCCTGCTCTGAATTAGGCTTTGGTGTAGAAGAATGTTGTAGCTGGTTTGACCCTCCATCCAGATGACTAAAAGTTTCACCATATCAGCAATTAGGCTGGTTCACTTTTTTATCACTCATGTGTTCACTGGAGTAGCACTTTTAACTTCCTTCAAGAACTTTTCCTTTGCATCCTTGACTTGGCTGTTGGACTCAAAAGGCCCAGCTTTCAGCCTGCCTTGGCTTTTGACATGCTTTTCTCACTAAGCTTAATCATTGCCAGCTTGTGGTTTAAAGTGACAGATGCACCACCTTCCCTTTCACATGAACACTTATGGGTCACTGTGGGGTTATTAATTGGCCTAATTTCAATATTGTGTCTCAGGGAATAGAAAGGCTGGAAGAAAGGGAGAGAGAAGGGACTGGCTGGTCACTGGAGCAGTCAGAACACACACAACACTTGTCAATTAAGTTCCCGTCTTACATGGGCACAGTTCATGGCACCCTAAAACAGTTACAAGGGTGGCATCAAATATCACTGATCATGGACTGGGTGAGGTGGCTCATGCCTGTAATCCCAGCACTTTAGGAGGCCAAGGTGGGCAGATCACCTGAGGTCAGGAGTTCGAGACCAGCCTGGCCAACATGGCGAAACCCCATCTCTACTAAATATACAAGAATTATCTGGGCATGGAGGCACATGCCTGTAATCCTAGCTACTAGGGAAGCTGAGGCTGGAGAATCTCTTGAACTTGGGAGATGGAGGTTGCAGTGAGCCGAGATCATGCCACTGCACTCCAGCCTGGGTGACAGCGCGAGACTCCGTCTCAAAAAAAAAAGATCACTGATCACATTAACAGATATAATAAATGATAAAGTTTGAAATATTGCAAGAATTATCTCAACGTGACACAGAAACACAAACTGAGCTCATGCTATTGGAAAAATGATGCCGATACCCTTGCTGGATGCAGGGTTGACACAAACCTTCAACTAAAAAAAGAAAAAAACACACAGTATCTGTGAAGTGGAATAAGCGGCGTATACCTGTAGTACTTAGCACACGGTGAGCCATCTATCAATGCCCTCTTTCCATCCTCATAGTCATTACCACCACAAGGATCATCATTGTCCTTCACTGGCTCTCAGGCACCTTCCCAAACCAGGCCTGAGATTTGCCTCTGGATGTGCCTGAGCTTTAATGGGGGAAAGAGGGTGTCTTAGACACCCTCTAACTGCTGTAACAAAGTGCCATAGACTGGGTAGCTTATACACACCAAAAACTTATTTCTTGCAGTTCTAGAGGCTGGAAATTCCAAGATCAAGGCACTGGCAGATTTGGTGTCTGGTGAGGACCCCACTTTCTCATAAATGACACCTTCTAGCTGTGTCCACACATGGTGGGAGGGGAAGGCAGCTCTCTGGTGCCTCTTTTATAAGGGCACTAATTCCTTCCAGGAGAGTTCCAGCTCCATGACCCAAACACCTGCCCAAAGCCCTGTTCTTAATACCATCATGTGGGGGTTAGGGTTTCAACATATGAATTGTGGGGAGGCACAAACATTCACAGGGGAAAGGAAAAATACGAAATTATTTAATCATATTCTTTTTTGCCATATGAAACCCTTCATACCTGCTCCCCACCCAACTCCTTCACCCTATCTCCTGTACTCCCCGCACCTGTAGTCAGACTAAGGTTTCTCAAAAGTGCTGTCTCTTTGCCTCCTGGTCTTTTAGGGAGTGGGGAGGGGTTGTTTTTTGTTTGGTTGATTTTTTTGTTTGTTTTGAGATAGAGTCTTGCTCTGTCACTGCAACCTCCGCCTCCCAAGTTCAAGCAAGTCTCCTGCTTCAGCCTCTAGAGTAGCTGGGACTACAGGTGCACGCCACCATGCCTGACTAATTTTTGTGTGTGTGTATATATATATATGTGTGTGTGTGTGTGTGTATGTGTGTGTGTGTGTGTATATATATATATATTTTTTTTTTTTTTAGATGAAGTCTCACTCTGTTTCCCAGGCTAGAGTGAAGTGACAGTCTTGGCTCACTGCAACCGCTGCCTCCTGGGTTCAAGCGATTCTCCTGCCTCAGCCTCCTGAGTAGTTGAGTAGCTGGGATTACAGCTGTGCCCCACCAGGCCCAGCTAATTTTTGTATTTTTAGTAGAGTCGGGGTTTTGACATGTTGGCCTGCTGATCTTGAACTCCTGACTTCAGGTGATCCACCCACCTCAGCCTCCCAAAGTGCTGGGATTACAGGCGTGAACCACCGACCCAGCCTCCCTCCTGGTCTTTGTACAAGCTGTCCCCTCTACCTGAAACCCACTTCACCTCACTTCTTTTTTATTTTTATTTATTTTACTTTATTTTTGAGACAGGGTCTTGCTCTGTCACCCAGGCTGGAATGCAATGGCATAATCATAGTTCATTGCAGCCTCAAGCTCCCAGGCTCAAGCAATCCTCCTGCCCTCGACCTTTTTTGATAGCTGTGACCACAGGCACACACCACCACACCCAGCTAATTACTGTATTTTTTTTTTTTTTTTTTTTTTTGAGATAGAATCTCACTCTGTCGCCCAGGCTGGAGTGCAGTGGCTCGATCTCGGCTCACTGCAAGCTCCGCCTCCTGGGTTCACACCATTCTCCTGCCTCAGCCTCCGGAGTAGCTGGGACTACAGGCACCCGCCACCACGCCCGGCTAATATTTTGTATTTTTAGTAGAGACGGGGTTTCGCCATTTTAGCCAGGATGGTCTCAATCTCCTGACCTCGTGATCCGCCCGCCTCGGCCTCCCAAAGTGCTGGGATTACAGGCGTGAGCCACCACACCCGGGCAATTACTGTATTTTTTGTAGAGATGGGGTTTCACTATGTTGCCCCAGCCAGCCTCTAACTCCTGGCCAGAAGCAATCCATTCACTTTGGCCTCCCAATGTGTTGGCATTACAGGCACGAGCCACTGCACCCAACCTACTTCACTTCTTTACCTGCCCAAGATCTCATCCTACACAGCCAGGGCTACAAATCCACCTCTTTGAGGAAGCTTTACCTGCCCACTCTGTGAGAACCTTTATCACATATTTATCACACTGTACTATAGCTGTTTACTTATTTATCCTCCTGATTGCTCTGTGACTCTTTTAAAGAATTGCTTTCGTATTCCTAGAGGTTAGCAAAGCCTTGCCCCCAGTGGCAACCCAATTAATGTTTGTTAAACAAATGAATAGCTTTAGGACATGCCCTAGTAGAAAATGTCAGGCAGGCCGACTGTGGCATAAGATAAGGAGACACTAGTGGAACCTGAAAACAGCAATTGGTGTGATTTCACTCTTGCCACAAAGGATGGGGAATTCATTCTTCTCAGGAGTAGGCAAGACACTGACCACTCCAGGCCTGCCACACCCTGCCCTGGAGTCTGGAAGCTTAGAATTCTTATTCTTGAAGAACATCTGCTACAGCTCAGGAACTTTCAAACCAGTAGGGGCCGGCAGGTGAATTAGAGGCTGTTTGTTTTCTCTATAAATAAAGACCTGGATCCACATTGTTGCCCAAACAGAATCCTCCTGCACCAACATTTCATTTCAAATTTTAAGCCCTGAAGGGGTAGGTGGGGTGTGGGAGCAGAGGGGAAAGAGGAGGAAGAAGCTAAGATTTGTAGAGGAGTTATTTCCCTTTTCAACTAAGATTGTGCACTAGTAACTTAACTAGTTACTTTTTCATTTAAAAAATAATGTAGTCCAGGCATGGTGCCTCACGCCTGTAATCCCAGCATTTTGGGAGGTCTGGGCAGGAGGATTGCTTGAGCCCTGGAGTTTGAGACCAGCCTGGGCAATGTAGTGAGACCTTGTCTCTCCCAAAACAAAACAAAACAAAATGCTGGGTGCTGTGGTGTGCACTTGTAGTCCCAGCTACACAGGAAGCTGAGGCAGAAGGATGGCTTAAGGCTGGGAGGTTGAGACTGCAGTGAGCTGTGATCGCACCACTGTACTCCAGCCTGAGTGACAGAGCAACCAGAGCAAGGCCCCATCTCAAAAAGAATAATAATAATAAAATGTAATTTATGATGATGGGAATGTATAGCTTGGCATTTCTAGGCAAGTTGAATGCAGACCTATTCTATGGCCCAGCTGATCCACGCCTGTGCTGCGCTTCTCAAACTTACTGTTCATAGAAGAAGTCACATGGGAATCTTCTGTTTGTTTTTTTGTTTTGTTTTGTTTTGTTTTTTTGTTTCGAGACAGAGTTTTGCTCTGTCGCCCAGGCTGGAGTGCAATGACGTGATCTCAGCTCACCGCAACCTCCACCTCCTGGGTTCAAGTGATTCTCCTGCCTCAGCCTCCCGAGTAGCTGGGATTACAGGTGCCCACCACGATGCCTAGTTGATTTTTTAGTTTTTAGTAGAGATGAGGTTTCACCATGTTGGGCAGGCAGATCGCAAAGTCCTGACCTCAGGTAATCGTCCCGCCTCGGCCTCCAAAGTGCTGAGACTACAGGTGTGAGCCACTATGCCCAGCCCACCTGGGGATCTTTTTAAAATGCAGATTCTGATGCCAGTGTGTCTCAAAGGTAATATGTATATGGATCACCTGGGGACCTTATTAAAAGCCCATTCTGATTTCAGCAAATCATTTTAAACGACAGAAGAATCACCTGAGGATCTTGTTAAATACAGGTTCCAGACGTAGAGAAACTTTCACACGTGAATCAGGAAAGCAGTGCAAGCAAGAATGCTAACAGCTACAACATTCTTAATTTGTGTGTGTGTGTGTGACAGAGTCTTGCTTTGTCACCAGGCTGGAGTGCAATGGCACAATTTCAGCTCACTGCAACCTCTCTGCCTCCCAGGTTCAAGAGATTCTTCTGCCTCAGCCTCCTGAGCAGCTGGGACTACTGGCCTGCACCACCATGCCCAGCTAATTTTTGTATTTTTAGTAGAGGCAGGGTTTCACCATGTTGGCCAGGATGGTCTCGATCTCTTGACCTCAGGTGATCTGCCCACCTCAGCCTCCCAAAGTGCTGGGATTACAGGCGTGAGCCACTGCACCCAGCCTCATGTTAAAATGTATATAGAGATGATGTTATACAAATTATGTTATACATATTATGCATAATGCAAATTATGCTATTGGGCATATGTGTATATATGTGTATGTGTATATATGTGTATGTACACATATGCCTAACAACATAATTTGTACACTTTGTCTTTTGGATGTTTCACTTAATATATCATAAAAAATATTCCATATGAATGCACATAGAAATGCATTATTTTTTATAGTTTAATAGAATTCTATTGTATGAAAGTATGATATCATTATTTATTTTAGTTAATTCTTAACTATAAAGCAGTATATGAATACATTCCTTATTTTCTTTAAAAAAAAAGAAATATGGCCAGGCACGGTGGCTCACGCCTGTAATCCCAACACTTTGGGAGGCCGAGGCAAGCGGATCATCTGAGGTCAGGAGTTCGAGACCAGCCTGGCCAACATGGGGAAACCCCGTCTCTACTAAAAATACAAAGATAAGCCAGGCGTGGTGATACATGCCTGTAATCCCAGCTACTCAGGAGGCTGAGGCAGGAGAATCGCTGGAACCTGGGAGGTGGAGGTTACAGTGAGCCGAGATTGCACCATTGCACTCCAGCCTGGGTGACAGAGCGAGACTCCATCTCAAAAAAAAAAAAAAAGAAAGAAAGAAAAAAGAAATATTGGCCTGGCACCATGGCTCACGCCTATAATCCCAGCACTTTGGGAGGCCGAGGTGGGCAGATCACCTGAGGTCGAGAGTTTGAGACCAGCCTGACCAACATGGAGAAACCCTGTCTCTACTAAAAATACAAAATTAGCCGGGCATGGTGGCACATGCCTGTAATCCCAGCTACTTGGGAGGCTGAAGCAGGAGAATTGCTTAAATCCGGGAGGTGGAGGCTGCCGTGAGCCAAGATCGCACCATTGCATTCCAGCCTGGGCAGCAAGAGCGAAACTCCATCTGAAAAAGAGAAAGAAATATTACTATGCATAATGTTCACACACAGAGAGAGAGAGAGAGAGAGAAAGAAATTTAGGTTCTCCAATCTTCCTTCCTCCAAACTTCTCCCCTTTCCTTGCTTAAGATGTAGCCAGTACAGGCTGGGTTCCGTGTCTCACACCTGTAATCCCAGCACTTTGGGAGGCCAAAGTGGGCGAATCACTTGAGCCCAGGAATTCAAGACCGGCCTGGCCAACATGGTGAAACCCTGTCTCCACTAAAAATAAAAAAATTACCCAGGTGTGATAGCATGTGCCTGTAGTCCCAGCTACTCGGGTGGCTGAAGCTTGAGCATCACTGGAGCCTGGGAAGTCAGGGTTTCAGTGGGCCATGATGATGCCACAGCACTCCAGCCTGGGCGACAGAGTGAGACCCTGTCTCCAAAAAAAAAAAAAAAAAAAAAAAAAAAAGCTGTAGCGAGCATGTATTCTTCCAGTACTTTTTTCACTGGATTTATGTGAATATATATTTCACCATTGAAAATATGTATAGATTGGAATATGTGTTTAGATCTATATATCTATGTGGGCCTTGCTTTTTTTTCTTTAATCCAATATATCTTAGAGCTCTAGGCATGCTTGTATTCATAAATCCAGCCTGGTATTTCTTTTTTTTTTTTTTTTTGGAGACGGAGTCTCACTCTGTCGCCCAGGCTGGAGTGCAGTGGCAGCGATCTCGGCTCACTGCAAGCTCCGCCTCCCGGGTTCACGCCATTCTCCTGCCTCAACCTCCCAGTAGCTGGGACTACAGGCGCCCGCCACTACGCCCGGCTAATTTTTTTTTTTTGTATTTTTAGTAGAGACGGGGTTTCACAGTGTTAGCCAGGATGGTCTCGATCTCCTGACCTTGTGATCCGCCCGCCTCGGCCTCCCAAAGTGCTAGGATTACAGGCGTGAGCCACCGCGCCCAGCCTGGCCTGGTATTTCATGATCTGGCTAAACCTCAGTTTAATGTAGCCACTTGCCTATTGTTGGACATTGAGGATGTTTCTTCATTTTTTTTTGCTACAACAATGACTTGCAACAAACATTCTTGGACGTTCGCCCTTGTACACCTGTGCGAATGTTTCTCTGGAGGAGAAAAGATGGAAAGCAGACTTGATAGATTGGCAGGACATTTTTAAAAACATAATGCCAAATTGCCCTCGAAAGTGGCTATAAACATTCATGCTCTCACTAGCAATGCATTAGAAAACCAATTTCCCTGTGCTCTTCCTAACAGTAGACGTTCTGAGTGTTTTTAATTTTTATTGATCTGATAGGTGAAAAGAACAGTGGGAATGGGCTTTACTAGCCATTCCCTTATAATTAGTAAGATTGAACACCCCTTCCATGTTTGTTGCCCCGAATCTGCATTTAACAAGGTCCCTGGGTGATTCATCTGTACATTAAAGTTTGAGAAGCACTGAAATCAGAATCTGACTTTTAACAAGGTCCCCAGGTGATCTGTATACATGTTACATTTTGAGACACACTGGCATCAGAATCTGCATTTTAACAAGATCCCCAGGTGACTTCTCTGCACAGTGAGTTTGAAAAATACAGCATAGGCATGGAATAGCTGGCTCACGCTCAGCATGTGTGTGTGTTTAATCTTTTCTATCGGGACAGGTGAAAACCAGTGTTTCCATTTACTTGAACTAAAATTTCTTTAATCATAAGTGACCTTGAACATTTTTTTTCAAATTTTTACATATCATATTTTTCTTATCTGGGAGCTACCTAGTCCCTGAATCTCCTTAGTTTGCTTCAAACATACCAAAGTTGGTCTCTTAAAAGAGTCTTTGCTGTTGCTCCTCCCTCCCCCGGGAACGCTGTCTCCCTGGTCCTTTCCATGACTGGCTATTACATTCGTGTTTTAGCTCAAAGGTCACTTCTAGCCTTTGAGCTACCCACCACTACCGCCACTACCACCCAGTCACTCCTGATCACACTACCACAATATTTTGATCATAGCACCTATTGCCCTCTAAAGTGACCTTGTACATCCTCTGGTTACTTCTCTGAATCGCTTCTGGACCTTGTCTGTCTTTATCACTCTATCTCCAGCACCTAGAGCAGAGCCAGGCAATAAAGTGGGCTCAAAGAATTGTTATCAAATGAACTAATGGTGGCTCATGCCTATAATCCCAGCACTTTGGGAGGCCGAGGCAGGTGGATCACCTGAGTTCAGGAGTTCGAGACCAGCCTGGCCAACATGGTAAAACCCTGTCTCTCCTAAAAATGAAAGAAAAAAAAAAAGCCAGGTATGGTGGCGGGCGCCTTGTAATCTCAGCTACTTGGGAGGCTGGGACAGGAGAATGGATTGAACCCAGGAGACAAAGGATGCAGTGAGCCGAGATCGTGCCAGTGCACCCTAGCCCGGGCACCAGAGCGAGACTCGGTCCCAAAAAAAGAATTCCTGGCAAGGGTAATAATCAATAAATAAGATTTGTTCCTGTCTAGTTTTTTTTCTTTCTTTTTTTTTTTTGAGGCAGAGTCTTGCTCTGTCGCCCAGGCTGGAGAGCAGTGGCGCATTCTCAGCTCACTGCAAGCTCCCCCTCCCGGGTTCACGTCATTCTCCTGCCTCAACTTCCCAAGTAGCTGGGACTACAGGTGCCCGCCACCACGCCCGGCTAATTTTTTGTATTTTTAGTAGAAACGGGGTTTCACCATGTTAGCCAGGATGGTCTGGATCTCTTGACCTCATGATCCGCCTGCCTCGGCCTCCCAAAGTGCTGGGATTACAGGTGTGAGCTACCGCGCCTGGCCTCCTGTCTAGTTTTTCACCTCTTTGGGGAATCATTTGTGCCTGGATAAACATTTATTTGTTCATTCTGGTATTCATAGTAGAGAATGGTAGTATTAATGATACAAGTTTAATGAGGATGCTTAGGAAGGAGAACCCAGCCAGGCACAGCGGCTCGTGCCTATAATCCCAGTACTTTGGGAGGCTGAGGTGGGAGGATCACTTGAGCCCAGGAGTTCAAGACCAGCCTGGGCAACATGGTGAAACACATTCTCTACAAAAAAAAATACAAAAATTAGCCTGGGTATGGTGGCATGTGCCTGTAGTCCCAGCCACTCAGGAGGCTAAGATGGGAGGATCGCTTGAGACCTGGAAGTTGAGACTGCAATGAGCCAAGATCACGCCACTGCACTCCAGCCTGGGTAACAGAGAAAGACTGTCCCAACAAAGAAAAAAAAAAAAAAGGAAGGAGAACACAACCAGTGTGCCCACATCCCCAGAGGCCTAGGACAATCAGAAACAACATTGTATTGATACTTTGTTTTTGTCTCTTTCTCTTTAAAAAGAAGAGTAAGCTTTCCTCATTTAATGTATGGATTGAAACTATGAAAGCATGGGAATTCTGCAACTCAGAAGAGTTGAGTAAAGTCACACATGCTTGTTTGCTTCAAATATATTTCCATGTGAAACAGTAACTGTGCCTAGTTAAGTGGAATAACCGATTACAGATGAGTGCTACTTTCATAGATAACTATAACTCTTACCCCATTATCATAAATAACTATTAATACTTAGAGTAGTATCTATGTACTAGATGTTGTTCTGTACCTGTTTACATATATAAATTCACTAATCCTCAAGCTACCCTTGGTATTGCCATTTTATTAATGAGAAAAATGGGACACAGAACAGCTTTCTTGAGATCACACGGGTGGGATGTGAACGGAGCCAGGAGCTGGGATTCTTGGGTTTTTTTTGTTTTTTTTTTTTTTTTTGGAGATGGAGTCTTGCTCTGTTGCCCAGGCTGGAGTGCAGTGGCGTGATTTTGGCTCACTGCAACCTCTGCCTCCTGGGTTCAAGCGATTCTCATGCCTCAGCCTCCTGAGTAGCTGAATTACAGGTGCCCACCACCACGCCCAGCTAATTTTTTGTATTTTTAGTAGAGATGGGGTTTCACCACGTTGTCCAGGCTGGTCTCAAACTTCTGACCTCAGGTGATCCACCCACCTGGGCCTCCTAAAGTGCTGGGATTACAGGTGTGAGCCACCGCACCCGGCCAGAGCCAGGATTCTAACTCAGGTTGGCTCTAAACTGTGCTTTTAGTTACTACATTATCCTGCCTCTGGCATCTTTATGATGTTTGTAAAGAGAGGTAGAGTGACCAGGAGAATCTGTTGTATAATTCAGAAGTATGCTCTTTATCTCTTGGCAAAATACTTAAAGAGTTGTGAGAATTACAGATATTCTCCATTTTTCTTCTACAAAACAACGTTTGAAAATTTATTAACTTTCGATGTGAACAAAAGGGATTACCTAACAACTATTAAAAAAAAAAAAATCGCAGGCTGGGCGAGGTGGCTCACGCCTGTAATCCCTGCATTTTGGGAGGCCGAAGCAGGCAGATCACCTGAGGTTGAGAGTTCAAGACCAGCCTGACCAACATGGAGAAACCCATCTCTACAAAAATACAAAATTAGCCGGGCGTGGTGGCTCATGCCTATAATCCCAGCTACTCGGGAGGCCTGAGGCAGGAGAATCGCTTGAACCCGGGAGGCGGAGGTTGCGATGAGCCGAGATCGCGCCATTGCACTCCAGCCTGGGCAACAAGAGCGAAACTCCGTTTCAAAAAAAACAAAAAAATTGACCGCTGACTCGGGGCGTTTTCCACTACGGCTTCCCCACCTCCCCGTCGCGGAACCCGGCTATATGGCTGCCGCTGTGCCCCGCTCCGCGTCTCTCTCCCCGCTGCTTCCCCTTCTCCTGGGCTTCCTGCTCCTCTCCGCTCCGCATGGCGGCAGCGGCCTGCACACCAAGGGCACCCTTCCCCTGGATACGGTCACGTTCTGCAAGGTCATTCCCAAAAGCAGGTTCGTCTTGGTGAAGGTCAACACCCAGTACCGCTACGGTGAGAAGCAGGATGAGTTCAGGCGTCTTGCTGAAAACTCGGCTTCCAGCGATGATCTCTTGGTGGCAGAGGTGGGGATCTCAGATTATGGTGACAAGCTGAACATGGAGCCGAGTGAGAAATACAAGCTGCACAAAGAGAGCTACCCAGTCTTCTACCTCTCCCGGGAGGGGGACTTTGAGAACCCAGTCCCATGTACTGGGGCAGTTAAGGTTGGAGCCATCCAGCGCTGGCTGAAGGGGCAAGGGGTCTACCTAGCTATGCCAGGTGGCCTGGTGGCCTGCTGCATACGACGCCCTGGCCAGGAGTTCATCAGGGCCTCTGGCATGGAGGTCCGCTAGGCCCTCTTGAAGCAGCGGCAGGACCACCTCTCAAGTGTGAAGGAGACTGAGAAGAACTGGGCGGAGCAATACCTGAAGATCACGGGGAAGATCTTAGACCAAGTGGAGGACTTCCCAGCATAGACGTGACATGGATCGCCAGGCTGATTGAGAACAAGTTGAGTGACGGGAAGAAGGAGGAGCTCCAGAAGAGCTTAAACATCCTAACTGCCTTCCAGAAGAAGGGGGCCGAGAAAGAGGAGCTGTAAAAAGGCTCTCTGTGGTTTTCCAGGGTTTGGTAGGCGTGAGGAGGGGAGAGTTAACCTGCTGGCTGTGAGTCCTTTGTGAAATATAAGGGGGTGGTGGGAAAAGTGGTACTAACCTACAATTCTGAGCTCTGAGTATGCCTGGACGTTGATGCTGATGTGGCCATGCTTAGGATGCCTCTAGCTGGTGTGGGGATAGCTGGAGCACTTCTCAGGTGGCTGGTGAAATGACCCCTCAGAAGGAATTGGTGTTATAGAGAAGAGTGAGGAGTGTACGGCCCAGGTCTTTGACCGGTGTAGTTTGGATTCAATTAAAGTTTCATTGTTTCAGTTAAGTGGAAAAAAAAAATCAGGACAAAGGCAATATATGAAGAATGAAGAAGTAACTAGTTTTCAACAGAAACATCCCATGCAGAAAGTACTTTTAAATCATGTTTGGCCATGATTCCCTTGTTATGTGATATTGTTGCTGAAAACAATGAAAAGTTGTCGCCTATAAGAACCTCACATTTAAATAACGTGTTTAAAGTTAGCAACAAATTTTTTTCTTTTTTTTTTGAAGTGGAATTTCACTGTGTCGCCCAGGCTGGAGTACAGTGGCACGATCTCGGCTCACTGCAACCTCCGTCTCCTGGGTTCAAGCGATTCTCCAGCCTCAGCCTCCCATGTGGCTAGGATTACAGGCGTGTGCCACCACACCCAGCTAATTTTTATTTATTTTTAGTAGAGATGGGGTTTCAACATGTTGGCCAAGCTGGTCTTGAACTCCTGACCTCAGGTGATCCACCTGCCTTGGCCTCCCAAATTCTGGGGTTTAGCATGAGCCATCGCACTCAGCCAGCAACAGATTTTTGTAGCCTGTTTAAACATCTTCTGGCCAGGCACGGTGGCTCACACCTGTAATCCCAGCACTTTGGGAGGCCGAGGCGGGCAGATCACGAGGTCAGGAGATCAAGACCATCCTTGCTAATATGGTGAAACCCCGTCTCTACTAAAAATACAAAAAATTAGCCGGGCGTGGTGGTGGGCGCCTATAGTCCCAGCTACTCGGGAGGCTGAGGCAGGAGAATTGCATGAACTCGGGAGGCGGAGCTTGCAGTGAGCCAAGATCATGAGCCAAGACCGTGCCACTGCACTCCAGCCTGGGCGACAAAGCGAGACTCCGTCTCAAAGAAAAAAAAATCTTCTAAAAAAAGAGCTTCCCTGGGTTTGACATCCATTTGTTCCAGGTACAATATAGTAATGTGTCTTCTTCACTTTAATTTGCAGAAGCTCCTGATTATGAGGGAAGATGAAAATTTTCTAGCTGGATTTGAACAGAATAGTCAACCTGTGTAATAGGCAAATGTGACTGAAAGAGGAGACTCATGACTGATTACGCATGGCCAATGATACTTTGCTTTCATTTATATCTGTAGAACCTGTGTGTGTGTGTGTGTGTGTGTGTGTGTGTGTGTGTTTATTTTGTTTTGTTTTTTTCAGATTTTCAATTTTGAGCCTTGAAATAAAGCCATTAAAACCAAACATGATGGCCAGGCACAGTGGCTCACATCTGTAATCCCAGCACTTTGGAAGGCCGAGGCAGGTGGATTGCTTGAGGCCAGGGTTCAAGACCAGCCTGGCCGACATGGTGAAAACCCATCTCTACTAAAAATAAAAAAAAATTTGTCGGGCGTGGTGGTGGCTGTCTGTAATCCCAGCTACTCGGGAAGCTAAGAAAGGAAAATTGCTTGAACCCAGGAGGTGGAGGTTGCAGTGAGCTGAGATCGTGCCATTGCACTCCAGCCTGGGCAACAAGAGTGAAACTTCATCTCAAAAGAAAAAAAAAAAAGTAATAAACTTAATTTAGGACTAGAACTCTGATTGGATGTTTTGCAAAAGAGTAAAAACAATTTTTTTTCGAAAATAAGACTAATCAGTTGTCATTATATTTGTGGAACACATTTATCATTTTCACTTTGTTTTTGGCTGCAATTATACCTACATGGAAAATGCAAGTCAAGACTATACCGAGATCCCATTTTATATCAATATAGTTGGCAAAAATCAAGACATTTTATAATCCCTGAGTGTGCGAAAGAATGGGCTTCACATTTTGGGTTTTGTTTGTTTGTTTTCAAGACAGGTTCTTACTCTGTTGCCCAGGCTGGAGTGCCGTGGCACAACCATGGCTCACTGCCTCAGCCTCCAAGGGTCAGCTTCCTCCTGCCTCAGTTTCCGGAGTAGCTGGGAGCACAGGTGTGTGTCACCCGCCCAGCTAATTTTTGTATATTTTTTGTAGAAACAGAGTTTTGCCATGTCACCCAGGCTGCTCTCAAAGTCCTGAGCTCAAGTGATCCACAAACCTCAGTTTCCCAAAGTGCCAGAACTACAGGCATGAGCCACTGAGCCTGACCTATGTTATTTCTTATACCTTGCTGGGGAAGTGTAAGTTAATACAATCATTTTGGCATTATCTCTTATACCACCCCCAGATACACATTCACTCATGAGAAACTCTGACACTTTTTAGAAAGATCATAGCAGCACTGTTCACAATGGCAGAGACCTGGCAAAGGCCCAAGTGCCCATCAACAGGAGAGTAGGTGAAGAAACTGGCATTTTCACACAGTGGAATATTTACAGAGCAGTCAAAACCAATAAACAATGACAGCAATTTGGATGATCTTAGCAAAATAATATTAAGTGAAAAAAGTTATTCTTGGAAGATTACATACCTTTTTATATTCTTTAAATATTAAAATTGGTTTTTTTAAGGAATACATGTAGGTACAATAAAACTTGCTAAAGAGAAAAAGCAAATGAATGAGATCTGTAGGAGTCAGGCTGATGATTCTTCAGTTGTAGGGCAGAGGAGGGGAGGGGATATCAGGAGGCCATATAAAGAGAGATGTAGGTTGTGGTTAAGGTCCTACTCTGGGGCAGTAGGTTCCCTAGTACTTATTATATCATAATAAACAGAGGTACAAGCAAGCAGCCTAAAAAATGTAGGCAAGTGTAGGCTAACAATAGGCCAGTAATAATGCCTCATGTACCAATAATTGATTGTGTACACCTGAGGTGAAATAATAACAAAACAAATACAAACACACATACCTCAAGCAGTATAAGGGGGTATCAGATGTCTCCCATCCCCCCATGCACCCCTCTTTCAACTTCCCCAGAGGCAACCACTGTTTATCCAGTCTCCTCAAAAGGAGACATGATAAACGTGTGTGTATATATACATATATATATATATATTTTTTTTTTTTTTGAGATGGAGTCTCACTTTGTCGCCCAGGCTGGAGTGCAGTGGCGCGATCTCGGCTCCACCTCCCGGGTTCAAGTGATTCTCCTGCCTCAGCTTCCCCAGGAGCTGGGATTACAGGCGTCCGCCACCATGCCCGGATAATTTTTTGTATTTTTAGTAGAGACAAGGTTCCATCATGTTGGCCAGGCTGGTCTAGAACTCCTGACCTCATGTGATCCGCCCACCTCGGCCTCCCAAAGTGCTGGGATTACAGGAGTGAGCTACCGCACCTGGCCACGTGTATATATTTTCAAATGTCTTTACAGATCCGTGTAACTACACATACATCCCAAAGAAGACTTGAAGCGTGTGTTTTTTCAAAAGTTTAAGTCTCGGAAATTTAACCTGACGTGACTTCACCGGGCATTACACAAATATTCCTAAGTCGATTCACAACCTGAAAATCAAGGGGAAGTTTGAGGAAAACAGGTCAGCTTTTGAGAAATGGAAACAATTAAGCAAAAATGCCGTTCTCGCAGGCCTTGCCCTGGGGTTCGCCAACAGTAACCTCACAGAAGGCTCGTTACAGATGCTGCTAACGCCACAGGACCACCCCGTAAAACTCATACGCGGCGCTGTTAAAAATACAGATTCTCAGGCCCCGCCCCAAAAACTCGGAGCTGAGCCTGGCTGGGTCTTTTTGAAACAAGGGCCCCCACGTGATTCTCAGGTTCAGGCAAGCTTGGGGCACCACCCAGTCTTAAGTAACTCCCCAATTTGAAGAAAGTAAACACCTGGGGGATGTAGGTGGCTTTCTTGCTCCCCATTGGATGCCATTTACGCGGCGCAAGGAGGGATCTCCCTCGGGTCTCATCGAGGTCCCAGCCAGTCTGAGCACGAACGCTAATTAGCTCAACCCCCCGAGGACCACGCCTCCGTCACCTGCTGGGCGGGGCCGGAGCCGGGTTGGCCCCAAAAGCACTCCTGTGTGGTCCAAGACCCGGTGCGCCCGAGTCACGGGGCGGGGGCGGGCGCGTGCTATATAAAAACACACATTCCTGGCCTCGGCCACCTGAATCCAGAACTTTCGGAATCTGCATTTCTCCCTGCAGTTGGAGACACTCTGGTGTCTCCAACTCCTTTAAAATTTAAATTTGGGTATGCAGCAGGGTTGAGAACCAGGAGTGGAGGTCTTGCTTCTCAGCCTGGATGCGCACCAGAATAACCAGGAGTGGAGGTCTTGCTTCTCAGCCTGGATGCGCACCAGAATAACCTGTGTGTGTGATGGGGGTGGTCAGGGAGGGAGACGGCTTTTTAAAAAATATATCCCAATGCCCAGGTCCCAGCCCAGACCAATTAAGTCTGAATCTAAAAGCGCAGCCTGTGCAGCGCGGCAGCCACAGCGCCACCTGGGAGCTCGTTAGAAATACAGGAGCTCAGGCCCCACCCCAGACCCATTGAGTCAGAATCTGCATTTTAACGAGATCCCCAGTGACTCGTGCGCACATTAAAGTTGGAGGAGAGCTGCGCTTCTGAAATTTTAATGGGCAAACGAATCACCTGGGGATCTCGTTAAAATGCAGACACGGTTTCTCAAACTTTAATGTGCATGCGAATCACCTGGGGATCTTGTTAAAATGCAGATTCTGATTCAGCGGGTCCGGGGTAGAGCCCGAGAGTCTGCATTTCTAACGAGCTCCCAGGTGGTGCGGGCTGCCCGGGCGCGGACCGCAAGTCCACGGGACTCCTGGGGTCTTGGCTCCAGGCCAATCAGCCGTCAGGACTCTTGATAAATCGCCCTGCTCGGCTGATGAGCAGAATTGCCAGGACATGCGCGTTCCGGCCGAATGGGGGGTAATTTCCGAACTCCGGGAATTCGTTGTGTGAAGTAGGCCACTCCTAGGGACGCTCGGGGAGCCCCGTCCTCGCGCCATGTCGCGGCGCAAGCAGGCCAAGCCCCAGCACCTCAACTCCGAGGAGCTGCGGCCTGCGCGCCGGGAGTGTGCGGGGGTGGCCCCGCAGGTGGCGGGGGAGTCGGGTGAGTAGCGCTGCTGGAGCCCCGCCCGGGGGCTGGGGGCTGGTGCTCAGAGGTTCTCCGGACTCGCGCGGGTACGAGGACCGGGCAGGGGACCTGAAAGGGCGGGCCAAGCGTCCGGCGCACTGTCCTGGGACTGGGAGCTGGGCGTCCCCGTCTCCCGCCCTTGTAAATCACACCCTCCTGGAGTCAACCGTCCCCTTCCCCGCCTGGATTCTTCTAGCCACTCTTCTCAAGAGCTAGTCAACGAGTTTGCCTCCCAAACACGCTGGAAGGATGCTCAGAGGACCCCTCAGGCCGTTTTCGGGGTGCGCGGGCACCCGAGTCCCCGGCCTCCTTGGCACTGGGCTTCGGCTGCGCGCCTGGAAGGTGGCTTCTTGCCCTGGGGTTACGTTTCAAATGCGTTGTCCAGGGAAGGCCTCACTGAGGAGCGGACGTTCGAGCGAAGACCCGAAGGATGGGAGGGAGTGAGCCGTGCAGGTACCCGGGGAAAGAGCATTCCAGGCCGAGGGAACACAAGCGCAGGGACCCAGGGCGTCAGCGCTGCTGTAGCCCGAGAGGTCACGGGAGGCCCGAGAGGTGTGATGGGGGCAGACGGCGGGGGGTGGGGGACGGCCGTGAGCCTCGGTAAGAGCTCTGCATTTTATCTGAGCGAAGTGGGAGCCGTGGTGGGGATAGAGCAGTGATACTGTCGCACTTAACAGGCGGCCCCCACACCCCCTCCTCGGCTGCCACGTGGAACAGGATGTAGCAAGGAGATCCTCTGCTACCCTAAGCCCCCTGGGCAGCATTTCTCGTCCCAGGATCCTCAGCTTCAGAAGAGCCTGCGGGAGGGGACCTCTTCTCGCTCGCCAAATTCTTCCTGCAAGTTAGGGATCCCCCCTTTCCCCCGCCTCCACTGGAATCTCAGGGGTGGGGTTGGTGAATCTGCATTTCTAAGGCGCTTCCCTTTTTGCTTATTTGTGCTTAGATTAAGAGATTGCAGGTTCCTACTTTCTCTTCGGTTACTAAGCTCCCCGTGGTTAGCCGATACCTTTCCTTTAAGGGGGTGAGGAAAGGAGTTGTAACTGGACTTCCTCTTCTCCCCCGCTCTTTCCTGGTGCGGAAAGGAGGATGGGTCCCCTCTCCGGGCAGGCTCATCCCTCCAGAGGCGCGGGCTCTCCAGCTTCCGCATCAACTTCCACCACAGTCGGTCTGATGGGTTTTGACCACACCTTCCCGAGGAGGTGGTGGAGGGGAGTAGTTTAATGAAGGCTCCACTAAACGAATAGCTTGTATGTTAAAATAAAGCTTGTTCGGGTGGAGCTACCGTAACCAGAATAGTGTAACCACCCTCGTGCCCGAGGCCTGGGATGGAGATAGGCAGGTGAGACTTACAGGATCCTGTCCCCTGGGTCGAGGGGAGGGGCTCTTGCTGATCTCTGCGCCTAGGGGAAGTTGGGGAGGTACTGGGGATGCTGAGTCTTTTCGGGGAGGTGTTTATAGAAGAGAATTGCTGAGTAATCCCAGGCTGGAGTTGAAAGTCTGTGCATGGAGCTACTTTGGATTCCTGCAACCAGCGCTGCGAGGCGCCTTCTGGAGCCGCACCCAGTGTTTCGGGCATGGGGAGGCTGTTGTGCGTCCTGGAGTGCTGAGGTGCCTTCTGTGGGAGCAAGACGCAAACTCTGCTGGCCCAGTAGTGGGCCTCAACCCCAGCCACCCCTTCGGAGAAAAAAGCCGTCTTCCAACTGACGTTTTATCCTAGTACCTTTGGTCTGCGACACTGGCAAGGGGGTACATTTTTTACTAAGGTTGGGCCACTCTTAATTTGCAAGTGTCTTTGCAACTCAAGTAGCTTTTGGAGGAAAATAAAATGGAAAGTAATTAGTGGACTTCCTGTCACCACCAGTAAAATGACGGAGGGGCCGGAGGAACCTTACTGAGAGAACATCATCCGTTTCCCCAGGAGTTAAAACCCTCGCCGTGCTAACCTGGTTTCTAACTAGTCAAATGTGGCCCACCCCCACTTCCAGAGGCAGAGGGTCTCCCCCAGCTGCACCTTTCCCAGGAGAGTGGGCTTCAGGCTGCCTTTGGTTTCCTGGATGTCTAAATGTAAAAGAAATCGGAGGCCCCTCACACCCCCCCATCAGAGGCTCTATCTGGGTCATCCTTTAACCCACCTCTTTTCTAGTTTACATTGAAAACATGCATCTTTCTCGCCTCGAGAATCTGGTAGACTCTTACGTGTGTATATCAGTGAATAACGCTAATAGCATTTATACAGTATTGACTAATACACGAGGTTCTCTTACATATACTGAAGAACTTCATCTAAGCTAATGAGATGGCTATAATACCCACTTCACAGATGTGGAAACTGAGGAACCGGGGAAGTTGAGTTAGCTTATCCAGGGGGACACAGCTAATGGTAAAACTGGAATTGAAACTTATCAGGTGGTTTCCCAGTCTGTTCCCCAAACCACTGTGTTATGCAGTGCCTCACTTAGATTTGTTTTCAGTCTTGCTTGACTTCTGTGGAATTAAAACCCTCAAGAGTTTAATGGTTTTCTCTTCTCGTATGTGAGTTGCTAAGTAATGAGGCTTTGTTTGTGTCTGTCCCTGAAGGACATAAGATGGGTTGCAGATCTGGCAAGTGTGGGTTCCAATGAGCTGAAAACTTCCAGTCCTGCAACCTTGAGCATCTGAGCCAGTTTCTTGCTCACAGAGCAAGAGTCTCAAAAGTATGGTTCCCAGACCAGCATCGGCATCAATTGGGAACTTGTTAGAAGTGAAAAATCGCAGGCTCCACCCCATACCTACTCAATCAGGAACTCCAAATGGAGAGCCCATGCCACCTGTGTTTTAAGCAGCCTTCTAGGCAATTCTGATACACGCTGATGTCTGAGAACCACTGGCTGTGAACTATGCTTCTCAAATTGTAATATGCTGTGCTCAGGAATCACCTGGGGATATCTGGCTAAAGTACAGAGTGGTTCTGTAAGTCTGGAGTAGGGCCTGAGACTCTGCTGCCTTTTTTTTTTTTTTTTTGGTAGTTGGAGTTACTCTCACCAGGCTGGAGTGCAGTGGCATGATCTGGGCTCACTGCACCCTCTGTCTTGCAGGTTCAAGCGATTCTCCTGCCTCAGTCTCCTGAGTAGCTGGGATTACAGGCACATGCCACCACACTTCGCTTTTTTTTTTTTTTTTTTTTTTTGGTATTTTTTAGTAGAGACAGGTTTCACTGTGTTAGCCAGGATGGTCTCAATCTGACCTCGTGATCCGCCTGCCTCGGCCTCCCAAAGTGCTAGGATTACAGGTGTGAGCCACTGCGCCCAGCTGAGACTCTGCATTTTTAACAAGCTCTCAGGTGATGCTGGTGCTCTAGGGACCGCCCTTTGAGTAGCAAGGACTTACAAGTAATACAGCAGAATCATCTGGCAAGTGCTTCAAAAATGCAAGCCCCTGAGGCCAGGTGTGGTGGCTCATGCCTGTAATCCCAGCACTTTGGTTAAGGTGGGCAGATTGCTTGAGCACAGGAGTTTGAGGGCAACATGGCAAAACCCTGTCTCTACAAAAAAAAAATAGAAAAACTAGCCAGGTGTGGTGGTGCATGCCTGTGGTCCCAGCTCTTCGGGAGGCTGAGGTAGGAGGATGGCTTGAGCCTGGAAGGCGGAGGTTGCAGTGAGCCATGTTGGTACCACTGCACTCCAGCCTGGGTAACAGCGAGACCTTGTCTCAAAAAAAAATCGCGAGTCCCTGGAATCGCAAGTCCCTACTTAATCCACGCTACCACCCCTCCCCCTGCCCCTAAGTTTTCAGTGAGTATAGGGTAAGGCCTGGCAAACTACACTGAACCCATGATCTAGGTGATTGTGACCCAGATAGTATCAGGATTATACTTGGAAGAAACATTGGGAGTAGGACTAGTGCAGACTTTCTCAACCCCAGCCCTATTGACCTTTGGGGCTGCATTGTTTCCTTGTGGGGGCTGTCCTATGCACTGTAGGATGTCTAGCAGCATCCCTGGCCTTCACCCACTAGATGCCATTCTCAAACATGCATGCAAACAGAATCATGACAATTGATAAATGTTCCCAGGCATTGCCGAGTGTCGTTTGGTGATAGAATGGCCCCCAGTTGAGAGCCACTGGACTAGATCACTTGTTAAGGGGCTTCGAGCCCAACTGCTAGGATGTGAAATCTGTAGTCCTCACTTGTGACATCTGAAGCCACACAACTGTATTTACTCAACTCAGATGACACTGTACTGAGAACTTACATTTTTTCATCTTGTTTAACTCTGCAACTCTGAGGCACGTATGTCATCTCCTTTTGCAAATGAGTAAACTGAAGCTCAGAAAGTTTAAGTAGCTTGCCAATAGTCGCACAGCACATAGCTAAGCAAACCCTCTGCCTAAAACTGAAGCCCTCACCACTGTGCTCTACAGCTTCTCATGCTAAGATTCCTTTACCTGCACAAACTTCTCGAAGTGATAATCCACCTTTTGTAATAACCTTAGGACAGAAAATCCCAGACCTTGGCCTATAATTCATAAGATAGTCAATCTTTTAAGACTTTAGATGGCTGTACACAGTGGCTCATGGCTATAGTCCCAGCACTTTGGGAGGCTGAAGTGGGCAGATCACTTGAGGTCAGGAGTTCAAGACCAACTTGGCTAACATGGTGAAACCCTGTCTCTACTAAAAATACAAAAATTAGGCAGGCATGGTGGCGCATGTCTAATCCCAGCTACCTGGGAGTCTGAGGCAGGAGAATCGCTTGAACCCAGGAGGCAGAGGTTGCAGTGAGCTGAGATGGTACCACTGCACTCCAGTCTGGGCGACAGAGTGAGACTCTGTTTAAAAAAAAAAAAAAAAAACTTTGGGAGGCCGAGGTGGGTGGATCACAAGGTCAGGAGATCGACACCATTCTGGCTAACACGGTGGAACCCCATCTCTACTAAAAATACAAAAAATTAGCCAGGCATGGTGGCGGGCACCTGTAGTCCCCGTTGGGAGGCTGAGGCAGGAGAAGGGCGTGAACGCGGGCGGTGGAACTTGCAGTGAGCCGAGATCACACCACTGCACTCCAGCCTGGGCAACAGAGCGAGACTCCATCTCAAAAAAAGAAAAAACTTCAGACCTTGATAGGACCTTTTTTCCTTTTAGATTTAAGTCTATTTTGAGATATTTCAGAATCTTCTAGGAGTACTTAATCTTTGCTGTAGGAATCTTAAAACCTACATATTAGATTGAAACATGAAATTATTTGACCGTTTTGGCTAACAAAAATGGCTATTTCACCTAGTTCAACCTTCCTAAAAATAGAATAATATAGTGAATTCTCATCCATTGATCCACTTCAACCAATTAATTGCATGTGGTCAATCTCATTTCTCCTTATGCCAGCTCTCCCCCTGCCCTGGATTATTTTTGAAGACAAATTCACATACAACTTGTAAATGTTTCAACATTCATCCTTAGACTATTGGGAATGCTTTTTAAACTCTAATTCCATTTTCACACCAAAGTATAAAACCCCTGTAGCAAACTTGCAGTGAGTGAGCACACTTCTTACTGTCTCAGCTTTTCCAGCATATTCTAATCAGGAGCCAAGTAAAGTCCCGATATTGTCGACCACCTCAAGTCTCTCAGTCTTTGCTTTTTCTTCTCTTTCATCTTTCTTCTTTCAAGTTATTTGTTGAAACAACTGTTTTATCCTGGAGATCAGTGATATGTGGTCTTTTGCTGAACTGAGGCAAAACAAATCAGAAATCCAGAGTAAGCATCTAAAAAAAAGTTTGATATTGCCATGGCATCCAGCTTTTTGCTGTATCTAATGATTGATTGGGCTCTTTTTGTCTTATTTCACCTCTCTCCTAATTCGCGTTTATTATATTTTACAGAAATATCAGCCTGGGATGGATTGGAAATTGTTAGAAAAAACTAGGTCTTCACGCCATTTAAGAAGTACTCATGTTTTTTAGTTTAGATTTTGCCAGTTTCCCTGTTACATGACAGTATCCTGTCCCCTGTACTTCTTGGAAACTGTAGTAAGGGGAAGAGGACTTTTGCAAGACAGAGCATACATGGCTTGATTTTTTTTTTTTTTGGCGGAGGGGGAAAGACAGAGTCTTGCTCTGTTGCCCAGGCTGGAGTGCAGTGGTGCGATCTCAGCTCACTGCAGCCTCTGCCTCCCGGGTTCCAGCAATTCTCCTGCCTCAGCCTCCCGAGTAGCTGGGACTACAGGCACATGCCACCACGCCTGGCTGATTCTTGTATTTTTAGTAGAGACAGGGTTTCACCACATTGGCCAGGCTGGTCTCGAACTCCTGAACTCGTGCTCCACCCACCTCAGCCTCCCAAAGTGCTGGGATTACAGGCATGAGCCACCCCACCTGGCCACATGGCTTTCATTTTTTTAAAATTTTTTCTGGAAAGGTGAAGGGAGGTGAAATAAGCCCAAACCTACTGTATTCTAAGACTTAGCATGATGGTTATAAATGAGAAACTAAGCAAAATCTTATGCCTCAATTTCAGCTTCAGAACTTGATGATGATGTTCCAAAAGCAACCTGCCTCTCCACTGAAAGCAGTGACACTCGGAAGGCCCCTGTCATCACTCTTCCCTCAGAGGCAAGGGAACAAATGGCCACCCTTGGAGAGAGGACATTCAACTGTTGCTACCCAGGTAAGAATAAAACCCGGCGTGCTGAGCCCCTTCTGAGCCAAGCACTGATCTGCAAGCCCTGCGTGAATCCCCGAGCTGCATGCTCATGTACTCTTGCTTGCTGACAACACGCGAGCATCTACATCAGCACACACAGCCTTCCCTGGGGGGCCTAAGAGTCCTGTAGCATCCAGAGCTCAGCGTGGGACTCGCCAGAACATTGGATTCGTAGTAGCTTCCACCTTCAGGTTATACATATACAGACACTTTTTTTTTTTTTCTTTTTTTGGAGACAGTTTCACTCTTGTTGCCCAGGCTGGAGTGCAATGGCGTGATCTCGGCTCACTGCAACCTCCGCGCCTCAGGTTCTAGCAATTCTCCTGCCTCAGCCTCCCAAGACAAGGTCTTGTTCTGTTAAAGCTGGAGTATAGTGGTGTGATCATAACTCACTGCAGCCTCCAACTCACTGGGTGCATGTGATCTTCCCTCATCCGCCCCCTGAGTAGTTGGGACTACAGGCATGCACCACCATGTCTGGCTAATTTTTTTTTTTTAATAGGTGGCAGGGGTCTCTCTATGTTACCCAGGCTGGTCTCAAACTTCTGGCCTCCAGTGATCCTCCCACCTTGGTCTCCCAAGCTCGGGGATGGCAGGCATGGGCCACCACACTCAACTGAGGTTCTTTTAAGAATTGTGATTTTCAGGCCAGGTGTGGTGGCTCACACCTATAATCCCAGCACTTTGGGAAGCTGGGGCGGGCAGATCTCCTTGAGTTCAGGAGTTTGAGACCAGACCAGCCTGCCCAACATGGTGAAACCCCATCTCTACCAAAAATACAAAAATTAGCCGGGCGTGGTGGCAGGCGCCTGTAATCCCAGCTACTCGGAAGGCTGAAGCAGGGGAATCTCTTGAACCCGGGAGGCGGCGGTTGCAGTGAGCCGAGATCGAGCCACTGCACTCCAGCCTGGGCACACAGAGCAAAACTCTGTCTCCAAAAAAAAAAAAAAAATGTTTTTCTTTTCTAGGTTGCCACTTCAAAACTGTCCATGGCATGAAAGACTTGGACCGCCATCTCAGAATCCACACGGGTAGGTATCCATTCTGTTCAACAGCTCAGTAAGAAGATACGGAGTGAATGTGAATTAAGCGCTAGGGACACAGTAATGAACAGGACAGTCTCTGCCTTATCTGCCTCATGAAACTCAGTCTAGTGGGGTGGGCTTGGGAAAAGGAGCAAAAGGGCTGTGACATGAAGATGAAGCGGTTGCCAGGATGAGCTACACAGAGCCTGTGGCTATAGTAATCTTAGAGCAATAAGATGGCTTCTTAAAGGTGCTTTTTTTTTAGGGCAGCCAGCTGCTGAGAAGAGAAATAAGACGTGCTGAAGCAAAGGAGTGCCATAATCCTATAGCAGGAGTCTACAAACTGCAGCCCATGGGCAACTCCAGCCTGTTGGCATGCTCCTTCATTTACCTATTGCTTGCAGCTTTCTGGCCTTACAAGAGGTAGTTGTTACAGGAACTGTAGGGTGCACAAAGCCTAAAATACTATCTTTTTGGGTTTTGTTTTGTTTTGTTTTGTTTAAGACGGAGTCCTGCTCTGTCACCCAGGCTAGAGTGCAGTGGTGCAATCTCAGTTCATTGCAACCCCCGCCTCCCAGGTTCAAGTGATTCTCCTGCCCCAGCCTCCTGAATAGCTAGGATTACAGGTGCCTGCCACCATGCCCTTTGCCATGTTGGCCAGGCTGGTCTCGAACTCCTGACCTCAGGTGATCCACCTGCCTTGGCCTCCTAAAGTGCTGGGATTACAGGCATGAACCACCATGCCCATCCTGCCTAAAATACTACTTTAGCCCTTTACAAAACACTTTACCAACCCTTAATCTGTGGTACAAATCCTATACTTGCATGTTTGAGCGAGGATATTGGTTTGTTCTTTCAGAAACCAGTCTCAGTGGCTTAAACGTAATCCAGTTTATTTCTTGAGTACATCTTCAGAGGCATAGGGTCCACAGCTGGTCCAATAGCTCTGCCATCTTGAACACATGGCTTAGCCTCTGGGTCTGAGGCAGCTGCTGTAGTTCTCTGCATCTCTTAGCCAGCGGGCAATGGAAGCAGGCCAGGGAGTCCATGGCATGCCTCCCTTGGGCTGTGACCCAGAAGCAGCGGCCCTTGTGACCTAGGGGAACATGAGCGGGACTTAGTCATGGCCACACCAAGTATCAAGGGGGCCTGAGGGATGGTTTTAAGAGGGGCAGCACATGGCCACATGAGCCTCTGGAGCCCCTTCACTGAGAGGACAGAGATTTCTGGACAAAGATGGTGGTCTCTGTCCAGAAAGATGGGTACTGTGCTATAATAGAGGGCCACTTTTGCCTGGGGACGGGGGATCACGACAAGCATGTTAGCAAGGGAATGTTTGATCTTCGCCTTGAAAGACAGGCTGCCAGGATGGTGATGTCGGTGAAAGCATGCCGATTCAGGAGCCGTCTGAGGAATCTCAGAGTGGGTGACTTTATCCTGAAAATAACTTGAGTGCTTGTTCTCAACTGGGGCTAGGCTACTGCCATTCAGTGGGTGGAGGCCAAAAATCTTAAAATTCACAAGATAACCTCACAAGAATTAAAGGCCTGGAACATCCACAGAGCTGGGTTCGACCCCAAGAGATGTACAGGGGCTGGATTAATGTTTTCTTGAGGTACTGCAGAGCATGCTGGGGATCCAGGACATATAAGGTAACGCCTTGTTCTTGAGTCGGGTAAGCAGACGCGCCTCCCTAGTGTAAGCAAACTTAGGCCACTTCTCTGGGCCCAAGGTGACTACTTTAGTTCTCTGAATTTAACTAATGGAAAGTAGGAGAAAAGGCATAGAGGCCTCACGGTATTCCTCCCTTGGGGCATGACCCAGAAGTAGCATCCTTTGTGACTGCTGGGACTCAAGTAATGGTGGTTTAAAGCCAAAGTATTTCTGCACCATGATGTTCCAGGTGTAAGTGATCAGGCTGGTGAGGCACCGGCCTGGTGGTTTCAGGGACCCAGGCTCTTGCTTTGCTTTGTCATCCCAAGGGTACAGCTCTCATTAGCCTGCTCCACAGTGGCCTCCTGCCACCTTAAAGGCACATCACTCGAGCTCATCTGTTTGGCCAGAACTGAATCCCATGGCCACCCCCAGCTGTGGAAATGAAGGCTGGGAAAAGGAAGTTTCTCCTGTGTGATCGTGTGCCCAGCTGCAAAGAAGGTTCTGTTACCAAGAGAAGAGGGGAAAGGTCAGAGTGTGTCTCTGACCCAGCTGTAAGTGGGAGGCAGGGATTCTAACCTGTGGTTCTTTTGGATTGCCTAAGTCAACATATGCAAATAAGTTTTCTCTTTCTGACTTTGTATTTGACCTTGTGTGCCTTGGCTTTGGTGCTTCAGTTCAAATTGAAGAGTAGCAGTCAACGCAAACCATCTGTCTTATTCCTCACCATGGGCATGCTTCGATGTCCCCATCATTGTAGGGTTAGAACCCCTGGGATTTTGGTTGAGATCACTTATCACATTCAAATTTATTTCTGCTTTCTGAGGTTGGTTTTCTGAGGTGTGTGTTTAATTGGGAATAGTGGTTGCATTTCAAATGTATTGCATTTTCCTTTTTATTTTATATTTATTTATTTATTTATTTTGAGACAGGGTCTTGCTCTGTCGCCCAGGCTGGAATGCAGTAGTGCAATTGGGTTCAAGTGATCCTCATGCCTCTGCTTCTTGAGTAGCTGGGGCTGCAGGTATGTCCCATTTCGCCCAGCTAATTTTATTTTATTTTGTGGTGACGAGGTCTCACTGTGTTGTCAAGGCTGGTCTCAAACTCCTGGCCTCAAGTGATCTTCCTGCCTTGGCCTTCCAAAGTGCTGGAATTACATGTGTGAGCCACCCTTCCCCACTAGCTCTATATTGCTAGCTTAAGATGGTCATGTGGCATTTATTTAGCTTCGTAAAGGAGATTGATTTATGTTTGTATTTTTATCCCACTTTGTATTTCTTCGTTTGGCATTGGTATCAGGTAGCTGTTATAAAGTGAGCTGAAGCAAAATCTTCCTCTACGCTCTGAAACAGTTGACTACAGAAATGACTTTCTTTGAAAGTTTGGTAGAACGTGCTCACAATCCCCTCTCTGCTCTAATCCTTAGGAGAATAGGAGGAGGATAGATTAGGCTGAGATAGCGCTGTCAACCTCAGTGACAACTGAAGACTACTCCATATATGCCACTGTCCCCCACAGTCACCCCAGCTACATTCCTTGTGGTCTTCTCTCCAGGACCCAGTTGGTAGATCTGCCTCTGTCCGGAACAGCCAGATGAAGGCGTTCTTGACCTTTGTTGTGCTATGCACTCCTGGCAATTTGGGTGGACTCTTCTCAAAAAGATGTCTTTAAATCTAATAAGATATATCACATTTAAAAAAAATCATATTGTGATATAATCATCAATGTTAAATGTGCAATTTTCATACTTTAAACCCTTGCTACCCAAACTGGTACAAAGACCAGAAGTGTCCACATCAGCTGGGAGCTTGGTAGATCAAAATGCAGGAACCCAGGCTGCACCGTAGACCTACTGAATCAGAATCTGCATCTTAATGAGATGCTCCCAAGCCCGGGTGGTTAATACGTACAGTAGTCCCACAGAAGCCCTGCATTTAATGTCAGGAACTCGTGGCTAGCATATTAACTACCCTAATTGCAGAAATGAGCATAAGTGATAACTTGGAGAACTACAGCGAGTCTAATGTGGTACAACCACATTTCATGTCCATTGACGAGGGTCCCCAGCACTGTTATTAATGTGGTTTATTGCCTACATCCATAATTGAAGGCAATGCTAAACAGTAGTTAGAGGTAGGGAAGATAAAAATGTAATCATTTCCCATATAAGATCTTAGACCCCTGAAATTTTATATACAGACCTCAGATAAAAATCTCCTGATGGCCAGGCACAGTGGCTCACGCCTGTAATCCCAGCACTTTGGGAGGCTGAGGCAGGCAGATCACCTGAGGTCAGGAGTTCAAGACCAGCCTGGCCAACATGGTGAAACCCATCTCTATTAAAAATACAAATATTAGCCAGGCGTGGTGGCAGCAGTCTGTAATCCCAGCTACTTTAGGAGGCTGAGGCAGGAGAATCGCTTGAACCTGGGAGGCACAGATTGCCGTGAACCGAGATCATGCCACTGCACTCCAGCCTGGGCGACAGAGTGAGGCTCTGTCTATAAAAAAATTTTTAAATCTCCTGATTTGGAACACTGCATGGTATCTTGGGCAAGAGAAACAAGTGTGAGGAACCACATAGTGGCCCTTGACAACGATTCTTGTTACTTTCTGTCATACTTCATTAGCCAGAGTATGTCATGCCCAAACCAGAGGCTATTGGGACAGGGAAGCATAATTCTCCTCAGAAGTTACAGCAAATATTTGCGAACAATAAACAATTTACCTTAGGGAGTAGATCTTTAACATGATTTTTCATTGTTATCAATCTGTTTCATTTCGGTTTTGTTTTGTTTGTTTTGTTTTTGAGAGACAGTCGTCTTCTTACCCAGGCTGGAGTACAGTGGTACAATCTTGGCTCACTGCAACCTCTGTCTCCCGGGTTCAAGTGATTCCCGTGCCTCAGCCTCCTGAGTAGCTGGGATTATAGCCATGCGCCACCATGCCTGGCTAATTTTTGTGTTTTTACAGTGGAGACGCTGTTTCACCTCGGCCAGGCAGGTCTCGAACTCCTGACCTCAAGTCAAGGCGGATCCGCCTGCCTTGGCCTCCCAAAGTGTTGGGATTGCAGGTGTGAGCCACTGCACCTGGCCTGTTTTCGATCTTTTAATCTGGACTTTGCAATTTTACATCTTCCTGGACCATCACCCATCTTATTGAGTCTTCTAAATTTATTGGGGTAAAGTTCTACTTAATAGTTACAATTGACTTTGTGTATCTGTAGTCTCCTTCTGCTTTTCCAAAGTCTATTGGAATGGTTTTCAACTAGGTACAATTTCACCCCGCAAGGGAACAATGTCTGGCGACATCTTTGATTGTTACAACTGGGGAAGAAAGGGTTCTACTGGCATCTGGTGGGTGGAGGCCAGGGATGCCGCTAAACATCTTACAATGCAGAGGAAAGCACCAAACAGCAAAGAGTTGCCAATAGTGTTGAGATTAAGGACCCTGATCTGTTGCTATCCTCTCTTTTTGAGCTAAGCCTTCGTTCTTAAACACCATTTTTACTTTTATCGATCAAGTGCTATACGTAGCCTCAATTATTTCTTTTGGTTTCTTGAATTGCATACTGTGCACTTGATTTCAGCATTTTGTTAAAAGTGAACTTAAATCTACAAACTTCTTTAAAGCCATTATAGGCTATAGGTTTTTTATTTGTTTTGTGTTTTGTTTTGTTTTGTTTTGAGATGGAGTTTCGCTCTTGTTGCCCAGGCTGGAGTGCAATGGCGCGATATCGGCTCATCGCAACCTCCACCTCCTGGATTCAAGCAATTCTCCTGCCTCAGCCTCCCAAGTAGCTGGGATTACAGGCATGTACCACCACACCCGGCTAATTTTTTTGTATTTTTAGTAGGGACAGGGTTTCTCCATGTTGGTCAGGCTGGTCTCGAACTCCCAAGCTCAGGTGATCTGCCCGCCTCAGCTTCTCAAAGTGCTGGGATTACAGACGTGAGCCACCACGCCCAGCCGTGGCCATAGGTTTTGAAATAGGAAACTTTATCTGTTTCTGGAGTTTGTAATCTAATTTTGACAAAAATTGTCCTAAAAGACATTCTAAAACTTCAAAGCTGACATTTTTGAAAAACCGTTTGTGAAGCCATGTTACACTCATAAAAGTTTGACTTTTATCTACATACTGAACTCTCTCATCCATATGAAAATTTTAATGGATTTCACCATGATTTCTATTTTGCTGATGCTAAAATTGATATTCCTACTTTTTTTAAGCATTTTTCTAGAATTTCTGTTCTGTTCTTACCACTTTGATTTAGGTATCTTCAGAGCATTTAGTGGCTTTTTTTCTTAATTTAACTTAAATATATTTTTAAACTTTTATTAAAGTAGAGATGAGCTCTCCCTGTGTTGCCCAGGCTGGTCTCAACCTTCTGGCCTCAAGCAATCCTCCTGCCTCGGCCTCCCAATGTGCTGGGATTACTGGCTTGAGCCATAGCACCTGACCTATAATTTAAATCTTTAAGAGGGAAATGTAATAAATACATTTTTGTTTATAATATTTACTTTGACATCTAGTTATCTGATACTTGATGTGATTTTTATTTTGTGCTGTCTGGTTCTTCTGTTTCATTGAGACAAGTTCTTGTTCTGCCACCTAGGCTAGAGTGCAGTGGTATGATCATAGCTCACCTCCTGGGCTCATGTGATCCTCCCAGCTGAGCCTCCCAAGTAGCTGGGACTACAAGGGTATACCACCACACCTAGCTAATCCTTTTTTTTTTTTTTTTTGGTAGAGTTAGGGTCTTGCTATGTTGCCCAGGCTGGTCTAGAACTTCTGGACTTAAGTGATTCTCTCAAAGTTTTGGGATTACAGATGTGAGCCATTGTGCCCAAGTGTTTTTTTTTTTTTTTTTTTTTTTTTTTTTTTGGAGACAGAGTCTTGCTCTGTCACCCACTGTCACCCAGGCTGGAGTGCAGTGGCATGATCTCGGCTCACTGCAACCTCCTCCTCCTGGGTTCAAGCCATTCTCCTGCCTCAGCCTCCCCAGTAGCTGGGATTACAGGTGTGCACCACCACGCCCAGCTAATTTTTGTATTTTTAGTAGAGACAGGGTTTCACCATGTTGGCCAGGCTGGTCTCGAACTCCTGACTTCATGATCCACCCTCCTCAGCCTCCCAAAGTGCTGGGATTACAGGCGTGAGCCACCATGCCCAGTCGCCCCAACCAAGTCTTTTGATGGTTGTTTTTCTCTTGTCTGAATGCTATACTTTTTCCATTTTACTATTTTCTCATATTCCCATCTTACCTTCACCATCACCCTTATTTTTTATTCTGGTGTGCACCGTTTAAGTGTGATACCAAGTCATATATCAACTATCTTCTCCTCTCACTGAATGCTAATTCAAGTATAAGATTCTATTAAAACAGTTTCTCTAGAAAGTTGAAGATCCTGTTCCTATCTTGCCTAGCATCCACTGTTCTGTGGAGCTTTATGCTGATGTAAGCATTTTGCTGGTGGTTTTCTTTCTGGAAGCTTCCAGATCTCACCCTTCTTAGGATTCTGAAATTGGACCACCCTGCTTCTAATTAAGATGCACGGCTGTCTTTAGTGTTGGGAAATAATTCTTCTCTGTTCTATCCTGGACCATCTAGAACGAGCTTTCATGTCTTACCTTTTTGGCATCTTTTCCCTCTTGTCGTTTTGGGAGATTCTTTAGCTGTATCTTCCATTTCTAAGATTTTTCTTAATAGCTGGCTTTTTGTTTTTGTTTTGTTCTTTTATAAGAGCAGTTTTAGGTTCACAGCAAAAGGGAACCTAAAGAGGAGAAGATACAGTTATTTCCCATATGCCCCCTGCTCCTCCACATGCACAGTCTTCCCCATTACCAACATTACATTTGAGTCGTGCATTTTTATGATAGATAAACCTTCACTGACACAACATTCTCAACCAAAGACCATAGTTTACAGTAGGGTCCTTTTTTTTTTTTTGGAGACAGTGTCTTGCTCTGTCACCCAGGCTGGAGTGCAGAGGCACGATCTCTGCTCACAACCTCAACCTCCTGGGCTCAGGTGATCTTCCCACCTCTGCCTCCCAAGTAGCTGGAACTTCAGGCATGCACCACCACACCCAGCTAATATTTTGTATTTTTTGTGTAGAGACAAGGTTTTGCCATGTTGCCTGGGCTGGTCTCGAACTCCTGGGCTCAAGCGATCCACCCACCTCAGCCCCCCAAAGCACTGGAATTACAGGTGTGAGCCACCGCACCTGGCCAAGGTTCACTCTTGATGTTGTACATTCTGTGGGTGTGGACAAATGTATGATGACATATGTCCACCAATAGCTGTCATTTGACACCCTTTTTGCTGGTCAACTTATTAGAACTTTTATTTTGATGTCCGTGGTTTTCATTTCTCTAATATCATTTCCTCCCTTTGCTTTAGTAACTAAGTTCTTGATTTGGGTGTGTCTTTCTGGTTCTGGCTTTCCCCAAGCATTTGTTTATTGGGTAAACTAACTTTTATTTAGATATGATCAGCCTGGAAGGGTTGGGCTAGGGGGTAGTGATGAAACATGGCTGGATGGAGATGTTGTGGGTATGTGGTCTTCTGCTGTCCCTGGCATTTGTAACTACGAGGCCCTTGTATTCTTTTTCTGACCTCAGCGCCCTTTGACCAACAGCCTAGGGGGAGATGCCATGCTGCTTGCTCTTTGGAAGAAGTGAGAGGAAGGGGTCCACCTGACCATTCTCCATGTGGTTCATGAAGCTGTCCAAGATCCCTACAGCTGCCACTTCTTATCCTGAGTACTTCTATAACCACTACCATTTTTCCCAAACAGGGTTTGGCCTATAATTTCCTCCATCAATCTGATTTTTATGTCATCTTTCCCTTAGGATTTCTGAGCTATCAATGAATGATACACATTCTTGTTTCCCAATATGCTGATGTAGACTTCAGTGTCTTTCTCTCTTGGTATTTGGACAGGAGGCAGCAGCACACCCATATGCCCAGGCTACCATCTTGGTCAAATCTCTGTAGCCATCTTGACCAAAAAACCCTTAACTTTTACTCCTTATGTGTTTGAAGGAGACAAACCACACAAGTGTGAGTTCTGTGACAAGTGCTTCAGCCGGAAGGACAACCTGACCATGCACATGCGGTGCCACACCAGTGTGAAACCACACAAGTGTCACCTGTGTGACTATGCTGCCGTGGACAGCAGTAGCCTCAAGAAGCACCTGCGGATCCACTCTGATGAGCGGCCGTACAAATGCCAGCTCTGCCCCTATGCCAGCCGCAACTCCAGCCAGCTCACTGTCCACCTGCGATCCCACACGGGTGAGTCCCTGACCAGGAAACCTCAGTCCCTTACTTTTTCTCTAATTTCTTAACCTTCATTTATTTAACAACACAAGCAACTTAAATGACTTGGTGTGGCAGAAGTACAAGAATTTGGAACTTCTGTGATAATTGTGAGATTTGTCATTTTTCTGTTTCTGGAACAACAGCTTTTGGTAAAATATGACTGACAGCTGGGTTTCATATCTTGACTACACAGAATCCAGCTGGGAGTGGTACCTGCTATAACTGCCAAGAAGCCAAGGATGTATCTCAAGTCAGACCTATAAACTAGATGTTTCAGTAAATGTGCACACTGATTGCATGGCTAAATTTGGAATGTAGCAGGATCCATTAAGTATAATTAAAAATCACAAACTTTTAATCTTAGGAACTTCCTTTCTTTATGGGACCCTACTGAGATAATGATAGGACCAACTCATTGTGGCATGGAAAAATAGGGTTTGAGATATTCATAAAGATGCTCATAAGTTGAAAATTTTCAATGAATTCCTGGAAAATGGTGAGCAGACAGGAACATAGTGATGTTTAAAATTGAGTATAGAAAGCTGTGTCCCAGCAGACAAATGGGAGGCAGCCATACAGTTGGAAGCCAGTGTTCCCAGCCAATATCCAAGTGCCCTGAGGGCTCTGGGCTTGGAACAAGCATGTAGACAGCCAGGGCCACAAAGCTTGGGGGACTAGCCAAGGCCCGGCAAAACTGCCCAACCAACCCAGTAGCAGGTAAAACCTCTGGCATCCATGTCTAATCATTAAACCAGTCTACTTTCCCAAATATAGTCAACCAAGGATCATGAGTCATTTATAGGAAATGAATGGAATAAAATGAGCCAAGTCAATAACTAATCCTGGAAGTAAGAGTACTTGGGTAATTTTCACATTCTAATTGGTGTCTACCCACTGGCAGAAATGTTGCATCCAAATAGAGACCTATGAAGAGATAATGAGAACAAAGAAGTATGAAATAAAACTAGGATTGCTAGCTATAAAATTAATTTCCCAGAGATTAGGGGAAAAAAATTGGGTGAGTGAACTGAAAATAAGAGCCAGTCCTGAAGTCTGGTTTCTGACCAGGTCTAGGAAGAAAAGAAAATGGAAGTGAGAAGAACATAGAGTGAAAATAGAAAATCAAATGAAGTCCACAATTCTAAGGGGCCAGGAGAGTAAAAGTGGTCACAAGATTCCAATCAGGATGGAAGGGAGTGGACAGGGGACATCTATATCTAGAAATATGTCTGGGTAGTATTGGCTTCTAGGAGACAATGGAACAGTGCCCTCAAGAGTTAGGAAATGATTTTGAATTTAGAATTCTATACCCAGCCAAACTACCTCAAGTATGAGAGCAAAATAGAACGATGTGCCAAGGACTCAAGACTTTACTCCCAGCCACCGTGCTAGTGGGAGTTACTAGAAGATAAACTCTAGCAAAGGAAGGGAGAAAACATCTGGCATGATATATTTGATATGTGAATACCTGAATATGGCCAACTGGGATTGCAGCAAAGAGAAATAACAGGCTGATGCTTGTATAGAAGGTCAAGAGAAACTAAATCAGAAGTTTTAAAAATCCATTTTAAAAATTCCTTGTGAAAGTTACAAAATTATGAGAGTGGATGACTTCTGAAATTGAGATTCCTTTTTTCAAGAAATACAATCTAATCAAGAAACAAGCTAAAACGTGCCCCCAAATTAGCAGCATGTAAGAAAAACAAAATTATATTGATGGGTGGTTATGCCATCCACTGGCCTGAGTGTGACAGCAGACTTATAAGGAAGTGATTGTAATCCTGGTGCAGTGTTTGGCTCCGATGAATATCACATTCCCAGTCACCATTTAAATTATTTATAGTTGGCTTCCGAACTTGAAATCTGAAAATGATTAAAGTATGAGAATTCACCAGACAGAATGGAAGTGTTTTTTTACTTAAAGGTGAAAAGAAAGCTACTTCTAACAAGTGAGGAGCTAAGTGTGGAGAAGAGGAGTGAATCCTCAAAAAATCTCAGAAGCTGATGGACTAAAATGTGAGGCTACTACTCAGCTTAAAAGTGTAAAAGTCACAACCACCAGAATGCAGGGGGAGAGGTTAAGGGAAGGATGGGTGTGTAGGATAAGATGCTTATCTTTGTGTATATTCAACTGATGTTTAAAGCAGTCAACCTCCAAAACAACTAGAAACCCTTAGCAATGTCTCCAGGGAATGGGACTCTAAATTAGAGAAGAGACCATGGCTCTTTATTATTTGTCCCCTGCTGCCATAATTATGCATTAATATTATAAATAAAATTTAGCCTGTAGTTATAAAAGTAAGAAACTTTAACTTGAAATATAAGCTCAGTAACTGATGTCATATAGATTAAACACTATAGTAAGCATCTTCACAGGTTCTTGGCTTGATTTGAAGCAGTTGTTTGTAATGTAAATCTCACCTCTTCTTCCACATTCAATTCTGGGATGTCAAGTTAAATAGGAGTTTACATTTGAAACTGAAGGGGTCATCAAGAGTATGGACTTGAGTGCCATAGTGCGTGGGTTCCAAATCCCTGCTGTTTGACCTGAGTCAAGTACCTTGACCTCTCTGAGCCTCAGTTGCCCCATCTGTAAAGTGGGGGTAATAGTACCCACTCATAGGATTGTTGTGAGGATTGCATTAATATGCACAAGTGTTGTCATTAGGAGGTTGGGGGTAGAGTTCGCAAAACCCAACCACCTCATTGCGGCCAAGTGTGCTGAGGCAGGTTGGGGTGGGAGGGTCTGTTTTGCCTGCCTGTTCTAATGGAAACACACCTTCCATTGCTAGGGGATACCCCCTTCCAGTGCTGGCTCTGTAGCGCCAAGTTCAAAATCAGCTCGGACTTGAAAAGGCACATGATCGTGCACTCGGGGGAGAAGCCTTTCAAGTGCGAGTTCTGCGACGTACGCTGCACCATGAAGGCGAATCTCAAATCGCACATCCGCATCAAGCACACCTTCAAGTGTCTGCACTGTGCCTTCCAGGGCCGGGACCGTGCTGATCTCCTGGAGCACAGCCGGCTGCACCAGGCCGACCACCCGGAGAAGTGTCCAGAGTGCAGCTACTCCTGCTCCAGCGCGGCCGCCCTGCGCGTGCACAGCAGAGTCCACTGTAAGGACCGTCCCTTCAAGTGTGACTTCTGCAGCTTCGACACGAAGCGGCCCAGCAGCCTGGCCAAGCACATCGACAAGGTGCACAGGGACGAGGCCAAGACGGAGAACCGGGCCCCTCTGGGCAAGGAAGGGCTCAGAGAGAGCAGCTCCCAACACGTGGCCAAGATCGTGACGCAGAGGGCCTTCCGCTGTGAGACCTGCGGCGCCTCCTTCGTCAGGGATGACTCTCTGAGATGCCACAAGAAGCAGCACAGTGATCAGAGTGAGAACAAGAACTCAGACTTGGTCACTTTCCCACCGGAAAGCGGTGCCTCGGGGCAGCTCAGCACCCTGGTCTCCGTGGGGCAGCTCGAGGCTCCCCTAGAGCCCAGCCAAGACCTCTAGCTCAGCCGAAGAGGGTGGTCAGCTGTCGGAACTTCTGACCAGTGCTGTTGTCAAGCCCTCCAGAGGTGACGACACTGAGACAGGCTTTGGGCACCACTTCTGGGGCTGGCCGCTCCAACTTCACGGGCCTCCAGAGGCAATGGCTGGGCGACAGTGACGAAAGCAAAGCAGGGCTGTGGAGACACTCCTCGCATTTGTCCCTTCCCTCCAAGGATTATCTGAGCAAGTCGACTTGGTCATTGAAGGGCGGGGTCTGCCAAGCCCTGCTCTATCCAATGGGGATAGCTTCTACGTAACGGATTCCAATTTTAAAACTGGTGCATCTCTGATGGAATTATTAAACTAGTTAGACGATATAGAAAACTAAAACTAATCTCTAGAATGGAAAGGGTTAAAGTGAGGAAGGTGTACATGAAAGGGTCTGGGGTTGCTGGAAACCTTCTATTTCATAACCTGGGTGATCGTTCTAAGAGTGTTTGCCTTATATGTTTGTGTGGTTTCTTTTACCTGTTGTCTTACAATAAAAAAGGCAGACTCCTGGTAGCATGATGTAAGGAACACTCAATTTTTGTAGCCCTCCACAGACAGTTATGGTAGGAGGTTCTCCATCCCCAGCCCCCACCCCATTCAGTAACTTAATTATAAACGCACATTGGATTTCTCAATGAGTTCCTACTGTAGTAAAACGAAATGCAGTTTGATCTGGAGGTGGCGCCAAAGATCAAGCTAACTAGCCCAGCCTGTGCTTGTCTGTTGGTGGAATTCAAAATTCTGTTTACTTCTATTTGGAGAGAAAAGTCCAGGGGCCCAGTGGGCCCTGAGCTTGGTGCTGGGGTATGTGATACGTGGGACAGCCTCACACCAGCATCTGTTTCATCACGGAAAGCATTTAGTGTTTGCTGAACCGACAAACTACTGAAAATCCAACCTCTTCTCATAGATGGACTCTTAGGAGGTTATGAAATCTCAGTGGATATAATACTTACCCAAAGTTGCTTGGTTTCTACTTTTGGCATCTTTCCTTCAAATACTTTTTTTAAATATAAATTCTTGTGTGCCCTCATCAAGCTGAACATCTCTGGAATTGAAACAGATTAAGTAGATCCATTGTTCTTGGTAAACTAAGAAAAAAGGATGTAAGATTTTATAGGTTGTAAACAAGGGACTATTTCACTTGTGAAATAGAGGTACCTAGTTTATTTTGTGAATGATGGTAGTTTGGGCAAATCTGACTCCATTTAAGTTTTACAACGGGTAGGTGATGGTGTACTGCTGAATCTCTATTGTAGGAAGAAAAGATTAAAATGATGACAGAGACCCAGGATAGAATTTTAGTCTCTTTGGAGATAATGGTTTTGATCAGAAAAGTGTCTGGTTACTGAATGCTGGTGCTATTGTACAGTTGCTATTGTTACCTTTCTGCTGTTTGTTGTGAGTCTGATCTGCGTTTCTGTTCTAGAAGGTTGTTGACCTTTCAAGTGGGAACCCATAAATTGAAATCACATAAACGTTGCTTGTACTCGTTGTTATAGCTCTTTAGATAAAGAGGAAAGATATCAGCCTTTTTAGAAGGCATTTTTTTTGTTGTTAACAGCTGTTTGGACTTTAAGGATATTATATCCAAGCTGGTATCACCCAGCAAACTTGGATTCCCAATAGAGCAGAGGTGAGTAAAAAGCTGTGAACCCAATATTAAATACTTCAGGCAGTGGGTGGGGGCCATAAAGTTTTTTGCAACTACTCAGCTCTGTGGTTTTAGTGCAAAAGCAACCATAGATTGCAAGAAAAAACAAATGTGTCTGTGTCCCAATAAAACTTTACAAAAACAGGTGGCAGGCTAGATTTGGCCCATGGTCTTAGAATGTAGCAAGCCCTCTTGCAGAGTACTTTGCTCTGAACTGGCAAGTGTGACTTGTAAAACACACTAAAAGATACCAAATTTTCTGGCAGAGACACATATGGGATTTCCACAAAGCTGAGAGTGTAGTTCAAGAGAATAAGGCTGAATTGAGTATTATAAAAAAAAAAATTGGGAAACTTAAAAGAATTTTTGAGACTGGTAAGAATTCCAAGATTCAGAAAAGTAGACTAAGAGGGACGTCTAGGACCAGGAAACTTCTAGGAGTAGGGATGGTCTTACCTTACCATTTCTAGGAGATTAGAAGGTGGCAGTGGGTGGGGTTAAATCATTCGGAATTGGGGGCTGAACTGGCTAAACCTGCTAGAATGAGACTTAAAATGTACAGTTAATAAGCAAATAAAACAGCCTTAATGGAAAGGAGCAGCTGACATGGCACAGAGCAGAATGGTAATTCTTACACTAGCCTTGATTGGCAGAGCCCTCTGGATCTGGAAGAGGAAACTGAGAATGTTTGCAGTTTGACTTCACCTGAGCCCCAGGGATCTGCAAACTTTTTCAGTTAAGGGCCAGATAGTAAATGTTTTGAGCTTTGCTGGTCCTAGTTGTCATCAGCTCTGTTGCCACTGCTGTTGTAGCACAGAGGTTCCAACCCGGCCACTGTAATGCAGCTGCAGAGAATAGGGAAGGAAAAAAGTTTAGCTGTGGGCCAATAAAACTTTATTTATAAAAAGGACATGATTTGGAAGGCCAGTCTGTTAACCCCTAAGTACAAGCAACAGGGTTGATTGGCCTTGGATAAAAGGCAAAAGAGAAATGTTAACATGAAATTGAGCCAGCATCAGTAATGAGCGTCTATGGTCCCAGCTACTTGGGAGACTGAGCTGGGAAGAACTATTTGAGCCCAAGAGGTCAAGTCCAGCCTGGGTAGCAATGCGACTCCATCTTTAAAAAAATTTTTGTGGGGCCACTTTAAGGAAGGTGTTGCTTCATGCCAGACAGATGAGTTTCTGGTTAGGCATTGGGGAAAACTGGATCCTTTTGATCTTTACTCAGATCAGCTTGTAAAATCTCCATTGAAGAGCAGAAATCAAGGCGATCTCCCGCCCCTCTGCTTAAGGTTTCTTGCTGCCTTCTAGACACTACAGAACACAAATAGCTTGTTTGTCTCCCTATATTTAACCTCTTCTAAGAAAGCAGATGAGCCTCAATTCAAGTTGCCATCATGACTGAGCCAGGCGCTGCACTAAGACCTTTACCTGTCTGCAGGTGTTTTTCTCCCAGGTGCTGCCCAGAGCTGGGATAGGGTGAGGCACTCACCTGGGACATGAGACTTAAGGGAGTGCCGAGAACTCGGTCACCAAAAAAATATTTTAATGCAGATTGGCAAATGGTGGCCCCACAGATCATCTGCTTTGTTTTTGTAGTTCTGTGGAAAGTTGGCCTGGGATTAGGGCAAGTCAGGGCTGCACAGGCAGAGTTGGATCCCGTGTTTAGAGTTCTGACATCCTGTTCATTGTAGGTTTCTTTTGCATTCATTTTGGTTTTTAAAAAGTTGCGTTATGGTATTTACGTTGATCAGTTGAGATTTGGGATACCACCTTAAATGTGTGCCTGAGGCCGTGGCCTCTCCCACCCCACCTAGTCCCTGTCCCTCTTTAAATGCAGAAACTGAAGGATAAGGAGAAGAAACTTCCTAAAACAGAACAATATGACCCAGTAATAAATTGGGGTAGGATGATGACATCCTAGAAGCTGTCTCTTTTGTTTCCTTGAGATGGAGTTTCACGCTTGTCGCTCAGGCTGTAGTCCAATGGTGCGATCTTAGCTCACTGCAACCTCTGCCTCCTGGGTTCAAGCGATTCTCCTGCCTCAGCCTCCCAAGTAGCTGGAATTACATACGCCTGCCACCATGACCTGCTAATTTTTTGTATTTTTAGTAGAGACAGGGTTTCACTGTATTGGCCAGGCTGGTCTCAAACTCCTGACCTCGTGATCCACCTGCCTCGGCCTCCCAAAGTGCTGGGATTATAGGCGTGAGCCACCATGCCTGGCCAAAAGCTGCCTCTTTTAAATATTTAACAGACAGACTGTATATATTCATGTCTATAATGTGTTGATTGGAAATACCTAAGCATTGTGTAATGACTACCACAGATCAACACAGCCGCCACCACTCATGCTGCGCCTTACAACCCAAAATTTGTTCATGTCATGACAAAGATTGTGCCCTTTGATCAACATCTCCCCGTTTCCCCCAACTCCTGGCAACCATCCTTCTACTCTGAGAAGCCACCTTTTTTTTTTTTTTTTTTTAGTTATAAGCGAATGCAGTTGAAGATGGGAAATCCCTGCCTCGTTCAGCTAGAGGGATGTCATCTGAGTCTGTTTTACTCTACTGTAAAATGGGTCATGTCAGGTATTTGGCCTAATGATGCAATCTACTGAGTTAAGAGAAGTTGGCTTCCCTCTGTCTCCCCCACCCGCTGAGCCCTGGCTTGCTTTTTTTCTTTTGCAGGGGGAGGAGGAATAACCAAGATCTAGGTACTGTAGCCTTATGATCAGCAGGGATCATGATTTCTGTCTTCCCGTGCCCGCCGCCACACACATCTTCAACACATAGTCCCAGATGACACCTTAAGCGCCAACTAGGACAGAAGGTAGTGTCCTTAACACTGCTGGAAAGCCGCACATAAGCTGCTGCTTGCCTCCCCACCTAGTCACACACCATAGCTCTACAAAGGACATGGGGAAGCAGATTCCTCTGTAGTGGGCTGTGCCGGTTAAAACCTGGAAGGGGAGATGCTGAACCCATGACCATCCTCTGCTCTCTGCACAGAAAGGCAGGCTCATAGGGGTGGGAGGTATTAATAGCTTTTTCCATGGGGCATGTGATATGGGTCCTAAAGACCCTGAGGTGTTCCATTCGCAAGCATTTGTCTTATCGGGGCTTTATGGGGACAGTTTTGCCTGCTGCTTGTGGATGTTGGGCCATGACAGTCTTCCAAGGCATCCTAAGGCTCTACTCCAGTAGCACTCGACTGTGCCTGCATGCTGCGGTCCCCTGGGAGCCTCTTTGGTGTTTGAAATCTCTCGGGAGAGGTACAAGGGCATCTCTAGTTTCTAAAGTTCTGCAGGTGACTGTAGTGTGGAACCAGGGTGGGAAGAGCCGCATGAGTTGGAGACGGACCGTCTTCATGGGCTGTGCTGTCACAAAGGGCCCCACAGTCAGGAGGCCCCCTGTTTGGTTGCATGTTCTGTCACCAACTTGAAATTCTGAATGTTTTGAATAACAATTTTGAAAATATTTTGCATCGGGCTTTGCAAATAGCCAGTTTTCTGAAGAGAAGGGCATACCTGAGCCCGTCTGCATCACTGGAAAGCTGTGGGAAGGGCCATCGACCATTGAAATCAAGACTCCTGGATAGGGGTGACCATCCAGGTCTCTGGATGGGAGGAACAAGCACTGGCACCCACTAACATTCACTAGTATCCCCTCCATTATTTTGATGGGTCCTCACAATGGAAGGCATTTGCCTTCATCTTTGCAAGGGAAAATTGATCTTCAGAGATGTTAACTTGCTCAGCATCATGCAGCTGGTACAGGAGAGTCAAACCTGCTGTGCTGAACTCTGGCACCTGCAATCTGTCTCCACTAGCTTCCTTTTTTCTTTTTTCTGAGGCGGAGTCTTGCTCTGTCACCCAGGCTGGAGTGCAGTGGTACTCACTGCAGCCTCTGCCCCCCAGGTTCAAGCAATTATCCCACCTCAGCCTCCCGAGTAGCTGGGATTACAGGCACATGTCACCATGCCCGGCTAATTTTTGTATTTTCAGTAGAGATGGTTTCACCATGTTGCCCAAGCTAGTCTTGAACTCCTGACCTCAAGTGATCCTCCCACTTTGGCCTCCCAAAGTGCTGGGATTAGAGGTGTGAGCCACCACTCCCAGCCTTCCACTAGCTTCCTTAACCTCTCACCTTAGTCTAGGGTGTCTCCCACTGGCAGAGGTGGGCAGCTCAGGAACAGAATCATGAGTTCTAAGTGTTGAGATAGAACAAAGTCTTTTTTGCAAGAATAGTGAGGTCTATAGTAAGGTGGGAAAAAATTTCAAATGTGAGTATCATTAGGTTGGAAAAATGTCCCTGGGCTGCGTGTGTGCTGGGGCAAGCATTGCAGGAATGACCAACGTTGCATTCCCCCAACATAGGCAGGTTACAAAATTATAAATTTTGCTTAAATGCTTATCTCTGGTAACCAAACATGGATTTATGTGAGTTTAAGTGGCCACCTGAGCTTGAGAAGCCACTGTCAGGAGACACTCACAATTGCATCTCGTTTACTCCCCACATGCTGCTTCAGATGCTGCTTTTTTTTTTTGTAGAGATAGGTTCTTGCTTTGTTGCTCAGGCTGGTCTCAACTCTTGGCCTCAAGCTATCCTCCCCCCTTGGCCTCCCTAAGTGCTTTTTACAGCTGTGAGCCACTGTACCTGGCCCACTTCTATTTTAATAGAGACGAAAGTGAAGGCATGAGAGACAGAAGCCTGCCTGAGGTCAAGCAACTTGTCAGGATTAGAACCCGTGTCTCGGGTCTCTGAGGTGGATCCCCTTTCAATACCCCATGCCCCTCGCTTAGGAGACCTGCTTTAAGACACAGTTCATTCTGAGTCATGGAGCCCTTTGGCAATTCAATGAAATCCGTGAATCTGCTCAGTGATGTTTAAAAGAATAAAATGCATAGATTTGCAAAAGGAATCATTGCCATTAAAATAGTTATCAAAATATTTTTTAAATTGTTAGGTGTGTTTTTATTAACATTAAATACAAGCTCTAGCAGCAGATCTAGTAACTACTTTTATTTTGAACTAGTAATCTATAATGGCCGTGATGTTATATGAAAACATCCAATTTATTTTGTTGACTAACGCACAGGTTGGCTAATGCTACTGTGATTTGGTGCCTACATCCAAAATTGGCGGAAATACCGGATTTCATTCAGAGGCTAATGAAACTAAAGATTCATTTTCTGGCCAGGTGCAGTGGCTCATGCCTGTAACCTAAGTCCTTTGGGAGGCCAAGGTGGGCAGATCACTGAAGGCCAGGAGTTTGAGACCATCCTAGGCAACAGAGTGAGACCCTGTCTCTACACAAAATTTTTAAAAATAAAAGATTTTCACACCCAAGTTCCTGGACTTGGAAAATTCCATACACCGTCCCCCTCACCTCACATTAGATCTCTGATGTTAAGGCTGGGCATGGTGACTCACACCTGTAACCCCAGTACTTTAGGAGGCTGAGGAGGGCAGATCATTTGAGGCCAGGAGTTCGAGACCAGCCTGGCCAACATGGTGAAACCCTGTCTCTCCTAGACATACAAAAATTAACCAGGCATAGTGGCATGTGCCTATAATCCCTACTACTCAGGAGGCTGAGGCACGAGAATTGCTTGAACCAAGGAGGTGGAGGTTGCAGTGAGCTGAGATCACACCACTGCACTCCAGCCTGGGTGACAGAGCAAGGCTCTGTCTCAAAAAAAAGTCTGATTTTTAAAGGAGTTTCTGGGGTCCGGTTTTCTTAGTAAAATTTTGACTTGGCCAGGCACGTTGGCTGATGCCCGTAATCCCAGCACTTTGGGAGGCCAAGGCAGGCAGATCACAAGGTCAGGAGATCAAGACCATCCTGGCTAACACAGTGAAACCCTGTCTCTACTAAAAATACAAAAAATTAGCCTGGCATAGTGGCGGGCACCTGTAGTCCCAGGTACTCGGGAGGCTGAGGCAGGAGAATGGTGTGAACCCGGGAGGCGGAGCTTGCAGTGAGCTGAGATTGCATCACTGCACTCCAGTCTGGGTGAGAGAGCAAGACTCTGTCTCCAAAAAAAAAAAATGACTTGCAATTGCTTAACCAGAACAAGTAGAACCAGCATTTGAATACTTATTCCCCCCATAAAAAAAAAAAAAAAAAAACACCTTTGGGCCGGGTACAGTGGCTCATGCCTATAATCCCAGCACTTTGGGAAGCCAAGGTGAGAGGATCCCTTGAGCTCAGGAGTTCGAGACCAGCCTGGGTAACATAGTGGGACCTCATCTCTATAAAAAATAAAAACCCTTGCGTTTGAGAAGGATTCTCCAAACAGGGCTCTATGTAACACCTCTCTATTAGTCTTTTTCCCATAAACTGCTCTTCAGATGGCTCAATCTTCATGTGTTAGTTTGAGGGACTTAGGCATACAGAAAACAAATGTACATTTGTCAATTCCAAAATTCTAAAGGCATTGCACTCACGTGCTCTTTCTCACACTGTGCAGTATGTATTTCTTGAAAGGTCACCAAAGACTGATTTCACCCTAATGGTAAGGGCAAGATTTTTATCCCATAGCTGGGAGGGGCAACACATAAATAACAGTTAATTCTAGTACCCAGCCCAGTGTCATCTGCACTTGTTAGCTTTAAGCATCCTTTTGATAAACTATCTCTTTAACAGAAATTGATTCTCTGCGTATTGTTCTTTTAAAAGGCATAGACGTGGCCAGGAGCAGTGGCTCGTGCCTGTAATCCCAGTGCTTTGGAAAGCCAAGATGTGAGGATTGCTTGAGGCCGGGAGTTTGAGACCAGCCTGGGCAACATAGGGAGACCCCATCCCTACAAAAAACATTAAAAATTAGCCAGGTATGATGGCATGCATCTGTAGTCCCAGCTACTCGGGAGGCTGAGGCAGGAGGATCACCTGAGCCCAGCAGATAGAGGCTGCTATGATCTATGATCACGCCACTGTACTATAGCCTGGGTGACTGAATGAATACATAGACAACACTGGATTTTGAGAAAAACCAAATATTAACTGTACTTCAGTTATCCATTTGTCCCTGGTTGCAAGAAAACAGTTTTTATATCAATGTTTAAGAGAATCAATTGTGCAGATGTCACTTAGAATTTTTTATCTTTGAAAGAATAATTTTTATTCCAGATACTCATTTCTTCACTAATCCTAGCCCAGTCTCTAGCCCAGAGCCATAATTGCACCACTGCACACCATGTTGGGTAACAGAGAAAAACCCTTTTCCAAAAAGAAAAAAAATTCAAAAACTGCTTTTAGCTCATGGTGGTAGATTACCTAAAACAGGTGGATTACCACTGGAGAAACTGGGCAAAGCATACAAGGGCTTTTTCTGTATTACTTCTTACAACTGCACATGAATCTACAATTATCTCAATAAAAATTTCAATTTAACTTGCAGGTTATTGGCTAGAGTTGACCCATAGGCCGTAATTCCCTAATTCTTGCTCTAGCCGGTCAGAGCAGTTTATGAGATATGGTATTGAATTTTAAACTATTGCTTTAAAAATTTTTTTTTATTAATACATATTTGTGATTATAGGATACACATGATATTTTGTTACATGCATAGAATGTGTCATGATCTGGTCAATGTATTTGGGGTGTCTATTGCCTCGAGTATTTTTTTTTTTTTTTTTTTTTTTTTGAGACAGCCTCACTGTTGCCCAGGCTGGAGTGCAGTGGTGCAATCTCTGCTCACTGCAACCTCCACCTCCCAGTTAAAGCAATTCTCCTGCCTCAGCCTCCCGAGTAGCTGAGATTACAGGCGCCCACCACCACGCCCGGTTAATTTTTGTATTTTTAGTAGAGATGGGTTTTTGCCGTGTTAGCTAGGCTGGTCTCAAACTCCAGACCTCAGGTGATCCACCCACCTCAACCTCCCAAAGTGCTGGGGTTACAGGCATGAGCCACTGCGCCTGGCCAAGTATTTATCATTTCTATGTGTTGGGGACATTTTAAGTCCTCTCTTTTAGCTGCTTTGAAATATACAATACAGGCTGGGCACGGTGGCTCACGCCTGTAATCCCAGCACTTTGGGAGTCCAAGGCAGGCGAATCACGAGGTCAGGAGTTCGAGACCAGCCTGGCCAACATGGTGAAACCCCATCTCTACTAAAAATACAAAAATTAGCCAGGCGTGGTGGCAGGCGCCTGTAATCCCAGCTACTCGGGAGGCTGAGGCAGGAGAATCGCTTGAACCCGGGAGGCAGAGGTTGCAGTGAGCCAAGATCGTGTCACTGCACTCCAGCCTGGGTGAAAGAGTGAAACTCCATCTCAAAAAAAAGAAAAGGCCATGAAATATACAATACATTGTAGTAACTATAGTCACCCTACTCTGCTATTAAACATTGGAACTTATTCCTTCTAACTGTATGTTTGTATCCATTGGCCAACCTCTGTTCACCACCCTCTACCCTAACACCCACACACCCTTCCCAGCCTCTGGTATCTATCAATCTACTCTCCATGAGATCAACTTTTTTTAGTTCCCACATACAAGTGACAATATGCGTGTTTGTCTTTCTGTGCCTGGCTTATTTCACTTAACATAATGACCTCCAGTTCCACCCATGTTGCGCAAATGACAGGATTTTATTCTTTTTTACGGCCAAATAGTATTCCATCTATATATGTACCACATTCGCTTTATCCATTCGTCTGTTGATGGACACTTAGGTTGGTTTTACCTTCTCATTGTGAATAGTGCTGCAATAAACATGAGAATTAAACTGCTCTTATTTCTCATTGTTTTTGACATGAACACAATGTTTGAATGTGATTTTTTTTCTGATATATGCTGTTCCCAAATATTGGTTTATATTAAGCTCAAACACAAAGGCCTTTGCCATCTAGCTGTGGGTATATTTAGAAACTGTAGTGTTTCTCAAGAATATATATAAATGATATGAAGTAAATTTACATAGGTCAAATGTTCATTCCACTACAAAACTAAACACATATTTTCTAAATAGGAAAGCTACTTATTTAATTTATTTTTTGATATGGAGTCTCACTCTGTCGCCCAGGCTAGAGTACAGTGGTATAATCTTGGCTTACTGCAACCTTCACCTCCCAGATTGAAGTGATTCTCCTGCCTCAGCCTCCCAAGTAGCTGGGACTACAGGCACACGCCACCACGCCTGGCTAGTTTTTGTATTTTTAGTAGAGACACTGTTTCACCATGTTGGCCAGGCTGGTCTTGAACTCCTAACCTCAAGTGATCCGCCCTCCTCGGCCTCCCAAAGTGGTGGGATTACAGGTGTGAGACACCAGGCCTGGCCAGGAAAGCCATTTATAAAAACTCCTACATCCTTAAAACATTTTGTCTTTTAAAATAATGTGCATTTTTTTTTGTCAAGCAATACCTGGGGATCTATAGGAAAACGTCTCTTTTTCACTGTCCCTTATTTTACCTCCCAAAAAGCAGTCATCATTAATAGTGTTTTGTGTATTTGTAAAAGTTTGTGGGGTTTTCTTGAGTTAGAGTCTCACTCCATCACCCAGGCTGGAGTGCAGTGGTGCAATCTTACCTCACTGCAACCTCCACCTCCTGGGTTCAAGCAATTCTCGTGCCTTGGCCTCCAGAGTAGCTAGGATTACAGGCACATGCCATCACGCCTGGTTAATTTTTGTATTTTTGGTAAAGATGGGGTTTCACCATGTTGGCCAGGCTGGTCTTGAACTCCTGACCTCCAGTGATCTGCCCACTTTGGCCTTCCAAAGTGCTGGAATTACAGGTGTGAGCCACTGTGCCCAGCCAAAAGTTTTGATTTAAAATTTCTCATCGTGGCTGTTTTTGTGTTAGCTGCCAAATTAACAATTACAGTAGCTACCAGTGCCAGGTGTTGCTGTGAGTTTCACAAACACCTTGGCATCATCCAGCAACTTTCCAATGTAAGTGATGCTGACCCACATTACGGATGAAGCTCCCGAAGGGCAGAGTCATCAGACATCAGCAGGTAGTGCTCCCAGGGCATTTCTTTGCGATGCCTCCCTCTAACCACCCTACCTCATTCCTACACACCAAGCAGCAATGACCCTTCTCATCGCCACCTTGTGAATGACATCTCTCTGCTCTCTTTTTTCTTCACTGCTTCCATCAACACATGTGCCCCACCTGAGAAGGATGTGCAATACAAGGCTCCTGCAGGGGTCACTGCCCGTCACCTTGGAGACGCATTCCCACCTGTCATAACGCATTGCCTGTGACCATCTCATTAAAGCTGCGTGGTTGGCTGGCATGGTGGCTCATGCCTGTAATCTCAGCCCCTTGGGAGGCCAAGGCAGGAGCATCACTTGAGCCCAGGAGTTTGACACCAGCCTGGGCAACAGAGTGAGACCTCATCTCTACAGAAAAATCAAAAATGAGCTGGGCATGGTGGTGTACACCTGTAGTCCCAGGTGCTTGGGAGTTTGAGGTGGGAGGATCACTTGAAGCCAGGAGTTGGAGGCTGCAGTGAGTTATTATTAGCACAATTGCACCCTAGCCTGAGCAACACAGACCCTGTCTCAAAAAAAAAAACAACACAGGTTTGAACTATGTGGGTCCAGTTATATGTGGATTTTCTTCCTCTTCTGCCACCCCTGAGACAGCAAGACCAACCCCTTCTCTTCCTCCTTGTCCTCAATCTACTTAATGTGAAGATGACGAGAATGAAGACTTGCATGATGATCCACTCCCACTTAATTTTCTCAGTAACATTTTCTTATCCTTAGCTTATACTATTGTGGGAATACAGTATATAATACATACACCAAATATGTGCCATTGGTGCCCCTAATCCCTGCATTGTTCGAGGGTCAGTGCACTAAGGATGAACTGATGATCTGCTCTTTTCTTTAAAATTATTCAAGATTTAAGAATTGTTCTTGGGTAAGCCAAGACTAAAAGAGCGCACATCCCCCTGACCTTTTTCCTCCTTCTCTTCCTCCTCTAGCAATAAAACTTCCTTTTTTTTTTTTTTTTTTTTTTTGAGATGGAGTTTCTCTCTTGTTGCCCCGGCTGGAGTACAATGGCACGATCTCAGCTCACTGCAACTTCCGCCTTCTGGGTTCTAAGTGATTCTCATGCCTCAGCCTCCCAAGTAGCTGGACTTAAAGGCACCCACCACCACGCCCGGCTAATTTTTGTATTTTTTTGTAGAGACAGGGTTTGGCCAAGCTGGTCTGGAACTTCTGACCTCAGGTGATCCACCCGCCTCAGCCTCCCAAAGTGCTGGTATTACAGCGTGAGCCACAGTGCCTGGCCAAAACTTGCATTTTTATATCCAGTGGGCATGGTTGACTATTAAAATAATTCCACATTTGTTTTGTTTGACTATTTGCTGCAAATCAATAGTCCTTCATCTGGAAAACGGAGACTATAGTGGAGTGAACAAAACACATACCCTGACAGAGGTCACCCCAGCTGTGCAAAGCAACATCTATTGCTTGTTGGCCAAGAATGCTGGATGGTGTATTAGTCAGCTATTGCTAAGATAATGCCCCATAACAAACCACCCACAAAAGCCCAGGGCCTTACAGCAAGTGCTTATTTTTCTGGCTCATGCTTGAACAGAGCAGCTCTGTTCTAGGCTTCTGGGTAACTGGGCATGGCTTCACATTTTAGATTGGATTCAGTTCTATTCCCTGGATCACTACATTCTCCCTGGGTCAACAATGACTGTGATTTTCTCATGGCAGATCACGGGAGTACAAGAGGGCAAGCAAACTCACGAAACAGGGTAAAGCCCCTCTTTGCATCATGTCTACTAATGTTCCATTACCTAGAGCAAGTCTAGCATCAGAGGGTGGGGAAATACACTTTGTGTGCAGTGGGAGACCTCTGCAAATTTATATCACAAAGGGTGTGCACAAATAATCCTGTCCCAGGGAAGTAAAAACTGGCACCAATAGTCTTATCCAGGGATCAGCAAACTACAGTCCAGGGGCTAAGTCTGTCCTGCCACCTATTTTTGTAAATAGTTTTATTTGAATCTCAGTCTACATGGAGATCATTGCAGATTCACATGTAGTTGTGAGGAATAATAAATATCTCTTCTACATTTTGCCCAGATTTCTCCACTAGTAATCCACCTTTTTGGGGTTTTTTGTTTTGTTTTTTGAGATGGAGTTTCACTCTGGTTGCCCAGGCTGGAGTGCAATGGCGCAATCTCGGCTCACTGCAACCTCCGCCTCCTGGGTTCGAGCAATTCTCCTGCCTCAGCCTCCCAAGTAGCTGGAATTACAGGCGCCCACCACCATGCCCATCTAATTTTGTATTTTTAGTAGAGACGGGGTGTCTCCATGTTGGTCAGGCTGGTCTCGAACTCCCGACTTCAGGTGATCCGCCCGCCTCAGCTTCCCAAAGTGCTGGGATTACAAGCATGAGCCACGGCGCCCGGCCCAATACCCAGCTAATTTTTGTATTTTTAGTAGAGATGGGGTTTCATCATCTTGGCCAGGCTGGTCTTGAACTCCTGACCTCATGATCCACCCACCTCAGCCTGCCAAAGTGCTGGGATTACAGATGTGAGCCACCACGCCCAGCCTGGACATTTTTAACTTGGTTTTCTGCCACTCTCTGGAAAGTGCTTGGGTGACAAACTGAAAAGAGCTTTTTATAACGCAATTCGTGAATTGCATGTCATCTCTCCTTTCTAGATGTGTGTCTGGAAGAACAAATTGCCTTCCTGGACTTCTTTGTTATTCCTCCAGGATTCTAATTTTAGGATAAACAGGAGTTTATTCGGTTAGTACAACAGTCATTTCAGCAGCTCACCTTGTTACTGCAAAAAAACCCATTTCCATCATAGAGTGGGTCTATTCCCAGACTCCCATCTATAGTTTACCTCCCACTCTTATGCTTTTGTTTAATAAAATATTACCAAAAAATTTACCACTCCTTTTCTTTTTTGAGACAGAGTCTCACTCTGTCTCCCAGGCTGGAGGGCAGTGATGCAATCTTAGCTCACTGCAACCTACGCCTCCCGGGTTCAAGCGCCTCTTCTGCTTCAGCCTCCCAAGTATCTGGGATTACAAGTGTGCAGCACCATGTCCAGCTCATTTTTGTTTTTTGTTTTTGGTAAAGACGGGGTTTCACCATGTTGGCCAGGCTGGTCTTGACCTCCTGCCCTCAAATGATCAACCCAACTCAGCCTCTCAAAGTGCTGGGATTATAGGCATGAGCCACCGTGCCTGGCCACCATTAATATTGTATTGGGAGACAATACAGTAATGTATTATTGGTATTTTCATAACAAAAGAAAATATTATAAGACAGTCACTCATTTTCATTATATGCATTAATTCATTTATTATACAGAAATTTTGGGAAATACAAAATAATATGGGAAAGTAGAATTACCTATATAATCTAGTCCCAGATCTGTAGGCCACTACTGCTAACATTTTGCTCTATTAGTCTTTTGCTCTGCCCATTATGTTTTTCCATCACTGTATGGTGTTTGTTAATGTATGTACAATGTGAACATTTTATTTTCCCTTCTTTGAAAACTAATGTAGCATTTCTTCATATTATTATATATGACTTAAAAACATGTTACTTGACCATGAATCTCTTGGTAGACGTTTGGTTTTCTTCCAATTTTTTTAAAGAGATGGGTCTTGCTCCATAGCCCAGGCTGGAGTGCAATGGGTATTCACCGGTGCAATCATAGCTCACTGCAGCCTCGAACTCCTGGGCTCAAGCGATTCTCCCACCTCAGCCTTCTCCATAGCCAGGACTGTGTGTGCCACCTCACCCTGCATTTTTGTAATTAAAAATAATCCTGCATTTATCATCTTAATGCTTCAAGCTCTTTCCGTATATAGGGTTATTTTCTTCAGATAGATTCCCAGCAATTGAATTACTGGGTTAAAGGTTATGAACATTTTTAAGGCTTTTGCTAAACATTGCCAAATTGTTTTCCAAAAAGACTATACCAGTGCACCCTCATCAGCAATGGTGAAAGGCTGAAATGGTGACTGTCCCCTTTTCCAAACTGCGTATTATTTTATTAAGTACTGTACTAATTTAGACAAGCTGATTTTTGTTATAGCATTAATAACTCTTAATGGCATTAGTAAAGAATTTTTGAAAATCCATATGAGATATTTTTGCATTGTTTAGGTGATATATAGTATATTAAATAAAAGTATACCAAAAATATCAAGGATCATGAGTGTTCTAATGACCAGGTGTCAATATACAAATATAAAATCTACCAACCCCTTAATCAGACAACATTAAGTGCTATAAGCATAAATCATTTGAAGTTTCGCCATTTTCGTACATAACCATTGTAGTAACCAGCAAAAAGAGGAATTATTTAAAATCTTTTTGTGCCCCAAATGTTGGGAATTTATCCCACAGGCCTTGCTTTGCTGAAGCAATATTCAATATCAATTGTGTATAAATCACGGGACTCGGCAAGGGCTGTAATTCTAATTGGACAGTGATGTTCATGACGGCCAAAAGCTGCCGGCACAATTGGTTTTTGGTGATGACTCTGCTTGAAAATTGCCCAGCAGGGAACCATTTCCAATTGATTATCTTTCACTGCTAATAGCCTCAAAGACTGTTTCTATTCCTATATTTAAATGTAAATCTTGATCGCCGGACAAAGCAGTGATCAAGGAAAGCCAATGGGGTGGGCGCCACAATAAAATAAATGGACAGCTTTGCCGGATTTTCAGTAACTCCGAGGGCAACCTGAAAATTGGAAATGAGCAGCAGTTGACAAAGCTCCTTATGTCAGAAAATGAATGGGAGCCGCTTTGGGGAGGGGCGAGAGAGCTGGAGGAAATCCTCCCCCAGAGATCCCTTAAAATTTGACTATTTAAAATGAAGGAAGGAGAAATGCACAGCCAGTATCTTTTTTTGAGACGGAGGTTCGCTTTTGTTGCCCAGGCTGGAGTGCAATGGTGCAATCTTGGCTCACTGCAACCTCCACCTCCCGGGTTCAAGCGATTCTCCTGCCTCAGCCTCCCAAGTAGCTGGGATTACAGGCACCCGCCACCACACCAGACTAGTTTTGTATTTTTAGTAGAGACAGGGTTTCTCCATGTTGGTCAGGCTGGTCTTGAACTCCCGACCTCAGGTGATCTGCCCACCCCGGCCTCCCAAAGTGCTGGGATTACAGGTGTGAGCCACCGCACCAGGCCCAGGCAGTATCTATTAAAGGCTACTCATTGTGCCCTCGTTTCTGTAACCTCATTTACTTACTTGGGAAAAGATTCAGTACTGCTGCAAAGTAGTTTAAGAATAGCTGAAAAAGTGTGATATGAATAATCTAATAAGGGCATAAGAGGGTATAAAGATTACATGTGGCTTGTCACTTTCATTTTTTCAAATAGCAAATCCTGGCAGCCAACATTACTGTTTTTATATCTGTAGAATGGGATTCTTTACAAACTAGCTAAAAAACTGACACTAAGAGAACAAAACCTTCGGTACCGTGATCTCACCAGCAAATGCCTGGAATGATGCCGTAGTTAACAAGAAGAAGGTATTGTCCATAATATTTTTAAACAGAAAATAGATCAATTGGTGCCTCAAGTTCAGAAATATTGAGCACAAGTTATGTGCTGGTCTTGTGCAAGACAACTGAGAAACGCAAGAAAGGTAATCATCAGCACATAATTGTATTCTTTTTTTCTTTTCTTCTTTTTGAGACAGAGTCTCACTCTATCACCCAGGGCTGGAGTGCAGTGGCGCAATCTCAGCTCACTGCAACCTCTGCTTCCCGTATCCAAGTGATTCTCCTGCCTCAGCCTCCTGAGTGGCTGGGATTACAGGTGTGCACCACCATGCCCAACTAATTTTTGTAATGTTAGTAGAGATGGGGTTTTACCATATAGGCTAGGTTAGTCTTGAACTCCTGACCTCAAGTAATCTGCCCGCCTCGGCCTCCCAAAGGCCTGCGATTACAGGCATGAGCCACCACGCCCAGCCCTTTTTGTTTGTTTTTTGAGACCAGGTCTCGTTCTGTTGCCCAGGCTGGAGTACAGTGGTCCAATCACAGCTCACTGCAGTTTCAACTTCCCAGGCTCAGGTGATCCTCCTGCCTCAGCCTCCCAAGTAGCTAGGACCACAGGTGTACTCCATCACACTTGGCTAATTTTTTTTTTCTTTTTCCTTTTTTTTTTTTTTTGAGACAGAGTCTCGCTCTGTTGCCCAGGTTGGAGTGCAGTGGCACAATCTCGGCTCACGGCAAGCTCTGCCACCTCCCGGGTTCACGCCATTCTCCTGCCTCAGCCTCCCCAGCAGCTGGGACTACAGGTGCCTGCCACCATGCCCGGCTAATTTTTTGTATTTTTAGTAGAGACGGGGTTTCACCATGTTAGCCAGGATGGTCTCGACCTCCTGACCTTGTGATCCGCCCGCCTTGGCCTCCCAAAGTGCTGGGATTACAGGCGTGAGCCACCGCGCCTGGCCACACCTGGCTAATTTTTTAAATTACTTGTAGAAATGGGGTTCTCCCGCCGGGCGCGGTGGCTCAGGCCTGTAATCCCAGTACTTTGGGAGGCCCAGGCGGGCAGATCACGAGGTCAGGAGATTGAGACCATCCTGACTAACATGGTGAAACCCCATCTCTACTAAAAATACAAAAAAATTAGCCGGGTATGGTGGCAGGTGCCTGTAGTCCCAGCTACTCGGGAGGCTGAGGCAGGAGAGTCACTTGAACCCAGGAGGCGGAGGTTGCAGTGAGCTGAGATCGCACCATTGCACTCCAGCCTGGGCGACAGAGCGAGACTCCACCTCAAAAATAAAAAAAAAATAAATCCTGACTGATTAAATAACAAAACCTAAAAAGCAAAAACTGTGATAGCTGTGGCAGAAAATACAGAAGCATGTATTTATGACTTTATTTAAAAGATACAAACCGTCAAAGAGATTTGACACCTTCAGATTTAAAACAGCAATAATGGTAATGATAATAAAACACCAATAGGATTGGCCGGGTATAGTGGCTCACACCTGTAATCCCAAAACTTTGGGAGGCCAAGGCAGGTGGATCACTTGAGGCCAGGAGCTTAGGACCAGCCTGGCCAACATAGTGAAACCCTGTCTCTACTAAAAATACAAAAAACTAGCCAGTTGTGGTGGTGCGCACCTGTAATCCCAGTTACTCAGGTGGCTGAGACAGGAGAATAGCTTGAACCTAGGAGGCAGAGGTCACAGTGAGCTGAGATTATGCCACTGCACTCCAGCCTGGGCAACCGGAGTGAGACTCCATCTCAAAGAAAAAAAAAAGACACCAAAAGGAAAGTAAAAAGATAAGCAGGATACGGGGAAAAATATTTTTCCCCTATATTGAACAAATGATTAACATCCAGCATGCAGAATGCACAAAGAACTCCTTCAAATCAATCAGAAAAGTTGATCCTATGAGGAGAACGTGGACAGAAGCTGTGGACAGACATTGGTTAAGGAGGACAGACATGGTTAGTGCCACATACAAAGAGCTGGACTTAACCTGATGGAGAAATAGACTTGAGAACAAGTGAGATTGTTTCCCACTGTAAGACTGGCAGACGTTTTACAGTTGGTGATATCACGTGTTGGCAGGGGTAGCTAAAACATAAACACGGGATTTGAGCATCCAGTCCCCAAAATATACAAACTTGCCATGTTGGTCTTGCAAGCAAACACACTGACTGGGACAAAATTGTAAAGACTCCCTAAATGGTCCTGCCCTCAGCTGGTTGCGGAGAATGGAAGACAGAACAGGCCCTGCAGCTGTAGCTAGAAGTGTAGACTCGCATCTCAGACCAGCTCTGCTGCTCACTGGCCGAGAGACCTGGGCAAGTTCCTCCCACATGCCTCCGCTACTGTTCCCTCACTGCAAGATCGTAAGCAGGTCCATCAGTTTCTTGGAAGCTCAGCATCCTCATCTAAGTGGTGGTCACAAAGTTGTTGGGAGGATTAAGTGAGATGAGGCATTTTTGGCACCTGCTCCAAATCCTGGCACATAATAGGTGCTCAGTTAATAATGGATCATTGTATTTGATCCTCCAAAAATTTTTGACCTGTCAAAATAGACTCTGGTACAGAGACAAAATAAATACTGGCTAATTCTAGTGTTTGGTCTCAAATATTCAGAAAATATTCTAATTTCAGATAATGAAATCAAGATATAAATTAATAAAGCTGGTCTCCTCTCCTCACCATCACATGCAGCCCTTCCAGAAATTTATGAATGAGATGATGCCCAGTAATACAATTCATGCTTAACATATAAAACAGATTTTACTGTATGCAAACAGATGGAAATGCACAGATTATACAGTTTATCCTAAGTGTTAGGGCTTTTTTATTTTTTCTTCTTTTGCTAGAAATGAGAGGTCTCTCTTTGTTGCCCAGGCTGGTTGCAAACTCCTGGGCTCAAGCAGTCTTTCTGCATTTCCGCCTTGGCTTCTCAAAGTGTTGGGATTACAGGAGTGAGCCACCACACCTGGCCCAGAATTGCTACATGTGTCTATTTCTTCTTATCTTGCTTGAAGACAATGCAACAAAGCAGTAAATATTTTTTCCTTCTCCCTCCTCCCCAGCACACCTATTGACCAGCAATTCTGTTACTGGTGTCTCCAACTTAGATCATTTTTCCCCCGTTGAGCTTTTAACTTTTTACTTTGAAATAATTTTAGATGTAGAAAAAAGTTGCAAAAATAGTACAGGGTTCCCAGAAAAACCTTTCACCCAGCTTCCCCAAGTGGCAACATCTTATATAACCACAGTACAGTGATCAAAATCAGGAAAGTAACCTTGCTACAATATTAAGCTACAGACCATATTCAAATTTTGCCAATTGTCCCACTAAGGTTCCTTTTCTAACTCAAGATCTAGTTCAGAATCTCGAACTCAAAGTCTTCCTTCATCTTTCATGACCTTGATACTTTTGAAGAATACTGACCAGTTGTTCGAGAATATTCCACAGTTTGGGATTCTCTGTTTGATGTTTCCCCACGATTAGATCGCAATTATGCCTTTTTTTTGGAAATGCCACACTTGGCCTTTTTTTCTTTTTTCTTTTTTTTTTTTGAGACGGAGTCTTGCTCTGTCACCCAGGCTGCGGTGCAGTGGCGCGATCTCGGCTCACTGCAAGCTCTGCCTCCCAGGTTCACGCCATTCTCCTGCTTCAGCCTCCCGAGTAGCTGGGACTACAGGCGCCCGCGACCAGGCCCAGCTAATTTTTTGTGTGTTTTTAATAGAGACGGGTTTCACTGTGTTAGCCAGGATAGTCTCTCGATCTCCCGACCTCGTGATCCGCCCACCTGGGCCTCCCAAAGTGCTGGGATTACAGGCGCGAGCCATCGCGCCTGGCAACACTTGGCCTTTTTAGTCTATCATATCAGGAGTTACCTGAAGTCAGTGTGTCTCATTATTACTGCTGATATTACCTTGGTGAAGGTGGTGTCTGTAGGATTTCTCCAGTGTAAAGTAATAACTCTTTTCCCCTTTGTCTTTGATACGTATCTTGTGGGGAGATTCTTCGAGATGGCAAATATCCCATTTGTCTTCATTCATTTGCCCAATACAAACCATCCTCGATGATTCTTGCCTGCAAGAGTTATTCCTTTGGTGTTTGCCAAATGGTGATTTTCAAATTCTATCATTCCTTTCACACTTATTAATTAGAATTCTTCTGTAGGGAAGCACTGTTCTTTCTCCCCTATTTATTGATTTATTCAGTTTTGGACTTAACTAGTTTATTATTCTCATTGCTTATTTGGTTGCTCAAATTGTTTCAGATTTGTTCTTTCAGAGGTCCTCCAAGTTGGCTCCTAGGTCCTTTCAACATGTCCCATCATTTTTTAAGCACATTCTTACTTCCTGGCATCACAAGATGTTCCAGGTTCATCTTGTATATTTCCTACCCCAGTCCTGAAATCAGCCATTTCTCAAAGCCCCAGTTTCTTTAATAGGAGAATAGTATTTAGAAATCATGACGTGGGCACTAGGTGTTTGGTACTGGGTGTCTCTAGACTATATCTTCTGATTCCCCCTCTCTCCAGCCCCACCACTGACTTCCTGGTACGTGTAATTGTCATGTTTCACTTGGATAATTGCCTCTTTATTACCTCCCTACTTCAAGTCTTGCCTTCTTCCAATTTACTCTCCAAGTAGTCACAAAAAAAAATTATTAAAACATTATCTGGACCATATCATTCCTTAGCATGAAAACCTTCATTGGGTGTCAGGGTTAGCCTGCCACATCCTCGCATGGGGTTGGCAAACCTTTTTCTTCTTATTATTATTTTTTAGAGATGGGGTCTTGCTATGTTGCCCAGGCTGGTCTTGAACTCCTGGGCTCAAGCAATCTTCCTGCCTTGGCCTCCCAAAATGCTGGAATTACGGACATGAGCCACCATGCCCAGCCTGCAAAACATTTTGTAAAAAGTTTTGGTATCTATTTTAGGCTCTGTGGGCCACTCAACTCTGCTGTTGTAGCACAAAAGCAGCCATAGACAATATGCAAACAAATGGGTATGGTTGTGTGCCGATAAAACTTTATTCAAAAAACAAGCAGTGGGCCAGATTTCTCAAGCTATAGATTACCGTAATTTACCAACCCGGCCCTAGTGGGTAGTTTTCATAAGCTTGCCAGAAGCCCCTTCAAACCTTTAGGAAGCTCTCACTGAGCAGCAACCACAGTTAATCCTCATGACGTTCCCCAGGAAGCTGCCTGACACCCCTCGTTAGCCTGCAGCTGCCTCCAGCTAGCCTCTCTTCTGACTGCCAGGTTTCCCACGCGTACCTCCCCCGAGAGTCTCTAACCTGGAACTCAGGGAACGGGAGCCTTATCATGCTGCCCTCTCCTCTCTTTGTTCACTGCACACTCATCACTATGCTCTTCTCTCCCAGTTCTTCAAACCTCTCAAGCCTTTTCTGCCTCAGGAACTTTGCACACACTGCTCCATTTGCTTGGAATCCTCTTTCCACCCTTGTTCCAAAACTAGCTCTTTGTCTTCTTTTTTTTTCTTCTTTAATTTTTTATTTTTAAAATAGAGACAAGGTTTTGCCATGTTGCCCAGGCTAGCCTCAAACTCCCGGGCTCAAGCAATCCACCCACCTCCACTTCCCAAAGTGCTGAGATTATAGGGATGAGCCACAGCCTTTTTCATCTCTTAGAGCCCAAATGAAACAATACTGTTATAGGGAGGCCTTCCCTGACTCCTTTATTTAAAATAGCCTGCCTGGGTGTGGTGGCTCACAGTTGTAATTCCAGCACTTTGCTGAGGTGGGAGGATCGCTTGAGCCTGGGAGGCAGAGGTTGCAGTGAGCTGAGATTGTGCCACTGCACTCCAGCCTGGCCAACAGAGCAAATCCCTGTCTTAAAAAAAAACAAAACAAAACTGCAATAAAATAGCCTCCCCTTTTATTAGAATCTGTCTTTGCTTAAAAACCTTTTTGTTCCCCATCACATCTCCAGGATTTAGAAAAGTGCCTAGCACCCAGAGGTGCTCAAATATGTGTTAAATGAGTGTAACAGGCCAGGCACAGTGGCTCACGTCTGTAATCCCAGAACTTTGGGAGTCCGAGGCAGGTGGATCACCTCAGGTCAGGAGTTTGAGACCAGCCTGGCCAACATGGTGAAACCCTGTCTCTACTAAAAATACAAAAATTAGCTGGGATTGGTGGCGCATGCCTGTAATCCCAGCTACCTGGGAGACTGCGGCACGACAGTCACTTGAACCCAGGAGGCAGAGGTTGCGTTGAGCCAAGATCATGCCACTGCACTCCAGCCTGGGTAACAGAGCAAGACTGTCTCAAAACAAAAACAAAAACAAAAACAAAAATCACGCTTTAAAAAAAATAAAAAATAAATAAATAAATAAATGAGTGTAACACTTACCACAATTGGTTAGCATTTCACTTGCCTATTTCCTATACTACTGATAGGAAAGGGGTCAGGACTCTTTCATTTATTGCCTTTACCTAGCTCCTAAAACAGTGTCTGAAATGCAGGAGGTATCAGTAAATGTTTGTTGAATGAATAAGTGAATGAAACTCGCATTTTTTTTTTAAACTCCATTATGGATAGTAGGTAGTAGATGGTTATGGGAATGGGGTGAAATTACGAAGCAAAATGTTCTTTTTATTAAGTATTTTCTGATATCCACTCAGGGTCTAGATTTCTCCTGTTTCCAGGTGGCAACCCCTCTAAGGAGGGGGATCTGGATTTGGAAGTTCCCGTCTGAATTTAGGACCAGCGCTCCCTGTCAGTTCTTTGCCTCACCTTAAGATGTCACTAAATGACTGGGGCCATGGCTTCCACTGGCTGTCGGGGAAAAGCTGGGAGGTCAGGACGGGAAGGGAGGAAATGACCCGGTGTTATGAACAAATCTCCCACTTCCTCCAGCGCCTGGCAGACAAGGTGACAAGGCGCTGATGTGCCCCACCCAGCTTTACAAGCCGTTCATTAGCACACCTGATATTCCAGAGCCCTGGAACTTTCTGTTTCCTTCTACAACCAGTACCTTGACAAATCAGGCCAAGCTGGATAAATCATATCACATTGTGATTGACTTCCTGTCGTGGGTCCAGCACTGTCTCTAGGGCTGTAGGATGGACTCAAGAGAAACGTTCCGTAATATTTCTGCTCTCCAGAAGTAGTTGGGGGGCTAAGACATACAGGAAAGAAATAATTTAAAATAGTGCAAGATTCTGCAGGCAATGTGGTATTCTGGATTGGGTCCTGGAGAAGAAAAATGGACATTCGTGAAAAAATTGGCAAAGTACAAATAAAACCTCTAGTTTAGTTGATAGTGTTGTATCAATGTTAATTTCTTAGTTTTGATGAACATATCATGGTTACCTAAGATGCTAACATCAGAAGAAGCTGGGTGAGGCATATGCAGGAACTCTCTGTACTATCTTTGCAATATTTCCATAAATTTAAAGTAATCCAAAATTGGCCGGGCACAGTGGCTCATGCCTGTAATCCCAGCACTTTGGGAGGCTGAGGCGGGAGGATCACTTGAAGTCGGGAGTTCGAAACCAGCCTGGCCAACATGGTGAAACCCCGTCTCTACTAAAAATACAAAAATTAGCCAGGCGTGGTGGTGCACACCTGTAGTCCCAGCTACTCAGGAGGCTGAATCACTTGGACACTGGAGGCAGAGATTGCAGTGAGCCAAGATCGCGCCACTGCACTCCAGCCTGGGAGACAGAGGGAGACTCCGTCTCAAAATAATAAATAAATAGTAAATAAATGTCCAAAATTAAAAGCTTTAGAAGTATTCAAAACAATGTTAGCTTGGATGGTCTGCATGTATATTGTAGTAGTCCAGAGATACTGGATGAATCCCTGGACTCAGACCTGAAACTGAGTCCCTCTCCCCACCAGCTACCAGCTGTGTGACTTAGGGCAAGTGACTTAACCTCTCAGAACCTCAGTTTTCTTTTTCTTTATTTTCTGTCTTATTTTTAATTTTTAATTTTTTTTTTTTTTTTTAGAGACAGGATCTTGCTCTGCTGCCCAGACTGGAGTGCAGTGATGCAATCATCACTCACTGCAACCTCACTCCTGGTCTCAAGCAATCCTCCTGCCTCAGCCTCCTGAGTAGCTAGGACTACAGGTGCATGTCACCACACCCAACTAAATTTTTTTAAATTGTTTGTAGAGATGGGGTCTCATTATGTTGCCCAGGCTGGTCTCAAACTCCTGGTCTCAAGTGATTCTCCCACCTCACCCTCCCAGAGTGTTACAGGCATGAGCCACTGTGCCCAGCCCCTCAGTTTTCTTAGTTTGAAAAAACACCAATCTCATGAAGTTATTGTGAAGTCTCCAGGAGATAATATATAAATGCTCCTGGTCCAGTGCCTGCACAGGGTAAATTCTCAATACCTGCTGGTTTTTTCCTTCTCTGTCATTTCTGGAAAAGTAGCAATCAGTTGGGCTTCAGGATTCAGAAAAGAAATAACAAGATGAGATTTGTAGTCAGTCATTGGAGTTGGCTAATGGTTGAAGTTAGAGAAGTGGAAGCTGGACAAGAATCCCGCATAAAGGTGACCCAAGAGGATCACTCTGTCAGTTTCAATTTTAGGAAACATACTTCTTAAGCTATTGGAAGGAGGCATTTTTATATTATAACTAGTCTTGAAAAATTGTGTTTTTTTTCTAAGATAATCTCAGAGATGAGCAAAATAATATTTGTGAAGGTTATTCATGATAGCACTGATTGTAAAGGCAAAAGATTGAAAACCACTTAAATGTTTCTAAATAGGGAGGAGTCTGGCTAAATTCATTCCATGGAATTCATTGAAAACATTAAAAGCTTTATATTAAAAAATGTAAAGCAGCTGGATTTGGTGGTTCATGCCTGTAATCCCAGCATTTTGGGAGGGTGAGGTTGGAAGATCGCTAGAGCTCAGGAGTTTGAGATCAGCCTGGACAACATAGCAAGACTTTGTCGTTACAAAAAATTAAAAAACTAGCTGGGCATGATGATGCATATCTATAGTCCTGGCTACTTGGGAGGCCAAGGTGAGAATATTGCTTGAGCCCGGAAGATTGAGGCCACAGTGAGCCGTGATTGTGCCACTGCACTCCAGCCTGGATGACAGAGCAAGACCCTGGCTCTAAAAAGTGTGTGTGTGTGTGTGTGTGTGTGTGTGTGTGTGTATATGTATATATGTGTGTATATATATGTATATATGTATATATGTGTATATATATGTGTATATATGTGTATATATGTATATATGTATATATGTATATATGTATATGGGTATATGTGTATATATACATATACATATATACACACATATGTATATATGTATATATATACACACACACTTATATATATAAACAAGTCTATGTATATATACACATACACATAAACAGAGACTTGCTTTATAGATATATGACATGGCCATAGCTAAAGCTATATAGACAGAAAAAAAATGCAGAATGGAACACACAGTATGTTACCATTTGCAGATTAAAAAGTATGAATGAATATTTATTCATATGTTCATCAGTATGTCTGGAAAGATACACAAGAACCTGATGACAGTATTTCCTACTTGGTTGACACCAAAACCAGAGACCATTCAAGTCACATCCATCTTGTTAAACATCTTGTTAAAATGTTATTGCCAATAAAATGTTACATTTCTTTTGTTTAGAAATTGTTAACCAGAATTTGTGACATACTTATTTTTTAAACATGTGTTTAAACTTTTTATTATGGGAAATGTCAAACATAAACAATGGAGTAAGAACCATAATGATCCTCCCTGCCCCAGGAACCGGCTTCAGTTATCAAGGTTCCGTCATTCAGATTGTGTGGGACATTCACATTGTTTTCATTAATTACATAAAAATAATAATTGTAAGAGTAGTTTAATTCTGATCAAAGGAAGTTAAATTTTTTTAATTTCTCTATAAATTGTCTTGCTGAGAGCCAGGCGTGGTGGTTCACATGTGTAATCCCAGCACTTTGGGAGGCCGAGGTGGGTGGCTCATGAGGTCAGGAGTTTGAGACCAGCCTGGCCAGCATGGTGAAACCTGTCTCTACTAAAAACATACACAAAAAAAATTAGCTGGGCATGGTGGCACATGCTTGTATTCCCAGCTACTCAGGAGGCTGAGGCAGGAGAATCGCTTGAACCCGGGAGGCGGAGGTTGCAGTGAGCTGAGATCACGCCACTGCACTCCAGCCTGGGCAACAGAGCGAGACTCTCTCTCAAAAAAAATAAATAAATAAAGGAATAAATTGTCTTGCTGAGAAGTCTGATAGAATGATCAATAAACAATTTCGAAGACCCCCAAATTATTATGTTCACATAAAATCCCACAGGGGAAGTGGAGTTGAAGTACAAGATGAAGGGGAAAAAAATGATGTAAAACTTCAACTGTTAGAAAAACAGCTTGTTCATGCAGAGTTTAAATGGATGATGATGAATACAAATTTAAAAATTATTTACAAATATTTATAATACCCCAGAATCCTCTAAAGATATCTAAAGATATGAAAACATTATAGATATCAAGTTTAGAACATGGAAGGAATGATATATCTTTTTAAAAATTATTGGCCGGGAGCAATGGCTCATGCCTGTAATCCCAGCACTTTGGGATGCTGAGGCAGGAGGATCACAAGGTCAGGAGTTTGAGACCAGTCTGGCCAATATGGTGAAAATCCCATCTCTACTAAAAATACAAAAATTAGCCAGGCATGGTGGCGTGCACTTGTAGTCCTAGCTACTCTGGAGGCTGAGGCAGAAGAATTGCTTGAACCTGGGAGGTGGAAGTTGAGGTGAGCTGAGATTGCACCACTGCACTCCAGCCTGGGCAACAGAGCAAGACTCCATCTCAAAAAAAAAAAAAAATTTAAGCCAGGCATGGTAGTGTGTGCCTATAGTCCCAGCCATTTGGGAGGCTGAGGCAGGAAGGATCCTTTGAGCCCAGGAGTTTGAAGCTGCAGTGCACTGTGATGGTGTCTCTGAATAGCCACTGCACTCCTGTCTGGGCAGCATAGTGAGATCCAATCTCAAAAAAAAAAATTTATTTTAGAGGGTATATATGAGGAAGGTATTTTGAAGATCACTGCTTTAGAAGACCCCATGTTTATGTCCAAGTCCCAGGAAGCTACTGTGTTGTTTAGACAGAAGGTCACATCAGCCTAGAGCTCAGGAAAGGCAAACTGCCTTGAGCCTGAGACTGAGTTCTGATCAATGTATCTCTTCTCCACTAACCATCATGAGCAAGTTGGATTATTCCTGGAATGCAAGGTTGGTTTAATCCTGGAAAACCAACCAATTTAATTCATCCATCCAGACCCAAAGTCACAGATATTTGAGTGCCTTTGACCATTATATACATACAGGAAAAATAAACACCTCCAGCCACCATCCCTTCCTTTGCTCCCTTAGCAACCTGTTGAAAGCTACACATTTTCTTTTGTAGATTTTGTATTTTTTTGTACATGGGTAATGAGGGTGAGACACATGGACACCCAGTTAGAATTCCTGTAGATTCCTGGGCCTCAGCCCAGAACTACTGAGTCATACTTTCTGGGAATCTGCATTTTAAATATCTACCTCTCCCCTCTCCAAGGTGACTCATAGACATCCTAAAGCTTATAAAATGCCATTCTAACTCACTTGCACTCTCAGCACTGTTCTGAAAATAAGGCCTCTACTTTTTATTTTCAAACAGAGCCTTCCCTTATCCCTCCCTTGGCTTTTCTCCTTCCTTACTCTTCTTTCTCTGACCCCCTTTGAAGGTTCCACTTCCTTCTCCTCCCCCAAATATGTATGTCTCCAAATGTATAGGCTCTGCCAGGTGCTCTCTTCAGATATCAATTGTGTATCTCACTGCAGATGTCTCATCTAGCCCACAGTCTGCCTTTAGGCTTGGGCAAGAGGGGCCCCTGCCCTGGACTTCTCATTTTAGTGGCTCTGAATATAAACTACACAAATTCTCATTGCTAATTCCAATCACTCGCCAATGAAGAATAGGTAGCATTTATTGAGTACTTACTGAGGAATGTGTACTAGACTTTGACTTTGATTCACTCATTTACCGCCCACAGCAGCCCCTTGAGGTAGGTAATCATCATTACCTTATATAAATGATGAAGCAGGAAGGAGCTCAGAGGGAAAAGCAACTTTTTCCAGCTGGTGAGTACGAAAACTGGGTTGTTTTTGTTTTGTTTTAGACAGAGTCTCACTTTGTAGCCCAGACTGGAGTGCAGTGGCAAGATCTCGGCTCACTACAACCTCCGCCTCCTGGGTTCAAGCAATTCTTGTGCTTCAGCCTCCCAAGAAGCTGGGATTACAGGTGCGCACCACCCCACCCAGCTAATTTTTGTATTTTTAGTAGAGATGGGGTTTCACCATGTTGGCCAGGCTAGTCTCGAACTCCTGACCTCAAGTGATCCACCCACCTTGGCCTCCCAAAGTGCTCAGATCATAGGCGTGAGCCACCATGCCCAGGCAAAAACTGGGTTTTGAACTTGGGAAAGTCTGACCTCTTAACCACTACACCAGACATCTCACTTGTGCTCCAAAATGCTGGAAACATAACTTGCTGCCTTCCTATCTTCTGGTGCCTTTGCTACTCCCATACCAGATATCTTCTGTTGTCCCTTCCAGAACTGCAGGATAAACCATGTCCTGAGGTTTCACATCTTCTAGAAACACTCTCCTTGGATCTCTAACTTTGTTCTTCTATTAGAGACTGGGAAAATCTCACTAGAAAATTTTCTCTACTCTGCTCTTACTGAAAATAAGGTGCAGTAGAATGAAGATCTCTGAAAAATTATCCTAACTTAGTGGCAGAGCCCAAAACAGACTGACATTTTCAGGTATGGAAACTTCTCTGCCTTATTTTTTTTTTTTTTTTAGATGAGAGTCTCACTCTGTCACCCAGGTTGGAGTGCAATGGTGCAGTCACAGCTCACTGCAGCCTCAACCTCTTGGGCTCAGGTGATCCTCCTATCTCAGCCTCCCAAGTAGCTGGGAATATAGGTGTGCACCACCCGTGCCCGGCTATTTTTTTTTTTTTTTTTTTGTATGTTTTTGTAGAGACGAGGTCTTGCCATGTTGGCCAGGCTGGTCTCGAACTCCTGAGCCCAAGTGATTAGCCCACCTCAGCCTCCCAAAGTGCTGGGATTACAGGTGTGAGCCACCGTGCCCAACCATTTCTTTACATATAAACAGGAGATTGCTTGGTCCATGTTTTGCTAAGTCAAAGTGGCAGCACACATATAACCCTTGTGTACACATTGCTATACACTTAACTTTCACTTTCTTTTCTAAAATGAGGAATTTGGCTGGGCGCAGTGGCTCACGCCTGTAATCCCACCACTTTTGGAGGCCAAGGTGAACAGATCACTTGAGGTCAGGAGTTCGAGACCAGCCTGGCCAACATGGCAAAACCCCATCTCTACTAGAAATACAAAAATATTACCCAGGCATGGTGGTGAGCACCTGTAATCCCAGCTTCTTGGGAGGCTGAGGCAGGTGAATCACTTGAACTCAGGAGGCAGAGGTTGCAGTGAGCCAAGATCGTGCCACTGCACTCCAGCCTGGGTAACATAGCATGGCTCCATCTCAAAAAAAATAAATAAATAAGGAATTAATTACCATAAACACTTCAAAAATGTGCACAAATATAGCATAATGCAGTAGACCAGAGGGCTGATCATGGTGGCTTTGGGAACAAATCCAGCCCAAAGATGTGATCCCCACCCAAATGTGCTTTTTAGTTTTTTAAATTTTAATTATTCATCAATATTCACTTTTCACATGAAAATTTAAAATGTGGCATTCTCTTGAGAAATCAAACATTTCAACAAGGCCTGGTCCACTTTCCTACCAGTCAGTCACTAGTAAGGGCAGAATGTTGACAGTGCTCTATAGATGAGCACAGGCTCCCCAGGTCACCACAGCCTCTGCCACATCTGTCACCTCTGTGGTCCTGCCTGCTGTGTCAGCACTGCCTTCATCTCCCACTTGAGCTGTGTGTTTATCTCATCCAACCTGCAGTCTACCTTTAGACTTGGGCAAAAGGAGCCCCTGCCCTATTTTACTGGCTCTCAATATAAAATACACACACAAAATATTCATTAAAAATCATGGGTAAGCCAGGCATGGTGGCTAACACCTGTAATCTCAGAACTGTGGGAGGCCAAGGCAGAAGGATCAATCAAGCCCAGAAGTTCAAGACCAGCCTGGGCAACATGGAGAAACCCTGTCTCCACTAAAAATACAAAAATTAGCCGGGCATGGTGGTGCATGCCTGTAGTCCCAGCTACTTGGGAGGCTGAGATGGGAGGATCACCTAAGCCCAGGGAAGTCAAGGCTGCAGTGAGCTGAGATTGCGCCACTGCACTCCAGCCTGGATGACAGAGTGAGACCCTGTCTCAAACAAAACACGGGTAAATCAGCCCCTCAGTGTCTGCTACTTAGCACTGGCATTGTGCCATCCATAGCACTAAACACCCACCATTGCCACTAACACTGCTCAGGCCCCAGGGAAGCCGTTCTCTGCATCTTTTGTCCTGTATCTGTAAATCAAAAGGCACTGCTCCACAGTGCAGGGAGGATTTGATCAGGGAAAACACTGTGGAAAGAGAAAAGACAACTGAGTTAACCCTCCCATCTTTCTCTCCCGTAGCTTGATACTTGCAGAGCCAAGTGTCCCCAGCAACACCTGAGCATCCTCTTTCTTGCTTCTCGGTGTCCCGTCATTATTCCAAAGATGCTTACAAAAAGCACAGTATTTGTACTAGTTGCAAACGGCAGCTGAAGAACATTTTGCAGAATAAATAATTCAAATTGCCTTTTTTTTAATTTTTTTTATTTTTTTTGAGATGGAGTCTCATTCTGTCGCCCACCCTGGAGTGCACTGGCACAATCTCAGCTCACTGCAACCTCCACCCGCTGGTTTCAAGCGATTCTCCTGCCTCAGCCTCCTGAGGTAGCTGGGATTACAGGCGCGCACCGCCATGCCCAGCTAATTTTATATTTTTAGTAGAGACGGCGTTTGGCTGTGTTGGTCCAGGCTGGTCTCAAATGCCTGACCTCAAGTGATCCACCCGCCTCGGCCTCCCAAAGTGCTGGGATTACAGGCGTGAGCCACCGCACCCAACCCCAGATTATTCTTGAATCTGCTTATACATTGGCCTTGATGTAACTAACATGCCTATAGATTCTTCACATTGGCAACTACAGATGGACACTGAATTCCAGAATTGAAGCTAGTTTTATTTTTATAACAAATATTTAATGGGATTTAGCTAAAACTTTAAAAATATATTTACATTTTCTTTAATTTTGATGTGAAGGCTTAACATCAATTATCGTGTATTTTACTTTTCCATCTTAAATATTTTGAATATTTTAGAAGAAAAATATTTGTAAACATTTATGAGTTTTTTGGTTTACTTTTTAAAATTTTTTATACTTTATAATTGCATTTCAGGCCGGGCATGGTGGCTCACACCTGTAATCCCAGACTTTGGGAGGCTGAGGAGGGCGGATCACAAGGTCAGGAGATCGAGACCATCCTGGCTAACACAGTGAAACCCTGTCTCCATTAAAAATACAAAACATTAGCCGGGCATGGTGGCAGGCACCTGTAGTCCCAGCTACTCGGGAGGCTGAGGCAGGAGAATGGCGTGAACCTGGGAGGTGCAGCTTGCAGTGAACTGAGATCGCACCACTGCACTCCAGCCTGGGCGACAGAGTGAGACATCGTTGCAAAAAATAAATATAATTGCATTTCATTTTTTTCACCTTTTAGATAATTATTGTCAATAGCAAAGGCCAGCAAATGACAGCCTAAGGGCTGAATTTAACCCATGAACTAAGAACGGTATATATACAGTATACAAATATATATTTATTAGCTATTTTTGTATATTATATATTTATATATAAATTATATATGTAATATTTTAAAATTTCTTTAAAATATATATTACATATATAATTACACATATTTATATATAATATATGTAATATATAAAATAAATTTTTATAAATATTTCATATAAAATATAAAATATTTTATAAGTATTTTTATAAATATTAAATGAAATATTCATAAAATATAAGTATTTTTACAAATATTTTATAAATTTTTTTGAGACAGGCTGTTGCTATGTTGCCTAGATGGAATGCAGTGGCATGATCACAGCTCACTGCAGCCTCGACCTCCTGGACTCAAGCAATCCTCCTCCTCCTGCCCCAGCCTCCCAAGTAGCTGGGACTACAGGCATGTGCCACCATGCCCAGCTAATTTTTTTACTTTTTGTAGAAACGAGGTCTTGCTCTGTTGCCCAGGCTGGTCTCAAACTCCTGGGCTCAAGTGATTCTCCAGCCTTAGCCTTCTGAAATGCTATGATTATAGGCATGAGCCACCGTGCCTGGCCTATTTTTTTTTATATTTTTGAAGATTTGTAAAACAAAGAAGCATGTGTGGACCACAAAGCCTAGTACTACCTGGCTCTTTACCAAAAAAAAAAAAAAAAAAATTGCCACGTCCTGGTCAGTAGAATATAAATTATGTAAAAACTTGATCACTACACATTTAGTGATTTTGCTGAAATCAACACAAAAAAAAGAAATGTTATGGAATAAATATATAATAATTTATTAATTATGTTTGTTACTCATACTATAATATCAGAGGCCCAGCAATACAAGACCCAGACATATGCAATAATAATTAAATTCCCTCACCTTTGATAGTTTTCTGACTTTTAATCATATGTAAACCGTAGCTTGACAGATATGTTTTGCTTCTGTCATTATGAATGTATACTTGTCAAAGTAGCAGGATAAAATGTTTTATTTAAGATTGATTTTTTATTTTTACACATTCCAGCATATGACATGTGGGCTATGGCCCACAAACATGGTTGAAAAATCTGCCCGTCTGTCTTGCTCTGCTTCTTAAGGGAGTTTCAGTCCTTGTCTTACCCTAGAAACTTTGAGACGAAAATGTCAGATCCCAGTATCTATCGCCCTCTGTTGGCGATGGGCAGAATTATCACATTTTCGCTGCTTTTTTTTTTTTTTTTTTTTTTTTTGAGAAGGGGTTTTGTTCTTGTTGCCCAGGCTGGAGTGTAATGGCGCGATCTCGGCTCACTGCAACCTCTACCTCCCAGGTTCAAGCGATTCTCCTGCCTCAGCCTCCCGAGTAGCTGGGATTACAGGCATGCGCCACCATGCCCGGCTATTTTTGTATTTTTTTAGTAGAGACGAGGTTTTTCCGTGTTGATCAGGCAGGTCTCGAACTCCCGACCTCAGGTGATCCGCCCACCTCAGCCTCCCAAAGTGCTGGGATTACAGGCTTGAGCCACCGCGCCCGGCCACACTTTTGCTTCCGTGTGGACTTTTTGTTCAAATGAGTTCTGAATTGAACATTCATAACCAGAGGAGCCTCTGTATATCAATACTCTAGACACATAATAACTCATAAATACATACATCAGCAAAGGTGCTTTATTAGGCAACGTTTTTAGCCAGAAAACAAAGTCATTCTGGTCAAATCCTATTTTTCTGTTTAGTAATCACCATCACCTGTGGCAAATGGTTCGGGCCAATGTTTCCATTCAGTCTCAGACCTTGATCTTTTTTATTGATAATATTTCCACCCAGGAAAGAAGCATATCTTCCAATTACTTATATTAGAAATAACACAAAGGCAAAGAGTGAAAAGCCATGGATATTCCTAAAGAAGAAAGTCTCAATCTCCTTACAAATAGAGGCAAAGTAAAAAAGGAAGAAGAGGAGAAAGAGGAGGAGGAAGGGGGAGGAAGGGGAGAAGCAGAAGGAGAAGAGGAAGAAGGAAAAAAAGTATAAGGAGGAAGAGAAGGAAAAGAAGATAAAGGAGAAGGAAGATAAGAAGAATTGGAGGAGGAAGATTTATTTATTTATTTATTTATTTTTGAGACGGAGTCTCACACTGTCGTCCAGGCTGGAGTGCAGTGGCACGATCTCGGCTCACTGCAACCTCTGCCTCCCGGGTTCAAGCGATTCTCTTGCCTCAGCCTCTCAAGTAGCTGGGATTAGAGGCATGCGCCACCATGCCCAGCTAATTTTTTGTATTTTTAGTAGAGACGGGGTTTCACCATGTTGGCCAGGCTGGTCTCGAACTCCTGACCTCGTGATCCGCCTGCCTCGGCCTCCCAAAGTGCTGGGATTATAGGCGTGAGCCACCACGCCCAGCCAGGAGGAGGAAGATTAAAAGAGGAGGCCAGGCATGGTGGCTCATGCCTGTAATCCCAGTACTATGGGAGGCGGAGGTGAGCGGATCACTTGAGGTCAGCAGTTTGAGACCAGCCTGGCCAACATGGTGAAACCCTGTCTCTACTAAAAATACAAAAATTGCCCAGGCATGATGTCACTCGCCTGTAATCCCAGCTACTTGGGAGACTGAGTCAGGAGAATCGCTTGAACCCAGGAGGCTGAGGTTGGAAGGAGCCGAGATCACACCACTGCACTCCAGCCTGGGCAACAGAACAAGAATTCGTCTAAAAAAAAAAAAAAAGGGAAGAGGAATTAGAAGAAGAAGAAAAGGAGGGAAAAGGAGGAGAGGAAGAGGGGAGAAGAAAAAGAGGAAGGAGTGGTAGTGGGAGGAGCTGAGAAAGGAGGAGCAGAGGAGGGTGGGAAGGGGAAGGGAAAAAGTAAGGGAGGATGAAAGAGTAGAAGAAGGGCTCTGACCCCTACTGAGTTCTTATCAGTCTCCTCTACCTTAATTGCCTCCCTCCCTCTTGGCTTTTACCAGTTACACCAGTTACTGCGCTTTCTTTCATGGTGAAAAGAAGGACCAGAGTTGCTGTCACCACCTCCTTTTCAGAGTGAGCCTTCTAAGAGCTAAGGCCTTTAGCTGTCTCTCCTGCACCACACTGGCCAGGCCCTGGAGCTCAGGCTGTCGCTGATCACACCCAACTCTTGAGAGCAAACTGACCACCCTCTCCAAGGGACCCACCTGGAAACTTCTGCAATCCATTCTATCCGTTCAGACTGTAGGCTGAGAGTCCCTTTAAACTGCCCTGGGCTGCTATCTCTTAGCATGTATGATTTGAGTGTTCTTTTAAGTGTTCTACAAAAGCCAGAAAGCAGGGAGGGGAAATCCTAGGTCTAAGAAATTAGGAAAGCTTTATATTTTTGTTGGATAAGTTAGATTCTGCAAATCACTTTATAAAAATACATTAAGAAAGTAGTCTAGCACACTTGCTACATTTTTAACATTCCTAAAGTTGCCCACAGTACTTTAAAAAAAAAAAAAAAAGGTTGTGTCACTTTCAATTGGGGCTAAAAGATCTTTTTGTTTGTTTTCTTGTCTTTAAAAATACTGATACCTGCATCTAATTTGTTGCCAAAAAATAAGAATAAAAATACTGATTCCATAAGGAGGGCTGGGGTCTTTTTTCCAGATTAGATTTTAATTTTAAACTCAAGTCTACTATTCTGACGCGTCAGGACAAATAACTGTATGCGAGCCTATAAATTAACTTCCCTTAATTCCATCACTGGTGTATTTTCATGTCGATAAGCCCCCCAAAAAGGAGAGAGGAGGGTCCCCTGTAACCAAACATAAGTCAGTTTATAAAGGAGTTCGGGGGACTTGGGGACACTGACTCCTCTTCAGAATTGCCTAAAGAGACTGGCCATTGACAATTTAAATCTTCAGTGCTTTATCTCTTTGTTTGAGTCTTGGAATGCCATTGATACCTTCTTTGTATTTATAATTGTTTTAATTAGCTACCCAGCGGGGGCCTCTCTCCCAGCTTGGATTATGGGCTGCACAGCGGGACAGGACAACCCAGTTAAAATAAAGCACAGACATTATGGCTCGCTTTATTTCTTTTATCTGTGTCCATTTTTTTTTCTCTCATTCCCCCTCATTTTCATCCTCTTTTTTCTTTTTTTCTTTTTTCTCCCCCTTGTTATCTGTGGAAGGCAGGGGCAAAAAGCCTTGACACCTTGAATGGCTCAGCTTTTGAAGAATCAAAGTATGGAAAAAACTAAACCATGGATATTTATCAGCAGTTCACATCTCAGCGGAAAAAAAAATATATAGCCGATGTGCTTGTCCACTGCATTTGATAACATTTCATAACCTCGAACGCGATCATATCTTGAGCGATTATGCTGACATGTATGTCGGTTGCTTGACTTTTGTGGGTGGAGTGAGGGGAAAGTTTGCAAAAAAGCTTCTCTCCGCGGCTCCTGTGTTATTTGTTCTTACTGACCACATCCTTCTTTTGTGGGTGGAAATCTGGAGGATCAATTATGATGCAGATCTGATACTATTTCCATTTGTGGGAGTGGTGTGGCCCGGGCGTTTGGACTTTGGGAAATTCTTGCATTGTTAAAATGGGTTTTCCCCCCTACTTTGAACTCAGTGATGCTACTGGTGTGATCACACACACAAAAAAACTGCCTGACCAGAGCTTTTTCTAAGAACATACAGAAATGCAGGGCTTGTTTGTAGCTTCAAAGAATAGCCAGGATTTCTCTTTTTTTGTGAATCTATAACTACCTGTCTGGAAGTTAAAGCAGAGCTGGGGTCTGGGTGAAAACAGTCATTATTTTAAAAAGTAATCCTCCTACACTATGATGCAAATAATGTAGTTTTAATTTTTTTCTAATAATACCCCAAATAACTTATTTGCATTTGAAAAGAAATGATAGTTCTAATTATCAGTATAGGAAAAGCTTTGAACTGTCTTCTATAATTCAGTGCACTTATAAGTATTAAATGTTATCGAGCCCAACTTTTATTCTGGAAATTTTCAACAGTAAGCATTGAATCTATCCCCCATCAAACAACCTGACAAAGAGCAGAGGAGATTATTTTGAGTTTGTATGTAAATATTCAGGGCGAGGTAGCTCATTCCTGTAAACCCAGCACTTTGGGAGGCTGAGGCGGGCAGATCACTTGAGGTCAGGAAAAGACCAGCCTGAGCAACATGGTAAAACCTCGTCTCCACCAAAAATTAGCTGGGCATGGTGGCGTGCACCTGGAATCCCAGCTATTGGGAGGCTGATGTGGGAGGATCACTTGAGCCTGAGAGGTCGATGCTGCAGTGAGCCGTGATTGCACCACTGCATTCTAGCCTGGGCGACAAAGTGAAACCCCGTCTCAAATAAATAAACAAACAGAATCTGGGGGCCTTTAAAACCAAGTATGGTTATAATTACAATTTTCTCATTATCTGGATTATTTTTGGCTTTGTAACCAATCAGAGACCCAGACATTTACTTGCTTTATAAACCAGAAACATATCAAAGAGACTGTGATTAAGACCCATAGCAATTTGTTTGGTGTGTTATAAAGCTTTGAAATTCAATGACAAGATGTAGAAGAGACAGGAAACCCAGTATGAGCCAGAGGCCTAGGGTTGGGAAATTCTTCAGGAGCCGAGTGTCCTTGAGGGACACTAAATGACTGTACGATGAAATAGCAAAGCCCGTCGTGCCCAGAGCCCTGAGCAATGTACATGTTTGTGAAGATAATCCAGCTTGGGGGCTGTGCAACATTGTGAATGACTAAGTGTCTCTTAATTGTACACTTTAAGATGGTTAATTTTGTTAAGTGAATTTGACCTCAAGACAAAAAATAAAATGAGATATTTTTTAAAATGTACATATATAATTAAGATTTGGAAATTAAAGATGTTTGCGATTTTGTTTTTAATTTTTTTTTCCATTTTCACATGCATTTTCTTACTTATTCGTCAAAGGATAGGAACTCTTTGGGATCAATATTTTGAATACTCATCTCATTTTCTAGCCTAGTCACCCTCCAGTGAGGAGTAAAGCCACGTGGAGACTTCATGCTTTTCTCTAGAAGTACTTGCTCCATCAAATATAGCAACTAACAAAGGGCAGTCCAGTTTTCTTTTTTTTTTTTTGAGACGGAGCCTTGCTTTGTAGCCCAGGCTGGAGTACAGTGGCATGATCCCAGCCTACTGCCACCTCTGCCTCCCACATTCAAGTGATTCTCCTGCCTCAGCCTCTTGAGTAGCTGGGGTTAAAGGCACACACCACCACGCCCAGCTAATTCTTGTATTTTTTAGGAGAGACAGGGTTTCACCATGTTGGCCAGGCTTGAAATCCTAACCTCAGGTGATCTGCCCACCTCGGCCTCCCAAAATGCTGGAATTACAGGCATGAGCCAATATGGCAGGCCCTTCTTAGCACATTTTTAAGTGTACAATACAGTATTGTTGACTCTAGGTACAATGTACAACAGATCTCTAGAACTTATTCATCTTGCTCAATTGGAAACTTTATACCCATTGATTAATAACTCACGATTTCCCCCTCTCTCAGCCCCTGGCAACCACTATTCCACACTTTGATTCTATGAATTTGACTATTTTGGATATCTCATATAAGTAGAATCATGCAGTATTTGTCTTTCTGTGATTAGCTTATTTCACTTAACATAACGTCCTCAAGTTTCATCTCTGGCCGGGTGCGGTGGCTCACACCTGTAATCCTAGCACTTTGGGAGGCTGAGGTGGGATGATTGCTTGAGTCCAGGAGTTTGAGACCACCCTGGGCAATATGGTGAGACCCTGTCTACTAAAAATACAAAAAATTAGCTGGGCATGGTGACACGTGCCTGTAAGTCTCAGCTACTCAGGAGGCTGAGGTGGGAGGATTGCTCAAGCCTGGGAGGTAGAGGTTGCAGTGAGCCAAGATTGCACCACTGCGCTCCAGCCTGGGTGACAGAGCAAGACACTGTCTCAAACAAATAAATAAAGTAAAATAAAAACTTTTCAGCTCTGTCATTGCAGATTGCAGTGTTTCCTTCTTTTTTATGGCTGAATAATATTATATGTATATATCACATTTTAAAATCCATTCATCTGTCATCTGATAAAGGCAGAAAACTCTTTTAAATATAGCGGATGGGGCTGGGCATAGTGGTTCACGCCTATAATCCCAGCACTTTGGGAGGTCGAGGTGGACAGATCACTTGAGGTCAGGAGTTCAAGACCAGCCTGGCCAACATGGCGAAATCCCATCTCTTCTAAAAATACAAAAATTAGCCAGACGTGTTGGCACGTGACTGTAATCCCAGCTACTTGGGAGGCTGAGGCAGAAGAATTGCTTGAACCCAGGAGGTGGAGGTTGCAGTGAGCCGAGGTTGTGCCACTGCACTCCGGGCTAGGCAACAGAGCAAGTATCCGTCTAAAAAAACAAACAAAAAAAATAGCAGATGGTTTAAAGTTTCAGCATTTTTTTTAGATGGAGTTTTGCTCTTGTTGCCCAGGCTGGAGTGCAATGGCGTGATCTTGGCTCACTGCAACCTCTGCCTCCCAGGTTTAAGTGATTCTCCTGCCTCACCCTCCCAAGTAGCTGGGATTACAGGCACACACCACCACGCCCGGCTAATATTTTGTATTTTTAGTAGAGACGGGGGTTTCACCATGTTGGTGCAGGCTGGTCTCGAACTCCTGACCTTAGGTGATCTGCCCACCTCTGCCTCCCAAAGTGCTGGGATTACAGGCATGAGCCCCCATGCCCAGCTAAAGTTTCAGCCATTTTAAGAATAACTCTGTGTAAAGATTAAAGCAAACAAGAATATTTTATGTCACTTATTTGGGAAATCCTCATTCCCCTCACAGGTGTTCTTTGGAGTCTCTGTGTATCTGTTTAGGTATATGCATATATACACTCAGAATTCCCACATTTTTAAAATCATATGTTAGCATCTGCATTGAAGGTAAAATAAAATTAAGAGAAATCCATCATTGTCCCTGGCAAGTGTGAACTATAGTCTTGCCTTTCTGTGGAACATATTTTGAAACACTTGATTGGTTTGTTTTTCTTTTTTCATCTTTATATCCCAGAACTTGAAGTATACCAGGCACAAAGTTTGCCCTCTATAGATGTTTTCTGGATTATTGTATATAGTAAATTTGTCCATCAGAAAAGTAATAAAAGAATTTTTCATTTACTTACATACATAAAGGAAGCTCTGTTAAACCATGGCCCTTACTAGCATCAAGAAATTCCCCTGTGACAATGTACTGGTCAAATTTCTTTCTTTTTTTTTTTTTTTTTTTTTGAGACAGTGTTGCCCTGTTGCCCAGGCTGGAGCACCACCATGCCCGGCTAATTTATTTTATTTTATTTTTTTGAGATAGTTTCTCTCTGTCGCCCAGCCTGGAGTGCAGTGGCACAATCTTGGCTCACTGCAACCTCCACCTCCCGGGTTCAAGCGATTCTCCTGCCTCAGCCTCCCGAGTAGCTGGGACTACAGGTGCACACCACTATGCCCAGCTAATTTTTGTATTTTTAGTAGAGGCGGGGTTTCACCATATTGACCAGGCTGGTCTCAAACTCCTGACCTCGTGATCCACCTGTCTCAGCCTCCCAAAGTGTTGGGATTACAGGTGTAAGCCACCGCACCCAGTCAAATCTTTGTAGTTTTGGTAGAGACAATGTTTCACCATGTTGGCCAGGATGGTCTCAAACTCCTGACCTCAAGTGATACGCCCGCTTAAGCCTCCCAAAGTGCTGGGATTACAGGTGTGAGCCACCATGCCTGGCAACTTTCTTTTATCTTAAGCTCAAACTGAAACAATAAAATGCACATTTTCTGCAGCATGTATTGGGGGCCCCTGAGCTCTAGAAGGGACCAGCTGTACAGTTCTTGTGTTGGCTAAATTTTATTAGCAGAGGGCCACGTCGTGGGTTCATGTTGCCTTACCAGCATCAGATGATTTTCGGCGGCTCATGAAGTCTCTCTGTGACATCATTCGCATCTGTGGCGACTTAAGCCTCATTTTCTTTGAAAATGGAATTTAAGAATACGAAGGGTTTAGACTCTCTAAACTAATTAGCAGTGACCAGTAACTTGAGGAGGCCAACATGCCCTCCTAAGGCACTCAGTTTACCCAGGAGTCTCCCCAAGTCAGTCTGGCCATTTCTGGCCACTTTACCAACTGGAGGGAGGGAGGAAAGGAGGTGTATACTTTTTTAAAATAGAGAACTAATTAAGTATAGTTCCCTGGAGATTTTTAAAATATGATATGACCTTGCAAACAAATGTAGCATCCAGCATTAGAGAAATGGATTTTTAAGGCCAAGCATGGTGGCTCACGTCTGTAATCCCATCTCTTTGGGAGGACTAGGCAGGCAGATAACTTGAGGTCAGGAGTTCGAGACCTGGCCAACATGATGAAACCGCGTCTCTACAAAAAAATACAAAAATTAGCCAGGTGTGGTGGCACATGATTGTAATTCCAGTTATTGCGGTGGCTGAGGCATGAGAATCGCTTGAACCTGGGAGGCCAAGGTTGCAGTTAGCTGAGATGGCGCCACTGCACTCCAGCCTAGGCAACAGAGTGAGACTCTGTCTCAAAAAAAAAAAAAAAAAAAAAAAATGGATTTTTAAAGGAAACAACTCTGCTTTGCAGAAGGAAGTTTGATGATATAAAGCAATCGGTTATAGCCACACTTCAAAAAAGAAGACAAGTGGATTTCCTTGCACAATTGTAATATATGAAATGTATATTTGTAACACAAATACATAACACAGAATATACATTTTTTATATGGAATAATTCCAAAGATATATTAAATGAAGAAAGCAAGATATAGAATGATGTGTATACTGTAACAAAAAGCATACATGTAGGTAGTAGATAGATACATATTTGCTTACCTTTGCATAGAATATCTCTGGAAAAATACATAAGAAACTTCCAACAGGCAGGGTCAGTAACAACATCCTCCCAAGCCTTATTGGCGCTTGAGGCAAAAAGAAACACACAGTAATATTGATTTTCGGGGTTTGGGGGAGTATGGTTTTTGTTTTGGTTTTGAGACAGGGTCTCGCTCTGTCACACAGGCTGGAGTGTGGTGGTGTGATCTTGCTTCACTGCAGCCTCGACCTCCCGGGCTCAAGTGATCCTCCCACCTCAGCCTCTTGAGTAGTTGGGACTACAGGTGTGCACCACCACATCTGGCTATTTTGCTTGTATTTTTTATAGAGACGGGGTCTCGCTTTGTTGCCCAGGCAGGTCTGGAACTCCTGAGCCCAAGCAATCCTCTTGCCTCAGCCTCCCAAATTGCTGGGATTACTAGCATGAGCCACCACACCTGACTGATCTTGTTTTTATTTAAGTATGTCATTTTATTTTAGAGACAGAGTCTCGCTCTGTTGCCCAAGCTGAAGTGCAGTGGCACCATCATAGCTCACTGCAACCTTGAACTCCTGGCCTTAAGCCATCCTCCCACCTCAGCCTCCCAAGTATCTGAGACTACAGGTACATGCCACCATGCCCGGCTAATTTATTATTATTATTTTATTTTATGTGGAGACAGGGTCTTGCAATGTTGCCCAGGCTGGTCTCAAACTTCTGGGCTCAAGTGATCCTCCTGCCTCGACCTCCCAAAGTGTTAGGATTATCGGCTTCAGCCACTTTGCCTGGCCTTTATTTAAAATGTTGATACTTTGTTCGCCATCATTTTTTTCACTAACTTTTTTCATTTCCATTAGTTTTGCATGTTTAAAATGTTGCATGGAAATAGCAGTTATCCAGATGACTGAGTTTGTTGGCACCACCTTAAACAGCACGGTCAAGGTAAGTGAGGAATCGCTGTTCTGGCTGCCCTTTCAGACTGATTTTATTTTCACCACATGCAAGTGTGGCCTGTTCAAATGTAGAAAAAAAATCAGTGCATGTAGCCACAACTGATATTTGGAACCCTTTTCAGTTGTGGTCCTTAATCTTTGGGGGGTTATGGATTCTACTGAGAATCTGATGAAAGCTGCAGCCCTTTGCATGTACAAACTACATTCTGCATTTAATTTCAAGAGACTTCACAGACCCTCTTCAACTCCATCCAAGGCTTTCAAAGAATCCTACTCCAATTAGCGAGATTACTACGAAGCCAAACTTCCTCTTTAAACTTGTGTTGATTCCCCCTACACCCTCCCTACCAAAGAAGGACTAAATATCTTCTTCTTTTCCATGCTTTGTAAAGCTATTTCTTAAATGACGGGATGTATGTTACCTATTGTGGAGACCAAGGATATGTTCCTTGCTCTCCAGATGATCTTGGAGAACAGAAAAATGACTGTGGTTATTGGGGAGTCCTCCTGGGATCTGAATAATTCCCCCCAAAAAAATTATGTGTCATGGGCTAGGCCCCATCCTAAAAAGGAGTTGTTGCTCTGAATTTATTTACATTGAATTGCAAGAAAAGGGTCCCTGCCAATATCATCCAGCAAAGCACTAGACCTCGGTTTCTCAAGCTTGGCACCACGGGCATGTCGTGGAGAATTATTTGTTGTAGGGGCATTCTGTGTTTAGAGTGTGTGTGTGTGTATGTGTGTGTGTGTGTGTGTGTTTTGTTTTGTTTTTGAGACGGAGTTTCGCTCTTGTTGCCCAGGCTGGAGTACAATGGCGCAATCTCGGCTCACTGCAGCCTCTGGCTCCCAGGTTCAAGTGATTCTCCTGCCTCAGCCTCCCGAGTAGCTGGGATTACAGACATGGCCAGCTAATTTTTTGTATTTTTAATAGAGACAGGGTTTCTCCATGTTGGTCAGGCTGGTCTCAAACTCCCAACCTCAGATGATCCACCTGCCTCAGCCTCCCAAAGTGCTGGGATTACAAGCGTGAGCCACCACGCCTGGCTAAATGTAGAGTGTTTAGCAGTATCTTTAGCCTCTACCCCTCAGTCACACCCCCCCAGTTATGAGAACCCAAAATGTCTCCAGGCAGTGCCAACTGTCCCCTGGAGGACAGACTCGCCCCCACTTAGAACCGCTGGGCTAGACCGTGCAAGTTACCTCGAGCTTGATGACTGTTTTCCAAGTTTTCTTTCCAACTTTTGGGTGAGATGTGTGTGCATTTTCTATAATAATGATTGACACACTGAACAAACAATGGGCTCTCTTTTACTGGGGCAATGGGTTAAGTACAGATGTGTGGAAAGGTTAATCCTCAAGTTCTGTCCTTCTTACAATAAATATTGTTATTTATGAATTCGCAACCCTGGAAAAATTCATAAGGACCTTCCTTGTCTTAACGGGACTCTCCTTCCTCCTAAAATAGCCCCTTCTGCCTCCCCCCTCAACTCCAGGAAGTTAAAACACAACTTTTACCTGTTACAAATGACTAACTAAAGTAATCCCCAGTTTTTATGACCCCCCAACTTTACTTCCGAATAAGTGTTTTTACCCAGCCCTGTAAAGTATTACTTTCTGCTCGAGTATAATTAGAATCCCAGTTGTGCATTCAAGAATGCCACTCCCTGTAAGAAATTAATTGTCTCTTGGAACTTGAAAGTATTCTCCCTAACAGAGTTTAATGGAGCGTGCAGATCCAAGAGACATTCATAATCACTGTCCCCTCCGGAAATATGACACTGTGGGATGGATCATTCACTTCCACTGTTTTAGGATTTAATGGAGGGTAAAGTTTTTATATTTACTTATTGGGAGCTTACTATTTCTAAGAAAGAAAGGATGCCTTAAAATTTCAACAGCCGGACAGGAGTCTCTTATTATTTCTTTTTATTTTAAATTTTAGTTGCGTTTAAAGACTTTTTTGGTGAGCCTTCTTATAGAAACCTATTTATCATCATATTAATTTCAAATAATATTAATTTTTCCCACCCTTAATTACTAAATACACATGCAGAACAACAACAACAACAAAAATTTAATTACAGAAAAGGCCCAAAGAAGCAAAACAGATTTTTGTGAATACCAGCATGCAAGGAAACTATGGAAACACGGTGTGAACCCGTCTGTTACACACCATTATTACAGTGAAAACTAAGAGCAACCCTCAATTGATCCTGGGACATGCATAGAAAACATTAGATTCCCTAAGCGAATTCCATTAGGAAGCCCTAATTCCCTAACATGATTTAAAGTCTGAGTGAAATTCTAAACCAGTCATTCTTAATTTCATTGGGCCAGAATACCTTTGATAATCCTATGTTATTTCAGTGTTTGCAATTTTCATTTGATGTGTTTTTGTGTTTTTGTGGTTTGTGTGTGCGTGTGATTTATTTAAAAGAGGCAATCTATTCACATGATTCAATACTCAAAAGGTACAAAGAGCTGTGCCTTGAAACATTTTCCGCCTACCCACTCCTACCCAGATGGAGCCACCATTATTCGTTTCCTGTATACTTTTCTGGAGATGTTTATACGTTTACAAGCAAATAATGTTATACTCTTTTTTTTTTTTTTGAGATGGAGTTTCACTCTGTCACCCAGGCTGGAGTGCAGTGGCATGATCTTGGCTCACTGCAATCTCTGCCTCCTGGGTTCATGTGATTCTCCTGCCTCAGCCTCTCCAGTAGCTGAGATTACAGGCGTGTGCCACCACGCCCAGCTAAATTTGTGTGTGTGTGTGTGTGTGTGTGTGTATTTTTAGTAGAGATGGAGTTTCACCATGTTGGCCAGGCTGGTCTTGAACTCCCAACCTCAAATGATCCGCCCGCCTCAGTCTTCCAAAGTGCTGGGATTACAGGCATGAGCCATGGCACCGGCCATACTCTCTTTTTATTGTTACAGAGGAAGCACACTCACTAAACACACTGATCTGCATTCTCTTTTTTCACTACATATGCAACTTGTAGATTGATCCATATCACCAGTATAGAGAAAGCTACCAACCGGACTTTTTTTTTTTTTTTTTTTTTTTGAGACGGAGTTTCACTCTGTTGCCCAGGCTGGAGTGCAATGGCACGATCTCAGCTCACCACAACCTCTGCCTCCCAGGTTCAAGTGATTCTCCTGCCTCAGCCTCCCTAGTAGCTGTGATTACAGGCATGTGCCACACGCCTGGCTAATTTTATATTTTTAGTAGAGACAGGATTTCTCCATGTTGGTCAGGCTGGTCTCGAACTCCTGACCTCAGGTGATCCGCCCACCTCGGCCTCCCAAAGTGCTGGGATTACAGGCATGAGCCACCACACCTGGCCATGCTACCAACTACATTTTTAAAAATAGCTGCATAGTATTTCAATATGTGGCTGTACTTCTGTCTCACTGATTGCTATTTACATGGTCTACTCCTTTTTCTTTTCTTTTCTTTTTTTTTTTTTGAGACAGGGTCTCACTCTCACCCAGGCTGGAGTGCAGTGGTGCCGTCTCAGCTCACTGCAGCCTCCGCCTCCTGGGTGCAAGTGATTCTCGTGCATCAGCCTCCCAAGTAGCTGGGATTGCAGGTGAGAACGACCACACCTAGCTAACTTTTGTATTTTTAGTAGAGACAGGGTTTCACCATGTTGGCCAGGCTGGTCTTGATCTCCTGGCCTCAAGTGATCCACCCCCCTCAGCCTCCCAAAGTGCTGGGATTACAGGTGTGAACCACTGTGCTCAGCGGTGTTCTGTTCTTTTTTCTATAACAATAATGCCTTGGCCTGTTTTCTCAATGTCAATTAAGATAATTTTGTATTTTCTTATCTGGTACAAGTCTGACCTGTACATTCTCATTGGGATAGTGTCCACACATGATCTTGCTCTTACATTTTTCTAAATCCGAACGTGGCTGTTATCAGTTGGAATCCTCATCAGGCTTCTTTACAATGTCTTCTAGCACAGTGTTCCCATTCATTTACATATGGAAATAATTTTTTTGTTTGTCTGTTTAGATAGGGTCTCACTCTGTTGTCCAGGCTGGAGCGCAGTGGTGCAATCATGGCTCACTGTAGCCTCAACCTTCTGGGCTCAAATAATCCTCCCACCTCAACCTCTGAGTAGCTGGGACTATAGCCACGTGCCACCACACCTGGGTGATTTTTGTATTTTTTGTAGATATCAGGTTTCACCATGTTGCCCAGGCTGGTCTCGAGCTCCTGGGCTCAAACAATCCACCCACCTCAGCCTCGCAAAGTGCTGGGATTCCAGGCATGAGCCACCGTACCCAACCTGGAAATAAATATTAATTTTTTTTTTTTTTTTTTTTGAGACAGAGTCTTGCTCTCTCACCCAGGCTGGAGTGCAGTGGCGCCATCTCGGCTCACTGCAACCTCTGCCTCCCGGGTTCAAGCAATTCTCCTGCCTCAGCCTCCTGACAGGTGGGACTACAGGTGCGTGCCACCACGCCCAGCTAATTTTTTTTGTATTTTTAGTAGAGACGAGTTTCACCGTATTAGCCAGGATGGTCTTGATCTCCTGACTTCGTGATCCGCCCGCCTTGGCCTCCCAAAGTGCTGGGATTACAGGCGTAAGCCACCGTGCCCGGCCCAATATTAATATTTTTATCCAGAAAATGAAAAGTAATTCCTCTGGGAAGCCTCCACTGCCCGCCCTATGTTTTCCCAAACCTGGGTCAGGACTCTTCGAATAAGCTCTGTTGTATTGAGAATTTCTCTTTCCTGGCACTCATCGACAAGGCAGTTAAATCATTTTACCTGGGGCATGGTGGCTCAGGCTTGTAATCCCAGCACATTGGGCCGAGGCAGGTAGGTCACTTGAGGCCAGGAGTTCGAGAACAGCCTGGCCAACATGGTGAAACCCGATCTCTACTAAAAATACAAAAATTATTTTTGTTATCTTTTACTATATCACATGGCTTGGTATGTGTTCTAGAACACAGGAAATGGTCCGTGTATATTTGCTAGATTAAAAAAAAAGTAATGGAGAGAAAAAAATTCCTAACCAGAAACTTGTTTTTGGAAAAAGTATTAACAAACACATTGAGGTTTTATTTGGGGTTTGGACAGACACCCTCTAGGATCACTGAAAGTGTTAACTCCCATAGTTTGTATGTTTATTTTTTAATTTTATTTTATTGTAAGTTGGGATACATGTGCAGGACATGTTTATTATTTAAACCCCCAAGGGGGGAAATGTGAAAATTGGGGCCTTCCTAAAGAGAACAAGTTGGACTGGCAAGAGGGAATGGTTGCTTTCTGCACAAGCAGAGGTGGAGGTTGTTCTTTTAACAGATTGTGCAATAGCTCCTGCTCTAGGGAGAACCCATGCCTGCCTGCCAGTGGCTTACCTTCAAGAGAGTCAGACCCAGGGACAGGTCTTTGCAGAGCTGTGTGTTAGGTGTCAGCAGGGAGTGGGCAGAGGGCCAAGGAGTGCTGGGCAAAATGACAAGGATCAGGCCAGGCATGATGGCTCATACCTGTAACCCCGGCACTTTGGGGGGCCAAGGCAAGAGAATTGCTTGAGCCCAGGAGTTCGATACCAGGCTGGGCAACATAGTGAGACCCCCATCTCTAAAAAAAATAAAAATAAAAATAACTGATCACAGTGGCATGTGCCTGTAGTCCTAGCTACTTGGGAGGCTGAGATGGGAGAATTACTTGAGCCAAGGAAGTTGAGGCTGCAGTAAGCTGTGATCATGCCACTGCACTCCAGCTTGGGCAACAGAGCAAGACTCTGTCTCAAAAAAATAAAAATAAAAAAGGCAAAGGCCAGCGTGTTATCCAAACGTGTCAGTTTCTGGTGACAAATGGAGCCACGGGGTGGAGCAAGGGTTGGGGAGTGACAATCTCCTTGGAGCAAACTTGACACGTGAGCTCAATGCAGCGTTAAAGCCTTGGCCGTAGATGGGAGGACATTCAAATGTGTCATTGTAGGGTCAAGTCAGTCCCCAGATCTGTCAAAACACCCCTGGCCCCAGGTCAGCCTTTGTAGAAGGAATATTGTTTTCCTGAGCCACCCCTATGTTTCATTTCCTCACTGTGTGCACAATCTCTCCAGTTTAGATTATTCCAGTTTTATAAAGCCTTTTTCTTTTTTTTTTTTTGGAGACGGAGTCTCACTCTGTTGCCCAGGCTGGAGTGTATCTGGGATTACAGGCATCCGCCACCACACCCAGCTAATTTTTTGTATTTTTTAGTGGAGACGGGGTTTCGCCATGTTTTCCAGGCTGGTCTTGAACTCCTGACCTCAATAACACCAAGATCTTAACAGTCAGTGGTATCTCTGGATGATGGGGTAGTGGGTAATTTTCTTTTTTCCTTATATATGTATTTTATAAGTTTTTTGCAACGTTCATGTACTCCTTTTGTACCTTAAAGGAAAAGGCAGGCCACGGGCGGTGGGTCGTGCCTGTAATCCCAGCACTTTGGGAGGCTGAGGTGGGCGGATCACCTGAGGTCAGGCGTTCAAGATCAGCCTGACCAACATGGAGAAACCCCGTCTCTACTAAAAATACAAAATTAGCCAGGCGTGGTGGCGTGTGCCTGTAATCCCAGCTTCTAGGGAGGCTGAGGCAGGAGAATTGCTTGAACCTGGGAGGTGGAGGTTGCAGTGAGCTGAGATTGTGCCACTGCACTCCAGTCCAGGCAACAGAGTGAGACTCTGTCTCAAAAAAAAAAAAAAGAAAAAAACAACTTTGTGCATGTCCTCAATTATTCTCTTAGGGAAAAATATTCGTGATGATTGGTCGTAAGCTTCTCTCCCCAATCAAGCTGTTTCTCTTATTATATAATGATTTCTTCTGCTTTGTTTTTCTATCACCAAATGTCTCATATCTCATAGATTGTACAAGCAGCCCTCAAGCAATAGTTGTTGAATGAATAAATACATAAATAAATGAAAAGCATACTTTATTTTCCTAGTATAAGCTTGTGTTAGTCCGTTTTCACACTGCTAATAAAGACATACCCGAGACTGGGCAATTTATTAAAGAAAGAGGTTTAATGACTTACAGTTCCACATGGCTGGGGAGGCCTCACAATCATGGTGAAAGGCAAGCAGGAGCAAGTCATATCTTACATGGATGGTGGCAGGCAAAGAGATTGGTCAAGGAAACTCTTATTATACCATCAGGTCTCATGAGACTTACTCACTATCACAAGAACAGCATGGGAAAGACCTGCCCCCATACCTCCCACTGGGTCCCTCCCACAACACATGGGAACTCAAGATGAAATTTGGGTGGGGACACAGCCAAACCATAGCAAAGCTGATGTATTAATATGCTCTGCCATCAGTGTTTCATTAATGGCACATGGTGGGAACCTATAGGAGAGGCTGCCCTTTACCTTAGTTAGCCATTCTTTTCTTCCCTGTAAACAGAAACCCATACTGTTAGCAGGATTCTTTGCTGTCCAGAATAAAGACTACATTTCCCAGCTTCCCTTACAACTAGGTATGGTCATGTGACTATTCTGACAAATGAGATGTAAATGCATGTGTCACAGGCAATAACGGCCTTAGGGAAGGAGTGGGGTCTGTCTGCTGCCTTCCTCTTTACTGCTAGGTAAATGTTGATATGCTCTCTGGAGCTCATGCTTCCATATTGAACCACAGTGAAAACCACATGTTGAGAATAGTAGAACAGATAGAATGAGCCCCAATTCCTGATAATCATGAAATCACCATATTGGCTCTGTACTGCCTATAGATATGCAAGAAAAATAAACTTCTCTCTGTGTTTAAACCACTGTTACTTTAAGTTTTCTATCTTTCCTAGCCAGACCTCATCCTAACTGATTTGGGGCTCAATAACTTTTTGTTGACTGATGGAATGGATAGTGTATGCATAGATTCTGTAGGTTTGCATTTTGCAAAGCATTTTCTCAAGCATTAATTTGTTTAATTTGGTAAAAGTCAAAAACTACTTTCCCAATCCTATAACTTCTAAAACCTACTAGCCTCTGATATTTTCTGTAATGTGATATGTCATGTAGGATGCATTTGTGCACGAAGGTAACACAATATGGCTTAGACAAAGACGTTTAATTGTCTCAGAAAACAAAAATCTTGCATGTCCAAATGATTCAACAGTGTCATCCAGGACAGGGGCACTTCCTATCCTCCACGTGACCTTTCTCAGCACTTCACTGATGTCTTACTTCATTGTCCCAGGACAGCTCCCACTGCAACCAATATCATACTCTCTCTCTCTGTCTTTTTTTTTTTTTTTTTTTTTTTTGAGACAGAGTCTCTCTCTGTCACCCAGGCTGGAGTGGAGTGGTACAATCTCTGCTCACTGCAACCTCCACCTCCCGGATTCAAGCAATTCTGCTGCCTCCACCTCCCAAGTAGCTGGAATTACAGGCGTGCACCACCACACCCGGCTTGTTTTTGTATTTTTAGTAGAGACAAGGTTTCACCATGCTGGCCAGGGTGGTCTCAAACTCCTGACCTCAAGTGATCCGCCTGCTTCAGCCTCCCAAAGTGCTGGGATTACAGGCGTGAGCCACCATGCCTGGCCTACAACAAAGTCTTATGCAAAAAGAGCTACAAAGCCTTCACAGATATGGTGTCTTTTACCAGAATGAAACAGTCCGTCTCCTTAATGCATAACAAACAACACCTTCGGAAGCCACGCCAAGAAGTGTGTTCAGATCGTGTCTTCATTCTTCTTAATTTCAAGTGAAAGAGCTGCCTTCTTGGAACTTTGTAGAAATCCAAGATGTGTACTAGAGCTGCTCAAAGACCTGCCATTTACTTACTGTACTTGTGTTATCAAAGACCCCATAAAATCAAGTGATTTCCTCTGCTTTTGTCCAGGCCTCTAAAGAACGTGATGCTTAATCACCTCAAATTCCCTTCTGTCTGTGATCCCCTCTGAGAAATAAAGCCATAAATATGTTGAGTTCTGTTGACATTCACACCGGAAATAGCACAGAGCTCCAAGTATTGTGGTCTCCTTTCTGATTTTATTGCTAAACAGCAAGAAAAACAGCAGAGGGGCTTTCCTGGCGAGTCAGAGAAATGCAACGTGGTTTTTTTTTGTTTTTTTTTTTTTTTCTCCGCAAGACAGAGGAAACCATCTCTTCACACTATTGCCAAAGCCAAGAGACTTCGAATGAACAGATAGAGCCCAGAGCAGAACAAACACCATTTGATAAAATGCTTAGAGCATGTCTCCCCACACAGGCAGGGGATATGAGGGTCTGAAAAGCAGAGGTCCGGCCTCCCCTCCTCCCCAACTCAAGGTTGAAAATATCAACAACATTCCTGTCCACTGTAATCAAATACTTACGCAAAAAGCTATGGAATGCACAATAATTTGTCAGGCATCCTTTTAGCAGAGTCCACTAGAGCAAACTCTGGTAGGCTTCCTTGACCCTCAGAGACTGTGCCCTTTAACCTTATTTGGGTCTCTTTTATGGGAGCCTTCACTCTGACCAGATGGCTAAACTATCAAAGGGTTTTATGAGTAAAAACTGCTTTCCCAACTCGTAAGTTGTATATTTCTTTCCATGTTAATGTGAACTATCAACCCGGAGGCTTTAAATTGAAAACACAAGAGGTGTCCTGCAGCTGGGGCTCCCCCCGCCATCCCAGCATTGTGTGACCACAAGGGTGATGGGTGTTTGCAGAGAAAACAGCTGACACCCAGATGAGGACAATTTCAGCTAAATATTTAAAATGGCCATCAAGAAAGGAATGATTGATTGATTTTTTTTTTTTTTTGGTTCAGGCCGTGATCTTTTATCAAGCTGCAGGCAAACATGCTTCCTACATAAATCCAAACTGTGTCTTTCTTTTCTTCCTTCCCATCCTGTGCATCCACTTTTCAGGGAGGCTGGGTGGCAAATTAAACATAATTAGATCAAATTCTGTGGAATCCAAAATAGAAAAGGATGCCGTCTCTCAATGTTGAATTTCAAGTTAAATAGTCCTGAGACCTTGAATTGGCTGTGTGTGTACACTTATAGTTTGTTTTGTATAATTCTTGAAAATTTTCATAAGAAATGATCAGGATGAGTTGATGCAACGAATATTTACGAGTGAAAACCAGGAGGCTGACACTGTTCTAGCACTTAGCAGGCTGCGTGAACAAGACATCAGAGACTTCATTGAGAAAGTGCTTATGTTCTAGCGGAGAGACGAACAACAAAGAAATAACCCCAAAATGGCAGGTGGTAATAAGCAATGGGACAGGACAGTGGGACAGGGGCTCAATGCATAAATTCTGCATGGTTAGGAAAGACCCCGTTGGGGAGGTGATGACAAAGTAAAGATCTGAATGAGATGAAGAACAGCTCAGGAAGATGTAGCTAGCACTCCTATTAGAAATATAATGTGGGCCGAGCACGGTGGCTCATGCCTGTAATCCCATTTTGGGAGGCGGAGGTGGGTGGATTGCTTGAATCCAGGGATTTGAGACCAGCTTGGGCAACGTAGTGAGACCCCATCTCTACAAAAAAAAAAACAAAAATTAGCCAGGTGTGGTGGTGCACACCTGTAGTTCCAGCTACTCAGGAGGCTGAGCCCAGGAGATAGAGGTTGCAGTGAGCCATGCTTGCCCCAGCTGTACTATACCAGCCTGGGTGGCAGAGTGAGACTCTGTCTCCAAAAAAAAAAAAAAAACACAAAGTAATGTGAGCCATGTCTGTAATGCTAAAATTTTCTAGTAGCCAGATTTTAAAAAGTAAAAGGAAATGTATGGAAATAATTTAATATATTTTATATTTTTAGTTTATTTCTGTCATAATTTATTACATATTTTTTTCTTTTGTTATTTATTTAATAATATATTTTATTTTATATATATATTTCTGAGACAGTGTCTTGTTCTGTCACCCAGGCTGGTGTGCAGTGGCACATTCATATCTCATTTCCACCTCAAACTCCTGGGCCCAAGCAGTCCTCTTGCCTCAGCCTCCTGAGTAGCTAGGACTATAGGCATGAGCCACTGTGCCTGGCCTATTTTATTATATTTAGATCCATATGTACTGTTATATTTTCTAGTAGCTATATTTTAAAAGGGTAAAAAGAAATGAGTGAGCCGTATGCAGTGGTGTGAGCCTGTAGTCTCAGAGTTTCTCAGGAGGATGAGGTAGGAGAATGGCTTGAGCCTAGGAGTTTGAATCTAGCCTGGGTGACATAATGAGACCCAGTTTTATAATAATAATATGAAGAAGAAAAGAAGAAGGAGGAGGAGGAGAAGGAGGAGGAGGAGGAGGAGGAGGAGGAAGAAAGAAGAAGTGGGTAGAAACAATTTTAATATATTTTATTTTTATTTATTTTTCTTTTTTCTTCTTTTTTTTGAGACGGAGTTTCCGTCTTGTCACCCAGGCTGGAATGCAATGGCGTGGTCTCGGCTCACTACAACCTCTGCCTCCCAGGTTCAGGCGATTCTCCTGCCTCAGCCTCCCACGTAGCTGGGATTATAGGCATGCACTACCATGCCCAGCTAATTTTTGTATTTTTAGTAGAGACAGGGTTTTACCATGTTGGCCAGGATGGTCTTGAACTCCTGACATCAGGTGATCCACCTGCCTCAGCCTCCCAAAGTGCTGGGATTACAGGCATGAGCCACCGTGCCTGGCCAATTTTAATATATTTTGTTTTATTTTAATAATATATTTTTTGCATTGTCATCATTTTTATTTATTTTAAATTTTTAATTTTGCTTATTTGTTTATTTAATAATACATTTTATTATATTCAACTCATATGTAGTGTTAATTTTCTCATAGCCAGTTTTAAAAGATTTAAAAAAAGAACACAGAAAAAACAGGTACACAGAAAAAACAGGTATAGCTGGCACACACCTGTAGTCCCAGCTACTTGGGACATTGATATGAGAGCACAACTTGAGCCCAGGAGTTTCAGGTCAGCCTATGAAATGCAGTGAGACCCTGTCTCTAAATAAATAAAAAGGAAAAAACTAAGTAAAATAATTTTAATAATATCTTTTATTTTTATTTAACCTATTTTTTCCAAAATATTGTCCTTTCAAAATGATTTTCAAAAATGTTTTTTAAAAAGTAAATGAAATATTTTACATTCTTCTTTTCATACCAAGTCTTCACAATCTGGTGTGTATTTTATACCAACAACGCACCTCAATCTGGACTGTAAATTCTTACTAGAAGTACTTGATCTGAATTCAGGTTTCATACAGTTGACAGTCACAAAGTTGGATTCGTATATCCCAGTTGTACTAAAGATACTTAATAGTTTTCTAATAACTGAAGTTATTAGATGTTTTCCAATAACTGAGTGAAGTTATTAGATGTTTTCCAATAACTGAGTGAAGTTATTAGATGTTTTCCAATAACTGAGTGAAGTTATTAGATGTTTTCCAATAACTGAGTGAAGTTATTAGATGTTTCCCAATAACTGAGTGAAGTTATTAGTTGTTTTCTAATTACTGAGTGAAGTTACCAGTTTTGAAGTTTTAATGCAGATTAAATAAAATGAAAAATCCAGTTCTGGCAGGGCAAGGTGGCTCAGGCCTGTAATCCCAGCACTTTTGGAGGCCGAGGCAGGTGGATTATCTGAGATCAGAAGTTCAAGACCAGCCTGGCCAACATGGGGAAACCCCGTCTCCACTAAAAGTACAAAAATTAACCGAGCGTGGTAGCATGTACCTGGAATCCCAGCTACTCGAGGAGGCTGAGGCAGGAGAATCGCTTGAACCCGGGAGGCGGAGGTTGCAGTGAGCCAAGATAGTGCCACTGCATTGTGGGCGACAGAGTGAGACTCCGCCTCAAAAAAAAAAAAAAAAAAAGAAAACTCCAGTTCCTCCCATGCACCAGTCACATCTCAAGTGTGGAGTCGCCACCTGGGCCATGTGGTGACCTGATGGACAGAAGTCTGGGGAAGGACGTCGGAGGCCCAAGAACAACTAGAGCAAGCTCTGGAAGCTGGGAAGAGCTTGGCATATGCCAGGAGCAAAGGGTGGCCAGGAGCTCCAGGGCACCCAGACAGGGAGGAGCGGCAGGGATGGGCTGCCTTGCGTCTCCTTGGATTCACAGGCTGGGTAAAGAGCTCGGATTGACCATACTTGTTAGTCCCCAGTTGGTAAGAGGGATGCAAGACCAGGATAAATTTCTCTGTGATAGCTTGGAGAGTACCGTATCAAGAGGAAAGTAACATGTCCATGACGTAGAACCTAGGAACACACCCTCAGGAATGTCCCAAGGTCATAAGGAAGCTCACGGCATGGCTGGAATGGCAAAATATTGCCAACAGCCTAAATATCCACCAGGCAGGGGGAAGGGTAACAGACTGTGATCTGTTCCCAAAAAGGATTATCACTGCAATGGAAAAGAATCATATGTGTCAACACGTCATATCTTTTTGTTTTGTTTTGTTTTGTTTTTTGTTTTTTGTGGGTTTTTTTTGAGATAGAGTCTTGCTCTGTTGCCCAGGTTGAAGTGCAGTGGTGCAATCTCGGCTCACTGCAACATCCACCTCTTGGGTTCAAGCGATTCTTCTGCCTCAGCCTCCAGAGTAGCTGGGATTACAAGCACCCACCACCACGCCTGGCTAATTTTTGTATTTTTAGTAGAGGCAGGATTTCACCATGTTGGCCAGGCTGATCTTAAACTCCTGACCTCAGGTGATTCACCAGCCTCGGCCTCCCAAAGTTCTGGGATTACAGGCATGAGCCACTGCACCCGGCCTATTTCCTTCTTTTTTAAGGCTGAAGAATATTTTATTGTATGTATATGCCACATTTTTTAAATCCATTCATCTGTCATCTGGTAAAGGCAGATAATTATTTTAAATTATAGCAGATGGGGCTGAGCGCAGTGGCTCCTGGCCAACATGTTACATCTTAAAAACAAAAGGATGAGTAAAAGAAGAAACTTTGTATATAAATTAAGAATACCTTATAGCATTTAAAGATACAGGTAAATATATATACACACATAGACATGGACACATACATTTATTACTAAACTGATTAACATGGGCTGGAAGGAAACATCAGTTTCATGATAGCAATAGCTCCTGGGGAGGCCTTGAGGTCCAGTGGGCTCAACTTTATCAGTAGTGTCTTATTTTTAATTAAAATAGTATCAGCCGGGCGTGGTGGCTCACGCCTGTAATCCCAGCACTTTGGGAGGTCAAGGCGGACGGATCACAAGGTCAGGAATTCAAGACCAGCCTGGCCAATATGGTGAAACCCCATCTCTACTAAAAATACAAAAATTAGCCAGGCGTGGTGGTGGGCGCCTGTAATCCCAGCTACTCTGGAGGCTGAGGCAGGAGAATTGCTTGAACCCGAGAGATGGAGGTTGCGGTGAGCCGAGATCACACCATTGCACTTCAGCCTGGGCAACAGAGTGAGACTCCATCTCAAAAAAATAAATAAAATTAAAAAAAATAGTATATAAGATGCTACAACACAATGGTTATATTTAGTAATCTTAAGTAGTGAAGCTATAGGTGTTTGTTATATTTTATTCTGTACTTTTCAGTTGATTTAATATTCTCCGAATCTAAATAAAAACAAACCTATGATAAAAGAAGGGAAAAGAAACCTCTTTCACCTCTAGCCCTCTATATTGTCTGTCCCTGTGTCTCCTGTAACCTTCCAGTGCTCTCCAGGGCTTACAATTAGAGAGTACAGATCTATTACATACAGTGTTTACTTATAACATTTTCTGGGGGGAGAAAAGTTTCTGGCCTTGTCCAACAACGTCTAAGTCAGACAAGCAAGAGAATTTTTAACTCTTTCCTCACTAGCATCAAGCCACGTATTTTTCTTTTCTTTTCCTGTGGCTTCAGGATTTTGAGCCCTACATGCTCCTCTACCTCTCAACATTTGGACCACTAAAGGCTAAACATGTTCCATGTTGAATGGAAAAAATAAGTAACGAAGAATTTAAAAGTTGGCCACACAGTTCTCCACTGCTTCAAAGAAAATAAGTGTCTCGGCTGGGCACGGTGGCTCACGCCTATAATCCCAGCACTTTCGGAGGCTGAGGCGGGCAAATCACAAGGTCAGGAGATCGAGACCATCCTGGCTAACACGGTGAGACCCCGTCTCAACTAAAAATACAAAAAATTAGCCAGGCGTGGTGGCGGGCGCCTATAGTCCCAGCTACTCGGGAGGCTGAGGCAGGAGAATGGCATGAACCCAGGAGGCAGAACTTGCAGTGAGCTGAGATCACGCCACTGCACTCCAGCCTGGGCGACAGAGTGAGACTCCATCTCAAAAAAAAAAAAAGGTCTCTTGTTTGTTTTCTGAAGCTCTAACTGCTTCTACAGGCTGTCTATAAATCCATCACTAGCTGCACAGCCTTTGTCGTTTAACCTCCCCAAGCCTTAGTTTGCTCATCTGCCGTATCGGGATAATAATAATCGGACCTAGCCAGGCGCAGTGGCTTAGGCCTGTAGTCCCAGCACTTTGGGAGGCAGAGGCAGGTGGATCACCTGAAGTCGGGAGTTCAAGACTAGCCTGACCAACATGGAGAAACCCCCTCTCTGCTAAAAATACAAAATTAGCCGGGCGTGGTGGCACATACCTGTAATCTCAGCTACTGGAGAGGCTGAGACAGAAGAATCACTTGAACCCGGGAGTCAGAGTTTGCCATGAGCCAAAATCACACCATTGCACTCCAGCCTGGGCAACAAAAGCAAAACTCCGTCTCAAAAAAATAAATAAATAATCAGACCTTCTTCACAACACCAACAGGAGATGTAAAGGTCTTAGTACAGTTTTTATTAAATACATTTGTATTATTTTTCCGGTATCTTGATCTCTTTTTGTCACTCGATATGACAGGGTAATTTTTTTTTTTTTTTTTTTTTTTGAGACAAGGTCTCACTCTGTTGCCCAGGCTGGAGTGCAGTGGCACGACCACAGCTCACTGCAGCCTTGACCTCCCAGGCTCAAGTGATCCTCCTGCCTCCCAAGTAGCTGAGACTACAGGCACACACCACCACACCCAGCTAATTTTTAAATTTTTTGGTAGAAATGGGATCTCACTATGTTGTCCAGGCTGGTCTTAAACTCCTGGCTCAAGCGATCTTCCTGCTTTGGCCTCTCAAAGTGCTGGTATCACAGGTGTGAACTACTGCACCTGGCCCTGGGTGACTATTTTGGATAGTGGCTTAGGACATAGGCTTTGTGGTCATACAGGTGGGTTGTAAACCTAGCTCACCCACTTTTTAAGTGAACTTGGGTAGCTTACTAGACATACAGGGGTTGAGAAAACTAAATGAGATAGTCCTTTAAAGATGCCAGCAGGAGACCTGGCATGTATGTGATCAGTGCTGCAGGGATGCCAGCTGATGCGAGGAGGACATGGTGCCTATTCATGTTGGACAGCAGCAGCATTTACAACAGAGAAAACTCTAGTATTTCCATGATGTTTGTCTGCCCATACATATAGCACACAAGCCAACTTAGCCTTTTGCAAATTCATTTAACAGTTTCTTATAGAAATATGTTATTCTGAGCCACATCAATATAAACCATCACACATTCTTTTTTAAAATATGCTGTACATTTAGAAGTATGCTTGGCATCCAATTTGAAGCTTGTCACTTTCTTTAGTGCCTCTAATTATCACTGTGAGCCCATCAGCCTTGCTTATCCAACAAGTTTATGAATAGCAAATGTTGATGGCTTCATCGAGTTGTGACTATAAATGCAAGGAATATGAGAACAAGGGTGAAGAGGTGGCTTCTTTATAACAGCTGTAATTTATCCAGGGTTTTGTGCTGGCCTTTGATTTGGGGGCTGACTCTGAATCTAGTGTTCCTCCTGATTGCATTAGGAGCAACCCTTAGGGGTCAGATGGAATTCCAAGGTCCTGGAATTAGTTAGAAGAATGAGAATGCACATGTGTGAAGGGGCAGCGGAAGGGGCCTTTACAAAACTCATCCTTCAAGACCCAAACAACAGCTTTCTGCCCAGGTGACCTTGAGAGAGGACAGGGCCAACTTCTGGGACATGCAACCCTTGCAGTTACACAGGGCCCCGAGCTCAGACAGGTTCTAGCTTGGCTTAATGCTCTGCTGTGGCCATCTTGAAATTCTTAATAGCATTTTTAACAAGAGGCCCTATGTTTTCATTTTGCACCATGCCCTGCAAATTCTGTGGCTGATCCTGGGACCCTTGAGGACACTGAGGCTTTTGCTCACCCGTGGGCACAATCGTGACTGTTATAATGAATGACAAGTATTTTGTACATCCAGGGAATAATACTGATCACAAGTAACATGTATGAGCCAAGTACTTTACACAGATGACCTTATTTAATCCGTCCAGGGACCCATTTTGGAGGCGATGAAACTGAGACATGAAGATAATGATAATAGTTCACATTTATCAAGCATATGCATAATCTTACTTTTCACAACAATCCTTTACAGTGGCTCATGCCTGTAATCCCAGCACTTTGGGAGGCCGAGGCAGTTGGATCACGAGGTCAGGAGTTCGAGACCAGCATAGCCAACATGGTGAAACCCCGTCTCTACTAAAAATACAAAAATTAGCTGGGTGTGGAGGTGCACACCTGTAATCCCAGCTACTCGGGAGACTGAGGCAGGAGAATAGCTTGAAGCCGGGAGGTGGAGGTTGCAGTGAGCCAAGATCACGCCATTGCACTCCAGCCTGGGCGACAGGGCGAGACTGTCTCAAAAAAAAAAAAAAGCCTGTGAGCTTAGTACTATTGCTTGGCCACATTTTAATTCCTACAAATGCAAGCTATTAGGTAAAAAAAAAAAAAAAAAAAAAAAGTAATCCAAAGAAAGCAGAAGGAAGAAGGTAATAAAGGTAATTTTTAAAATTATATAGCAAACAGTTTCACAGAAAAAACTAGCTAATCCAAAGCTGGTTCTTTGGAAAGACTAATAATCTACTAGTCTACTAAGTGCTAATAAAAAAGAACAAATGCATAAAAATATTAGGGATAAAAAGAGAGCTTAACTGCAGATGCAGAAGAGAGTAATAACTGAAATTTAATACTGTAAAAAATTCATGCCAAAAAAAGTTGAACACTGAGAAATTAACAACTTCCTAGAGAAACATTATTTACCAAAACTGAACCAAGAGACTCCAGAATCCTAAATACACCTAACAGTGTTGAGAAAATTAAATTAGTATCTAACATGTATGCATACATGTGTACATGCATACATACATGTGTAAACATGCCCACACACACCAGATGTAAGCAGGTTTACACTTCTACCAAACATTCAAGAAATGGGAAAATAAGCCGGGCGCGGTGGCTCAAGCCTGTAATCTCAGCACTTTGGGAGGCTGAGGCGGGTGGATCACAAGGTCAGGAGATTGAGACCATCCTGGCTAACACGGTGAAACCCCGTCTCTACTAAAAATACAAAAAATTAGCCGGGCGTGGTGGCAGGTGCCTGTAGTCCCAGCTACTCGGGAGGCTGAGGCAGGAGAATGGCGTGAACCCGGGAGGCGGAGCTTGCACTGAGGCGAGATTGCGCCACTGAACTCCAGCCTAGGTGACAGAGCCAGACTCTGTCTCAAAAAAAAAAAAAAAAGAAAAGAAAGAAAAAGAAACAGGAAAATAGGCCAGGTGCAGTGGCTCACACCTGTAATCCCAGTACTTTGGGAGGCTGAGGCAGGCAGATCACCTGAGATCAGGAGTTAGATACCAGCCTGGCCAACATGGTAAAACCTTGTCTCTACCAAAAATACAAAAATTAGCCAGGTGTAGTGGCAGTGCGCCTCTAATCCCAGCTACTCGGGAGGCTAGGGCCGGAGAATCAGTTGAACCTGGGAAACAGACGTTGCAGTGAGCCGAGATCGTGCCACTGCACTCCAACCTGAGCAACAGAGCAATACTCCATCTCAAAAAAAAGAAAAAAGAAAGAAAGAAACAGGAAAATAGCAGCCACTTATTGCTGCCTGATACTGACAGCTAACATTTATTGGGCACTTACTGTTCAGCAAGCACTATGCTAAAAGCTGTGTATAATCTCATATAAGGTAGGTACTATTATCTTCATTTTACAGATAAAGAAACTGAGGCCAAGAATTTTTTTGTTGTTGTTTTTGAGACAGATACTCGCTTTGTCACCTAGGTTGGAGTGCAGTGGCGCGATCTCAGCTCACTGCAAGCTCCACCTCCTGGGTTCACGCCATTCTCCTGCTTCAGCCTCCCAAGTAGCTGGGACTACAGGCGCCTGGGACTACAGGCGCCCGCCACCACACCCAGCTAATTTTTTTGTACTTTTAGTAGAGAAGGGTTTCACCGTGTTAGCCAGGATGGTCTCAATCTCCTGACCTCATGATCCGCCCGCCTCGGCCTCCCAAAGGCGTGAGCCACCGTGCCCGGCTGAGGCCAAGAAATTTTAAGCAATTTGCCCAGAGTCCTACAAATGATAAATGGTAGATCTGGGATTTGAACCAGGTTCTCCTGTCAACTCCACAACCAGCATTCATTACCGTTACATTCAACTGCCAATCAGAACTGAATATGGGAGATATTGTAGTCTGGGTTAAGCAGAGAAAAGAGCAGGGCCTTCGTGGTCTCTGGTTTTCTTGGTCTATTTCAGCCCTTGGGATATTCACTAATCACCTAGTTGAGGTTTCAGCGCCCATAGAGCTCACATTCCAGTGTTCTTGGATTAGATGCTCTTATTTGATTATCCTCCTAAGAGATAGCGGCTATTGTCATGTGAAGACCATTGTCCTTTGGAATCTGAAGGTAATCAAGTTTGGAGGCATGACCTGACTGATGGGTATTTCAGCCACAAGTTTAAGAACAAAAAGACAGATGCATAAGAATTATGCGATGTTCATAGTTTCCACATGGAATCCCATTATGAAAAAGGCCATTTTCCATTTTTAAGAAACATGCATCTATGGAGAGTCTCCTAGGGTTGGTTGTGTGCTATCATGATTAATTCCCATATTATTCATGAGGCCATAGGGCTCAGGGAGGTAAGGGAAGGTGTCCAGAGTCATACAGCTAAGGAGTGTGGAGCCAGCCAATCGAGTTCCAAGTCCAGTGGTCCCATGTTCATTACAGTGGCATTGGATGCCATGGAATTCCAGTCCAGAGAAGGAAGAGTTGGTTTTGTGGAGTTTGTTGTGCTGGTACTTCTCCATACAGGACAGATCTAGATTTTGTGGAACCTGAAACTTTACAATTGGAGGGGGTGGGGGCCTCTAAAACAAAGCCTATAAAAACACCTTGTGTTTGCAAATTTTACAGACACATGTAACCATGTGAGGACATTGCTAAGGCCCCTGCTGGGGCTATGAAAGAGGCCCTGAAACTTAAGCCCCACAAGCCTAACAAAGCCATCGTGGCCTCTATTTATACCGTGTTTTCTAATTTGTGTTTTGGGTATAATAATAAGAGACATGGTGGACTAGAAAAAAAGGGGTATGGAAGCACTCAACTATATTATTATTATTATTTTGCATTTTTGTTTTGTTTTGTTTTGAGATGGAGTCTCGCTCCATCAGCCAGGCTGGAGTGCAGTGGCATGATCTCGACTCACTGCAACCTCTGCCTGCCGGGTTCAAGTGATTCTCCTGCCTCAGCCTCCCAAGTAGCTGAGACTACAGGCACCTACCGCCATGCCTGGATGATTTTTGTATTTTTAGTAGAGACGGGTTTTCATCATGTTGGCCAGGCTGGTCTCGAACTCCTGACCTCAAGCGATCCGCCTGCCTTGGCCTTTCAAAGTGCTGGAATTACAGATGGGAGCCACCGCACCTGGCCTCAACTATATTATTTATTCAGTGTTTTCAATAGGTCAGACTTCTGCTGAGTCTTTTTTTTTTTTTTTAATTTAAACCTAAGTCCTGTTAGAAGTAACTTTTTTTTTTTTTTTTTTTTTTGAGACAGAGTTTCACTCTTGTTGCCCAGGCTGGAGTACCATGGCATGATCTTGGCTCACCAAAACCTCCGCCTCCCGGGTTCAAGCAATTCTCCTGCCTCAGCCTCCCCAGTAGCTGGGATTACAGGCATGCACCACCACGCCTGGCTAATTTTGTATTTTTAGTAGAGGCAGGGTTTCTCCATGTTGATCAGGCTGGTCTTGAACTCCTGATCTCAGGTGATCTGCCCGCCTTGGCCTCCCAAAGTGCTGGGATTACAGGCGTGAGCCACCGTACCTGGCCCAGGAGTAACTTTTTTTTAAGTTTAAATCTGTTAAATCTTATGTCTCTGAAGTAAGTATGATTATTATGCCCATTCTACAGTTGGAGGGACTAAGGCTCAGAGAATCTGAGTGACTTGCTCTGGGTCACACAGGTGGCCACCGTATAATTGAGACTCAAACCAGTTGGTCTGATTTCTGGACTTCATTCTACCTCTTTGTTTCAGCCAGGATATTCATCTCAACTTGGAACTTTTGTGGTGCTGCTCACCCTCTGCTCTGATACCCACCGTGGCTCACTAGTGCCTGTGTCATCATGACATTGGGTCAGCCAATGACATAGAAAGTGGTATTTCCCAAAATAGCCACGCATTTTAAAAACCAATTTGGGAAATTATTTCACAAACAGATTTTATGGCCTCGATGCATGAAAACCTGAGAGTACATTTGCAGATTTTAATTTCAGTAAATATTTGGCATAAGCATTGATGAAATGAGACTTACATAGTTTACAGCCAAAGGTGCACTTTTTTTTTTTTTTTTTTTGTGAGACAGAGTCTCAGTCTGTCACCCAGGCTGGAGTGCAGTGGCACGATCTGGGCTCAATGCAACCTCCACTTCCTGGGTTCAAGCAATTCTCCTGCTTCAGCCTCCCGAGTAGGTAGGACTACAGGCACACACCACCATGCCCGGCTACTTTTTGTATTTTTAGTAGAGATGGAGTTTCATCATGTCGATCAGGCCCACCTCGGCCTTCCAAAGTGCTGGGATTATAGGCGTGAGCCACCGCGTCCAACCAAAGTGCACTTTTTATCATGGAACAAGTTGGGTTTTACAGAAAACTTGCAAAGACAGTACAGAGTGTTCCCATTTACCTCTCCTCGCTTTCCCATCACTGGGGATACATATGTCACTGTTAAGAAACTAACCTGGGTATGTTATTATTAACGAAACTACGGACCTTTATTTCAATTTCATAAAAGGTACATTTTTTTTTTTTTTTTTTGAGACAGTAATTTGCTCTTGTAGCCCAGGCTAGAGTGCAGTGGTGCGATCTCAGCTCATTGCAACCTCCACCTCCTGGGTTCAAGCCTCAACCTCCTGAGTAACTGGGATTACAGGTGCCTGCCACCACGCCTAGCTATTATTTTTGTATTTTTAGTAGAGATGGGGTTTCACCATGTTGGCCAGGATGGTCTTGAATTCCTAACCTTGGGTGATCCACCTGCCTTGGCCTCCCAAAGTAGTAGGATTACAGGTGTGAGCACTGCACCGGGCCCAAAAGGTGCATTTTTAAAGGACTTTCATAGCTAACATTTGTTGTACACCTACTGGGTGGCATGCATTGTGCCTAACACTTTATATCCCATTTAATGCATGCAGCCACCTGGTGGAACAGCTACTTTCCCCATTTTACAGACGGGAACTCTGAAGTCCAGAGTTCACTATGCAGCAGCTAATAAGATGGGGTTTGAATCCAGGCAACCTGACTCCAGAGTCCCTGCCACAGATCATCACATTAGGGCATTCTTTGTATTTTCTGTCCTTCAAGCTACCCAGAAAACTCAACCCAAGCCCAGGGACATATTCATTCATTCATTCATTCATTCACTCAACAAATATTTTACTCCCTCCTCAATTTCTTCAGACTCCATCACCACCACCACTGATCTGCCCACTTCAATGAACTCAAATGGCTTGAAACATAAGGGTCACAACTCCAGTGATCTCAGGGGGCCCTGGCATGGGTCAGAAATGTGTGCAGCGGGTCAGGCAGGAACTCTGGTGACGACGAAGGCCATTTTTTCTCCAGGGGCTGTGTCTGTGTGTCTTGCCAGTCAGCCTCTTGCTGTTGCCCCGGTGATCCAGCCAATGGTCTCCATGCAGAAATGCAGGCCCCAAACCACCCAATTTTTCCATTTTTTAAAGAAAAGCCAGAAGTTTTCATTTTATGTGAATGATACCAACCTTCTAAACTCTTTGTAGGTTAAAATTCATCTGTGGGGCCAGGCGCTATGGCTCATACCTGTAATCCCAGCACTTTGGGAGGCCGAGGCGGGTGGATCACCTGAGGTTAGGAGTTTGAGACCAGCCTGGCCAACATGGTGAAGCCCCGTCTCTACTAAAAATACAAATATTAGCCAGGTGTGGCTGTAAGTGCCTGTAATCCCAGCTACTTGGGAGGCTGAGTCAGGAGAATTGCTTGAACCTGGGAGGCAGAGGTTGCAGTGAGCCAAGATCACGCCACTGCACTCCAGCCTGGGTGACAGAGGGAGACTCCATCTCAAAAAAAAAAAAAAAAAAAAAATCCATCTGTGAGTCAAAGAGGGGCCATAGACCAGTTTATAATCCCTCTCATGACTTGATTCCCTCATCATTCAAATGCAGATAAGAAAAGTTACTGTGAGATGTAATTGAGTTCATGTTTGTAAAGCATTCAGAACCGGGCCTGACACAAGGTAGCAGCTGCTCTCATTCTTGTAGATTTTAAATAATAGTAATAAATTAATTCGAGGGAGAGACCTATTCAATCTGAGTCATCGATGGCCTTTCCCTCCCTCCACAAACCCTGAAGTGTTAACTTACTGAATCTTTCAGCTTTCGTCTATGTTTAGTCTTGTTGACAGAGCCCCAGTGCTTGCACTGGAGTACACCGGGGCCTCACTCCCCAGCCATGTGGTTGGAGCCATCGAAGTCCCTCACTCACATTACAAAACACAAAAAGGAGAAACTTCACTATCCCCAGTGAGGTCCCTATGTGCATGCTGAGGCTCACCTTATAGAGGCATTATATGCTCTACCAGGTGTGGTCCTCCTGCTGATAATGCCACCTGCAACAGTCACATCATGCGTTAAAATAGGAGATAACGTATTTTATTTTATTTTATTTATTCATTTTTTGAGATGGAGTCCCACCCTGTCGCCCAGGCTGGAGTGCAATGGCGCAATCTCCGCTCACTGCAACCTCTGCCTCCCGGGTTCAAGCAATTCTCCTGCCTCAGCCTCCCAAGCTGGGATTACAGGCATGCACCACCACACCCGGCTAATTTTTTGTATTTTTAGTAAAGATGGGGTTTCATCATGTTGGCCAGGCTGGTCTTGAACTCCTGACCTCAGGTGATCCGCCTGCCTTGGCCTCCCAAAGTGCTGGGATTACAGGCATGAGCCACCACGCCCAGCTGGAGATACATATTTTAATGTATTACACTCTTTCATCAAAAGACGTAATGCAAGAGAACTGACCTTTGGCAGAGACAGATGATCTGCCCACTATTGTCTATTTCTAGCACTGGAAATCAAAAATAAGGTTTTGCTCAGAAAAGTCTGGACGCTTCTATCTCTGAATGAGTTCCGTGTAAGGTGAGAAAAGCTCTCCCCATGATACTGTTATCCTTGGACGGCAAAGTACACCCTGCACTTGGCACTGAGACAGTGCCTGCATTCAAAACACGTGGAGAACATAATTTGAAGACTCAGGTATGGCCAGCAGTGCCAGAGATGTAGAAGTAAGTCTAAGGCTGGCAAATGAATCATTGCTCAGCTGTACCTTGGGTTGCCTGGTCTGCAGCCCCAGGCTGGACTGAAAGGCTTCCTTCATTGGATGGAAAATCTCCCGGTGCTGGGATTGGACCCACAGCTGTGGCAGAGTTGAAGGGGCAGGTGGCCCTGGTGGGCCCTGGGTGTGGATCTTGGACTCTCCCAGCTCAATTTTTGGAGAATCATCACATTTCACCTGCAGGATCATCTGGATACAAGGAGAGAAATAAAGTCAATGGCCAAAGCCATCTCCCTTCTGCATGTTGCCGTAAACATCTTATGTGACACACTCAAGTTTGCATTTTCTTTGAATTTCTGAAATTAGCCACACAAGTAGTTCAGCTGTTTCCTGCAACTTCATCAGGGTCCATGTGCCTGATTCAATAAGAATTGGAATTTTAAAAATAGACAAATAGCAATTATACCATTTGTTCAAACCAAGCAGCCAAAGCATGTTTTTATCCTGACCCAAGGTGGTCCTTTAGAAATATTTCCAACAGATTGTAGGAGTGTGTGTCTGTGTGTGTGTGTGTGTATAGTATTAGTGTGTGAGGTTTTTGTTAAAAATTTTTAAACACAACGGATAGGTTAGCAATCTAAATCTAAATTAACTTCTTGAACTGTGCACACATTTAAAGCTTTTTATTAAATTTTCTTTCTTTGTGTGTGTGTTCAACTAACTGATAAAAAAGATCAGTCACGGGCATGTCAGTAAGACAGAGTAATGTGGGACCTTAATATTTGTCATCATTGCCTAACACACCCTTAGAAAACGAACAGCAAGAATGCAGCTTTTCATGCGTTATCAGCCATCCCAAACATCTGGTTTTCCCCAAAATAAATCACTCCAAGTAAATGAGGTCTTGGTGATGATTTCATATAATTCTTGCTAAACAGGAACAACGAAAACATCCATTAAGGAATACAATAGATTAAACATGGTGTATAATCAACTAATAGTTTAACTTTTATGTTATTTGCCATTCATTACACTTTTGATTAAGAAAGATTTTATTTTACAAGAGAATTCAGTCAAGGGGCTGTATTTGATAGGCATTCAGTGGAATTATAACAAGGAAAAGCATTCTCAAAGTCTAACAAAAACCAAACCAGCTTAAGACGCATTTAAGACAATGCACCAATGAGGAATTCTGCCTATTTAACTGATAAAAATATGAGTAATACATTTATTTATTTGTTTATATAACTTTCCTTTTTTAAAGCAGGGTCAAAGAGTCTTATGTTACAAAACTTAAAAGGCGCAAGGATATGCAGGGAAAAGTCCTCCTTCAGGCCCCAGTTTCCTGTTCCCTCCTCAGAAGAGATCAATGGAGCCAGTTTGCTGGGGAGCCCTTTAATGCAGTGAACTTATTCAAAGAGTATGCAATAGGATACACAATGCCATATTTAAATGCTCCCCAAAGTCTCTTATTATATGTCATTTACGTTTTTCCCTTCTAGGTTTTTTGATTTCTAATACTCGAAATGGTAATTTTAGCAGAACCTAAATCACCTATAGTAGCCAACAAAAGCTGAATCCTGAAAAATGTAATGTGGTACTTGTGCTTCTTCTGCCTTGCCTTCAAGGTTTAAATTTTGATAAAGGCCGGGTATGGTGGCTCACACCTGTAATCCCAGCACTTTGGGAGGCCGAAGCAGGAGGATCATTTGAGGCCAGGCGTTTGATTTGCTCACTGGGCAACACAGTGGAACCCTGTCTCTGCAAAAAAAAATTTACTTTTTTGAGACAGAGTCTTGCTCTGTCGCCCAGGCTGGAGTGCAGTGGTGTGGTCTCAGCTCACTGCAACCTCTGCCTCTGGCGCTCAAGCGATCCTCCTGCCTCAGTCCCCAGAGTAGCTGGGATTACAGGCAGGTGCCATTGTGCCCAGCTAATTTTTGTATTTTTAGTAGAGACAGGGTTTTGCCATACTGGCCAGGCTGGTCTTTAACTCCTGACCTCAGGTGATCCACTCACCTCGACCTCCCAAAGTGCTGGGATTACAGGTGTGAGCCACCACACCCAGACCCCAAAAGTTTTTAAATTAGCTGGGTGTGGTGGTGCACACCTGTAGTTCCAGCTACTCTGGAGGCTGAAGTGGGAGAATCACTTGAACCCAGGAAGTTGAAGCTGCAGTGAGTCACGATTGCACCACTGCACTGCAGCCTGGGCCACAGAGCAAGACCCTGGCTCTAAAAGAATAAAAATTTTTTTTTTTTTTTTTGAGACTGAGTCTCGCTCTGTGGCCCAGGCTGGAGTGCAGTGGCGCAATCTCGGCTCACTGCAAGCTCCACCTCCCGGGTTCACGCCATTCTCCTGCCTCAGCCTCCCGAGTAGCTGGGACTACAGGCACCTGCCACCACGCCTGGCTAATTTTTTGTGTTTTTTAGTAGGGACGGGGTTTCACCATGTTAGCCAGGATGGTCTCGATCTCCTGATCTTGTGATCCACCCACCTTGGCCTCTCAAAGTGCTGGGATTACAGGCATGAGCCAGCGCGCCTGGCCAAGAATAAAAATTTTTAAAAATAAATAAATTTGGGTGAAGTGTTCAAAGCCACTGAAATCTACGTGATGTCTATCTAGGAGCCCTGCATGGGTGTCCTGTAGAAGATAGGGCTTAACTATATTTTTTGAGACCCTGAGATTCAGCAGTTCTTGTGCCAAATTCCTCACTATCTGGGATGTTCCACATCAACACTATGCAACAGTGTGTTGTACCACAACTTGTGTTCATTGGATCGTATCACTCCCATGGCCCCTCAAATAAATACCATCCTCCTTAGAGTCTCCACAAGGACCTGCACCCTCCGATCTGGCCTCTCTCTCTGCCTCCCTCCCTCTGTCAGCCACACTGGCCTCCTTGCTATCCTTGAACATGCCAAGCTGGTTCCCACAGCAGGGGCTTTGTATGTGCTAATCCCCCATCCTAGAATGCGCTTCCCCCACGTTTTTTGCATAATCTCATCATTCAGCTTTCAGCTCAGAATTCACCTCCTCAGAGAGCCTTCCCTGACCATCCTGCTAAACCCTCACATGCACCCACTGAAGTCATTTTCTACCCACGTTCCCAGTTTACTTCTTCATCATATGCATTGCTCTTCATCATATGTACTGGTTCATTAATTCGCAGGCTTACTGTCACATCTCCCGCTAGACAGTGCACTGTGTGTGAGTATGTCTGTCAGTTCACTAAACCATCCCAGGCAACCAACTACACAGAAGTTACTCAAGAAATAGTGGTTGAGCGATTGAAACATTTTGACCCTCTTGCTTTGACAAAAATATAAAAATTATACTTGGTGGGTTGGGATAGCTTTATTTAGTTTTCCAGTGGGAAGGTAGTGGGGAAAGAGAAGGGATCCAATAATAATTATGCAATCTTCCATGCAACAAAAATTGCATCAAAAAGTTACAAACTCATAGATGCCATCTTTAGTTCTGCCTGCCGCTTGTCACCTTTGTGGCCTTAGGCACTTTGTCAGTGCCTCAATTTCTTCATCTACAGAAAGGCAGTATGACTGCATGCCATGTTTTTCTGGAGATAAAAGATGGTCCCACTACGTCTTCTTAGTGCTAGTCACTCTTTCAGAGGATTTGGTGTATTAATTTGTTTTCTTATTAATTAATCTATTTGCCCCTAAAATGTCAGCTCTGACAAGAGGAGGACATAGATCTGTCCAGTTTACCCAATGCTTAGATTTAGCATTTCTGGAGTAGTAGTATCTACCTCCTAGGGTAATTTTGACAAGAAATGAGATAATACATGCAAAGTGCTTTGAATGATATGTGAAATACATGTTAGCAATAATTATGTTTATTAGAATTATGCGAACTTGGGTTTCTGATGATTTCTATTAGGAGGAAATTAAAAACATCTGTGTCTGACTGTTTTACTTCCCTAATCCTGTTTTTGTGGCTGGGATGCATGGCGTCAGGAATTTAATAATGGACAAGTATCACTTAAAAGCAGCAGAATTTATATATATTCGAAAAAGAAAAATTGGCTTGGGGAAATTTTGAAGATTGTGTCAGACAAAAATCATGTTAAATGATTTCTGTTTTTCACTAGAAAACTCAAAACATATTGGTTAAGAATGATCTTATTCCAATTTCATCTTCTCTTCAATATGTTTAATAAATGGGGCAAAATAATGCAAAATGTTATTAACAGGAGAGGGCAGAAGTTAGGTGAATGGGGCTCCTTGCTTTAGGAAAATTTATTTTCATTCAACTTCGATGGTCAATTTTAGGAATCTAAGATTTAAGGCTGGAGGTGAGAATTGCCATTTTCAGCATTTGTTCAAACATGTTGATGTTCAGTATCATATTGGAATTCTGTCTAACAATTCCAATTTTGTTCCAGAGGGAACAAGAGTGGTTCATTTGGGTACACCTGCCAAGATGTGTACAGCTGGCTAGATTTTGTACAATGCATCAACAAATTGGTGTGTTAACACTTTTTGACAATAGCTCCTGAAATGCGTTACCATGATCTTCAGGAGGGAAAAATTATGAAGCACACATATATTGACTCCAGGAAGAATTTCTGAATTAAGCCTAAAACATATATATGGATGTACTTGCATAGAAATAAAGGTCTGTTATTTGTATATAGCAACCTGATAGCAACTGCTCCCTCTTAAGGGGATGGGGACTGAATTTAGGGATGGTGATCAAAGACTTTTAGCTTTATTTCTGAAGCATGCATGTTTTTACAGAACAAATTGGATTTATGCATTAGTTGTATAATTAAAATTTGATTTAAAATTGTAAAACAATCATGTTAAATGTATGAAAACTAATAAGAGCAGCAGTCACCACTAAAAAACAACATGCAACCAACCACATTGATTTAATTAATTAACATTACTACATTTATATTTATTGTACAACAAAACACAGTAACCTTCCTTTTTCCTCGGGTGAATAGTTATGATAGTATAGCATTGAAATTTGAATATATGACAATGTGTTAATTCCCACAAGGATTTGAAACCCTATTCATGCATCACTTCTCCTGGATCACCCTCTCCCCATCCAAAAATAAATAAATAAATAAACAAAATGAGGTCCACAGTTTTGACAAGACCAAGGAGGCGTCCTTGCAGTCAAAATGAATAGGCAAAGCTGCTTAGTCCTGTAACTGCTACTTCATCCCTGACTCACAGCGCTCCCAGTTTGACATTTGATTCCCTGAAAAACATCTTATCAGATCAACAATGATTTCCGTCCAAAAAAGAAAAATCCCCTGCCTTTCCTCCATAGGAGGGATGTCAGTCACTGTGCAGAGATTCTAAAGCTCCGAGGCCATGACCAGCAGAGGAGTCATGGCGCGTCTGAAGGGATAAGGGGAGATAAAGTGTATCAAAGGGGGCCTTGACACATGAGATGCTACGCAGGCCTTCTCCAGAGCTTCTCTGGCCTAACTGACAGGGGATTAATCCACGGGAGGGCGATAAACAACGGCTCAAGTGGGATTGAGGCCCAACACCTGGATACGAGGTTGGATCCAGTCTGGGAGGCTCACCATGCTGCGAAGGAACACAATCTCTCCCAACACACTTCTTAACCGCCCCTTCCGCTGCTTGCAGGGCCTCTAGCTTGACACTCTTCCCCTTGAATAACAAGTCTGAAAAATAGGTTGGGATTTTGTTTGTTTGTTTGTGTTCTGTGCTTGTGAGCCAGAGAAACTGAAGGGTTTAGAAATTCAACAGTTGCCTGCTGTGAGTTCTTACAGAAAAGGGTTTCATTTGACAACCAAATGCAGTGGGGCAGATCTTGCTTGGATCCTGATTCCATCAAATCCGGGGTAAAGCAGGCATTTTTGAGATGCTGAGGACCTTTGGGTAGTAGATGATATCGAGGAAATACTGTTTGTTTTGTTGGACATGATAATGGCATTGTGTGGGAGTTTTCTTAAATAAACTTTAAAAACATTGATGAATACTAAGTGTATAGGGTAAAATGACATGAAGTCAAGGATGCTTTTTTTTGTTTGTTTTTTGTTCCCCAGACTGGAGTGCAGTGGTGCAATCTCAGGTCACTGCAACCTCCACCTTCCGGGTTCAAGTGATTCTCCTGCCTCAGTCTCCCGAGTAGCTGGGGTTACAGGCATCTGCCACCAGGCCTGGCTAAATTTTTTGTATTTTTAGTAGAGACAGGGTTTCACCATGTTAGCCAGGCTGGTCTTGAACTTCTGACCTCAGGTGATCCACCCGCCTCAGCCTCCCAAAGTGCTGGGATTACAGGCATGAGCCACCACACCCGGCCCAATGATGCATTTTTAAAAAACTTTTTAAATTATATGATACACTTTTTAAAAACTTTAAAAATAATAATTGAGCACATTTATGGGGTACATAATGATGTTGTGATACATATAATGTATAGTGATCAGATCAGGGTAGTTAGTCATGTCCATAATCTTTGTATCATTCTTTGCACTGGGAATATTCAATATCTTCCTTCTAACTATTTGAAACCATATAACATGTTTTGATTAACTATAGTCATCCTACAGTGTGATATGCTTTAAAATATAAAGGTGGGGTAAGGAGAGGAGACTCTGAAGTAAGTGTTGCAAAATCTTAATTACTGAATCTGGATAATGGCCTATGAGGGTCCATAGTACTATTCACTCTACTTTTAGGTGTGTAAGAATATTTTTGCCAAAACAATTATGATAATAATTGTAATAATAAGCTTTTAAAAATGTTCCAAAGAAGCCAGGTGCGTGGCTCACACCTGTAATCCCAGCACTCTGAGAAGCTGAGGCAAGTGGATTCCTTGAGCTCAGGAGTTCAAGACTAGCCTGGGCAATGTGGCGAAACCCCATCTCTGCAAAAACTACAAAAATTAGCCGGGTGTGGTGGTGTACACCTGTAGTCTCAAAAAAAAGAAAAGTTCCAAAAAGTGTCAGTGTTGGTGTGAAAATTCAGAGTTCTACATCAGTTGGTTCTGTGACCTGGCCATGCTTTGTAAGTGCACTAAATCGTGAACACATTCTCTCTTTTTTTGAGACAAGGTCTCAGTTTGTCGCCCAGGCTGGGTGCAGTGGTGCAATCACAGCTCACTGCAGCCTCAAACTTCCAGGCTCAAGCAATCCTCCCACCTCAGCCTTCTGAGTAGCTGGGACTACAGGTACATGCCACTATGCTTGGCTAATTTTTATTTTCTGTAGAGACAGGATCTCGCTATGTTGCCCAGGCTGGTATCAAACTCCTAGGTTCAAGTGATCCACCCGCCTAGGCCTCCCAAAGTGCTGGGATTACAGGTGTGAGTGACCACGCCCGGCCAGGAACACAGTCTTATCTGCATGGATGAGGCAGAGACGCCCTTCAGAAAGTGGTGCCCGGCACCGTCAGTGGCAAGCAGAAGCTGAGTAAACTGAGATGATGGTTTTCTTTTCTGGGTTGCACTGTCTCGTTAGCAACACCGCTGCCCTTGCTGAGTGCTTGCTCTCCACAGATGATCTCATTTAGTCCTCATGTGAGATCTATTTCATTGCCCCTCTTTCACAGATGAGGAAAGTGTGGTTCAGAGAGGTTAAGTAACTTTCTTAAGGCCACCCAGCTAATAAGTCATAGATCCAGAATTTGAACTCAAGGAAATCAAATTTTAGATCCTATGCACTGCTTGATACCCTCCCCTGCTTTTTTTTCCTTTTCTTTTTGAGATGGAGTCTCACTCTGTTGCCCAGCCTGGAGTGCAGTGACACAATCTTGGCTCACTGCAACCTCCACCTCCTGGGTTCAAGCAATTCTCCTGCCTCAGCCTCCCGAGCAGCTGGGATTACAGACACCCGCCACCACACCCAGCTAATTTTTGTATTTTAGTAGAGATGGGATTTCACCATGTTGGCCAGGCTGGTCTTGAACTCCTGACCTCAGGCTATCCACCCACCTCGGCCTCCCAAAGTGCTGGGATTGCAGGCATGAGCCACTGTGTCCAGTCACCTTTTTTTTTTTCAGATGAAGTCTTGCTCTGTCACCCAGGCTGGAGGGCAGTGGCGCGATCTCAGCTCACTGCAACCTCTACCTCCCAGGTTCAAGTGATTCTCATGCCTCAGCCTCCCATGTAGCTGGGACTACAGGCAGGCGACACCATGCTCAGCTAATTTTTACATTTTTAGTAGAGATGGGGTTTCACCATGTTGTCCAGGCTGATTTTCAACTCCTGACTCAAGTGATCCACCTGCCTCGGCCTCCCAAATTGCTGGGATTACAGGCGTGAGTCACGGCGCCCAGCCTGATACCTGTTTTTTTTGTTTGTTTGTTTGTCTTTGTTTTTGAGACAGAGTCTCGCTCTGTCGCCCAGGCTGGAGTGCAGTGGTGCGATCTCGGCTCACTGCAAGCTCCGCCTCCCCGGGTTCAGGCCATTCTCCTGCCTCAGCCTCCCAAGTAGCTGGGACTACAGGCGCCCGCCACCAAGCCTGGCTAATTTTTTTGTATTTTTAATAGAGACGGGTTTCACCATGTTAGCCAGGATGATCTCGATCTCCTGACCTCAGGTGATCCACCTGCCTCAGCCTCCCAAAGTGCTGGGATTACAGGCGTGAGCCACCGTGCCGGGCCCAGCCTGATACCTGTTTTTAACAAAGGAGAGGAGAAAAGAGGAGACAGGGACGATCCGCACAAGCCTTGCTTGCCTGCCCTTACTTGGCATCAGAATCCTTGTTAGTTATTTCGCTCCAAATGACCCATTTGGATTTTTTTCAAAACTCATTCAGTGAAACCTTGCTCACAGATTCTGTTCTTTATCTAAAATTGTGGAATTTCGCTCATCATGGACTTTCGTTGGGCACTGAGCAATTGTATGTATTACTGGTTAGATATCACAAATCCAAAATGCTCCAAAGGCTGAAGCTTTCTGGAACACCCACATGACACTCAAAGGAAATGCTCACTGGAGATTTCAGATTTCAGGTTTTCAAATTCAAGTATAATGGAAATATTCCAAAATCTGAAAATATCCAAAACCAAAGTACTTCTGGCTCCAAGCATTTCACATCAGGAAATGTTGAACCTCATTTAATCCATAACAACTCAGGTGAACATTCCTCCCATTTGACAGATGAGACGCAAAAGATGAGTAATTTGTCCAAAGCCGCATAGCTAAAAAGTGGCAGAGCGAAACGTTGCGATGAAATATTATTTATCTTGATTACTGAGTTTTTTTTACAGCCCCTTAAATTTTCTGCCTCCCTCTAGTCCCAGCCCTACCTGTTTGGTGGCTAATGAGATATTTGAAAAGGTCCTAAAAAGTAAATAAATTAAACAGCTGGGTTGGGGGTTTTGCCCTCCCTACTATGCATTTCTCCCCAGCAAAAACCATGTCTCTTTTATCTTTTTGTCTCCAGTTGTTCACACACAGAAAGGCCTCATATAGGTATCAAGCCAAAGCAAAATCTCTGATTATCAGCATGTTTCACCCTGTTCAGAAATTTTAACAAATAATGCTCATGGTCAAAAGATGACAATGATGGATGAAGACCAAAAGATAGGTCATTGATTATGTAGCTGTTTCAACTTATTAGGAAAGAAAGACCAGCATTTAAACAATAAAAGCCCTAGAAAATAATACTCATAAACAGGACTTAGAAATAAGAAAGGGTGGCCAGGCACAGTGGCTCATGCCTATAATCTCAGCACTTTGGGAGGCCAAGGCAGGTGGATCACCTGAGGTCAGGAGTTTGATACCAGCCTGGCCAACATGGTGAAAACCCCATCTTTACTAAAAATACAAAAATTAGCCGGGCATGGTGATGCATGCCTATAATCCCAGCTACCTGGAAGACTGAGACAGGAGAATCGCTTGAACCTGGGAGGCGAAGGTTGCAGTGAGCTGAGATTGTGCCACTGCACTCCAGACTGAGCAACAAAGCAAGACTCCATCTCAAAAGAAAGAAAGAAAGAAAAAAGAAAGAAAGAGGAAAGGGAGCACATGTAGACATCTTGCCTGATGATTTGCAGTTATTGCAGCTAGATATAGAAAAATACTGATTTACAGTTTTGAAGGAAGGACTGACAGAGACAAAGAAAAGCACATTACTCATAATAATCCTAATAACAGTGGTGAGAGTTTACCCTTTGAGGAATTCCAGGCTATGGCAGGAGAACAGTGCACCTGTTTGGGAACCAGCATGAAATTTTGGCAGCTTTGGGTCAAAAGCGACTGTGTCTAACAAAAGCAGGAATAATCACAATTAACAATATGCACAGAACACTGAGCTAAACATGTTATATGCATTAACTCATTTAATCTTGCTAGGTGAGTATTGCTCCCTATTACAAAAATGCAAACCTTTGCCCAAAAGTCTCCTAGCTAGAAAAAGGCAGAGCAGAGATTTGAACCAAAACATAACACTCCTCATGACCATTTAAACCAACGGAAAAAAAAATCAGTTACTTGATTTTTTTTTTTCTTTTAGAGATGGAGTCTCACTCTGTCACCCCCGCTAGGGTGCAGTGGCATGAACATAGTTCACTGCAGCCTGGAACTCCTGGCCTCAAGGAATCCTCCCACCTCAGCCTCCCGAGTAGCTGGGACTACAGGTGTGTGCCAACACCCCCAGCTAATTTTTATGTTTATTTTTGTAGAGATGGGCTGTTGTTTTGCTGCCCAGTCTAGTCTCAAACTCCTCACCACAAGTGACCTCCTGCCTTGGCCTCCCAAAGGGCTGGGATTACAGACATGAGCTGCCATGCCCGGCCCAGTTACTTGATGTTTTGTTTTGTTTTGTTTTGTTTTGTTTTGGTAAAGCTTTCCTACATTCCTGATGGCTTGATTATTTCTCATACCCTTTTGTTGGCTTCTCCTGAACCCTAAACTATTAGCAATAGACTAGTAGAATCTTCTAGGCTGGTACAAAACTTAAGATAACTTTCACGTGCAAGTATTATGGGGGGAAATATGGCTGACACTTAAAAAAAAGGACCTAAACCCTTCTCAGCTCATTGTGGGTCTTTTAATTCTTTCCAGAAGATAACAAAACATTATCCTACCAACCCTAAACCAAGCTGCTCAGTAAAATAATAAAACGAAACCAGTTGCCCATACTGTGATTCTGACTTGTAGCCCAGGGTACACAGTCTTAGCAAGTGGCACCAGGGGATCTTCGTTAGATGAGTCTCAAAACTGAAGGGTAGAGGAAAGCCATTGGACATCCCATCTCAGATATTAGGCCTACATCTTAGAATCAAATGCATGTCACAGATTGGTTAGTATAAGTTTTTCTTTCTTTATAGTACATAAAAATAATTCTAAAATGTACAGTTTGTAGTATCTTGGATTCAATGAAATAATACATTGAAAAATCAATCACCTGTGTGATTCTGCTTAAAAAAAATCCCAGTTTATATCTACATAATCTGTTTTAGGAGATTAAACATCAGTACATATGTTGCCTCATAATAGAGAAAAACAAAGGCTATCAGGCCAAAATATGCAAACAAGTCAAAGTAAAAATAGATATGTGGATTCCAGCCTTAAATTGCTTATGAAAGAAGCGAAGTTTAATTGTTTGGTTAATGCACTGCTCTCTTCTCCAACCATGCATAATTTTAAACCTGCTGAAGATGATTTGGTTAGAATATGAGAGTCACTTCATTTTTCATACTAGCTTGCAAAAGTTTTGTCTCCATTCAGCACCAGAAGCTGCGTACACAATAGCATGCATGAATCTTGTGTATCAGTGAAGAGAGCCCCTTGAACTCCGCCTTATGGGAACAAAGAGTTTCCAAGATGCATCAGAGTAGCAGATGTTGAGTTATCTGAAGGGTCAGAATGCCAATTAGATATTGAACATGGCAGGAGGAGGGTGGAGTTTCCAAAACAAATGAAAGATGAATGGGAGCGGTCCCCGAGTTTAGGCTTAGGTCCTGCTGTTCTTTTGTACAATGATTTGTGGCAAATTTGTTTTGTCACTGAGGCATAGTTCCCCCGGGTCTTAAAGTGATTTTGTAATCACCAAAAGAATTTTTTTCTTTAAAATATGCTTTTCCGGATCAAAACAGGATATAGTACCTTAAAAATAAATTTGAGCAAGCCACATATTATCTATGTGAGAGATGACGAAGAAGAGTAATCCTACATGAAAAAATAGAAGACAGAAGCAGTCAAGAGGGAGGGAATCATTCCACTAAAAAAAAAATTAGGTAGAAATCCAAAAGAATTCAGGGGATCATTTTTTCACACTTTGGAAAAGATAAAAACTTATTTGGTCTAGCAATTTACGAATTTTGCTGATTTTTCAGTTTCATAGCGTAAAGGTATAATTTTAAATCTAAGAAGGCTACAAATGAGAAAAAATGTGGGAAACCTGAGATGCAAAATGCTCCCATGGTTAATTATGTATTTGTATCGGTGTTACCATCATAAATCATCCTTAGAGAAACAAAACCAAGTAGTTAAGAGGACAGACACAATGGCGTTCTGTTTAAATAATTTCATTTGGTCTTTGAAATACTTTTGGCTATTTTTTCTCTCGAAACCACCCACATTTAGTAAAATTATATCACTGAGTAGACCCTACCCTGTTCTCTCTCCCGACTCCTGGCGAGTACTAGACCGTGGAATACCAAAGGCAAACCGGCAAAAAAGGAAATTGGGATTGCATTGATTTAAATCAGCCAGTGCTGTGACCAAATTATTTAGTTCTCTCCTGACCTTTGGAGGTCAAATTTGACTATTTATTCTATCTGCTAATGCTTTACTATTTTTCATTGCTTTGCCTGTTAACAATTCCAACCTGCAGCCTTTCCAGCCTGCAGGGTCGTTATATTAAACAATCGCTAATTGCTCCCGAAACATATGCTCCTGTTTTAAAATGCCATTCGAGTCCAAGCCCAACCAAAACTCATACATTTGTTCCATGAATGAAAACAAAATGTAAGCATTTTGATATTTCTGAGAAGCCAAACATCGTCTGATTTGAGTGATAAGGTGGAAAATAACTTCTCTTATTCGAATTAACATGGAAATGGCTTAGAATAAAGACTATTCCTAAAAAATGAATATTAAAGGCAACACATACTCTCCTGTAATCACATTATCGAATACGCTACTTTAACATTCCTGCAGAGAAATATGCTTTTATCCTTCCTAAAGATCTTAAATGCAAGAATATTATATGACATTTTCTTCCTCTTCATTTGTCTATCCTGCAAATATGAGTGTCTGATGCTGTATCAGATCCTGGTATAGAGGGGTGAGCTAGATAGGCAGAATTCTCTGAAATTGGACTTTTTGTTATCTGTATTGAAAATGTTACATTTGTTAAAGAACAAACAAGAGACAAACAGATGTTCACATTTCCAATGTTTACCATGAAGAGAGGTGAACACGAAGTTATTTGTCAAGGAGCATGGTTTGCTTTCCTAAATTTATCTTAGATTGTATTTGAGACAAAAAGGACTTCTTTACTGCCCACAAGAGAAAAGATAAGTAATTCATTTCAGATCAAAATAGCCAGAGAAAAAGAGCAAATTAAGATAACTCAGCTAAAATAATAATAATACAGCTAACAATAACAGTAATAACCCAGCTAATAATAATAATAATAATAATAATAATAATAATAATAATACAGCTAAACCATGCGATTGAAATTTCACACAGGAATTTCCAGCAATTTGGTTGGGGGTGGTGCATGCTGCTTTCAGCCCCCAGTGGTGGATCAAGGATGTGTGATGTCAACATAATCTAGCAAAATCTCTGCTGTCGGTGATGCTGCTGTATGTAAACAAGTGAAATATGACAGGAAAGTCGTTCCCCATCAACTTCCTGGTTTCCTGCTCTTTACATTCTGACACGTAAACCTCTAATTCATTTCAGAATGCAAAGGTCATGGCAAAAAATCTGAGGCTAAATATACCCTTTTGTCCAGCAGAAGGATCACAGAGATCTTTTTTTTCTTTTTACCATAATGTGGCCATGGCCAGGTGTTTCCCATGTTTGCCTAACCACATTGGGAGTGTGTTTACAGATCTGAAAAATAGCCTTCAACACTCATTTAAAATATACTTTTTATCTGGAATAATTGTTAGAAGTATAGAAAAGTTGCAAAGTTAATACAGAGAGCTCCTGTCACCTCACTTCCCCTAATAGTAACATCTTGCCTACCAAGGGTACATTTGTCCAAACTAAGAAATTAATATTGGACAAATACTATTAACTAAACTCCAGGTTTCATGGATTTCCCCAGTTTTTCCACTAATATCCTTGTCTAGGATCAAACCCAGACTACCATGTTACATTCAGGCTATTATAAACTTGCAAATTCAAATATTTTTGTGACTTATCTCTCAAAAAATTTATTTGCGATTTATCTCTCAAGAAAATTATTGTCTCTTAAAATAAATTACTTTAACTTAAAAATATGGAGGAGGCTGAGGCAGGCGGATCACGAGGTCAGGAGATCGAGACCATCCTGGCTAACACGGTGAAACCCTGTCTCTACTAAAAATACAAAAAATTAGCCAGGTGTGGTGGCAGGCACCTGTCGTCCCAGCTACTCGGGACGCTGAGGCAGGAGAGTGGTGTGAACCCGGGAGGCGGAGCTTGCAGTGAGCTGAGATGGTGCCACTGCACTCCAGCCTGGGCAACAGAGTGCCACTCCATCTCAAAAAAAAAAAAAAAAAAAAAAAATACGGACGCCAGGCATGGTGGCTCATGCCAGTAATCGCAACACTTTGGGAGGTGAGGTGAGAGGACAGCTTGAGTCCAGGAGTTCCAGACCAGCCTGGGCAACATAGGGAGACCCCATCTCTTTAAAATAAAAATAAAAATATGGGCCAGGCACAGTGGCTCACGCCTATGAATCTCAACAAAATTAAAAATGATATTAAGAGGCTTTTTTTTTTTTTTTTTTGAGACAGAGTTTCACTCTTGTTGCCCAGGCTACAGTGCAGTGGCACAATCTTGTCTCACTGCAACCTCTGCCTCCCGGGTTCAAGAAATTCTCCTGCCTCAGCCTCCCGAGTAGCTGGGATTACAGGCATGCACCACCACACCCGGCTAATTTTGTATTTTTTTTTTTTTTAGTAGATAAGGGGTTTCTCCATGTTGGTCAGGCTGGTCTCCAACTCCCGACCTCAGGTGATCTGCCCGCCTCGGTCTCCCAAAGTGCTGGGATTACAGGCATGAGCCACCATGACTGTCCCTATTAAGAGGCATTTTAGGAGTAAAAAGAAATCTGAATTTATTTTAATAATTTGGACCTAGATGGCAAAAGAATTCACATTTTACAGACATTTTTATTTATTTATTTATTTATTTTATTTATTTATTTATTTTTTTTTGAGACGGAGTCTCGCTCTGTCGCCCAGGCTGGAGGGCAGTGGCGCGATCTGGGCTCACTGCAAGCTCCGCCTCCCGGGCTCACGCCATTCTCCTGCCTCAGCCTCCCGAGTACCTGGGACTACAGGCGCCCGCCACGACACCTGGCTAATTTTTTGTATTTTTTAGTAGAGACGGGGTTTTGCCGTGTTAGCCAGGATGGTCTCGATCTCCTGATCTTGTGATCTGCCCGCCTCGGCCTCCCAAAGTGCTGGGATTACAGGCGTGAGCCACCGCGCCCGGCCCAGACATTTATATTTAAACAGGATACATATTTTATCCGTTGAGAAATTTACTTTATCCAAATAAGGAATTATATTGTTTTCAAATTCAAAGAAGAAAAGAATAAGAGATATCTTTAGAGAGTAGAAGCATAAGATACCATTTCTCACCCATCACATTTGCACCAATTAAAAAGATTGGTAATATCTTTGGCCAAGTTTCCTAGCTTCTTTGTACCTCAGTTTTCCTCTCTGTAAAATGGAGACAATCATTGCCCTTACCCATGGAGAAGGAAGATAGCAGCGTGGTTTACAGTAAGGATTCTATAACTGGACTTTCTGATCCAACCTGGCCTGTCCCACTTTTTGGCTGTCGGATCCTGGAGAAATTACTGGACCTAAGGTTTCATGCTTGAGTTTCTCATCTGTAAAATGATAATAATAATAATAGTATCCACCCCAAAGGATTTTTACAAGGACTAAGTGAGATGATGTATATAAAACACTTAGGGCCGGGGGTGGTGGCTCACGCCTGTAATCCCAGCACTTTGGGAGGTCGAGGTGGGCAGATCACCTGAGGTCAGGAGTTCAAGACCAGCCTGGCCAACATGGTAAAACCTTGTCTCTACTAAAAATACAAAAACTAGCCAGGCATGGTGGCATGCGCCTGTAATCCCAGATACTCGGGAGCCTAAGGCAGGAGAATCGCTTGAACGCGGAGGTTGCAGTGAGCTGAGATGGCGCCATTGCACTCCAGCCTGGGTGACGAGCAAAACTCTGTCTCAAAAAACAGAAAACAAAACAAAACAAAAACACTTAGGACAGTGTTCAACATGTCCTGTATAATCATTTTCTATAATCACTTACTATTATCATTTTCTGATTTATCTAAGAATTAATTATATTAACACATGTAAAGGGCTTAGAACATAGTGTTAATTAATGTTAGTTCTAATTATCCAGTGTTGATGAGGAAAGACGAGAAAAGGGCATTCTACTTTTGGAACTCAAATTTGTAGCAACTCTGATAAAAAGTTTACATTCAATCCACAATTCTGCTTCTGGGAATCTAGCCTACAGAAATTCCTGCACAAGTGTATAAATATGTCTATAAGATGCTCATTGTGGCATGACTCATAAAATCACTCCCATTTGTCCCCCACAAAAGGAAAAAATACAGACAACTTATGTTTTCATCAACTTGAAAATAGTAAAATGGCCAGATGCGGTGGCTCAGGCCTGTAATCCCAGCACTTTGAGAGGCCGAGATGGGCAGATTGCTGGAGCTCAGGAGTTGAGACCAGCCTGGGCAACATGGTGAGACCCCGTCTCTACCAAAAATTAGGCGGGCATGGTGGTGTGTGCCTGTAGTCCCAGCTACTCAGGAGGCTGAGATGGGAGGATGGTTTGAGCCTGGGAGGTGGAGGTTGCAGTGAGCAGAGATTGTGCCATTGCATTCCAGCCTGGGTGACAGAGCCACCCATGTAAAAAAAAAAAAAAAAAAAAAAAGGAGAGAGAAGGTAAAATGAATATTGGGTAACCATTAAAGAGAATGAGATATGGTTTTATTTGCATACATGGACCTCAATGGATATATATGATACATTCATTGTTCTTTCATTTATCCATTTGTTGATTATAATAAATTTTATTTTATTTATTTATTTATTTATTTGAGACAGAGTCTCACCCTGTTGCCCAGGCTGGAGTGCAATGGCATGATCTTGGCTCACTGCAACCTCTGCCTCTTGGGTTCAAGCGATTCTCATGCCTCAGCCCCCCAAGTAGCTGGGACTACAGACACGTGCCACCACACCCAAAGGTATCTTTGGTAGAGACGAGGTTTCACCATGTTGGCCAGGCTGGTCTCAAACTCCTGACCTCCAGTGATCTGCCCACCTTGGCCTCCCAAAGTGCTGGGATTACAGGCGTGAGCCACCGTGCCCGGTCAATAATAAATATTTATTGAGTGTCTATTAGGTGCCAGACTCTGCTTTAGGTGCTGGGGACACACATTATGAAAGACAGACACAATTTCTGCCACCATGGAGCCAGCATTCTAGGAAGGACACAACCAGCAAACAAGCTAAGAAGCATCTGCCCACGTGTCAGAGAGGAGACTTGCAAAAAAAAAAGTCACACTTGGTAAGAAGAGGAGGTGGAGGCCGGGCACAGTGGCTCAAGCCCGTAATCCCAGCACTTTGGGAGGCCAAGGCGGGTGGATCACGAGGTCAGGAGATTAAGACCATCTTGGCCAACATGGTGAAACCCCGTCTCTACTAAAAATACAAAAATTAGCTGGGTGTGGTGGCGCATGCCTGTAATCCCAGCTACTCAGGAGGCTGAGGCAGGAGAATCACTTGAACCCAGCAGGTGGAGGTTGCATTGAGCCGAGATTGCGCCACTGCACTCCAGCCTGGCAACAGAGTGAGACTCCGTCTAAAAAAAAAAAAAAAAAAAAAAAATAGAGGAGGTAGAAGAGGAAATGGTTTACAGAGGGAAGTCAGGGAGCTCCCTTTTAAGGAGAAGATATGCTCAGATTTTAATACATCCAGGGATGCAGGTCTACAGATACCTGGGAGAAGAATGTTCCAGAGAGAAAGAACAGCAGGTGCAAAAGTTTGTGGTTTGGAGTTCAGCATTGAATGAAAAAGATATGAAGGAAAATGTGGACCAGGTACGGTGGCTCATGCCTATAATCTCAACACTTTGGGAGGCCTAGATGGGAGGGTTGCTTGAGTCCAGGAATTCAAGACCAGCCTGGGCAACATAGTGAGATCTTGTCTCTACAAAAAATACAAAACATTAGCTGGGCATGATGGTGTGTGCCTGTAGTCCTAGTTACCTGGAAGGCTGAGGTGGGAGGATCACTTAAGCCCAGGAGTTCAAGGCTGCAGTGAGCCATGATTGTTTGATATGGTTTGGCTGTGTCCCCAGATCTCACCTTGAATTGTAAGAATCCCCACATGTCAAGAGCAGGGCCAGGTGGAGATAACTGAATCAGCGATTGCCCCCATACTGTTCTCGTGATAGTGAATAAGTCTCACGAGATCTCATGGTTTTATAAATGGGAGTTCCCCTACACAAGCTCTCTTTCCTGCCACCATGTATGATGTGCCTTTGCTTCTCCTTTGTCTTCTGCCGCGATTGTGAGGCCTGCCCAGCCACATGGAACTGTGAGTCCATTAAACTTCTTTCCTTTGTAAATTACCCAGGTATGATTTTATTAGCAGCGTGAGATCAGGCTAATACATCTGCCACTGCACTCCAGCCTGGGTGACAAAGCAAGAATCTGTCTCAAAAAAAAAAAAAAAAAAAGGAAAATATGTGTAGGCTTCTATTTTTGAAAAGGGGAGAAAAAGAGATAAATATGTAAATAGATAGGCTGACAATGTAACAAAGGTCTGTAATAGAAAAGGCTGCAGCAGAATATGCCACACTGTTGATCGTGTTTACCGCAGGGCGTGGAACCAGGGAGAGAATCTTTCAGGTCTTCCTTTATAAACATCTAATTGTTTCTATGTTTCCAATGAGCATGTATGATTTGTAATTTAGAGAGCAAACAAAATAATGTTTTAGAGTTCTAGAAGAAATGCAGTCTTTTCCTAAAATAGTCTAGGACAGAGTTTTTAACAGCAGCACTGTTGACATTTGCAGTGGATGATTTGGTGGGGAGAGAGCTGTCGTGCGTCTTGTGTGATGTGTTTAGTAGCGTCTCAGCTTCTACCTGCTAGATCCTAGCAGCATCCTCTAATTGTGACAACTAAAACTGACTCCAAACATTGCCATACGTCCTCTAGCGCAGGCGTCCCCAACCCCCAGCCACAGACCAGTAGGAACCGGGCCACACAGCAGGAGGTGAGCGGCAGGCAAGTGAGCAAAGATTCATCTGTATTTGCTGCAGGCACTAGATTATCACAGGAGCACAAACCGTGTTGTGCACTGCACATGCAGGGGACCTAGGTTGCACACCACTTATGAGAATCTAATGCCTGAAGATCTGTCACTGTCTCCCATCACCCCCAGATGGGACCGTCACATTGCAAGAAAACAAGCTCAGGGCTCCCACTGGTTCTAAATGATGGTGAGATGTATAATTATTTCATTATATATCACAATGTAATGATCATAGAAATAAAGTGCACAATAAATGTAATGTGCTTGAATCATCTTGAAATGATCCCCCCGCCCCCCAAACCCCAGTCTGTGGAAAAACTGTCTTTCACAAAACCAGTCCCTGGTACCAAAAAGGTTGGGGACTGCTGCTCTAGGAGTCAAAATACCCACACACCCTCTACCACCCCTGAGATCCACTGGTCTAGGGTAAAGCTTGGACTCTGGAGGCAGCTGACCAGGTTCAAATCTCAGCTGTGTCCCTTGCAAGCTGTGGAACCTGCAATTTCTCCTTTCGGTGCCTCAGTTTCCTCACCTGTAAAATAGGCATAATTATATTGTCTTCCTGGGCTTTCTCTGAGGGTGAAAGGAGCCAGTTGATGTGGTATGCTTAGAACACGGCATGGTAGGTGCCAGCTGTTATCACTGATGTCCATCAGCATCCCCCACTGTCTGTGACTCCTTCAATAGGACAGACCAAAGCCTCTTTGCTTTCACCCTCAGGCTCCCTGACAAGCAGCCCTTCCCAGCCCCAGACTCTGCCCCTGGGAATGGAAACTCAGACGAGGAACAAGGGGAGGAAAAGACGCATTGTTCAGCCTGGGTAGACACCCTCCTTAAGTGCTTCCTGCATCTTTTGTGTAAGGGGAAAAGTGAGATTTATATGATCTGAAAGTGGGTGTGTACCTGCGGGGATAGTTTTCTTCCCATAAGTGTTTCTAAACATGCCTGCGTGTGCCTTTACCAAGGGGTCATTGACCACAAAATCATTTTGGCCACATTTCCTCCTTCCCCAACCTCTGTTGCTCACACGCACAAACACACACACATAGACTGTCTCCACAATGGATAAGATAAAATATTCACATATAAGTGTAATACATTATATAAGATATTAAAACAACTGAAACGTAAAAGATACACGAACATTGACAGTGATGTGCTGCATAATGACATTTCAGTCAATTGACTGAAATGAGAGAGACACACACACACACACACACAGACACACACACACACAGACATACACACAGACACACACACACAGACACACACACACAGACCCAGAGAGACACACACACAGACACACACACACACAGACACACACACACACACAGACATAAATACCCCCACAGACACCCATACAGAAACACACACAAACACAAAAAATAGCTTCTTTCCCCAAACCAAACTGCATTCCTCTATGCGGCCGGCTCACCCCCAACCCCATCTGGTCCGCATTTTGCTTTGGTGGAAGTTAGAAACCACATCACTTTTACTTATGTTTGAGACTGCCTTTTGTTTACTTAGATTTCTCCTTCCCACATACGTGGCTTTTTGTTTCTCTTCAACTTTTTTGACTGTCCTCATTATGTTTTCCTTAAAAAGGAATAATATTCCTGTTCTGAGAAATGTGTCATTTGGCGATTTCACTGTTGTGGGAACATTTTAGACTGTAGTTACACAAACCTAGATGGTGTAGCCTATTGCACACTCAGGCTAGACAATATGGCCTATTGCTCCTAGGGTACAAACCTGCACAGCATGTGCCTGTTCTGAATACCGTAGGCAGTGGTGACACAGTAGTATTTGTGCCTCCAAACCTATCTAAACGTAGAAAAGGTACAGTTAGGATACAGTATAATAGGCCGGGCACAGTGGCTCACGCCTGTAATCTCAGCACTTTGGGATGCCAAGGCGGGCAGATTATGAGGTCAGGAGTTCAAGACCAGCCTGGCTAACATGGTGAAATCCCATCTCTACTAAAAATATAAAAATTAGCCGGGTGTGGTGGGCATCTATGATCGCAGCTACTTGGGAGGCTGAGGCAGGAGAATCTCTTGAACCCAGGAGGTGGAGGTTGCAGTGAGCTAAGATCGTGCCACTGTACTCCAGCCTCGGTGACAGAGCAAGACTCTGTCTCGAAAAAAAAAAAAAAGATACAGTATAATAATTCCTTTTCTTTTCTTTTTTTTTTTGAGACACAGTCTTACTCTGTCCCCTAGGGCAGTGGTGCAATCACGGCTCATTGCAGCCTCAACCTCCTGGGCTCAAGGGATCCTCCTGCCTCAGCCTCCCAAGTAGCTAGGACTACACCTGCTATTTTTTATATACCTTTAATATAAACAGTTGGCTGGGCACAGTGGCTCATGCCTGTAATCACAGCACTTTGGGAGGCTGAGGCCAGCAGATCACAAGGTCAGGAGTTCAAGACCAGCCTGGCCAACATAGTGAAACCCCGTCTCTACTAAAAATACAAAAATTGGCCGGACAGGGTGGCTCACACCTGTAATCCCAGCACTTTGGGAGGCCAAGGTGGGCAGATCACGAGGTCAGGAGATCGAGACCACCCTGGCGAACATGGTGAGACCCCGTGTCTACTAAAAATACAAAAAATTAGCCGGGCGTGGTGGTGGGCGCCTGTAGTCCCAGCTACTTGGGAGGCTGAGGCAGGAGAATGGCATGAACCCCGGAGGCGGAGCTTGCAGTGAGCCAAGGTCGCGCCACTGCACTCCAGCCTGGGCAACGGAGCGAGACTCTGTCTCAAAAAAAAAAAAAAAAAAAATTAGCTGGGCATGGTGGCACGCACCTGTAGTCCCAGCTACTCGGGAGGCTGAGGCAGGAGAATCGCTTGAACCCGGGAGGCAGAGGTTGTGGTGAGCCGAGATGATGCCACTGCACTCCAGCCTGGGCAACAGAGCAAGACTCCATCTTAAAATATATGTGTGTGTGTGTGTGTGTGTGTGTGTGTATGCAAATAGAAATAGTCAAAATGCCAAAACAGCATATTTTAATGCCTTCACCATAAACACAGTATTTGTTTATATTTAATAAATAACACTTTGTCATATTTAAATATATAACACATTACATGGCTTGCTTGTGTTTTCTGAGACAGTCTCGCTCTGTCACCCATGCTGGAGTGCAGCGGCGCGATCTTGGTTCACTGCAACCTCCACCTTCCGGGCTGAAGCGATTCTTCTGCTTCAGCCTTCCGAGTAGCTGGGAGTACAGGCGCCCACCACCACGCCCAGCTAATTTGTTTTTTTTTTAGTAGAGATGGGTTTTCACCATGTCAACCAGGCTGGTCTCAAACTCCTGACCACAGGTGATCTGCCTGCCTTGGCCCCCCAAAGTGCTGGGATTACCACGCTCAGCCATATTACATGTTTTATATTATGGATATGTGTGTATTTATTAATTTAGAGAGAGGGTCTTGCTCTGTCATCCAGACTGGAGTGCAATGCCACAATCACAGCTCACTGCAGCCTTGACCTCTTGGGCTCAAGCAATCCTCCCAACTCAGCCTCACAAATAGCTGGGACCACAGGTGTGCACTATTATACCTGGCTAATTTGTATTTTTATTTTTTTGCAGACGAGGGTCTTACTGTGTTGTCCAGGCAGGTCTTCAACTCCTGGCCTCGACTGACTCTCCTGCCTTGGCCTCCAAAAATGCTGGGATTATAGGCATAAACCACCATACCCAGCCTATGTATATATTTAAAATGTGTACATTTAAAGCAGTGGTTCTCAACCAAGGACAATTTTTGCCTGCCCCTACTCCACCCCCTAGGACATTTTTAATGTCTGGAGACATTTTTTGTTGTCACAAGTTGGGGTGACACCACTGGCATTCAATGGGTACAGAGCAGGGATGCTGCTAAGCATCCTTTGCTCAGAACAGCCCCAACCACAAAGAATTATCTGATTTAAAATGTCAATACTGCAGAGACTGAGAAACTGATTTAAACAAGCAAATACCACACAACCATTAAAATAGTATCTAACATATGCTAAGTGCTGAGAATTTTACATTTATCATCTCTTTTTAATCTTTTTACAACACTTTGAAAGGGGTAGAGACTCTTCTGTCATTCCTATTTGCAGACGAAGAAATTAAGGCAGACAGAGTAAGAGAACTTGCCCAGGATCACACAGCTAGTGAAAGGCAGAGTCAGGATTTGAACCCAGGCTCATCTGAATCCAGAGGCCAGGATCTTACCTACTGTGCTGTTTGGCCTTGGAAAGCTGCCTTGGGTAGTTTGTTAGGCAAAAACAGGTGAGTGTTAGACAAATTAATAAGCATGATTCTGTTATTGGAAAAGAGCAAACATTAGTGTGTACATTGCAGAAAAATCAAACAGGATGAATATGCATTATGCTTTTGCCAGTGGTCCCTCTCTCAGTAGCATCAGTTTAGGGAGGCGTGGTCAGACACGTCACACACAAACACATCCCCTTCTTCTCCCATGGTAGCATCTCAGTGCAAATTGCACATTTTCCACAAAGCACTTAGTACATCATATAATTTTATATTGCCTTGTGAGACTCTTTAATACCTTTCACTCTTACTATACTGTTGGCTCCTTGAGAACAGCTTCTGTGCCTGTTTGTTTGCTTGTTTCCTCGGTTGAATCCTCAGGTTAGCCCAGAGCCCAGCATAGGAAGAATTCTCCATGCATATTTGCCAGATATATAGGCAAATGGATGCTTGGCGTGAGACCATGGGAGACCTCTCCTTCCTACATGATAGACTACTAGAATGTTTGAATTTATTTACATCAAATGCATTCTTTTTAAAATCAGAAAAAAAAATACCGTTTTTAAACACAAATTGGGGTTCATCCGTACAATAAAATATAGTACAGCCTATAAAAGTAAAGTTGTAGGTATAGATTTAATGCATGGAATCCCTATTGTTGCATTTGGTTTTTTGTTTTTTTGAGATGGAATTTCGCTCTTGTTGCACAGGCTGGAGTGCAATGGTGCGTTCTTGGCTCACTGCAACTTCCGCCTCCCAGGTTCAAGCGATTCTCCTGCCTCAGCCTCCCAAGTAGCTGGCATTACAGGCATGTGCCACCATGCCCAGCTAATTTTGTATTTTTAGTAGAGACGGAGTTTCTCCATGTTGGTCAGGCTGGTCTTGAACTCCCAACCTCAGGTGATCTGCCTTCCTCGGCCTCCCGAAGTGCTGGAATTACAAGCATGAGCCACCGCGGCTGGCACCTATTGTTGCATTTGAAAGGGAGAGAGCTAGAGAAAAATGATGCTTGTAGTGTGTTCATGGCTGTGTATTTATGTGTAGATGCAAAGAAAACAAGTTAAGGAATATGATTTCTTCTAGGGGAGTGGAACTGTGGGTGAATTTTGCTCTCCTTTTTCTTTTTCTTTTTCCCTTATTAGCCCTTTTCTAATTTTTCTACAGTGAACATGTAATTCACTTCGTAGCACAGTCAGTTAGTTCTATAAGATGACACATGCATTCCTAAAAATCACTGTGCAAAGAACATTGTACAGTAAAAACCACCGGGCTTATGGAAAAATAGGGGTGGTGGCCTACACTCAAAAACCTCACCAGTGACACATTTTTTAAAAGATGGGAACTTAACAAAAATCATGGCCAGGCACAGTGGGTGGCTCACACCTGTAATCCCAGCACTTTTGGAGGCCAAGGCGAACAAATTGTTTGAGCTCAGGAGTCGGAGACCAGCCTGGGCAACATGGTGAAACCCTGTCTCTACTAAAAATACAAATGTGTGACTGTGATCCCAGCTACTTGAGAGGCTAAGGTGTGAGGACTGCTTGAGTGTGAGAGGTCAAGGCTGCAGTGAGCCATGATCGCACCACTGCATGTCAGCCTGGGTGACAGCAAGACCCTGTCTCAAAATACAAACACACACAATAAAAATTTTAGCACAGTTTTACACATATTAAATTCTTTAAAAGTATATAAACGCTAAGATTAATGGCACTTTTAAAAAGTCCTCAAGTTTGCTTGTGGAAATATGATTCTAAAAAAACTGCAGCCTGTGGGCCATTGTGGAGCGATGGAAGGAGGATTATCTGAAATGAGACAGGGCAGGTATAGATGAGTGTGGCTTCTAACACGTGGTGAGCCGAAGTCCCTGGAGATGTATAGGTGTGTGCATTTTGTGTATACCTATGTGATTCTGTTTACCTGGGTGCAGTTTTCAGTATTCAGCTAGTGTTTCCTGCAAATGAACTTGCACATAAGCAAATGCAAAGTGTATGTTATGTTCATAGATGCTATTGCTCCCTAATATACCAGTCAATTGGAACAAACTTGTGTTTTCACAGTAAAGGTTACAGCAGAACTGACTGCTAGAGCGGGGGAGGGCAGGAGCATCTCAAGTTATTGAAGTACAAATATTTCTGGATTATAATTTCAGTTTTCTGCTTTTCTGAACAGTTATATTCAGGTTTTACAGGAAAATAGTACATGGGTTACATAGGTTTAAAAGTGATAATAGGAAACATCTCTGGAGTTTCTATTATGTGCTTTTTACATGCATGATCTTAATTAATCCTCCCCAGAACCTTTGAGGTAAGATCCACACTGAAGGACCTAAGGCTCAGAGGTTAGGTGGCCTGCCCAAGGTCACACAGCTGTGAAGCACCAGGGCCAAAATTCAAACCCAAGTCTTCCCCGAGCCAAGGCTGTGCCTGTATTCTTTATTCTCTATTGTATTTCAGTTGGACATGATATCAGTAGTGATTTTAAGTAGCAAGCTCTAAGACGGACAGCATGAAGGACAGAGGAAGACCCAGGAAGCTGGACTTGAATGAGGCCATTCTGCCAGGAACACCAGGTAACATGAGGCCATCGTCATGATCCTCAAGGACATGTCCAGTCCTACACACAGACTCTCAGATGTTGGATCAGCAAATCTTATCAACATCAAGACTTACAGACCTTGGCTGGGCGTGACGGCTCACGCCGTAATCCCTGCACTTTGGGAGGCCGAAGCAGGAGGATCACTTGAAGTCAGGAGTTCAAGACTAGCCTGGCCAACATGGTGAAACCCAGTCTACTAAAAATACAGAAATTAGCCAGGTGTGGTGGCATGCACCTGTAATCCCAGCTACTCATGAGGCTGAGACACAAGAATTGCTTGAACCCAGGAGGCAGAGGTTGCAGTGAGCTGAGATCACGTCACTGCACTCCAGCCTGGGTGATAGAACGAGACTCTGTCTCCAAAAAAAAGAGGCTTGCAGACCAGAAAGGGCAGGTGGCAGCCCTCCTTGCTGTTCAGAGCAGTGCTTTGCTTCCACCAGACTTAAAGAGGATGCCACTGTTGAATACATTTCTTGGTTCATTTGGTTTATGGGATACACCCAGCCTCTGAATCATCTCATCATGTGAAGAGCGTGGGCTACACACAAGCCTGGGGTTCAGCTTCAGCTTCACCCCTTGCTAGCTGTGTGACCTTGGGCAAGTAACTTCACCTCTCTGTTTCCTCATCTATAAAATGGGTAATAATAATAGAGTGGTTGTGATGATTCAATAGGCTCATCTGAACAAAGGACTTAGAAGAGTACTGGGCCACACTGATCTCCCACTATATGTAAATGAATGTAATAATTATGGTCACCCAGGGTTGTCCAATATAGCTCATAAATACCATTTTGATCAGAAATAAAAGTTAGTACTGGATGCAGTGACTCATGCCTGTAATCCCAGCAATTTAGGAGGCTGAGGCGGGCGAATCATCTGAGGTCAGGAGTTCGAAACCAGCCTGGCCAACATGGTAAAACCCCGTCTCTACTAAAAATACAAAAATTAGCCATGTGTGGTGGTAGGCACCTGTAATCCCAGCTACTCGAGAGTCTGAGGCAGGAGAATTGCCTCAATCTGAGAGGTGGAGGTTGCAGTGAGCTGAGATCATGCCACTGTACTCCACCCTGGATGACAAAGTAAGACTCTGTCTCAAAAAAAAAAAAAAAAAAAAAAAAAAGAAAAGTTAGTGAAGTAGAATGGCATTATTTCTCAGCTGTTGTTACATAGATGCAGAAAATAGGTCCAGCTAGTGATCTTCAAACTTTTAAAGTGATGCACCCCAGCAGTTATTAAATGTTTAGCCCTCTCTCCAATAGAGAAATGACTATTTATAAACACTATGCATTTAGAATTCTACAACTCCAAACACTGCAATAGCTCCCATTTTCACACACAGTGAGAGCCAAAGTCCTTACTAGCCATAAGAACCCACCCTAGAGGAACCAGCTTCCTCTACTCCCCTCGATATTCCCAGCTTCCTCTACTCCCCTCGATATTCCCAGCTTCCTCTACTCCCCTCGATATTCCCAGCTTCCTCTACTCCCCTCAATATTCCCAGCTTCCTCTACTCCCCTCGATATTCCCAGCTTCCTCTACTCCCCTCAATACTCATTCTGCTCCAGCCTGCTCTGGTCTCCCTGCCTCTTTCCCCACATCAGTCCTGCTCCCACCTTTGCCCGTTGCTCTGGCTGTTCCCTCTGCCCGGAAGCCTCATCCCCTGGAGTTCTGCAGACCTCACTCCCTCACTTTGTTTGAGTCTGCACAATTGTCACCTTCTCAATGAGGCCAACCCCTGACCACATATGTAAAATTGCCACCACCTCCCTCCACTTCCACATTCCTTTCCTCATTTTTCTTTTTTACTGTGATAATTTATTGTATCAGCCAGACGCAGTGGCTCATGCCTGTAATCTCAGTATTTTGGGAGGCCGAGGCGGGTGGATCACCTGAGGTCAGGAGTTGGAAACCAGCCTGGCCAACATGGCAAAACCCCATCTCTACTAAAAATACAAAAATTAGCTCGGTGTGGTGGCATGCACCTGTAGTCCCAGCTACTTCAGAGGCTAAGGCAGGAGAATTGCTAAGGCGGAGGTTGCAGTGAGCCAAGATCGTGCCACTGCACTCTAGCCTGGGTGACAGAGTGAGACTCTGTCTCAAAAAATAATAATAATAATAATTTATTATATCTATTAACTTACTCTTTCTAATACACTATGAAATTGTTTTAGCTTATTCAGCCTGCTATAACAAATTACCATAGATTGGGTGGCTTTATTTATTTAATAGACAGGATCTCACTCTGTTACCAGGCTGGAGTACAGTAACATGATCCTGGCTCATTGCAGCCTCGACCTCCTGGGGTGAAGCAATCCTCCTGCCTCAGCCTCCCAAAGTGCTAGAATTACAAGCATGAGCTTCTGGCATGGCCTCTGGGTGGCTTAAAAAACAAGAATTTATTTGTCACAGCTCTGAAGGCTGAGAAGTCCAAGATGAAGGCACTGCCAAATCCAGTGTCTACTGAGGACCCACTTCCTGGTTCATAGCTGGCCACCTTCTAGTATCTTCACATAGCAGAGAGCAGAAAGCAAGAGCAAGCTCTTGTGTCTCTTCCAATAAGGGATCTCATTCCATTCATGAGGCCTCCACCCTCGTGATGTAATCACCTCTCAAAGGGCCCACCTCCTAATTCCATCACACCGGGGGTTAGAATTTCAGCATATGATTTTGGAGGTGCACAAACATTTAGTCCACAGCAGTAATGTAACTACTTATATTTATTATTTATTGTTTTTCCCTTCCTGCTAGGATGTAAGCCCCAAGAGGACAGGGGATTTTGTTTTATTTACCAATATATCTCAGCCCATAGAACAGTGCCTGGCACATAGTAGGTACTCAATAAATATTTATTGGCTGGATGAAGTGGCTCACACCTGTAATCCCAGCACTTTGGGAGGCTGAGGCGGGTGGATCACCTGAGGTCAGGAGGTTAAGACCAGCCTAGCTAACATGGCACAACCCCATCTCTACTACAAATACAAAAATTAGCCAGGTGCAGTGGTGCACCTGTAGTCCCAGCTTCTCAGGAGGCTGAGGCAGGAGAATTGCATGAACCCGGGAGGCGGAGGTTGCAGTGAGCCAAGATCATGCTACTGCACTCCAGCCTGGGCGACAGAGCGAGACTCTGTCTGAAAAATAAATAAATATTTATTGAATTAAGCAATTCAATAACTAAATGAATTAATGAATATTTTCTTTATCTACATGAAACTCTGGGCTAAGCCCAGAAAGGCAATTATGTTTTGGTAGACAGTTCTAGTTATCAGCCAGGCCTAGCAGCTCACACCTATAATCCCAGCACTTTGAGAGAACGAGGCTGGAGGATTGCTTGAGCTCAGAAGTTCTAGACCAGCCTGGGAAACATGGCAAAACTCCGTCTCTACAAACAACACAAAAAAAGTATCCAGGTGACGTGGCACATGCCTATGGTTCCAGCTACTCAGGAGGCTGAGGTGGGAGGACTTCTTGAGCCTGGGAGGCAGAGGTTGCAGTGAGCCAAGATAGTGCCACTGCACTCCAGCCTGGGTGACAAAGGAAGACTCTGACTCAAAAAAATAATAAAAAGAAAAAGGTTTTTTGTTTGTCTGTTTTTTTGAGACAGAGTCTCACTCTGTCACCCAGGCTGGAGTGCATTGGTGTGATCTCAGCTTACTGCAACCTCCGCCTCCCGGATTCAAGAGATTCTCCTGCCTCAGCTTCCGGAGTAGCTGGGACTACAGTCGCGCGCCACCACGCCCAGCTAATTTTTTTTTTTTTTTTTTTAGTAGAGACGGGGTTTCACTATGTTGGCCAGGCTGGTCTCGAACTCCTGACCTCAGGTGATCCACCCGCCTCGGCCTCCCAAAGTGCTGGGATTACAGGAGTGGGCCACCGTACCTGGCCTGTTTTTTTTCTTTTTTTTGGAGACGGAGTCTTGCTCTGTCGCCCAGGCTGGAGTGCAGTGGCGCGATCTCGGCTCACTGCAAGCTCCGCCTCCCGGGTTCACGCCATTCTCCTGCCTCAGCCTCCTGAGTAGCTGGGACTGCAGGCGCCCGCCACCACGCCCGGCTAATTTTTTTTTGTATTTTTAGTAGAGACGGGGTTTCACCGTGTTCGCCAGGATGGTCTCGATCTCCTGACCTCGTGATCCGCCCGCCTCGGCCTCCCAAAGTGCTGGGATTACAGGTGTGAGCCACCGCGCCCGGCCTGTTTTGTTTTTTTAATGAAAGTTCTAGTTGTCTCTCAAGATCCTGTCTCTTTCTTCCATGGAATTGAATTTTCAGCAGGGCTGAATTTTTTCAGAAAGAAAGCCTACATTTCCAAGTCTCGTTTGTAGTTTAGGTGCGGTCACGTGACTTCATTCTGGCCAATGGGATATAAACGGAAGTGTCAAGTCCCGGGTGGGTATCTTTGCTTTCTCTTTGTTCCTTTTTCCATCTTGCTGCCTGGAACTTGGATGCCGCCATCTTGGGCAATGAGGTCATTCGACTCTGCAAAGCAGAGAACCAAGAAAGAAGCAGCTTGGGGCCGGGCACAGTGGCTCACGCCTATAATCCCAGCACTTTGGGAGGCCGAAGCGGGCGGATCACGCGGTCAGGAGATTGAGCCATTCTGGCTAACACGGTGAAACCCCGTCTCTACTAAAAAGTACAAAAAATTAGCCGGGTGTTATGGTGGGTGCCTGTCGTCCCAGCTACTTCGGAGGCTGAGTCAGGAGAATGGCGTGAACCCGGAAGGCGGAGCTTGCAGTGAGCCGAGATCACGCCACTGCACTCCAGCCTGGGTGACAGAGCAAGACTCCGTCTCAAAAAAAATAAAAAAAGAAGCAGCTTGGGACCAAGGAGAGTCATTGAAGCCTTGGACTACCTATGTAGTGTTTAATTGAGAGAAAATACGCTTTTATCTTGTTTAAGGCACTGGTTTTTTTGGCTGGATGTACATAATAGACTTTTTTTAAACCAGGAATAAAAATTAAGTTAGGCTTCTGTTTAAGTGTGCAATTGGCAAGCCGTTCTCCAACCCCCACTGGCATAACAATCCTTTCTAGCCGCTTTAAGTTGCTGAGCCACCAATTTCTATTATTCCTGGAATCTGAGTCATCTATACTCCCTGTGTTATTACACATAATATGTTATTATGACTTTAATCAAGGAAATATTTTTTTCACTTGATATATTAGTCACATAGCTCCTGGATTATCAGAAACAGCCAGGAACGCTAGCTAGTATTGCATCATTTTATCTGTTCTTTCCTCTGGGGAGTGGCTTAAAATCAGACCAGCTAGATCTAGGCAGGAACTGGATCGTGCTTTCATTAGTTTCTGCAATTATTTTCAGAAGGAATCAGTTTCCAAGGCAGAAGAAGGAATAAATACTATTTGCTTGGTTTTACTACTGAAGTGGTGTAATTTACATAACAGCAAAATTACAGCTTAGAATTCTAAGTAGCAATTATAATGTTTAAAAAAAAGACAAAACTTTGCACTGAAGCAATAGCAAAGAGTGGAAAATGTTAGATAAACTTCACACAAAATTTAAATATTTATTTAATCTCATTTGCCTGGAGGGAAAAAAACCTCACATTCTTTAGCCCTGAAATTGAAATAGAAGAGAACTCTCACAGACAGTAAATTCAATTCTAAAAGCCCCAATGCGGCCGGGCGCGGTGGCCCACGCCTGTAATCCCAGCACTTTGGGAGGCCAAGGCGGGCAGATCACGAGGTCAGGAGTTCGAGACCAGCCTGTCCAATATGGTGAAACCTGTCTCTACTAAAAAATACAAAAATTAGCCGGGCATAGTGGCACGCGCCTGTAGTCCCAGCTACTCTGGAGGCTGAGGCAGGAGAATCGCTTGAACCTGGAGGCAGAGGTTGCAGTGAGCCGAGATCATGCCACTGTACTCCAACCTGGGCCACAGAGTGAGACTCCATCTCAAAAAAAAGCCCCAATGCAGGAAAATAGATATGGAAGGAACTCAAAAACTCATACAAATAAGGTGGCAAATGAACTTTCTAAAGCCTAATGATACATGTGATGTCACCCAAACAAAACAAAAAGCTAATTAGGCATTCTCGTTTTGCCCTTAAAGCCAATCCTTTTTTTCTCCTCTTGGATCCATCCAGTGAGGTTTTATAACCCTCCTATTTGCCCTAAAGCAAATGGGCATTAAAACCATATTTTAATATTAGGTAAGTTATTGGTAAGCAATCTTTGGTCCTAAAAAAGTGAAACTGTTCTTCATTCAATGCATAAGGATTGAAAAAAGTCTTGGATTAGGAGATCAATTTAATGCCTGTCAAATCACTATGGAAGATGCTTTGAGAAACTCTAGCAGTGCCAGTTTCCCCAAAGTGAGGAGTGGCTCCAAAGTGTGGTGTGAAGATTATTATTGTCCATAAACTAGATAATTTAGGTGGTACATGGGTGTGGCATTAAATAATGCTATAAGGCCTGGTGTGGTTGCTCATGCCTGTAATCCCAGCACTTTGGGAAGCTGAGGTAAGAGGATCGCTTGAGTCCAGGAGTTTGAGACCAGCCTCAGCAAATGGTGAAACCTCGTCTCTATTAAAATACAAAAATTAGCTGGGCATCGTGGTGCGCACCTGTAATCCCAGTTTCTCGGGAGGCTGAGGCAGGAGAGCAAGACCTTGTCTCAAAAAAATAAAAATAAATAAAATAACAATAAATAGGCCGGGTGCGGTGGCTCACGCCTGTAATCCCAGCACTTTGGGAGGCCGAGGCGGGTGGATCACAAGGTCAGGAGATCGAGACCATCCTGGCTAACATGGTGAAACCCTGTCTCTACTAAAAATACAAAAAATTAGCCGGGCATGCTGGTAGGCGCCTGTAGTCCCAGCTACTCGGGAGGATGAGGCAGGAGAATGGGGTGAACCCGGGAGGTGGAGCTTGCAGTGAGCTGAGATCGCGCCACTGTACTCCAGCCTGGGCAATACAGCGAGACTCCGTCTCAAAAAATAATAATAATAAATAAATAAATAAATAAATAATGCTACATCTTCAGTCTTTCAGATTACATTAAGGAGAAAGTCTCTGTTTGGTGCCAATAGATCTTTATCATCTCTCCACACTTACTAATTTCCCGTGTTGAACAGACAGCAAGCCCCAGCTGCACAGCCTTTAGCAGATTAGAGTGCTTACCTAGAATTTTATTTATTTATTTATTTTTATTTTTATTTTTTTTATTTTGAGACGGAGTCTCACTCTGTTGCCCAGGCTAGAGTACAATGGCACAATCTCAGCTCACTGCAACCTCTGCCTCCCGGGTTCAAGCAGTTCTCCCAGCTCAGCCTCCCAAGTAGCTGGGATCACAGGCGGATGCCACCACACCTGGCTAAGTTTTTTTTTTTTTTTTTCAGACAGAGTCTCGCTCTGTTACCCAGGCTGGAGTGCAGTGGTGCGATCTCCGCTCACTGTAACCCCGGCTTCCCGGCTTCAAGCAATTTTCCTGCCTCAGCCTCCCGAGTAGCTGGGATTACAGGTGCTCGTCACCACGCCCGACTAATTTTCATATTCTTAGTAGAGATGGTGTTTCGCTGTGTTGGCTAGGCTAGTCTTGAATTCCTGACCTCAGGTGATTCACCCGCCTCGGCCTCCCAAAGTGCTGGGATTACAGGCATGAGCCACCGCGCCCGGCCATTATTTATTTATTTTTGAGACAAAGTCTCGCTCTGTTTCGTAGGCTGGAGTTCAGTGGTGCAATCATAGCTCACTGCAACCTCCAACTCCTGAGGTCAAGGGATTGTTTCATCTCAGTCTCCCAAGTAACTGGGACTACAGATGTGTGCCACCATACCTGGCTAACTTTTTGTCATTGTTGTAGAGATGGGATCTCACTCTGTTGTCCAGGCTGGTCTTGAAGTCCTGGGCTCACACGATCCTCCCACCTCAGCCTCCCAAAAAAGTGCTGGGATTACAGACGTGAGCCACCATATCTGGCCTAGAATTTTTTTCTTTTTTGGAAATTAATTTGTGCCATTACCTGCTGTTTAATTATGAATACTAAGTTCTCCATTCATAATAGTAATATATAAAGTTTCCTGTGAAAATACATTTGTATAAAGGAAAGGACATGAGTTAAATTGTTTTACCTATATCCGTATTAAGTAAAACATTGACTCCTTAGATTTGGCAGAAATTGTGAAGGTGGTACACAAATGATGAATACAGGGAGACACTGGATTGGAGATCCATCTCCTCCCATCTTCTTCTGCCATCTTTTCTATATCTTTCAGGAGAGAACCCTAGAATTGTGGTCAGCAGACTATTCAGGAACATCGTTTTCAGGAAGTTCACAAGATTAAGACTCTTTCATAATAATAATACTAAGCCCTTATTTATCATTTTCACTTGTAGTCAATCACAAGTACAGTGGGATTTTCCAGAGACTGCATGACATATGATATCACAACAAAGTAAATGTAGAAGCTGCTGTGTGTATCTAGCCATCTTGTATAAAGCAAGGCATTAGAGGGATTAGCAAGAAAAAAGAAGTAAAAAATGTTACTCTTTTCACTAAATTTTTTGTTTTGGAAAATTTTTTTTTTTTTTTCATAAAAGTAACGCTACTTTCTTTCTTTCTTATTCTTTTTTTTTTCAAGACCCAGTCTTGGCCAGGTGCGGTGGCACATGCCGGTAATCCCAACACTTTGGGAGGCCAAGGCAGGCGGATCACGAGGTCAAGAGATTGAGACCATCCTGGCCAACATAATGAAACCCCATCTCTACTAAAAATACAAAAATTAGCTGGGTGTGGTAGCACACACCAGTAATCTCAGCTATTCAGGAGGTTGAGGCGGGAGAATCACTAGAACCTGGGAGGCAGAGGTTGCAGTGAGCCAAGATGGCGCCACTGCACTCCAGCCTGGGCGACAGAGAGAGACTCCGTCTCAAAAAAAAAAAAAAAAAAAGGCAGGCTGAGCATAGTGGCTAATGCCTGTAATCCTAATACTTAGCGAGGCCAATACTGGTGGATTGCTTGAGCCTGGAGTTCGAGAACAGCCTGGGCAACACAAAGAGACCATGTCTCTACAAAAAAAAAAAAAAAAAAATACAACAATTAGCCATGTGTGGTGGTGCGCACCTGTAGTCCCAGCTTGGGAGGCTGAGGCAGGAGGATCACTTGAGCCATGATCACATGACTGTACTCCACCCTGTGCAACAGAGTGACACCCCATCTCACAAACAAAACAAAACTAAAACCTCATATCCCAGCTCTACCACCTCTTAGTTCTGTAGCCTTGGAGAAATCACTTCACTTCTCTTAGTTACAATTTATTCATCTGTAAAATAGGAAAAATAGCACTAATAATACCTGCCTAAGGGGGTAGCTGTGAAGATTCAATAAAACTTGTTGTTGTTGTTGTTGTCGTCAATGTTTTTGCCGTCGTACAGACAGGGTCTCACTATGTTGCCCAGGCTGGTCTCAATCTCCTGTGCTCAAGCTATCTTCTGGCCTTGGCTTCTCAGAATGCTGGTATTATGAGCATGATAGCAGGCCTGGCCTCAATAACATTTTGCTTGTAAAAAGCACATAGTACAGTCGGCCCTCCATATCCATGGGTTCCATATCTGCAGACACAAACAACCAGGGCTGGAAAATAGTTGGAAAAAAAGAACAATAAAAAATAACAAGACTACGATAAAAAATCATATACATAAAACACGCAGTATAAACAACTATTAACATAGCATTTACACTGTATTTGTTTCCAGTTTGTTTGTTTGTTTGTTTGTTTGTTTTTGAGATGGAATTTTGCTCTGTTGACCAGGCTGGAGTGCAATGGCACAATCCTGGCTCACTGCAACCTCCGCCTCCCTGGTTCAAGCAATTCTCCTGCCTCAGCCTCCTGAGTAGTTGGGATGACAGGTGTGTACCATCACACCCAGCTAGTTTTTTTGTATTTTTAGTAGAGACGGGGTTTCACCCTCTTGGCCAGGCTGGTCTTGAACTCCTAACCTCGAGGGATCCACTCACTTTGGTGTATTAGGTATTATAAGTCAGCGGTACCCAACCTTTTTGACACAAGGGACCAGTTTTGCAGAACACAGTTTTTCCACAGACCCGCTGGTAGGTGGATGGTTTTAGGATGATTCAAATACATTACATTTATTGCGTATTTTATTTCTATCATTACATTGTAATATATAATGAAATTATTATACAACTCACTGTAATGTAGAATCAGTGGGAGCCCTAAGTTTGTTTTCCTGCAACTAGACAGTCCCATATGGGGGTGATGGAAGACAGTGACAGATCATCAGCAACCTAGATCCTTCATGTATACAGTTCACAATAGGGTTCGTGCTCCTATGAGAATCTAACGTGGCCGCTAATCTGACAGGAGGCAGAGCTCCGGTGGTAATGTGAGCCATAGGGAGTGACTATAAATACAGAGGAAGCTTTGCTCGCTCACCTGTTGCTCACCTTTTGCTCTGCAGCCTGGTTCCTAACAGGCCATGGACTGGTACCTCTGTTATAAGTAATCTAGAGGCTGGGCACAGTGGCTCACACCTGCAATCCCAGCACTTTGGGAGGCCGAGGCAGGCGGATCACCTGAGGTCAGGAGTTTGAGACCAGCCTGACTAACATGGTAAAACCCCATCTCTACTAAAAACACAAAAATTGGCTTGGGTGGTTTGTGCCTGAGGTTGAGGGTTGCGTCGCTCTCTGGTAAAGGCATGCAGGTGTTGGCCGCAGCCTCTGAGCTGGGATGAGCCGTGCTCCCGGTGGAAGCAAGGGCGCCCAGCCGGAGCCATGGCCAGTATAGTGGTAGCAGTTGGACTGACCATTGCTGCTGCAGGATTTGCAGGCCGTTACGTTTTGCAAGCCATGAAGCATATGGAGCCTCAAGTAAAACAAGTTTTTCAAAGCCTACCAAAATCTGCCTTCAGTGGTAGCTATTATAGAGGTGGGTTTGAACCCAAAATGACAAAACGGGAAGCAGCATTAATACTAGGTGTAAGCCCTACTGCCAATAAAGGGAAAATAAGAGACGCTCATCGACGAATTATGCTTTTAAATCATCCTGACAAAGGAGGATCTCCTTATATAGCAGCCAAAATCAATGAAGCTAAAGATTTACTAGAAAGTCAAGCTAAAAAATGAAGTAAATGTATGATGAATTTTAAGTTCCTATTAGTTTATGTATATGAGTACTAAGTTTTTATAATAAAATGCCTCAGAGCTACAATTTTAAAAAATGATTTAGCACAAGCTAAATCTCAAAGCCTTGGTATAATTTTCTTGTTTAAATTTGGGGATTTTAAATCAGATTATAGTTTAGAATATTTGCATATTAATTATGGGCAAGCACACACCATCTGAATAGAAATATTGTTCATTACTCATTTAGCAGATAATTTGGGAGCTATGTCTACTTTTCAAGGCAAAGTGAAGATGACAGTCCTTGCTTTCAGGGAGCCCCCACTTTAATGGGAGACTGATAAACTGGTAATTAGACTATGTGATAAATAGTATGATGGAAATTAGCTTAAGCTGTTTAAGTAGGAACTCTTATCTTATTCGGTGGAAAGGCTGTTCCAGGTACAGGCAACTGGCCTAGCAACTTGGATACTTGGAACCTTGTATGAAAAGTGAATTTAACCACAACTTAGACCTAAGAAATTGACCTAGGGGGGTGTGTGTGTGTGTGTATTCTATGTACATATAAACAATTTTTATTTCATGCATTAAAAATAGTATGATAAAAAACAAAACAAAACAAAACAAAAAAACACAAAAATTAGCTGGGCGTAGTGGTGGGTGCCTGTAATCCCAGCTACTCAGGAGGCTGAGGCAGGAGAATTGCTTGAACCTGGGATGCAGAGGTTGCAGTGAGCTGAGATTATGCCCTTGCACTCCAGCCTGGGTGACAGAGTGAGACTCCATCTCTAAATAAATAAATAAATCTAGAGATGATTTAGAGTATACAGGAGGATGTGTGTAGGTTACATGCAAATACTAGGCCATTTTATAGCAGGGCCTTAAGCATCTGTACATTTTGGTGTTCACAGAAGACTCCTGAAACCAGTGCCTCATGGATACAGAGGGATGACTGCATACATCAGGGTTTCTCAACCTCAGCACTGCTGACACATTGGGTTGAATAATTTTTGGTTGTGCATTGTAAGGTGTTTAACAGCATCCCTGGCCCCTGCCCTCTAAATGCCAATAGTAATCCCATCCTCTCCCCTTCCCATCAAGTTGTGAAAACCAAAAATATCTCCAGGCATTGCCAAATGTTTTCTGGAGGTAAAAGCACCCCTGATTGAGACCCTCCAGCTGACATGTAAGTATTCTATACGTTCCCCCTCACAGATTGGCCCATGGTCTTGGGTTCAGAACAAACAGTGTAATCAAACCTCACACGTCACAGGGGAGAAAATCAAAGCCCAGAGTGATTTGCCTGTAGTGATTGTGTTTGTTTCCTTGGGTTGTTGCCATAAGAAATAGCCACAAACTGAATGGCTTAAAACAACAGGAATGTATTCTCTCACAGTTGTGGAGAACAGAAATCCGAAATAAAGGTATCAGCAAGGCCATGCCCTTTCTGAAACCTCCAGGGGAAAATTCTTCCTCATCTAGTCCAGTTCCTGCTGGCTCCATGCATTCCTTGTCTTGAGGATGCATCAGTCCAATTTCTGCTTCAGTCTTCACATGGTCTTGCTGTGTGTGTGTGTGTGTGTGTGTGTGTGTGTGTGTGTGTGTGTGTGTGTGTGTCTCCCTCTATCATTTCTTTTTGCTTTTTACTTTTTTTTTTTTTTTGAGACAGCATCTCCCCTGTCACCCAGGCTGGAGTACAGTGGCACAGTCACAGCTCACTGCAGCCTCGACTTCCCAGACTCAAGTGATTCTTGTGCCTCAGCCTCCCGAGTAGCTGGGACTACAGGAGTGCACCGCCATGCCCGGCTAATCTTTTGTAGTTTTTGTACAGACAGGGTTTCACTATGTTGTTCAGGCTGGTCCCCAATTTCTAGGCTCAAGCAATCCACCTGCCTCTGTTACAGTCTCGCCCAGGCACCATAATGTAGCATTCTCTCATTGTGAGGTATAACCTGGAGTTCTGTGTTTCACAACCAAGAGAATTAAGGAGCATGGACACAAAGTGCAAGATTGGAGCGAAAGTTTAATAGCGAAAGAAGAACGTTCTCCGCTATAAAGAGGGGACCTGAAAGAGGGTTTCTGGGTTGGTTGGGTTTTTTTGTTTTGTTTTGTTTTTTTTGAGACAAAGTTTCGCTCTTGTTGCCCAGGCTGGAGTGCAGTGGTGCAATCTCGGCTCACCGCATCCTCCGCCTCCCAGGTTCAGTGATTTTCCTGCCTCAGCCTCCCAAGTAGCTGAGATTACAGGCATGTGCCACCATACCTGGCTAATTTTTTTTTTATTTTTTTTTTTGAGACAGAGTCTCGCTGTCGCCCAAGTTGGAGTGCAGTGGCACGATCTCGGCTCACAGCAGGCTCCACCCCCCGGGGTTCACACCATTCTCCTGCCTCAGCCTCCCGTGTAGCTGGGACTGCAGGCGCCCGCCATCTCGCCCGGCTAATTTTTTGTATTTTTAGTAGAGACAGGGGTTTCACTGTGTTAGCCAGGATGGTCTCGATCTCCTGACCTCGTGATCCGCCCGCCTCGGCCTCCCAAAGTGCTGGGATTACAGGCGTGAGCCACCGCACCCAGCCTTTTTTCTTTTTCTTTAGTAGAGATGGGGTTTCTCCATGTTGGTCAGGCTGGTCTCAAACTCCCAACCTCAGGTGATCCACCTGTGTCCGGAATTGGTGGGTTCTTGGTCTCACTGACTTCAAGAATGAAGCCGTGGACCCTTGCGGTAAGTGTTACAGCTCTTAAGGTGGCGCGTCTGCAGTTTGTTCCTTCTGATGTTTGGATGTGTTCGGAGTTTCTTCCTTCTGGTGGGTTCGTAGTCTCGCTGGCTCAGGAGTAAAGCTGCAGACCTTTGCAGTGAGTGTTACAGCTCTTAAGGCAGCACGTCTGGAGTTGTTCGTTCCTCCTGGTGGGCTCGTGGGCTCGCTGGGTTCAGGAGTGAAGCTGCAGATCTTCGCAGTGAGCGTTACAGCTCATAAAAGCAGTGTGGACCCAAAGAGTGAGCAGTAGCAAGATTTATTGCAAAGAGCGAAAGAACAAAGCTTCCACAGTGTGGAAGGGAACCCGAGCGGGTTGCCAATGCTGGCTCGGGCAGCCTGCTTTTAGTCTCTTATCTGGCCCCACCCACATCCTGCTGATTGGTAGAGCCGAGTGGCCTGTTTTGACACGGCACTGATTGGTGCGTTTACAATCCCTGAGCTAGATGCAAAGGTTCTCTACGTCTCTACGTCCCCATCAGATTAGTTAGATACGGAGTTTCAACACACAGGTTCTCCAAGGCCCCACCAGAGCAGCTAGATACAGAGTATCGATGGGTGCACTCACAAACCTTGAGCTAAACACAGGGTGCTGATTGGTGTGTTTACAAACCTTGAGCTAGATACAGAGTGCCGATTGGTGTATTTACAATCCCTGAGCTAGACATAAAGGCTCTCCAAGGCCCCACCACAGCAGCTAGCTACAGAGTGTCGATTGGTGCACTCACAAACTTTGAGCTAAAACACAGGGTGCTGATTGGTGTGTTTACAAACCTTGAGCTAGATACAGAGTGCCGATTGGTGTATTTACAATCCCTGAGCTAAACATAAAGGTTCTCCAAGGCCCCACCAGAGCAGCTAGATACAGAGTGTCGAGTGGTGCATTCACAAACCTTGAGCTAAACAGAGGGTGCTGATTGGTGTGTTTACAAACCTTGAGCTAGATACAGAGTGCCGATTGGTGTGTTTACAATCCCTGAGCTAGACATAAAGGTTCTCCAAGGCCCTACCAGAGCAGCTAGCTACAGTGTCGATTGGTGCACTCACAAACCCTGAGCTAGACACAGGGTGCTGATTGGTGTGTTTACAATCCCTGAGCTAGACATAAAGGTTCTCCAAGACCCCACCAGAGCAGCTAGATACAGAGTGTCGATTGGTGCACTCACAAACCTTGAGCTAAATACAGGGTGCTGATTGGTGTGTTTACAAACCTTGAGCTAGATACAGAGTGCCGATTGGTGTATTTACAATCCCTGAGCTAGATACAGACTCTCCACATCCTCACCAGACTCAGGAGCCCAGCTGGCTTCACCTAGTGGATCCCACACCGGGGCTGCAGGTGGAGCTGCCTGCCAGTCCCGCACTGTGCGCTTGCACTCCTCAGCCCTTGGGTGGTCGATGGGACTGGGCGCCGCGGAGCAGGGGGTGGCGCTCGTTGGGGAGGCTCGGGCTGCACAGGAACCCACAGAGGTGGAGGAAGGCTCAGGCATGGCGGGCTGCAGTCCCGAGGCCTGCCCCTCGGGAAGGCAGCTAAGGCCCGGCGAGAAATCGAGTGCAGCGCCGGTGGGCTGGCACTGCTGGGGGACCCAGTACACCCTCCGCAGCCGCTGGCCTGGGTGCTAAGTCCCTCATTGCCCGAGGCCGGCAGGACCGGCTGGCTGCTCCGAGTGCGTGGCCCGTCAAGCTCACGCCCACCTGGAACTCCAGCTGGCCCGCAAGTGCCGCACGCAACCCTGGTTCCTGCTCGCGCCTCTCCCTCCACACCTCCCTGCAAGCTGAGGGAGTGGGCTCCAGCCTTGGCCAGCCCAGAAAGGGGCTCCCACAGTGCAGCAGTGGGCTGAAGGGCTCCTCAAGTGCCGCCAAAATGGTAGCCCAGGCAGAGGAGGCGCCAAGAGCGAGCGAGGGCTGTGAGGACTGCCAGCACGCTGTCACCTCTCAATCCCCCCTCTAAACAGGACACCCCAACTGCTGTTGGGAATTTGGCCGATGACTGCTCTAGCTACTTCCTGCTGGATAGGGGTGAAGAAGGGGCCCTGCAGTTGTGGTGTCCTTCAGAGGGGAACTCTCTAGGCCAGGAGAAGTGCCAGCGGATCGGTCCAGGGGTCCTCGGTAGAAGTTGTTAGTTGAACTCATTTGGGGTTCCATTTGTAAGACCATCTGTAGCTTGATGGCCTCGATTCTAGAGGAAATAAATTTGACAAGAAGGTTAAAAATACAGGGCCCAAAGGCGAGTAACAGCAAGATGGCTGCCACAGGACCTAGAAAGGGGAGAAGCCATGTTGCCCAACTCCAGAGGTTGGTATAAGAATTTGAAAGGCGTTGTCTGATTTCAGAAGCCTTTTCCTGTAAACGCCGGGCAGCATCTCGTACTATCCCCGACTGGTTAGTGTAAAAACAACACTCTTCCCCAAGAAGGTGCAGAGTCCTCCTTTCTCAGCAGTGAGGAGGTCTAGGCCTCGGTGGTTTTGGAGAGTCACTGCTGCCAAAGAGTCTATTTGAGATTGTTAAGTAAGGATAGATTTCGTTATTTCTTGCAAACTGTCTGAGAAATCCTTTGAGAGGGTGTGGTAGTAGGATAATGAAGTTGATAAACCAGCTATTCTGGTTCCTGTAGCAGTAGCCATTCCTAACCCTATAAGTAGGGGTATTAGTTGTATGGCTCTGCGCTGGCAGACTTGAGCTTTGAGGGGTACTGATAAGGTCTGATTTCCTGGGGCAATGTTAATGTTAGGACTTAGAAAGACTAAGGTGCAGGTGCCTGTCCAGTTAGTGGGGAGGCAGATACAGGTCGACATTCCACATAAGAAGAATATGCCTCGGCTGGGTAGACAGAACTTTACCCTGGCTTTTAAAGGAATAGGGTACACTGTTTTTTCTTTACGACTTTCATCTTTCTTTCTTTCTCTTTGACTTCTCCTCTGTCTCTTCCTCTCTTTTTAACTCTCTCTTTCTGCATCTGTCCCTCTTTCTCTCTGACTCCTTTTCTTTGTCTCTGTTTCTGACTCCCTCTTTGACTTTCTGTCTCTCTGTCTCTTGTCTCTTTCTCTGACTTTCTCTTTCTTTCTTTCCTTCTTGCTGGTCTTTCCCTACCTCTGCCAGCCGCTTATGCTGCTGTTCTCCCCTCTCCTTCTCATTTTGATGGCTTTGGTAGTGTATGACACCCACCTCAGCCTCCCAAAGTGCTGGGATTACAGGCATGAGCCACCGCACCTGGCCAGGTTCCTGTTTTTACAGTTGAATGCAAAGGCTTTTATAAGAAGCTGATGAGGACTGGTCATCTCATTTGCATAAGGCACGAATTTCTGGTAGCTCTACCCTGTACTCCTAATGCACCTTCAGGCCCTTAGGTCGAGTTACTCCATATCACTTTGTTCCCCTTACCGCACATGTGTCAGGGGACGGCATTTTCCATTGCGGGCATGTCTGGGCAAGTCACTTGTGTAGACTTTTTTATCTGTGCAGCTGTGGGCATGTCTTAGGCTGCGGGCACAGATAAGGGAACATGCACAAGCCCCCCATGCGAGTTCCCTTATCTGTGCCTGCAGCTTGATTTTTCTGGCTGTTCTTTGGTTTGAAAGAATTCAGCCGAGAACCCACCCTAACTGCCTGCCTGACCGGTTTCTTCCTTTCTCCTCTCTCACTTTGGCCTCCCAAAGTGCTGAGATTACAGGCATGAGCCACCGCACCCAGCCATGTCTTCTCTTCTTATAAGGACATTTGTCATTGGATTTAGAGTCCATCCAGTTAATCCAGGATGATATCATCTGAAGATCCTTAACCTTATTACATGTGCAAAGACCTTTTTTCCAAATAAAGTCACATTCACAGGTATTGAGGATTAGGACTTAGACCTATCTTTTAGGGGACCACAATTCAACCTGCTGCCAAGAAGTTATATGTAAACAGCTCTACAGCACATTAGTGTTAGAGTTAGAATGCAAGTAGGCCGGGCGCGGTGGCTCATGCTTATAATCCCAGAACTTTGGGAGGCCGAGGCGGGTGGATCACCAGGTCAGGAGATTGAGACCATCTTGGCTGACACAGTGAAATCCCGTCTCTACTAAAAATACAAAAAATTAGCCAGGCGTGGTGGTGGGCATCTGTAGTCCCAGCTACTTGGGAGGCTGAGGCAGGAAAATGGCGTGAACCCGGGAGGTGGAGCTTGCAGTGAGCCAAGACTGCACTGCACTCAAAAAAAAAAAAAAAAAGAATGCAAGCTTAGGTTTTGTGACTCCCAATATTATTACCCACCCTCTCTAAATTTCAATTTCCACATCTGTAAAATGGGCCTAACAAAGAGATCTACCTCATAGAATAGATGGGCTCATAACACCCCAGTTTGTGATCCTAGTTTTATTCAAGAAAGTACTTTGCACAATGGCTGGCTTGTAGCAAGTGCTTCAAAAATGTTAGCTATTTCTGTCGTTATCATTACCATTTTATTATCATAAGGTCATTCTTTCAACTAAGTAAAAAATAATATCCCAAGGGAAAGACTGTCTCAAGATTTAAGGTTATAAACTAGATGGTAACACCAACAATTCAATTCTCTGGTTGGTTGGTTGGTTGGTTGGTTTTTTTGAGACAGGGTCTCATTCTGTTGCCCAGGTTGAAGTGCAGTGGTATGATCTCGGCTCACTGCAGCCTCCTTCTCCAGGGCTCAAGCGATCCTCCCACCACAGCCTCCTGAGTAGCTGAGACTACAAGGCACACACCACCACACCCAGCTAGTTTTTGTATTTTTAGTACAGATGGGATTTCACCATGTTACCCAGGCTGGTCTTGAACTCCTGAGTTCAACCTGACCGCCCACCTCAGTCTCCCAAAGTGCTGGGATTATAAGTGTGAGCCACGACGCCCAACCCAGTTCTCTGTTTTAAACTATCATTTCTCCCTTATCAGGTGGTGTGGGATATGGAACAACCTTTGTAAAGATCTGGTCAAACTTTGAAAGTAAAGTAATGAGAGGAAAGGGTACTTTGTATATTTCTCTTAAGTCTCTGTAAACCAAGAAGACAAGATGGCGTTTGTTTGTCTGTTTGTTTAAATAATTAGACTCTGAACTCCTGACATCCATGTCTAGCTACTTTTAAACAGATGGAATGGTCTCAGGAGGAATTTTATCCCAGAAGAAACTGGGTTCAGGCTGGGCACAGTGGCTCATGTCTGTAATCCCAGCACTTTGGGAGGCCGAGGCGGGTGGATGGATCACTTGAGGTCAGGAGTTCAAGACCAGCCTGGTCAACATGGCTGGTCTTTTCTTTTTAGCTCCCACATATGTGTGAGAATGTGCGATATTTGTATGTGCCTTGTCTGTGCCTGGTTTATTTCATTTAACATAATATCCTCCAGTTCCTCCATTGTTGTTGCAAATGACAGAATTTCATGCTTTTTTATTGCTAAATAATATTTCTTTCTTTCTTTTTCTTTTTTTTTTTTTTTTTCGAGACAAAGTCTCGCTCTGTTGCCCAGGCTAGAGCGATCTCTGCTCACTCAACCTCCTGGGTTCAAGCGATTCTCCTGCCTCAACCTCCCGGGTAGCTGGGATCACAGGCATGTGCCATCATGTCTGGCCAATTTTTGTATTTTTAGTAGAGATGGGTTTTCACCATGTCGGTCAGGCTGGTCTCGAACTCCTGGCCTCAAGTGATCTGCCCACCTCAGCCTCCCAAAAGTGCTGGAATTACAAGCAGGAGCCACTGTGCCTGGCCCCTGAATAACATTTCATTGTATGTATGTAGCACATTTTTTTCACTCATTCATTGATAGATACTTGGGTTGATTCCATATCTTGCTTATTGTGAATAGTGCTCTACTAGCTTTTTCAAACAATTGTAAAAAGTGACAGGGGGACTTAATTTTAATAATATAGACTTTATGTAACTCAGTAAATCCAAAATATCATCATACATATAAGCAATATAAAAATTATGAATTTGAGGCTGGGCATGGTGGCTCACATCTGTAATCCCAGCACTTTTAGAGGCTGAGGTGGGTGAAAACCTGAGGTCAGGAGTTCGAGACCAGCCTGACCAACATGGTGAAACCCCACCTCTACTAAAAACACAAAAAATTAGCTGGGCTTGGTGGCACATTCCTGTAATCCCAGCTACTTGGGAGGCTAAGGCAGGAGAATCACTTGAACCCGGGAGGTGGAGGTTGCAGTGAGACGAGATGGTGCCATTGCACTTCAGTCTCAGTGACAAGAGCGAAACTCAATCTCAAAAAAAAAAAAGAAATTATGAATTTGATATTTTGTATCCTTCTTTTTTTTGAGATGGAGTTTCGCTCTTGTCCCCCAGGCTGGAGTGCAATGATGCGATCTCGGCTCACTGCAACCTCTGCCTCCTGGGTTCAAGCTAGTCTCCTGCCTCAGCCTCCCAAGTAGCTGGGATTACAGGCTCACCATCAGGCCCAGCTAATTTTTGTATTTTTAGTAATAATCGCCTGCCAAGTAGCTGGGATTACAGGTGCGCCATCACGCCCGGCTAATTATTTGTATTCACCATGTTGGCCAGGCTGGTCTCAAACTCCTGACCTCACGTGATCTGCCCGCTTCGGTCTCCCAAAGTGCTAGAACTACAGGCATGAGGCACCGCACCCGGCCAAAATCGCCATTTTTATACTAAGTCTTTGAAATCTAGCGTGTATGTTACACTCACAGCACATCTGTTACATCTTTTTTTTTTTTTTTTTTTTTTGAGACAGGGTCTCACTCTGTCACCCAGGATGGAGGGCAGTGGTGCAGTCTAGTCTCACTGCAACCTCTGACCCTCAGGCTCAAGTGATCTTCCCACCTAAGCCTTCCAAGTGGCTGGGACCACAGGCAGGCACCACAACACCTGGCTTTTTGTGTGTGTGTGTGTGGTTTTAGTAGAGATGGGGTTTCACCATGTTGCCCAGGCTGGTCTCGAACTCCTGAGCTCAAGTGATCCACCTGCCTTGGTTTCCCCAAGTTCTGAGTCACTGCCTGCAGCCTCCAGCCTCAGCACACCTCAATCCGGATGTGGCACATTTCAGGTGCTCAGTGGCTGTGTTTCCATGTTGGAAAGATGGAAACTAGTGGTTTCCCTATTGGACATTACAAGCTAGGAGAGAGCCTGTAAGATGGACCTGAAGCTCCCTCCTCTTACATTTTTAATTTTTTTTAATTAGAGATTTAAAGTTGTTGGGGATGGAATGCAAAAAAAGAAAGAAAGATTTAAAGGTGTTGATAGATATCACATATCTGTGGTGCAAAAGTTTAGCAGGTATAGAATTCTACGCAGCGTAAAGGAAATCTTGCTCCCTCCCTTGTCTTCTGTGCATTGAATTTCCGTCACCAGAGGCACCCACAGTTCATAGACTCTCAGATTCTCCTGTCTCCATTCAGAGATATTCTAAACCAATATGAGCATATATAAACATACATGCATATCCATACACACACACACATATATATCCATACACATACATATATATTTATATATATGTTTATATATATACATATATGAAAAATATATATATATGTTTTTTTTACTCTTTTCTAAATTTTTTTTTAGATGGGGTCTCATTCTATTGGCCAGGCTGGAGTGCAGTGGCACAATCATAGCTCACTGCAGCCTCAACCTCCCTGGACTCAGGTGATCACACCTCAGTCTCCCGAGTAGCTGGGGCCACAGGCGCACACCACCATGCCCACCATATTTTTTGTTTGTTTGTTTGTTTTGTGGGGTTTTTTGTAGAGATGTAGTTTCACTATGTTGCCCAGTCTGGTCTCAAACTCCCAGGCTCAAGCAGTCTACCCATCTTGGCCTCCCAAAGTGCTAGGATTACAGGCATAAGCCACTGTGCTCAGCCCTATCTTTTACTGCAGTTTGTTTTTTTTTTATTTTTTGAGACGGAGTCTCACTGTGTCACCAGGCTGGAGTGCAGTGGCACAATCTTGGCTCACTGCAACCTCCGCCTCCCAGGTTCAAGTGATTCTCCTGCCTCAGCCTCCCGAGTAGCTGGGACTACAGGCGCCCACCACCACACCCGGCTAATTTTTTGTATTTTTAGTAGAGACAGGGTTTCACCATGTTGGCCAGGACAGTCTTGATCTCTTGCCCTCGTGATCCACCTGCCTAGGCCTCCCAAAGTGCTGGGATTACAGGCGAGAGCCACCGCACCCAGCCTCTTTTACTGTCTTTTGTAATCAGTATGGGAGCATGCTATACACACTGTTCTATACTGTGATTCTTCTCACCTAATGCTAACCCTGCTACTTATTAGCTGGGTATCATTGGGCAAATTACTACCATTTTGTACTTCAGTTCCCTCATCTGTGAAGTGAAGGTAACAATATACCCAAATATCTGCTTAAGCGTTGATGAGATAATTGAGTAATGAAACACACAAGACTTAAAATAATGCCCAGCACACTCAACTGTTAGACTTTTTTGTTTCTAGGTCTCACTCTTTCTCTCAGGCTGAGTATGGTGGTGCAGTCATGGCTCCCTGTAGCCTCAACCTCCTGGGCTCAAGCAGTCCTCCCACCTCAGCCTCCCAGGTAGCTGGGACTGCAGGCATGTGCCATGACACCTGGCTAATTTTTGTATTTTTAGTAGAGACTGGATTACACCTCATTGCCCAGGCTGGCCTCAAACTCTTGGGCTCAAGTGATCCTCCCACCTCAGCCTCACAAAGTGCTGAAATTGCAGGCGTGAGCCATTGCACCTAGCCAGTGTTAGACTCTTTTTTTTTTTTTTTTCCTGAGACTGAGTCTCACTCTATCTCCCAGGCTGACTCACTGCAACCTCTGCCTCCCAGGTTCAAGCGATTCTCTTGCCTCAGCCTCCCACGTAGCTGGAATTATAGGCGTGCACCACCATGCCTGGCTAATTTTTTTGTACTTTTAGTAGAGACAGGGTTTCGCCATGTTGGCCAGGTTGGTCTCGAACTCCTGACCTCAGGTGACCCACCCACCTCAGCCTCCCAGAGTTCTGTGATTACAGGTGTCAGCCACCGCAACCAGCTTCAATGTGAGACTTTTATTAGCCACAGAATATTGCATTGTATCTCTCTACTGTAACTGATTGGAACAGTCCCCTTTTAATGGACATTTAGTTTGTCCTCAGCTCCACAACTTAATCTTTTTGCTCTTACAAAGAATGTTTCAATGGCTAGCTTTGTGCAATATCATTTCAACCCCATGCAAGTGCACCAGAGGAGAAATCCAGAATTGGAATTTCTATGTCCGAGAATATGGGTGTGTCTCATTTTGGTCTCACTGCCAAATTCCCTTCCCAGGAGACCATGGCAGTTGACAATCGTACCTACTATGTAGGGAGCCTGCCTGTGTCCCACGGCCTCGCCCTCACAGGGTACCTGCACATGTGGTTTTCTCTGCCAGGCCACTGCACATGGACAATGATACAGCCTCGTGGTTTCCACTTGTCTTTCTCTCCCCTTGGTGAGGATGGACATCTTTTCCTATGTCTAAAGGCTACTCGGATTTCCTTTCCTGGGAACCTTTACTCATTTTTCTTTTGGATTATTGGGTTAAGTCTTTTTTAATCCTTGTCTTTTCTGCCAGCCTTCCCGACCTCTCTCTACAGACCACCTGGCTGCCTTTCCCCCACATCCCTCACGGCAGTAATCCAGACTTACTTTTTGTTGTCATCCTGAGCTGTAATGTCCATCTCATATTGTCAAGATGTCACACAGGAATAGCATATGTCCTTGGTCAAAACATAAGTGTTCCAGGGCAGACATGGGCTTGAGGCCTGAGTCCTGAGCAGACGTAGCACTGAGCCTTGTATCAGACAGGCATTGCGTGACTATTTCTCAAATTTGTTTTGAAAAAGAAAATCAGTGGTAAATAGTTATAAAAAAGAGATCATTGCTCTTACTTGCCACGCTTATTTTTTCAAGCTATTAAAATGATTAAATGTACACATCATTATAGTTATCAAATTATTAACAATTATTAAAATTAAATCTATTGCATTTCTGTAACTAAATTATTAAAATTTAAGCACAGTAGGAAGAAATATTTTCTCTCCCCAAAGAGAGATACTTTAAACAGTTTGTCAAACACTTTTAAGATTTTACCTATGGGCCAGGTGCGGTGGCTCACGCCTGTAATCCCAGCGCTTTAGGAGGCTGAGGCAGCCAGATCACGAGGTCAGGAGTTCAAGACTAGCCTGGCCAACATGGTGAAACCTCATCTCTACTAAAAATACAAAAATTAGCTGGGCATGTTGGCACACGCCTGTAATCCTAGCTACTCAGGAGGCTGAGGCAGCAGAATTGCTTGAGCCCGGGAAGCGGAGGTTGCAGTGAGCTGAGATTGCACCACTGCCCTCCAGCCTGGGTGGCAGAGCGAGACTCCATCTCAAAAAACAAAAACAAACAAAAGATTTTACCTATGATTTTACAAACTTACATATTAAAACGCATAAGGATGTGCATGTATATAAACACATGGGAAGACAGAAACATGTAGTTTTGGGAAGCTGTTAGCAACGTATCAGACTTTACGTTTTGTTCTTCGATTGGCAATTTCGCAGTTTTACCTCGATCCTTCAAAAAATATCGTGCACCTACTGTGTGCCAGAGACTATGTTTTCTTGTTTGATTGTGTGGTTATCTTTTGTTTTTGTTTTTTAGTGAGTGTTTTCCGTGATCAAGAAAGTTTGGGAGGCCAGGCGAGGTGGCTCACACCTGTAATCCCAGCACTTGGGGTGGCCGAGACGGGTGGATCACCTGAGGTCAGGAGTTTGAGACGAGCCTGGCCAACATGGTAAAACCCTGTCTCTACTAAAAATACAAAAATTAGCTAGGCGTGGTGGTGCGCACCTGTAATTCCAGCTGCTTGGGAGGCTGAAGCAGGAGAATTGCTTGAACCTAGGAGGCAGAGGTTGCAGTGAGTAAAGATTGTGCCGTTGCACTCCAGCCTGGGTGACAGAGCAAAACTCCATCTGAAAAAAAAAAAAAAGAAAAGAAAAGAACAAACGAAAGTTTGGGAAACAGTGAGATGATCACAGAATCCTGGGTTTGGGATAAATTTTCAGATTTCTGTCCCTGTCTCCAAACAGAGCATCCAACCTATCTAAGTCAGTCTGGCTAAAGTTATAATTTAAAAGGCTTCCCATGAAAGGGGCTTTACTGCGATCTTAAGCATTTCTCCTGATGTTCACTCAGCTCTGCGCTCTTTGGAATAAATTTATATAACAGACAATAAATGATGCAGTAAAGTGCTCATAGCATGAACCTGTATTGAAGAAGTAAAACCTAGTGAGGTGTTAAATTTAGGAGATAGGTTAGGATCAAAGCCTCTGGGTCCTCATAGTGGTTACCTCTGCTCCTCCAGGTGTGTGACTCTGCTATAGAAGACATTTAGCCCCCTCTAAGCCTTTGTTTTCAAAGGAGTTCATTCTAAAGCCAGTGAGTGTATAGGGGAAAAATTTGAGTATGGTCAAAAATGATCTTGCATATCTTTTCTATTATAGTATCACCATCAGGGACTGGACAGAGCTCAACACCAGAAAATGCACGTGTGCCTTGTCTCTTACCTGCAAGAGTGCACACGGTGGCCCAGATAATTTAAATCAGTCTTCTTTTTCTCTGTCTCCGTTTTCTCTCCACACACCTGGTAGAAATCAGGTAGATTCAATGCAGCTATTGGTGACTGCGCTTGAATAACCATGCTGTAGGTTTTTCTAATTATTAAATATATAATTCATGCAAAGCAACTAGTTCCATGCCTGGCATGCAGTAAGCCTCTAATAAATGTTAGCTTTCCTTATTATCACCATCGCTGCTACTCCTCTATGAGAAAAGTGTTTTTTCTTTTTCTTTTCTTTTTTTTTTTTTTTTGAGATGGAGTTTCGCTCTTGTTGCCCAGGCTGGAGTGCAATGGTGCGATATTGGCTCACTGCAACTCCCTGGTTCAAGTGATTCTCCTGCCTCAGCCTCCCAAGTAGCTGGGATTATAGGTGTGCACCACCACGCCTGGCTAATTTTGTATTTTCAGTAGAGATGGGGTTTCTCCATGTTGGTCAGGCTGGTCTCGAGCTACCGAACTTGATCCTCCCTCCTCAGCCTCCCAAAGTGCTGGGATTAAAGGCATGAGCCACCACTCCTGGCCGAGAAAAGTGTTTTTTCTTTTGAAGAGATTATTTATGCCAGATTTCATGTTTCATTCTGAGTTGAGTCACCCAAGGCCACCCCCAGCAAAATTGCAGACCTGTAATTGAATTGTAAGTGAATTACAAAGCCTCTGGCTCAGGCCAGGTGTGGTGGCTCACACCTGTAATCCCAGCACTTTGGCAGGCTGAGGTAGGAGGCTCATGCAAGCTCAGGAGTTCAAGACCAGCCTGGTTAACATAGTGACACCCCCATCTCTGCAAAAGAAAAAAGAAAAGAAAGAAAAAAAAATCAGCTGGGCATGGTAGCACATGCCTGTGGTCCCAGCTACTTAGGAGGCTGATGTGGGAAGATCGCTTAAGCTCAGGAGGTCGAGGCTGCAGTGAGCCGATACTGTGCCACTGCACTCCAACTTGAGCGACAGAGTGAGGCCCTGTCTCAAAAACAAAACGCCCGGTGCAGTGGCTCATGCCTGTAATCCCAGCACTTTGGGAGGCCAAAGCGGGCAGATCACAAGGTCAGGAGATTGAGACCATCCTGGCTAACACGATGAAACCCCGTCTCTACTAAAAATACAAAAAAATAAGCTGGGCATGGTGGCGGGCACCTGTGAGCCAAGATCGCGCCACTGCACTCCAGCCTGTGTGACAGTGCAGTGCAGTTTGAGACTCCTTTGTCTCAAAACAAAAAACCGAAACAAAATAAAAACCTCTGGCTCAAAGGTAAGAAGGGCAAAACAAAGGAAGAGTATCTGACAGTAGCACTTGCCTATAACTGTCAAGATTCTTTTTAGTGAGTTCAGTGTTGAATTAGTCCACTGGCTTCTGCTTTTCAATAAATCCATACACTCTTTCATTAATTCTCTCTATATTTTGTACATTCTTGTCCTGTGCCAGGCTCTGTGCTAGGCCTGGAGGTACAGTGGTGAACAAGACAGGCAAGGGCCCTTAAAGGCTCCTGGGGGAGAAACAGTAAACAAGTACAATCCAAAAGATGCTTTCTGACTTAAGTGCTTGGGAAGGGAAATAGACAGAAGGGAAGGGAAATAGACAGATGGGATAGTCAGTGACTGAAGGGAAGACCAACTTGTATAGGGATTCAGCAAAGTCCTCCCTGGAAGAGACATCAGAGCTGAGATCTGGGATAACTAAAATGTAAATATCCAGTAATAGTAAAATTAAAATTGTTCAATATGTCATATAGCCTAAAGTGGACATGCCATTTTCATTCTTCCCTTTAAAGGAAAAGCATTTCATTCCCATCAGGATGGCATAGCAGTTAAAAGTCCGAAAGTACCAGGTTCTAGAGAGAACGTGAACAGAAGGAAACCCTTGTAAACTGCTATTTGGGAGTAGCAATTGGCAGACCTCTTTGGAGAACAATTGGTGATATCTAGTTGAAGCTGAAGGTGTGAATTTCCCACAACCCAACAATTCTATGTCTAGTTATGTTCTTTAAACCCTTAAAAATATATCCTCCTAGGCAGGGCATGGTGGCTCACGCCTGTAATCCCAATACTTTGGGAGGCCGAGAGGCCAAGGCGGACAGATCACCTGAGGTTGGGAGTTCGAGACCAGCCTGATCAACAGGGAGAAACCCTGGCTCTACTAAAAATACAAAATTAGCCGGGCATGGTGGCGCATGCCTGTAATCCCAGCTACTCAGGAGGCTGAGGCAGGAGAATCGCTTGAACCTGGGAGGTGGAGGTTTTGGTGAGATGAGATTGATCGCGCCATTGCACTCCAGCCTGGGCAACAAGAGTGAAAGTCCGTCACCAAAAAAAAAAAAAAAAAAAAAAATCTCCTTCAAGAGAAGTAAGGGAAGATTTAAAGTAAAACTACAAAGCAAAAGTACTTCATTCAACAAATATTTCCAGAATGCCTACATGTGACAGGCATTCATAAATGCTCTAAGAAAACCATGCTGAACGAAACCATGAAAGACAAACTGGGGAAGATACACAGTAAATAAAAGTCCAAACACTCATTATCTACTTAATGTATACCCAGTTTGTGGTCCTAGTTTTCTGCAAAAAGAAACTGAGTCTTAGAGAAATTGTCATTTGCCCAAGGTGAGCCCACCAGTGAGATGATGAACATGCCAGCCCAAGAACTTCCTCCCCAGGACTCCACCTGTGCCAAGTCCAGCTTCCCCGCCATGGGAGTCTGTGAGGAAGGGAGGTGCGAGTTTCCCTTTATGCGGGGTGCCTACTGCATGGCTCATACATAGTGTACCGTTTGGGGGTGGGAGTGGGGAGTGGACAGGATTGAAGAACTATCCAGAACTAAAACCTGCATAAAAGATGAGGAGTAGACTTCCAGATTATCTACCCAAGTATGGGAGTAGAATCCATGGAGCCGGCATCATTAACAAGGGAAATGGGAAGAAGGAAGTCTCCTTTCCCCAGGCCAGGGATGCCTTAAGTGGTTCCCTGACTTTTCAGTTTTCATCCTCTACACAAGATCCACATCAAAACTCCAGAATGCTCTTAGCTAGGGACATAACCAAGGAAGACAAAACCCTGGCAAGTGGCTACCATAAGGGGGCAGTAAGGAGAGAAGCGAAGCCAGGCTGACCAGAACCAAAATCAGGTGTCCCCTGGTGAGGAAGTCCTGGCATCAAGGATGGGAGGAGCACAGCATCACCCCACCCAGGGGCCCGGCGAGCCTCCCACTCCTGGGGACAGAATGACTTCATGGGGACACTTTACTTTTGATGTATAATTTTCTAACAAGAAAGTTTAAAAATACAGAAAATAGAAAAAAAAATACAATGAGCAGCCTTGTACCCTTCTTTCAAAATAACAACTGTTAACATTTCTTTTTTTTTTGAGACAGAGTCTCGCTCTGTTGCCCAGGCTGGAGTGCAGTGGCACAATCTCAGCTCACTGCAATCTCCGCCTCCCAGGTTCTAGCAATTCTCCTGCCTCAGCCTCCTGAGTAGCTGGAATTACAGGCGCACACCGCCATGCCTGGCTAATTTTTTGTATTTTAGTAGAGACAGGGCTTCCCTGTGTTGCCCAGGCTGGTCTCAAACTCCTGAGTTCAGGCAATCCACCCGCCTCAGCCTCCCAAAGTGCTAGGATTACAGGCGCGAGCCACCGCGCCCAGCCACAACTGTTAACATTTCATATTAGCTTTTTTTTTGAGACGGAGTCTCACTCTGTCGCCCAGGCTGGAATGCAGTGGCACAATCTCTGCTCACTGCAACAACTCCCAGGTTCAATCGATCCTCCTGCCTCAGCCTCCCAAGTAGCTGGGAATACAGGCGTGTGCCACCACACCTGGTTAATTTTTGTAGTTTTGGTAGAGATGGGGTTTCATCATCTTGGTCAGGCTAATCTCAAACTCCTGACCTAAAGTGATGTGCCAGCCTCAGCCTCCCAAAGTGCTGGGATTACAGGCATGAACCACCGCACCTGGCTGAACATTTCATATTAGCTTTAGGACATTTTCTGTTTAAATTTTTTTCAGATAGTTATTTCCTTTTATTTCCATCTTTCTTTATATTTGACCCTGTTTTTCTTCTTACTGCATTTTGAACTAAATGTTAGCTTATTTATTTTATTTTTTATTTTTATTTTTTATTTTTTTTTGAGACAGAGTCTTTCTCTGTCACCCAGGCTGGGGTGCAGTGGCGCGATCTCAGCTCACTGAAAGCTCTGCCTTCCGGGTTCGCGCCATTCTCCTGCCTCAGCCTCCCGAGTAGCTGGGACTACAGGTGCCCGCCACCGCGCCCAGCTAATTTTTTGTATTTTTTAGTAGAGACGGGCTTTCACCGTGGTCTCGATCTCCTGACCTCATGATCCGCCTGCCTCGGCCTCCCAAAGTGCTGGGATTACAGGCGTGAGCCACCATGCCTGGCAGCTTATTTATTTTTAATCCTTCTTTCCTACATTTGAAGCTATACATTATCCTTTTTATCACTGTAGGTGCATCTTGCTTTTTTTTTTTTTTTTTTTTGAGACAGAGTTTCACTCTTGTCACCCAGGCTTCGGTGCAATGGCTCCATCTTGGCTCACTGCAACCTCTGCCTCCCGGGTTCAAGCGGTTCTCCTGCCTCAGCCTCCCAAGTAGCTGGGATTACAGGCAAGCGCCACCATGCCCAGCTAATTTTGTATTTTTAGTAGAGGTGGAGTTTCACCATGTTGGTTAGGCTGGTCTCAAACTCCTGACTTCAGGTTATCCACCCACCTCAGCTTCCCAAAGTGCTGGGATTACAGATACGAGCCACCACACCCAGCCATCCCACATTTTTTAAAAAAGAAAACTTCTGCTTACATACAAGCATGTTTAATTGTGCAATTTTTTTTTTTTTTTTTTTTTTTTTTTTTTTTTGAGACGGAGTCTCACTCTGTCTCCCAGGCTGGAGTACAGTGGTGCAATCTCGGCTCACTGCAAGCTCTGCCTCCCAGGTTCACGTCATTCTCCTGCCTCAGCCTCCCGAGTAGCTGGGACTACAGGCGCCTGCCACCATGCCTGGCTAATTTTTTTTTTTTTTATTTTTAGTAGAGGCGGGGTTTCACCGTGTTAGCCAGGATGGTCTCGATCTCCTGATCTTATGATCCACCCGCCTTGGCCTCCCAAAGTGCTGGGATTACAGGCGTGAGCCACTGTGCCCGGCCTAATTGTGCAATTTTCATAGATACATAAAGTGAATATATCACCATTATTTAATTTTCTTCTTTTTAAAAAAAAAATTCTACCAACTTCTCTCTTTCCACCATAGTAATCCTACCTCCTACCCAGCCTCTCTCCTCCCTCAACAATACTTAATGGAAATTCCTTTAAGACAATTTTTCCAGTTTTATCTCATTTTACTTAATGTCTATATAATATTCCACGGTATGAATGTGTCAGGATTTTTTCCTTTTGTTTCTAGAGGTTTTTTGTTGGTTTTGTTTTTGTGTTTGCTACCATTAACAATACTGTAATACACACCTTTGAGTATTTGAAACAAAAAATCCCAGGTGTCACAGGAGAAGAAAGTTGTTAACAGTGGCTACTGTGGCAGGTATGATGGGAAGCCCAGGAATGGTGACCTCAGCTAGCCAGGGCGGCTTTCTGTCCTGACTCCCAGCATTTCTTAAACAAGGAGGTCAGATCAGATAAATGCTAGGGTATCTCTTAGCTGACTGAATCTTTTATAATCAAATCGTTCGTTCAGACCAGACACAGTGGCTCACACCTGTAATCCCAGCACTTTGGGAGGCCTGGGCAGGCAGATCACTTGAGGTCAGTAGTTCAAGACCAGCCTGGCCAACATGGTGAAACCCCGTCTACTAAAAATACAAAAATTAGCTGGGCGTGGTGGCGGGTGCCTGTAGTCCCAGCTACTCTGGAGGCTGAGGCACTAGAATTGCTCAAACCCAGGAGGCGGAGGCTGTAGTGAGCTGAGATGGCGCCACTGCACTCCAGCCTGGGTGATAGAACAAGATTCTGTCTCAAACAAACAAAAAATTTGTTCACTTGTGCACCCACCCAGCAGAAACTGAGTATCTTTGATGTGTAGACACTAACCTAGACACTTTGAACTTGACGGAGAAGAGGGTGGAAAAGACTCTGGCTCTTAGGCAGCTAACATTCTGTTGGGGAGAAGCAGATGATGAATGCACAGATAAATGATATCCACTCTATGCTATTAAAAGGGCTAGAATTTGGAAGATGATGGTGAAAATCTCTTTATAAACAGGTGACATTTACGCTGAGCTGTGGACCTGGCCAGTAATCAAATCTGAAATTGTTTTCTATGTATTAGTGATTCTCATAACTTTAAATTTGTATGTGTTCCTATGCATTCATCGTTATTTCTGATTTTGAGAATCAGGGGAGGGCACTTTTTCAATGAGTCTAATTACTAGACCTTCAGGATCTGAGCCTGTATGTAAATTGGAAGCAAATATCTGTTTTCTGAAAATTCACCAGGTGAGTCTGATCCACAGTTGGCCTTGGAAGTAACTTTATTATGGGAGTGTCAGAGAGCAGGTATGAGCCCCCAGACATCCAGTGAAAAGACTAGGGAGAAGGTGGGTGAGGATTTGAATTGAAAAGGCTGTTTGTGCCAGCTGCGATGGCTCATGACTGTAATCCCAGCACCTTGGGAGGCCGAGATGGGCAGATCACCTGAGGTCAAGAGTTCAAGACCAGCCTGGCCAACATGGTGAAACCCCATCTCTACTAAAAATACAAAAATTAGCCAGGCATGGTGGTGCATGCCTGTAATCCCAGCTACTTGGGAGGCTGAGGCAGGAGAATTGCTTGAACCCAGGAAGTGGAGGTTGCAGTGAACTGAGATCGTGCTGCTGCACTCCAGCCTGGGCAACAAGAGCAAAACTCCATCTCAAAAAAAAAAAAAGAAAAAAGAAAGGGCTCTCTGGGAGAACTTTCTCCCCTTGCCCCTCAGATCCTATGCCTTTCAAAATCTTAAACTGCAAAGAGAAATATCACAGGGGCTCCACACCCACACCCCAGGAAACCTCCCAGGACTTTTTCTAGGGCTTGACTTATTTGATGTGAAGTAGATATATAACAAACAGTGGTGGTCTGCCAGAACGCCAGCAGAAAGAAAAATCTAGAATTGCAAATGTAAAACTCCCGCCCTCTGACAAAGATTATGCTGATGAAACTGAAAGCTCAAACAGAAGCAGAAATGATCAGATACCGGAATATCCATGAAGGAAAATGCCAGGGGCAAGTCACACGAGCCATCCCCCATCCCCTATTATTATTCTGAGAATAATAATACCTTCCTCAAAGAGATGTCCTGAGGATTAAAAATAAGACCGTTTTTCATGTCAGGCACTGAGCAACCCCTCCATGCTTAGGGAGAGCTTAACCCAGGTTCGTCTAGTTCCCTTCCCCCAAGCAAATTCCTCCTCCAATGTTTCCAATCTGTCGGAGAAATCCCTGTGGTTACTGTGTACATTATCTGGATATTTAACTAGTAGGCTTACCCAGGTGGCATATTGTAACTTTACTCCGACAATTTGGAAAAACAAACAGAGCAGTTCTGACCTTTTCGACTGGTTTTGCTTCTGCATTCCCTCAAAGCCTGCCCATTCGATAGGATCCTATTTAAAGACGATCATCTTTAAACTGGGAAGTTCCAAACTGCACATGGGGCACGGGTTTGGCCAAGAGGTTCCTTTTTTGTTTTACCACCTTAAAATGCTAACTTTGCTAATGGCCGAGGTCAATTATATAAATGTTCTTTCTTTTGTTTGCACTTATCTGATCTTGTCCTATCAAGGGGCTTAATCTCACTCTTAATGGAAATTACAATTTAGTCCATTTTAGGATGGCCCCGAATCTTTCACAGCTGTTTCAAGGCTGTGTTGTGAAAACAACCCAAAATGGTACTGGGTTTGTTCTGGTTACACAACTGTGGGGAGGTGGGGAGCGAAGCGTGTTTGAAAGTCACTCATTTAAATGTCCTCATGAAATATATATGTTTATTTATATTTATATAAATGTCATGAAATACATAAATTTATATATAATATAAATCTATAATATGTATATAATATATAAATATTATATATAATATAAATCTATAATATGTATATAATATATAAATATTATATATAATATATAAAAATTTGTATATATTTATATTTATATGCAAAGGATTTGCTTCAAGTGATATGTTTGGATCATATGGAAATTTGCCGAACAGAATTTTTGTCTGAGCATCTATACCTCAATCCTCCTTTGAGAGAACCTCTGAGATCTTTGAGACCCTTTGAAAACTCCTTTGAGACCCATTCCTGGAGCTCTGAAAGCTTATTGTAAATTTCTGCTGAGTATGAGAGTGACTGACATAGGTACTTTATTAAACATTTCAAAAAGGGCTATATTAAGAAGGAAATAAAAATCCACCTCTTGTCCAACTCCTGTTTAGCACTCAGGTGTGTTTCCTCCTAGCCTTTTCTCAATGACCTGCAATCAGGATTTTCAACCTTCAGCCCTGCGCCTAAGGCTGCCATCCCTGCTTGTAACCTATCTGCCCATGTTTTGTCTGTGGTTCACAAGCCCTGCTCAAATTGCTGTTTTAGAAAAATCTAGGGCTGGGTGCGATGACTCACGCCTGTAATCCCAGCACTTTGGGAGGCTGAGGCGGGCGGATCACAAGGTCAGGAGTTCGAGACCAGCCTGGCCAACATGTTGAAACGCCATCTCTACTAAAAATACAAAAATTAGCCAGTCATGTGCCTGTAATCCCAGATACTAGGGAGGCTGAGGCAGGAGAATCGCTTGAACTTGGGAGGCGGAGGTTGCACTGAGCCAAGACTGGGCCATTGCACTCCAGCCTGGGTGACAGAGTGAGACTCTGTCTCAAAAATAAAGAAAGAAAGAAAGAAAAATCTAAAATGTTCTTGAGGGAAGGCTGGGGGAAGGGAGGCGGGAGGAATGAATCATTTAGAAAAGCAACCGCAAACGAAGAAGAGCTTTATTTTTGCTTCATAATCGATAGCGTGTCTCCCTTCTCCACTACCTCCCAAAAAGACCCTCCTCCCTCTATTCCACCTTCCCAAGGCACTTCACGCTTTTTGTACCTGGGATGAAAAGGGAGGGGAATTTACTGCCCTTCATGAAAATGTCCAGGGTTAAATTATATACTCTCATGGTAGAGAGAGGGGAATGGGAGTCGGAGCAGTATGGTTTTCACAATTCCTAGCCAGGCTTTAGCCCTGGCCGACTCACTTGCGTCACGATAATACAATTTTGTATGTTAAACAACAGATGTCAAACAGAAGAAAGAGACAGGGCTTCGCTTTTCTTCTCCTGTGGACCTTGTTCCCCGCAAAGCAGCCATTTTTTCAGTTACCATGACAGTGGCAATAGGAGTTTATCATTTTCCCATGCCTGCTGCATGCTAATGTGGAATCAATTCATGACTCGTATCTGGTGGGGCTACCAAGGGATCCCAACCACACACAATCTGGGTCTATGCAGCGGTAGAGAGGGCACCGTGGCCTTTTCACCCTCCTCACAATCCTCAGCTCCCAGTTTATGGAGCAATTTATGTAAAGCAGAAGTTTTTATTTGCCTATTAAAATATCAGTTACAATCAGCCTCAGAACTGCTGATGGTCTAAGCACGTATTGACAAAGCAGGTTTATTGTTGCCTCTTGTGAAAAGAAGTCATAAAGAACAAAGATCACCTAGACAGAGATCATACGTAATATCTAGAAATCATATATGTATTACAAAACAATTTCACTCTTACGTCTTAACGCTAACCTAACTTTCAAAACAAGACCCATTTATGCAGAGCAGGGAAAGAAAGCTCCTTTGAGAAACTTAACTAAAACTGAGAAAATCATAATATTTTTATAAGAAGAACACCTTTTAGTGAACAAATGTGATACAGAAATCAAGAAAAATCACATTTGAAAAGACTCAGAATGAAGGAAATGTATTCTTTAAAAATGAACAGGAAGGAAAAATGGAAAAATTGTTAAACCCTGATGGTAGATACACGAATGTTCCTTATGGTATTCTTGGTACTTTTCTGTATATTTGAAATATTTTATATTCCTAAAAAATGTATGAGTCAAAATCTTTCAGTTTGGCTTTTAATTAACAATGTCTAAGCCACAGCCAAATGAAGAAAAAAGAAGAAACAGAAGAAACGATGTAGCAGGGTAGAAGCAAAATTAAACCCCAAAGTGATTTATAGCGTACTTAGGTTTATTTCCCTCTTAATTTCTAACAGAATGTGGCAGTACTTGTCAGCTGATGTTTGCTTTTTTTTTTTTCCTTCCTAATCTCTTAAAAAAAAAGTGTGTATCAAGTAACCACCAAAATGATTACTTCAATTGTGGGTAGAGTTTATTCTCCAGAATAGAAAAAACAGTTGCTTTTATTTGCATTGTCCTCCTTATTTTTTAGGCATCTGGCACATTTTATTCCTTTTTTGTTATTTTGAGTTGTTCTTTTATCATTATCTGCAGGAAGCAGCATTAGCATGCTGCAGATAAGACCACAGATCCAGATGTGCATATCAAAGGATGAACAGCTACTTATTAAGAAAAACTTTTCTTTTTAAGCCCAGCTTCTGTTCAAAGGAATAATAAAGCCTATGGCGTTAGTGACAAACTGGTAATTCAATGCCTTGTCACCGCCATGCATTGGAATGGAAAAAAAGGAGGGGGAGGTCAAAGAAATTGGTAAGGTCCACATTTTAGAAAGCTGAAAAGGCAGAACTAGTGTAAAAGTTCATCTTCTCCAGATGCATGCATTTATATCCTGCTGTGTTTATACACTTTTTTTTTCTGGGGGAAAGGAAAGAGCCACAAAAATGGGCTGGCTGCTACGATTAAGGATGGATTCCAAATCACCAAAGTTATTTTTAGAAGAATGAAATATGTTTCCATTGAAAACATCTGATTTCACCATCGACCTCTGGTTCCTTTGTGCTTGAAAATATACTTAATAACACCAGCCGTGCATATCTGTAAAAGAGTCCACACTGAGAGTTTGCAAAGTCAATCTAAATGTCTCTTTCACTGTTTCTCTGTTTCTAACATTAGGCCACTCCCCTCTTGCTAGGATGTGTATGTGTCTTCTGTATCTCTTGCAGGAATTTACATCCATAAATGCACATATCTACACACATACATGCATAAATGTATATCTATACACATATATTGCCATAATGACAATAATGTACATACCATAATGACAATCATGTACTTCTTTTATCTCACTCAGCTATTAGACTTGCCAGTCTTTCCAAATTGATACATGTAAGTCCGCCTCATTCTTTTTTATTTATATAGCCCATGGATGGATATATCATGGTATATACAACCACTTCTCTTTTAGTGGCCATTTAAGGTTTTTCAAATTTTTCACGATTGCCAACAATGATGCAATACGTGCCTTCATTCAGTTATTTTTGTGAGCTGGTCTTCTCTCGTGATGTGTTACTTTTGTTTCATTCTCTCTGTTATCCAATAAAGATTTCTTTAAGTCTCTGAGAAAACTTATGCATCTATATTCTTAAACCTAAAATAAATTAGATTTAGAAATGTCAGTCTCTAACTTTTTCCTTAGACGTAAGATTTCAGAAAACGGTCACATGTAAATTCATTCTGAGGCTCTGCCTTTGTTCTTGGGTTCCTAAACTGAGTTTTATTACTGACTAAATGACTTCGACTGAAGTAATATTTACAAGGATTCTTTTAAAAGTAGTTATCTGAGTCTTAAGTCTGTGAAACTAGCATTGGAGTTTTTTTAAAAACATGATTAACAACAAAAGAAAAAAAACAATAAACAATAAATAAAAATAAAATATAAGAAAAAAAAATTAGCCTTCCCATTTGGTAAATAAGCAACAATGAAGTGAAGAAACTCTGCCCAGGGCATAGGCCTACTAAATTAATTTTACCATAAAAATGATAGTGGTAAGCTGGGCACAGTGGCTCATACCTATAATCCCAGCACTTTGGGAGGCCTACGTGGGAGGATCACCTGAGGTCAGGAGTTCGAGACCAACCTGGCCAACATGGAGAAACCCCGTCTCTACTAAAAATACAAAAATTAGCTGGGCATGGTGGTGCGGGCCTATAATCCCAGCTCTACTCAGCAAGCTGAGGCATGAGAATTGCTCAAACCCAGGAGGTGGAGGTTACAGTGAGTCAAGATCACACCACTGCACTCCAGCCTGGGTGACAGAGCGAGACTCTGTCTCGAAAAATAAATAAAATTTTAAAAATGAGACCGGGCACAGTGGCTCACGCCTGTAATCCCAGCACGTGGGAGGCTGAGGCGGGCGGATCACCTGAGGTCAAGAGATCGAGACCATCCTGGCCAACATGGTGAAACCCCGTCTCTACTAAAAATACAAAAATTAGCTGGGCATGGTGGCACATGCCTGTAATCCCAGCTACTCAGGAGGCTGAGGCAGGAGAATTGCTTGAACCTGGGAGGTGGAGGTTGCAGTGAGCTGAGATCGTGCCACTGCACTCCACCCTGGGTGACAGAGCAACAGTCCATCTCAAAAAAAAAAAAAAGGCATTAGGTATTTCAATATTTTCATACTAGTTGACTTACTTGTATGTGTGTGTGTTAGAAATATTTCAAATCTTTTCTTGTGGCTATTTTGAAATACACAATACATTCTTGTTAACTACTGTCACCCTACTGTGTTATAGAACACTAGAACTTACTCCTTCTATCTGATGATGTGCTTGCACCCATTAACCATCCTCTCTTCATCCCCAACCCCCTAGTTAACTGATTTACAGTGGCATGTACATATTTTCCCATTAAAAAAATCATTATTGTCAGCTGTCTCTAAGATTGGAAAGATAGGCTTCTTATAAAAATTTAACCAGTTTATTTTTTAAAAGAATATTTATAAGGTAGTGTACAATTATCTTACATCCTTATTATTTAACTTTTCATGGGTGTATATCCACATGGTTCAAAAGTCTAAAACTAGGCCTGGTGAGATGGCTCATGCCTGTAATCCCAGCACTTTGGGAGGCTGAGGCAGATGGATATCCTGAGGTCAGGAGTTTGAGACCAGCCTGGCCAACATAGTGAAACCCCGTCTCTACTAAAAATACAAAAAAATTAGCTGGGCATGGTGGCATGTGCCTGTGGTCTCAGCTACTAGGGAGGCTGAGGCAGGAGAATCACTTGAACCAGGGAGGTGGAGATTGCAGTGAGCCAAGATTGCACCATTGCACTCTAGCCTGGGCAACAGAGCAAGACTCTGCCAAAAAAAAAAAAAAAATAGACACATTAACAAAGAAAAAATATTCATAAAAGTCTCGTGACGGTAGAAGTCTTGATCCATGATCTTAGGAAAAGCTGTTCACATCAAGGATGCCATCTTCTTCTGGGGAGAGACTTCCTTGGTTAGCTTTACCTTAAAGGTTCCAATGGGTGTACAGTTCCAAGAGTGTAGAGGCACCCTTTTCATTTGTGAGATTATGAACGCAAGGTTCAAGATCCTGAAGTTTTCTTGCAGTGTGGATGGCAAGGACAGTCTTTCTCTGATGTTCTCAGAAGATCCAATCTTCGGGTTCTACATTGTGAAGGGGTTGACTATTCTCAGTGAAACATAAAAAGCTTTCTTTACCTGATGAAAATGCAGGAGAGTATAATAATCTACTGTGATAACATCAGCCCTCTTGCATGGGAGAGCTTTTATACAACCAGAAAATATGCACTAAAAGTGACAATTGAGAGCTGGGCACTGTAGCTCATGCCTGTAATCTCAGCACTTTGGGAGGCCAAGTTGGACGGATCACCTGAGGTCAGGAGTTCGAGACAAGCCTGACTAACATGGTGAAACCCCGTCTCTACTAAAAATGAAAAAATTAGCTGGATGTGGTGGCACACCTGTAATCCCAGCTACTTGGGAGGCTGAGGCAGGAGAATCGATTGAACCCGAGAGGCAGAGGTTGCAGTGAGCTGAGATCGTGCCACTGCATTCCAGCCTGGGTGACAGAAACTCTGTCTCAACAAAAAAACAAAAATGACAATTAGGCCAAGCGCAGTGGCTCACGCCTGTAATCCCAGCATCTGGGAGGCCAAGATGGGCGGATCACCTGAGGTCAGGGGTTCGAGACCAGCTTGGCCAGTATGACGAAACCCTGTCTCTACTAAAAATACAAAAATTAGCTAGCATGGTGGCGCATGCCTGTAGTCTCAGCTACTAAGGAGGCTGAGGCAGGAGAATCACTTGAACCCAAGAGGTGGAGGTTGCACTGAGCCGAGATCGCATCATTGCATTCCAGCCTGGCCAACAAGAGCGAAACTCCGCCTCAAAAAAAAAGAGAGAGACAAGGAGCCTTTAAAAAGCTGCAGGTGCTGCTAACAGACTTTAAATTCATAAGCAAACAGTAAAGGAGACAGTGTTGGCCATTAATAAGTAAACTGAAGAAACCATAATTGTGACTCAGGGGAAGGGAACCACTTTCACCTAGGAAACTGTTAGGGAAGGCTTCCTGGAGGAGGGAGTATTTGAACTGAGACTGAATGACAAAGAACCAGCCACATGAACATCTTGAGAAGAGCATTTCCAACAGCGAGGCCAGCCAGGACAGATGGCCTGAGAAGGAAAGAAGGCAAGGTTGGAGCTGCATAAAGTAGACCAACGTGGTCAGAGTCAGACAGGAGAAGGTCTTCTTTGTACAAAGAGAGAGGGAAGGAAGTCATCAGAGGGTTGTTCTTGTTTCGATTTGTGGTTGAGGAGTTGCATTTTTAAATAAAACAAAAGTGTATGAGGCAGATATTAAGTTACTTTTACAATTTTCTAGCCAGGCACTTTGGTTCATGCCTGTAATCCCAGCACTTCCTGGGGCTGAGACAGACAGAACAATTGAGCCCAGGGTTTGAGACCAGCCTGGCCAACATAGTGAAACCTCATCTCTACTAAAAATACAAAAATTAGCCAAGCATAAGGGCACACACCTGTAGTCACAGCTACTCGGGAGGCTGAGGCACGAGAATCACTTGAACCCAGGAGGTGGAGGCTACAGTGAGCCAAGATTGTGCCACTGTACTCCAGCCTGGGCAACAGAGTGAGACTCTGTCTCAGAAAAAAAAAAAAAAAAAAAGTTACTTTTACAATTTTCTTTTTCTTTTTTTTTTTTTTTTTTGAGATGGAGTCTCGCTCTGTCACCAGGCTGGAGTGCAGTGGTGTGATATCGGCTCCCTGCAACCTCTGCTTCCTGGGTTGAAGCGATTTTCCTGCCTCAGCCTCCCGAGTAGGTGGGACTACAGGCGCACATCACCACGCCCAGCTAATTTTTGTATTTTTAGTAGAGACGGGGTTTCACCATGTTGGCCAGGATGGTCTCAATCTCTTCACCTCGTGATCAGCCCACCTCGGCCTCCCAAAGTGCTGGAATTACAGGCGTGATCCACCGCACCTGACCTTCCTTCTTTTCTTTAAAAAATTTTATTTTAAGTTCCAGGGTACATGTGCAGGATATGCAGGTTTGTTACGTAGTTAAACGTGTGCCATGGTGGTTTGCTGCACCTGTCCACCCATCACCTAGGTATTAAGCCTGGCATGTATTAGCTCTTTTTCCTGATGCTCTCCCCAGCCCCTGCCAACCCCCGACAGGCCCCAGTGAGTGATGTTCCCCTCCCTGTGTCCAACCCCCGACAGGCCCCAGTGAGTGTTCCCCTCCCTGTGTCCATGCGTTCTCACTGTCAGCTCCCATCTATAAATGAGAACATGCGGTGTTCGGTTCTCTCTCTTTTTTTTTTTTCTTTTTTGAGAGGGAGTCTCACTCTGTCACCCTGGCTGGAGTGCAGTGGCGCAATCTCGGCTCACTGCAAGCTCCGTCTGCTGGGTTCACGCCATTCTCCTGCTTCAGCCTCCCGAGTAGCTGGGATTGCAGGTGTCCACCACCACGCCTGGCTAATTTTTTGTATTTTTAGTAGAGACGGGGTTTCGCCTGTTAGCCAGGATGGTCTCGATCTCCTGACCTCGTGATCCACCCGCCTCGGCCTCCCAAAGTGCTGGGATTACAGGCATAAGCCACTGCGCCCAGCCACAGTGTTTGGTTTTCTGTTCCTGTGTTAGTTTGCTGAGGATAATGGCTTCCCGCTTCATCCACATCCCTGCAAAGTATTCCATGTCCCTGCAAAGTATTCCACGTCCCTGCAAAGTATTCCATGGTGTATATGTACCACATTTTCTTTATCCAGTCTATCACTAATGCGCATTTGGGTTGATTCCATGTATTTGCTATGAACATATGCGTGCATGTGTCTTTATAATAGAATGATTTCTGTTCCTTTGGGTATATACCCAGTAATGGGATTGCTGAGTCAAATGATATTTTCAGTTCTAAATCTTTGAGGAATCGCCACACTGTCTTCTACAATGGCGAATTAATTTACATTCCTGCCAACAATGTAAAAGCATTCCTATTTCTCCACAACCTCACCAGCATTGGTTGTTTTTTGACTTTTTAATAATCGCCATTCTGACTGGCATGAGATGGTATCACATTGTGGTTTTGATTTGCATTTCTCTAATGATCAGTGATATTGAGCTTTTTTTTCATCTGTTTGTTGGCCACATGTATGTCTTCTTTACTTTTACAATTTTCTAACAACTCAGCATGCAAAAGTCACGTTTGTTGTTGTTGTTTTTTGAGATGGAGTCTCGCTCCGTTGCCCAAGCTGGAGTGTAGTGGCGTGATCTCGGCTCACTGCAACCTCTGCCTGCCAGGTTCAAGCAATTCTCCTTCCTCAGCCTCCTAAGTAGCTGGGATTATAGGTGCACACCAACATGCTTGGCTAATTTTCTTGTATTTTGAGTAGAGATGGGGTTTCACCATGTTGGCCAGGCTGGTCTCAAATTCCTGACCTTGTGATCCGCCCACCTTGGCCTCCCAAAGTACTGAGATTACAGCCTTGAGCCACCATGCCCAGTCTTTTTCTTTTTTTTTTTTTTTAAGAGATGGGATCTCACTATGTTGCCCAGGCTGGGCTGGAACTCCTTGGCTCAGGAGATCCTCCTGTCTCAGCTTCTTGAGTAGCTGAGACTACAGGCATGTGCCACCATGTCTGGCAATGTTTATTGTTTTAAAGTCTCTATTCATGTCAAGCTTTAGTCATGGTTTAAATAACAGTTGACTTTTTATTGAAATAAAACTACGGTATTTATGCAGTCTAATTCTAGAGAGCCCAATGACGTGGAAATAATGTCTTCATAAAAATTATAGTAAAGGCCGGGCATGGTGGCTCAAGCCTGTAATCCCAGCACTTTGGGAGGCCGAGGCAGGTGGATCACGAGGTCAGGAGATGGAGACCATCCTGGGTAACATGGTGAAACCCTGTCTCTACTAAAAATATAAAAAAAAAAAATTAGCCGGGCGTGGTGGCGGGCACCTGTAGTCCCAGCTACTCAGGAGGCTGAGGCAGGAGAATGGCTGAACCCAGGAGGCGGAGGTTGCAGTGAGCTGAGATCACGCCATTGCACTCCAGCCTGGGTGACAGAGCAAGACTCCATCTCAAAAAAAAAAAAAAAGCAAATCAATATTTGAAAATAGAATCTAGGCATTGTAATGCTATAAAAACTTGAATATGAGCACTTGTGGCATCAACTAAATAATAGCAGTTAAACCAGAAAGAGATCAATCAATGACTTTTTTTTTTTTTGAGACAGAGTTTTGCTCTTATTGCCCAGGCTGGAGTGCAATGGTACAATCTCAGCTCACTGCAATCTCCACCTCCCAGGTTCAAGCAAGTCTCCTGCCTCAGCCTCCCAAGTAGCCTCCCACCACGCCCGGCTAATTTTGTATTTTTGGTAGAGATGGGGTTTCACCATGTTGGTCAGGCTGGTCTCTAACTCCTGACCTCAAGTGATCCAGCCGCCTCGGCCTACCAAAGTGCTGGATTACAGGCGTGTGTGAGCCACCGGCCAGCCCCAATCAATGACTTTTAAAGAGAGAAAGACGGCTGAGCATAGTGGTAGACCGTGGCTGTTGGCTTTCGAGGTGTGAGCCAATGGTGCCAGAGCCTATGGAGGTGGCCATAGAGTTTGACTCAAGGGGTTGAATTCAGGATTAAGGGAGATAAATGTGGCACATGAGTGTCATCCAACAAAGGTGCTGTGGCGGCTGGGCGCAAGTGGCTCACGCCTATAATCTCAGCACTTTGGGAGGCCAAGGCAGGTGGATCACGAGGTCAGGTGTTCGAGACCAGCCTGACTAACATGGTGAAACCCCGTCTCTACTAAAAATACAAAAATTAGCCAGGCATGGTGGCATGCGCCTGTAATCCCAGCTACTCAGGAGGCTGAGGCAGGGGAATAGCTTGAACTCAGGAGGCAGAGGTGGCAGTGAGCCGAGATCACGCCACTGCACTCCAGCCTGGGTGACAAGAGTGAAACTCTGTCTCAAAAAAAAAAAAAAGCGCGGGAAAGTGCTGTGGCTGTTTGTGTTCTGGGTGATGTTTCTGACCATGTGATCACTGGTGCCATTCAAACTGTCTCTGGGGAGCCTTTCTAGCCAGCTCCCCAGAAAAGATTGCTATGGCCTTTGGGATGCATTTCTTCCCAGTATTCAGTGCCACATTGTCTGCTCCCAAGCTCCTGAGAGCCTCAGAGAAGAAAGCATGTGGATGCTTTCTTCTTGTGTGAAAGCTTCTTGTGTGGATGCTTTCTTCATGTGAAAGCATAAGGATGTCTAGGGGCAGGATGCAGAGTGTGCAGAGCACTGGGCCAGGCCTGCGTCAGCTGACTCTACTGCGCCTCAGTTTTCTCATCTGTGTAACTGGGCTGGTGGCAAGATGATAGTTCTGATATTTTGTAAATCTGTAGGGTGAATTTTTCAGTTGAACAAGTTATACATTCACATGGTACCAAATTCAAGCAGTGCCAAAGAGTAGACTATTTTCTTTCCCCATTACCCACCAGCCATTCAGTTTCCCTCCCTGAAGCCAATGGGTTAATCATTTTCTTGTTTATCCTTCCAGAACAACTCCTTGCACAATAATGCACATTTATAAAACCTTAACAATGATAAATACCATAACACCAGTTTGTGCCTTGCTTTTTAATTCACCTGCATAGGACGGGGGCATTCATATCAGCTAATATTAGGTTGGTGCAAAAGTAATTGTGGTTTCTGCAATTACTTTTAATACCTCCTCATTCTTATGATGCCTGCATAATGTTCTTCAGTAAGGAGGTACCATAATTTCTTTGGCCAGTCTACTATTGATGAACAAGCAACTTGGCAATATTTGCCAAAATTTACCATGCATATTTTACTTTGATGCCGCTATTTTATTTCTAGGAATTGATCCAGCAGATATTCTCCCTGGTGTGAGATGTTTGATGTTCTCACTGGTGGAGAATCTCTGCTGGATCAATTTCTATAAATAAAATATTAATTCTTCCCATCCATGAACATGGGCTATCATTCCATTTATTTGTATCTTCTTTAATTTCTTTCATCAATGTTTTATAGTTTTATAGTGCACAGATCTTGCACCTCCTTGGTTAAATTGTGAAAATTACGTACCAGTATACAATTTTAAGTAACATTTATTACATAATTAAATACATGGTTATTCTGGCTGGGCTTGAGTGTACTGGTGCAATCATAGCTTACTATAACTTCAAACTCATGGGCTCAAGCATTTTTCCCACCTCAGCCTCCCAAGTAGTTGGGACTATGGGTGCACACACCACTATGCCTGGCTAATTTTTTGTAGAGACAGGGTCTCACTATGTTTCCCAGGCTTGTCTCACACTTCCAGCCTCAAGTGATCCTCCTGCTTTAGCCTCCCAAAATGCTGATATTACAGGCTTGAGCCACCAGACCGATCTACATGCTGAATTTTTTAATTTTTTAAGGCAACAGAAGATTTTATAAGAGATAAACAGAGGCCAGGCACGGTGGCTCATGCCTGTAATCCCAGCACTTTGGGAGGCTAAGGCAGGCAGATCACCTGAGGTCAGGAGTTCGAGACCAGCCTGGCCAATATGGTGAAACCCTGTCTCACTAAAAATACAAAAATTACGCAGGTGGGGTGGTGGGTGCCTGTAATCCCAGCTACTTGGGAGGTTGAGGCAAGAGAATTGCTTAAACCCAGGAGGCAGAGGTTGCAGTGAGCCGAGATCACACCACTGCACTCCAGCTTGGGCGACAGAGCGAGACTCCGTCTTAAAAAAAAAAAAAAAAAAAAAAAAAAGAAGAAACAGAATAACACAATGTTTAGGAAAGAAGCTTCCAAAATAGTCCACATCTAAACACCAGCTTTAAGACTTCCTGGATTAGCTGCTTTTCCTTTCTGAACCTCAGTTTGTTCATCTGTAGAATGGACATAATCATGTCCACCTCATAGGGTCATAGTGGGGATGAAATATTAAGCGTTCAATAAATGGTGGCTGCTATTATGCTTACTGTTATAATTATCATCATTATTTTTACTTAACTTTTATCTTTGTTTTGGATAAAATATACCTGATGGGTTCTCTGATGTGGAACAGGCTCAGAATCCTGAAATGAGGAAAGCACTATTCCACAACCTCCTATTGCAGCAGAAACCCTCATCTTTTCCTCTAAAAATATGAGTGTGTATAATGTGTCACGTGTTAACAGGCTCCAGGGTTTTGAGCTGTGGTGTCTACCTCCAGGTTTCCTAAGAGGTCAAATGACCTCCAGGTTTCATTTAAGTTTTCTATTATTCTCTTCTGAAAGGGACAATGGAGCTCTTGTTTGAACGGCTTTCGTGAGCCCAAAGGAGAATTTGGTCATTATAGACAGGACAAAAGATTCGCTTTCCATACATTAGTTTGTCTGTTGCTTTCTTAATGCAAGGTTGGGTAGGGAAATATAGACAGTGGGGAGGAAAAAAAAGATTATTTTGTGTCCACAGATAGATGTCAATATTTGACAGCAATAAATGGAATTTCATATCACATCTTTGCAAACATAAAAATTGTGCAAGTAAGAAGTCCTGTTAAGTTTTCACATTCTCTCTTTTCCACTGGTCTTCAACCACCACTGTGCTGTGTGATGTTTATTAGATCAATAGAAAGAAGTGAGGGAGCAACAACACAAAGAATTGGTTTTGTTGAAATTTTAGTTGCTTCTGTCCCCTCAAAATAAAACATATATGGCCGGGCACGGTGGCTCACACCTGTAATCCCAGCACTTTGGGAGGCCGAGGCGGGCAGATCACCTGAGGTCAGGAGTTCAAGGCCAGCCTGGCCAACATGGTGAAACCCCATCTCTACTAAAAATACAGAAATTAGCCAGGCTACTCAGTAGGCTGAGGTAGGAGAATGGCTTGAACTCGGGAGGCAGAGTTGCAGTGAGCCGAGATCGCGCCAATCCACTCCAGCCTCAGCGACAGAGCAAGACTCCATCTCAAAAACAAAACAACAACAAAAAACTGACTTCATGATCCAGCACGAAGTTGAATATAAAGTCAAGACTATCTTAACATGCTGAGCTACAATTTTTCTCAGGAAAATTAAACAACTCCCAAAACAAAAGAACAAATAATATTTATTCATTCTTAAGGACATCCTCAGAACTAATGCAGAGGCTGTCATTATGACTTGCATTTGGTTAAAAACACAGCATAAAGTAAGCTTATTTTTGTAGCTTTGATTTTTTTCTTTTTTCCAAGGAGATTCATTCTGTCGCCCAGGCTGGAGTACAGTGGTGTGATCTTGGCTCACTGCAACCTCCGCCTCCTGGGTTCAAGCTATTCTCTTGCCTCAGTCTCCCGAGTAGCTGGGATTACAGGCGCCCGCCACCATGCCTGGCTAATTTTTGTATTTTTAGTAGAAATGGTGTTTTACCATGTTGGCCAGGCTGGTCTCGAACTCCTGACCTCAGGTGATCCACTCACCTAGGCCTCCCAAAGTGCTGGGATTACAGGCATGTGCCACCGCACCCAGACAGTTGTTTTATCTTTTGGTACTATAAATAATGCTGCATTGATGAACATTTTTCATATAAGACATTAGATATTTGCACATGTATAAGTATGTCTGCACAATAAATTCTTGGAAATACCGTTACTGGTTTAAAGGACATATATGTGTTTGTAATTTTGATAGATATGAAAATGGCTGTTTTACCACATCCTTGCCCACATAGTATGTTATCAAAGTTTTTGATCATTTGTCATTTAGTAGGTGAACAAAACCAGTATCTCCCTATAATCTATTTTGCATATCTCTTATTATAAGGAAGGTTAATCACTTCCCACATGTTTAAAAGCCACTGGTATTCCCTTTTCTGTGAACTATCATATATATCCTTGTTTCAGTTTTTCTGGCAGACTCTTGGCCTTTTTCTGATTGACTTTAGAAACTCTTTATATATAGGGAAATTAATACTTAGTAATATAAGTTGCAATTATTTTTTTCCAAGTGTCTTGTCTTTTGACTTATTATAGTTTTTGCCATGCAAGTGTTTTAATTTTATAGCTTCTGATTTATGTGTCTTAGTAAAAACGATCTCCCCCTCTTTAAGATTATTTTAACATTCTGATAGCTTCTTCTAGTGCTTTTATAATTTGTTTGTTTGCAATGAAATTTTTTTATCCTTTTGAAATTCATCCTTGGGTATGCTTTGAAATGTAGCTCTAAGTTTATAGTTTTTCTAGACAGCCACTAAGTTATCCCAATACCATTTATGGTATAATTCATCTTTACCCCTTACTCACTTTTGTTTGTTTTTGAGACAGAGTCTAGCTTTTTCGCCCAGGCTGGAGTGTAATGGCGTGATCTCAGCTCACTGCAAACTCTGCCTCCCAGGAGCAATTCTGCTGCCTCAGCCTCTCGAGTAGCTGGGATTACAGGTGCCTGCTGGCACACCTGGCTAATTTTTGTATTTTTAGTAGAGACAGGGTTTCACTATATTGGTCTGGCTGGTCTTGAACTCCTGACCTCAAGTGATCCACCCGCCTCAGCCTCCCAAAGTGCTGGGATTACAGGCATGAGCCACCGTGCCCGGCCACCCCCACTCATTTTAAAAGGCAATTTTTATCACATGCTAAATGCCCAAATATAATTGGCTTCATTATATATAATTTTAAAACTGTTATCTTATAAATTAATATGGCCACACAGAAGTATATGTATGTGTACATTTTGATGTTTAGCTCACTAATGTAAGATTGCCAAAGGAAACAGGAACTACTAACCAAATCAGAATACACTGGAATAAAATGTCTTTTATATTAATGTTAGATATGTGTGCATGTATGTACACACACACACCATGTTCCCTTGGATGTGAGCCCACCAGGGCAATCTCAATTTCTTGCCAAGTTGTGAGTTAGGAATAGGTATGTGATGCAACTTTGACCAACAAGATATGAGGGAGAGTGGTTGAGAGGGCTTCAGGGAAGGTTTTCTTCACCCTTAAAAAGGGACAGAAGGCTGGGACTTTTCTTTTTGCCTCTGGACATTGCCGTCTCCCTGTGACTTCTACAACTCTGCAACCATCTTGGGGCCATGACGAGAGGCAGCCAGAGAAAACAAGCTGAGCAGAGGAGAATAAAGGAAGGAAAAATCCTGGCTCCTCCGTGGGGTGCGGTGGCTCACACCTGTAATCTCAGCACTTTGGGAAGCCAAGACGGGCCGATTACTTGAGGTCAGGAGTTCAAGACCAGCCTGGCCAACATGGTGAAACCCTATCTCTACTAAAAATACAAAAATTAGCCAGGCGTGGTGGTAGGCACCTGTAATTCCAGCTACTAGGGAGGCCAAGGCACAAAAATCGCTTGAACCCAAGAGGCGGAGGTTGCAGTGAGCCGAGATCGTGCCACTGCACTCCAGCCTGGGAGACAGAACCAGACTCTGTCTCAAAAAAACAAAAAGAAATCTTGGCTCCCAAATTAACTACTAAATCACCACCCTGGAGACATCCTAACGCCAAACTCCTTGAGAGACGGTTAATCAATGACCTTATTGTTCAAGCCCTGCTGAGTTGGGTTTGTGTTATTTGCAGCTAAAATATCCTAACATTCCAGCTTCCCCAAGATATTGAAACATTCAAAATGTTCTCTTCTCCTCTGTAGAGCTGAACTGACCATACCCTCTCTTTGAAGTCACGGAGTGTGGACTAGGGTGAAAGGGAATTTAACTCAATAGGTTAAATAAAATTATAAAAATACAGGCTACCCACCCTGAGCAACATGATGAAACCCTGTCTCCACAAAAAATACAAATAAAAAGCTACTCCTCACGGAGGGGGGACTGAGATGGGAGGATCTCTTGAGCCTGAGAGGTCGATGTTGCAGTGAGCTGAGATCGCACCACCACACTCCAGCCTTGGCAACAGAATGAGACTCTGTCTCAAAAAAAATACAGGCTACCAGTGGTCACCTACAACCCAAATATGTGATGCCTTCACGTGGATGCACAGAGAAAGCTGTTGGTCTCCTTATGACAAATGATATTTCCCGCATTCTAATGTAATATTGTATTTTTTAAATCATTACTTTAAAGATTATTTAGAAAATAGGTTAGAAACCACCCCAAATGCCTTGGAGCTATTTTTGCAGAGACAGGAAATTACTGTATAGATTACAGAAAGTTAACACTAAAAGAAACCTTCCAGGGTCTCTAAAGTGCTGGTTTTCAACCAGATGACTTTAGAGTCATCTGGAGAACTTTAAAAAATTATGCTAATGGCTGCATCCCATCCCCAGAGATTCAGACTTTATTGGTCCAGGGTGTGGCCCAACCACCAGGATTTTTTTTTTTTTTTTTTGAAGGTCCCCAAATACGTATTATTTTATTTTCATTTTGTAGTACTTTGCCTTAAGGTTTTTTTCTGTTTGGTTGGATTTTTTTTTTTTTTTTTTTTTTTGGAGACGGAGCCTTGTTCTGTCGCCAGGCTGGAGTGCAGTGGCATGATCCCAGCCCACTGCAACCTCCTCCGTCTCCCGGGTTCAAGCAATTCTCCTGCCTCAGCCTCCCAAGTCTCCCGGGTTCAAGCAATTTTCCTGCCTCAGCCTCCCGAGTAGCTGCGATTACAGGCGCGTGCCACCACGCCTGACTAATTTTTTGTATTTTTTTAGTAGAGACAGGGTTTCACCATGCTGGCTGGCCAGGCTGGTCTTGAACTCCTGACCTCGTGATCCGCCCACCCTGGCCTCCCAAAGTGCTGGGATTACAGGCATAAACCACTGCGCCCGGCCTATATTTCTTTTAAGAACAATTTTAAATGAAAGAATCCCTTGCTGGTGGTTAAAAATTAATCAACTGCAGAAGGGGTAATAATGAAAACTAAGACTGCCCTGTCCCACCCCCAGGCCTACTCCTCTCAGGAAATGACTTTTAACTCTTGCTGGTTGTATTTTTTTCCGCTTTTACTCCCGAAATCTAAATAGTACATTTACACTCCTGGCTGTTGAGCATCAATTATAGAATTTAATCTTTTGACTTCCTGCTAGGGAAGAAAGAGGGTTTTATTTTGTTTTGTTTTTTCGTTTTTGGTTTTTTTTTTTGAGATGGAGTTTCGCTCTTGTCATCTAGGCTGGAGTGCAGTGACACAATTTCGGCTCACTGCAACCTCTGCTTCCCGGGTTCAAACGATTCTCCTACCTCAGCCTCCCCAGTAGCTGGGATTACAGGTGCCCGTCACCACGCCTGACTAATTTTTGTGTTTTTAGTAGAGATGGGGTTTCGCCATGTTGGCCAGGCTGGTCTCGAACCCGTGACCTCAAGTGATCCACCTGCCTCGGCCTCGCAAAGTGCTGGGATTACAGGCATGAGCCACTATGCCCAGCCGAAAGAGTTCACTTTTTTTTCTTAAGGTTCCAAACAGAAAGATACAAGATAAGATAACCTTTCTAGCCATTTAGGAGATGGAGATGATTAGTAAGTTAAATGTTCAAATCTTTGTAACCTGCCAAAATGCTTTGGGAAAAAATAGCCTCTTCTTAAGCTTAAATACATTGAATAAATATATTGTTTGTTTGGGCTATGGTAGTAACAAATTGTAGCAGATTTTTTTTCCCTTTTCTGGGGTTTCAGAGAGGACCGTGGGGTTATCGCGGAGTGTGGATTTACATCTTGGCCTTTCCTGTTCTTCTAGATACGTAGTCCTACAGATTACAGTTGAAGGAATTGTTACTATAGCCTTAAAACATGCTTCTACGTATTCATTCAACAAACACCAGGAAGAGTGAGGCATTCATGATCCCAGGATAAGTGTTATTGTGGAGTGATGAAAATATTTTGGAACTAAACAGAGGTGTTGGTTGCATACCATTGTGAATGTACTAAATACCACTGAATTGTTCACTTTAAAATAGTTAATTTTATGTTTTGTAAATTTCTCCTCAATTAACAATGAAGGCCAGATACACTGATTCACGCCTGTAATCCCAGCACTTTGGGAGGCCAAGGTGGGCAGATAGCTTGAGCCCAAGAGTTTGAGACCAGTCTGGGCTACATGGCAAAACATTATCTCTAAACAAAATACAAAAATTAGCCAGGGCTGGGAGGGGGTGGCTCATGCCTGTCATTCCAGAACTTTGGGAGGCTGAGGCAGGTGGATCACCTGAGGTCAGGAGTTGGAGACCAGCCTGACCAACATAGTGAAACCCCATTTCTACTAAAACTACAAAAATTAGCCAGGCATGGTGGCGGGCGCCTGTAATCCCAGCTACTCAGGAGGTGAGGCGGGAGAATCGCTTGAACCCAGGAGGCAGAGGTTGCAGTGAGACAAGGTCACACTACTGCGCTCCAGCCTAAGTGACGAGCAAAACTCCGTCTCAAAAAAAAAAAAAATTAGTCGGGCAAGGTGGTGCACCCCTGTAGTCCCAGCTACTAGGAGGGCTAAAGTGGGAGGATTGCTTGAGTCCAGGAGGCTGAGGCTGCAGTGAGCTGTGATCATGCCACTGCACTCCAGCTTGGGCAACAGAGCAAGACCCCGTCTCAAAAATAAAAAATAAAATAAAATAAGATAAAAAGAAAATGAGAGAGGGTTTCCGTGGCCAGATCACTTGGACCCTTCTATTATTCCTCGCCTCTTAGATCCATCTGTTTGTCTCTCATTATCAAAGTATCTTGCAGCAATGTTCCCCAACTGCCTCTACCCTAGGATCTTCAAGATAATCTCATCCTAGAACTTATTGTAATACCTGTTAACATTCTTTGGAAACCACTCTGGGAAATACTTTTAAGAAAACTTGCTGCCGGACGTGGTGGCTCATGCCTGTAATCCTAGCACTTTGGGAGGCCGAGGCGGGCGGATCACGAGGTCAGGAGATCGAGACCATCCTAGCTAACACGGTGAAACCCCGTCTTTACTAAAAATACAAAAAATTAGCCGGGTGTAGGGGTGGGCGCCTGTAATCCCAGCTACTCGGGAGGCTGAGGCAAGAGAATGACGTGAACCAGGGAGGCGGAGCTTGCAGTGAGCCGAGATCACGGCACTGCACTCCAGCCTGGACGACACAGGAAGATTCTGTCTCAAAAAAAAAAAAAAACTTGCTGCTTAACCAGGTGCAGTGGCTCATCCCTGTAATCCCAGCACTTTGGGAGGCCGAGGTGGGCAGATCACGAGGTCAGGAGATCAAGACCATCCTGGCTAACACAGTGAAACCCCGTCTCTACTAAAAAATAAAAAACAAAAAAAAGAAATTTAAAAAATATTTGCTGGGCGTGGTGCCACATGCCTGTAATCCCCGCTACTTGGGAGGCTGAGGCAGGAGAATTGCTTGAACCTGGAGGCAGAGGTTGCAGTGAGCTGAGATCGTGCCACTGCACTCCAGCCTGGGCAACATAGTGAGACTCCATCTCAAACAAAAAAAAAGAAAGAAAACTTGCTTATTGGCATGGAAAGACGTACATGGTGATTTAGAACACCAAGTAGTCACAAGATGGTTTATGCAGTATGATCATTTTTTTGTGAAAATACCTGTGTATTTAGGTCAACAGTAGTTATTTGTTCCATATTGTAACAAGAACATTTATTTTTCTTTTTTAAAATCTGTATTTTAAAATTTGTCTAGAAGAGTTATTTGTGTAAAATTATTTTTTAAAAAGAAGTAACTATACATATTTATATTTATGTTCCATTTACATTTTACTTTTGCCATATTCTACCTACACAATTTCCCAATTTTTGTTCTTGTCTCGCTACAGCATATAAGTTGGACTCTGTATTCATTAACATAACAGTGAAGGTGAGATTTCTGTTTTTCTTTTTTTTTTTCTTTTGCCCAGGCTGTTGCCCAGGCTGGAATACAGTGGTGAGATCTCAACTCACTGCAACCTCGGCCTCCCAGGTTTAAGCGATCCCCCTGCATCAGCCTCCTGAGTAGCTGGGACTACAGGCACATGCCACCACACCCAGCTAATCTTTGTATTTTCAGTAGAGACAAGGTCTCGCCAAGTTGGCCAAGCTGGTCTCAAACTCCTGACCTCAGGTGATCCATCTGCCTTGGCCTCCCAAAGTGCTGAGATTATAGGCGTGAGCCACCGTGCCTGGCCGAGGGTGAGATCTCATGATGTGAATGAACACAGCTTCAGACTCTGGTTCCTTGGGAAGCATGGATCTGCCTGTATCATAGTTTCTCATTCTGTGAGTGGATTCAGCAACTCTGTTCTCACAGTCACAGTCCACGAACAATTGCAAAATCCGAAAACAAAACAGTGGCTCTATGCAGTCTTGGCAATGCAAGGAGACTTATTTAAAGAAGCACAATCAAGCAACACAAGGAATTCTGATTTTTTCCTCTATCTAAAAAAAATTAAGAGGAGTCCATTTAAAGTGATTAGCACTATTTTTATTGTTTTATTTTTATAGATGAGATCTTGCACTATCACCCAGGCTGGAGTGCAGTGGTACAATCATAGCTCACTTCAGCCTTGAACTCCTGCAATCAAACAATCCTCCCACCTCAGCCTCCCAAGTAACTGGGACTATATGTACGTGCCACCACACCCAGCTAATTTTTAAATAAGTTTTTGCAGCAACAGGGGTCCCGCCCACTATGTTGCCCAGGCTAGTCTTGAACTGCTGGGCCCAAGCAAGCCTCCTGCCTCGACCTCCCAAAGTGCTGGAATTACAGGTGTGAGCCCCAGCCCAGTAGCACTGTTTATTAAAGTCCCCTTTCACTTTTCTCCCTAGCTCACTCACAGGCCCTGCGTTAGTTCCCTCTTGCTGCTGTAACATTACCACAAACTTAAAGCTGAGGGGCTGGCCGGGCGCAGTGGCTCATGCCTGTAATCCCAGCACTTTGGGAGGCCGAGGCGGGCAGATCACGAGGTCAACAGATCGAGACCATCCCTGGCGAACACGGTGAAACCCCGTCTCTACTAAAAATACAAAAAAATTAGCCGGGCGTGCTGGCGGGCGCCTGTAGTCCCAGCTACTCGGGAGGCTGAGGCAGGAGAATGGCGTGAACCCGGGAGGCGGAGCTTGCAGTGAGCCGAGATGGCGCCACTGCACTCCAGCCTGGGCGACAGAGCAAGACTCCCTCAAAAAAAAAAAAAAAAAAAAAATCTTAGGGGCTAACAACACAAATTTACTCTTTTTTTTTTTTTTTGAGACGGAGTCTCTCTCTGTCGCCCAGGCTGGAGTGCAGTGGCACGATCTCCGCTCACTGCAAGCTCCGCCACCTCCTGGGTTCACGCCATTCTCCTGCCTCAGCCTCCCGAGTAGCTGGGACTACAGGCGCCCAACACCACGTCAGGCTAATTTTTTTTTTTTTTTTTTTTTTGTATTTTTAGTAGAGACGGGGTTTCACCGTGTTAGCGAGGATGGTCTCGATCTCCTGACCTCCTGATCCGCCCACCTTGGCCTCCCAAAGTGCTGAGACTACAGGCGTGAGCCACCGCGCCCGGCCCACAAATTTATTCTTACAGTTCTGGAGGGCAGAAGTCCTAAATTAGTCTCACGGGATGCATGCCAAGGTTTTGGCAGGGCTGGTTCCTTGGGGAGTCTGGAATGGAAAGTCTATTTCCTTTCCTTCTCCTGGCTTTCCGGCTGCATCCCTTGCTCCTGAAACCCTTCTCACATCACCCGACCGCTCCTTCTGCTGGTGCATCCCCTCTCTCCTCCTTTGACCTACCTGCCTCCCTCTTATAAGTAAGTACTTTTGATTACCTTGGGTCCACCCGTATAATCCAGGATGATTTTTCCATCTTAAAAGCCTTAATTTGGCTGGGTGTGGTGGCTCATAACTGTAATCCCAGCACTTTGGGAGACTGAGGTGGGTGGATCACTTGAGGTCAGGAGTTCCAGACCAGCCTGGCCAATATGGTAAAACCCTGTCTCTACTAAAAATACAAAAATTAGCCAGGCATGGTGGCGCACACTTGTAATCCCAGCTACTCGAGAGGCTGAGGCAGGAGAATCGCTTCAACTCGGGAGGCAGAGGTTGCAGTGAGCCGAGATCAGGCCACTGCACTCCAGCCTAGGCGACAGAGCGAGACTCCGTCTCAAAAAAAAAAAAAAAAAAAAAAAAAAAGCTTTAATTGTATCTGCAAAGTCCCTTTGGCTGTGTAAAATATTCACAGGTTTCAGCGACTAGGGCACAGATATCTTTGGGGGCCATTATTCAACCGACCACAGTCCGTATAATTTCATGACAGCCTCTTGCTCCACCAGGCGTTGTAAACTTCTCTATCCCGTTTCTCTTTCCTGCCATACTTAGCCACTGAGACTTCTACTCCTGCCCGTTGATCTTGCTCATCTGAAAAATGGGGCTAAAAACAGCCCTGATTCTACAGGGCTGTGGTGAGACTTGGATTTAAAGCACTTAGCACTATGATCAACCGCCATCTACTGCTGGCACCGGCTGGGAGCCAGCACTCCTACCGCACCCAAATCTCATTAAATTGAGTCCCTAAACACTTGCTAGAGAGGAAGAAAATGTAAGTACTGTGGGCAATAATTTAATTCATCTGGAGCTTTTTAAAAGCATTAATTCTTGTGCCAATTCTTCCATAGGCATCTTTGGCAAGCATCTATTTTTCAAAAGGACACGGATGGTATTGATAGGATATTGCCTTTTCACTCATTCATGAAATGCATTTATTGTTTCTATTAAATAGGACACATGATGTAAGAAGACTTGCTTAAGGGCTCCATTTCACAACAGCAATAAAAAAGGAAACAACCTAAATATCTCTCTGTAGGGGAATGGACACATGAAATGGGTATAGACATAGTGGAACCCTCTACAGCTGTTAAAATTAATGCACTAGAGCAGGGGTCAGCAAACAGTGAGCCAAAAGTGACCCATTGCCTGATTTTGTACAGCTCATGGGCTAAGAATGATTTTTACATTTTTGAATAATTTTAAAAGGACCAAAGAAGAATATTCATAACATGTAAAATTATATGAAAATCAAATTTTAGTGTTCAATTTTACTGGAACACAGCTACATCATTCATTTACCTATTGCTATGACTACCTTTCAGCTATAGCATTAGCGTGTGGCAGAGTGAACAGGGACCATATGGCTCACAAAGCCCAAAATATTTACTCTGGCCCTTTACAGAAAAACAGCTCTGAACAGGAGATATATGAATCAACATGAATAGCTCCCAAAAATATAATGGCAAATTTGGAAAGCAAGTTGAAGAACGATATGTAAAATACCAATCATACAATTAAAAAAATAGTGTGAATTAATTTGAATTCTTTTTTATTTTTTTGTTACTGAGACAGAGTCTCGCTCTGTCACCCAGGCTGGAGTGCAATGGTGCGATCTCGGCTCACTGCAGCCTCCACCTCCTGGGCTCACGCCATTCTCCTGCCTCAGCCTCCTGAGTAGCTGGGACTACAGGCGCCCGCCACCACACCTGGCTAATTTTTTGTATTTTTAGTAGAGACGGGGTTTCACTGTGTTAGCCAGGATGGTCTTGATCTCCTGACCTTGTGATCCATCCGCCTCAGCCTCCCAAAGTGCTGGGATTTCAGGCATGAGCCACCGTGCCCGGCCTGAATTCTTATATGCATAATAAAATATAACGAACAGATTGAAAGGTACACATACAGTCTTGATAATGGTTGTCTCTAAAGACGGAAGATGGAAAGTAGAATTTGGAAGAGCTGCCAAAGAGATTTCCAGTTTATTAATGATGACTTTTCCCTTTATTAAAAAGAAACTAGCTGGTGGGTTTAACAGTGTTTGTTATTGCAAACAATTTGTGCTATTCTGAGGTTTAACTATACACATACACACGTATTTATACATGTACTTAATTTTTTTAAAAAGCTGACTATGCATGTGTTTGTATAGTCAATTTCTTTAAAAACAAAAAATTGCAGGGCACAGTGGCTCACACTTGTAATTCTAGCACTTTGGGAGGCCGAGGTAGGCAGATCACAAGGTCAGGAGTTCGAGACCAGCCTGGCCAACACGGTGAAACCCTGACTCTACTAAAAATACAAAAATTAGCTGGGCATGGTGGCAGGCACCTGTAATCCCAGCTACTCTGGAGGCTGAGGCAGGAGAATCACTTGATCCCAGGAGGCGGAGGTTGCAGTGAGCTGAGATCACGCCACTACACTCCAGCCTGGGCGATAGAGCGAGACTCCATCTCAAAAAAAAAAAAAAGAAAGAAAAGAAAATTAAGGGCCAGGTGCAGTGGTTCACGCCTGTAATCCCAGCACTTTGGGAGGCTGAGGCGGGTGGATCACCTGAGGTCAGGAGTTCAAGACCAGCCTGGCCAACATGACAAAACCCCGTCTCTACTAAAAATACAAAAACTAGCTGGGCGTGGTGGCACATGCCTGTAATCCCAGCTACTTGGGAGGCTGAGGCAAGAGAATTGCTTAGAACCCTGGAGATGGAGGTTGCAGTGAGCCGAGATGGCGCCATTGCACTCCAGCCTGGGCGACAGAGCAAGACTCTGTGTCAAAAAAAAAAAAAAAAAAATTTAAGTACCACTGCTGCACTTCAGCCTAGGCAGTGGAGTGAGACCCTATCTCAAAACAAATTAAAAAACTAAAAAAAAAAAAAATGGATGGTCAGGCCCAGTGGCTCACTCCTGTAATCCCAGTACTTTGGGAGACCAAGGCAGGCGGATCACTTGAGGTCAGGAGTTTGAGACCAGCCTGACCAACATGGTGAAACCCTGTCTCTACTAAAGATACAAAAATTAGCTGGGCATGGTGGTGGGCTCCTGTATTCCCAGCTACTCAGGAGGCTGAGGCAGGAGGATCGCTTGAGCCCAGGAAGCAGAGGTTGCAGTGAGGCGTGATTTTGCCACTACACTCCAGCCTAGGCAACAGAGCCATAACTTGTCTCAAGAAAAAAAAAAAAAGGTACCCCAAAAAGTGGACACTTCCATCTACTGATCACCACTATTAGATTTGGCAACCTCCAACCATACACTTCTCTGAGCATATTTGTGCACCATTTTGCTGGGTATGTTTTGTGTATACATTCTGCTCTGCCATCTGCATCTTTAAATTTCAACAATATGTTGTGGGCATCTATTTTATGACTCACTTTACTTTGTTTTTCTTTATTATTTCACTTACAAACTAATAGATGCCCTATTGTAACTTTTTATTTTGAAGTAATTTATAGATCACAGAAATGTAAAAATAGTACAGTAAGTCCTGTTTACTCATCACCCAGCTGCTCTCCACGGTGACATTATCAAAACCAGGCAACAGACAATGACACAATACAGTCAACAAGGCTACAGGCCATAATCGGATGCACTCACATATTTTTTTTTTTTGAGACGAGTCTTGCTCTGTCACTCAGGCTGGAGTGCAATGGCGCAATCTCAGCTCACTGCAACCTCCACCTGCCGGATTCAAGCAATTCTCCTGCCTCAGCCTCCTGAGTAGCTGGGACTACAGGTGCACACCACCATGCCTGGCTAATTGTTTGTATTTTTAGTAGAGACGGGGCTTCACCATGCTGGCCAGGCTGGTCTCGCACTCCTGACCTCATGATCCACCCTCCTCGGCCTCCCAAAGTGCTGGGATTACAAGCGTGAGCCACCGCGCCTGGCCCTCACTTCTGTATTTTAATGTCCTTACACATAGATCTATGACATTTTATCTCTACATAATCTTTAAAAAAAAAACAGAAATATAAAGTAGAGAACATTCAAACCCACTGTGATGTTTGGGCTGTTTTCCCAGGTTATTGTCTCTGTAGATGCTATTTTTTAAAACAACAATAAAGGATCTTCTAAGCTGGAAATTTTATATTTTTTGAGATGGGGTCTTGCTATGTTGCCCACACTGGCTTCCAACTTTTGGGCTCAAGCAATCCTCCAATCTTAGCCTCCTGAGTAGCTGAGGAATATAACTACCGTGCCTGGCTAAAATTTACTTTAAAAAAAAATTGTGGGCCAGGTGCAGTGGCTCACGCCTGTAATCCCAGAACTTCGGGAGGCCGAGGCGGGTGGACCACGAGGTCAGGAGATCGAGACCATCCTGGCTAACACGGTGAAACTCCATCTCTACTAAAAATACAAAAAAATTAGCCGGGCGTGGTGTCAGGTGCCTGTAGTCCCAGCTACTCGGAAGGCTGAGGCAGGAGAATGGTGTGAACTCGGGAGGCGGAGCTTGCAGTCAGCCGAGATAGCACCACTGCACTCCAGCCTGGGCAATAGAGTGAGACTCCGTCTCAACAACAACAAAAAAAAAATTGTGGAAGAGGCCAAGCGTGGTGGCTCACGCCTGTAATCTCAGCACTTTGGGAGGCCAAGGGAGGAGGGCTGCTTGAGGCCAGGAGTTCGAGACCACCTGGTCAACATAGCAAATCCCCGTCTCTATTAAAAAAAAAAATTGTGAAAATCTTTCTGTGTCAAAACATATTTAGATCAACCATATTGTCACTGTCTTTAGGACACTAAAACATCTGTACACTGTAGCTATTGACTTCTCATGGAAGTCATCACCCAATTCATACCCAGCCTTTAAATTTCATTGAACAACATGGTGGGCCCCAACTGTCAGAATTTCAGAACTCAAGCCTTGGCATTTTCTGGCACTGTGTGCCCAGGCCTCCTCCATGCCCTGCCCTGGGCATAAGGGAAAGCATTTGCTTTCCCTCAGAGTGGGCAGGACTTCCGGTCCCTCTTCCCATTGTCCTCCCGAGGTTCACTGCCCCCACACCTGCTTAAGCTTGAATCGCTGTTAACATTTACAAAACATTTTTATGAGACATCCACCTTAACAACTTCCAGCGAAATCATTGGGGGGTCGTTGAGGGTAGGGGGTGGGCTTCTGGCTCCCCTTCCCCCACTCCAGGGCAGCTCATTTCAGGTCTGATGTGAACGGTTCCATTTCTGCTTTTATGCATTGGCATAAACATTTCTTGCAGCCCATAAACACCTTGGCCATTTTACCAGCGTCGTGAAGGATGTTTATGACCCAAATATGAAAACTTTGTGAGAATTAACACTTAGGCAAGCAGGCTGTGTTATTCTTGGAAAGAAATATCTTCTCAAAAAGACCCAAAGTAGGCAGGGGCTGCATTTGAAAATACACCCATGTCGGCACACTTAGGTCTAAAACCCTAAAGATAGTCTATGATCCAAACTCTTTGCTGTTGCTCAGTAACAAGGCGGTCCTGCAGTTTTTAATGGTTATCAGCTTCCTGTTTGAGTGTTTTTATAGCATTATTATGTTGCAAAGTGAATGAGGCAAAATAAAATAGGAAAAGAGATGCTGGACCAGGAGGTTAATAAAAATCCGTGTTGTCACTCGACAGCCTCCCCATACAGCTTCTTTTTCCATGCACCTCTGAGTCACTTTGTATTGACAGATGCCATTTGCTCATTTACGATGTGATAATAAAAACCTTCAGCCTTGTTCAATGTTATTCTTTTCCTCCCCTGACAGGAGGGAACCAAATGGCTTGTAGTCCGCTCAGCAGGCATTTTTTCATTAAAGATAATAACCTTGCAATGAACAACATTTAAAAGACATTTCAGAAAAGTAGCAGAATTTGGTCAGGGAGAGAAAGATCTATGGCGACATACTAACCACTCAGACCCAGAAACAGATCTGTAAAATGACCCAGGTTTTACACAATTAAAAAATATTTGGTAAGCATGGATGAATGCTCGACAAGTATGAACCCAAATGACAGTATGTACAGAGAAAATCAAACATAAGGCTCTGCTCATTTTTGCAGTTATGTTGTTTGCATAAAAGACGACATTTAAGCAATAATTGCCTGATATCAACTTTTAATTAACCCTATAGAATCTTACGCCAAAATATTACCCTGAATTTCTGCCATTAATTTGTTTCTAGTATTTGACTCTGAAGATAATTTAAAATGAAACCTGGAGGTTTCATAGCTTTTTATTCCAAAAAGCGACACTTTACCCAGCTTTATTGATAGCAATCATTTTCAAAATTAATGGTTTTCCAATCAGGTACGGTGGCTCACGCTTGTAATCCCAACACTTTGGGAGGAAGAGGTGAGCAGATTGCCTGAGCTCAGGTGTAGGAGACCAGCCTGGGCAACATGGTGAAATCCCATCTCTACTAAAATACAAAAAATAAAAATAAAAAATTAGCTGGGCATGGTGACACATGCCTGTAGTCCCAGCTACTCGAGAGGCTGAAGCACAAGAATTACTTAAACCCAGGAGGCGGAGATTGCAGTGAGAGTGTGCTACTGCACTCCAGCCTGGGCGACAGAGCAAGACTCTGTCTCCAAAAAAAATAAAAAAGGTTTTCAGCCAGCAGAGCCATATGGCTTTTTTCTTAAAACATATATTATGAGTGCTTTTTGTCACTAGTTCAAATCATAGATTAATTGTACCCACTAGTTTCAAACAAAGCCATATTAGACAGTTGTGACTCAAATTGCTCCATTTCTATATGTGCCATAAACTATAAATCAGAATTGTTGGCAGTCGACAGATGTCTTTTGAAAGAATGTAGACAGATTGCTGTGTTTTAACATTAACTCTCTAGAGTCTAGACAGAAATTCCTTTATAAGTACCAATTTTTGTGTATCCTTCCTGAAATGTTCTATATACAAATAAACCTACGTAGTAAATACAAGTCACAGGCACAGCCTTGCTTGAAAAGCACAAATGTGATCAACCATATTCAACATGTTCTGCCATTTATTGGGTTTTTTCCTTAACCATAAATATGAACATTTCAGTACATATAGATCAACTTTAGTCTTTTTTTAATGTTCATTTCTAATATCGAGTTGTAATAATATATAATAGCAAAGAGTATTGAGAACTTACTCTGTGCCAGCCTTGTTCTAAATGCTGTCTGCACATTAACTAGTTTAGTCCTCATCATCAGCCAATAAATATTCTGAATATCTTTGTTCTACAGATGGGGATATTGAAGAACTAAGAAGTCAACTAATTAACGATGGACTTATTAATGAACAGATTGTTTCCAGATTTTTCTTTTTTTTTGAGACAGAGTCTCTCTCTGTCACCCAGGCTGGAGTGCAGTGGCGCGATCTCGGCTCACTGCAAGCTCCGCCTCCCGGGTTCATGCCATTCCCCTGCCTCAGCCTCCCGAGTAGCTGGGACTACAGGCACCCGCCACCATGACCGGCTAATTTTTTTGTATTTGTAGTAGAGACGGGGTTTCACCGTGTTAGCCAGAATGGTCTCAATCTCCTGACCTCGTGATCCGCCCGCCTCGGCCTTCCAAAGTGCTGGGATTACAGGCATGAGCCACCGCGCCCAGCCTAGATTTTTCTTTCTTTTCTTTCTTTTTTTTTTTTTTGAGACAGGTCTGACTCTGTCACCCAGGCTGGGGTGCAGTGGTGCAATCTCGGCTCACTGCAGCCTCTGCCTCCCAGGCTCCAGCGATTCTCCTGCCTCAGCCTCCCTGGTAGCTGGGATTACAGGCATGCACCACCACGCCCGGCTAATTTTTGTATTTTTGTATTTTTATTTTAATTTTTTGCGACAGAGTCTTGCTCTGTTTCCCAAGCTGGAGTGCAGTGGCGCAATCTTGGCCCACTGCAACCTCCGCCTCCCGAGTTTCTCCTGCCTCAGCGTCCCGAGTAGCTGGGACTACAGGCGTCCGCTGCCACGGCTAATTTCTGTATTTTTAGTAGAGACGGGGTTTCACCATATTGGCCAGGCTGGTCTCGAACTCCTGACCTCATGATCTGCCCACCTTGGCCTCCCAAAGTGCTGGGATTACAGGTGTGAGCCACTGCGCCTGGCCTTAAAATTCATTTTCTAAGTGCCCTTGAGTTAATAGCTTTTCATGCTAGCTGTCCCTCCCATCACCACCAAATGTAGAGGCTAGACTAAAAGACTGAGACTGTTTTCCAAAAATCATGGAAAAGCTATTTGCTGGACACAAATCTCAGCTTTTTCCCTTCATCTTCACTTAGTTATCAAGTTCCCCAAACTTCTAAAATCAGTTGTTGTTGTCATAAAATTCATTCTGAGAAGCAACACGCACACCAAATGGTGAGTCCCAGCAATGACCTCCTCGAGCAAGGAGAGGCTTCCTAAATTTTAGGCAGGAGTCATTACCCAGAAAAGACACTCAATCATCAACATTCCTAGTTCCCTTTCTCCCTTTCCAATGAGTACACAGCAAAGGCAAACAGCTTTGACTTCAAAAAAGCAGATCAATCTGCTTCCAAACTCACAGTTCAATGCTCATAAAATCGGATTGTGAGCAAGCCGGCTCTGAGTGTCTGCACACCTTCGTACTCAGCAAGACAGAAAGGCACTTCAGCAATTCCTGGTGATTGGTAGGCAGCTCTGTCATCTGTGAGCTGGAAGATCAAAGGCTTAACTCCAGGAAGGGAAATGAGGAGAATTAGTGTCCCGCCAGAAGCCTCTTGCCCCACAGTAAGGATGGTGGTTCTTATGATCACCAACTATTTGGGTCTTAATTTGGGATTTCATTAAGGGAATATCCACACTTGAATAAGGGGAATGAAGTTTGCTGTTTCTTTTGAAGTCCAGCTATTAGAGTGAATCGTGATTCAGAACTGTCCATATTTGCGAAGCCCAGAGCTGGGTCCCTGGCCCACAGTAAACCCGTGGTAGCTTTGGCCATGGTTTTTATCATGAGCATAACTTGATGGCAAAATTACCTGCATGGTTCAAATAAAACAGAGTGATTTTATCCTGCTTTCATGGAGTGCTGTGAAAATTCCTAGAACGGAGTCTGGCACGTAGAGGAGCTTAAAATCTTTCTTGTACAAATGACTCAGAGCTCTCCTGGATGATTTAGCAACCCCATGAGAAGCTGGCTGAGGCTCAAAGAGCTGATGTCATTTCCCTGAGGTGGGATTTGAACTCAGGTCTCCAGAGGGTTGCCCTGCCTTTATACTTTTCTCCACAAGTAAGTCCACGTGGCTGAGCCATTGCATTAACTGAGGTGTCTGTCTGTTCTAGTGCAGCCAGTACATGGAAGAGATCATTCTGCAAACATGATGTAGCCAAGCTTAGCCTGTTGGAAACTCACAGACTTTGGGGCCCCACAGACTTGGGCTTAATCCCCAACCTGAAACTGTATCTGTGTGAACCTGGGAAACTCAGTTTACTTCTCCGAGCCTCATGCTCTTCATATGCAAAGTTGAGATCATGGCATACACGTTTTAGGATCCTTATGAGACTACATAAAATAATATCTGTAAAGAATCCACAATTATGGGATGTGGAGACACAGCTGTGTCTATAGGCTATCAAAATAGCTAGTGGGGTAGACAGAATAGTGGCCCCCTTAGAGATTGTGCACATCCTAATCCCTGACAACTATAAATATGTTATATTACGTGGCAAAGGGAAATTAAGGAAGCAAACAGAATTAAGGTTGTTAATCAGCTGACCTTAAAATACAGGGATTATCTTGGATGTTCTGAGTGGGCCCAAGGTCATCACAAGGGTCCTGTCAGTACAAAAAGGCAGCAGACTCAAAAAAAAAAAAAAAAAAAGGCAGCAGTAGAGTGGGAGATTGTTGTCTGTTGTTTGTCTGCTACTTAGAACTATGCATGGTACATAGTTGATGCTGAATAAATATTTGTGGCATGAACGACTGACTGAATGAATGAATGCTATGTTAGATCATTCCTGTGACCATTTTAGAAACTAAATTTGCCAGGCATGGTGGCACACACCCGTAATCCCAGCATTTTGGGAGGCTGAGGCAGAAGTATCACTTGAGCCCAGGAGTTCGAGACAAACCTGGGCAACATGGCGAAACCCTGTCTTTACAAAAAATACAAAAATTAGCCGAGTGTGGTGGCATGTGCTTGTAGTCCCAGCTACTTGGGAGGCTGATGTGGGAGGATTGCTTGAGCCCGGGAGGTCAAGGCTGCAGTGAGCTATGATTGTACCACTGCACTCCACTCTAAGTGACAGAGCAAGACACTGTCTCAATAAATAAATAAATAAATAAATTTTGGATTAGGCAAACCAGGAAATTTTCTGTTTAAATTGAATTTTTAAAAACAATTTTATTGTGGTGTAATTTACATACCATAAAATTCACCCATTTTTTGTGCACAGGGCAATGATTTTTTATGTATATGCACTGAATTATGCAACTAGTTTCATAACTCAGTTTTGAAAACATTTTCATCATGCTAATAAGGTTCCCTCATTTCTGTCCTTCCTGTTCCCACCCCCAGCCCCTGGCAACCATTCATCCACTTTATGTCTCTATGGATTTGCCTTTTCAGCCAGGCGTGGTGGCTTATGCCTGTAATCCCAGCACTTTGGGAGACCAAGGTGGGCAGATTTTTTGAACCTAGGAGTTCGAGACCAGCCCGGGCAACATGGTGAAACCCCATCTCTATGAAAAAATATGAAAATTAGCCGGGCATGGTGGCACACACCTGTAGTCCCAGCTACTGGAGTGGACAGGCAGGGAAGGCTGAGGTGGGAGGAACGCTTGAGCTTGAAAGGTCCAGGCTGCAGTGAGCCGTGATCACACCACTGCACTCCAGCTTGGGTGACAGAATGAGACCCTGTCTCAAAAAAAAGAAAAAAAAAAAAAAGATTTGCCTTTTCTGGGCATTTCATAGAATAGCAGATCAGAAATACGACTAATGGCAGTGATGAGGCATTGTGATGGCTGCAGCCCCTTCCCGTGGAGGGCCCTATGTCATGGGAAGGTGAGAAAGGTGCAGTGAGCATCTTCCCTTAAGGCCGAGGCTCACAGACTGTGGGTGGGGGCGGCTTACCCTGGAGACCTGGAGCTCTCAAAACTGGGGTAAAAGTCTCATTTGGTCAACATAGATAGAGATGGAGTGTGTATCAGATGTTAGCAACATGTATCCAGTTCTTCCTTAGTTAGGTTAAATGTGTCTTTTCCCCTATTATTTCTTTCCTCCCTTCCTTCCTTTTCTTCCTTCCTTTTTTTTTGTTTTTTGTTTTTTTGTTTTTGAGACGGAGTCTGGCCCTGTCGTCCAGGCTGGAGTGCAGTGTCGCGATCTCAGCTCACTGCAAGCTCCGCCTCCCGGGTTCACGCCATTCTCTTGCCTCAGCCTCCCGAGTGGCTGGGACTACAGGCGCCTGCGACCACGCCCGGCTGATTTTTTCTATTTTTAGTAGAGACGGGGTTTCACCGTGTTAGCCAGGATGGTCTCGATTTCCTGACCTCGTGATCCACCCACCTCGGCCTCCCAAACTGCTGGGATTACAGGCGTGAGCCACCGCGTCCGACCTTTTTTTTTTTTCTTTAGAGATGGAGTCTTGCTCTGTCGCTCAGGCTGGAGTGCAGTGACTCAGTCTTGGCTCACTGAAACCTCTGCCTCCGGGATTCAAGTGATTCTCCCGCGTCAGCTTCCTAAGTAGCTGGGACTACAGGCGTGTGCCACCACACCCGGCTATTTTTGGTTTTTGTTTGTTTGTTTTGTTTTTTGAGACGGAATCTCGCGCTTGTTACCCAGGCTAGAGTGCAGTGGCATAATCTCAGCTCACTGCAACCTCCGCCTCCTGGGTTCAAGCAATTCTCCTGCCTCAGCCTCCTGAGTAGCTGGGATTACAGGTGCCTGCCACCACGCTCGACTAATTTTGTACTTTTAGTAGAGACAGGGTTTCACCATGTTGGCCAGGCTGGTCTTGAACTCCTGACCTCACGCGATCCACCTGCCTCGGCCTCCCAAAGTGCTGGGATTACAGCCGTGAGGCACCGCGCCCGGCCTAATTTTTGTATTTTTTTAGTTGAGATGGGGTTTCACTATATGTTGGCCAGGCTGGTCTCGAACTCCTGACCTCGGTGATCCGCCCACCTCAGTCTCCCAACATGCTGAGATTACAGGAATGAGCCACAGCACCCGGCTTTCTTCCTTACTTTCTTTCTCCCTTCTTTTTTCCTCCTTCCCTCCTTTCTCCCTCTTCCCTTCCCTCTCTCTCTCACTTCCTTCTTCCCTTCCTCATTTCCACCTCCTTCTTCCCTTCCTCATTTCCACGTTCCTTCCCTTCTTCATGTCTTTCCTCCTTACTTCTAACTCTCCTGAGGATCCACTGTGCTCCAAGCCCCAGATAGAGGGTGAAGGGATATAACCCAGGCCCTCAGGGTACCCCCTGCTGTCCTCTCCCTGCGGGCCCCCACTTCCTGTAATCCTGCCCTACCTTCTCCCTGGCTAGCACAGTCTTCAAGATCTGGGCATCATTATCACTTCCTGAGGAGGGCCCCCCTCCCCCCAACTCCCCCTCATCACCTCACCACCTTTTACTAATCCCCTGCTTAACTCTTTAACTGTCTTCCTCCCACAGGGGACTCTAGGCACCGTGGGGATGGGATCAAGCTAGCCTGTCCCCTTCACCATCAGATCCCAGAAACCTGGCTGAAGTCTTTGCACAAAGTTAAGTGTCCCAATAAGTATTTTGGTTTTTTGGAGGGTTTTTTTTGTTGTTGTTTGTTTGTTTTTTGAGACAGAGTTTCATTCTGTCACCCAGGCTGGAGGGCAGTGGCACAATCTCGGCTCACTGAAACCTCCGCCTGCTGGGTTCAAGCGATTCTCCTGCCTCAGCCTCCCCAGTACCTGAGATTACAGGCGTGTGCCATCACATTACAGGCGTACGCGAATTTTTGTATTTTCAGTAGAGACAGAGTTTCACCATGTTGGCCAGGCTGGTCTCTAACTCCTGACCTCAGGTGATCCACCCACTTCTGCCTCCCAAGGTGCCGGGATTACAGGCATGAGCCACTGCACCAGGCCTAGTGTCCCAATAAGTATTTGTTGAATGAATTAATGCTTGAATGAATGAATGGAATTACAGCCCCATATTCCACCAAATAATTAATTTGACTTTGTTGACGTTTTTCCTGATTTCCCCGCTCTCTACTATTACTCACTTCCTGAATTTACCAGAGCTGTATCTGCTTCCTGTTGCTTTTGTAACAAATTACCACAGACGGGTGGCTTCCAACACCATAAATTTATTATCTTACCAGTTCTGGAGATCAAAAGTCCAAAGGGGTCTCACAGACTACAATCAAGGCGTCGGCAGGACGGTCCCTTGTGGAGGCTGTAGTGGAGAATTCCTTTCGTTCCCTTTTCCGGCTGTTAGAGGCTGCCTGCCTGCCCCGGCTCACGGCCCTGTCCACCTTCAGGGCCAACAATGACGGTGGAGTCTCTCAGGCTGCATCCCTCTGACATGGACTCCCCCGCCTTCCTCTCCCACGTATAAGGAACCTGGGACAAGGTTATGTTACACAGCAAGGAGGGATTGAGGTTGCAGATGGGATTAAGATTGCTAATCAACTGAATGAGATATCCTGGGTTATTTGAGTGGGCCCAATGTAGCCACAAGAGGTGTTTGGTTTGTTTGTTATATACCAGGGGTCAGCAAACTTTTTTCCATCAAGGCCCAGAGAGTAAATATTTTAGACTTTGTGGGCTGGGCGCGGTGGCTCATACCTGTAATCCCAGCACTTTGGGAGGCCAAGGCGGGCAGATCACGAGGTCAGGAGTTAAAGACCAGTCTAACCAATATGGTGAAACCCCATCTCTACTAGAAATACAAAAATTAGCTGGGCATGGTGGCCCCGTGCCTGTAGTCCCAGCTACTCGGGAGGCTGAGGCAGGAGAATCACTTGAACCCGGGAGGTAGAGGTTGCAGTGAGCCAAGATCGCGCCACTGCACTCCATCCTGGGCATCAGAGTGAGACTCCATCTCAAAAACAAAAACAAAAAAAAATTTTAGACTTTGTGGGCCAAAAGGTAATGTCCTCAACTCCTCAAGCAACCATTCTTGCTAAAAGACTAAATTGCCTTTTTTGAGACAGAGTCTCACTCTGTTGCCCAGGCTGGAGTGCAGTGGTACGATCTTGACTCACTGCAACCTTTGCCTCCTGGGTTCAGGCAAGCACGTCCAACTAATTATTATATTTTTAGTAGAGATGAGGTTTCACCGTGTTGACCAAGCTGGTCTCAATCCCCTGACTTCAAGTGATCTGCCCACTTCAGCCTCCCAAAGTGCTGGGATTACAGGTGTGAGCCACCACACCTGGCCTTGTATCCTGTTTGTTTGTTTGTTTTTGTTTGTTTTTTGTTTTGAGACGGAGTTTTGCTCTTTTTGCCCAGTCTGGAGTGCAATGGCTCGATCTCGGCTCACTGCAACTTCTCCCTTCTGGGTTCTAGCAATTCTTCTGCCTCAGCCTCCCAAGTAGCTGCGATTACAGGCACCCGCCACCACGCCCAGCTAGTAGAGACGGGGTTTCACCGTGTTAGCCAGGATAGTCTCGATCTCCTGACCCCGTGATCTGCCCACCTTGGCCTCCCGAAGTGCTGGGATTACAGGCGTGAGCCACTGCGCCCGGCCGCTAATTTTGTATTTTTAGTAGAGACGAGGTTTCACCATGTTGGCCAGGCTGGTCTCAAACTCCTGACCTCAGGTGATCTGCCCGCCTTGGCCTCCCAAAGTGCTGGGATTACAGGCGTGAGCCACTGCGCCCAGCCTGTATCCCTTTTTGAAAGCTCACTATATATTATGAACATCTCCTTAGAATACTAAGCTATTTAACAATTCTATTTATTATTTATTTATTTATTTATTTATATTTAACTGCTCCTTAAAAATTAAGAGTAAAAGAGCAGGGCTACCCTATGAATAGTGTGCCCAGAGTAGCCTATTTATTTATTTTTAGAGACAGGGCCTTTCTCTGTTGTCCAGGCTAGAGTGCAGTAGCATGATCACAGCTCACTGAAGCCTCGAACTCCTGGCCTCAAGCAATCCTCCCACCTCAGCCTCCTGAGTAACTAGAACTACAGGTGCTTGCCACCATGCCTGGCTAATTTTTTATTTTTATTTTTTGTAGAAACCAAGTCTTGCTATGTTGCCCAGGCTAGTCTCAAACTCCTGGCCTCAAGCGATCTTGCCTCAGCCTCCCATGGTGCTGGGATTGCAGGTATGAGCCACCATGCCAGGCCTCAACAATTCTATTTTTATGATTACATAATATTTTCTTATAAGAAATATACAATGTTCACCATTTAATCTCTCTCACACTGTTTTTTTTTAGACTACTATAAATAATGTCATGCTAAATACCTTTGAACATAAATCTGTGTTCATATCTCTGAATATTTCTGAGAATCAGTTCCCAGAAGTGGAATTACTTCTAACCTTTTAGACAAAAGCCTTTGAAAAGGTCAGTGGAATGAAATGTGATTTCAGCAAAAAAGGATAAAACTCTGAATACGGAGAAGCTTATGGAGGCAAAGAATTAGTTCAAAGAGGTTCTGCCTTCCCAGATAGCACCAGGTTCAAGTCCTGACTCTGCCATTTACTAACTCTACAGCCTTGTGTATGCTCCTTAACCTGCCTGGGCCTCAGTTTTCTCCTCTGTAAAATGGGGATAATAATAGAAGCTACCTTCCATTAAATGAGATCACACACATGCCTGGCCCACAGCAAGTGCTCAGTAAATAATGGCTTTGATCATTATGACCGCTGCTGCTACTCATTTTTACCAAGACTCTGAGAGGAAATGGAATCTATAGTGTGTTTCACTGACTCTTACCACCTTGATTTTAACCCTAACATTTAAATTTATTGGCCGGGCGCAGTGGCTCACACTTGTAATCCTAGCACTTTGGGAGGCCGAGGCGGGTGGATTGCCTGAGTTCAGGAGTTTGAGACCAGCCTGGGCAACATGGTGAAACCCTGTCTCTACTAAAATACAAAAAAAAAAAAAAAATTAGCCAGGCGTGGCAGCGTGCGCCTGTACTCCCAGCTACTTGGGAGGCTGAGGCAGGAGAATTGCTTGAACCCGGGAGGTGGAGGTTGCAGTGAGCCAAGATGGTACCACTGCACTTCAGCCTGGCGACAGAGCAAGATTCCATCTCTAAATAAATAAATAAATAAGTTGTTGTTTTGTTTTCTTTTGTTTTTTGGTTTTTTTTTTTTTTTTTTTTTTTTGAGATAGGGTCTCACTCTGTCGCCCAGGCTGGAGTGCAGTGGTGCAGTCTCAGCTCACTGCAACCTCTACCTCCCAGGCTCAAGTGATCCTCCCACCTCAGCCTCCAGAGTAGCTGGGACTAGAGTAGCTGGGACTTTAGGTATGTGCCACCAGGCCTGGCTAATTTAATTTTTTTTTTTTTAAATAGCCGATGACAATACCCTTGCTACTAATTCTGGGGATCCTGCAGTGTTGATAGGCATGTTCCTTAACTGGGTTAGTCTTGTTTGTTTTGGAGTCTGGACAAGTTGTCTGACAAGTTGGGAATCTGTGCCTCAATTTCTCCATTTATGAAGCAGGAGGTCATCATGCCTGCCTTACCTGACTCATGAGGATCAGATGAAATAATTAGTTGGAAACTCAACTAAAGAAAAAAAGTCATGTTTATAGCAAGAGAAATACATGTTCATTAGTGCCATGAGTTTTGGAATTCAACATGTTTTCCACTTAGAAAGATAATACAGTGCTTATACCATGTATCAGTAGGGGTCTACATAGCATCATCAAACACATTGATATTTCTGCAGCAAAAACTATGGATATTCATAGAAATTCTCTTGTGCTGATTCAGCTCAAGTTTTGCCAACAAATGAGTTCAGATCAGATGAGCTTTGGCTATCAAAGTCGTTTTTTAAAGTTTAGTTTTCTGAGATTGTTGGATTTAAATCACACCCTTCTAAGGGCATTATGTAGGTGACTTACTCCAGTGTGCACAATAAGCTTATGAGATGGATACTATTATAATCCCCAGTTTAGAGTAGGTGACTTACTCCAGTGTGCACAATAAGCTTATGAGATGGATACTATTATAATCCCCAGTTTAGAGAGAGAGAAACTGAAGCCCAGAAAAGGTGAGTAAATTGCCCAGCCACACAGAGCTAGTAAATGACAGAGCTGGGATCCCAACTCAGAGACCTTACACCAGGGCAGTTCTTACCTCAGCACCTCATCAAGAGATCTCTTTTTTTTTTTTTTTTTTTGAGATGGAGTCTCGCTGTCGCCCAGGCTGGAGTGCAGTGTCGCGATCTCAGCTCACTGCAAGCTCCGCCTCCCGGGTTCACGCCATTCTCCTGCCTCAGCCTCCTGAGTAGCTGGGATAAGCGCCCACCACCACGCCCGGCTAATTTTTTTCTGTTTTTAGTAGAGACGGGGTTTCACCATGTTAGCCAGTATGGTTTCAATCTCCTGACCTCGTGATCCGCCCGCCTCGGCCTCCCAAAGTGCTGGGGTTACAGGCGTGAGCCACCGCACCCGGCCTCATCAAGAGATCTTACGGAGTTTGTGAACCTGGATAGGAAAAAAACACCCTTATATTTATTTCCATTGCCTTATTACTAAAATTTAGCATTCTTTTCAATTATGAATGGAGACAAGAAGCCACAGCAACATGAGCAATACCTGTGACTGTCACCCATAGGAATCCCAGGTCGTTTTCACTGCAGTTATAGCAGATAGCTCGAGACACCATTTATGTTCAGCACCACGCTGAAGTTACAGGAGCCCTCACATCCACTGCTTGATGTTGCCCTTGAATGCATTAAAAAAGCAGCACATATATTGCTATGTCACAAGATGTTTTAAATATTTCAATAATTATAGTTTGATATAATTGATTACCTTTGTGTTTTAATTTATACATTTAATAAAAACCACTTTGAGAAGGGATCCATGGCTTTCACCAGACTTTCAAAGTCTGGTGCCAGGCGCGGTGGCTCAAGCCTATAATCCCAATACTTTGGGTGGCTGAGGCAGGAGGATTGCTTGAGGCCAAGAGTTCAAGACCAGCCCCGGGCAACAAAATGATACCCTGTCTCTACAAAAAAAATTTAAAAATTAGCTGGGCATGGTGGTATGCACCTGTATTCCCAGCTACTCAAAAAGCTGAGGAAGGAGGATCGCTTGAGCTTAGGAGTTGGTGGCTGCAGTGAGCTATGATTGTGCCGCTGCACTCCAGCCTGGGCAACAGAGTGAGACCATGTCTCTAAAAAAACAAAACCAGAAAACTCCAGAGGGTCCTAGGGCCCAAAAAAGGTTGAGAACACCTGACCTAGAACTGTATTTTTTCTTTAACTTTATTGAAGCGCAATTGACGAATAGAAATTGTATAAATTTAAAGCATAGACCGTAGTGATTTGAAATACACATACATTATGAAATGATTACCACAGTCAATCTAATTAATGTATCTGTCGCCCCACATAGTTATCTTTGTGTGTGTTGCAGCAAGAACACTAAAGACCTACTCAGCAAATTTCAAGCACACACTGCATTATTATTAACTGTAATACCCCATGCTATGCATTAGGCCTCCAGAATCCTGCGTAACTGAAACTTTGTTCCCTTTGAACATCTCTCCATTTTCCCTACTCCTCAACCCCTGGCAAATGCTATTCTACTCTCTGCTTCAACTTATTGGGTTCAACTTCTTTTAGATTCCACATGTAAATAAGATCAAGCAGTATTTGTCTTTCTGTGCCTGGCTTATTTTATTCAGTGTAATGTCTTCTAGGTTCATGCATATTGTTGCAAATGGCATGAGTTTCTTCCTTTTTAAGGCTGAATAATATTCCATGGTATATGTAGAAATACCAGATTTTTTTTCTTTTTTTTTTTTTTTTTTGAGACAGTCTCACTCTGTCACCCAGGTTGGAGTGATCTCAGCTCACTGCAGCCTCCACCTCCCGGATCCAAGCAATTCTCTTGCCTCAGCCTCCCAAGTACCTGAGACTGCAGGTGTCTGCCATCAGGCCTGGCTAATAATTGTATTTTTAGTAGAGATGGGGTTTCACCATGTTGGCCAGGCTGGGCTCGAACTCCTGACCTCAGGTGATCCGCCCCCCTCAGCCTCCCAGAGTGCTGGGATTACAGGTGTGAGCCACTGTGCCCAGCCAAAAAAAAAAAAAAAAAGGTTGTTGGGCTTTTTTTTGTTTGTTTGTTTTGGGGGGTTTTTTTGAGATGGAGTCTAGCTCTGTCACCCAGGCTGGAGTGCAGTGGTGCGATCTCGGCTCACCGCAATCTTCGCCTCCCGGGTTCCAGAGATTCTCCTGACTCAGCCTCCCAAGTAGCTGGGATTGTGAGTGGAGTCCCGAGGCCTGCCCCGCGGGAAGGCAGCTAAGGCCCGGCGAGAAATCGAGCGCAGCGGCGGTGGGCTGGCACTGCTGGGGGACCCAGTACACCCTCCGCAGCCGCTGGCCCGGGTGCTAAGTCCCTCATTGCCTGGGGCCGGCAGGGCCGGCCGGCTGCTCCGAGCGCGGGGCCCGCCAAGCTCACACCCACCCGGAACTCCAGCTGGCCCGCAAGCGCCGCACGCAACCCCGGTTCCTGCTCGTGCCTCTCCCTCCACACCTCCCTGCAAGCTGAGGGAGTGGGCTCCGGCCTTGGGCAGCCCAGAAAGGGGCTCCCACAGTGCATCGGTGGGCTGAAGGGCTCCTCAAGTGCCACCAAAGTGGTAGCCCAGGCAGAGGAAGTGCCGAGAGCGAGCGAGGGCTGTGAGGACTGCCAGCACGCTGTCACCTCTCAGGATTACAGGCGCCCGCCACCATGCGCAGCTAATTTTTGTATTTTTAGTAGAGACGAGGTTTACACTGTGTTGGCCAGGCTGGTCTTGAACTCTTGACATTGTGATCCACCCACCTTGGCCTTCCAAAGTGCTAGGATTACAAACGTGAGCCACCGCGCCCGGCCAAAAACAAAAGGTTTTAAAGGCTCAAAAATCAAGAGGCTGCACAGGTGGCTGAATGAATTGTTATGGCGATAATCAAGCAATTATCACCAATTTATAATTTGTGTTATCTTATATCCTTCTTTATTTTTCAGGCAGTGTCTCTGTCGTGCAGGCTGGAGTGCAGTGGCACGATCATAGCTCACTTGCAGCCTCAGCCTCCCAGGCTCAAGCCATCTTCCATCTCAGTCTCCTGAGGAGCTGGGACTACAGGCATGCACCACCATGCCTGGCTAATTTAAAAAAAAATTTTTTTTTTGTAGAGATGGGGGGGTCTCACTATGTTGCCTACCCTGATCTCAAATTCCTTGGCTCGAGTATTCCTCCTGCGTTGGCCTCCCAAAGTGCTGGGATTACAGGTATGAACAAATGCACCTGGCCATATTCTTTATTTTATTTTTTTTAGAGATGGGGTTCTCACTACATTGCCCAGGTTAGACTTGATCTCCTGGGCTCAAGCAATCTTCCTGCCTCAGCCTCTCGAGTAGCTGGAACTACAGGTGTGCACCACTATGCCTGGCCTGGCTATTCTTTTTTTTTTTTTTTTTTTTTAATCTCTGTAAACTGTCTTAAATTTTTGTTGTTTTTTTTGTTTTGTTTTGTTTTGTTTTTTTGTTTTTTGAAAAGGGGGCATTGGCCAGGCATGGTGGCTCATGCCTGTAATCCCAGCACTCTGGGAGGGCAAGGTGGGTGAATTGTTTGAGTTCAGGAGTTTGAGACCAGCCTGGGCAACATGGTGAAACGCTGTCTCTACCAGGAGTACAAAAAGTTAGCCAGGCATGTTGGCATGCGCCTGTAGTCCCAGCTATGTGGGAGGCTGAGGTGGGAGGATTGCTTGAGCATGGGAGGCAGAGGTTGCACTGAACCAAGACCATGCCACTGCACTCCAGCCTGGGTGACAGAGTGAGTCCCTGTCTAAAAAATAAATAAATAAATAAATAAAATAAAAATAAAAGAATAGGAGGCATATGCAGAAATGATGGATAGATAAATAATAAAACATGCCAAACCTTTATCCTGGTTCATTCTACTTTCCATATACCACATTCCTTGCAATTCACCTGCCCCCATTTTAGAGATGAGAAAACTGAGGCTCAGCATGGACGCATAGGTTGCTTATCTGAAGTCAGCTAGTGTGCCAATGTCTGAGCTGGAACATAAAAGTTCTGTCCTTTTACTTAATGTAAATACTAAGAAAGGACAATGTCTTTCATAAAATGAACTGGTTGACTCATCCTAACTGTCTAACTTTTATAAATACCAACGCTATAAATGGTGGCGATCACTGGGGCCCAAAAAAGGCTCCAGCTTTCTCACGTCACACAGCAAATTGGTGTATGAAGATGGACCTCGGGGTTCTCTTTTACTGTCCTCCGTGACTCTTGGATCTACCCTCTGGACTCTTGGATCTGTTCTCTGAGTCATCCTTCTTTTCTCATGAAATGCAGCTCATGTTTGCAGCTGAAATACTTTGCAAGCTACTTCCTCCCTATAAAAGTTTGAGGGTTTAAAGGACTTTTTAAATTTTTTTTCTTTGAGATAGAGTCTCACTCTGTTGCCCAGGCTGGAGTGCAGTGGCGCGATCTCGGCTCACCTCAACCTATGCCTCCTGGGTTCAAGCGATTCTCCTTGCCTCAGTTTCCCAAGTAGCTGGGATTACAGGTATGCGCCACCACGCCCAGCTAATTTTGTTTGTTGTTTTGTGGTTTTGTTGTTGTTGTTGTTTTTGAGACAGAGTTTCACTCTTGTCGCTGAGGCTGGAGTGCAATGACGCGATCCCTGCTCACCGCAACTTCCGCCTCTGGGGTTCAAGTGATTTTCCTGCCTCAGCCTCCCAAGCAGCTGGGATTACGGGCATGCACCACCACACCTGAGTAATTTTTGTATTTTTAGTAGAGACAGGGTTTCACCATGTTGGCCAGGCTGGTCTCGAACTCCTGACCTCAGGTGATCCATCCACCTCGGCCTTCCAAAGTGCTGGGATTACAAGTATGAGCCACCTCGTCTGGCCAACCTGTAGACATTTAATTTCTTCTTTCTTCCAATAATCACGGCCTAAGATGAACACAAACCTGTGTTTTCACCCCTGAGTGGGTCTTACGGAGGATCGATTGGAAATATCTCCTTGCAAATTTCATGGTCTTTTGTTTTGCTACGGAAAGTCTTGCCTGACAGTATCTATGCGATATAAGCATAACTAATTAAAAGGTAGATTTACTTAAGCGACCATTTGTTTGGATTACATGACAAATGGTTGACTGATAATTTGGCCCTAAATTGACTAGATGGTTGGATTGGGATTTTTTTTTTTTCTTATTGAATTGACAAGTTGTTTTTGGAGGCATGTGGACACCATCTGACTGCTCCATCTCATTGGGGGATACTTAGCTAATGACGGGTCTTTCCAGATGTCCATGAAAATACATACTCAAATGTGTATGTGGACTGCTCTGCCGACTAAAGGAAGACATTTGGAACTGATACTGGCATTTTAAATATTTGCTCCAGATTCATTCTAATCATTACATTTTTAACTCAAAAGTGGATCCTTATTAGGTTTTTTTCTCATCTTAAACAGAGTCAGACTTGGTGAAAAAAAGTACTTTTTGTGAAAGAGTCCAGAAATACAACACAGAGACTGGAGATCTCTCAGTCTGCCTCTCGGATCATCACTGTTTCCAGTGAGTTACCATCATTTATTTAAATGCTTTACATTGTGATCCATTGAAACCATCCTGCACTGGAGGAAGAAAAACAAAACAAAACCCATATTTAAACAAAACTAGATCCCCAGCATGTGTTAAAGATGGTTATTTCAGCCGGGTGCGGTGGCTCATGCCTGTAATCCCAGCACTTTAGGAGGCCGAGGCGGGCAGATCATGAGGTCAAGAGATCGAGACCATCCTGGCCAACATGGTGAAATGCTGTCTCTACTAAAAAATACAACAAATTAGCTGAGCGTGGTGGTGCGTGGCTGTAGTCCCAGCTACTTGAGAGGCTGAGGCAGGAGAATTGCTTGAAACCAGAAGGCGAAGGTTGCAGTGAGCCGAGATTGTGCCCCTGCACTCCAGCCTGGGCAACAGAGCGAGACTACATCTCAAAAAAAAAAAAGATGGTTATTTCAAGGTGGGATTATGGGTGATTATTTTTCTATTTCCTGTTGTTTATATCTGCACTATCTCCAACAACATGCCACTTACGTATTTTTAAGTTATAAAGAAAGTAAAACGGTTCAAGAAGCCAATTTATTTCATTATATGCATATGTTTGTTGTGGTTTGTATGTGAACCAACTGACCATAAGTGACCAGCAAACTGCAGTGGTAAAATGTACACACTCAGCTTCTAGTCTCACCTCTATGAGGTTTCTTGTTTTTCTTCTTCTTCATTTTAATGGCATACTTTCTGGGAGATCTTAGCGTGTCAAAATCCTGTTTAAAAAACTGACAGTTAATCCAGAGACCAAGGAAAGCAAACTCTGCGTAATCTATCACCTTCCCCAGAACAACAAACACCATTTTGACATGGTAGCTGCCCCCCATGAAGATGTCAGTTAAATAAACATGCTATGAAGTCAAGATTTGAAGGGTCAGCTCAGTTTCCCACTCATTTGTTAATTTCTGATGGCTTATGTTCCAAATTAATAATAGCAACAGATATAATTTATTTTATTTCTTTTTATTTTTTTAGAGATGGGGTCTTGCCATGTTGCCAAGTGTGATCATAGCGCGTTGCAGCCTCAAACCCCTGGGCTCAAGCAATCCTCCAGTGTAGCTGAGACTACAGGCGTGCACCACCATATGCAAGCAGATCTAATTTTTTGAAAGCTTGCTATATTACAGGCACCAGTTAAAGCATGTTTCCTACAGGCCTAATCTCACTTTACACTTATAATTACCAGATGAGGTTGTAGCTCTACCACTTCCTGGCTGTGGGACTCTAGATAAGTTACTTCAGCTCTCTGAGCCTGTCTCCTCACCTTTAAAATGGGGGACAAGCATAGTAATATCTTTTTTTTTTTTTAAGACAGAGTCTCACTGGGCACGGTGGCTCATGCCTGTAATCCCAGCACTTTGGGAGGCTGAGGTGGGAGGATCACAAGGTCAGGAGTTCGAGACCAGCCTAGTCAACATAGTGAAACCCCGTCTCTACAAATATTAGCCAGGTGTGGTGGCACGCACCTGTAGTCCCAGCTACTTGGGAGGTTGAGGCAGGAGAATTGCTTGAATCCAGGAGGCGGAGGTTGCAGTGAGCTGAGACCATGCCATTGCACTCCATCCTGGGTGACAGAGTGAGACTCCATCCCCTCACCTAAAAAAAAAAAAGACGGAGTCTCGCTCTGTCACCCAAGCTGGAGTGCAGTGGCGTGATCTTGGCTCATTGCAACCTCCACCTCCTGGGTTCAAGCGATTCTAATGCCTCAGCCTCCTGAGTAGCTGGGATTACAGGTGTGTGCCACCACGGCTAATTTTTATATTTTTAGTAGAGACAGGGTTTCATCATGTTGGCCAGGCTGGTCTCGAACTTCTGACCTCAGGTGATCCGCCCACCTCAGCCTCCCAAAGTGCTGGGATTCCAGGCGTGAGCCACCATGCCTGGGCAAGCATAGTGTGTTCTTCATAGGGTTGCTGTGAGTTTAAATGAGTTACTACATTCAAAGCACCTTGAACAGTGCTGGGCACATTGTAAACATTCAGTAAATTTAGCTATTATTTTTCTTATTACTCCCATTGAATAGGTGGGAAGACTGAGATTTGAAAATCTTCAGGAATGTGCTCAAGGACATACAGCTGAACAGAGCTGGATCCTCAATCTGGACCTGCCTGACTCCAACATTCATGTTATTAACACAGTTTTTAGTAAAGGCCAGATAGTAAATACGTGAGGCTTTGCAGATCAAGTGGCCTTTGCCTAAACTACTCAACTCTGTCTTTGCAGCACAAAAGCCCCCACAGACAATCCATAGGGAAATGGGCTTGGCTGTTTCTCAGGGAAACTTTATTCGCAAAGACAGAATTGGCCCAAGGGCCTCAGTTTGCCACCCTCTGGTATTAACTGCTACGTGGCAGGAGTCTGCACTATTCATTGATTCCCAACTTTTAACTGTGCTGAAAGAATTGCTTCTATGACATGATTTTCCTTCTGCTTCTGCTGTTTGAATTTTACATTAGCAGAATAAAGATTTCATATGCAGGGAATGCAATATTAGGCTAGTAACTATTAACTTTCCTTGTGTCCCTTAAAAAACAAATTCATGCCAGGTGTGGTGGCTCACGCCTGTAATCCCAGCACTTTTGGAGGCCGAGGTGGGCAGATCACAAGGTCAGGAGATCGAGACCATCCTGGCCAACATGGTGAAACCCCGTCTCTACTAAAAATACAAAAATTAGCCGGGCATGGTGGCACGTGCCTGTAGTCCCAGCTACTCAGGAGGCTGAGGCAAGAGAATTGCTTGAACCCAGGAGGTGGAGGTTGCAGTGAGCTGAGATGGCACCACTGCACTTCAGCCTGGGTGACAGAGCGAGACTCCTTCTCAAAAAAAATTCATTGAATCTTTTTTTTTTTAATTCTACAGAGAAAAGTGTAGACGTGCATTCTATGAATTTTTATGTGTTTAGAAATGCTATTGTTATGTTAGGTCATGCTATCTTGATTGACAGAGCCGCCCCGCCAGCCCACTGAAATCAGATAAAGAGATAGGTCAGACATTTAGATTTTTAATCAATATAGCTCTTCTTGCTAATGTTTAATTCCACTCACCTGCATCAGCTCTTGAAGTTCCTTGAGAACTTTTATAAAAATTGAAAGCAATTAATTTTGTTGTTAGCTCCCGTAGCCATGGATTCTTTTCTCCGTAGATAAGTTTGAGTGAGTATAAGAATGGGACCTATCTTAAAAGCTTTTTGGAATTTTTCGGTGTTTCAAAATACTGTTTGCATTTTGGAATCTGAGTCAGTTCCAGATAACCGTGAATCCCAGATCTGAGTGACAAGCTGCCATGGTTTGATTCTATGCTAAGGTATTTCACTGTGTAGAAGGCTGCAAAACGTCGCATCCATGCACTTTGGTTCTTCAGGAATTCCTTCATCAAAAATAAAATTAATCCAGCATCTGCTACTGTGACGTGCGTTTGTGGCCAACAGTGTCTTCTAGATTCCAATACTAAGTTTCAGAGGGCAGTCAGGAAACTGATTTCTGATCAGAGAGGGGTGGGGAGCTGACTAGGGGAATATAACTATGGTCATTTACTATCTGAACTTATCTTCTTTATATATGACTGCACCGGGAAGTTAACTATTCACATTGGAAATAACACAGTGAAATTTGATCACTGAACTAACAGAAATGGTTTAACTGGTTAATCAGCTTCTTTCCTTATCTCCTAAGTCACCTTCTCTCTTCCATTTTGGAAAGTAAACAGAGTGCTTATAAGAAGTTGGGTGGGTCGTTCTAATATCTCAGTTTTGATAGAATCACCGGGAGGGCAAAATGAAGGAAGAAAAAGACAATAGCCACCCCATCCTATCACAGGGAGATCAAGGAAGCCATTTGACCCTGTCTTCAGATGCAGGGTCTAAAATGTGGACTTTTGACATTATCTCCACATGAGGTCATCCTCAGAATCACAGAGAAACACTGGGAAGAAGATGGGAAGATGACATTCCTCATGCCCTTTTTTTTCTCCTCAAAATATTCCTATTGTCTTCTAATCACTCTCATTTATAATACAGATGACTATATTAAGTATATACAGTACTTAATGCTTATCCTAAGCTCCTGAGTGTTCTGTGTTCTATTTTCACTTTTTATTATGAAAATTCTCAAGCATGTAGAAAAGCACAGACAGCAGTTTCTATCTGTATGCATGCACCCATTGCCTAGATAGGATCATGGTTCACATGCTGCCGTATTTGCTTCATTAATCATTTCTTTTTCCCTTGAAGATTTCACATTATAGACTTTATGAATGTTTGTCACTAGCTCTCTCAGGCTGTATCTCCAAAACAATAGGGAGGACTTTTTAAAACAACCACATTTTTCCCAGAAATATCTTTTACAGCTGGTTTATTCAAAGTAGGATTTAATCAAGGCCCACACGTTGCATGTGGTAGTTATATGTCCTGTGTGTCTCTCTCTCTTTTTTTTTTTTTTTTGAGGGGGAGTTTCGATCCTGTTGCCCAGGCTGGAGTGCAATGGCACGATCTCAGCTCACCACAACCTCTGCCTCCCGGGTTCAAGCAATTCTCCTGCCTCAGCCTCCTGAGTAGCTGGGATTACAGGCATGTGCCACCACACCTGGCTAATTTTTGTATATTTATTAGAGATAGGGTTTCTCCATGTTGGTCAGGCTGGTCTCGAACTCCGAATCTCAGGTGATCCACCTGACTCGGCCTCCCAAAGTGCTGGGATTACAGGTGTGAGCCACCGCACCTGGCTATCCTGTGTCTCTTTTAAAATCTAGACCAGGCAGGGCATAGTGGCTCACATCTGTAATCCCAGCACTTTGGGAGGCCAAGGCAAGAGGATCACCTGAGGTCGGGAGTTCGAGATCAGCCTGGCCAACATAGTGAAACCCCGTCTCTACTAAAAATACAAAAATTAGCCAGGCATGGTGAGCACGCCTGTAGTCCCAGCTACTCAGGAGGCTGAGGCAGGAGAATTACTTGAACCTGGAAGGCAGAGGTTGCAATGAGCCAAGGTCACGCCAGTGCACTCCAGCCTGGGCGACAGAGCAAGACTCTGTCTCAAAAAATAATAACAAATAAAAATAAAATCTAGACCAGCTCTCCCTGCCACCCTGCTTGTTTTTTTTAATGACATTAACTTTTTTTTTTTTTTTTTGAGACAGGGTCTCTCTCTGTGCCCAGGCTGGAGTGCAGTGATGTGAGCACAGCCCACTGCAGCCTCCACCTCCTGGGCTCAAGCAATCCTCCCACCTCAGGCTTCCACATGGACCACAGGCGTGTGCCACCATGCCTGGCTTTTTTTTTTTTTTTAGTTAGTTTTTTAAATTAATTTTTGGTAGAGATGGGGTTTTGCTATGTTATCCAGGCTGATCTTGAACTTCTGGGCTTAAGTGATCCTCCTGCCTCGGCCTCACAAAGTGCTGGGATGACAGGCATAAACTACCTTGCCTGGCTGGAATTCTGTGACACAATAAAGAGAAACTTCAAAAACATTATACTAAATTAAGGAAGCCAGGCAGGGTCTCACTATATTTCCCAGGCTGGTCTTGAACTCCTGGACCCAAGCAATCCTCCTGCTTTGGCCTCCCACAGTGCTGGGATTACAGGCATAAGCCACAGTGCCTGGCCCAGCATTAACTTTTTGACGCGCTCAGGCCAGTTGCTCTGTACAATATTTCATCATCAGGAAGATTTTCTACAATTTGAAACGTGGGTCTCATCACTGGACCACAGCGTACAGCACAAATGAATTAATGTTTCTTAAAACTATCTTTGGCTGGCCAGGCGCGGTGGCTCATGCTTGTAATCCTAGCACTTTGGGAGGCCGAGGCAGGCAGATCACTTGAGGTCAGGAGGTCGAAACCAGCCTGGCCAACATGGTGAAACACTGTCTCTACTAAAAATCCAAAACTTAGCTGGGCATGGTGGTGTATGCTGTAATCCCAGCTACTCGGGAGGCTGTGGCACAAGAATCACTGGAACCCAGGAGGTGGAGGTTGCAGTGACCCAAATTTGTGCCACTGCCCTCCAGCCTGGTCAAGAGAGCGAGACTCCGTCTCAAAAAAAAAAAAAAAAAAAATTATCTTTGACTAGCACAATTATGTTGCATTGGTTTTTGGGGTTTTGTTTCTTTTTTTGCCTTTTTTTGGGGTTTGTTAAGAGTTATGATTTAAAACTGTACACATTTAACATATCACACAGTTTTGATAATATGTCACACAGAATATCCCCTTTTAAATTTTTTAATATACAGAGAATCTCAAGAAATGGAAGTGACTGGGCCTCTTGTGTTCCTGATAGCCACTGATTATATATACTCAAAAGTAACTGTGATCAGCCGGGGCAACAAAGCAAGCCTCAATCTCTACAAAAAATGAAATAAAATAAATTAGCCAGGCATAGTGGTGCACGCTTGTAATCCCAGCATTTTGGGATGCTGAGGCAGGAGGATCACTTGAGCATAGGAGTTCAAGGCTGCAGTGAGCTATGATTATGCTACTCTACCCTGGGCAACAGAACAAGATCCTGTTTTTGAAAAAAAAAGTAACCGTGGGTGCATCATAATTTTGCGGTTCCTGTTCTCTGTAATCATCATTAGATGTCTGCCACTCCCAAATCCATTCTTCATTTCCATTCCTGTAATATAGTCATGATTGCAGCCAGAGCCCGCTGCCCTTGGGCATGTCGCATGCAATATAAATTTGTTTCCGAGGCCGCCTGGCTGTTTCAGCCAGGGTTCTCCAAATCTGCACATGTACCTTCCTAAGGCTATGACAATCATTTCCTGGAGATTAAGCTGAATTATTTGGCCAGTAGCTCATGGCCCTTTTTTCCCTTGTCACCTTAATTTCATGCCAACCTTTTGTGGGATGGTGAGTTTTCCTCCTTCAATACAAAAGCCCTCTGCTTGCCAGGGGTTTCGATTTTAATCTGTGTTGACTGGGAGGATTATTTGATTCGAAGAGATCAGCTGAGCTGCCCCACACCGGAAGACCTGCCTCACCAGCCTGCACAATTATGAGATACATAGGTGGTTGTATTAAGCCATTAAGTGTTGAGGTGGTTTGTTATGCAGGAAACAAAGCTCTTTCTCTCTTTCTTTTTTTTTTTTTTTTTTTTTGAGACAGGGTCTCACTCCGTCACCCAGGGTGGAGTACAAAGGTGCCATCACAGCTCACTACAGCCTCGAACACTTGGACTCAAGCGATCCTCCCACCTCAGCCTCCCAAGTAGCTGGAACTATAGGTGCACACCACCATACCTGGCTAATTTTTATTTTTTTTTGCAGAGACAGAGTCTCACTATGTTGCTCAGACTGGTCTCAAACTCCTGGCCTCACCTGTCCTCTTGCCTTGTCCTCCCAATGTGCTAAGATTACAGGCAAAAGCTGCCGTGCTGGGGCCAAGGGAAAGCTGCCCCCATAGGCAGGATTGGGCTTACTATTTTTTTTTAAATTTAATTATTATTTTTTTTTTTTTGAGACAGAGTTGCGCTTTCGTTGCCCAGGCTGGAGTGCAATGGCGTGATCTTGGCTCACCACAACCTCCACCTCCCGGGTTCAAGCGATTCTCCCGCCTCAGCCTCCCAAGTAGCTGGGATTACAGGCATGTGCCACCACGCCCGGCTAATTTTGCATTTTTAGTAGAAACAGGGTTTCACCATGTTAGTCAGGCTGGTCTTGAACTTCTGACCTCAGGTGATCCACCTGTCTCGGCCTCCCAAAGTGTTGGGATTACAGGCGTGAGCCACCGCGCCCGGCAGGCTTTCTAATCAGCACTCCCCATTTTTCCTATTGCAGAGAAGGAAGCAGATGCCCTACAAAGCCCATGTATAGTCACCCAAGAAAATGTACTGGATGACTGCCATGCACCAGCCATTGGAGTAAGCACAAACAGACACAGCCCCTGACTGAGTATTCGAATAGATGAAATGGTAGTAGTCGAGTAGACAGATATTAATCATTCAGCAAATAATGCTTGAGCTCTGCCATGTGCTAGACATTATTCCAGATAGAGCAATGAATGAAGAAAGCCCCTAATCTCATGGTGCGCACATGGGGTGGGGGCTGGGGGGTGGTAAGGGAAAGGAGACAAATAATCAACAAAATAATCTAAGTAAAATGTATAATGTGTTAGATAGTGGTAAATGCTATGGATTTAAAAAAAAAAGTAGAGAGAGGAACCAGTGCTGATGGGTAAGGATTGTCATTTTATATCCAGAGGTCAGTGAAGGTCACAGAAAAGGTGATTTTTTTTTTTTATATTTTTTATTTTTTTAGACTTGAGTCTCACTTTATCGCCCAGGCTGGAGTGCAATGGCATGATCTCGGCTCACTGCAACCTCTGCCTCCTGTGTTCAAGCGATTCTCCCGCCTCAGCCTCCCGAATAGCTGGGATTACAGGTGCCCGCCACCACGCCCAGTTATTTTTTGTATTGTTAGTAGAGACAGGGTTTCACCATGTTGTCCAGTCTGGTCTTGAACTCCTGACCTCAAGTGATCTGCCCACCTTGGCCTCCCAAAGTGCTGAGATTACAGGCGTGAGCCACTTCGCCCCACCAAAGGTGATTTGAAGGAAGGACAGAGCAAGGGAGGAGGGGGGCATGGAATATGGGGGAATTGCCCCAGACTGAGGGCACAGCCAGTGCCAAGGTCCAAAGGCAGAGCCTCCTGGGGGACTCGTGGAGCAGCGAGGAGACTGGTGTGGCTGGAAGAGGCAGCCAGGGGGAGAAAGTAGGGTAGCTGTGGTCAGGAGTCAAGGGAGGCAGAGATTGTGGGGATTCAGGCGTCAGCTGAGACTGCACGTGAGCTACATAGTTCAGCCTGAACTTCCGTGGCATCACTCGGCCTGCTGTGTGAAGAACAGGGCATGGGGCAGGAGGCAGCTGGGGAGTTAGCACCACGTCCCGATTTGGACCAGGATGGGAGCAGTGGGGATGGAGAGGAGGGTCCGATTCCGAATCTGTTTTAAAGGTGAAGATGGATGGCTGGGTTGGATGGGAAAGCAGAGAAATCGAAAAGTCAAAGAAATCTCCTGTTTGTTTTTTTTTTGTTTATTTGTTTGTCCGTTGTTTTGCCAGTGGTGGGATAGAGTTGCCAGGAGCCAAGCAGGTGAATCCTGTAAGAATGCAGATTCGAGGTTGACCAGGAGTTTGGTGGGGGTTTTTTGTTTGTTTGTTTGTTTTGAAATGGAGTCTCCTCTGTCACCCGGGCTGGAGTGCAGTGGTGCAATCTCAGCTCACTGCCACCTCTGCCTCCTGGGTTCAAGCAATTCTTCTGCCTCAGCTGCTGAGTAGCTGGGACTCCAGGCATGCGCCACCACAGCTAGCTTGCTTATTTATTTATTTATTTATTTATTTATTTAAACGGAGTTTTGCTCTATCGCCCAGGCTGGAGTGCAATGGCACGATCTCAGCTCACTGAAACTTCTGCCTCTGGGGTTCAAGCAATTCTGCTGCCTCAGCCTCTCGAGTAGCTGGGGTTACAGGTGCCTGCCACTATGCCCGGCTAATTTGTGTATTCTTAGTAGAGACGGGGTTTCACCATGTTAGTCAGGCTGGTCTTGAACTCCTGACTGCATGTGATCTGCCCGCCTCGGCCTCCCAAAGCGCTGGGATTATAGGTGTGAGCCACTGCACCCGGCCTTATTATTTATTTTCTAATACATTGTTAGGAAAGACAGTCAGACTTGAAGAAAATGGATCAACTCAGGAGAAAACAAAGGGAAGAGCTGAGAGACTAAGTCTGGGTAAGAGGCTAGTGAGATGGCAGGAGAAGGGCAAGGAGCTGAGACTGGACCTCCCGTCCTTCTTTTCTCTTGCTCCCAACCTCACTTTTCCTGCTTTCCTTGGTCTCCCCAGCATCACCTGCCACCCCATTCATTTCCATGGCCAAACTACCCCTGGGGAAAAAACACAGGAACACAAGGTCTGCCTCACAGCCATAATACAATAAAAAGCTAAAACAACCACAGCTGCCATTTATTGAGAATTCTCCTGGAAGTACAATACACACACACCCACACATCTATATATAAATTCACACACACACATATCTATATATAAACACACACACAATTACATGTGCAATATATACATATGCAATATGTGTACACACATATGTATACACACATGTATACCCTTAAAACAACCCTATGAGGTGGGGACTACTATTAGCCCCATTTTAAAAATGAGGACATCAGGTACAGAAAGGTTAAGGAACTTGCCCAAGGCCAAGGTGGAGGAGGCCTGGGTTTAGACCCAGACAATCATGTTCTAGATTCTACCTGCTTAACCACGATGCGATATGTCGGAAGGGTTTTAGATGGGTGAGGAACATCCTTAGAAAGCATTCTAAACAAGTGCCCGTTTGATTTAGGGTATTTATGCATCTGGGACTATCTCAAGCCACAAGTTCTTCTGATTTCATAGTTTTTCAAATACCAAAAAACACTGCACCAACAAAAATGTTGGTACTGTAGTTTTCAAAAAATAGTGCCTTATTAAAAGGGATATTAAAATCTCAAAAAGTGGCTTTGCAGTGAGTAATGGCTAATGACAAATAAATTTTAAAAGGAAATGAGGGTGGCTGTTTGAGTAAATACAGTCCTAGACAAGGGGTGTGTCGAGAGCAGGATTGGAATTCCACAGAAGTCTTTTCAGCGTGGCTGTACAAGAAAAGGAGTCCTTAGCCTGCTATTTTATGTTTGATCATGTCCTCTTGTTAATAAACTTGCTGTGCTCCTATTTGGCAAGCTCCTGGCTATGCTGTAAAAAGGCATTGTCCCCAGAACGTATTTAAATTTCAAATTCATGCCTAATAAAACCGAGCCCAGTGCTGGTTAAATTCTCTGCATAACTCAAGGGGTTATTTTCATTTCACTCCTGCTCTTAGGAGTTCTGCAATTGGGTTTTGTCCACCAGCCCCTGCCCCCAAGCCTGTCTTTCTTTCTCTCTGCAATCTGCTAGCGGCAATTAGCCTCAAAGATATACCTTTGTGCTCTGGTTTGGTTTAAAAAGGCATTAATCTTGGTTATAGGGAGAACACTCTATGCTAATGTGTGTTTTATTTTCAGCAAGTCTTATTGATCTGCACTTTCAATTCTTCCTTATTAATGTCCAGCAGCCCAACTTTTAAAGGGTCAGATTTCAAAGAGACTACATCCTCTCCTTGGGAAGTACTCCCCCCTCATATTTCTGGAAATGCAAGTAGAGTATCTGGCCCCTAATCTATATGCATGGATTGAGTCATAGAAGGCTAGAGGGTGCTGGATCCAGCCCTGGAAGCTAAGGATATCCACAGGAGCATTTCTAAAAGTCGTCACTGAACTTTTATAGAACGCTAAGAAAAAAAAGAAAACAGAAAATCACCTCTGAATTTGCAAATCTCTCTCTTTTGTTTTGGGACTATCTAAACGTAACTTTTCAATAGTTGCCTACTCCAAATGGTTTTCTCCTGCTATTTGTGGAAATTCCAAAGTTAGCCATTAGTCATTGGTGGCTATTGTTAATGACGGTAATAGAAACTGAAGAGGAAAAAGATGATTCCAACCTCTAAACTTAAATTTTTAAAATACATTTCTTGTTTTGGAGTAATTTTAATTTCACCAAAAAGTTACAAAGACATTGTATTAAGAGTTCACACATACTCTCTACTCAATTTCCCCAGATTTTGACATCTTACATACCACGTAACTGAGAAATTAACATTAGCAAAACACCGTTAACTGACCTCTAGACTTTATTTGGATTTTATTAATTTTTCCACTAATGTCTTGTTCCTGTTCTAGGATCTAAGATGCCACATTGCATTTTTAGTGGTTTTCTTTTTTCAAATCTTATTTTGGTTTTATTTCCGTTGACCTCCCCAGGATACCCCTCCCTCCTTCCCTCCTTTTTTTGGCCATTCAATAAAAAATCACAGAAACGTCGGCCGGGCACAGTGGCTCATGCCTGTAATCCCAGCACTTTGGGAAGCCAAGGCGGGCGGATTGCTTGAAGCCAGGAGTTCGAGACAAGCCTGGCCAACATGGCGAAATCCCGTCTCTACTAAAAATACAAAAATTAACTGGGTGTGGTGGTGCATGCCTGTAATCCCAGCTACTCGGGAGGTTGAGGCACAAGAATTACTTGAACCTGGGAGGCAGAGGTTGCAGTGAGCCGAGACTGTGCTACTGCACTCCAACCTGGACAACAGAGTGAAACTCTGTCTCCAAAAAAAAAAAAAAAAAAAAAAGCCTCTTCAATAAAACCTTATTGTAAATTAATATGTATGTATTCTAATGTATTCTATAAGATGTTGGACAAGGTAAGTAAACAATGAAAATCACTCAATGATGGTTCACACCTGTAATCCCAGCACTTTGGGAGGCTGAGGCGGGTGGATGGCCCGAGGTCAGGAGTTCAAGACCAGCCTGGCCAACATAGTGAAACTCCATCACTACTAAAAATACAAAAAATTAGCTGGGCATGGTGGCACCTTCCTGTAATCCCAGCTACTTGGGAGGCTGAGGCAGGAGAATCACTTGAACCCGCGAGGCAGAGATTGTAGTGAGCCCAGATTGCGCCATTGCACTGGAGCCTGGGCAACAAGAACAAAATTCTGTCCCAAAAAAAAAAAAAAAAATCAGTCAGAATCTTATCCAAAAATAACAAGTATTATCTTTCTTCTTTTTTCTTTTTTTTTTTTTTTTTTTTTTTGAGACGGAGTCTCGCTCTGTCGCCCAGGCTGGAGTGCAGTGGCGTGATCTCGGCTCACTGCAAGCTCCACCTCCCGGGTTCATGCATTCTCCTGCCTCAGCCTCCCGAGTAGCTGGGACTACAGGCGCCTGCCACCACGCCTGGCTAATTTTTTTGTATTTTTTTTAGTAGAGATGGGGTTTCACCATGTTAGCCAGGATGGTCTGGATCTCCTGACCTCATGATCCGCCTGCCTCGGCCTCCCAAAGTGCTGGGATTACAGGCGTGAGCCACCGCGCCCAGCCACCAGTATTATCTTTCTATCCAATTTCCTATGTATAAAAGTATCTATCCATTCTTCCAATTTCCTATGCATAAGAAAGACATGTGCATGTCTTTTACCTTTTACAAAAATGGCATCTTTTTTTTTTTTTGTGTGTGTCTGAGTTTCACTCTTGTTGCCCAGTCTGGAGTGCAATGGTACGATCTCCCAATCTGGAGTACAATGGCTGCAACCTCTGCCTCCCGGGTTCAAGCAATTCTCCTGCCTCAGCCTCCTGTGTAGCTGGGATTACAGGCATGCACCGCCACACCCGGCTAATTTTTGCATTTTTAGTAGAGACAAAATTTCTCCATGTTGGTCAGGCTGGTCTCGAACTCCTGACCTCAGGCGATCCACCTGCCTCAGCCTCCCACAGTGCTGGGATTATAGGTGTAAGCCACTGTACCCGGGCATGGCATCATTTTTAATATATGTTTGGAAATTGGGTTTTTATCATGTTAAAATATATATAACATAAATTTTAGCATTTCAACCATTTTAAAGTGTACAGTTTACTGGCATTAAATACATTCACAGTGTCATGCATTGGTAACTGATTTTTAAAATTATTACATAATCTTTTAATATCTCTGTTTTTCTGCACTTGCTAGATTATAAACTCTATAACACTAGGAATTTTTTTTTTGAGATTGTGTTTCACTCTGTCACCCAAGCTGGAGTGCAGTAGCACAGTTGTAGCTCACTGCAGCCTCAAATTCCTGGGCTGAAGCCATCCTCCTACCACAGCCTCTGGAGTATCAGGGACCATAGGCACGCGCCACCATGCCTGGCTAATTTTTCTATTTTTTTTTTAGAGACAGGGTCTCACTGTGTTGCCAGGGCTGGCCTCAAATTCCTGGGGTCAAGCAATCCTCCTGTCTTGGCCCCCCTTCTCAAATTCTGGGATTACAAGCATGAGCCACCACACTCAGTCAAGGTAGGACTTTCAGACAAATAACTTTATTCCCATACCCCGATCAAAAGTCTTGTCTATATGCATAAACCTGTATAATTATTTACTTTATATTTTCCTTTAAAGCAACTCATATTTCTACTTAGCCTAACCTTATATAATTGTCTTTTTGAAATTATAGGCTTGATAAACTAGACATTCTTCTAATATGAATTAATGCAAATACATAACTATACAATTCAAATGTTCATCTGCGTTTCGTCTTATATCATCTTGTGTACAACCAGCTCTGTGTGTACCACATTTTGGCAAACGAACTTCTTTTTTTTTTTGGCTCTGTTGCCCAGGCTGGAGTACAGTGGCATGATCTCGGCTCACCACAACCTCCGCCTCCCAGGTTCAACAGGTTCAAGAGATTCTCCTGCCTCAGCCTCTCGAGTAGCTGGAACTACAGGCATGCGCCACCACACCTGGCTAATTTTTGTATTTTTAGTAGAAACAGGGTTTCACTATTTTGGCCAGGCTGGTCTTGAACTCCTGACCCACCTCGGCCTCCCAAAGTGCCGAGATTATAGGCGTGAGCCACCATGCCCAGCAGCAAACCAAGTTCTATAGCATCATATTATATGGCTAAATAGATTTTAGATTTTTAAATTATTGACTTTCTATATGTATGTACGTTCTATGAGTTTTAACATACTTTCAGAGTTGTGTAACCACCACTACAATAAGAATTCAAAACAGTTCAAATGCCTCCTGCTGCCTCTTTGTAGACTTCTCTTATCTAGACAAACTGTGATTTCCCACAGTTGCTTCCTAGTTTTCTCTTTGATGATAAACTTGCTTCCTTTCAGTGTTGTTGTGTTTGAAGCCATCTGGGATAGCTTGTAATCAATCCGGGATTTTTAAGCACTACTGTAAATACTCACACAGACATAATTCTCTGTCTCCCTGAGATTTTATGCATTTATAAGGAAGTCATGATTCTTGTTACTGAGCACAACTAAAGACAGATGGTATAAACATTTCAAAGACGGAGTATTTCAGATCTAATATCCAAAATATACTGGGCCTGGGGTGGTGGCTCACACCTCTAATCCCAGCACTTTGGGAGGCTGAGGTGGGCAGATCACCTGAGGTCAGGAGTTCAAGACCAGCCTGTCCAACATGGCGAAACCCCATCTCTACTAAAAATACAAAAATTAGTGGTGGCGGGTGCCTGTTAATCCCAGCTACTCGGGAGGCTGAGGCAGGAGAATCGCTTGAACTCAGGAGGCAGAGGTTGCAGTGAGCCGAGATTGCGCCACTGCACTCTGCCCTGGGCAACAAGAGCGAAACTCCGTCTCAAAAACAAAAACAATATGTATGGGTGTCTGATTTCGGCTTTCTCTCCCATTCCCCTGGGGCGTTCCCCGCCCTCTTGGTAGACAATCAGCCCTGACACTAACAACACTCTCCAGCACATGCACCCCCTCCCATTGGCCTGTGTCCACAAGAGGCATCACTAATCAACCATTACATTCTTCAGTTGAGCCCTGATATGCCTTAGAGGCCTTTGCAATCCAGCCTGCCAGGCAGTTGGGTGGAGTGGGCACATCAGAGGAAATGTATTTGCTATCCTCATTCAGTCCTAGATTGAAGTTGGAAAAATGTCTCTATCTCGACCTGCTGGGTCTCTTTGCCCACAAGTCTTCAATCATCACACCTGAGTTCACTCATCCTCGCCTTGTAATCCCAGCACCAGATCTTCTCTTAGGTGTAGAAGGATGGTGTGGTTATAAAAAGGGTGTCCCATGGCAGCTCTTCAGAGTGCTGGAACTGGTCTGCCTCCTGATAGTAACACAAATTGATAGATGAGTTAAAACACGTCAGCTCATGCCTGTAATCCCAGGCTCTGGGAGGCTGAGGTAGGCGGATCACTTGAGGCCAGGAGTTTGAGACCAGCTTGGCCAAAACGGTGAAACCCCGTCTCTACCAAAAAATACCAAAATTAGTTGGGCATGGTGGTGCACGCCTGTAATCCCAGCTACTTGGGAGGCTGAGGCAGGAGGATCACTTGAACCCAGGAGGGGGAGGTTGCAGTAAGCCGAGGTTACAATGAGCTGAGATCGCACCATTGCACTCTAGCCTGGGTGGCAGAGTGAGACCCTGTCTCCAAAAAAAAAAAAAAAACCAACTGTACACCAAAAGGAAAACTCAATCCAAAAATAACATAAATGAGGGTGGGAGTGCCAGGCACTGTGGCTCACAACTGTAGTCCCATCTACTCAGGAGGCTGAGGCAGCAGAATCACTTGAGGCTAGGAATTTGAGACCAGCCTGGTCAACATAGCAAGACCTCATCTCTTTTTTTTTTTTTTGAGTCAGAGTCTCGCTCTGTTACCCAGGCTGGAATGCCGTGGTACGATCTCAGCTCACTGCAACCTCTGCCTCCCAGGTTCAAGCGATTCTCCTGCCTCAGCCTCCTGAGTAGCTGGGACTACAGGTGCCCACCACCATACCCTGCTAATTTTTGTATTTTTAGTAGAGATGGGGGTTTCACCACATTGGCCAGGCTGGTCTCGAACTCCTGAGCTCAAGTGATCTGCCTGCCTCAGCCTCCCAAAGTGCTGGGATTGCAGGCGTGAGACTTAAGATATATTTTGTTTTATTATTATTATTATTATTATTTTAAGCATGAGGGGGCTTTCCGGCAAAAACCGGAAAGCCTGCTAGACAAATTCTAAAAGAGCTATAACACTGGGATATATTTTAAGGGTCAGAACCAATAGTTTGTGGAAAGGCTGGATGGGGAGCCAAGGATTAAATGAGGGTCACCTGAGGAGCTAAAAAATATGAATACCAACAAACACAGCCCCTCCACCTCCAGACCTAACATTGGTACGTGTCTTAAAAGCTTGCCAGGTGTTTCAAATCTGCAGCCAGACTTGAGAGCAACCTAGAATAGCATTTCTCAAAGTTTGATGTGCATGGGGAACACCTGGTAGTCTTGCTAAAATTCAGTAGGTAGAGGCAGCGCTCGAGAGTCCTCATTTCTCACACGCGATGCAGATGCTGCTGATGCTGCTGGTCTATGGTCTACACATTGAGTCCCGCCTAGAGCTCATCCGCTCTGCCAGCCTCTGCTTCTCTGATACCCTGCTTCTATCAAAAAGTGAGTCCAATCAGCATTACCTTTAATATATCCATATTTTGACCACCTCTCACTTCCTCCACTGCACTAGTGCTGGCCACCGTCCATGTCTCACCTGGACAACCATCGTAGCCTCCCAGCTGGCTTCTCCCTCCTTCCATGCTTTCACTAACCGCTGTTTTTCTGTACAGCAGCCGAAGTAACCTTAACTTCAGCTGAGATCATATTGCAGCATTCTCTGCTCAATTCCCTGCAAAGGTCTACATAGCCTGCAATTTCTCCTCACCCCTTTTTTTGATCTTATTTCCTGCCACTGTGTTTCTCTTCCATATTGCTCCAGCCATACTGGTCCCTGTACTGAACCACAAGCGCATTCCTGCACCAGGGCCTTTGCCCTGGTCCTTCTCTCCCCTTGAAAGCTTCTGCCCTGTATCCACGTCAGTTGCTCCCCCACTTCATCCAGGTCTCTGCTCAGATGTCCCCACATCAGAAAGGTCTGCCCTGACCACCCTGTTTAATTAGCACTCGCTCTCCTACCACCTTCCACCTCAGTCTCTCACCCCTTTATATTTTATATTTTATATTTTATTGATTTATTTATTTTGAGACAGTTTCACTCTGTCACCCACGCTGGAGTACAATGGTGTGATCTCAGCTCACCGCAGCCTCCGCCTGTTGGGCTCAAGCGACTCTCCTGCCTCAGCCTCCCAAGTAGCTGGGACTACAGGCGCCCGCCACCACGCCCAGCTAATTTTTGTATTTTTAGTAGAGACAGGGTTTCACCATGCGGGCCAGGCTGGTCGCAAACTCCTGACCTCAAGGGATCAGCCTGCCTTGGCCTCCCAAAGTGCTGGGATTACAGGCTGTGAGTCACCATGCCCCGTCCTCTCCGCTTTATTAACTATTCTTTACTGTGTAACAGATCATCCCCCAAGATGAATGGCTTAAAACAATAATCATGATTTATAATTTCATCTGGCTTCTGTGGGCCAGGAATTCAGAAAGGGCATAGTGGAGACAGCTTTCTCTGTCCATATTTATTGGGACTACAGCTGTTAAGAGTCAGAGGCTAGGCTGGGGGCGGTGGCTCACACCTGTAATCCCACCACTTTGGGAGGCCAGGGCAGGCGGATCACCTGAGGTCAGGAGTTTGAGACCAGCCTGGTCAACATGGCAAAACCCCGTCTCTACTAAAAATACAAAAATTAGTGGGGCATAATGGTGCACTCCTGTAATCCCAGCTACTCGGGAGGCTGAGTCAGGAGAATCGCTCGAACCTGGGAGGTGGAGGTTGCAGTGAGCTGAGATCGTGCCATTGCACTCCAGCCTAGGCAAAAAGCAAAACTCCACCTCAAAAAAAAACAAAAAAGAGTCAGAGGCTGAGGACAGATCACATGTTCTTTGTCACCCAAGTGCAGCTGGGGCTGTCACTCAAAACCTCTAATGTGGCTTCCTTGTGGCTTGGGCTTCCTCTCAATATGGTGGCTGGATTCCAAGGGCCGGCATCCCAAGAGACAGAAAGAGCTGGGCATAAAGACTCTCAGAAGCGACATCGCATCACTCTGCTATATTCACTAGATGTGGGCACACACACCAGCCCATGCTCAAGGAGAAGGAAACTAGGCTTCATCCTCTGCAGGGAGGAGTGTCAAGGAATTTGCAGACATAGTTTTAAGTCCCTATGCTCCCCCTTACCTTGCTTTCTTTTTCTTTAGAGCTCTATCATTTCCTGACAGATTGTGTATCTATTTCTGTTTATTGTCTTCTTTCCCATCAAAATGTCAATATCTGGGGCCGGGTGCGGTGGCTCACACCTGTAATCCCAGCACTTTGGGAGGCCGAGGCAGGCGGACCACGAGGTCAACAGTTCAAGACCAGCCAGGCCAACATGGTGAAACCCCGTCTCTACTAAGAATACAAGAATTAGCCGGGTGCGGTGGTGCATGCCTGTAATCCCAGCTACTTGGGAGGCTGAGACAGAAGACTCACTTGAACTTGGGAGGCAGAGGTTACAGTGAGCCCAGATCATACCACTGCACTCCAGCCTGGGTGACAGAACAAGACTCCATCTTGGGGGGGGAAAAAAAGTCAATATCTACCTTGCTCACTCCTGCCTACCTTTTGCTTATAGGCATGTGTAATGCATAGTAGGTGCTCAATATATATACACATATGAAACGCTTTGTGAATTTGCCAGTCATCCTTGCTCACGGGCCATGCTAATCTCTGTATTGTTCCGATTTTTGGCATATGTGCTGCTGAAGCCAGCAGTCAATATATATTTTTGAATGAGTCAATTACCACGTATTCATCTCTGATAGATTTTGAAAACAATCAAACTGCTGGGAATCCAAAGAATTGGATTGAGAGGCCGGGCACGGTGGCTCACACCTGTAATCCCAGCACTTTGGGAGGCTGAGGCAGGCAGATCACCTGAGGTCAGGAATTTGAGACCAGCCTGGCCAACATGATGAAATCCTGTCTCTACTAAAAATACAAAAAATTAGGCTGGGCGCAGTGGCTCATGCCTGTAATCTCAGCACTTTGGGAGACTGAGGTGGGTGGATCACAAGGTCAGGAGTTTGAGACCAGCCTGGCCAACATGGTGAAATCCTGTCTCTACTAAAAATACAAAAATTAGCTGGGCGTGGTGGTGGGCACCTGTAATCCCAGCTACTGGGGAGGCTGAGGCAGTAGAATTGCTTGAACCCAGTAGGAGGAGGTTGCAGTGAGCTGAGATTGTGGCATTGCACTCCAGCCTGGGTGACAGAGAGACTTGATCTCAAAATAAATAAATAAAAATACAAAGAATTAGCTGGACATAGTGGCGGGCGCCTATAATTCCAGCTACTCAGGAGGCAGAGGCAGGAGAATCACTTGAACCTGGGAGGCAGAGGTTGCAGTGAGCCGAGATCACACCACCGAACTCCAGCCTGGGCAACAAGAGGGAAACTCCATTTCGAAAAAAAAAAAAAACACAAAAACAAAGAATTGGATTGATGGAGAGACAGTCTCTTCATGGAGAAGAAGAGCAGAGAAGCTTAATGAAGCAATACCCTGTGACCGTGACTGTGAGGACCCCATAACTGAGGGCATATAATAGGGTTGCTTTCCCAACTGGCCTTCGCTGCAACCGATCAGGTTTCTAGGAGCAGGGGCAGCTTATCTAGGAGTGCCTTGGCACCCACTTCTTGGGATTATCTCTGATCTATACAAGTGAGAGACTTGCCTTCCCAAATGGCCTGCTTTTTCCGGAAGGGAAAGAAGTATGTCTTATTTTCTTGGCATCCTAAGTATAATGCAACATACTTAAAACTCAGGCCGGGCGCGGTGGCTTACACCTGTCATTCCAGCACTTTGGGAGGCCGAGGCAGGTGGATCACAAGGTCAGGAGTTTGAAACCAGCCTGACCAACATGGTGAAACCCCGTCTCTACTAAAAATATAAAAATTAGCCAGGCATGGTGGCGCATGCCTATAATCACAGCTACTCATGAGGCTGAGGCAGGAGAATTGCTTGAATCCAGGAGGCACAGGTTGCAGTGAGCCGAGATTGTGCCACGGCACTCCAGCATGGATCACAGAGAGAGACTCTGTCTCAAAAAAAATAAAAACAAAAAACTCAGTGGCTACATAATTGAGGGTCACCAGACATGTTGGAACACTAATAACAGCTGTGGGTTTTTTTTTTTAGTTTTTTGTTTTTGTTTTGAGACAGTCTTGCTCTGAGGCTCAGGCTGGAGTGCAGTGGTGCGATCATAGCTCACTGCAGCCTCAAGCTCCTCGGCTTAAGCAATCCTCTTACCTCAGCCTCCCAAGTAGCTGGGATATAGGCAGACACCACACTTGGCTAATGTTTTGTACTTTTTGTAAAGACAGGGTCTCACTATGTTGCCCAGGCTAGTTTCCCAGGCTGGACAACATAGTGAGACCCTGGGCTCAAGTGATCCACCCACCTCGGCCTCCCATAGGATGACAGGCGTGAGCCACCATGCCCAGCCCAACTATTGTTTATTGAGTGTGTGCTGGGTGCCAGGTACTTGTGATAAACATTTGATGTGTACTGCCTCTGAATCCTCAAACGGAATTATGTTCATTTCATAGATGAGGAAACTGAGACCTAGAGAGATAAAAACAAAGGTCCAACACGTGGTGGGGCCTTAGTTAATATTTGTAGAATGATTAGATTCCAGTTATCTGGTTATGCCTCCATATTTATACACTGGACCACCATATACTGTGTGGAGTACATAATTGTGGATATAATAGGAGTGTATAATTTAGGGGTAAATAAATGTATGCTTTGGCCACAGGCTACTAGCTCCTGAGAAGCCACAACCTGACTAAACCAGCAGAAGCCACGTCATCCAGAGATAATGGGATGGAGACAGGGGTGCCTCTGAGGCTGAGGTGACTCCCATAGGGATGGGTAAGTCTGTTTTACTGTATTAATACTGGGCAGCTGAGGTAGCAGTTTGGGAATTTTAAGCAAGGAAGAAGGATGTACATTATCTGTGTGATTCTGTGAGAATGGCGTCCCCCAGAGCTGTGCGGCACATTGCTCTCATCTTCCCAGCAAAATTTTTCCTCCATCAGCCATCCCACTACCTTTAGGGAACTTCTTCCTGACTCCACTAGGGCATGGGGAAGCTGTCAATCATGTTGCCTTACTGCACACGCCCCATCTACCCACCCAAGTCAGCCAATCAGAGACCTGTATTCCATGCCCCTACCATCAACACTGCCTTATAGTTCAGGGATGAACAAGAAATCACACTACGCTAATCAGAGCACTCCCTCAAATTCCTCTGCCCCTGCTAGTGTGGAGAATACCGTTACCTTTCAAGTTTAAGAAAAAACTCTCCACATCAAGGGCCTTTAGATCTATGTTATCCTCAGGCCGAGTGCAGTGGCTCACACCTGTAATCCCAGCACTTTGGGAGGCCAAGGCAGGTGGATCACTTGAGGTCAGGAGTTCGAGACCAGCCTGGGGAAACCCTGTCTCTACTAAAAATACAACAACAACAACAAAAATTAGCTGGGTGTGGTGGCACTGCCTGTAATCCCAGCTACTCGGGAGGCTGAGGCAGGAGAATCACTTGAACCTAGGAGGCGGAGGCTGCAGTGAGCCGAGATCACGCCACTGCACTCCAGCCTGCTTGACAGAACAAGACTCCATCTCAAAAAAAAAAAAAAATCTGTTATCCTCACCCCTACCTCTATCCCACAGAGTCAATCTACCTAATTGCAACTTCCTGAAGGCAAAGAGAGATTTCTGTCCTTCCCCACAATGCCTGTCCTCCCAATGCTAATTTACATCTATCAGTTTATTAGACTTGGCAGGGAGGGCCTGGCAAAGGAAAGTATCGGCCTCTTTCCGTTATATTTTGGGCACTTTTTTAAAATACTTAAAACCTGGGTGCACTTTAGTACCAACAGAGACCATGTTTAAACTTGGATGCTGAATTCCCAGTAATGAAGGCTTTGAAGCATCTTGTCAGGCTTTCATTCCTGTCTACTGCACGGTGATTCTGTGCTAGTCATTGTGCTAAGCACTGGGATACAGTAAGAAGACACTATTCTAGAATTTGCAACCCACCAGAGGAGCAGAGCATTAGAGTTCAGCTTTCTTTGTCTTTATGAAAATTGTTTCCTAGGCTGGGCGCGGTGGCTCACACCTGTAATCCCAGCACTTTGGGTGGCTGAGGTGGGCGGATCACCTGAGGTCAGGAGTTCGAGACCAGCCTGACCAACATGGAGAAACCCCATCTCTACTAAAAATACAAAATTAGCCAGGCATGGTGGCACATGCCTGTAATCCCAGCTACTCGGGAAGCAGAGGCAGTAGAATCTCTTGAACCCAGGATGCAGAGGTGGGCCGAGATTGCACCATTGCACTCCAGCCTGGACAACAAGAGTGAAACTCCATCATAAAAAAAAAGAAAAAAAGAAAATTGTTTCCTAAACCCACCTCCTAAGAGCCCCCATGGTACCTTGTTAACCCCACCTGGTGGCTTCAAACCTGTCAGCCCCAGCATCTTCCTCAGAGTACGTGAAATTCTGGCAATTCTTCCAGAAGATTCTCTCAGGTTTCTCCTCCAACCACGCTCTCGGTTCATTTAACTTGAAGTACTTTAGAATTTCAGAGTTTGACTTTATTTTGTAGTGTTTATTTCAAAACAAATTATGTTCCTTATTTAAAAATTCAAATACTGTATGAATATATGGTATTAAAAGTCTTCAACATGGCCAGGCACAGTGGCTCATACCTATAATCCCAGCACTTTGGGAGGCTGAGGTGGGTGGATCACAAGGTCAGGAGTTCAAGACCAGCCTTGCCAATATGGTGAAACCCTGTCTCTACTAAAAATACAAAAATTGTCCGGGCATGGTGGCACACGCCTGTAGTCCCAGCTACTCGGGAAGCAGAGGCAGGAGAATCACTTGACCCCAGGAGGCAGAGGTTGCAGGGAGCCAAGATCCTGCCACTGCACTCTAGCCTCAGAAACAAAAGGAGACTCCGTCTCAAAAAAAAAAAAAAAAAAAGAGTCTTCAGCATGTCTCAGGGAAACCCACTATTACTAGTTCAGTGTATTTTCTGACTTTTAAAAATTTATAAATTAACATATTTATTATCTTTTAGAGGAATCATACTCTTCATTTTTCAACTAGTCTGTTCTCAAAACACATTTGAAATATGTGAGGTCTAGTACAATATCATAGGCCACATGTGGGAATTTAAATTCAAATAAATAGCGGCGTGCAGTGGCACACACCTAACATCCCAGCTTCTTGGGAGGCTGAGGAAGGAGAATTGCTCGAGGCCAGAAGTTCAAGACCAGCTTGGGCAAGATTGCAAGACCCTGTCTCTAAAAATAAATTAATTAATAACATAAAATAAATAATTACTTTAGCTACATTACACACTCAGTTTCTCCATTGCACTTGCCACATTTCGAGTACTACATGTGACTAGTGGCTACTTTATTGGACAGCACAGCATAGAACATTCCATCATTGCAGAAAGTTCTATTGGGTAGCACTTCCTAGCACTGGTCTACATAACTTTCTACGTCATTACGTAAACTTTCTGCCTCATTTTTTTTTTTTTTTTTTGAAACAGAGTCTTACTCCATCACCCAGGCTGGAGTACAGTGGCCCAGTCTCAGCTCACTGCAAACTTTGCCTCCTGTGTTCAAATGATTCTCCTCCCTTAGCCTCCCAGGTAGCTGGGATTACAAGTATGCACCACCACCTGGCTAATTTTTGTATTTTTAGTGGAGACGGGGTTTCACCATGTTGGCCAGGCTGGTCTCGAACTCTTGACCTCAGGTGATCCACCCAACTCGGCCTCCCAAAGTGCTGGGATTACAGGCGTGCGCCACCACGTCTGGCCATTCCTTTTTTTTTAAATCAATCCCTCACTTTTCCATATGGATATACAATATAATTAATCACTTCCCTACTGATGGGCATTGAGTTTATTTCCAATTTTCACAGTTGCAAACAAAGCTGCAAAACACATCCTCACGTAAAAAAATTGGCTTGTTTATGACATGACTCTCCAGAATTAAGTTCCAGAAGTGAAAATACTCAGTAAAAAGCTACAAACCTCAGTTGGGCACGATGGCTTATGCCTGTAATCCCAGCATTTTGGGAGGCCGAGGCAGGCAGATCACAAGGTCAGGAGATCGAGACCATCCTGGCTAACATGGTGAAACCCCGTCTCTACTAAAAATACAAAAAATTAGCCGGGCGTGGTGGCGGGCACCTGTAGTCCCAGGTACTCCAGAGGCTGAGGCAGGAGAATGGCGTCAACCCGGGAGGCGGAGCTTGCATTGAGTGGAGATCGTGCCACTGCACTCCAGTCTGGGCAAGAGAGCGAGACTCTGTCTCAAAAAAAAAAAAAGCTACAAAACTCGATTCAAATTTTCAGTTGTTAAAATAGAACCTTTGTTCTTCACGACCTGAGACTGAAAGAAGATGTTCTCATTGGTCAATATGTCTGATTATATGTCAATATAGGGTAAAAGAAAGGAAAATAGTTTGTGGCTTTGGGTAATTTTAATATCCATAAATTGTAGCAGTATAATTTTTAAAGTTGCATTTGAACTGGAGGTTTGGTTTTGAAACCACTGGAGAAAGTAAAAAATTGGAGCTGGGCGTGGTGGTACACACCTGTAATCCCAGTCACTAGGGATACTGAGGCAAAGCCTGGGTGACAGAGCAAGACTCTGTGTCAAAAAATAAAAAATAAAGAATGAAATATAAAGAAAGTAAAAAATTACATATAATCAAAAAAATTGGCTTCAAAACAAAGTCCCAGCTGGGCATGGTAGCACATTCCTCTAGTCCCGGCCAGTCAGGAGGCTGAGAGAGGAGGATTGCTTGAGTCTAGGAGTTCAAGGCCATAGTGCACTATGTGAATAGCCACTGCACTCCAGCCTGGGCAGCATAGCAGGACCCCATCTCAAAAAAAAAAAAAAAAAAGTGGATGATTACATGCACCAAATATATCAATAAATTATTTTGAAAAATAATTCTTGGCTGGGTGTGATGGCTCTCGCCTGTAATCCCAGCACTTTGGGAGGCCAAGGTGGGTGGATCGCTTGAGGTCAGGTGTTCAAGACCAGCCTGGCCAACATGGTGAAACCCCGTCTCTACTAAAAATACAAAAATTAGCCGGATGTGGTGGTGGGCACCTGTAATTCCATCTACTCGGGAGGCTGAGGCATAAGAGTCACCTGAGCCTTGGAGGCGGAGGTTGCAGTGAGTTTAGATAGTGCTACTGTACTCCAGCCTGGGAGACAGAGCAAGACTCTATCTCGGGGGAAAAAAAAAAAAAAAAAAAAAAAACCCACAAGGAAAGAGAACTGGCACAGGCTGGAAGACACTAAAGACAACAATCACATGCAATGTGGGACCCCGGGAGGGATCAGGGAACACAAAAGAGACATTGAGGAGAGCAGCAATGAAATTTAAATGAGGTCTGTAGTAGTAGCAGTAATGATAATAATGTACCAGTGTTCAATTTTCTGTTCTTGGTCATTGTACTCTACAAGTATGCAGACTGTTAGCAATAGAAGGAAGGTGAGTATACAAGAGGACTCTGTACCATTTTTGCAGCTCTTCTTAAGTCTAAAATTCATACTAAATGAATAGTTTTTAAAAATTAAATGTTGGTGCCAGGCGCAGTGGTGCGATCACAGCTCACTGCAGCCTCTACCTCTGGAGCTCAAGCAATCCTCTCACCTCAACCTCCTGAGTAGCTGGGACTGTGGGAATGCACCACCACACCTAGCTAATTTTTAAGTGCTTTGTAGAGACAGAGTCTCACTATGTAACCCAGTCTGGTCTCAAACTTCTAGGCTCAAGTGATCCTCCCTCCTAAACCTTCTAAAGTGCTGGGATTATAGGTGTGACCCACTGCACCCAGCAGGCCCTTTTATAAGGGGCCAAATCCCCTCTACAAAGGCTCTAATCTCATGACTTAATTACCTCCAAAGGCCCCACCTCTTAATACTGTCACTCTGGCCATTAAGTTTCAACACATGAATTTTGGAGGAAATATTTAGACCATACAAAGGGCTTAGTCTTATGGACTAGAGCAGGGGTCCCCAACCCCCAGGCCGTGGACAGGTACTGGGCTATGGCCTGTTAGGAACCAGGCCACAGGGCAGGAAGAGAGTGGCAGGCGGGCGAGCGTTGCCGCCTGAGCTCCACCTCCTGTCAGATCTCTCTAGGCATTAGATTCTCATAGGAGCGGGAACCCTATTCTGAACTGTGCATGGGAGGGATCTAGGTTGCACGCTTGTTATGAGAATTTAATGCCTGATGATCTGAGGTGGAACAGTTTCATTTCAAAACCATTTCCCCAAACCCATCCCATCCATGGAAAAATTGTCTTACACAAAACCAGTCCCTGGTGCTAAAAAAGTTGGGACCTACTGACTAGAGCTCTGAGTTTGAAGACACATATTGGGAGGAAGTTCCATTGGATCTCTATATTCTACATTCTAGCAAGAGTGTGGAGGGCAGAGGAAGGGAGATAGAGATGGCGGGCGACAGCAGATCTTACATTTGTAGCAATGACTCACTTTTGTATAGTACTATATATACAGCTTTCAAAGTCCTTTTCCAACACTCATCATCCCAGCACTCAGGAAGGACGGAGGAGGTAAGAGGAACTATCTGAAGCTCAGGGAGTTGAAGAGAAGCCTGATGCAGACACATAGAGAATATGTCACTGCAAGGTCACAGACCCTAAACAAATGAATAAATAAATAAGTACTTTCTGATGAGCAAGTTGGCTGGAGGAGCAAGGTAGTATGGAACTGGTGAGGAGAGTGAGGGTGACTTGGAGAGGTACCTGCGCCAGAATAACTCTAAATTTGGTCGTTATCCAAAGTATATGGTTCTTGGGGATTTTGGCAAACTACTTTTCCGTTTCTATCATTTTGGTTCTGAAAGTAGACATGAGCTCATAAACACAGAGCTAAAGATTTTCTTTACAGTAAACAAATACTAGCTCAGCCAGCGGAGCCAAGTTAACATCCACAATGATAAGTTGTGTTGATAGAATGTACCTTTGATCTAATGTGATGAGAATGGCTTTACCTCTGTGGTTTTCCTTCCACAAACATTTAACAACAAATAAATCCAAATTGAGAGACATTCTTTTTTTTTTTTTGAGACAGAATCTCACTCTGTCGCCCAGGCTGGAGTGAATGGTGTGATTTCAGCTCAATGCAACCTCCACCTCCCGGGTTCAAGCAATTCAACTGAGGGACATTCTAGAACATATTTGCCCAACGCTCCTCAAAACTGTCAAGGTTGTCAAAACAAGAGTAGTCTAAGAAACTATGACAGCTAAGTGTAACCTAAAGAGACATTAGAACTAAATATAATGTGGTGGTTTAGATAGGATCCTAACGCAGTAAAAGGACATTAGGTGAAAACCAAGGAAACCTGAATATAGTATGCAATTGAATTAACGGCTGGCCGGGCGCAGTGGCTCACACCTGTAATCCCAGCATTTTGGGAGGCCAAGGTGGGTGGATCACCTGAAGTCAGGAGTTTGAGACTGACTCATGGCCAACATGGTAAAACCCCATCTCTACTAAAATTACAAAAATTGGCCAGGTGCAGTGGCTCATGCCTGTAATCCCAGCACTTTGGGGGGCTAAGCTGGGTGAATCGCTTGAGGTCAGGAGTTCAAGACCAGCCCGGCCAACACGGTAAAACCCCATCTCTACTAAAAATACAAAAATTGGCCGGGTGCGTTGGCTCACACCTGTAATCCCAGCACTTTGCAAGGCCAAGGCAGGTGAATCACTTGAGGTCAGAAGTTCGAGACCAGCCTGGCCAACATGGTGAAACCTTGTCTCTACTAAAAATACACAAAATTAGCTGGGTGTGGTGGTGGGCGCCTATAGTCCCAGCTACTGAGGAGGCTGAGGCAGGAGAATCAATTGAACCTTGGAGGTGGAGGTTGCAGTGAGCCAGAGTCACACCACTGCACTCCAGCCTGGGTGACAGAGCAAGACTCCGTCTCAAAAAATAATAATAATAATAATAAAATAATAATGTATGGCTAATAGTTTAACTGATTAAAACAAATGTACCATGCTAAGGTAAGATGTTAATAACAGGGGAAACTGTGTTTAGGGTATATGGTAACTCTTAGTACAATCTTTTCAACTTTTCTGTAAACCTAAAACTGTTCTAAAATTAAAATTTTATTTATAAAGAAGAGAATTGCCGGGCGCAATGGCTCATGCCTGTAATCCCAGCACTTTGGGAGGGTGAGGTGGGTGGATCACAAGGTCAGGAGTTCAAGACCAGCCGGGCCAACATGGTGAAACCCCGTCTCTACTAAAAATACAAAAATTAGCTGGGCGTGGTGGCACATGCCTGTAGTCCCAGCTACTCAGGAGGCTGAGGCAGAAGAATCGCTTGAACCAGGAGGCAGAAGTTGCAGTGAGCCGAGATTGTGCCACTGCACTCCAGCCTGGGCGACAGAGCGAGACTCCATCTCAAAAAAAAAAAACAAAACAAACAAATTTAAAAAACCCAAATATTTCAGGGTTTATAACATAAGTAGTAATAAAATCTATGACAAATACAGTGCAAAAGACATGGGGGGATGCAAGTATATAGCTACAAGATTTTTATATTATATGTGAAGTGTTATCATTTGATGGTACATTGTGATAAGCTGAAGATGCATACTTTAAACCTTAGAGCAACCAAAAAAAAAACCAAGATATAGCTAATAAACCAGTCATGGAAATACAATGGAATCCTAAAAAATAACTCATTCCAAAGGGAGCCAGGCAAAAAGAAGGAAAAAGAATACACTACAGATAGGATAATAAAAAATAAAGAGCGAGATGGTAAATTTAAGTTCAACCATATAAAAAATTCCTGTAAGGGTAAATGATCTAAATAGTCCAATTCAAGTCAGAAGTTGTTGGTTTTGTAAAAGAGCAAGAACCAACCATATGCTGTCTCTAAGAAACTCCACTTTATTTCTTATTTATTATTTTTTTGAGGTGGAGTCTCACACTGTTGCTTAGGCTGGAGTGCAGTGGCACAGTCTCAGTTCACTGCAACTTCTGCCTCTTGGGTTCAGGTGATTCTCCTGCCTCAGCCTCCCAAGTATATGGGATTACAGGCGCGCGCCAGCACACCCAGCTAATTTTTGTGTTTTTAGTAGAGAACCAACCATGTTGGCCAGGCTGGTCTCAAACTCCTGACCTCAGGTGATCTGCCTGCCTCAGCTTCCCAAAGTTGTGGAATTACAGGCATGAGCCATCGCACCCAGCCTGAAACCCCACTTTAAATATAAAGACCCAGGTAGATTAGAAGTAAAGGATTGAAAAAGATACTCCATGCAAACACAAAGCCTAAAAAAGTGGAATGGCTGCATTAATTTCAGACAAAATAGATTTCAATTTGAGAAATATTTCCAGGGATAAAATGGTACATTTCAAAATGATAATGGAGTCAATTCACCAAGTGACATAATCCTAAATATGTACATCCTGATAATGCAAAACTAAATGATACATGCATGTGGTTTGGAATTCAAAACAAAAATATGAATTCTGATTGGCATATGAAGAGGGAATTGATCCATAGCAAGAACTCCTATAAACTGAGTTGCTGGGTGAAAGTATATGTTTAAAGTTTAGCGAATACTGCCAAACTGCTCCCAAATGAAGTTATACCAAGTTATAACCAAGTTAAAGTTATACCAAGTAATTGCAGAAATTACTTTTGCACTAACCGACTATAAATTGCCATTAAAAGTAAGGCAAAAAAGTGGTCGGGGATGGTGGCTCCCACCTGTAATCCCAGAACTTTGCGAGGCCAAGGCGGGTGGATCATCTGAGGTCAGGAATTCAAGACCAGCCTGGCCAACATGGTGAAACCCTGTCTCTACTAAAACTACAAAAATTAGCCAGGCTTGGTGGTGGGTGTCTGTAATCCCAGCTAATGGGGAGACTGAGGCAGGAGGATCTCTTGAACCCAGGAGGCGGAGCTTGCAGTGAGCCGAGATCACTGCACTCCAACCTGGGTGACAGAGCAAGAAAAAAAAAAAATTAGTAAGGCAAAAACTACAATTACTTTTGCACTAGTCTAATACTTCTCCAACAACAGGAGATGGAAAAGTACAAGAGCAACTGCTGTTAACAATAACCACCCCAATAAGAATAACAGCTAAGATTTTCTGAGCGTGTACTGTGTGCCAGGCTAGAATAAACATGTGCCTATCTATCAACCTTTTACTCCTATGAGAGAGGTGCCCCGCTTCTTCCCCATTTCACAGAAGATTGCTAGGTAGAGGATTATAAAAAGCACTGCGGGTGCAGGGAGTCAGACATTCCAAGTTATGATTACCAAAATCCTGGAAATCTTTCCTTATACACATTTTCTATTTTTCCTATGTCCTCGGGTAGCTAAAAATGAAGCATAGAGTAGCCAGTTCATCTTTCATCTTCCCCCTCTCTCAGGATTGCTTTGCTTTGCTTTGCTTTACTATTTTGGCTCCTGAGACCAGAAGCTACATTCCAATAAAGCTTTCTTAATGGACACTGAAATGGGAATTTCATATCATTTGTATGTATCATAAAATATTCTTCTTTCGATTGTTTCTCAACCATTTAACCCAAATGAAGTGTTTTACCTTTGTGTATGTGTGTGTATGTGTGTGTGCACTACACACAAACTGAACACTGCGCCCCTCCCTTTCAAAGATATTCAACCACCTCTGCACCCCTCCCCCTAATGGGCACCAGCTTAACTTTCCTTCCATTGTGAAAAGAAAATTCCATGAATGCAAAAGCTGAGACTTGTGAATTTCTTTTTTCTCCTCAAGGTGCTTACCTAAGGTGAGTTTTACGATTGAAATGCAAAGAGTCATCAAACACGTCTCAGTCGCATTAGAGGAGATAAGCAGTTATCAGATGGTTTGACTGATTGGACGCCTAAGTATTGGGGGAAGGAAACCACTTTCAATATTGCACATTACAGGGCTTATAACAAACTGTCTGGTCTGGCAGTTATCCTTGCTAACTTTTACTTTGGGTTTATTAATTTTTTATTTTTCTACCAGTAGCAGCCAACACAGGTTTTCGTTTTACAAATTAAAGGGCCGGAAAATTTCTCCACTTTGTTGCCTGCCAAGGGAATCCCAGATCACTCCAGGTAATCCCCACAGTAATCAAAGAGTGGTCTGTTTTCTAAAATGAGGGTGTGGGACAATATAAGGTTGTTTGTAGGTTTGCTTCCAAGATGCGAGCTTCCATTTCTAGAAATTCCAAAGAATTGAAAGCCATGGGTGAAAACTCCTGTGGACTTAGAGGAAAAAAAAATCAAATCCCAACTGCTCCCAATGCGTACAAATCATTTTAAATCAGTTTTTACTTTCTTTCTGAAAAAAGACATTCTCAGAATTTGAAAAAGTGAGACCAAGGCAAGAGAATTGCTTGAGACCAGGAGTTCAAGACCAGCCTGGTCAACATTGCCTGATGCTCACTACAAAAAAAAAAAAAAATTTTTTTTTAAAAAGTCCATTCACTGGACAAATTGTAATGTTCGCTATACTCATATAATCATAAAAATGACAAGGATTTCAAAGCCAGATTTCAATTTGTTGAGAAAGAGTTTAACAGGCCACGGAGGCAGAGGATCCTGGAGAGATTTCCTTCTAGTCTGTGCAGGGTAACTTGAAGGAAAATCCTGACTCCAATTATAAAGCAAGGACAAATCCTTGAATCCTTTCAATATATCCATCTTCCCTGGCCAAATTGTATTCTTTCTCCCTCCCTCCACCCCCTTTTGCATTTCCATCAACAATACGGCTATCGGCTGAGCCCCTTGGTCAGCAAATAAAGGCAGAGGGCGAAGTAAATTTGCTTCCCAGCAATTATTTTTGTGAAGTCATGGAGTGAAGCGTTAAAAGAATACTACCGTGGAGGGGAGTATTCAGTAACTGTATGATCTGTGCTGCAAAACTGACAAAAGAACTCAGCCAGTCTTTTACTTTCATACCCACAGAAATCATTGACCACGGGGTCTTTGTTCCCTAAATTCATCTAAGAGGAATCTTTCACATGAACGCCCCTGCATGGAAGCTAATCCCCTCCACCCTCAGCTTCCTGAAGAAAGTCCATTTGGTCATTTTCTCTGTGTCTACACCTGCAAATTATCAGGATAATTTTGATCTTAAGAAAATAAAAGAACAGATGGGTAGGGGGAGGGAAGGAAAGAAAAAATCCAGTAAGATCTTTAGTATCTAGAGCAGGAATTAGCAAAGTCTTTCTGTAAAAGGGCAGGTGGTGAATATTTTCAGCTTTGCAGACCCTGTGGCTTCTGTGGTGAGACCACTCAACTCTGTGTTACAACACGAAAGCAGCCCTGGGCAATACTTTTATATGAATTATGGTGGTGACTGTTCCAAAGAAGTTTTCTTTGTGGACACTGAAACTTGAATTTTATATAATTTTCATGTGTTATAAAATATTCTTCTTTTAATTGTTTCTTTTTTTTTTTTTTTTTTTTTTTTTTTTGAGACCGAGTCTCGCTCCGTCACCCAGGCTGGAGTGCAGTGGTGCGATCTTAGCTCACTGCAACCTCCACCTCCCAGGTTCAAACAATTCTCCTGCCTCAGCCTTCTGAATAGTTGGGACTACAGTGTGCACCACCATGCCCGGCTAATTTTTATATTTTTAGTAGAGATGGGGTTTCGCCATGTTGGCCTGGCTGGTCTCACTCGAACCCCTGACCTCAGGTGATCCGCCTGCCTTGGCCTCCCAAAGTTCTGGGATTACAGGCATGAGCCACCTCATCTGGCCTTCTTTTGATTGTTTCTCATCCAATTAAAGAAATATATAAAAGCCATTCCGTTCATGGGCAGGCTTGGCCGGGACTGTGTCTTACAGAGCCTTGATCTAGAACAACCTAGCCTTAGAAATGCCTTTTGGTCTGAGTGTTGTGAATCCCATTGAATGAGTCTCACAGGGAAGTGTGGACACTTGAAAACACAGTTGGGCAATGATTTCTGGATTTTAATATCCTATTCAAAATATCAGGGGGAATTCCAGGAATTCAAGCCAGGAAAATAGACACCATGCCACATACACTGAAGAGTCCTTATCAGGCTTTTAATTGCAAAGTAACCCACCCAGATCCTGAGGAATTCCGCATTCTGGTCATACAGAGAAAACTGTCACCCAAGTGCCTTCCTGTAAACCATGTTTCTCAGCCTTAGTACTCCTGACATTTTGGGCCAAATACTTCTCTAGTGTGAAGCTGTCCTGTGTATTGTAGCATGTTTAGCAGCATCCCTGGCCTCTACCCACTAGATGTCAGGTGCATCTTCCAAGCTGTGATAACCAGAAAGGTTTCCAGACACTGCCAAGTGCCCCTTGGGAGGCAAAATCTTCTCCAGTTGAGAACCACTGATCTCAGCTCCGTCAATGGAACTTTCTGTGACAATTGAAATGTTCTATATGGGAACTCTCCACTAGCCATTTGCCACATGTAGGTACTGAGCACTGGAAATATACTAGCATGCCTGGGGAGCTGCGTTTTTAATTTTATTTAACTTTCACTACTTTAAAGTTAAATTTAAATTGCCACATGTGGCTAGTGGCTACCATATTGGACAATGCTGCTCTAAATCATGACCAAACCCACTACCACACAAAGAAGGGTGTGAGAAGAAGCACAGCCTTGTGTTAAGTACAGGGGCTTGTGAGTCAGACACTAAATTCTGTTATTAATTCATTTATTCAGTCAACACATATTTATTGAGCATCTACTATGTGCCTGGCACTGTCCTGGGGATATACAGATGAACAGGAGCAATAAAGTCCCTGTTTTTATGAGGCTTTCATTTCTAGTGATGAGGACAAACCAAAATATAAATTGAAATAAAGTAATTGCAAGTCATGATCAGGGTTATCTGCCACAGAACAAGAGGGTTGGAAGAGTTCCTCCTTTAGAACAGACATTCAGGAAATGCCTCTCCAAAGCCTAGTGGACAGCTTAGATTTAAATATGTAGCTTAAAATTGCAATGTGAATTGCCTCACGAGGTCCACAATGCCTGCTCTTAATACATTTTGGGCTGAGCACAGTGTCTCACCCCCTGTAGTCCCAGCAATTCAGGCGGCCAAGGCAGGAGGATCGCTTGAGCCCAAGAGTTTCAGACCATCCTGGGCAACACAGTGAGACCCCCATCTCTAAAAATCAATAAACAGATAAAAGCCATGGCTGCAGCATGTGGCTTCCTGACCGACTTGTTCCTTGAGAGACAACAGCGGTGAGGCAGGATCAGGAGCAGGCAGACCTCTGCTTCGCAGTACCTGTAGCTGCATCTTCCTCAAAAAGCCCACCAATCTTCACAATGATTTTTACATCCACTGCAAAAATTTTACATTTTTGCAGACAAGGGAAACTGAGGCACATAAGCTGGTTCAACATTGCACAGCTAGATTAGAGTTCGGATTAGAACCCAGGCAGCCAAATGGAAACTGGATCTACTATTATATTAACTATAGTGACTTATTTGAATTTTCCAGAGTGCTCTGGAACCAAAAGCATGTTAGAATCGGTTTTTGTTGGTTTTTTTTTTTTTTTTTTTTTGAGACGGATTCTCACTCTGTCACCCAGGCTGGAGTGCGGTGGCGCGATCTGGGCGCACTGCAACTTCCACCTGCCGGGTTCAAGCAATTGTCCTGCCTCAGCCTCCCGAGTAGCTGGGACTACAGGCATGTGCCACTATGCCCAGCTAATTTTTTGTATTTTTAGTAGAGACGGGGTTTCACCATGCTGGCCAGGCTGGTCTCAAACTCCTGACCTCGTGATCCACCCAACTCGGCCTCCCAAAGTGCTGGGATTACAGGTGTGAGCCACCACATCCAGCAGTTTCGTTTTTGTTTTGTTTTTTCTCTTGAAACCGAGTTTCACTCTTGTTGCCCAGGCTGGAGTGCAGTGGCATGATCTCGACTCACCGCAACCTCCGCCTCCTGGGTTCAAGCAGTTCTCCTGCCTCAGCCTTCCTGAGTAGCTGGGATTACAGGCATGCGCCACCACCGTGCCCGGCTAATTTTGTATTTTTAGTAGAGACAAGGTTTCTCCGTGTTGGTCAGGCTGGTCTCGAACTCCCAACCTCAGATGATCTGCCCCCCTCGGCCTCCCAAAGTGCTTGGATTACAGGCGTAAGCCACTGCGCCCAGCCCAGAATCGGTTTTTAAACAGCGAAACCAGCCAGGTGTGGTGGCTCACGCCTGTAAGCCTAGCACTTTGGGAGGCCAAAGCAGGCAGATTACTTGAGGTCAGGAGTTCAAGACCAGCCTGGCCAACATGGTGAAACTCCGTATTTACTAAAAATACAAAAATTAGCCAGGTGTGGTGGCGTGCACCTGTAATTCCTAGTCACTCAGGAGGCTGAGGCATGAGAACAGCAGAATGACTTGAACCCGGGAAGCGGAGATTGCAGTGAGCCAAGATCGTGCCACTGCGCTGCAGCCTAGGTGACAGAGTGAAACTGTGTCTCAAAAATAAAAGAGTAAACAGCCATGTCCTAGGAACAAGAGAGAGGGAAATAATAAGATAGGCTCTCCTGTACGGAGGAAGAAGGACTTCTGCATTCTTCAACTCTTGGCTGAAATATCCTAGCCACAGAGAATCCCTCAATAATCAGTTGTGACTCATCTTGGGGGTGTGAAATCTCTGTCTCCCAAATGCTATGGAAAACACTCCCTTTCATTCACAGTTCTTGGTGAAATCTGGGATTCTGGATCAGTTAGGAGACTCTCAGCTACAAATCAGGAAAAATTTCGACTCTAACATTTCTCCAGCAATACTCCCAAGGTTTTTCATCATCGGAATGAAGCTGGCTCTTCCAAATGCACTTATGCAATGGTGGTCTTCAAAAGACAGTGATCCCCATTAATTGAGGCCTGCATGTTTTCAAATTCACCTACTCACTGAAATTTATTTGTAACCTCCAAATTAATGCTCCTGGTGCTCTTAAGGTCATTTGCAGATGTGCACAGAGCAGTGCCTGACATGGAAAAGACAACACGCTACCTTCTAATTACAGCTCTCATTCTATAAACAAGTGCCTTTTCTGGGTGTATTTATTATTTTATTTTTATTTATTTTTTGAGAGGAAGTCTTGCTGTGTCGCCCAGGTTGGAGTGCAGTGGCGCGATCTCAGCTCACTGCAACTTCCGCCTCCTGGGTTCAACGTATTCTCCTGCCTCAGCTTCCTGAGTAGCTGGGACCACAGGCGCACGCCACCATGCTGGGCTAATTTTTGTATTTTTAATGGAGGTGGCATTTTACCATGTTGGCCAGGCTGGTCTCAAACTCCTGACCTCAAGTGATCCGCCTGCCTCAGCCTCCCAAAGTGCTGGGATTACAGGTGAGAGCCACCACACCCAGCCCACATTTTCTTTATCCATTCATCCAGTGGGCATTTTGGTTGCTTCTACATCTTGACTATTGTCAAGAGTGCTGCAATGAACATGCTGCAAATCTCTCTCTGAGATCTTGTTTTCAATTCTTTTGGATATATACCCAGAAGTGGGATTGCCGAATCAGGTGATAGTTTTTTATGGTCATTAATTAATTGAATAATTAATTATTTTGAGATGAAGTCTTGCTCTGTCACCCAAGGTGGGGTTGCAGTGGTGCGATCTCAGCTCACTGTAAACTCCCAGGTTCAAACAATTCTCCTGCCTCAGTCTCCAGAGTAGCTGGGATTACAGGCACGCGCCACCATTCCTGGCTAATTTTTGTATTTTTAGTAGATACGGGGTTTCACCATGTTGTCCAGGCTCAAACTCCTGACCTCAGGTGATCTGCCCATCTCAGTGTCCCAAAGTGCTGAGATTACAGGTGTGAGCCACCGTGCCCAGCCATTTATTTTAAATTTTTTGAGGAACCACTATACTGTTTTCCATGGTGGCTACACCATTTTTCACTCCCACCAACAGTATCTAAGGGTACCAATTTCTTGCCAATACTTGTTTTCTGTTTTTGTGTTGTTTTGTTGTTTTGTTTTGAGACAGAGTTTCGCTCTTGTTGCCCAGGCTGGAGTGCAATGGTGCGATCTTGGCTCACTGCAACCTCCGCCTCCTCGGTTCAAGTGATTCTCCTGCCTCAGCCTCTCGAGTAGCTGGGATTACAGGCATGCGCCACCACGCCAGGCTAATCTTTGTATTTTTAATAGAGACGGGGTTTCTCCACGTTGGCCAGGCTGGTCTCGAACTCCTGACCTCAGGTGATCCGCCTGCCTTGGCCTCTCAAAGAGCTGGGATTACAGGCATGAGCCACCGCGCCCAGCTGTTTTTTGGGTTTTTTTCCGATAGTGGCCATCTTTATGGTATGAGGTGGTATCTCATTGTGGTTTTGATTGGCATTTCCCTAATGATTAGTGATGCTAAGGAATTTTTCATATGCTTGTTGGCCATTTGTGTATGTTCTCTGGAGAAATGTCTGTTCAATTCTTTTGCCCTTTTTTTTTTCTTGAGACGGAGCCTTGCTCTGTCACACAGGCTGGAGCGCAATGGCACGATCTCAGCTCACTGCAACCTCTCCCTCCCGGGTTCAAGCAATTCTCCTGCCTCAGCCTCCCAAGTAGCTGGGATTACAGGCGCCCGCCATCACGCCCAGCTAATTTTTGTATTTTTAGTAGAGACAAGGTTTTGCCATGTTGGCCAAGCTGGTCTCAAAATCCTGATCTCATAATCCACCTGTCTCGGCTTCCCAAAGTGCTGGGATTATAGGCGTGTGCTACCACGCCTAGCCAAGAGTTCTTTGTATATTCTGGATATTAATTCCTTCTCTGATATATGGTTTGCAAGCATTGTCTCCCATTCTGTAGGTTGTCTTTTCACTCTGTTGATTTTTTCCTTTGCTGAGCAGTTTTTAAGTTTGACGTAATTCTATTTGTCTGTTTTTGCTTTGTTAGCTTTACATTTGATGTCATATCTAAGAAAGCATTGTTCATTCCAGTGTTATAAAACTTTTCGACTATATTTCTTTCTTTTTCCTGCTTTTTTTTTTTTTTTGAGCTAGAGTCTCTGTTGCCCAGGCCGGAGTGCAGTGGCAGGATCTCGGCTCACTGCAACCTCTGCCTCCCAGGCTCAAGCAATTCTACCTGCTTCAGCCTCCTGAGTACCTGGGATTACAGGCACCCACCACCATGCCCAGCTAATTTTTGTATTTTTAGTAGAGACGGGGTTTCACCATGTTGGCCAGGCTGGTCTTGAACTCCTGACCTCCAGTGATCCCCCTTCCTTGGCCTCCCAAAGTGCTGGGATTATAGCTATGAGCCACTACGCCCCACCCCAGTATACTTCCTTCTAGAAGTTTTATAATCTCAGGTCTTATGTTTAGGTTTTTAATCCTTTTTACAATTATTATTTTTGTAGACATGTGGTCTTGCTATGTTGCCCAGGCTGGTCTCAAACTCCTGGCCTCAAGCAATCCTCCTGCCTGTGTCTCCCACAGTGATGGGATTACAGGTGTGAGACACCACACAAAGCCCTGGCTCCTAATCCATTTTGAATTTATTTCTGTATATGGCACAAGAAGAAAAGGGTATGTCTTTAGTTCTTTGCATGTAGATATCCAATTTTCCCAACACCATTTGTTGAAGAGACAATCCTTTTCCCCTTGTGTAGTTTTGGCACCCTTGTCAAAGATCATTTGCCCATATACATGAAGGTTTATTTCTGGGCTGTCTTATTCTGTGCCAGTGATCTACTTCTTCCCTTTTTACAGCTGAATAATATTCCGTTGTATAGGTAGACCATATTTTGTTTATCAGTTCATCAGTCAATGGACATTTACGTTGGAATAATGCTGCTATAAACATTTGTATACACATTTCGGTGTAGAGGGCCAGGCACAGTGGCTCCCAGCACTTTGGGAGGCCAAGGTGGGTAGACCTCTTGAGGCCAGGAGTTTCAGACCAGCCGGGCCAACAGGGTGAAACCCCATGTCCACTAAAAATGCAAAAAAAAAAAAAAAAAAAAAAAAAATTAGCCGTGTATGGTGGCACATGCCTGTAATCCCAGCTCTTTGGAAGGCTGGGGCACGAGAATTGCGTGAACCCTGGAGGAAGAGGCTGCAGTGAACCAAGATCACACCACTGTATTCCAGCCTGAGCAACAGAGCAAGACCCCGTCTAAAAAAAAAAAACAAAAAACAGTTTCTTTGTAGACATATGTTTTTAATTCTCTCAAATATATACCTAGGAGTAGAACTTCTGGATCAAATGAAAATTATGTTTAATATTTTAAGAAACTACCAGATTTTTCAAAAGCAGCTGTACCACTTACACTCCCACCAACAATGTATGAGAGTTCCAATTTCTCTCCATCTTTGCCCACACTTGTTACTCTCCATATTTTTTTATTATAGCCATCCTACATGGTCTCAGGTGGCATCACATTGCAGTTATGATTTGCATTTCACTAATGACTAATGATCCTGAACATCTTTTCATGTGTATTTTGGCCATTTGTATATGTACTTTGGAGAAATGTCTATTCAATTTTTTCCCCCATGTTTTAATTGGATTTTTTGTCTTAAAAACAATGAATACAATTGTCAAGTGGTGAGAGTTGTTTTCATATTTTGGATACTTATCAGATATGTGACTTGTAAATACTTTATGGAAAAGTCTTAATCAAGGCAGTGAAATAATTTATCAGATTAGTGGCTTAGAAAAATGAATTGTACAGGCCGGGCGTGGTGGCTCACGCTTGTAATCCCCGCATTTTGGGAGGCCAAGGCGGGCAGATCACAAAGTCAGGAGATCAAGACCATCCTGGCCAACATGGTGAAACCCCATCTCTACTAAAAATACAAAAATTAGCCTGGCATGGTGGTGCGAGCCTGTGGTACCAGCTCCTCAGGAGGCTGAGGCAGGAGAATTGCTTGAACCCGGGAGGCGGAGGTTGCAGTGAGCTGAGATTGCGCCACTGCACTGCAGCCTGGGTGACAGAGTGAGACGCCATCTCAAAAAAAAAAAAAAAAAAAAAGAAGAAAAGAAAAATGAATTGTACAGGTTTATTCATCATTTGCTGTTTCGCAAGAGATAAAGATGATAATGGTACCCATGGATGTTTTTGTATGTTCAACTCATCAAATAGGAATGGTGCAGTTTTAAAGACTGAGTGGTGGCCAGAATAATGATACATTTATAAGTTAACACTATTTTGATCATGTCACACATTTTAAACTTGTTTAATCTTTCTTTCTTTCTTTTTTTTTTTTTTTGAGACTGAATTTCGCTCTTGTTGCCGAGGCTGGAGTGCAATGGCGTGATCTCGGCTCACCGCAACCTCCGCCTCCCAGGTTCAAGCAATTCTCCTGCCTCAGCCTCCCAAGTAGCTGGGATTACAGGCATGTACCACCACGCCCAGCTAAATTTTTTTTTTTGTATTTTTAGTAGAGACAGGGTTTCTCCATGTTGAGGCTGGTCTCGAACTCCTGACCTCAGGTGATCCGCCCACCTCGGCCTCCCAAAGTGCTGGGATTAGAGGCGTGAGCCACCGTGCCCGGCCTGTTTAATCTTTCTATAATTACTCTTTTTTTTTTCCAGACAGAGTCTTGCTCTGTCACCCAGGCTGGCGTACCGCAGTGCAGTCTCAGCTCACTGCAACCTCTGCCTCCTAGGTTCAAGCAATTTTCTGCCTCAGGCTCCCAAGTAGCTGGAATCACAGACATGCACCACCACGCCTGGCTAAGTTTTGTATTTTTAGTAGAGATGGGGTTTCTCCATGTTGGCCATGCTAGTCTCAAACTCCTGGCCTCATGTGATCCACCCATCTTGGCCTCCCAAAGTGCTGGGATTACAGGCATGAGCCACCGCACGCAGCCTGTAATTACTCTTAGCTATCCCATTTTAGAGATGCAGAAACTAAGGTATAGAGAATTTACGTATCTTGTCCAAGGTACACAGCTAGTATGAACCGGAGCTCAATATTGAGCCCAGGCTCTGGCTCCCAGGTCTGAGAACCTAAACACAGCACTACAGGGAGCCCAGGGTGCAGCTGGGCATCTGTCTTCCCATCTGACATCTGTATCTTAGTTTCTGAACCAAGGTAGACTCTCGGCCTCATCATTCTAAAATCACGTTATTTAATTAGTTGATTCCTAGAACCTTCTTCTGCTCAAAATTTCTGATGTCTTGGCCATATCTCTCTTAACTAGGCATTTAGAGACAGCTTTACAAATCACAGTCAATCTCATTTACATCATCAAAAGGCAGCTTCACGTCGAATGACTTGGGGTACTGTTTTTGCAGTCATATGTTCCTAGGTTCAAATCCCAGGTTTGCCACTTTCAGGCTGTGTGACCATGGGCAAGTCACTTAACCTCTCTGACGCTCAAGAACCTCACCTGTGATGCTAATAAATGTTCACACTTTATAGGTTAGTCAAGTGACATAACACACATTCACAATACTTAGCTAAAAGTTTATACTTAATTAAATAACTGTCAATTATAATGAAAATAAATAGGCCAGGCATGGTGACTCATGCCTGTAATCCCAGCACTTTGGGAGGCAGAGGTGGGCGAAACACAACGTCAGGAATTCGAGATCAGCCTGGCCAACATGGTAAAACCCCGTCTCTACTAAAAATACAAAAATTAGCTGGGTGTGATGGCACATGCCTGTAATCCCAGGTACTCAGGAGGCTGAGGCGGGAGAATTGCTTGAACCTGGGAGGCAGGTGTTTCAGTAAACCGAGATCCGCCACTGCACTCTAGCCTGGGTGACAGAGCAAGAATTCGTCTCAGAAAAAAAAAAAGAAGGGCCAGGTGCGGTGGCTCACACCTGTAATCCCAGCACTTTGGGAGGCCGAGGCAGGCGGATCACAAGGTCAGGAGTTCGAGACCAGCCTGACCAACATGGTGAAACCCCGAAACCCTGTCTCTACTAAAAATACAAAAATTACCTGGGCGTGGTGGCATGCACCTGTAATCCCAGCTACTCAAGGCAGGAGAATCGCTTGAACCTGGGAGGTGGAGATTGCAATGAGGCAAGATCGTGCCACTGTACTCCAGCCTAGGTGACAGAGTGAGACTCCGTCTCAAATAATAATAATAATATTAATAATTTAACAATGCAGTGGCATACATATTATCAGTTTCACTTTACTAATAAGGACATGTGGGGTCAGAAACAATGATTGATGGGATCAAGATCACATTATTGCTAAGGACAGAAATTGAACCCTGACCCTCCAACACCAGGTTTTGTGGGTTTTTCCCCTACAATGCCTCCCCAGAGAACTAGGAACCAAACATATACATTGCACATATAAATTATTTATTCGTTCAGAGGCTGGAAACAACATAACATGTTGCATGATAAAATCTATAATTCCTACACTTTTTCAAATATGTCCACACAAGTGAAATATAAATATCTATTTTTCAAGTTAAATATAAATGATATTCAGTCAACAGGAACTATGAAAGCCAAATAGGGACTATGTGAAATGCTGATGTTAAAATTTAATAGCAATAGGCCGGGCGCAGTGGCTCACGCCTGTAATCCCAGCACTTTGGGAGGCTGAAGCAGGCAGATCACAAGGTCAGGAGATCAAGACCATCCTGGCTAACAAGGTGAAACCCCGTCTCTACTAAAAATACAAAAATTAGCCGGGCGTGGTGACGGGCACCTGTAGTCCCAGCTACTCACGAAGCTGAGGCAGGAGAATGGTGTGAACTCGGGAGACGGAGCTTGCAGTGAGCTGAGATTGCGCCACTGCACTCCAGCCTGGGCAACAGAGCAAGACTGTCTCAAAAAAAAAAAATTTAATAGCAATAAAGAAATAACCATCTAATAATTATACTATTTAATTGAGTAAAGTCAGGAAGAGTCAATATATACCATGTCATGTGTACTTTTCTTTAAAAAAAAAAAAAAAATCCCCAAATAAGGATATAAAGTATAAAGGAAAGGGCCAGTCACCGTGGCTAATGTCTGTAATATCCCAGCACTTTGGGAGGCCAAAGTGAGTGGATCACTTCAGGTCAGGAGTTCGAGACCAGCCTCACCAGCATGGTGTAACCCCATCTCTGCTAAAAATACAAAATTAGCCGGGTGTGGTGATACATGCCTGTAATCCCAGCTGCTTGGGAGGCTGAGGCAGGAGAATTGCTTGAACTTGGGAGGTGGAAGTCGCAGTGAGCTGAGATTGCACCACGGCACTCCAGCCTGGGCAACAAGAGCAAAACTCCGTCTCAAACAAAAACAAACAAACAAAAGAGGATATAAAGGAAAGGATTAAATTATTTTCTTTATTCTTCAATTTACAGATTTCAAGATTAAACCTGAGATATTTGTCGCCATCACAAAGTCTGGTTTGTGGTGGTCATTTTATTTTACTTGATTGAGAGGAACACTTATCATGAGATATACCCTTTTAACAAATTTTGGGTTTTTTTTAAATGAAAAATAGAGGCAGGGTCTCACTATATTGCCTAGGCTGACCTCGAACTCCTGGGCTCAAGGAATCCTTCCGCCTTGGGCTCTTAAAGTGCTCGGATTACAGGTGTGACCCACCAAGGCTGGCCCTTTTTTTTTTTTTTTTTTTTTTTTTTGAGATGGAGTTTCGCTCTTGTTGCCCAGGCTGGAGTGCAGTGGCGCGATCTCGGCTCACTACAACTTCCACCTTCTGGGTTCAAGAGATTCTCCTGCCTCAGCCTCCCAAGTAGCTGGGATTACAGGCATGCGCCACCACGCCTGGCTACTTTTTTTGTATTTTTAGTAGAGACGTGGTTTCTCCATGTTGGTTAGGCTGGTCTCGAACTCCCGACCTCAGGTGATGCGCCCGCCTTGGCCTCCCAAAGTGCTGGGATTACAGCCATGAGCCACTGCTCCCAGCCATATGAGGCTGGCCCTCTTAAGAAATTTTTCGGTGTATAATCCACTGTCGTTGACTCTAGGTTAAATGTCATACAGAAGATCTCTAGAACTTATTCCTGTTGCTTAACTGAAACCTTATGCCCATTGATTATCGGCTGATTGGTAATTCCCTATTGTCCTCTCCCACAACCCCCTGGCAACCACCAATCCACACTTTGATTCTATGAATTTGGCAATTTTAGATCCCTTATGTAAGTGGCAGTATTTGTTTTTTATCAATGAAGTAGCATATCATTGTGGAGTTTAGGACACCCTCAGTCTTAATTGAAGTCTATTTCAGAAAGGATATTAACTTATGGTAAAACATCACAGTATTTATCAAGGAACTCCTCTTCCTGCAGAGAAGCAAAAGTGGTTTTGTTGTTGTTGTTGTCATGTTATTGTTTTTCCCCAGAACTGTAACTGTTAAATTCCTCACCAGTAAGGAGAGAAATGTGAACACTTTCTAGAGCCACACCTTCAGTCCAAACTCAACGGAAACTCTAATTAATTTCAGGCAGGCTGGCCAGAGTTTCTCAGAGGTGAACAGCTTGGCAAGAAGAATCCTGGGATGAACTTTATTTAATAAGGTTGAATTCAGATTGTGGTTGAAGCAGCTTGGGCGTGTAAATTGCAGGAAGTGCCCGAGAACTAAAGATGCTGCCTCTGAAGCGCTTGTGTCAGGAAGGGGTGGCATCAAGGATCATAAATTACCCTGTGGCTTTTCAGGGGTTTATGAGCTCCCAGGCCTCCTCCACAATAGGATGCAGGATGACTCTTAACACCTCATTAAGGATGTTTTTTTACCAAATGCTGATAATAAAAAACAGCCCTAAAAGCCGGGCTCATTTTTATTCAGAATCCTCTCCTGTGAAATATAAAAAGATGTCATAAAATGGAAACACAATGGAGAGCCCCCATCTCAGGTGGACTCATTACAACGTTCATGTGGACAGATCCTGGGGAAGTCAAGGGTGGGTCCCTGCCATGGGAAACTACCTTTTTCTCCTGGCAAAGGTGCCTTCAGTTTCTGGAGAAAGGAAAGGCCAGTGAGATTCATAATCCTTGCTTTGTTTCATCACCAACTGAAATGTTATTTTGAGCTTTTCATTTCTGATCACATTACAACTTTGCCACTGGGGCCTTTCATGGCTAACCTTGAAACCTTTTATTTATAGAATAGTGTAAAACTCGTTTTTGTTTGTTTGTTTGTTTGTTTGAGACAGAGTCTCACTCTGTCGCCAGGCTGGAGTGCAGTGTCACGAGCTCAGCTCACTGCAACCTCCACCTCCCAGGTTCAAGCGATTCTCCTGCCTCAGCCTCCCAAGTAGCTGGACTACAGGCGCCTGCCACCACGCCCAGCTAGTTTTTGTATTTTTAATAGAGATGGGGTTTCACCATGTTGGCCTGGATGGTCTAGGTCACTTGATCTCATGATCCACCCACCTCGGCCTCCCAAAGTGCTGGGATTACAGGTGTGAGCCACCGCGCCCAGCCTGTTTTATTTTTTTAGAAAGGGGCTGCCTGGGTGCAGTGGCTCATGCCTGTAATCTCAGCACTTTGTGAGGCTGAGGTGGCAGAGATAGCTTAAGCCCAGGAATTTGAACCCAGCCAGGGCAACATAGTGAGACCCCGTCTGTACAAAAAATTAAAAAATTAGCCGGGTGTGGTGTCACACATATATAGTCCCAGCTACTTGGGAGCCTGAGGCGGGAGGATCACTTGAACCCAGGAGGTTGAGCCATGATCGCACCACTGCACTCCAGCCTGAGTGACAAAGGGAGACCCTGCCTAAAAAAGAAAAAAGGTAAGCGAGAGCAAGTGCTGAAAAAGGGGATATATTTATAAAACCTGGAACAGTGAAAAAAGTTGCTACATGTGGGCTGGGCGCGGTGGCTCACTCCTGTAATCCCAGCACTTTAGGAGGCCAAGGCGGGCAGATCATGAGGTCAGGAGATTGAGACCATCCTGGCTAACACAGTGAAACCCTGTCTCTACTAAAAAAAATACAAAAAAATTAGCTGGGCATGGTGGTGGGCGCCTGTAGTCCCAGCTACTCGGGAGGCTGAGGTAGGAGAATGGCATGAACCTGGGAGGCGGAGCTTGCAGTGAGCCCAGATTGCACTCCAGCCTGGGAGACAGAGTGAGACTCTGTCTTTAAAAAAAAAAAAAAAAAAAAAGTACATGATGTAAGCCCTGGAAATTATTCTTGTTTCCAGAGATTCTGGTATGAGGCAATGTAATTGGAAGTTAAACTTTGACCACCCTGAATGGAAAACCTCAGTCACTGGCCAAGCTGTATGACTCTGGCATGAGACCTCTTCTCTCTGTCTCTTTTTTTTTTTTTTTTGAGACAGAGTCTTGCTCTATCACCCAGGCTGGAGTGCAGTGGCATGATCTCGGCTCACTGCAAGCTCCGCCTCCCAGGTTCACACCATTCTCCTGCCTCAGCCTCCAGAGTAGCTGGGACTACAGGTGCCCGCCACCATGCCCGGCTAATTTTTTTGTGTTTTTAGTAGAGAAGAGATTTCACCATGTTGACCAGGATGGTCTTGGTCTCCTGACCTCGTGATCCACCCGTCTTGGCCTCCCAAAGTGCTGGGATTACAGGCGTGAGCCACTGCGCCCGGCCCTCTCTGTCTCTTACTCTGTAAAATAAGACTGTGGGGAGTGGTACCTGCCTCTGGGGTCTACTCCAAGAATCAAATGAGATGATGCTGGCAATATACTTGGTGTGGTCATTGACAGAAAGCCCTCGATAAACGGTATTAATACTTAGTATTCATTCATTCATTCAACAAATATTTACTGGGCACCTATTTGTGCCCAGCACTGTTCTAGCATCACACAACAAGTTCATACCCTCTTGAACTGACCTTTCAGTAATTGTTCTCCAGGGCACAGGAAGGTAAAAGCAAGTGGGATCTAATTGCTGCTCTACCCCTTGCTAGGCATGTGAGCCCCTCAAACTCTGGAGTGAAGAGTTCCCCAGGAGTTGCCACCCTTTTCTTGATTTAGACAAGAGTTTCTCAACCTCAGAGCTATCAGCATTTGGGGCCATGTAATTTTTTTTACTGTGGTAGAGGGAGGCTGTTCTGTGCAGTGTAGAATGTGGAGCAGCATCCCTCGCCTCTATTCACTAGATGCCAGCAGCACCCCCATCCCAGGTTGTGATGATCAAAAATGTGTCCAGATAGTGGCAAATGTTCATGGAGGGCCAACCCTCCCCTGCTTGAGAACCACTGGTCTAGATCAATCTTGCCAGCTCTCCACACCTCAGTTTCCTCATCTCTGGCCTGGGATAATCATCTTATCTATTTTGCAGGTAATTGGACGTGAGAAGTGGATGAAAACAGGCATTGCCTGGCACATAGTAATCCCTCAATAAAAGTGATCTATTAGCCAATACTGAGGATTAGGGCAAAACTTTCTTGTATCTATCTAATGAGAACTTTCCCGAAGCCAGTGTTTGGGGTATTTCCCTTTGGTTGCAGGTACTCTGAGCTCTGATGTGCCCTGAATTTGGTGGGGAAATCTCACCCCATCCTATGCCTGGTGCTCCCAGGTGGCCAGACCAGCAGTACTGGGTTTGCATATAGCCATGGCCAATGTAGGTCTGTGAGTGATTAATGGACTTTCCTTCCAACTTGGCTTTTGCCAGTGAAAGAGTCCAGATAGTTTTAGAAAATTAGACTTGACTTTTTAACGTGCAAATAAAGCTCAGCTGCAAGTCATTCTCCTATCCCGTTGGTTAACAATATAAGTATCTCCAATGACTCCTTTTGTGGGAAGCTTCTGGAAACCCAAAAATCCGAGGCAGATTAAGAAAGATGAAGGCCAGGTGCAATGGCTCACACTGTAATCCCAGCACTTTGGGAGGCCGAGGCGGGTGGATCGCTTGAGTTCAGGAGTTTGAGACCAGCCTGGGCAACATGGCGAAATTCCGTCTCTACTAAAAATACAGGCTGGGCACGGTAGCTCACGCCTGTAATCCCAGCACTTTGGGAGGCCGAGGTGGGCAGATCACTTGAGGTCAGGAGTTTGAGACCAGCCGGCCAACATGGTGAAACCCCATCTCTACTAAAAATACAAAAATTAGCTGGGCATGGTGGCAGGCACCTGGTAAGCTCAGTTACTCAGGAGGCTGAGGCAGGAGGATCGCTTGAACCCAGGAGATGGAGGTTGCCGCGAACCAAGATTGTGCCACTGTACTCCTGGCCAATAGAGTGAGACTCCAACTCAAAAAAAGTTACAAATAAAAATACAAAAATTAGCCGAGTGTGGTGGTGCACACCTGTAATCCCAGCTACTCTGGAGGCTGAGGCACGAGAATCGCTTGCACCCCGTAAGTGGAGGTTGCAGTGAGCCAAGATCACACCACTGTACTCCAGCCTGGGCAACAGAGCGAGACTCCATCACAAAAAAAAAAAAAAAAGAAAGATGAGGAAGAATTAGAAGAGCAGTTCAGAGCATGAGCTATGGAGACACAGACACTATTTAAGGTGTGACCTTGGGCAAGTCACTTTAGCTTTCTGAGCCTCAGTTTCCTCACCTGTCAAATGGGGATAATAATAACACCAAGCTCATTTGGTGGTTAAGATGAAAGGAGACATGTCAGGTAAAGCACTGTCTTTGCCCAGCACCTGGCACATTGCAGAGCCTCATAAATGGGAGCTAAATATGAAGAAATGTTTTTGTCCTGTTGAGCCGCAGGCATTGCTTGCCCCCAAGGTACAGAGGAAATAGAGTGACCAGTTCATCTAGATTTGCTTGGGACTTTCCTGATCTCGTGTCCCAGGAAACCCTTTCATCTCAGACAAACAGGGACAGTTAGCCACCTGAAAGGATGACTTTGAAAGTGATTTTCGGCTGGGTACAGTGGCTCACGCCTGTAATCCCAGCACTTTGAGAGGCCAACGAGGGCAGATCATGAGGTCAAGAGATCAACACAATCCTGGCCAACGTGGTGAAACCCCATCTCTACTAAAAATACAAAAAATTAGCTGGGCATGGTGGCGGGTGCCCGTAATCCCAGCTACTCGGGAGGCTGAGGCAGGACAATCGCTCGAACCTGGGAGGTGGAGATTGCAGTGAGCCGAGATCCTGCCACTGCACTCCAGCCTGGGCGACGGAGTGAAACTCTGTCTCAAAAAAAAAAAGAAAGTGATTTTCTGCTTCAGTGTCCTGGGCAGAGATGGCAGCAGGGTTAATCTGTGACTGGCTGGTGGTTTGGAAAAAGAGGCGAGTCCCTCTCCACATAGGCTGCTCCAAGAGAGAAGATGCTTTGTGAGTTTCCAGCAGAGGTTTACGAGCACTCTTCTTGAAGGTTTAATGGTCCTGAGTGATTTATCCTATCTGGAGAGTCATTGCTATAAGGAGAAACCTGCTCCCCAAGCTTCTGCTTTCCTTTACCACCAAACCTTTCATCTTCCCGGAGAATCAGAGAATCGGCTCCAGCCCCCATAAATAACCTTATTACGACCACACAAAGGCAGGGTCCCATCGGCCTGCAAGACTGGACTTCTCAAATAGTAGTTTCATAAACCAGTTTGACCAGAATGAGAGAATACTTAATAGGATCCACAGGGGGTGATTTAAATGGAGGAAAGACACAGCTGAAATTGGGTGCTGGGTCCCTGGAGTGATGAGCTTAGAATCACACACTAGGCACTCTCTGATGTGCTGGAGTTACCCACTCGGTTACCTTTCCTGGATGTCTCTGAGTACTTAAAATACAAGAATGGCCCAAGGAATGGTGGCTCACACCTGTAATCCCAGCACTTTGGGAGGCTGAGGCAGGAGGATCACTTGAGCCCAGGAGTTCTATACCAGCCTGGGCACCATAGTAAGATCCCATTTCTACAAAAAATAAAAAAAAATTAGCTGGGTGTGGTGGCAGGTACCTGTAGTTCCAGCTACTTGGGAGACTGAGGTGGGAGGATCACTTGAGACCTGGAGGTCGAGGCTGAAGTGAGCTGTGATTGTGCCACTGTACTCCAACCTGGGCAACAGAGCAAGACCCTACCTCAATTAAAAAATAAAAAACAACAAACAAGAATTCTTTCCCGTGGCAAAAACCTTCTCACGTGGTGGTGAACAAGAATAATATCTATATATGATTAGGTTTTAAACCAGTACTGTCCATCAGAACTTTCCACATTGGTACAAATATTTTATAATCTGCATTATATAATACAATAGCAACTAGCCCAAAGTAACTGTTGGATCCTTGAAATAGTGGGCCCATGTGACTAAGGAACTGAATTTTTAACGTTATTTAATTTCAAACAATTTAAATTTAAATAGCCACATATGGCTAGTGGCTACGTATTGGACAGCATAGTTTTAAACTCATAAACAGATTTATAATAAAAGGTATTGTAAAGGCTGTACATATAATTTCCTTTTCAGATCTCAACAACATAAAGGAACCTTTATGTTTTATTTTTTTGCTTAGATTTACCTTTAAAAAATTTTTTTATTTCTAATTATTATGGATATGCAATCATTGTACATGTTTATGATAAAGGGAATTTTACCACCTATATCACAGAGGTAGCCCTATGTTTCTGTGATGTGTGCTGTTCATATCAGAGATACCAGCTGAGGCAGAGTTAAGTATGGTCCAGGTCACTGGAGCCTTGTTTTACTCTTTTCTTTTTTTTTTTTTTGGACATGGTGGGGGTGGCGGTGGGGGTGGGGCACTTTACTTTATACCTGTGATAGTCCACAGAAAATTTGGATATTTAGGCTGGGCGCAGTGGCTCACGCCTGTAATCCCAGCACTTTGGGAGGCCGAGGCAGGCGGATCACGAGGTCAGGAGATCGAGACCATCCTGGCTAACACGGTGAAACCCCGTCTCTACTAAAAATACAAAAAATTAGTCGGGCGTGATGCCGGGTGCCTGTAGTCCAGCTACTCAGGAGGCTGAGGCAGGAGAATGGCATGAACCCGGGAAGCGCAGCCTACAGTGAGTCGAGATCGCGCCACTGCACTCCAGCCTGGGTGACAGAGCAAGATTCTGTCTCAAAAAAAAAAAAAAAAAGAAAATTTGGATATTTAGAATGAAGGAAATATCAGAAAGATTTTTGTAAAATAACTATAAAAATGTTAAATTGCAGAACTAGTGAATTTTGTATTAAAGATTGAAGAAAGTATCCAATTTAAAAGGTGTATAAACCATCCTGGCTAACACGGTGAAACTCCGTCTCTACTAAAAATACAAAAAAAAAATTAGCCGGGCGTGGTGGCGGGTGCCTGTATTCCCAGCTACTCTGGAGGCTGAGGCAGGAGAATGGCGTGAACCCGGGAGGCGGAACTTGCAGTGAGCCGAGATCGCGCCACTGCACTCCAGCCTGGGCGACAGAGCGAGACTCCGTCTCAAAAAAATAAATAAAATAAAATAAAAGGTGTATAAAATTAAAAGGGAACAATTATATACCACCCCTACTACCCCTACCCTCCTTACTTCCACAACTGCACAGTTGCATCCCCACCTCCACACAGAAAACCACCCTTAAAAACTCTGAGAAAATTATTTCAGGCCTTCCTCTACACACACACACACACACACACACACACCCCAATGCATGTATGTGTGTGTTTACATATAATTTTTTTAAATAATAAGATTAATGATGCATACTGATCTATATCTTGCTTAATTTTTATATCAATTTTTTCTTTTTTTCTTTTCTTTTTTTTTTTTTTTTTTTTTGAGATGGAGTCTCGCTCTGTCTCCCAGGCTGGAGTGCAGTGGCACAATCTCAGCTTACTGCAACCTCCGCCTCCCGGGTTCAAGTGATTCTCCTGCCTCAGCCTCACAAGTAGCTGGGATTACAGGCGCCCACCACCACGCCCAGATAATTTTTTGTATTTTTAGTAGAGATGGGGTTTCACCGTGTTAGCCAGGATGGTCTCGATCTCCTGACCTCGTGATCTGCCCACCTCAGCCTCCCAAAGTGCTAGGATTGCAGGCATGAGCCACCGCGCCCGGCCAATTTTTTCTGTTTTTTGAGACAGAGTCTCACTCTGTCATCCAAGCTGGAGTGCAGTGGCACGATCTTGCCTCACTGCAATTCTCCTGTCTCAGCCTCCCAAGTAGCTGGGACTACAGGTGTGCACCACCACACTCAGCTGATTTTTTTGTGTGTGTGTTTTTAGTAGAGATGGAGTTTTGCCATGTTGGCCAGGCTGGTCTTGAACTCCTGACCTCAAGTGATTTTGCCCACCCAGGGCCTCCTAAAGACTACAAGCATGAGCCACCATGCCTGGCCATTTTTATATTAATTTTATAAGCATATTAAATAATTTTTGTTGTAAAAATGTAAAGATTACACAGAACAAAGTATTCACATCCCAGTCCTCCTTTTCCACTCCCCTTCTTAGAATCACAGTTTTACATCTTTTTCTGTGCATTTGTTCCCATCTAAAAATACACAGCTTTATTTTTTGATAAATGCCCAATACATAAAGTGATGATTAACCTTATTAATGATGGAGACAATGCAAATTAAAACCACAAGATTGGCAAAAATTAATAAATTTAAGGGCACCCAGTATTGATAAGGATATAGGACAAAAAGGAAACTCTTTTACACAGTTGGTGAAAAGTGTAGTTGGTACAACCACCTTAAAAAATAGCTTTGAAATATCAGATACGGCTGAAAATGCACATACCCTCTGACCAAGCAATTTCATTCATAGATAAATATCCTAAACATTTCTTGCATACATGTCCCAGGAGCCATGTGCGACAATGCTCTTGGCAGCATTGTGAGTAACAGCAAAAATCTGAATACAACCTAAATGCCCCTTCCCAAGAAAATGGGTGACTAAATTATGGGATCATCATAGATTAGAATACAACTGTGAAAATTAATAGTGATCCTAGATGAATCTCAGGAACATAATATTAAAGCAAAGCCCCTAAGTACAAAATAATGCATGGTGTTTCCAAAAAAGTGTGTGAGAACTAAAAGAATGGTTGCTTAGTGATGTATACATGGGCAGGCATTCTATAAAGAAAAGTCAGCCGGGCACGGTGGCTCACGCCTGTAATCCCAGCACTTTGGGAGGCTGAGGTGGGCAGATCATTTGAAGTCAGGAGCTCAAGGCCAGCCTGACCAACATGGTGAAACCCTGTCTCTACTAAAAATACAAAAAATTAGCCAGGAGCGATGGTACATGCCTGTAATCCCAGCTACATGGAGGCTAAGGCAGGAGAATCGCTTGAACCTGGGAGGCAGAGGTTGTAGTTAGCTGAGATGGCACCACTGCACTCCAGCCTGAGTGATAGAGTGAGACTCTGTCTAAAAAAAAAAAAAAAAAAAAGAACAAAGGGAAGGGGAAGGGTGGTTGTAGACACTGCCAAGGAGGGAAAAGAGGGCAGTTCATGCAGGGCTCTGAAGACCAGAGTGGGTACTCCAGATTTTGTGCTAAAGGTTGGGGGTGAGGGTAGGGGGAGTTTGAGCAGAGGTTTGTGGGACTCTGAGTTTTTTTTTTCTTTTCTTTTTTTTTTGAGACAGGGTCTTGTTTTGTCATCCAGGCTGGAGTGCAGTGGTGCAATCATGGCTCACTGCAGCCTCAACTTCCTGGGCTCAAGCAATCCTCCCACCTCAGCCTCCCAAGTAGCTGGGACTACTGATGTGTACCACCAAACCCAGCTAAATTTTGTGTTTTTTTATAGAGACAGAATTTTGCTATGTTGCCCAGCCTAGTCTCAAATTCCTGGTCTCAAGCGATCCGCCTGCCTTGGCCTCCAAAAGTTCTGGAATTACAGGCATGCACCACTGCACCTGGTCCCCAAATTACTTTTTAAAGGTGTAATTTACATGCAGTAAGACTTACAGTTCCTTTTTTTTTGAGATGGAGTCTTGCTCCGTGTCCCAGGCTGCAGTGTGCAACCTCCGCCTCCCAGGTTCAAGCAATTCTCCTGCCTCAGCCTCCCAAGTAGCTGGGACTACAGGCACGTACCACCATGCCCAGCTAATTTTTGTGTTTTTTTTCTTAGTAAAGACAGGGTTTCATCATGTTGGCCAGGCTGCTCTCGAACTCCTGACCTCAGGTGATCCACCTACCTCAGCCTCTCAAAGTGCTGGGATTACAGGCGCGAGCCACCGTGCCCAGCCAAGACTTACAGCTCTTTAGTGAGTTCAGTAACTTTGGACACCTGTAATCACCACCCAAAACAAGATAAAAATCATTTCCATCACTCCAGAAGGCTCCCTCATGCTCCTTTTCAGTCAATCCAATCAATCCCCTGACCGTCCCACTAGCTAGGAGCCATATTCTAACATATCACCCTTGAATCATCTTTTCTAGAACCTCTTATAAATGCATTCATAAAGTTTACCCAGCTTCTTTTGCTCAGAGGAATGTCTATAAGATTTATTCACGTTGCTACTTGCGTCAGTAATTAATTTCTTGTATGCTGAGTAGTAGTTTTTTTTTTCTTTTTGAGATGGAGTCTTGCTCTGTCGCCCAGGCTGGAGTGCAGTGGCGCAATCTCGGCTCACTGCAAGCTCCGCCTCCCGGGTTCACGCCATTCTCCTGCCTCAGCCTCCCAAGTAGCTGGGACTACAGGCGCCCACCACCACGCCCGGCTAATTTTTGTATTTTTAGTAGAGATGGGGTTTCACTGTGTTAGCCAGGATGGTCTCGATCTCCTGACCTCGTGATCCCCCCGCCTCAGCCTCCCATAGTGCTGGGATTACAGGTGTGAGCCACCGCGCCCGGCTGCTGAGTAGTATTTCATTGTATAAACATACTATAATTTGTTCATCTGTTCTCCTGTTGGTACATTACGGCATTTGGTCATTATGGGTACGTTGTGGAGGGAATCTACGCACCTAGGCTATATGGTATGGCCTATTGCTCCTAGGCTACAAACATGTACAACATGTTATTGGCCTGAATAACGTGGAAAATTGTAACACAGTGGTATTTGTGTATCTCAACATATCTTTTGTTTTTGAGATGGAGTCTTGCTCTTTCACCCAGTCTGGAGTGCAGTGGTGGAATCTCGGCTCACTGCAATCTCTGTCTTCCAGGTTCAAGCAAATCTCCTGCGTCAGCCTCCCGAGAAGCTGGGATTACAGGCGCACACCACCACACTCAGCTAATTTTTTTATTTTTAGTAGAGATGGGGTTTCATCAAGTTGGCCAGGCTAATCTTGAACTCCTGGCCTCAGGTTACTCACCCACCTCAGCCTCCCAAAGTGCTGGGATTACAGGTGTGAGCCACCGTGCTCAGCCCTTCTTTTGGTTTTAATTGAATTTCCCCAATGGCTAATGAGCTGAGCATCTTTTCATGCTGAGTTTTTGGGCTTGTTTGTTTGTTTGTTTTCTGGAAACAGGGTTTTGCTCTGTTGCCCAGGCTGGAGTGCAGTGGCACAATCATGGCTCACTGCAGCCTCCAACTCCTAGGCTCAAGCAATCCTCCCACCTCAGCCTTCCAAAGTGCTGAGATTGGCCAGGTGTGGTGGCTCATGCCTGTAATCCTAGCACTTTGGGAGGCCGAGGCAGGCAGATCACTTGAGGTCAGGAGTTCAAGACCAGCCTGGCCAACATGGTAAAACCTCGCTTCTACTAAACATACAAAAAAAAAAAAAAAATTAACCGGTCGTGGTAGCACGCGCCTGTAGTCTCAGCTACTCAGGAGGCTGAGGTAGGAGAATTGCTTGAACCTGGGAGGTGAAGGTTACAGTGAGCCGAGATTTCACCACTGCACTTCAGCCTGGGCGACAGAACAAGACTCAGTCTCAAAACAACAGCAACAACAACAACAAGTTCGGAGATTACAGACATGAGCCACAACACCCAACCCGGAGTTTCATTTTTTTCATAGATTTTACATGAGCTGTTGGCAGAGACCAAACTAGAAGGATTCAAAAGAAGAATAGGGGATCTCGAGGCTAGCAGGGTAGGTGGGGTGGGGAGCAGAGATTAGAATGGGGATATATTTTGACATTATAGCTGATGAGAATTCCAAAAAAATTGGCTATGGGTTGTGAGACAAAGAGAAGAATCAGAAGGTGTTCAGTTTTTGCCCTGAAACAGCTGGGGGACCCTGGTGAGAAGAGAAGCAGGTGTGGAGGGGACAATCCACTTTACTGTGGTGAGATGAGTTGTCTCTTAGGCACTGAAATGGTGATGTTGAGAAAATAAATTGGCAAGTCTGGACCTCAGAAAAGTGGTCACAGATGGGGCCTTCTACCTGTGGGATGGACAAGGTCTCCAGAGCAGTGGATGTCTACCTTGGCTGGACTTTGGAATCACCTTGGGAGCTTTAAAATACTGATGCCCAGGTCCCAGCTACGGGGTTTCTCATATAACTGATCTGTGGGTATGGCTCAGGCATCAGAACTTTTAGAAGTTTCCCTGCTGATTCTCAAGTACAACCAGGGTTGAGACCCTGTCATGGAGCCAGTGTAGATAAAGGAGGGAATTTTGAGGGAGTCCCAAGCACTCTCTGTGTTGCCCGCAGGTCCGCGGGAGCCAGTGTAGATAAAGGGGAGGATTTTGAAGGAGTCCCGGGAACTCCGTGTTGCCCGCAGCTCTGCTTTGCAGCGTTGGCTCCATCTACTGCGTCGTATTCACTGCAGCTCAGCTTCCCAAGCAGCTCAGGTCAAGCTCATCAGTATCCATGAGTTGGCGAATTCATTGACTCTGGAGAGTCACCCGGTTGTTGAACTGCAAAGTTCGAACTGACTTTTTTTTTGAGACGGAGTCTGGCTCTGTAACCCAGGCTGGAGTGTAGTGGCCAGTCTTGGCTCACTGCAGTCTCTGCCTCCCAGGTTCAAGTGAGTCTCCTGCCTCAGCCTCCCGAGTAGCTGGGATTGCAGGCATGTAGCACCACACCCGGCTAACTTTTGTATTTTTAGTAGAGACGCCATGTTGGTCAAGCTGATCTTGAACTCCTGACCTCCGGTGATCCGCCTGCCTTCGCCTCCCAAAGTGCTGGGATTACAGGTGGGAGCCACCGTGCCTGGCCTGAACTCATTTTAAAGGTCGTTGAGCCTCTACGATAGCCCCACCAGGACTCACCAGGATGCCTATGGAGGGACTCACTGTGGCTCAGTTGAAGGGGCTGTGTGAGGACAAGTCAGAGAAGAGCCTTCCAGGTAAAGCCTGGGTGGAGAGCTGGAAACAAGAGAGACCATTTGGAGGAGGGCAAATGCTGGGGGTGCAGAGCAACTCAGAGGCTCCTCTGAATGTTCGTTTCTGGGATAAGCCCTGCAGCGGATATTTATTCTATTCCTGGAGACATCATGGCCTTTCTTAGAAAAGGAAGCCTTTTTGCCCTTTCAATTTCTATTCTATGGGTTGGTTTCCTAGGGATATTGCTCCTGGTGAGAAGACCTGCTCATGGGCCTCCCCCAAACCTGACCAGGACCTGTTCATAGAATCTTCCCCCACCCAGATCTGAGCCTGGAGCCCAGGCCAGTACCTTCAGAAGTTGTTTGCGTTGCTTTGAAAGAATGTAATGTTGGAAATGCTTAGAGAAAGACTACACCTGTCTCTCCAAATACAATTTCTATAATTAGGCAAGACGCAGTGGCTCACGCCTGTAATCCCAGCAGTTTGGGAGGCGGGCGGATCACTTAAGGTCATGAGTTCGAGACCAGCCTGGCCAACATGGCGAAACCCCATCTCTACTAAAAACACAAGAATTAGCCGGGCGTGGCGGTGGGTGCCTGTAATCCCAGCTACCTGGGAGTCAGGAGAATCACTGCAGCGCAGGAGGCGGAAGTTGCAGTGAGCCAAGATCACACCACTACACTCTACCCTGGGTGACAGAGTGAGACTCCATCTGGAAAAAAAAAAAAAAAAAATTCAATAAATAGACTCTCATCATGGATCCATTGTATTACACAAATTCAGCTACATACATGCATGAAGAAAAAAGAAAAATGGGCCGGGCGCGGTGGCTCATGCCTGTAATCCCAGCACTTTGGGAGGCCAAGGCAGGCGGATCACGAGGTCAGGAGATAGAGACCATCCTGGCTAACACGGTGAAACCCCGTCTCTACTAAAAATACAAAAATTAGCCAGGTGTGGTGGCGGGCGCCTGTAGTCCCAGCTACTCGGGAGGCTAAGGCAGGAGAATGGGGTGAACCCTGGAGGCAGAGCTTGCAGTGAGCCGAGATCGCGCTACTGCACTCCAGCCTGGGCAACAGCAAGACTCTGTCTCAAAAAAAAAAAAAAAAAAGAAGAAGAAGAAAAAAAGAAAAATGGTAGTGGTGGAGATGATAAAACACACAATCATTTGGAGAACTTTTACCTTTTCAGAATGTATTTGGTAATGCAATTTGGTCCTCCCAATAACTCTACGGAAGTCATTTATTTTTTTCCCCCATTTCACTGAGGTTCAGAGGTTTTTTCATTTCTGAGTCCAAGGTCTCAGACCCAGAAACAGTGAAGTTCAGAGGCAACCCCAGGTCTTCTGACACTTCTGCCCAGGGACCCACCTCCGTTGTGCAAGAAAACCAGAGCATTTGCAATTCAAGCAAAGCCTAAAGACTCTCAATGCACCAGCCTGTCCTTCTGCAGCCCGGGAGTCATGCTCCCAGCAGAAGAGGCAGTGGGAAAGTGAGGGGCTCAGAAATCTACCCACTAGATGGATCAAGGCCATACGAGGGTATGAAAGAGTTTGCTGGTTCTCCCTCCATGGCCATCCTCACTTTTGTGTAGTAATAGAAGTGGACACATGGCCAACCAGAGCAAAGAGCGCAACTCCCCTCTGCGGCCTCGTGACTAAATCCTAGGCTATGGGGAGAGCATTCCAGTGATGTGAGAGGCCTCGGAGGCACATCCTTCTGGGGCGTGCCTTCCCTTCATTGTCTCCTCTTTCTGCTGGCTGGATGGGGATGTGGAGGAGAGGACCCCTTGGACCATGGGGATGGGGGTTACGTGCCAGGCATGGCAGCGCAATGGAGGTGGGTTCTACCAAAGGAGCTGCTCTACCCGTCCTGGACTGCTTCTATCTGGATGTTGGTACATGAGAAAGAAATGGATTACTTTCTTTTTTTTTTTTTTCTTTTTCTTTTTGAGTTGGAGTTTTGCTCTTGTTGCCCAGACTGGAGTGCAATGGCGTGACCTCAGCTCACCACAACCTCCGCCTCCCGGGTTCAATCGATTCTCCTACCTCAGCCTCCAGCTAACTTTGTATTTTTAGTAGAGACGGGGTTTCTCCATGTTGGTTAGGCTGGTCTCAAACTCCCGACCTCAGGTGATCCGCCCACCTCAGCCTCTCAAAGTGCTGGGATTACAGGCGTGAGCCACCGCCCCTGGCCAGGCCAAGATTTTTTAAATGGCAGCTCCCTGGAGGCTGAGGAAAAAGGGAGAGGGGAGCCACAGCTCATACTTAAAATGGTTCTCGCAATCGCACTGTAGCCGAAGGGAATTCTGAGTCACTTTCTCTGGTCTGTTCCTGCAGCCCCCAGCCCTGCTGCACCAGCCTCAGAAGGGAAGGCTGGAATTCCTTTCTGGGAGGGCTTTCCTTTGCAAACCCTGTGAATCTGAGGAGCCCTGTTTTCTCTGTAAATAGAGCAAGTGTCCCCAGTGTGACCCAGCAACATCCTCCCAATGCACATGGTGTCTGACGCAAAATGGAGGAGAAGGAGTTGGCAGAAAGAAGGGAAGAAAAGGTGGGAAGAAGCCTAGAGAAGAATATTTAGGTTTGAAGAGTGTGATTTACTGTCACCTTGAACCCAAATTATTTTGTTTGTTTGTTTGTTTGTTTGGGGCATTTGCCAAATGTGTAGTCGCACCCTGTAACTGACTGTGTGGATGAAGCCATGTTCATCCACTGAGCTCTGAGCCATCAGGAGCCCTGGGAGGTGAGTGCGTCTCACATATCGTCTTAAATCACCAGGGCTAGACCAGAAACTAAACACTTCCCCAAGTTTTCTCTCACTGTTTCCTTCAGGATCAGATGCTCCCTACAGCCAGAGACCTAATGCTGTCTTTCCATCTAAACTGGGATTTCCATGAAGTCGGGATATATCTTATTTGTTTTTATAATCTCAACAATCTGGCACAGAGTACCAGGCAAAGAAGGAATGAATGAGTGAGTGTGTAGATAAATGGACAGATGGAGGGATGGATGGAAGGATGAGTGGGTGGGTGGGTGGGTGGATGGATGGATGGATGGATGGATAAATGTTGGAAGGAAGGAAAGAAAAGGAAGAATGGACAGATAGGTGAATAAATGATAGAAGGAAGAAAGGAAGGGGGAAGGAATGGATGGATAGGTGGGTGGATGGATGGATAGAGGGATGGTGAATACGTGGATGGACAGATGATGGATGATAGACAATAATAGTGAGTAGTTTTGAGCTCATATTATGTTCCAGGCAATTTACACAGATAATTTCATGTAATTTTCCCCCATGACTTTCAACATATGCAAAATAAGCTTCAGGAAGGTGAAATCATGTACCTGAAATGGCACTAAAGTCGATTAGACTCCTGAGTGAGTGTTCTAAACTATTATACCCTAATGCTGAATAAATGAATGAATACATGAAGAAATGACTTACCTGTATATAAATTTTGCTCCAAGGATATACAAAAGCTAGGCCAGGCGTGGTGGCTCATGCCTGTAATCCCAGCACTTTGGGAGGCCAAGGCTGCTGGATCACATGAAGTCAGGAGTTCGAGACCAGCCTGACCAACATGACGAAACCCTGTCTCTACTAAAAATACAAAATTAGCAGGGTATGGTGGTGCATGCCTGTAATCCCAGCTACTTGGGAGGCTGAGACAGGAGAATCACTTGAACTCGGGAGGTGGAGGTTGCAGTGAGCCAAGATCATGCCATTGTACTCCAGCCTGGGCAACAGAGCAAGACTCTCAAAAAAAAAAAAAAAAAAAAAAGTAATTCTGCTCATTTCTCTCTAAAGTGACAGTAAAATAACAGGCCAAGGTTTAAGAACAATCTGAATATTTGGATTTCCTGCCAGTTATAAGTGAATATTATGTGGTGAAGTGGCGCATTCACAGGGGAAGGACACTTCCAGAAGGCTAATTCTGAGAAGATTCTGGGCTTTTCCCACTCACCCAACCTGATAATTAATAGGAGCCAGGAAGAAGCCCCTGAATTTCTAAGTGCCGATTCCCGCTGTACCGGCTCTCCAAACATCTGAAGGAAAAACAGTTTGTTAATTGCTGTCTAGACAGTTTATTGCGGCAATAAGATCAAAACCAAGAATCCTGAGGTTTGTGGTATGAATCATGCAGACTAAACAATTGTTTTATTGCATTTACAGAGAACTTGATTTATAACTGCTCTGGGTAATAAAATTCCTTCATGGTTTATCCGAAATAATTTTGCTTCTTTTACACCACTCTGTGATAATCCCACCTCTCTAGGCTGTTAAAATGTGTTCTCTGTGACATCCAAACAGTTTCTTATCAGATACCTTGCTGTCATCAAGTAACATATGAGGGCCAGGGTTCAATCCATCCTGGCAGAGCCCTGGTGGAGGGTGGTGGCCTGGCTGGGGTGGCCTTTGTAACCCTGCTGTCATGGCTGCATCTGCTCAAACCAACAGACGAGTAAGAGTGGGCAGCTCCTGGGCTGGGCAGCCTGTCTGCTTTGTTGGCAAAGGCCTGGTGTGATGGCTTCCTCTTTAACCCACTGACTGGATTTTGGATGAATTGGACAAAACTGGCCAGTTCTTTGGTGCCTCTGAGACCCCGGGACCAACATCCTTCTTGTGTGCAAACATACCTGTACACTGACAACCTGTGGAATAGAGAAGGAAGGAATAAGCCCACATGCATACATCCATCACTTCCCTCCATCCCTGCAGCTGTCCAGGGAAATGGGGCTGCCCAACACAAAACATCGGGAAAAGCTCAGGAAGTCTAAGCTCAGGCTTGCTTAAGGCCAAATGTCGGGAAGTCTCAGTTCTTCAGGCTCCAAGTCCAGTGCTCTTTGGCACCAGAAGTGACTTAAAAGATCAGCATCAGATAAATTGCAGTATCTCTCCTAAACGAGATCTGCCTGTTTTGCTCTTCCCTTTTCACCCCTGCACTGGCTACAGCAAACTCCATGGTGAGGGGCAGCAAACTCCCAACCCCTGGAATCAAACGTGAAATTTAAAAATTGACATGAAGCCGGGCGCGGTGGCTCACGCCTGTAATCCCAGCACTTTGGGAGGCCGAGGCAGGCAGATCACCTAAAGTCGGGAGTTCGAGACCAGCCTGACCAACATGGAGAAACCCTGTCTCTACTAAAAATACAAAATTAGCTGGGCATGGTGGCACATGCCTGTAATCCCAGCTACTCAGGAGGATGAGGCAGGAAAATCGCTTGAACCTGGGAGGCGGAGGTTGTGGTGAGCCGAGATCGCACCACTGCACTCCAGCCTGGGCAACAAGAGTGAAACTCTGTCTCAAAAAAAAAAAAAATTGACATGAAATTCACATAACATAAAATTAACCATTTTAAAGTGACCAATTCAGGAGCATTTAGTATATTCACAGCATTGTGTTATCACCACCTCTGTCTAGCACTGAAACATTTTCACCACCCCAAATGGAAACCCTGTAGCCAGTAGGCAGTTGCTCCCCAGTTCTACCCTAGCCCCCAGGACCTGGCAACAACCAATCGGCATCTCGTTATGGCCTTACCTATTCTGGTTAATGTAAACAGATTCAGATTCCTATTTCGTATCAACAAAATCAAATGTGGCTTTTTGTGTCTGGCTTCTTTTATTTACTGTAATGTTTTCGAGGCTCATCCACATTGTAGCATGTATCAGTATCTCATTCCATTTTTGGCTGAATAATAGTCTGTTGTACAACAGAACTTACACAGTACTTCATTTCATTTCTGCACTCACCGATTGATGGATATTTGGAATATTTATACCTTTTGGCTATTGTGCATAGTGCTACTCTGAACACGTATGTATGTGTATTTGCATGCCTGTTTTCTTTTCTTGTTTTTGGGTTTTTTTTTTTTTTTGAGACGGAATCTTGCTCTGTCGCCCAGGCTGGAGTGCAGTAGCACGATCTCAATCTCGGCTCACTTATAACCACTGCCTCCTGGGTTGAAGTGATTCTCCTGCCTCAGCCTCCTGAGTAGCTGGGACTAGAGGCACATGCCACCAAGCCAGGCTAATTTTTGTATTTTTAGTACAGATGGGGCTTCACTGTGTTGGCCAGGATGATCTCGATCTTCTGACCTCGTGATCCACCTGCCTCAGCCTCCCAAAGTGCTGGGATTATAGGCATGAGCCACTGTGCCTGGCCTGTTTGTTTGTTTTTGAGACAGAGTATCACTCTGTCGCACAGGCAAGAGTGCAGTGGAGCAATCTTGGCTCACTGCAACCTCCGCCTCCCGGGTTCAAGCTATTCTCCTGCCTCAGCCTCCTGAGTAGCTGGGATTACAGGCATGTGCCACCATGCACAGCTAATTTTTGTAGTTTTAGTAGAGATGGGGTTTTGCCATGTTGGCCAGGCTGGTCTCAAACTCCTGACCTCAGGTGATCCAACCACCTTGGCCTCCCAAAGTGCTGGGTTTACAGGCGTGAGCCACCGTACCCGACCTGGGTTTGTTTTTGTGTTTTGTTTTGTTGATAATAACCATCCTAGTGGATGTGAAATGTTGCCTTGTGATTTTGAAGTGCATTCTCTAGTGACTAATGATGCTGAGCATCTTGTCATGTGCTTTCTGGCCTTTTGTACATCTTCTTTGGAAGAAAATATCTATTCAAGTCCTTTGCCCATATTTTGACTGAGCTGTTTGTCTTGTTGCTGCTTTGCAAGAATGCCTTACAAATTTTAGATCCCAGGCTGGGAGTGGTGGCTCACACCTGTAATCCCAGCACTTTGGGAGGCCGAAGCGGTTGGATCACCTGAGATCAGGAGTTCAAGACCAGCCTCGCCAACATAGTGAAACATCGTCTCTACTAAAAACACAAAAATTAGACAGGCGTGGTGGCTACAAAAAAAATTTAGATCCCAGACCCTTACCAGATTTATGATTGATTTGTGAATTTTTTCTCCTATTCTGTGAGTTGTCTTTTTCCTTCCTTGATAATGTCCTTTGATGTACAAAAGTTTTTAAATTTAATGAAGTCCCAGCCAGGTGTGGTGGCTCACTCCTGTAATCCCAGCACTTTGGGAGGCCAAGGTGGGAGATCACTTGAGGTCAGGAGTTTGAGACCACCCTGGCCAACATGGTGAAACCGGGTGTGGTGGAGTACACCTGTATTCTCAGCTACTTGGGAGGCTGAGGCAGGAGAATTGCTTGAACCTGGGGAACAGAGGTTGTAGTGAGCCAAGACAGCACCACTGCACTCCAGCCTGGGTGACAGAGTAAGACTCTGCCTCAAAAAAAAAAAAAAAAAGGCCGGGCACGGTGGCTCACGCCTGTAATCCCAGCACTTTGGGAGGCCGAGATGGGCGGATCATGAGGTCAGGAGATAGAGACCATCCTGACTAACACAGTGAAACCCTGTCTCTACTAAAAATACAAAAAAAAATTAGCCGGGCGTGGTGGCGGGCGCCTGTAGTCCCAGCTACTTGGGAGGCTGAGGCAGAAGAATGGCGTGAACCCGGGAGGCGGAGCTTGCGGTGAGCCGAGATCACGCCACTGCACTCCAGCCTGGGCGACTGAGCGAGACTCTGTCTCAAAAAAAAAAAAAAAAAAAGAAATTAATGAAGTCCAATTTATTTCCTTTTGTTGCTTGTGCTTTATTTTTTTATTTTGTTGCTCATGTTTTGTGTGTTCATATCTAACAACCCATTACCAATTCCAAGTTCATGAAAATTTCCTCCTGTGTTTTCTCCTAAGAGTGTTATGGCTTTAGCCCTTCTGTTTAGGTTATTGATACATTTCAAATTAATTTTTGCATATGGTGTGAAGGAAAAGTCCAGTTTCATTCTTTTACTTTTGGATTTCCAACTGTTGCAGCACAAATACTAAATTTGGTGAATATTCTTCTGGTCTGATTTTCCAGGACACCTCTGAGGCATAGTTGAAGAACATTTCCTCTAGTGCTTTAGGATTCAAAATCTCATTCTTCCCCATTACTGCTCTGAGACCCTTGTGGGCCACTTCGCCACTCAGAGCCTTTGTGGCCTTAGCTATAAAAAGGGAGTTATACTGATAGCATATTCCTCCTAAGGTTTCTTTGAGTACCCAATAAGAATAGGTGCAAAGTGCTGGATGTCTAAGTTAGACAAGGGTAGATAATTATTACTCCTCCTACCACTGTCATCAAGATGAGGCAACTCTTTCTGAGGATGGCAAGAAACCATTCCCATTCTGGGATATGAAAATGATACTATCAGCAGCAGTAATGTTACAATGATCCTGACAGAACAGCAGCTTATACAGTGAGGGTTTCCTGCTTCTGGACGTGTGCTACACCCAGTACACACGCTGGCTTATTTAAATTCATTACCATAAGCCTCAGAGTGTGTTCGGGAGCCTTTGTTTGGGGAGTCATCAAAGTTATAGAGAACATCAGATGCGAATCTAAAATCAAGCCAGGCGCAGTGGCTCATGTCTGTAATCCCAGCACTTTGGGAGGCCGAGGTGGGTGGACCACTTCAGGTCAGGAGTTCAAGACCAGCCTGGCCAACATGGTGAAACCCTGTCTCTACTAAAAATACAAAAAATTAGCTGAGTGTGGTGGCGTGCACCTGTAATCCCAGCTACTCAGGAGGCTGAGGCAGGATAATCACTTGAACCCAGGAGGCAGAGGTTGCAGTGAGCTGAGATCGTGCCACTGCACTCCAGCTTGGGTGACAGAGCAAAACTCTGTCTCAAAAAAAAAAAAAGCAGGTGAGAAGAAAGTTAGGCTAGATTAAGTCTTTTCAAGGCATTGAAAAAGAAAAGGTGGGGGGGGGGCAGTGGAGCAGCATTGCATTCCACAATAACACATTTATTCTATCTTCAGGTGTTACTTTCCCTCCAAAGCCTTCCCTTTTCACCACTGCAGTTGATCCATCCAGACCCTTGCAGACTCCACCCCCACTGGCTGCCTCATTCTCTCCAAAGCACTTATCCCTGTCTAATACAATGTAGATTTTGTTCATTTGTTCACACCCACCCCACTTTCAGTAGAGTTTGGTGACAGAGATTTTTTTACCACTCTGTACATAGCACCCATGCATTTCTAGAGGTAATGTCACGTGTTACAGCCACTCTGGAAAACTGTCAGTTTGTTAAAAAAAAACTAAACATGCAGTACCACATGACCCAGCAGTTGCGCTCCGGGGCACTTATCACAGAGAAATAAAAACTATGTTCAGCTGGGAGCAGTGGCTCATGCCTGTAATCCCAGCACTTTGGGAGGCTGAGATGGGCGGATCACCTGAGGTCAGGAATTCAAGACCAGCCTGGCCAACATGGTGAAACCCCGTCTCTACTAAAAATACAAAAATTAGCCAGGCATAGTGGCAGGCGCCTGTAATCCCAACTACTCAGGAGGCTGAGGCAGGAGAGTCACTTGAACCCGGGAGGCAGAGGTTGCAGTGAGCCAAGATTGCACCACTGCACACCAGCCTGGGTGACAGAATGAGACCCTGTCTCAAAAAAAAAAAAAAAAAAAAAAAATCGCCGGGCATGGTGGCGCACACCTATAGCCCCAGCTACTCAGGAGGCTGAGGTGGGAGGATTGATTGAGCTCAGGAGGCGGAGGCTGTAGTGAGCCCAGATAGTGCCACTGTACTGCAGTCTGAGTGACAGAGTGAGAACCTATCTCAAAAAATAAATAAATACAAAGAAAAAGCTGATCTCAAAAGATTATATACTATATGACTCCATTTATGTAACATTCTTGAAATGACAAAACTATAGCAATGTAGAACAGATCAATGGTTGCCAGGGATGAAGGAGGGGTTAGGCCTGGAGGGAAGTGGGTGTGGCTATAAAAGTATAACACGAGGAATCTTTATGATAATGGAAATGTTCTGTATCTTGAATATATCAATGTCAACATCCTGGTTATGATACTATACTAAAGTTTTGTAAGAGGTTTCCATTAGGAGAACTGGGTAAAGTTTACACAGTATCTATTATTTCTTAAAAGTACACAGGAGGCCGGGCACGGCGCAGTGGCTCACGCCTGTAAACCCAGCACTTTGGGAGGCTGAGGCGGGTGGATCACAAGGTCAGGAGATCGAGACCATCCTGGCTAACACAGTGAAACCCCGTCTCTACTAAAAATACAAAAAATTAGCCAGGCGTGGTGGCGGGCGCCTGTAGTCCCAGCTACTCAAGAGGCTGAGGCAGGAGAATGGTGTGAACCCGGGAGGCAGAGCTTGCAGTGAGCTGAGGTCACACCACTGCACTCCAGCTTGGGCGACAGAGCAAGACTCCGTCTCAAAAAAAAAAAAAAAGCAAAAACAAAAAAACGTGAATCTTCGCTTCAAAATAAAAAGTAAAAAAAAAACAAAAAAAAACCCCACATACCTATATATGACATTGAAGTACATGCAACTGTCGTGTTTTTATGTCAGAAATGGTCTCATATTGGTACTTTCACATGGTTCAACCTAATATTTTTTCCTATTCAGTTGGTAGCATCCAAAACAGTCTGGCAGCTTGTGTTTTTCTTTTCTTTTTTGAGACAAAGTTTCACTCTTCACTCTTGTCTCCCAGGCTAGAGTACAATGGCACAATCTTGGCTCACTGCAACTTTGCCTTCCGGATTCAAGCTATTCTCCTGCCTCAGCCTCCCAAGTAGCTGGGATTACAGGCATGTGCCACCACGCCCGGGTTATTTTTATATTTTTAGTAGAGATGGGGTTTCACCATGTTGGTCAGGCTGGTCTCAAACTCCTGAACTTAAGGTGATCCAACTACCTCAGCCTCACATGCTGGGATTACAGGCATGAGACACCTCACCAGGCCCCAGCTTGTGTTTTTAATTTCAGTCTATCTCTCACAGAATATCAGTTCAAACACAGCTGCCTCCAGCTGCAGAAATACAATGCCATATCATAGATGACCATAACTTATTTTGACAGCTTCCTCTAATGGACATTTGGGTTGTTTCTATTACTTAGCTTTTACATACAATGTTGTAATGTATTTCCTTATACATACATCACTTATCATATATTCCTCAGTGTGGGTCTATAGGATGAATTTCCAGTAGAATAATTGTTAGGTCAAAGAGTATGTGCATCTCAGTCGGGCATGGTGGTTCATGCTTGTAATACCAGCACTTTGAGACGCCAAGGCAGGTGGATCCCTTGAGAGTTCAAGACCAGCCTGGCCAACATGGCGAAACCCCGTCTCTCATAAAAATACAAAAAAAAAAAAAAAATTATCTGGGCGTGGTGGCGTGCGCCTGTAGTCCTAGCTACTCTGGAGCCTGAGGCATGAGAATCACTTGAACCCAGGAGGTGAAGGTTGCAGTGAGCTGATCGTGCCACTGCACTCCAGCCTGGGTGATAGAGCGAGACCCTGTCTCAAAAGAAAAAAGAAGGAATGTGTACAGTTTCTATTTTAGTTTATGTTTCCAAATACTCCGAAGGAGACTAAAGCATTTTTAACTCCCACCTTCTTGGCAGTGTATGTCAGAGCCTGATTCCCCACACCCTGCAAAGACAGCATTATCAAAAGGTTGGATATCTGTTGATCTGATAAGGAAAAAAAAGATATACTAATTATATTTGCATTTTTCTTATAATGCCTGAGGTCAAGAATCTTTTCTTATACATGCCTGCTAGCTTCCTCTACAGTATTCATTTGCAATCTTCTAAAGGGGTTTTGTTTTATATTTCTTCCTATCATGTAACTCAGTAAAGTGTTTGCATACAGTGGAAGATTAAGAAATACTCAGATTACTAGACACACCTGGACACAGTCCTCATCTCTCAGCCATCTTCAGAGCCCCACCTCCACCTCCTCAGGCTACAATGGACAGAATGAAGTAGAGAAATCAGAAATGCGCTTTGAGATAAATAGTGAATGAAACCAGACAACAAGTGGGATCACGTCCACCACAAAACCGAGAATGACTTTGCCTACACTTTCAGGGATATTTTTACAGGGTGCTGTGGTACTAGATCCAAGGACCCAAGAGCTTTGCAAGAACCAAAGAAAAATATCAAATTCTAGTTTACCAAAACAAATTTAAAAATAGATAGAGGCTGATGCAGTGGCTCATGCCTGTAATCCCAACATGTTGGGAGGCCAAGGCAGGAGGATGGCTTGAGGCCAGGAGTTGGAGGCCAGCCTGCGCAACATGACAAAACCCTGTCTCTACAAAAAATTGAAAAATTAGCTTGGTGTGGTGGTGCATGCCTGTAGTCGTAGTTACTTGGGAGGCAGACATGAGAAGCTGCCTGAGCCTATGAGTTTGAGACTGCAGTGAACTATGATCACACCACTGCACTCTAGTCTGTGTGACAGAGCGAGACCCTTCCTCTCTAAAAATTAAATAAAAATTTAAAAAGTGATAAAATATAGACAGAGAATTCGCAAATGGCTACAAATTGTTGCATCATGCTAACTGGCATCTGCAACTGGTGGTTTTTAGAGGTCTTTAAATCACAAGAGCAAGCTGGGTGTGGTGGCTCACTCCTGTAATCCCAGCACTTTGGGAGGCTGAGGCGGGTGGATCACCTGAGGTCAGGAGTTCGAGACCAGCCTGGCCAATATGGTGAAACCCCGTCTCTACTAAAAATACAAAAATTAGCCAGGTGTGATGGCACACACCTGTAAACCCAGCTACTTGGGAGGCTATGGCAGGAGAATCACTTGAACCTGGGAGGCGGAGGTTGCAGTGAGCCGAGATCGTGCCACTGCACTCCAGCCTGGGTGACAGAGCGAGACTCCGTCTCAAAAAAAAAAAAAAAAAAAAATCACAAGCGCAAAATATTCTATCTGAGCAAAATTAGTAATTGCACATTTCAGAACATTTCAAAAATTACACACATTTGTTTAACTGAATGTGGAATGCGGTCGTACTTTACTATATTAGGTGTCGTATATAGTAAGGCCCACCACAGCAAGAAAAGCCTGTGTCAACCACATTCCTAGGTGCCGCTAGAACTGCAGTGACCAGGCTGGGTGCGGCGGCTCATGCCTGTAATCCCAGCACTTTGGGAGGCCGAGACAGGCGGATCACGAGGTCAGGAGATCGAGACCATCCTGGCTAACAGTGAAACCCCGTCTCTACTAAAAATACAAAAAAATTAGCCTGGCCTGGTGATGGGTGCCTGTAGTCCCAGCTACTCGGTAGGCTGAGGCAGGAGAATGGCGTGTGAACCTGGGAGGCAGAGCTTGCAGTGAGCCGAGATTGCGCCACTGCACTCCAGCTTGGGTGACAAAGCGAGACTCTGTCTCAAAAAAAAAAAAAAAAAAAGAGCTGCAGTGACCAGGTGTGGGCTGCAGGAGAACACACTTGACCTACAGTCCCCATCTGCCCACTTCCAGGCCCGCTGAAGCCACAGCCCTGAGCTTCGCTGTAATGTTTTATACCACTTCCATTTCCTCCCCTGTAAAATAAAGAAATGATAGCAACCTGGACATAAAATTTCAGAAAGGATGGACAAAACAAGGTGTTCAGGATAGAACATCAGGCACAGTGGATGTCTAGATGGTGGATAAGACTTGGGTAAGGCCTCCTGCGGTGCTTCTCAAAGCTTTGAAAGGCCCCCGGTGGCATCAGAATGGTCTCTCCAAGCAAAATTCCCGGAAGAAAGTGTACAAGCCTGTATTTTAAACAAGCGTGCCCAGGGCATATGAAAGTGCACTAAAATGTTTTTGTTTCTTTTTTTTTTTTTTTTTTTAAGACGGAGTTTCACTCCTGTTGCCCAGGCTGGAGTGCAATGGCACGATCTCGGCTCACGGCAATCTTCGCCTCCCAGTTTCAAGTGATTCTCCTGTCTCAGCCTCCCGAGTAGCTGGGATTACAGGCATGCGCTACTATGCCCGGGTAATTTTGTATTTCTCCATGTTGGTCAGGCTGGTCTGGAACTCCCGACCTCAGGTGATCCCTCAGCCTCCCAAAGTGCTGGGATTACAGGCGTGAGCCACCACGCCCAGCCTTAGAATGTGTTTCATAACAGCTTTAATGAGATATACTTCATACTCAATTTACCTATTGAAAGTGACCAATTCAATGGTGTTTAGCGTACGCACAGTCATTGCAATGCTCACCATAATCTTTTTTTTTTTTTTTTTTTTTTTTTTTGAGATAGAGTCTCACACACTCTGTCACCCAGGCTGTAGCGCAGTGGCACTATCTCAGCTCACTGCAACCTCTGCCTGCTGGGTTCAAGCGATTCTCCTGCCTCAGCCTCCCAAGTAGCTGGGATTACAGGCATGTGCCACCACGCCTGGCTAAGTTTGTAGTTTTAGTAGATATGGGGTTTTACAATGTTGGTCAGGCTGGTCTCGAATTCCTGACCTCAAGTGATCCACCTACTTCGGCCTCCCAAAGTGTTGGGATTACAGGCGTAAGCCACCACGCCCGGCCTCAAGTAAGAATTTTATTCTTTTTTCTTTTTTGCTGAACAGCTGAATATACTCTAAATTTTGAGACCACTGAATTTGAGGACTTTTTTTTTTTTTTTTGAGACAGGGTCTTACTCTGTCACCCAAGCTGGTGTGCAGTGGCATGATCTCATGATCTCGGCTTACTGCTGCCTTGACCTCATGGGCTCTGGTGATCCTCCCACCTCAGCCTCCTGAGTAGCTGGGACTACAGGCCCACAGTCACCATGCCTGGCTAACTTTTATCATTTTTGTAGGGATGGGGTTTAACCATGTGGCCCAGGCTGGTCTCAAACTTCTGGGCTCAAGCAATCCACCTGCCTCAGCCTCCCAGAGTGCTAGATTACAGGCATGAGCCACACACTGGCCAGTTTGAGGTTTTGAAGCACTATCAGAGTATTTTGGTGTTTGTGGTTTTGTTTTTTAAAGAAATCCAGAATTTGAATAGAGTAGCCTGTGTTTGCACAGCCCCCAAGGCAGTCTCCTAAAGCCGGGAACATACATCTTTTTTTTTTTTTTTTTTTGAGACAAGGTCACTCTGTTGCCAGGGTGGAGTACAGCGGCGCCATCTTGGCCCACTGCAACCTCTGCCTCCCGGGTTCAAGCGATTCTCATGCCTCAGCCTCCTGAGTAGGTTGGGACTACAGGCTTGTGCCACCATACTCAGTAATTTTTGTATTTCTAGTAGAGACGGGGTTTCACCATGTTGGCCAGGCTGGTCTGGATCTCCTGACCTCAAGTGATCTGCCCGCTTTAGCCTCCCAAAGTGCTGGGATTATAGGCAGGAGCCACCGTGCCCAGCCTGTAAGTCTTTTTAATAACGACTGTCCGGAGAGGACAACCACAGCTACTGTTGCTTTGTGCCACTTGCCTATGTCTTTCCAAATTTATCTCATGGAACCCCCTCCATATGGGCAGTTACCACCCCTACTTGCCAGGAGGAGATGGAGGCCCAGCCAGGTTAAGTCACTTATCCAAGTTCACTGGGACAACCAGAAGTTGCTCTGACTGTACAACCTATATTATTTAAGTTTGTGAAGTCTACAACCTTTCACCTTTGTTGAAAAGCTTGATGGATCTAATATGCTGTATATATAAACATCTACATACACAGAAACATATGTATAGACATACATATGTAATATAACAATATATGTCATACGTGATGTAATATGGCAGAGTAATATAACAAAATTTGAGGAGCTGTTTATTTCACCCAGTCATCTAAGGTAAACAAGGAGACATTCATTGCAACATTCATTAAAACATTCATTGAAAAGTAATTATATAAGCTTACAAATCTAGGCCAGGTGCAATGGGTGGCTTACACCTGCAATCCGAGCACTTTGGGAAGCCAAGGTGGGGAGGATCACTTGAGGCCAAGAGTTTGAGAGCAGCCTGGGCAACATAGCAAGACCCATCTCTACAAAATATTTTAAAATTAGCCAAGTGCGATGGTGCCTGTAGTCCTAGCTACTCAGGAGGCTGGGACGGGAGAATCACTTGAACCTGGGAGGTCGAGGCTGCAGTGAGCCATGGTTGTGCCACTACACTCCAGCCTGGGCGACAAAGTGAGACCCTATCTCAAATAAGTAACAAATAAGAAATATGCAAATGTCCTGGACAAGAGGCAGAGACTTCTCTTGATCCAATAACGGATCCAGAAGAAAATAGCAGAAGCTTCCTATTTTGAAAAATGGGTGGGACTCCAAGTGATATAAAACCTTTCATGTATTCATGAATGCTAACTAGAAAGATAGTTGGGAACATTCCAGAAGGTTGTTGCTTCTCTCTCTCTCTCTTTGTCCCTTCTTCTTCCTCTCTCCTTGGGAGAGCTTCGATAACCATCTTGGCCTTTGGAAACCTCTTTTATTAAGCCGTCCTATTGTATGCTAAATTATGGTGGCTGAGACTGATCCCTTCACAAAAGTCCTTTGTTTGGGGATTCTCTCAATAAACTGGGACTCAGTGAATTATGCTTCTTCTTGGAAGCCTTTCTTAGCTGATTGTATTTACTAAGGAAGCATTATTTTCTGTCTTGTTTTATTTTCCTCTTTTTCTCAAGCATAATTCAGATATCAGGAAAGCATGAGAAAGATAAAGAAATTACCAACTAACAAGGAGTTTCTGGCTTCTAAGCTTTGAAAATGGTGGAAATTTTTTGTAACAAGCATGTATCACTTACAGAACTTTTTGAAAAATTGTATTTCTTTGGTACTGGGATCTTGTACCACAAAAGATGTTTCTCCCCCAGCCCTGGAGATGACATGAGATGTTCTGATTCTGACATATTTCCCCTTGTCTGCTGTTCCTAGTCACTTACATTGTTATTTAGTTTTACTTCAATATTCACGGGTGGGAAGAAGGAAGAATAAACAGCTCTTTCCTATTCGTTATTTTCATCCTAGAATAAGATCTTCACTATAGTAAAAAAAAAAAAAAAAAAAAGGGGGAGTGCTTTAAAAGTAAAATTAAATTGGTTTTTAGTTTTAGTTTTGGTGCTGTCTTTAAAGAGAACTGGTGGGAACTTTAAGAAAAAAAAAGCTGAGCCACATCAAATGAGAGCAGCAAAGGACGAAATGGCAATAAAGGAAGCATGGGGTGTGGAGGGAGGGTGTCCCCTTAGGATGGAGAATGTCCCTCTCGTTCCTTGAAAGGCAGCCTTCTTTTCATGGGAAACCAAGCCCCTGTGTTATTGGGCTCACAATGAGTTCCCCAGATGTAGTTCCCAGGAGTAAGGATTCTCAGAGAAATAAAGAATCCTAGAAGTTTCTGTTTGTTTGTTTTGTTCTTGTTTTAGTAAGATTTTGAATAGGTAATGCATCCAAGTGCTTCAAATAATCACCAAGTTTAACAAATGGTGAAAAGTCTCTTAACCACTGTCCCACAGCCACCCATTTGTTCCCCTTCTCATAGTCAACCACTACTCCTTTATGTTGTATAACATGATACTCAGAGCTACATTGTGCATATACAACCAAATATAAATATGTATTCCACTCCCTGCTCCCTTTCTACACAATTGTTAACATATCATCCAGATGGCTCGGCACCTTTGTCCTTGCATGAACCATTGCTCTTGGCCATTGTTCCATCTCAACACATATAGAGCTTGATCTTGTTTTTTTTTTTTTTTTTGAAACAAGAGTATGGCTCTGTCACCCAGGCTGGAGTGCAGTGGCGTGATCTCGGTTCACTGCAACCTCCATCTCCCAGGTTTAAGTGATTCTCCTGCCTCAGCCTCCTGAGTAGCTGGGATTACAGACGGGTGCCACCACCCGCGGCTAATTTTTGTGTTTTTAGTAGAGACAGGGTTTCACCATGTTGGCCAGACTGGTCTCAAACTCCTGACCTCAGGTGATCCTCCCACCTGTGTCCCAAAGTGCTGGGATTACAGGCATGAGCCAGCACACCCAGCCCTTTGATCTCTCTTTTCTGTGACTGCATAGTGTTACCCTGTAAATGTCCTTTATTCTATTTAACCAATTCCCAATTGATGGGCCTTTATTGTTTTTGAGACAGTCTTTCTCTGTCACCCAGGCTGGAGTGCTGTGATGCGATCTTGGATCACTGCAACCTCCACCTCCCAGGTTCAAGCGATTCTCCTGTCTCAGCCTCCCAAGTAGCTGGGATTACAGGCATGCGCTACCACACCCAGCTAATTTTTGTGTTTTTGGTAGAGACGGGGTTTCACCATGTTGGCCAGGCTGGTATTGAACTCCTGACCTCAAGTGATCCGCCTGCCTGGGCCTCCCAAAGTGCTGGGATTACAGGCATGAGCCATTGCGCCCGGGCTATGATGGGCCTTTAAGTTGTCTTCAATATTGGGCTATTACAAACAGTGCTCCTGTGAATTATCTTGGTTGCACATCATTTCTCACATGTGTGAGTAATTCTGAGGGCACCTCCCCCCAGGAGGAATTGGTAGGTCAAAGAGAGGAGGGACTTGAGATGTCCGTGTTATTTGTAAGATTAGTTTTTTAGGTCCTCAGCTTTATACTATCTTAATATTTAAATTTAAATTACCCAAGTAATGCATTAAGCAGTTCTCTCTGGCCAGGCGCGGTGGCTCATGCCTGTAATCCCAGCACTTTGGGAGGCCGACGCAGGCGGATCATGAGGTCAGGAGATTGAGACCACCCTGGCTTACACGGTGAAACCCCATCTCTACTGAAAATACAAAAAAAATTAGCCGGGCGTGGTGGTGGGTGCCTAGATCAGTAAATCTAGGTTATCTGGTAAAATGTGAAAGCCCCCTTTGAATTTCCCACTTACTATTCACCACCACATTCACCTTGAAATCCAAACTTCTCAAAATTAACCACTGTGAGCAGTTTAGTCCAGACCTTTCTATGCATTTATATTTCTATTCATATACACATATCTATGTATGTCTAGGATAATAGATATATTAGATACATAGATAATATATTTATCTACATATATAACACACACAAGTGTTTGTGTGTGTGTAGAAATATAAATATAGGCTGGGTGTGGTGGCTCACGCCTATAATCCCAGCCCTTTGGGAGGCTGAGGTGGAAGGATTGCTTGAGTCCAGGAGTTTGAGACCAGCCTGGGCCATATAGTGAGACCTTGTATCTACAAAAATAAATAAATAAATAAATAAATAAATAAATAAATAAATAAATATAAATTTTAAAAAAAAGGAAGAAAAGAAAGAAAAAAATTAGCCGGGTATGACAGCATGCACCCATACTCCCAGCTGCTCAGGAGGCTGAGGCGGGAGGATTGCGTGAGCCCAGGAGGCTGCAGTGAACTGTGATCTCCAGCCTGGGTGACAGAGTGAGAACCTGTCTTAAAAAGAAAAGAAAAGAAAAAGAACTGTCACAGCAGTGCTTGTCAAACTTCAATGTGCTGAAGAATCAGCTGTTGATTTTGTTAAAATGATTCAGTGGGTCTTGGGTAGGATCTGAGATTCCCTATTTCTTTTTTTTTTTTTTTGAGACGGAGTCTCGCTGTCGCCCAGGCTGAAGTGCAGTGGCGCGATCTCGGCTCACAGCAAGCTCCGCCTCCCGGGTTCACGCCATTCTCCTGCCTCAGCCTCCAGAGTAGCTGGGACTACAGGCACCCGCCACCACACCCAGCTAATTTTTTGTACTTTTAGTAGAGACGGGGTTTCACCGTGTTAGCCAGGATGGTCTCGATCTTCTGACCTCATGATCCACCGCGCCTCGGCCTCCCAAAGTGCTGGGATTATAGGTGTGAGTCACAGCGCCCGGCTGAGATTCCCCATTTCTAGCAAGCTCCACTGTGATACCAATGCTGCTGAATTTGGGGTGATTTTCAGTTTTAGCTTTTGTCTCTGCTTTGTTTTGTTTTTACATAAATGAAATCATATCTACCTATTGTTCTGCAACTCACTTTTTTTTCAGTAATGGTCATTCTGGAAAATAATATGGATGTAGCTTTGCAAGTCTAAGGAGGTTGTGTCTGCCTGTAGAGCTATAAACTTTTATGAAGGAAAAATCACTTTAATCGATTTTCAACCTGGGACACTGAGGCCTTCCTAAATTGATTAAATCAACTTTAGAGGACCAATGGTGGTATTTGAAACAGTTTTTATTTGCTAATGAAATTAAGCTTCAAATGACATGAAAATTGTTTCTGATCAGCTCATTATCCTACACTGACACTGAGCAATAGTGTGTCTTTTGAGAATGTAACAGACATGAAGACAGAAGAGATGAGATTCAGGTTTCTCGACATAATTAATTTCATCGGCAAAAAAAGGAAAAGTTTCCTTGGATTGATTTACAAAGGGCGTTTCATTTTGCTTTTACATATATATATTTTGAGACAGACTTTCGCTCTTGTTGCCCAGGCTGGAGTGCAATGGCGCGATCTCGGCTCACTGCAACTTCTGCCTCCCGGGTTCAAGCAATTCTCCTGTCTCAGCCTCCCGAGTAGCTGGGATTACAGGCGCCTGACACCACGCCTGGCTAATTTTTTTGTATTTTTAGTAGAGATGGGGTTTCACCATGTTGGCCAGGCTGGTCTTGAACTCCTGACCTCAGGTGATCCACCCGCCTCAGCCCCTCAAAGTGCTGGGATTACAGGTGTGAGCCACCGCGCCCGGCCAATTTTTGTATTTTTAGTACAGACGGGGTTTCATCATATTGATCAGGCTGGTCTCAAACTCCTGACCTCAGGTGATCTGCCTGCCTCGGCCTCCCAAAGTGCTGGGATTACAGGTGTGAGCCACCATGCCTGGCCATTACAAAGGGCATTCTAATTAGCATAGAGAAAAACAAATAGGAACACAAAGTTCTTTCTTCAGTGTAGATACTTCAATGTTGTTTCTTGCCTGTGCAAGGGAGGGAAGGATGGTTTGAATTTGGGAAGATCACCTGAGGATCTACTGTTGCTCTATTCGCACGAGCAGGAGGTCAGGGACCCCTCACTCCGCTCCTTATCCCTCATGCACTCCATCACCAAATCTCCAAGTACATCATGAGTCCATTTGTTTGCACCTCACTACCACCCCACTATGCCGATCGTCCATCACCTGTAGATGGGCAGGAGCTTCCTCACTGGTCTTCCCATGCACTCTCACCTCCCTCCAGTGAGTTCTCCAACTGTAGCTGGCGGGGACTGGATTGCACCCAAACTGAATCCCATGAATGCTCAGAGTAAGAACCCATGGATGCCCCCCATCACCTGCCTCTGATCCATCTCAAGGTCTTTCCCAAGTGGGCCTCTGGCTTCCTCTCCAGTGTCACTGCTCGACCCTCTGCCCAGAGGCTATCTCTGCCTACTTTACCCAGTTGCCCCATCCTACAAGTTTCAGCTCCAAGGTCCCTTCCTCAGAGAAGCCCTCCTGGACCAGTTCCAACTCCTGGTGGTGGTGCCTGGCACTTTTTCTCCATATCCATTATCATAGTGTGCAATGAGATCTCTCTGCATACTTGGGGGTGATTATTTAACTGATGTCCACCTCCCTCCACTAGACTGTGGGCTAAATGAAGATGGGTACCATGTCTGTTTTTGCTTATTGTTGCATTCCAGTGCCAGTCACAGGGCCTGGCATATAATAGGCAGTCCAGTAATAATCTTGTTATTTGAAGGAGCACAGGAAGGAAGACCCAGGGCATATCGGCTGTTGTTGCTGACACTGGTGCTGAAGGGCTTTGGTGAGGATGCTTAGGGAGGAAGTGACGAATCAGAGCAGATTGGGTTGGGATGACGGAAAGGATCAGAAAGCTAAGCTAGACCCATTCTTTGCAGCTGGGCCAGAGGGTAGGACGGTGAGTAATGATAGCACCTCGGGAGTCACCTTGGGGATGATAGTCTTGTCAGGTCTTGTACTTGACATGGAGAAGCAATGGCTAATACATCTATATATTGATAATATAAATAAATAATTTTAGAAGCGTCTTCATGCACAAACCAATGATGAAAGCAGGCCATGAATGGAGACACATGATCAGTTTCTCTGTGTGTCCTGAAACACATTATTTTTAGGAGTTTCTAAAAATAAACCCCAAGGCTCAGTGACCAAACGTCAATGATGATAACAACGAGCGTTTTCCTTCCTAGGGTGGAACATCTTTTGAAGAGCTCAGACCCTGGACCCCTGATCTGAATGAGCTTTGCAGCCTTCAGTAGGTCGTCAACATATATCTGTACCTCAGAGCTCAACCAACCTTAAGTAATGTGTGGAGTGCTAGAGTACACGCTTGCAGGAGTCTCTCAGACCCATGCCAGATCTGAATCTTGTCTTGGCCAGTTTTCTCTATGGGTGAACCCTCCCAGCTTTCAGACCAACTGTGACCTCAGTTTGGAAAGTGGTGAGAATCACTGGTCCCACCTCATGGGGCATGACATAGATTGCACTGGTCAATCTATCTATAGCCCCAGACATTGGGGAGCACTCAGAAAATGGGGCTTTCCATTGTCCAAGCTAGTCCTGAACAACAAAGGGCTACCTGGGGATGCAGAGTAAGAAGTCAACTGAAGCAAGACTGAGATCACTTAGTAACTCCAAGCTGAAGAGTGGGCAAAGACCTTGTTTCTTTTTTTTTTTTTTTTTTTCCGAGATGGAGTTTCACTCTTGTCACCCAGGCTGGAGTGTAGTGGTATGATCCCAGCTCACTGCAACCTCCACTTCCTGGGTTCAAGTGATTCTCCTTCCTCAGCCCCCCAAGTAGCTGGGATTACAGGTGTGTGCCACCACGCCTGGCTAATTTTTGTATTTTTAGTAGAGACGGGGTTTCAATATGTTGGTCAGGCTGGTCTCGAACTCCTGACCTCAGGTGATCCACCCGCGTCAGCCTCCCAAAGTGCTGGGATTACAGGCATGAGCCACCGCTCCCGACCTCTTTCTTTTTTTTGAGACAGAGTCTCACTCTGTTGCCCAGGCAGAGTGCAGTGGCACAATCTCAACTCACTGCAGCCTCAACCTCCTCAGGCTCAGGTGATCCTCCCACCTCAGCCTCCCCAGTAGCTGGGACTACAGGCGTGTACCACCATGCCCAGCTAATTTTCATATTTTTTGTAAAGCTGGGATTTCACCATGTTTTCCAGGTTGGTCTCAAAACTCCTGGGCTCAAGCCATCCTCTCGCCTTAGCCTCTGATAGCACTGGGATTAGAGGCATGAGCCACTGTATCCGGCCAACCTCTGTTTCTTAATGCAGTCAATTCAGCACCAAAATATCCAGTTCTGAAATGTGGAGACTTGATCATTTGTCCAGCTTCTTTTTGTTTTGTTCATTGCTGCAGTGTCAGTGCTTAGAACAGCGTCTGGTATGGAACAGGCACTAGGATGAGGCCGGGGAGGCACCACGGGCAGGAAATGCAAGGGAACCTCATGCTAGGGGTTTTGCAGGTGTAGCAGCGACAGAGAGTGAGGCCTTCTTGCATTTTGTGCCTGAGGTGCCTGCCTTGCCTCTGGCTGGTCCTCAGCATGGTCTGGTACATGGTGGGTATTCAGTACATAGTCATTGAATGAATGAATCCAGTTTTATAGAGACGACCAGATTTTTTACTTAACCTTTTCTCCCAGATGTTTTGACCTCAGCTTTGAGCAGCCTCGGACTAACTTGAAACAATTTCTGTGATTCTGAGACTCCCCAGGAAATGTAGATATTGTAGTCACCAAAACGTCCATGATAAAGTTGCCATTCAACCTTTTTGGAGCGCTGTGTCTCTGTCTTCTGTAGTTCTTGGCAGGCATTTCACATGTGCCAGGACTATGAAATAGTTCAAGGCATGCAGGTGGGAGGAGAGAGAGAGAGAATGTAAGCACAGGTTGGCTATTGTCAAGGAAGATAATTTCCATGTAGTTAGAAAAGGCCGTGGAATGGCCATCTTCATTACCATTTTAATCTCTGCTCTCACCTGCTTGTTGGCTAATTTCGTTCTGTAACTCACCTTCACATCAAAAGCAAGGTTGTACCATTTTAATACTTTGGGACACGTTGCCTTTGCATTCCTGAAACCTTTTCAATTTTTTGTTTTGTTTTGTTTTGTTTACTTTGTTTTTTGTTTTTTAGGTTTTTTTTGGAGACAGAGTTTCACTCTTCATTGCTTAGGCTGGACTGTAATGGCATGATCTCGGCTCACTGCAACCTGCATATCCTGGGTTCAAGCGATTCTTCTTCCTCAGCATCCCAAATAGCTGGGATTACAGGGATGTGCCACCACGCCCGGCTAATTTTGTATTTTTAGAAGAGACAGAGTTTCACCATGTTGGTCAGACTGGTCTCGAACTCCTGACCTCAGGTAATCTACCCACCTCGGCCCCTCAAAGCGCTGGGATTACAGGTGTGAGCCACCGTGCCTGGGCCAGTTTCATATTTTTTATTTAAGAAAATTGTTAGGCCGGGCGCGGTGGCTCACGCCTGTAATCTCAGCACTTTGGGAGGCTGAGGCGGGCGGATCACGAGGTCAGGAGATCGAGACCATCCTGGCTAACATGGTGAAACCCCGTCTCTACTAAAAAAATACAAAAATTTAGCCAGGCATGGAGGCGGGTGCCTGTAGTCCCAGCTACTCAGGAGGCTGAGGCAGGAGAATGGCATGAATCCGGGAGGCGGAGCTTGCAGTGAGCTGAGATTGTGCCATTGCACTCCAGCCTGGGCGACAGAGCAAGACTCTGTCTCAAAAAAAAAAAAAAAAAATTATTTTGTATCACATTAAAAAAAATTTTCGCCAGGCGCAGTGGCTCATGCCTGTAATCCCAGCACTTTGGGAGGCCGAGGCAGGCAGATCACGAGGTCAGGAGATCGAGAGCATCCTGGCTAATATGGTGAAACGCCATCTCTACTAAAAATACAAATAATTAGCCAGGCATTGTGGCGGGTGCCTGTAGTCCCAGCTACTTGGGAGGCTGAGACAAGAGAATGGCGTGAACCCGAGAGGCGGAGCTTGCAGTGAACCAAGATCGCACCACTGCACTCCAGCCTGGGTGACAGAGTAAGACTCCGTCTAAAAAAAAAAAAAAATTTCATTTCTATCCTATCAAAGTTTTTAAAAAATAATTCAGGCCGAGCACGGTGACTCATACCTGTAATCCCAGCACTTTGGGAGGCTGAGGCAGGAGAATTGCTTGAACCTGGGAGACAGAGGTTGCGGTGAGCCGAGATCGTGCCATAGCACTCCAGCTTGGGCAACAAGAGTGAAACTCCGTCTCAAAAAAACAAAACAAACAAAACAAAAATAATAATTCAAACTTTGGAAAAGATAATACATTCATATGACCCAAAATGTAGAAAGAATGGGCACAGTGGAAAGTCTCCCCCAACTCTTAATCCTCCCCGACCTGGCTCCTGGCAGGTGCAGATATAGATTCTTATCCACCTCTGATTTTTTGTGTGTGAGCCACCGCCTAGCCTATCATCATCTATATTTGGTCCTGAGCCTTGGGGTTTATTTTGAGGGTACTCATGGCACAGAGTGGAGCTGATCACCTGCCTGCATTCATGGCCTGCTTTCATCATTGGTTTGCACAAGGGGACACTTTTAAAATTATTTATTTATATTATCAACACATGAATGAGTTAGCAAATTCAAATGGTTTAGGCCGGGCGTGGTGGCTCACGCCTGTAATCCCAGCACTTTGGGAGGCCAAGGCGGCAGATCATATTGAGACCAGCCTGGCCAATATGGTGAAACCCCGTCTGTACTAAAAATACAAAAATTAGCCAGGTGTGGTGGCATATGCCTGTAATCCCAGCTACTCAGGAGGCTGAGGCAGGAGAATAGCTTGAACCCGGGAGGCGGAGGTTGCAGTGAGCTGAGATCGCACCACTGCACTCCAGCCTGGGAAACAGAGTGAGACTCCATCCCAGAAAAAAATATATAGATAGATAGATAATACCAATGAACATTTTCCTTCCTAGGGTGGAGCATCTTTTCTAGAGCTCAGACCCTGAACCCCCACTGTAATGAGCTCTGTATCCTTCAGCAAGTCATCACACTTCTCTCTGCCTCAGTTTCCTCTTCTGCAAAGTAGAGGCAATAGTTACCTCCCCCAAAGTGGTACTGGGAGGATGAAATGAGATCGTGCACACGCAGCTTTTAGAACTGTGCCTAGCCAGCCGGGCACAGTGGCTCACACCTGTAATCCCAGCACTTTGGGAGGCCGTGGCGGGTGGGTCACGAGGTCAGGAGATCGAGACCATCCTGGCTAACATGGTGAAACCCCATCTCTATTAAAAATACAAAAAAATTAGCTGGGCGTGGTGGCAGGCGCCTATAATCCCAGCTACTCTGGAGGCTGAGGCAGGAGAATCGCTTGAACCCGGGAGGCGGAGGTTGCGGTGAGCCGAGATCGCGCCACTGTACTCCAGCCTGGGCGACAGAGCGAGACTGCCTCCCAACAAGAACAACAACAACAACAACAAAAGAGCTATGCCTAGCCCAGAGCACGTGCCTCCCAAAGCTACCTGTTCCTGTTCTCCTTACCATCTCTCGAGTATTTCAACATAGATAACTTCAGGAATCCAAAGCACTGAACACTAGGAGGAGAGAAAAAAAAAAGCTTAATTCCAGAGGTTGTTCAAGAATCATCTACCCATGGGAGGGCTGTGTTTGGTTTTCCCTCTTTGTCTCCGCCTTCTTTAAATAATGAACTGAAGTCTCTGGGTTTCTGCAGGCTGCACAAGTTGCCTAAGGCCATCGGGCCAGGGCAAACCTGGGCCATTTATTCTCCCCCTTTCAGCCTGTTCCTGTGTTTATACTACCCTGTTTAGTTTAATGCACATCCCAAGATTACCCCTAATACACATCCTCAGAAATGTTTATGGAAATTCTTTATAAGCAAACGGCTTTATTTCCCTTGAGTAGCTGCAGATACAAAGCAGCGGTCACTTTTTTTATTGACAGGCTTAAACACCTCGCGATACCCCCAGCCCCCACCCTGAGTAGATCTGTTACCCCAGCCCACCCACACATCCATCGTGGGATTCTGCAGTTATAAGAAGCCAAGACTTGCCCACTCTGGATCCATCCTAGATTCCCAGCCCCTAGCCATTGTTCCAAAGCGGGAATCTTTTTTTGTTTTGTTTTGTTTTTCTAGAGACAGAGTCTCATTCTGTTGCCCAGGCAGTGGCAGGATCAAAGCTCACTGCAGCTTCCAACTCCTGGGCTCAAGCAATGCTCCCACCTCACCTCGCTGGAACTACAGGCATTTGCCACCGTGCCTGGCTAACTTTTTAAAAAAATTTTTGTAGAATCAGGTATGGTGGTTCACACCTATAATCCCAGCACTTTGGGAAGCCAAGAAGGAAGGATCACTTGAGGCCAGGAGTTCAAGACCGGCCTGGGTAACATGGCAAAACCTCGTCACTACAAAAAAATTAGCCAGGTGTGGTAGTGCACGCCTGTAGTCCAAGCTACTTTGGAGGCTGAGGTGAGAGGATCACTTGAGCCTGGGAGGTTGAGGGTGCAGTGAGCTATGATAGTACCACTGCACTCCAATGCAGGTGGCAGAGCAAGACCCTGTCTCAAAAAAAAAAAAAAAAAATTTGTTTAGAGATGGAGTCTTGCTATGTTGCCCAGGCTGGTCTCAAACAACTGGGCTCAGATGATCATCCCACCTCAGCCTCCCAAAAAGCTGGGATCACAGGCATGACCAACTGTGCCCCAAAGCAGAAATCTTGACAACTCATAGACTTTTTGGTTCTTTCCTCTGCTGGTGGTTTTGTTTGCATAGGGGGCAGAAAAGAGAGAAGAGAACCACATATCATTTTGTGTTTGCTTCCCATCCCGCCCCTGCAAAGATTTACTAGATGCCTATTAAGTGCCAGGCACTGTTCTAGGTGATGGGGATTCAGCAGTCAGCATGGGAGACCTCAGCTATCAGATCAATTACATTCTGATGGCAGAGGTGGACCATAAGCAAAACAAACAAGTGCGTAAATATAACTGCTGAGGGTGATTAATGCTGTGAGAATGGTAATATAAAATAATGCAGTTAAGAGCTGGCCGGGTGCAGTGGCTCACGCCTGTAATCCCAGCACTTTGGGAGGCCAAGGCAGGTGGATCACAAGGTCATGAGATCGAGACCATCCTGGCCAAAATGGTGAAACTCCATCTCTACTAAAAATACAAAAATTAGCCGGGCGTGGTGGCGGGCGTCTGTAATCCCAGCTACTCAGGAGGCTGAGGCAGGAGAGTGGCATGAACCCGGGAGGTGGAGCTTGCAGTGAGCAGAGATGGCACCACTGCACTCCAGCCTGGGCAACAGAGCAAGACTCCATCTCAAAAAAAAGAAAAAAAAAAAAGAAAAAAGAAAAGAAATAGGGAATCTCGGCCAGATGCAGTGGCTCACGCCTGTAATCCCAGCACTTTAGGAGGCTGAGGTGAGCAGATTGCTTGAAGTCAGGAGCTTGAGACCAGACTGGGCAACATGGCAAAACCCTGTCTCTACTAAAAATACAAAAGTTAGCTGGGCATGGTGGCTTGCGTCTCCTGTCATTCCAGCTGCTCGGGAGGCTGAGGCACAAGAATTGCTTGAACCTGGGAAGCAGAGGTTGCAGTGGGCCGATATTGCTTCACTGCACTCCAGCCTAGGTAACAAAGCAAGACTCTGTCTCAAAAACAAAAACAAAAACAAACGGTGGGCAAGGAAGACCTCCTTGAAGAGGTAACATTTGAGCAGAGACCTGAATGAAGTGAAGGAAAAAGTTCTTGGAAGGGTATTCCAAGCCCAGAGAACAGCTAGTGCACAGGCACTGAAGCTGGATCTGCTTGTTATATTGGAGGAAAAGCAGGAAGACCCATGTAACTAAAATGTAGTGATCTAGGGGAGAATGATAGGAAGTCACGTTGGAGAGGCAGGCACAGACCAGATCATTAGGGCCTTGGAAGATGGCCTTAGAACAAAGACGTGTAGATTTTGTTCTAGTTTCAGTGGAAAGCCATCCGGAGACTTACGCAGGAAAAGACATGATGGGATCCATGTTTTGTTTTTGTTTGTTTGTTTGTTTTTGAGATGGAGTCTCGCTCTGTTGCCCAGGCTGGAGGGCCGTGGTGCGATCTCTGCTCACTGCAATCTCAACCTCCCAGGTTCAAACAGTTCTCCTGCCTCAGCCTCCCAAGTAGCTGGGACTATAGGCGCCCGCCACCACACTTCGCTAGTTTTTGTATTTCTAGTAGAGACAGGGTTTCACCATATTGGCCAGGCTGGTCTCGAACTCCTGACCTCAAGAGATCTGCCCTCCTCGGCCGCCCAGAGTGCTGGGATTGCAGACGTAAGCCACCGCGCCTGGCCGGGATCCATGTTTTTAAAGATCCCTTGGCTCCTGTACAGAGGACGGTCTCTAGAAGGGATGCAGTGAAAGCGGGAAAACAAGCTAAGAGGTTACTGCTTTGTTCAAGAGAGTGTCCAAGAGAGGACAGCAGGGCCGTCTCATCAGATCTAACTAATGAGATGAAGAGAAGCAATGAATTCAGAATACAGCGTGTCCTTGGAGGGGTATCCAGCAGGTTCACTGGTGGAGTGAAAGTGGCAGTGATGAGAAGGATCATGGACAGCTTGAGCAACTAGGCTGGTGAGGGTGCCATTTTCCAGGATGGGTAAGATTGGAAAACGAGCCAACTGGATGGGGAAATTTGAGATGCCTAAACACACTCAATGGAGTTGTTATGTGAAAGTACAACACTTTAGGTTAATAATAGTGAAAGCCCACACTGACAACATTTGCCTCATGCCAGGCACGTTTTTGTGTTTGACACTCTGTCGCCCAGGCTGTAGTGCAGTGGTGCAATCTTGGCTCACTGCAAGCTCTGCCTCCCGGGTTCGCGCCATTCTCCCGCCTCAGCCTCCCAAGTAGCTGGGATTACAGGCGCCCGCCACCATGCCCGGCTAATTTTTTGTATTTTTAGTAAAGACGGGGTTTCACTGTGTTAGCCAGGATGGTCTCGATCTCCTGACCTCATGATCCGCCCGCCTCAGCCTCCCAAAGTGCTGGGATTACAGGCATGAGCCACTGCGCCCTGCCTATGCCAGGCACTTTTTAAGCAGTCTCCCACCCCTTATTTCACAGTATCCTGCAAAGTGATTGTGACAATACTATCCCTATTTTATTTTATTTTATTTTTTAGATAGGTCTTGCTCTGTTGCCCAGGCTGGAGTGTAGTGGCACCATCATAGCTCCCTGCAGCTTGACCACACAGGCTCAAGCAATCCTCCAGCCTCAGCCTCCTAAGTAGCTGGAACTACAGGTACATACCACCATGCCTGGCTTCTTTTTTTTTTTTTTTTTTTTTTTTGAGATGGAGTCTCGCTCTGTAGCCCAGGCTGGAGTGTAGTGGCGCGATCTTGGCTCACTGCAACCTCTGCCTCCTGGTTCAAGTGATTCTCCTGCCTCTCAGCCTCCCAAAGTGCTGGATTACAGGTGCGAGCCACCACGCCCAGGCTATCCCCATTTTCTAGATGATGAAACACAAACACTGAGCAGTTTAAATAATTTGCCCAAGGTGGCCGGGCGCGGTGGTTCACACCTGTAATCCCAGCACTTTGGGAGGTGGAGGCGGGCAGATCACCTGAGGTCAGGAGTTTGAGACCAGTCTGGTCAACATGGTGAAACCCCGTCTCTACTAAAAAATACAAAAATTAGCCAGGCAAGGTGGCAGGTGCCTGTAATCCCAGCTACTCAGGAGGCTGAGGCAGGAGAATCACTTGAACCCAGGAGGCGGAGGTTGCAGTGAGCTGAGATCACGCCATTCCCCCCCCCCCCCCAGCCTGGGTGACAGAGCGAGACTCAGTCTCAAAAATGAATAAATAAATAAATAATTTGCCCAAGGTGACACAACCTGGAGTTAAACTCATGGATGTCGGCGTCTGCTCTGTGTGGAATTGTATCCTGCCAAAAAGGAGATGTTGGAGCTCTGAGACCCAGCACCTCAGAATGTGTTTCTACTTGGAAATAGGGTCTTTACCGAGACCCTATTCCAATAGGACTGGTGACCTGTGGGAGAAATGTGGACACGGAGACAGACAGACATAGAGGGAAGATGACGGCAGAGTAACAGGGAGAAGACGGTCATCTACGAGCCAAGGAGATGGCACAGATCCTTCCCTCACAGCACCCAGAGAGTCTTCAGACAATACATCTGTGCTGTGTAAGTTGCTCCATCTGTGGCGCTCTGTTACAGCAGCCCCAGAAAACAAATACTCTTAATTGCCAAGCCATGTTCCTCTCATAGTACGATTTCTCATCGGATCGTCTATCTTAGCTGCTAAAACAGGTATTTCTGGATGGTAGAGGTTATGTGTAGCTCGCATATTTAGTATGAGGTATGTACAAGTCACCTCATAGATATTAAATTATTTGGCTACAGCTTTGAGCTTGGCCTCTCTCTTAAGGATTACCTTGCCATAGGGACAGGAAGCCATCGTGATATAAAAGCTGAAGTTTCTATAAGATTTTGATTTTTAATCTAACATGAATTAATAACTGTGCCCGTCGGGCATGATGGCTCACACCTACAATCCCAGCACTTTGGGATGCCGAGGCGGCGGATCACTTGAGGCCAGGAGTTTGAGACCAGCCTGGCCAACATGGTGAAACCCCATCTCTACCAAAAATACAAAAATTAGCCGGGCTTGGTGGTGCATGCCTGTAATCCCAGCTACTTGGGAGGCGAAGGCAGGAGAATTGCTTGAACCCAGGAGGCGGAGGTTGCAGTGAGCCAAGATTGCACCACTGCACTCCAGCCTCGGCAACAGAGTGAGACTCTGTCTCAAAACAAACAAACAAACAAAATAATAACTGTACCTATACAAGGTCACCAAGATAATTAAAAGGCTCACTTGAGCAGAGTAACTGAGGAGAGTCTTTTGGGGTTTTTTTGTTTTTTTTTTTTTAGAGACATTCTCACTCTGTTGCCCAGTCTGGAGTGCAGAAGCGCAATCTTGGCTCACTGCAACCTCTGCCTCCTAGGTTCAAGAGATCCTCCTGCCTCGGCCTCTCAAAGTGCTGGGACTACAGGCACATGCCACCATGTCCGGCTAAGGAGAGATCCTCCTGCCTTGGCCTCTCAAAGTGCTGGGACTACAGGCACATGCCACCATGTCCGGCTAAGGAGAGATCCTCCTGCCTCGGCCTCTCAAAGTGCTGGGACTACAAGCACATGCCACCATGTCCGGCTAAGGAGAGTTTAATAAAAGGGGTATCTACCAAGATATAAGCAAGGTATAGAGAAATCAGCAGAGTTGATGAAGCACCCCCGGGGCTACCAACAACCAGAAGCCCTTCCCTCTCTAAGGCCTCCAAAGGCAGCAGGAGGGAGTGGTTATCAGAAAATGGCAAGATCCATAGGAAAAAGGCCACCCCACGGGAGCTGTGGGTTTCAGTAGAGGGACACAGCCACTGCCAGACCATGGCCGGCCAGGGAGTTAATACCCCAGCCCCACCTTGGCCCTCCCATCTCCCACTCCTGCTCCTTATTGGCTGAACCCAGCAAGAAACCAGATGTCACAGAACCAGGAGATGTGGTCCCCACTGCCCAGCCTCTTGGGCACAGAGGAGGGAAGAGAAAATGGAGAGTGATCCGGAGGGGCAAATGAAGTATTAATATTCTGTACACTCAGAACGTCCACAGAGTGAACGCTGGCTTGCCGGCTGACCCCATTTCTTGAAAATCATCCTATCCCTGCAGGTTATTTATGTTGTTACCCTTTTGCAAGAACCACATAAAATATTTTACATGCTTTTAAAACTCATAAATGTAATGAAGCCAAGATGTTTCAGCAAATGTGCTCAATGGGCAAATCCTTCCAAAGATCTGCTCTCAGCTGACGTCAGGACAAAAGGCACATCTCACGACCTGCAGAGCGTCTGACGTTAAAGCCAATAAATTCATCCCCCTGACCCACATGGCTTCCAGAATGTCCAAGCTGTCAGTGGATCTTAAAAATGTATCTATTCCTTCATTCACTTCCTGCCGTTCGTCTCTTGCAAGTATTTACTGCTCTTTAAAAACTGAACTCCACCAGCTGGAAATGCATTAGTGCAGAGAGATGGCTGTACTTTGTTCTGGCAGGAATTGTGCGTGCAACTTTCAATCCGACTTTTCTGAGACATTAATAAAAACACATGTGTCCTGAAATTTGAGTTGATAATCTTTGGGGGCTCAGTGTAAAAGCCAGTAAGAGTTTAGCACGAAGCCTGGCATTCAAAAAGAGAAGCTGGGCCGGGCGCGGTGGCTCACGCCTGTAATCCCGGCACTTCGGGAGGCCGAGGAGGGCAGATCACGATGTCAGGAGATTGAGACCGTCCTGGCTAACACGGTGAAACCCCGTCTCTACTAAAAATACAAAAAAAAATTAGCTGAGTGTGGTTGCAGGCGCCTGTAGTCCCAACTACTCAGGAGGCTGAGGCAGGAGAATGGCCTGAACCCGGGAGGCGGAGCTTGCAGTGAGCCGAGATCGCGCCACTGCACTCCAGCCTGGGCGACAGAGCGAGACTCCGTCTCAAAAAAAAAAGAGAGGCTGGACTGGAATTTGAATGTGTATCATTTGTCAAGCATGGCTCTAGCCTTTTACATGGGATAACCACATTCATCCTCCTAATAGATATACAATGCAGGTGTTATTATCCCCATTTTACAGATGGGTAAGTGAGGCTCAGAGGGAGCTAAACCAACATGACTGGTGCCAGAAAGATTGCACAGGGGAGAGCTAGGAGTCAAATCCAGGCTGTGTAATTCCAGAGGGTACTCTTAACCTCTATGCTTCTGTAAATGAACAATATTCTTGAAGCCAGGCACCGTGGCTCACGCCTGTAATCCCAGCACTTTGGGAGGCCAAGGCAGGCAGATCACCTAAGTTCAGGAGTTTGAGACCAGCCTGGCCAACATGACGAAACTCCATCTCTACCAAAAATACGAAAATTATCTGGGTGTGGCTGTGCAGGCCTGTAGTCCCAGCTACTGGGGAGGCTGAGGAAGGAGAATAGCTTGAACCCGGGAGGCAGAGGTTACAGTGAGACAAGATCATGCCTTTACACTCCAGCCTGGGCAGCAAAGAATATTCTTGAAAAATATAGTTTAGGTCAATAGCATGTGTAGACAGATACGGGTTTGAGTACTTGATAAATGAGTATTGATGATCTCTCTCTCTCGCTCTCTCTTTCTCTCTTTCTTTCTTTTGTGACAGAGTCTCACTCTGTCACCCAGACCAGAGTGAAGTGGCACAATCTCGGCTCACTGCAACCTCCACCTCCCAGGTTCAAGCAATTCTCCTGCCTCAGCCACCCAAGTAGCTGGGACTACAGGTGCACGCCACCACACCCGACTAATTTCTGTATTTTCGGGAAAGATGGGGTTTCACCATGTTGTCCAGGCTGGTCTGGAACTCCTGACCTCAAGGGATCTGCCTGCCTCGGTCTCCCAAAGTGCTGGGATTATAGGCATCAGCCACTGAGCCTGGCTCTTTTTCTTTTTTTTACCCTCCCACCCTCAATATCTGATGATGGAATATCTTGAGCCTCAGTCTTCAGGTCTACAGCTTGGGCTGGAGTGAAGTTCTGATCCATGAGTATACCCAACACCCTAAGTTCTGGGTACCCGCTGGGTGCCTGGCACTCTAGCAGGCACTGAAAATACACATTTGGGTAAGATGGATGTGGCCCCTGCTTGGATGGTGCCTGTAGTCTGGAGCAAGAAAGAGCTCTTAGCCAATCTCACAAATAAAAAATAGTAACTTCAACGAATGCTATTGGAGAAGTGCCAGCTCTCTAAGGGTCCTGTGTGAGGGAACCTAACCCAGTCGGGGAGAAAGAAGAGACAAGACTAAAGACAGATGCCTGAGCTAGGGGTGAAGATTGAGTCATTAACAAGATCAGGGAAGGGGCCAGTCTTGGTGGCTCATTCCCATAATCCCAGCATTTTGGGAGGCTGAGGCGGGAGGATAGCTTCAGCCCAGGAGTTCGAGACCAGCCTACGCAACAAAGCAAGACCCCATCTCTACAAAAAAAAAAAAAAAAAAAAAAAATCAGGCCAGGCGCAGTGGCTCACACCTGTAATCCCAGAACTTTGGGAGGCCAAGGCAGGCAGCTCACCTGAGGTCAGGAGTTCAAGACCAGCCATGTCCAACATGGTGAAACCCTGTCTCTACTAAAAATACAAAAATTAGCCAGGCATGGTGGCGGACGCCTGTAATCTCGACTACGTAGGAGACTGAGGCAGGAGAATCACTTGAACCCGGGAGGCAGAGGTTGCAGTGAGCTGAGATCATTCCACTGCACTCCAGCCTGGGCAACAGAAGGAGAGTCCGTCTCAAAAAAACAAACAAACAAAAAATCAGGGGCCGGGGTGTGGTGGCAGATGTCTGTAATCCCAGCACTTTGGGAGGCTGAAGCAGGTTGATTACTTGAGGTCAGGAGTTCGAGACCAGCCTGGCCAATATGGTGAAAACCCATCTCTACTAAAAATACAAAAATTAGCCACACGTGCTCCCTTGAACCCAGCACTTGGAGGTTGAAGTAAGCCGAGATCATGCCACTGCACTCCAGCCTGGGTGACAGAGTGAGACTCTGTCTCAAAAAAAAAAAAAAAAAAAAAAAAATCATCATCGTCATCAAGGAAGGCACATTATTTCAGGCAGGGAGAGTAGCAGGTGCAAAGGCCCTGTGGTAAAGGAGAGGGTCTGAATAGAAGGTAATAGGAGGATGCTGTTACCTATGTGGTAGTCAAGGAAGAGCTCTGAAAAAGGGACAGGAGAGCAGAGACCCGGATAAAGCGAGGGACTGAACCATGTGGATCTCTGCAGCAAAAATATCCTAGGGGAGGGGAAAGTGAGGCAAAGGCAGGAGCCTGGTGGGAGGACTCAGGGAAAAGCCAGCACCATAGCAGAAGTGGGAAAAGGGCTGAGAAAGGAAGTGAAACCAGAGAAGCAGCAGGGGACCGGCCCAGCACGGAGGGTTTCCAGGGCCCCGGGAAGGCCTTGGGCTTTGCTCCTGCTCCCCAGCTTCTCTCCTTCTGTTAAAGGATGTCCCTCCGAAAACCAATCCCGCCTCCTAGCCCCGCCTGCCACCTCCGAACCTTCCTTACTCCCCATCCCCCATGAATACGCAAGCTTTCCTTTTGAATTACATCCTTCCCTTCGCACTTATAATCTCTCCCATCTTTAAAACAAAAACAAAACCCTCTCTTGGCCACCGTCCCTCTAGCAACTGCCCGGTCTCACTCCTCCCTTAACAGCCTCCCTTAGCAAAAGGTGCAGGTCCACTTATTTCTCATTTTCCCTCCATTGATGTCCCCTGTCCCTGGAAGCGGCCCCCCAGAGTGCTTCCTGACTCTCATCCCTTCTCTCAAATCCAAGAGCCCTTTTCCCAGCCCTGACGTTGATCTCTCAGCAGCAGCAAGATACTAAGGAGTGTGGATAAGTCCTACTTTCCAGAGACAACCCTCAGGTAACCATCACTCACCCATTTGGGCTACTCCCATTTCTTTTATTTCGAGACGGAGTCTTGCTCTGTCCCCCAGGCTGGAGTGCAATGGCGCGATCTCAGCTCACTGCAACCTCTGCCTCCTGGGTTCAAGCGATTGTCTTGCCTCAGCCTCCTGAGTAGCTGGGATTATACGCATGCGCCACCATGCCCAGCTAATTTTTTGTATGTTTAGTAGAGACAGGGTTTCACCATATTGGTCAGGCTGATCTCGAACTCCTGACCTCAGGTGATCCACCCACCTCAGCCTCCCAAAGTGCTGGGATTACAGGTATGAGCCACTGCGCCCAGCCCACTCCCATTTTTTATGATTCTTTCTCTGTCTTCGACCTATGACCACACTCCCCTGCGGCACCAAGGAAGACCCAAGGACATTGTCACTTCTTTTTTTTTTTTTTTTTGAGATAGAGTCTCGCTTTGTCACCCAGGCTAGAGTGCAGTGGCATGATCTCAGTTCACCGCAACCTCCGCCTCCCGGGTTCAAGCAATTCTCCTGCCTCAGCCTCCCAAGTAGCTGGGATTACAGGCACCCACCACCACGCCCGGCTAATTTTTGTACTTTTAGTAGAGATGGGGTTATACCATGTTGGCCAGGCTGGTCTCAAACTCCTAACCTCAGGTGATCCTCCCACCTTGGCCTCCCAAAGGGCTGGGATTACAGGCATGAGCCATCGTGCCTGACCAACATTGTCACTTCTTACTAGATACTCTCTCCCCAGGCATCTCCTCCTGCAGCCCCCACACCATCCATGAACCAGCATCTTCCCAAGTCCTATCTCCACCCCAGACATCTCTTGTGAAGTCCAATGACCTTCTCAAGCAATCCCATGGGATTTGCTTCTTCAGCAATAGTGGCTGCTGTGAGTGGAGCCCTGTTCTAAATGCTGGGATCCAGAAGTGAGAGAAACAGTTCAAATTCCCAGCTCCTGCAGTTCTAGAGGAAAAGAGAGACAAACAAATAAGTGAAGAATGTGATGTTGGGTATGGAACTTTCTTCTATGACAACAATAGAGCAGGAAAAGTGAGCTCCAGCAACAGAAGCGCCTGTCCACTGCGGGGTCACAGTGTCTGTGATCGGGGGTGCTCCCTGGCTGCCGGATTGCACTGTGGATCTCAGTACTTGCAACACATAGTAGGTGTTCAGGAAATATCTGTTGGACAAGGATCAATCTTGTAGTATTATCAGGAGAAATATAAGAGATACAGTATCTATACAATGTCTTCCACTAAGAAGAAGGATGATACATGATGGTTCAATCAAATGTATTGTTTATTTTTTGATAAATATTTTGTATTAGCATAATAAATACTCACACAAGCTTTTTTTTTTTTTTTTTTTTTTTTTTTGAGATGGAGTTTTGCTCTTGTTGCCCAGGCTGGAATGCAATGGCGCGATCTCAGCTCACCACAACCTCCACCCTCCTGGGTTTAAGCGATTCTCCTGCCTCAGCCTCCCAAGTAGCTAGGATTACAGGCGCCTGCCACCATGCCTGGCTAATTTTGTATTTTTAGTAGACATGGGGTTTCTCCATGTTGGTCAGGCTGGTCTTGAACTCCCAACCTCAGGTGATTCGCCCACCTCAGCCTCCCAAAGTGCTGGGATTACAGGTGCAAGCCAGCATGCCTGGCCTATTTTTTTATTTTTAGTAGAGACGGGGTTTTGACATGTTGGCCAGGCTGATCTCAAACTCCTGACCTCTGGTCATCCCCCCGCCTCGGCCTCCCAAAGTGCTGGGATCACAGGTGTGATATGCAAGCATTTTGTAAATATGATGATGATGATGATGATGATGATATTCATCATTGTTCCTATAGTGCTCTTAGTTTCGTTTTCCCAAGTGGTAACACACACATGACCTCATCGGATGCTTTGAATAGTTGTCTATGTTAGGTGAAGATAGCCACTGAGGGAGGTTTTACGGACTGGGTGGAGCAGTGTTGTTGGGCAATGTGGTCCAGGTGTGTAAGACAGGCTGCCACTCCCTCTCCCCACTTGGTGATTATAAAGCAACATCTGCTGGTACCAAGACAGTCATAATCTCTCTCTCTGTGTGTTTTTTTGTTTGTTTGAGATGGAGTCTCACTCTGTCTCCCAGGCTGGAGTGCAGTGGCGCGATCTCAGATCACTGCAACCTCCGCCTCCCAGGTTCAAGAGTTTCTCCTGCCTCAGCCTCCCAAGTAGCTAGGATTATAGGCACCCGCTACCACGCTCAGATAATTTTTTGTATTTTTAGTAGAGATGGGGTTTCACTGTGTTGGCCAGGCTGATCTCAAACTCCTGACCTCAGTTGATCCGCCCACCTTGGCCTCTCAAAGTGCTGAGATTACAGGCGTGAGCCACCGTACCCAGCCTGTTTTTTTTTTTTTTTTTTTTAAGACGGGCTGGCTCTGTCACCCAGGCTGGAGCGCAGCAGTGAGATCATAGCCTTGAACTCCTGAAGTCAATGGATCCTCCCACCTCAGATTCCCGAGAAGCTGGGACTACAAGCATGCACCACCATACCCAGCTAATATTTTTAAAATTTTTTTTGTAGGCTGGGCACGGTGGTAGAGACAAGGGTTTCACTATATTGCCCAGACTGGTCTTGAACTCCTGGCCTCCGGCGATCCTCCTGCCTGGTCCTCCCAAAGTGTTTACAGGTGTAAGCCACCGCACCAGGCCCAAGAAGCCCATGATCTCTGAAGGATGTCAGGTGTCACCTTCTCCGAGCAGCCTTCCTAACCACTGGGTCTAAAGTCTTCTCCCCACGGTCAACTTCATGGGGTCTGCGTTCAGAAGGGCATCATGCTTGGCTGAACACTCTGCTTGTTAGCATCTTGCATTTCTTTTCTGTTTTTTTTTTTTGGCGGGGGGTTTTTTTTTTGAGATGGAGTCTCACTCTGTCACCCAGGCTGGAGTCAGTGGCGCGATCTCGGCTCACTGCAAGCAACGCCTCCCGGGTTCATGCCATTCTCCTGCCTCAGCCTCCCGAGTAGCTGGGACTACAGGTGCCCGCCACCACGCCCAGCTAATTTTTTGTATTTTTAGTAGAGACGGGGTTTCACCTTGTTAGCCAGGATGGTCTCGATCTCCTGACCTCGTGATCCGCCCTCCTTGGCCTCCCAAAGTGCTGGGATTATAGGCATGAGCCACCACGTCCGGCCGCATCTTGCATTTCTTAATAAGTTTGAACAAGGAGTCCTTATTTTCTTTTTTTTCTTTCTTTTTTCTTTTGAGATGGAGTCTCACACTGTCACCCAGGCTGGAGTGCAGTGGCACAATGTCGGCTGACCGCAACCTCTGACTCCCGAGTTCAGGCGATTCTCCTGCCTCAGCCTCCCAAGTAGCTGGGACTACGGTGCCCGCCACCAAGCCTGGCCAATTTTTTGTATTTTTAGTAGAGACGGGTTTCGCCATGTTGGCCAGGCTGGTCTAGAACTCCCGAGCTCAGGCAATCCACCCTCCTTGGCCTCCCAAAGTGCTGGGATTACAGGTGTGAGCCACCACGCCCGGCAGGGAGTCCTTATTTTCATTTTGCACTGGACCTAACTAATTATATAGCAGGTCCTACCCCAACTTGCTAGGCTCACCCTCAACTAGAGAGGTAGGAACTGGAAGGACCAGATGGAAAGTGGTTTCACCCAAGCTTCTGGGGAGCGATGGAGGTGAGGCGGGGAATGGCATCCTTGAGGTCTGTCTCCAGGTTGCCTTCCATCTCGCCCTCTTCATTTTCTTCTCCACAGGCATCTAGGGCACTCTTTTCCAGGGTGAATCAGGTCACCTCCCTCTTCAGCTTAAAGCCCCCATCACTTAGAATGAAATTCAAATCACAGGCAGGGCCTACAAGGCCCCTGTGATCGGGTCCCACCCACCCCTAACCTCAACTTCTCCCACCTTTTTTTTCTTGGCTGTACACCAAGGACAGTAGCTTCATTTTTGATGCCTCAAAGTTCCTTCCTGCCTCAGGGCCCTTGGTGTTTTCTAGAAGATCCTTCCTGCAGCTCTACAGGTCTCTGCTCCAAGGGGTCACCTATGAACATCTCATCTGGCCTCCACCTGCAGTCTCTCCCTAATTCTATTATCTTGTTATTCCCTTACAACTCCTATAACAATTTTGCATTTCTTATTTTAATTTTTTTTTGAGATGGAGTCTAGCACTGTTGCCCAGTGCTAGACAGTTGATCGTGCAATGGTGCGATCGCGGCTCACTGCAACCTCTGCCTCCCAGGTTCAAGCGATTCTCAAGCCTCAGCCTCCCCAGTAGCTGAGATTACAGATGCATGTCACCATGCCCGGCTAATTTTTGTACTTTTAGCAGAGTTGGGGTTTCACCAAGTTGGCCAGGCTGGTCTTGAACTCCTGACATCAGGTGATCTGCCTGCTTCGGCAGCCCAAAGTGCTACAGGTGTGAGCCACTGTGCCCAGCCAATTTTTTTATTATTTTATTTTATTTTTAGAGACATAGTCTTGCTCTGTCATGCATGCTGGAGTGCAATGGCACAATTTTGGCTCACTGCAACTTCTGCCTCCTGGATTCAAGCTATTCTCCTGCCTCCCAGTAGCTGGGATTACAGACACTCACCACCAGTCCCGTCTAATTTTTTGTATTATTAGTAGAGATAGGGTTTTGCCATGTTGGCCATGGTTGGTCTCGAACTCCTGACCTCAAGTGATCCACCTGTCTCGGCCTTCCAAAGTGCTGGGATTACAGGCGTGGGCCACCACGCCCGGCCTATTTTATTTGTGTATTGCTTGTTTATTGTCTGTCTTTCTCCCTGGACTGTGAGCTCCATGAGGCAGGATCTCCTTTGCTGAAACTCAGAGGTAGAGCCTCGAGGGCCCTGTGGGTAGCATGAAGACACAAATGGCCAACCAGCAGTAGATAGGTTGATGCAAAGCCTAGACCCAGTGCTGGAGGAGGCGATGCCCTGGGACAGAGCACAGCTTCTACCAATCCCAATTTCTGCATATGTGAAAAGAGAATAATAAAAGTACTCCTCAGAGTTGGAAGGACAATTACATCAGGGTCCCAGCACAGTGTTTCAAATGTAGCTGGAACCAGATAATTACTGGACTTGCCCGATTAACTCTTCTCAGAGGACCAGCTCCTCAGAATCTTCTCCGCAGTCCCCCAAATCCCACACTCATTTCTTTTATATTCCCTATAAAAATATTTCAGAGGTATACAGGTCTTTTGGTGAAGCTGTGGAATTTTTCCATCAGGGGTCAGATACTGAGGACAATGGTGAAATTACCCACCTTCAGTGATCATTCCCGGGGTTTATGTGGATCTAGTCAACTCACCTCCAGCAACATTTCTGAAAATGAACTCACTGCTTCTGCTCCTCCTCCCCCGATAAGCTGTCTGCCTTGGTGAAAAATACGGAGATTTCTAGCACCCTCACTCCCACCCACTTCACATCCTCCTCCACTTCACCTACCCACTCATTCATTCACTCACTCATTCATTCAATAGCTAACCTTTGTTTTTTGTTATTTATTTATTTATTTATTTTGAGATGGAGTTTCATTCTTTTGCCGAGGGTGGGGTGCAGTGGCACGATCTCAGCTCACTGCAACCTCTGCCCCCTGGGTTCAAGCGATTCTCCTGTCTCAGCCTCCCGAGTAGCTGGGATTACAGGCGTGTGCCACCATGCCTGGCTAATTTTTATATTTTTAGTAGAGACGGGGTTTCGTCATGTTGGCGAGGCTGGTCTCGAACTCCTGACCTCAGGTGATCCACCCTCTTCAGCCTCCCAAACTGCTAGGATTATAGGTGTGAGCCACTGCGCCCAGCCAACATTTGTTTAATATCTTTTGCGTGACAGCCCAGGGCTGGAATCATAGCCAGCTTGTTTTAAAGTCCTGTGAATTAGGTGTCAATGATGATAATAATATCAACGATAGTACCGGACATTTATTGAGCATTTCCTCCACCAAGAGATATGTGAATATAGTCCGGAGGTTGACACATTCTTTCTGTAAGGGAACAGATAGAAATATTTTAGGGGCTGGGCATGGTGGCTCATGCCTGTAATACCAACACTTTGGCAGGCCAAGGCAGGAGGATGGCTTGAGCCCAGGAGTTCAGCTTTGGCAACATGGCAAGACATTGTCTCCACAGAAAAATTAGGCCAGGCCGAGTGCGGTGGCTCACGCCTGTAATCCCAGCAATTTGGGAGGCCGAGGCGGGCAGATCACAAGGTCAGGAGATCGAGACCATCCTCATTAACACGGTGAAACCCCGTCTCTACTAAAAAATACAAAAAATTAGCCGGGCGTGGTGGCGGGCGCCTGTAGTCCCAGCTACTTGGGAGGCTGAGGCAGGAGAATGGCATGAACCTGGGAGGCGGAGCTTGCAGTGAGCCGAGATCGTGCCACTGCACTCCAGCCTGGGCAACAGAGCGAGACTCCACCTCAAAAAAAAAAAAAAAAAAAAAAGAGAAAAGAAAAATTAGGCCAGCCTCAGTGACTCACACCTGTAATCCTAGCACTTTGGGAGGCCAGGGTGGACAGATTACTTGAGGTCAGGAGTTTGAGAACAGCCTGGTCAACATGGTGAGACCCCGTCTCTATTAAAACTACAAAAATTAGCCTGGCATGCTGGTGTGCATCTGTAATCCCAGCTACTTGGGTGGCTGAGGCAGGAGAATCAGGTTTAAACCTGGGAGGAGGAGGAGGTTCTAGTGAGCCGAGATGGCACCACTGCATCCAGCCTAGGCAACAGAGTGAGACTCTGCCTCAAAAAAATAAAAATAAAAAATTAGGCCAGGCGCAGTGGCTCATACCTGTAATCCCAGCACTTTGGGAGGCCGAGGCAGGATCACCTGAGGTCAGGAGTTTGCGACCAGCCTGGCCAACATGGTGAAACCCCATCTCTACTAAAAATACAAAAATTAGCCAGGCGTAGTGGCGGGTGTCTGTAGTCCCAGCTACTCAGGAGGCTGAGACAGGAGAATCATTTGAACCTGGGAGGCAGAGGTTGCAGTGAGCGGAGATCGTGCCACTGCACTGCAGCCTGGGCAACAGAGCGAGACTCCATCTAAAAAATAAAAAATAAAAAATTAGCCAGTCATGGTAGTGTGCCTGTAGTCCCACTACATGGGAGGCTGAGGCAGGAAAACTGCTTAAGCCCAGGAGGTTGAGACTGCAGAACCACATTTGTGCCACTGCACTCCAGCCTGAGTGATGGAGTGACACCCTGTCTCAAAAAAGAAAGAAAGAGAGAAAGAGACAGAAAGAGAGAAAGGAGAAAAGGAAAGAAGGAGAGGAAAAAAGGAAGGAAGGAAGGAAGGGAAGATTTTAGGTTTTACAGACCAAGAGGCACAATCAAGAATATGATGTAGGTACACAAGTGAGAAAACAAATTTTCACAAATTTGCAATTGATGAAATTCAAAATATAATAACAATTTAATTTTCTCCTAATATAGGTCTACTAATGAGAAGAATGGAATTCTTTCAGGGGGATGACATGTTGGTTAACTGGGATTCAAAGTAAATGTTCATCATCAAATAGATTCAAATGCTTATCTCTAAAGCCCACTGTTAGCTCGAAGGTCATACAAAGACAAGTGGTGGGCTGGATTTGGCTCAGGGGCTGACACCCGGTATGGTTCTGAGGCGGTGGCCTAGTTCTATAGCTGAATCTTGGTCATTACTTTCTATACCTCAAAGTTCTCATCTGGAAAATGCATCTGTTAATAATAGTAATTATCCCATGGGGTTAATGATTAGATACAAGCAAAGTGGTTCGGACAGCGTCTGGTCCTACGTGACCAATTCCATAAACCCGTTATTTTTTTTTTTTTTTTTTTTGGAGACAGAGTCTCGCTCTGTAGCCTGGGCTGGATCCAGGCTGGAGTACAGTGGCGTGATCTTGGCTCACTGCTACCTCTGCCTCTCGGGTTCAAGTGATTCTCCTGCCACAGCCTCCCGAGTAGCTGAGATTACAGGCGCGCACCACCACGCTCAGCTAATTTTTGTATTTTTAGTAGAGACGGGGTTTCACCATGTTGGCCAGGCTGGTCTTGAACTCCTGACCTTGTGATCCACCCACCTAGGCCTCCCAAAGTGCTGGGATTACAGGCATGAGCCACCGCACCTGGCCCATAAACCTGTTTCTTATCTGACCCAATCCCCAGCCCTGTCACCGACCCCCAACACTTCCTCACTGTCTTCTGGTTCGTCATGGCAAAATCTCCTTTATCCTCACTTTTTTTTTGGATTGTTCTTGCCCTAATTGGCCCTTGGTTCTCCCCTGGGGACACTGCTTCTCCCCCAGCTCTCTCCAGGGGCTCTGTTTCCCTCTGTCACCCTGGTGCACTGACTGGAGTTGGGCTAAGTGAGTTTCTCGCCTCTTGAGGCCTCAATTATCCATTCTTCCTCCCCAAAGCATTCAGCTGAGACTCAGAAGCTCAGACTCACCTGTTCTTGTCTACGCCCCCTCCTCATTGCCTCTTCTGCAGACCCGAGAGCCTGTTCCTCAGTTCCTAAAGACACTGTTACCCGACTGTCTTGCTCACCTACAATACTTCTTGACATTTTCAGTATTTGGTAAGATGACCCTTTCATACCACAGCTGCTCAGCTCCTTGTCCTCCTCTCCACGAGGCTCCTGTCATCCACCCCACCTGAGCAGGCACTCCATACCCTCATCCTTTCCAGCCGCAACGTCGGCTCCACCATCTCAATTTCAAGCATCTTTTTCTCCGACTATCCCCTAAAATCTTTCTGGCTCTGTCCCTTTGGGACCCCAAGTCCAACAATCCCTTGATTTTCCCCCGACCTCCATGCTCACAAACCTGTTTTACTCCTCTTCACTTCTTCCTGCTCTGCCTCTCTTATCAGGCTTTGAGTCTAGGGTCCATCATTGTAATCCCCCATGTTCAGCCTCAGTGCCCCTGTTCTTTTATTCTCTGTTGTACTTGCTTGGCTAAACCCCATTCCTTTTCAATCCAACTCTTAGTCCATTCTGCACTTGGACAGATCCCACTGAAAATGTCTGAGGGAAAAAAAAATGCACTGCCACAGCTAACTGGTTTCCCTTCAAATGCATGACCATAGCCAGGTGCCGAACCTCATGCCTGTCATCCCAGGACTTTGGCAAGAGGACTACTTGAGGCCAGGAGTTCAAGACCAGCCTGAGCAACATAGCGAGACCCTGTTTCTACAAAAAATAAAAAAATTAGCCAGGTGTGGTGTTGTGCACCTGTAGTCCCAGCTACTCAGGAGGCTAAGGATGGAGGATTGCTTGAGCCTGGGAGGTGAAGGCTGCCGTGAGCCATGGTAACCTTCAACCTGTGCAACAGAGCAAAGCCCTCTGAAAAAAAAAAATATATATATATATTTATTTAAATATATATAAATATTTATTTAAATATATTTATTTGTTTATTTAAATATATATAAATATTTATTTAAATATGTATATTTATTTAAATATATATTTATTTAAATATATATTTAAATATATATTTATTTAAATATATATTTATATATATATTTAAATATATATTTATATAAATATATATATTTAAATATATATATATATTTTTTAAAGAAAAATAAAGAAATAGGCCAGGCGTCCACTCACGCCTGTAATTCCAGCAATTTGGGAGGTCAAGGTGGGTGGATCACCCAAGGACAGGACTTCAAGACCAGCCTGACCAACATGGTGAAACCCCGTCTCTACTAAAAATACAAAATTAGCTGAGGCAGGAGAATGGCGTGAACCCAGGAGGCGGAGCTTGCAGTGAGCCGAGATTGCGCCACTGCACTGCAACCTGGGCAACAGAGAGAGACTCTGTCTCCAAAAAAAAACAAAAAAACAAAAAAAAGCAAAATTAGCTGGGCGTGGTGGCACAGGCTTATAATCTCAGCTACTTGGGAGGCTGAGGCAGGAGAATCACTTGAACCCGGCAGGCAGAGGTTGCAGTGAGCCGAGATCATGCACTCCAGTCTGGGCAATGAGAGTGAAACTCCATCTCAAGAAAAAGAAAAGAAAGAAAAGAAAGAAAAGAGGGAGGGAGAGAAGGAAGGAAAGAAGGAACAAAGGAAGGAAGGAGGGAAGGAGAGAGAGAAGGAGGAGGGAAGGAAGGAAGGAAGGAAAGAAGGAAAGAAAGAGAAAAGAAAGAAGAAAAAGAAGAAAGGAAGAAAAGAAAGGAAGAAAGAAGAAAGAAAAGAAAGAAGAAAGGAAGAAAGAAAGAAAAAGAAAGAAAAAAGAGAAAGAAAGGAAGAAAAAGAAATGCATGAGCACCCCCATGGACCCAGCCACCCCACTGCATTTCCCTCCTTCATTCTTTCTCTTTCTCTCCTGGAAGACTTTTACCCCTTTCTTTCTCTCTTCTAACACTCCGCATCCTCTTCCCTTCTTTACTCTTGTTTCTAATTTCACTGATGTAATAGACACAATAGATGCAATCAGTAGTGATCTACCACACATTCCCAAGCTAAATTAACCCACCTGCCTTGAACTGCACCCAACTATTCCACCTTCCCTGCTATTACAGCGGATGAACTATGTTACCATGTCATAGGCCAGCACTCCATCTCTTCCTTTTTAAAAGAATTTTTAAAAATTTTTAAATAAAAAATAAAAGGCTCATGCCTGTAATCCCAGCACTTTGGGAGGCCGAGGTGGGCGGATCACTTGAGGCCAAGAGTTCAAGACCAGCCTGGCCAAACTGCGTCTGTACCAAAATATGCAAAAAAAAGTAGCCAGGCTTGGTGGCACATGCCTGTAATCCCAGCTATTCAGGAGGCTGAGGCAGGAGAATTGCTTGCACCCGGGAGGCAGAGGTTTCAGTGAGCTGATATGCACCTCTGCAGTCCAGCCTGGGCAATAGAGTAAGACTGTCTAAAAACTAAAATAAAGTAAAATAAAATAGGCTAGGTGCGGTGACTCGTGCCTGTAATTCTAGCACTTTGGAAGGCCAAGGTGAACAAATCACTTGAGGTCAGGAGTTCGAGACCAGTCTGGCCAACATGGTGAAACCCCATCTCTGCAAAAAACATAAAAATTAGCTGGGTGTGGGCCGGGCGTGGTGGCTCACGCTTGTAATCTCAGCACTTTGGGAGGCTGAGGCAGGCAGATCACGAGGTCAGGAGACCAAGACCCTCCTGGCTAACACAGTGAAACCCCGTCTCTATTAAAAATACAAAAAAATTAGCCAGGCATGGTGGCGGGCGCCTGTAGTCCAAGCTACTCAGGAGGCTGAGGCAGGAGAATGGCATGAACCCAGAAAGGTGGAGGTTGCAGTGAGCCGAGATCATGCCACTGCACTCCAGCCTGGGCAGCAGAGCAAGACTCCGTCTCAAAAAAAAAAGGCCGGGCGCGGTGGCTCACGCCTGTAATCCCAGCACGTTGGGAGGCCAAGGTGGGCGGATCATGATGTCAGGAGATCAAGACCATCCTGGCTAAAATGGTGAAACCCCGTCTCTACTAAAAATACAAAAAAATTAGCCAGGCGCGGTGGTGGGCGCCTGTAGTCCCAGCTGCTCGGGAGGCTGAGGCAGGAGAATGGTGTGAACCCGGAAGGCAGAGATTGCAGTGAGCCGTGATAGCGCCACTGCACTCCAGCCTGGGCGACAGAGCGAGACTCTGTCTCAAAAAAAAAAAAAAAAAATTAGCTGGGTGTGGTGGTGCATGCCTATAATCCTGGCTACTGGCGAGGCTGAGGCAGAAGAATTGCTTGAACCCGGGAGGCAGAGGTTGCAGTGAGCAAAGATTGCGCCATTGCACTCGAGCCTAGGTGACAGAGTGAGATTCTGTCTCAAAAAAATAATAATAAAATAAATTGAGACACAGTCACCTTATGTTGCCCAGGCTGGTCTCGAATTCCTGGGCTCAAGGGATCTCCCTGCCTCGGCCCCCTGAGTTGCTGTGACTACAGGCATGAGCAGCCACCATGCCCAGCTCTTTCCTACTTTCCTGAGATCACTACAGATGAACAAACTTACAATGGTTCAATTTAAGATTTTTCAACTTTACAGTGGTACAAAGGCAATTAGTACATTCAGTAGAAACTGTACTTCAAGTACTCACAACCATTTTGTTTTTCAGTTTAGTACAGTATTCAATAAATTACATGAGCTATTTAACATTTTATTATAAAATAGGCTTTGTGTTAGATGACTTTGCCCAACTGTAGACTAATGTAAGTGTTCTGAGCATGTTGAAGGTACGCTAAACTGTAATGTTTGGTAGGTTAGGTGTATTCAATGCATGTTTTTTAAGACAGTCTCTCTCTGTCACTCAGGCTGGAGTGCAGTGGCATGATCTCAGCTCACACCAACCTCTGCCTCCCAGGTTCAAGCGATTCTCGTCCCTCAGCCTCCCAAGTAGCTGGGATCACAGGTGTGCGCTACCAAACCTGACTAATTTTTTTTTTTTTTTTTGAGACGGAGTCTCGCTCTTGTTGCCCAGGCTGGAGTACAGTGGCACAATCTCGGCTCACTGCAAGCTCCGCCTCCTGGGCTCAAACAATTCTCCTGCCTCAGCCTCCCAAATAGCTGGGAGTACAGGTGCCCACCACCACGTCCAGCTAATTTTTGTATTTTTAGTAGAGACGGGGTTTCACCATGTTATCCAGGCTGGTCTTGAACTCCTGACCTCGTGATCCGCCCGCCTCGGCCTCCCAAAGTGCTGGGATTACAGGCGTGAGCCATTGAGCCTGGCCAAGCCTGACTAATTTTTGTATTTTTAGTAGAGACGAAGTTTTGCCTTGTTGGCCAGGCTGGTCTCAAACTCCTCGCCTCAAGTGATCCACCCACCTAGGCCTCTAAATGCATTTTCAGTTTATTACATTTTCAGCTTACAGTGGGTTTATCGGGACGTAAACCCATCAGAAGTCAAGGAGCATCTGTACTCTGTAATTGTTCCCTTTCTCTCCTGTATCATCAACATTTCCTCTTCCCTCGGATCCTTCCAACGTCATCCAGCACTTGCTATGTTATCTCCCTCACACTCATATTCACCCTGATGCTCCCCACTCCCCACTCACCATGAGACAGTTTTAAAAGAGTTGACCCTAAAGAGTTCACCATCTCCTCTCATCCTTCCCCAACCCTCTCCAATCAGCTCTTGCCCCTAGGTATCCCCAGGCATCTTCTTAATGACTAGTTGTCTGTGTTGCCAAACCCAACACTCAGTTTCAATGCTTGTCTGCCTTGACACATCAGTGTCATGTTCGGACAGTGAGTCCCTGCCTCCCTGTGAAGCACGTTCCTCTCTTGGCTTCCTGGACTGCTTTCTCTGTCATCCTGATTCACTGGCTGCTCTTTCTCTGCACCTATGTATGTTTCTCCGCAACTTCCCTCCTTTAAACCCAGGAGTTCCCCAGGCCTCATCCTTGCACTTTTCTCTTCCCTATCTCCATTCACTGCCTAGATGATCTCAGCCAGTTTCTCGGCTTCAAAAACCATGTCATACTGATGTCAACAGCCTGCTGGTCCTTGCCTCTGAACTTCAGACTGGTGTCTCCAACTGTTGATCTGACTTTTCCACTAGAATGTCTAATTGGCAAATCAAACATAACATGTTCCAAATGAGTTCTGAAGCACCCCCTCTGCCAAATCTACGTCTCCCACAGCCTTCCCTATTTCTGTACCTGGTACCTGCAATATTTTGGATGCTCAGGCTGAAAATCTAGGAGTCATCCTTGACCCCTGTGTCTTATACCTGCATCCGATCAGTTTGCAAGTTCTATCAGCCACATGATCACAATAAGTTCCCCACATCTCTGTTTTATCTCTCCCACCCCTGCCACTTCTGCCTTGGTCCAAGCTCCATTTTCTCATTCCTGGACTACTGCAATAGGGTCCTCACTGCTCTCCCCACATCCACCCTATCCCCCACCTACTTGGGTCTATAACCTCCCTCAGAGTTCCCCTAAAACCTAGGAAAATCATGTCATTCCCCTGCTCAAAACACTCTGACAGCCTTTCATGTCACTAAAAAAAAAAAAGCAAAGTTCTTTTTTTTTTCTGAGACAGAGTCTCCCTCTGTCGCCCAGGCTGAGGTACAGTGGCGCAGTCTTGGCTTACTGCAACCTCTGCCTCCCAGGTTCAAGCGGTTATCCTGCCTCAACCTCCTGAGTAGCTGGGACTACAGGTGCGTGCCACCACACCCAGTTAATTTTTTGTATTTTTAGTAGAGAAGGGGTTTCACCGTGTTAGCCAGGATGGCCTCAATCTCCTGACTCGTGATACACCTGCCTCAGCCTCCCAAAGTGCTGGGATTACAGGTGTGAGCCACTGTGTCCAGCCCTAGCAAAGTTCTTAAAAAAAAAAAAAAAAAAACCGGGGTGGGGAGGGCTGTCCTATCGCTAATTGACTTGGCAGTCATATTAAGATGAAACCTATCTAAATATTTCAACTCTTATGTTTTTTGATTTTAGAGATCCAGGTCTCACTATGTTGCCCAGGCTGGGTCACTGTGGCTATTCACAGGCACGATTGTGGGGTACTAAAGCTTTCAACTCCCGGGCTCAAGTGACCCTCCTACCTCACCCTCCCCAGTAGCTGGTACTACAGGCGTGTGCCACCATGCTTGGTTCCCTTTGACATTTTTGCAGCAGGACAATTAAGAATTTATTTATTGGCCGGGCGCGGTGGCTCACGCCTGTAATCCCAGCACTTTGGGAGGCCGAGGTGGGCGGATCACGAGGTCAGGAGTTCGAGACCAGCCTGGCCAACATAGTGAAATTCCATCTCTACTAAAAATACAAAAATTAGCCGGGTGTGGTGGCACGTGCCTATAGTCCCGGCTACTTGGGAGGTGGAGGCGGGAGAATCGCTTGAACCTGGGAGGTGGAGGCTGCAGTGAGCTGAGATCACGCCATTGTACTCCAGTCTGGGTGAGAGTGAGACTCCGTCTCAAACAAAACAAAACAAAACAAACAAACAAGAATTTATGTATTATTATTATTTTTTTTTTTGAGACAGAGTCTCGCTCTGTCACCCAGGCTGGAGTGCAATGGCGTGATCTCAGCTCACTGCAACCTCCATCTCCTGGGCTCAAGCAATTCTCATGCCTCAGCCTCCTGAGTAGCTGGGCTTACAGGTGTGTGCCACCATGCCTGGCTAAGTTTTGTATTTTTAATAGAGACAGGGTTTCGCCATGTTGGCCAGGCTGGTCTCAAACTCCTGACCTCAGGTGATCCACCTGCCTCGGCCTCCCAAAGTGCTGGGGTTACAGGCGTGAGCCACCATGCCCAGCCTGACAATTAAGAATTTATTAAGCATTCTACTACTAATCACGCCTTTTGAGTATTTCTTAAACCTTAAAATTTTCGAGCAGTTATATGGATCCCTATTTGGTAAGCTGCCACTATGAGATGACATTTAAAATAAGTGGAAATGCGGTGGCTCACGCCTGTAATCCCAGTACTTTGGGAGGCCGAGGCAGGCAGATCACCTGAGGTCGGGAGTTCAAGACCAGCCCAGCCAACATGGTGAAACCCCATCTCTACTAAAACTACAAAAATTAGCTGGGTGTGGTGGCACACGCCTATAATCCCAGCTACTGGGGAGACTGAGACAGGAGAATCGCTTGAACCTGGGAGGCGGAGGTTGCAGTGAGCTAAGATCATGCCACTGCACTCCAGCCTGGGCGACAGAGCAAAACTGCATCTCAGAAAAATAAATACTTAAATAAATTTCATATTATGGATATTTTACCACAATAAAAAAAAATTGGAAAACAAAGTATCTAGAGCGATGATCTCTAAGGTCATATGTCCTCTTGCCCCTATTACTCCTCACTCACTCCACCCCAGCCCCACTGGCCTTTTTCTGGTTCCTCAAACACGCCAAGCACGTTCCTGCCTCAAGGCCTTTGCATTGTCTGTTGCCTCTGTCTGGAATGCAATTCCCACAGATCTATATGACTTTCTCCCTCACCTCCTTCATGTCTCGGCCACTTGTCTCCTTTTCAGTGAAGCCTTTCCTGATCACCCTACAAAAAAAGCATCCACTGATGACCTCTGTCCTTTTACCTTGCTTTGTCTTCAAAGCACTTGCTCCTAGACGCTGTTCATTAAAGATATTTGCTTATGCAATGCAATTTGTTTATGCAACGGTGAATGAGATGAATACGGCCCCTTCTGTCACGGAATGCTTATTCTGGAAAAGAATATGTCCTAAATTATGTCTTTCATGTTTCCATCCCATCCTAGCCATATTCTAGGCAGAGTCAATGTACCATAGACCACCATTCGCCCACAGGCTAACATTTTTGCAAAAGCCAACAATTTTGACATTAAACTTTTAGACATTTTAGACTGAACTACTTAAGGTTTTTCATGTCTAAATTCCCAGCACTGAGTGAGCTCAAGGCCCTGTGCATAGCAGACAATTACTCCTTGAATGAATGAATGATCAAACAAATGACCATGCAAATTAAATAACTCCACCTCCAAAACTATCATGTATGTTGTGCATCTGCTTAATATTATGAGAAACCTTAAACATTCCTGCTGTACCCTGAAATAATTCATGTGATAATAGATGTTTCCTAAACACTAATTATATGCCAGGGGCTTTACACAAATCATTTCTGGTTTTTGCAGTGAGGCCACAAGCAGCGATTACCCTCCCCATTGACTAGGGAAGAAATCAAGGCACAGAGAGGTTGAGACCTTGGTGGAAATTACGCAGCCCAGATGGAAACTGCCAAAAAGCAAGATCTACATCTGGGTCTGTCTGACTGTGCTTGTCCACTCTGCTGTCTTTAAGAAATTAACTTGCAGATCATCTGGAGAGTGAAGGAAGGGAGATGACTCCTTTCTTATTCTCTGTGTTTAACTCTTGTTCTGTTTCCTAGGGGTTTAGGTCTTCTGTTTTGGTTTTTCCCTTTATTCCTCTACATTTATCATCCTCCCTTATTTTTCTTCTTCTTCAGCATTTGCTCTCTTCTCTTCTCGCCTACACAGTTGGCTCTTCTCTCTTTCCCTCCATTTCTCTCTCTTTTGTTACCCACACCAGACTAGGGCCAAGTCATTTGTTTACTTGAGCGTCTGAGCGAGAAAAGAAGTTTAAAATCTCTCCACACATTAAAACAAAGAAAAGAACATTTTATATTCCCTTTCATGGTCAAAAGATGATCCTTTCTTCCCCTTCACAGAATCCATTTAGGTGTTTATAGAGCAGTTATCTTAACAATGACTGTCCTTTGCTTTTCTCTGTGTTCCAATTAACATTCTTAATTGCCTCGTTCTAAACGTCTCACTTTTTGTGTGTTGCCTAGAGTTCTCTGACAAGTTTATTTTTAATTATAATTTATATTTTAAAGCCGGATAGATATTTATAACAGTCAACTTTCCATTGTGCCGCGCTTTTAGCTCTTTAAGCTTTGTTATAATAAAGTTTGCAGCGAATTTAAAGAAATGCCTTCTCAGTAATAGTTTTTAAACATAGAGTTTACAATACGCACTTTTTAGGGGACTAGGGGGTTGGATTTGCGCCTGGTAGATAACAAAAAAAAAAAATTTTTTTTAAGGCAAGAGAAAACTTTTAAGAAAGGTTTTGGACACCAGTACAGAAATATTTAAGTAAAGAGTGAATCAGACTTATGTAAAAAGGAAATGAAAAGGAAAGCATTTCTAACAGAAAAAAAAATGTTCAATCAATTGAACCTTTGACTTGTTTTTGAAAATCTATACATTTCTGCTGTCCAGTTACGCAATATGTGAGTGTCCCGATAAGCATGTTTATGAGATGACCCATTTAGCTTGATCACTCATGTTTCTGAGGCCCTGGTCTTGCACAAGAGCCTACAAAAGGAGTAAGATAGTATTTGAAAAAAGCTCTCAAAGGGCTGTGAATCTGTGAAATTCATTTCAACATTCACTTCAGAAAGACTCAAGATGGTAGGCCTTAAAGCAAGAAATCCAAAATTTGGACAGAGCCGTCTATGAGCAAAGACATTCCCTGAAACGTTACTAAAGTAAAGACAAAGATCTCAAATATACAACAGGGATTGGTTAAGTGAATTAAAGGTTCATCCACAGAGTGAAAAAATAACGAAACACATTTACAAAGATTTCTTTCAATGTGGCAGGAGAATCTTATGATAGCCCATTCAGTGAAATAAACAGAATTCCAAAATGTTATCTTTCTCTAATCTGCAGGAGAAGTAGATAAATTACTCAAATCATCACATGAGTGAATATAAGACGGCAATTGTGCAATCTTTGAGGGAAAGGGTCAAAATGCTGAAGTTTGATTTAGTTGGGAAGGTTAAGAAGCCTCGCCTGGAGAAGATAAGAGGATTTGATTGTGACTTAATACTTTTAGAAAGAACTTTACTATTTTTTTTTAATGGTATTAGTTAGATGCTAATATAGCCTTGCAATCATATTACCTGTAAGTCTCGTTTCTCATCTCCGGCACCGTTGACATTTTGGGTCAGGTATTCCTTTGTTGTGGAGGTTATCCTGGGCATTGTAGGATCTTAAGCATGACCCCGGGCCTCTACCTACTAGACAGTAGTGACAACCGAAAATGTCTCTAGACATTGCCAAATGTCCCCTGGTGGGGGAAAAGGCACATTGTCCCCATTAAGAACTGCTGCTGTGGACATTCTCAACTGTATGTGTGTGCCTGAGATTGACTGAAAGACTGCATGCTTGGACAAGCATGAGTTTCAAGCGACTGAGGAGTAAAAAAAGCTAGTCGCACAAACTCTTTTATTATTATTATTATTATTTTTTTTTTTTGAGACGCAGTCTCGCTCTGTCACCCAGGCTGGGGTGCAGTGGCACGATCTCGGCTCACTGCAAGCTCCGCCTCCCAGGTTCAAACAATTCTCCTGCCTCAGCCTCCCGAGTAGCTGGGACTACAGGCACCCGCCACCAAGCCCGGATAATTTTTGTATTTTTAGTAGAGACGGGGTTTCACCGTGTTAGCCAGGATGGTCTCGATCTCCTGACCTCGTGATCCACCCACCTTGGCCTCCCAAAGTGCTGGGATTACAGGAGTGAGCCACCATGCCCGGCCAACTCTTTTATTCTTAATCCAGCAAACTTACAGGAGAAAGTATCATTTCTGTCAATTCACTCTTGCTTTAATAAGCTTGTTGGAAATTTTGTTTGTTTGTTTTGGAGACGGAGTTTCGCTCTTGTCGTCCAGGCTGGAGTGCAATGGCACGATCTTGGCTCACTGCAACCTCTGCCTCCCAGGTTCAAGTGATTCTCCTGCCTCAGCCTCCCAAGTAGCTGGGATTACAGGCGCCCGCTACCACGCCAGCTAATTTTTTTTTTTGTTAAGTAGAGACAGGGTTTCACCATGTTGGCCAGGCTGGTCTCGAACTCCTGACCTCAGATGCTCCGCCCACCTTGGCCTCCCAAATATTGGGATTACAGGCGTGAGCCACCACGCCCAGCCAGAATTTTTTTGTTTCCTTGAATCAGAATCTTGCTCTGTCCCAGGCTGGAATGCTGTTGCGCGATCTCGGCTCATTGCAACCTCTGCCTCCTGGGTTCAAGCAATTCTCCTGCCTCAGCCTTCTGCGTAGCCGGGATTACAGGTGCAAACCACCACGTCTGGCTAATTTTTGTATTTTTAGTAGAGACAGGGTTTCACCATGTTGGCCAGGCTGTCTCGAACTTCTGACCTCATGATCTGCTGGCCTCGGCCTCCCAAAGTGTTGGGATTACAGGCGTGAGCCACTGTGCCAGGCCCTTTTTTGTTTGTTTGTTTTTTGAGACTGACTCTCACTCTGTTGCCCAGGCTGGAGTGCAGTGGCATGAACAAGGCTTGCTGAAGCCTCAAACTCCTGGGCTCAAGCAATCCTTCCACCTCAGTCTCCTGAGTAGCTGGAACTACAGGTACACACCACCATGTCTGGTTAATTTATTTGTTTGTTTTGTTTTGTTTTGTTTTTCTGAAACAGGGTCTCGCTCTGTCACCCAGGCTGGAATGCAGTGGCATGATCACAGCTCACTGCAGCCTCGACTTCTCCAGGCTCAGGTGATCTCCCACCTCAGCCGCCAGAGTAGCTGGGACTATAGGTACGTGCCACCATGCCTGGCTAATTTTTTTTTTGGTTTGTTTTTTGTAGAGATGGGGACCCCCTATGTTGTCCAGGCTGGTCTCAAACTCCTGGGCTGGGCTCAAGCAGTCCTCTGGTCTCAGCCTCCTAAAGTGCTAGAATACAGGTATGAGCCATGGTGTCTGGCCTGGAATATTTTTACTTTTTTTTTTTTTTGAATACACAGTTGTAGGCTTCAATACATCAGCTGCAACTAAGAAGACTAATTGGAGCTAGAAATTGTTCAATACCAATTTGGAATTGATGAAATGGCAACAAGCAGAGAGATATTAAAATGGGGGAAATATCATCAGTTAAGTGGTGATTATTGCAATTAGCCAACTTTGCAACCATAAATCGTCCCAACAGAAGGGCTCTGGGCCAGGACACTCAGAAAAGTGGACATTTGGCCCCATAATAAAACAGTCCCATTGAATTACAAGCATGATTTTGGAGGCAATTTTAGCTCAACTTCTAAATCTCTAGAATTTGAAGAGTGCCTTCCAGACATCAAGCCTTCCATTTGGGGTAGGCAGATATCAAATGTACTATGATACATAAAAGTCCATAGACTCTAAGACATTGGTCCATGTTGAGATACTTCCCAAATCCAACCCTTACATTTCTCAGATTGAAGCAGCCGTGGTTACCAAGTCAGTCGACTGTGCTTCCTGGCATGAATAAATAGAGGTCCAAAGTGGCAATACTTTTGCAGTGGCAGATCATGATTTATGGGACTCAACCTCGCTACTTTAGTCATTTCAAGCTTAAAATGCTGGGAATCCCACACAGAAAAACACACACACATAACTGTGGTCCTTTCAATGACAGGGATAGCCAAGTATGTAATTGTCTTCTTAAAAACCATTTCATGTACGTATGCTTTACATATCATGAAACTCACTCACCGTGAGTGTACAGTTGAATTTTTTTAGTAAATCCATACGGTATGCAGCCATTGTGATAATCTAGTTTGTAATTGCCTTTTTTTCTCTGCAATTGTTTTAAAATACACTTAACATACGATTTACTGTCTTACCCATCTTTAAGTGTGCTGTTTTGAAATGTTAAGTACATTGACATTGTTGAGCAACCAATTTCCAGATCTCTCTCTTTTTTTTTTCTTTTCTTTTTTTCGAGTTGGAGTCTCGCTTTGTCTCCCAGGCTATAGTGCAGTGGCACCATCTCGGCAACCTCCGCCTCCCAGGTTCAAGCAATTCTCCTGCCTCAGCCTCCCAAGTAGCTGGGATTGCAGGTGCCCACCACCATGCCCAGTTAATTTTTGTACTTTTAGTAGAGATGGGGTTTCACCATGTTGGCCAGGCTGGTCTCGAACTCCTGAACTCATGATCCGCCTGCCTTGGCCTCCCAAAGTGCTGGGATTACAGGCGTGAGCCACCATGCCCAGTCCAGATCCTTAAAAAAAAAAAAAAAAAAAATTATTGTGTATATTTAAGGCATACTACATGATGTTATGGGATTTATATAGATAGTAAAAAGATTACCATAGTGAAGCAAATGAACCTATCCATCTTGCATTGTTACCTGATTTTGTTTGTTTTTTGTGGCAAAGCAGCTAAAATCTAAACATTTATCTAGATCCCTTTTCATCTTGCAAAACTGGAACTTCATGCCTGTTGAGCAGAAACCGCCCCTCCACCCCCCACTCTCCCTCCCTCCAGCCCCTGGCAACCACCATTCTACTTTTTGTCTCTATGAATTTGACTACTCTATTTGTCCTTCTGTGACTGGCTCATTTTACTTGGCATAATGTCTTCAAGATTCTTCCATGTTGGCCGGGCACGGTGGCTCACGCCTGTAATCCCAGCACTTTGGGAGGCAAGGCGGGCAGATCACAAGGTCCGGAGATCGAGACCATCCTGGCTAACATGGTGAAACCCCGTCTCTACTAAAAAAACAAAAAATTAGCCGGGCGTGGTGGCGGGCGACTGTAGTCCCAGCTACTCGGGAGGCTGAGGCAGGAGAACTGCATGAACCCGGGAGGCGGAGCTTTCAGTGAGCCAAGATCGCACCACTGCACTCCTGGGCAACAGAGCGAGACTCTGTCTCAAAAAACAAAACAAAAAAAAACCTAAAAGAAAACAAAGATTCATCCATGTTGTACCATGTGTCAAAATTTCCTTCCTTTTTAAGGCTGAGTAATATTCCATTGTATGGATGGCCTGCATTTACTTTATTCATTCATCTGTCCATGGACACTTGAGCTGTTTCCACTTTTTGGCTGTTGTGAATAATTCTGCTGTGAACACGGGGTGTATAAATACTGCTTCGAGACCCTGCTTTCAATTCTTTTGGATATATACCCACATGTGGAATTGCTGGATCATATGGTAATCCTTTTTTACATTTGTTGAGGAAGTGCCATATTGTTTTCTAGAGTGGCTACAGCATTTTACATTCCCACCTACTATATTGCCTTTAACACTTTATTTCATATTCAGGCCTCTAAAGTTATTCAGCATGGATTGAGTCATTCGCTATTTATTTGTTGTGACCTCTGTGTTCCATTACTGTGGCTAAGCGCTAAGGACACCGTGATGACGATGTCTACTCTCATGGAGCCTGCAGTGTGAGAAATAAGCAATAAACAGATATATGAGAAAGTCTGTCATTATATATTTTGAACTGTGCTATAAAAAGAAAGATGTGGTTTCTTGAAGCCTGAGAGCACTAATAAATGAGACCTAGTTTGGAAGAGGGAAGGCTGGTTTTAGGAAGGGAAATTTGAAGAGATTATAGGCTTCTTAGGAGCGGGCCAGGTGAAGAGAGGCAAGCAGTGGAAAGGAAGAAGATTCCTTGTAGAAAAGAGCAGAGGTGGGGTTTTCGGGGAAAGATCCGCCTTCCACTGAGACCTGCGCAAAGTTACTGAATACATAATTTGGCATGCATTCGTTAGTACTCGCTAGGAGCTGATGGGAGCAATGAGCTTCTGTTTTTCCATAAATGAAATAGAAATAAGCTGGACACAGTGGCTCACGCCTGTAATCCCAGCACTTTGGGAGGCTGAGGTGGGCCTCACGTGAGGTCAGGAGTTGGAGACAACTGGTGAACATGGTGAAACCCCATCTGTACTAAAAATACAAAAATTAGCCGAGTGTGGTGGCATGCGCTTATAGTCCCAGGTACTCAGGAGGCTGAGGCAGGAGAATCGCTTGAACCCAGGCAGAGGTTGCAATGAGCAGAGATCGTGCCACTGCACTCCAGCCTGGGCGACAAGAGTGGTCTGTCTCAAAAAAAAAAAAAAAGAAAAGGAATTAAAAAAGGATATTAGTGAGGATAAAATGGGATTATGCATCCCAAATCTCCTTATAAACAATAAGACTGCTGAAAAATATACCAAGAAGTGTATTTTTTTAATATTCCTGCCTGGCACAAACATTGAATATGACCGGATTACATAAACATTGACTGGATTATATAAACCCAGTCACCTAACAAAGGACATTAACATGAAAAAGTTTAATACCATCCTTTACTCTGAATATTTTCTTTTCAAGCTCGGGTCCCAACCAGGTCCTTTGGTTTAATAAATAACTTTTTTGTTGTTGTTTTTTTATGAGATAGAGTCTCACTCTGTTGCCCAGGTTGGAGTGCAGTAGCTAGATATTGGCTCACTGCAACCACCGCCTCCTGGATTCAAGTGATTCTCCTGCGTCAGGCTCCCGAATAGCTGAGATTACAGATGTGCGCCACCACGACCAGCTAATTTTTGTATTTTTAGTAGAGATGGAGTTTTACCATGTTGGCCAGGCTAGTCTCGAACTCCTGACCTCTGGTGACCCGCCAGTCTTGGCCTCCCAAAGTGCTGGGATTACAGGCGTGAGACACTGTGCTCAGCCTGAAACAACTTTTGATTAGGGACTTGCCTGTTGCTACACCCTCCGTTCATCCCCTTCTTTGCTCTAGGACTTTATTTTCCACCAACTGGCTCCTGGCTGCAGCTGTTAAACTGGGGGTAGATTAAAAACATGTACTGTGTCCTGCTTTTCTTGATATGACATTTGTGGAAGGTTTCCATTTGAGGGAAACTTCTTGACTTCATCTGTTGGAGTGATTTCTGAAGACCCAAGATTTTTCTAGGTCACTTTAAATTTAGTTTACTGTACTCTGATTTTTCTTCTTTAGCTATCTTCTCTATATTCAGCTATAGTTGGAAGACAGGTATTAGGATGTGATAGAATTTTGGAGTCAGACTTAGAAACTGACCACCGGCTTAGAAACTGACCACCAGGTCAGCCAGTTTCTAATTAAGTCACTTCATGTCTTTGAGCCTCAGTTTCAAAATGGAGAGGACAATAGGGCCAACCTCCATAAGAAGATAAAACAAGGCGGTGTGCATTCATTTAATGCAGTCTGTGGCATGTACAAGGGGCTCAATCAATTATTATTATTACTATCACTTGGAGAGTCAAGCGGCACAATTTTATCTCGTAGTAAGGCTAACATGTTACAACTATCATCTACTAAAATAAATATAAACAACTAAATAAATGAAATTTTCCTTAACCCAATAATATTTTTTGAGCCATAAACCTACTGCACATTCATTTAGATTTGTAAGTTAGATCTCCTGCCACACTACCTTACACAGAAAAGGTGTTGAGAATATCAGTAGATTAGTCAGCAAGGCAGGTGCTAATTGGCCTTTTTACTCAGTATCAGAATTCTAAACTGCTTCCATGTATTATTAAACCAAATTCTTACCTTTTCAATCTGGCTGTTGGCTATAATTCTGTCTTACTTGCTTTAGATGTTATACATAAAATAAGGCAAGACTTTTTCAGAGACTCAAAAATTGAAGGATAATCTTCCTTCAACAAGTTTTTACTGATGGCCACGAATATAAAAAAGATGATCAAGCTGATTTATTTTCTGCCTTGGGTTGTCCAAATACCCAGGTGAACACATTGATGAGCCCAGCATTCCATTTTGCTTGTATTCCTGATGAGTTTACAAGCTGGGAACGTGATGAATAACTAATCAAGAGAATGCAATGCACAAATGTGGAGGGAGGATTTATATCTGCACAGTCCCTTACAATGAAGTAAATGCCAAACAAAGACGCATGCCCAGAGCAGTTATGGAAAGACCAATCAAAGACTTAGCAGGTTGATGATTTCATCATTCATTTAACATTTATTGAGCATGTACATTATGTAAAGCAGTTAGCCAAATTAAGTATACATGGATTTATGGTATAAATGTGTATACATGTAATATATCATATACACACACACAAGCCCAACTTTAAAAAATTCCAGGCATCTTGTGTCAGAATGGTACAATCACTTTGAACGATACACCTTTTCTGTAATAATGTGTGTATTGCACAAAAAAATTCCAGTAGTGATTAGTAACAACCAGATACTGTGACAGTGCCCCACTGCCATTCCATGGGAGATGCAAGAGCATTGTCTCAGTAATAAAATATGATGTTATCAGGCATTTATGGCTCCTGGGGAAAAAAATGCAATTGCTTGTTGTTTTGATATTATCTCTGACTATGCTTGCTTATAATTTGCCATTTCTATATTTAGTAGCCGGTCATTTTGAAGTTAAAAAAAATAATCAAGGTTTGCATTGCAACCACAAACCAGTCTTTGTGAACAGGAATCCTAGAGGCTATTAATCAGCTTTTAAAGGAGGTAAGTCACGGTGGTGGTGGGGTAATCTGAAATTTTGGAAGTTCCGAGCTCACTTTTAAGAGTTGAGATGGGTGGGAGGGCTGAAAACCCCACCATTCATCATTCTTCAGTTACCTCGAGACTCAACTTAAACATTTTTAATCAAAAAGATGGGAGGGGATACGGGTCATATCTCAGGTTTGGGGGAATGTGTGTGTGTGTAGATGTGAAAACTGAGCCAAAATATTCCACTGTGAAGAGATCTCCCTTCTCGGCTGGTGGACATCAACCTTACAAAGTAATCTTTGGAGCAAGTTACTACCAAATACAGGCGTTCCAAAACTTTTACGTAAGCTCCTACTTTTTAATAAGTACGCATTTCTTCCCATTTTCTTTTCCTCTCCAAGGACTGAGATAGTTGGAGCAAGGATGGGTCCCCCTCTGATTTCGTCCCCGCCCCAGCCAATCTGAGCCCGGATGCTAATTAGCTGCGCTCCCCTGATGAACACGCCTTTGTCACAAGTAGGCCCGGACTACAAAGCCCAGAATGCCTCGCCCCTCCCTGATCAATGAGGGCTTATTTAAATGATCTCTGAGGTCTTGGACCCAGGCCAATCAGCTGTCAGGGCTCATGATAAATCGCAATGCATTATTGATAATAATAATTACTGGGACATGCGCGTTCCGGCCGAAGGGGGGTAAATTTCCCAACTCCAGGAATTTGTGGCGGAGAGGGCAAATAACTGCGGCTCTCCCGGCGCCCCGATGCTCGCACCATGTCGAGGCGCAAGCAGGCGAAACCCCAGCACATCAACTCGGAGGAGGACCAGGGCGAGCAGCAGCCGCAGCAGCAGACCCCGGAGTTTGCAGATGCGGCCCCAGCGGCGCCCGCGGCGGGGGAGCTGGGTGAGTCGGGCTGGGGCGCCCGCCCGGGGAGGGGAGCTTCCCGGACGTACGCGGGATCCTCGAAGGCGCGGGCTTCGGGGAGCGGGCGGCGTCCAGCGTAAATTCAGGAGCCGAGATTTGGGGGCTCAGTGCCCGGGAGGAGAGGTCTCCTCTCTCCCCACCACCCCGCCTTTTGCACATTTCACACTTTTTTCCTCTTCTCCCCTCTTGTGTAAGTTTCACCCCCCAGCTTTCTCCGCAATTGTAAAATTGACCCCCACTCGCTCCTCTGTTCTCGCTCCCGAAAGGTTCCCTTCTCCTTGTCCTCTGCCCCTCACTTAATTGGTTCCACTCCCCTCACTGGTGTTACCCCCCCCCTTGTAATTTAGGTCCCCCTCCCTCGCGTCGCTCTCAAAAGAAAGAACCCCGGGGGATCCCCACCCTCTCCACCAGCCCCTGGGGGCTTTACTTGGAGGCTGGAGGAGGGGCGCACCCCTGGAAGACCCCCCGGAGGAGGACGATCTGTTGCACGCGCCCCTCCCGGGCCAAGTGGGGGGAGGGGGCGCGACCTCTCCCCACCCTCAGGAGCTGGGGTGCGGGCCACCCGCGCTGCGCAGGGGATTGGAGGGCCCAGAGAGGTGGGGGAGGAGGGCTCAATGTTTCCCTTTAAAATTTTTTTCTTTTCTGGTTTTCGCCTTTTCTGCCCGGGCTGCGCCGCCTGCCGATCTTCGCCCTAACCTTTCGGGGCCTGACCTCCAGCCATCTTTGATTTCCGACTTCCTAAAAATAACCGCGGCAAGCCCGAGGGTGCGAGCCCCCAGTGGTCGGGGTGGCGGGCGCGCGGCAGCCCCGCTGGGGTGCACCGGCCTCCCGTTTTGCGTGGCTTTTCTGGAGCGTTCGGCTTGCCACATTTGCGCTCGGGTGTGAAAGGGGAGAGGTGGGGGGCCAGAGCGAACTCCCGCGGCTGACCTGGCCCACGCTTCCGCGGCCGGCGTTTCCCGGATCGAGGGGAGTTCGGGACCCCAGCCGCGCCGGGAACGGCGGGGCCAACTCTGTTCCCACTTCATCACTTCACCGCGGAGGTTTTAGGAGCGAGGCGGTTTTCCACTATCTCGTCTCCATCCCGGCCCGCCAAATTGTCGCCTGATAAGTTTTTAGCGTGCGCGTGGGGGGAGGGGGGATTTGTAGCCTCCTCTCCGGCCTTGTTCGTCGCTCCGCTCCCCGCCTGCTTTCTAATTTCCCTGCAGCAGACGGGTGTGCGCGGCAACCCCGGAGGACTCTCAGAGCCCGTCTCTGATACCGGGGTTTCCCGAGAAGACGGTCGCCACTTTTTGGCTTCCGTATCCCCCCCGCTTTTTGTCGGAGACTGAATGTAATACGTTTCCCAAGTTTATAATACGTCAATAGAATTCCCCGTTTAATATTTTTCCAGGGCAAATTAAAAGGATCGGCTTGACGGAGGGGATGGCTGGGCGTTTTCGGGGCGCCCAGTGGTCAGCGCAGCGCGCACCCGAGGTCCCAGGCGCCTGGAGGGACTCTCTTTGTGCCTTGGTTGGGGGCGGGGTGGGGTGGGGGTTGAGGGGAGCGTGAAGGCTTCGTGGCCTGGCCCACCTGGAACAAAAGGGTTAACCCTCAGCCCGCCTGCTTCCTCCGGAGAGGAGGGGCGAGCTCCTGGCTCTGACCCCTCCCCTGGTCCTACGCTGACCTCCCCTTCCCCCTTCATTTTGGGTGGGCGCATACACGTGGGGCTTTTGGTGGTGGTTGGCACCTTTCGGGAGGGAAGCTTGTTACGAGAGGGCTTCTGAAATTAACGATGGTTGGAGTTTGGAATCAGAGTCAACCTGAGCTGAGCTAAAACCTCAGGCCTGGCCGTGCGCTGCCACTGCGATTTGGGAGGGAGGGGAGTTGGCTATTGATCACCAGGGTTGTCGCGGACAGCCCACCCGACTTGCGCGCGGGCGCCCCCTGGAGGCCCAGCTTGAAGCCTAGCCCTTTGCTGGGAGGCGGGGTCCCTTCGCAGGTACTGGCTCACACCTGGTGGGTGGGACGGGTTGTGGGGGTGAATGGAGAGTGCTGGGCTAGGCCAAGGATGGGTACCCCAGGGGATTCGTGCCGGTCGCCTGCTTGATCGCCGTCTGTGCCCGCTGTTCTTTGCCAAGTCTGGAATTCTTGGTAATAACTCCTGGCGGCTAGAATGTGTTTGCAGAGCCTCCAGTTGCCTCCTTGGGACAGAAGGTTGTTTTCCCAAGCAGTGCGTTTTTAATGGCTGCGTTTGGGTTGTTTGCATTTGAGCTGCCTAAAATTATATGTGTTAGGTATATAATTTAGACATATATATCTAACTTAGATATATGTATATGTCTCACAAGATTTTTTAGAATGCAGATTGAGCTGGTCTTATTTTGCAAAGCCATTCGAGAATGCAGTTTTTGAGGGAGGAAAATGACGTCTGGCGATCAATTAGCAGATCAAAAAGTCTGCAGGTGGTCGCAAGGCTAACACTACATACAGGAAAAATTAGCATTTTCTCAAAAGAGTTTCAAATGCCCTTTGTGCTAAACTGGATTACAAACATCAACGATTAGGATTCCCAAGTTTCGAATAATTTCCTATTTCCAATTACTCACCAAAACGACCTACACTGGCTTAGAAGGATTTTGACGTTAAAGTTTCAGGTCAACTTTCTACGTTAGACTTCATCTGGGTTTCCCACAGGGAGAGAAGCTACAATTTGCTAAACAGCTCCTTTTGTTGAATAAAAATGTGCAGTGCAGAAGCAAATGATACTTTGTCATTCGTGCTGCTGTTAGTGAGCTTCCTCCTGGGCTTGTGGGTTGGGGAACCATCTTGGGAGGCAGAAGGCAGTTAGCATTTCCTTTTTTAAAATGTGAAGTGTTAGGTTGATGGCTGGGAAGTCAGGTTTTAGAATGGGATCCGCGTTCCAGTGTGGCTGTGTGACTTTCAGCTGTGTAACCTTGAAGCCAGCTTGGTGGGTTTTTTTTTTTTTTTTCCTGAGTTTTTGGGTTCCTCCTCTATATAGCGGTGACAAAATGCCCTGTTTAGATAATTTCAACTATAGAAGGGCTACTATGAATTGGGAATGTGATCAGTCTTAATTTTGTTCAAAATACCAAAATGTTTTTATTCGTGTTTATTGTGTCAAGATGGTGTTGAGCTGCCAGTTGAGGCGATCTAGCAGAAATGGCATTGTGCTGCCTGCCAGACACCAGGCTGGGGACTCGAGTGCGCTATCTTTAATTCAAGATATTAAAGACCAAAATTGATAGTCATATTTTTACTCAAATTGCAGCACCTGTTTGAAATGGCTTTGCCCGTGGTGTCTTGTCCTGCTTGATGGCCCATGGTGTCTTTTCCTGCCTCGCCCCAGAGCCCAAGGAACTGTTTTTTTTGTTTTGTTTTGTTTTGTTTTTGTTGGTTTTTTAAAAACAGCCTTAGGTCAGTTGGTGATGTGATGAGATGTTCTTTTTGGCATCTTCGACAAGGGAGCCATGATTGGTGCTTGGCTGGTTGGGTTTGGGGGCCTCTCCTCTGCCATCTTAAATGTTGGGATGTGCCTTCACACGGTTTAGATGAAGAGGTCCCAGAAATAAAACAATGTTGGAGTTTGGTCGGCTTCTCTGCGTTGTACTACCCTGGAAAAATTGATGGCGAAGAGTTCCAGAAGTTCTCTCTGCCTCGTCACCTTTAGCCTACAGTACTTTTGACTATTTTTTAAAATGTCTAAACATTTTTAAAAGCCACTAAATCCAGATAAGAACTGCATCACCAGTCACCACAATCCCCCGCGACCCCCGCCCCAAGAAATTGTATGTCTGTGTCAGGTTTCGTTCATGGGGGCTCTGGAGACAGGCGACAAAAACCCCTGCCTTCATGGAGTTTGCAAACTTGCCTGATCTCTAGTTGGGGACGAGTGGGACACTTCCCTAACCTTGGAAGCAAAGAGAGGTCACATGCCTTAGTGCCTATGAAACTTTCTTTGAGCCATTTACTCTTTTTCCTCTCCAGCAGCATCCCTGAATTTTGGTTCAAGGCTGTTTGAAACTTTGCCTTTTTTAGATCTTAATTAGGTGGAAACTTAAAGTCTTATTTGCCTTCTATGAATTGAGTTGAAGGCTTTTTGACTGCTAAAATTAAGCTGCTAAAGAGGCAGTTTTCTTTCAACTGGTTAAATACGTAAGAAGGCACATAATTTCCTTTTGTTTTTTGGTAAGCAATTATCCTGGGGGTGGGGGAGGGTAGAAGATGTTGTGTGCTTTAGATAATCTACTCATTGTCGTTCTGTAAATGTAGGAATGAAAAAAAGATAAGCTTGAGTCATAATGCTTTTATCAAGATATACAGGTTTTACTTTTTAAGCATTTCAGTGTCTCCAGAATTTGATTGGCCACTAGTAGATGAACTTTCTTCCTATACAATAGAAAGAGTATTTTCTATCCATTTGGCAGTGATTGAATCTAAGACCCCTGCTGGGTTTACTGCATTCTTCCAACTTATTGGATAACTAGATGCTGCAAGATAACATTCCTAAAATTCGGGGTGGGGGCGGGGTGGAGAAATGGAAGAACTAGTTGCTGTGTAATCCCTCTGAACTTTGCTTTTTTTTCCTTTTCGGTTAACTTAAGCATGCCCAGCAATTGTTCATAACAGAATCTTCTTACTCCTTGGCAAATACAGTTTCGGTATTTACCAGTGGCGGCCTGGATGTAGAAGCACTTTTTACTGCACAAGCAAACAGAGCTGCTGCTGTTTTAAGACTCAAGTGGGATGTTGCTGGTGGAGGCTACAGAAGAGGCAAGCTTGTGTATACAGCAAAGGCAAGCTGGTATTCAGGCTGTAAATCACTCTTGGGAACTGCTGGATCCTTCTAGGGGAGGGAGCTTAACCTTTTTTGTGCCATAAATCCCTGCTCAACATACTGTATAAAATACATAGACGACCAAGGAAATAAATTGCATTGAAATACAGTCATAAAAAATGAAAACATTTTTAACTTTATTAATACAATAAATAACAAGATCTAGTAGCCCGTCAGATAAGAAGAATTTCCAAGTCATAACAACTTGTAACACTACATGAAAATATCTGTGGTCTCCACTGATGATAAAGTCACAAGTTCTATTAGTACCACTGTGGTATGTTCCTTATATTCATCATTGAACGAAATGTTGAATTTTAGTTCAGCTTAGTGAAAATTAGTATTTTTTTCTTATCTAATTTCATAGACCCCCTGTTTAAAAATGCATGTGTTAAATAGAACATGCATTTTCAATCAAGTGATATTTTCACTAATGAGATGAAAACATTTTATTGCTATTACAGTGGTTTGTGGCCTTCCAAAGGAGATAAATGTATATAATATGTTTGTGGTATTAGAACTTTATAAGGGGGGAGCTATTAGGGAAAAATAAAAGCCTCCATAGAGGGGCAAAATGAAAAAGTTTCTCCCATAGAGGGGAGAAACTCTGCTCTAGAAGAAACCATTATGAATTGGGCCACTAATTTTAGTGCTGTTAAATAGTATTTAAGTCACCTCTATATTCTGAGTAGCAAGCAGTATGTCATCTTGAGCCCCTTAGTTCTGAGCCTGTTTTCCACATCTGCAAAATGGAAACAAAGGAGCTTGTTTGATTATGTGGCTATGAAGATAAGTGACTTACGGCAAGGACATGATCTTAAGGCAAGGGTGTCTAATCTTTTGGCTTCCCTGGCCCACATTGGAAGAAGAATTATCTTGGGCCACACATAAAAGACACGGACACTAATGATAGCTGATGAGCTTAAAACAAATTGTAAAACTATCTCACGTTTTAAGAAAGTTTATGGATTTGTGTTGGCCTGGGCCTGGGTTGGACAAGCTTGCCTTAAGGTGTAAGAGTATGAAGTATGTTTTTGTTCTTGCTTGGAGAGGTTGGTGATGGTTAGCTTTGGCCTCTAAAAAGTAGTATGGAGTGGTTAATGTTTTTGCATGGGCTTTATGGAAGTTTTGTTTTTTTTTCTTTTCTTTTCTTTTTTTTTTTTTTTTCTTTTTTGAGACAGGCTTGTTCTGTTGCCCAGGCTGGAGTGCAGTGGCGCAATCTCGGCTCACTGCAACCTCCACCTCCCGGGTTCAAGCAATTCTCCCATCTCAGCCTCCCGAGTAGCTAGGATTACAGCGATGCGCACACCATCACGCCTGGCTAATTTTTCTATTTTTAGTAGAGACAGAGTTTCACCATTTTGGCCAAGCTGGTCTCAAACTCCTGAACTCAGGTGATCCACCCACCTCGGCCTCCCAAAGTGCTGGGATTACAGGTGTGAGCCACTGTGCCCAGCCTTGGTCTCCTTTATTTCTGGAGGCTATAAAGCATTCGCCTTTTCTGCACCCTAATTTATTTAACCAAAATCTTACTGATGGACTAAGGTGCATCCATTTTGTTGCTGTTCGTTAACGTGAGAAATGCTGCAAGTACATTGAGGAAATTCCAAAAGCAGGAATTGTTGGGTCAAAGGAAAATTGTACTAAAATGAAGATGTTGCCAGATGACTCACCGAAAGAGCTGTATCCGCCTATACACTCGTACCAGCAGTGTGTATTTCCTTCCCTAACAAGAGAAACTGTTTAAAAAGTTTCACTTCTTAACATTCTTGACACATAATTGTCAAAATTGCTTTTCTAGAAAGATTGTGCCACCTAGCACTCCCACTAGTGCTGGTTTCCAGTCTTGGAAAATCATACAGATAGATACTATTTATCTGAGAGTTGGTGGTTCCCAGATAAATAGTTGCCAGGGTTCTGGGAATTGACGAACATTTTTATCTGTTTTTGTTTTTGTTTTTTTGACACGGAGTCTCGCTCTGTCGCCCAGGCTGGAGTGCAGTGGCGCCATCTCGGCTCACTGCAACCTCCGCCTTCCGGGTTCACGCCATTCTCCTGCCTCAGCCTCCTGAGTAGCTGGGACTACAGGCGCCCCGCCACCACGCCCGGCTAATTTTTTGTATTTTTAGTAGAGACGGGGTTTCACCATGTTAGCCAGGATGGTCTCGATCTGCTGACCTTGTGATCCACCCGCCTCGGCCTCCCAAAGTGCTGGGATTACAGGCGTGAGCCACCGCGCCCGGCCGAACATTTTTATCTGGATCGCTGAAATGAGGCAGATTCGCAGCAGTATTGGGGCCTTAAGAAAGGAGAGTTTGTGCTGGTACCTGCTACTGGAACTCTACCTGGAAGTAGCAGCATCGCACTGCATCTTAACACTTTCAGAGCAACTTCTGGAAGTTCTAGAAATAAGACAGGAATGGGTGGTCGACTCCCACCCCTTCCTAACCAAGGCAACCTCCCAGGCTTTCCTGTCCCATCTTAACGTCTCTGAGAGGAAAGAGAGTTGCAATCTTAACAGAAGAAACATGATCAGAAGGGTACAAACGAAGGGTTCCAATAGAGGGTGTGGGAACTAACTGCATGTCTGGAGTTTAATACTGGCTCTGCAGTTTACTTAACATGTTACCTTGGGCAAGTTCATGTCCTCTGTGCCTCAGTTTCCCCTTCTGTCAAATAGGGTAATAGTTTCTATTTCAGCGTTGTTAATATAACAAATTGCTTAGAATCATACCTGGCACATACAAAGTAAGTGCTCAAAAGTTATCTGTCAATAACTTTTGTTATGTTGCACGAGTGACATTATTTCTCAGAGTCTCTGTTTTTCACATCTTTATTTTTTCATTATTTATTTATTTATTTTTTGAGATGGAGTTTCGCTTTTGTTGCCCAGGCTGGAGTACAATGGCGCAATCTCAGCTTACTGCAACCTCCGCCTCCCGGGTTCAAGCGATTCTCCTGCCTCAGCCTCCTGAGTAGCTGGGATTAGGCATGCGCCACCATGCTGGGCTAAGTTTGTATTTTTAGTAGAGATGGAGTTTCACCATGTTGGTCAGCCTGGTTTCGAACTCTCGGCCTCCCAAAGTGCTGGGATCACAGGTGTGAGCCACCACGCCCAGCCTTTTTCTCATCTTTAAATGGAGCTGATATTTAATAGGATTGAATGATTACAGTATGGGCATCTGTGGGTACAAAATCTGAATTATAGGAAGATAATGGGGCTCATCTTTTCACCATTGGGTCCCCAACCCCTGCTTTGCACACAGTAGGAGGTAAGTATTGTGGAATGAGAGGCATTACGTTGTTTTATTGTAAGGCATTGTTCTCAGCAGTCCTGGTTGAATCAGTAAATCCAGGCATCTACCTAATCATCTAATCACGAGGTTGTCATCTTGCGATTACGCGTGCTCAGTAGGCATTCTTAGGGGGTGCGTATTGATAGGCAAGCCTAGGTTGGCCCTGGCTAGCTTTCTTAACTCTGGCAAGCCAGACCTGCCCATGGCTGTTGTCTCTTCCCCTGACCCACCCCCAGCCTACACATACCTTGCAAGACTTCATATTGTGACCCAGTCTGAAATAAGTAAAGATTAAATCAGTTTGTTAAGGCCATGCTTCAAGATCAGCCCCTCCTGGAAACCCGTTGGTGGACTGTGCTGTCAAAAGTCCGTGGCTTTGGCCGGGCACGGTGGCTCATGCCTGTAATCCCAGCACTTTGGGAGGCTGAGGCAGTCGGATCACTTGTACCCAGGAGTTCGAGACCAGCCTGGCCAACATGGTGAAACCCCATCTCTACTAAAAATACAAAAATTAGCCGGCTACTCAGGAGACTGAGGCATGAGAATAGCTTGAATCCAGGAGGCGGAGGTTACAGTAAGCCAAGATTGGGCCACTGCACTCCAGCCCTTCCTGGCCTTTTCCTTGTGCATTTGTACTTTTTTTTTCCAGACAGGGTCTCACTCTGTCACCCAGGCTGGAGTGGCTTGACTTCCCAGGCTCAAGCAATTCTCCTGCCTCAGCCTCCTGAGTTGTTTTAACTATATACATGGACGCCGCCATGCTCAGCTATTTTTATCTTCTTATTTTTTTGTAGAGACGGGGTCTCACTGTGTTGCTGGTTTCGAACTCCCAGCCTCTCAAAAGTGGCCTCAAAGTGCTGGGATGACTGGTGCGAGCCACTGCACCCCGCCACATTTGTACATTTCAAACACAGGTTTTGTTTTAAGCAAAATGGTCATGTTGTACATATTGTTGAGCAACCCATTTCTTTCACTTAATTTCTATGGCATACAGAAATTCTGCATACTTCTTACACTGTGGGTGGGTGGGCCAAAATTTACTTCTTTGCTGCTGTGAACATTTCTGAAAAAACAAAAAAACCTAGATCATTGTATGCTTGTGTGAATGTCTTGTGTGGTTTAGATTCATTGGCTTAGCTGCTGGGTCTGAGATATGCCTGTCTTTGTCCTGTGGCCCCAAGCTCCATTGATATCTTGATGATGGGGTATACCTGAGAGGACAGCGGGGAGGTGAGAACAATGAAGTAGCTTCGAGAGACTTCCAGGCATTTTTGTGAAGGACCCCAGCATCTGGCTAAAACACAGTTCCAAGTTCGGAGTTGCAATGTGTAGGCTGGCACTAACCCTAAAGTAAATAAGCCCCAGTTACAGAAGAAATTCAGGGATCAGCCTTTTTTTTTTTTTTGAGATGGAGTCTCGCTCTGTCGCCCAGGCTGGAGTGCAATGTCAGGATCTTGGCTCACTGCAACCTCTGCCTGCTGGGTTCAAGCAATTCTTGAGCCTCAGCTTCCCGAGTAGCTGGGACTACAGGAGCCCACCACCATGCCCAGCTAATTTTTGTGTTTTTAATAGAGACAGGGTCTCACCATGTTGGCCAGACTGGTCTCGAATTCCCAACCTCAGGTGATCTGCCCTCCTCAGCCTCCCAAAGTGCTGGGATTATAGACGTGAGCCACAGTGCCCGGCTCCCCCCACATCTTTTACTTGGGCAGAGTCCTTAGCTTTTTCTGTCTTGTTACAGGTGCTCCAGTGAGTCACCCAGGGAATGACGAGGTGGCGAGTGAGGATGAAGCCATAGTAAAGCGGCTTCGTCGGGAGGAAACGCACATCTGTGAGAAATGCTGTGCAGAGTTCTTCAGCATCTCTGAGTTCCTGGAACATAAGAAAAATTGCACTAAAAATCCACCTGTCCTCATCATGAATGACAGCGAGGGACCAGTGCCTTCAGAAGACTTCTCCGGAGCTGTACTGAGCCACCAGCCCGCCAGTCCCAGCAGTAAGGACGGTCACAGGGAGAATGGCGGCAGCTCAGAGGACATGAAGGAGAAGCCGGGTGCGGAGTCTGTGGTGTACCTAAAGACAGAGACAGCCCTGCCATCCACCCCCCAGGACATAAGCTATTTAGCCAAAGGCAAAGTGGCCAACACTAACGTGACCTTGCAGGCACTACGGGGCACCAAAGTGGCGGTGAATCAGCGGAGCGCGGATGCACTCCCTGCCCCCGTGCCTGGCGCCAACAGCATCCCGTGGGTCCTCGAGCAGATCTTGTGTCTGCAGCAGCAGCAGCTACAGCAGATCCAGCTCACCGAGCAGATCCGCATCCAGGTGAACATGTGGGCCTCCCACGCTCTCCACTCAAGCGGGGCAGGGGCCGACACTCTGAAGACCTTGGGCAGCCACATGTCTCAGCAGGTTTCTGCAGCTGTGGCTTTGCTCAGCCAGAAAGCTGGAAGCCAAGGTCTGTCTCTGGATGCCTTGAAACAAGCCAAGCTACCTCACGCCAACATCCCTTCTGCCACCAGCTCCCTGTCCCCAGGGCTGGCGCCCTTCGCTCTGAAGCCGGATGGGACCCGGGTGCTCCCGAACGTCATGTCCCGCCTCCCGAGCGCTTTGCTTCCTCAGGCCCCGGGCTCGGTGCTCTTCCAGAGCCCTTTCTCCACTGTGGCGCTAGACACCTCCAAGAAAGGGAAGGGGAAGCCACCGAACATCTCCGCGGTGGATGTCAAACCCAAAGACGAGGCGGTCCTCTACAAGCACAAGTGTAAGTACTGTAGCAAGGTTTTTGGGACTGATAGCTCCTTGCAGATCCACCTCCGTTCCCACACTGGAGAGAGACCCTTCGTGTGCTCTGTCTGTGGTCATCGCTTCACCACCAAGGGCAACCTCAAGGTGCACTTTCACCGACATCCCCAGGTGAAGGCAAACCCCCAGCTGTTTGCCGAGTTCCAGGACAAAGTGGCGGCCGGCAATGGCATCCCCTATGCACTCTCTGTACCTGACCCCATAGATGAACCGAGTCTTTCTTTAGACAGCAAACCTGTCCTTGTAACCACCTCTGTAGGGCTACCTCAGAATCTCTCTTCGGGGACTAATCCCAAGGACCTCACGGGTGGCCCCTTGCCCGGTGACCTGCAGCCTGGGCCCTCTCCAGAAAGTGAGGGTGGACCCACACTCCCTGGGGTGGGACCAAACCATAATTCCCCAAGGGCTGGTGGCTTCCAAGGGAGTGGGACCCCCGAGCCAGGGTCAGAGACCCTGAAATTGCAGCAGCTGGTGGAGAACATTGACAAGGCCACCACTGATCCCAACGAATGTCTCATTTGCCACCGAGTCTTAAGCTGCCAGAGCTCCCTCAAGATGCATTATCGCACCCACACTGGGGAGAGACCGTTCCAGTGTAAGATCTGTGGCCGAGCCTTTTCTACCAAAGGTAACCTGAAGACACACCTCGGGGTTCACCGAACCAACACGTCCATTAAGACGCAGCATTCGTGTCCCATCTGCCAGAAGAAGTTCACTAATGCCGTGATACTGCAGCAACATATTCGGATGCACATGGGCGGCCAGATTCCCAACACGCCCCTGCCAGAGAATCCCTGTGACTTGACGGGTTCTGAGCCGATGACGGTGGGTGAGAACGGCAGCACCGGCACTATCTGCCACGATGATGTCATCGAAAGCATCGATGTAGAGGAAATCAGCTCCCAGGAGGCTCCCGGCAGCTCCTCCAAGGTCCCCATGCCTCTGCCCAGCATCCACTCGGCATCACCCACGCTAGGTTTTGCCGTGATGGCTTCCTTAGATGCCCCAGGGAAAGTGGGTCCTGCCCCTTTTAACCTGCAGCGCCAGGGCAGCAGAGAAAATGGTTCCGTGGAGAGCGACGGCTTGACCAACGACTCATCCTCGCTGATGGGAGACCAGGAGTATCAGAGCCGAAGCCCAGACATCCTGGAAACCACATCGTTCCAGGCACTCTCCCCGGCCAATAGTCAAGCCGAAAGCATCAAGTCAAAGTCTCCCGATGCTGGGAGCAAAGCAGAGAGCTCCGAGAACAGCCGCACTGAGATGGAAGGTGATAGAGCTTTGGATTTAACTTATGTCCATTTTGGGCTCAAGGTCATCAAAAAGGAACCTGGGTTGAACTTTACAAACGGAGAGTATGACTTGAAGCAGCCCCTTCTATAGGGCAATTAGCTTTTCTGTACTTCTGGGTAGAGGGCAATATAACTGCCTCTATCCTAGTAACGAACATGCTTTTAATTTATGGTGGTTAATGCAAAATGGGTATGGACGGCATACCTTTTTTGTTGGTTTTTATTTTTGTCTTTGAGCCCCTTGGGACATAGGGGTGGGTAGTCATTCTATTTTGTTATAGTTTTTTTCTTTTTGTTTCTCCACACTATGATTCTGTATATGGGTGTCTTAAAAGTATGTTTGAGGAAGTGGCCACTGCTTTTTGACCACTGAAATAAGCCGTGGTTCCCTGACTCTGAGGCCCCACTGCCTGATGTAATGTTCACAAATTAGCCACTCTTGAAGCAGGGAAAGATGAAGCCATTTTAAATGCACATATCTATTGAGAGGTTTGTTGATGTCATTAATGGTAAAATAAGGGAAAAGCTGTATCAAAGAATCAAAGAAAGATGATGTCTGGGCATTTGCTTTAAAGGTAGTTTCTTATGCAGAAATTTGAACTTAAATTACATATGTGTTTATATGTTGCCCATGCCTTAAAAAAAAAAAACCCAAAGTGATACCTTTTCCCAAGCATTTGAAGCTTTATTCTTTGTGCAGATAAACAATTCAAAGGAAGGTGTTAATTACTTACAAAGCCAGCTCCAGACTCAAGCTAGCAGGCAGTTATCTTTAAAGATCTCTTTTGCTTTGAAGATAAAGGATGAAGGTTGGATGATAAAGGTCTGGCTTTTTTCCCCTCTGTGTACTAGGTCGGAGCAGTCTCCCTTCCACGTTTATCCGAGCCCAGCCAACCTATGTCAAGGTTGAAGTTCCTGGCACATTTGTGGGACCCTCAACATTGTCCCCAGGGATGACCCCTTTGTTAGCAGCCCAGCCACGCCGACAGGCCAAGCAACATGGCTGCACACGGTGTGGGAAGAACTTCTCGTCTGCTAGCGCTCTTCAGATCCACGAGCGGACTCACACTGGAGAGAAGCCTTTTGTGTGCAACATTTGTGGGCGAGCTTTTACCACCAAAGGCAACTTAAAGGTGGGTTTGTGTGGGCTTTCAGCAGGATGGGGGCTAGACGCCGAGTGTCTTCTCTTCTTATTGGCACAAGCCGTGATGAGTTCTTCATCCTTCCCTTCCTCCTTTGGGAAGCCACGGTGGGAGGACTGCTTGAGTCCAGGAGTTTGTTTGTTTATTTATTTTTTTTGAGATGGAGTCTCACTCTGTCGCCCAGACTGGAGTGCAGTGGCGCGATCTCAAGCTCAAGCTCACTGCAAGCTCCTCCTCCCGGGTTCATGCCATTCTCCTCCCTCAGCCTCCCAAGTAGCTGGGACTACAGGCATCCGCCACCACGGCCGGCTAATTTTTTTGTATTTTTAGTAGAGATGGGGTTTCACCGCATTAGCCAGGATGGTCTCGATCTCCTGATCTCGTGATCTGCCCGCCTCGGCCTTCCAAAGTGCTGGGATTACAGGCATGAGCCACTGCACCCAGCTGAGTCCAGGAGTTTGAGACCAGCCTGGCAACATAGGGAGACAACGTCTTTACACACACACGCACGCATGCACGCACACACACACACACTCTTAGTTGGGCATGGTGTTGCATGCTTGGGTCCCCGCTAATTGGGAGGCTGAAGTGGGAGGACAACTTGAGCCTGAGAGATCAAGGCTGCAGTGATCTGTGATCATGCCACTGCACTCCAGCATAGAAAACAGAGTGAGACCTTGTCTCTTAAAAAAAAATTAAAATGTTTACATTTTAATTTTAAAAATTAGAAATACTACCTGGGTGCAGTGGCTCAACACCCATAATCTGAGCACTTTGAGAGGCCAAGGCAGGTGGATTGCTTGAGCCCAGGAGTTTGAGACCAGCCTGGGTAACATAAGGAGACCCTGTCACTACAAAATAAAAATAAAAATTAGATGGGCATGGTGGCATGCGCCTGTAGGCCCAGCTACTTGGGAGGCTGAACTGGGAGGATCGCTTGAACGTGGGAGGTCGAGGCTGCTGTGAGCTGTGATCACACCACTACACTCCAGCCTGGGCAAGAGAGTAAGACCCTCTCTCTTAAAAGTTTTAAACTCTTAAGAAGCTGAAAAGGGCCAGACGCAGTGGCTCATGCCTGTACTCTCAGCACTTTGGGAGGTGGTGGTGGGAGGATCACTTGACCCCAGGAGCTGAAGACCAGCCTGGGCAACATAGCAAGATGCTATCTCTACAAAAATTAAATTCATATAAATAAAAAAAAAGAAGCTGAAAAGGATTTCAAAACTTGAAAGCCAGGCAGGAAAAATAATTAAAGAAAGCAGCCAGGTGCTAGTAAGGTCCCTTCTTGAGCAGAAGCCTTGCCCACCACCTTAGATTAAATAGCAGCCTCTTCCCTCATGGCCTTCTGTAGCTTTAACAGCCAGATACATTTTTCTCTGTAGCAATTATTAGAGACATTGATGTTCTCTATATTTAGATGTCAGCTGCATCAGGGAATGGTCGTTTTGCTCTGTCACTCAGGCTGGAGTGCAACAGTGTAATCTCGGCTCATTGCAACCTCTGCCTCCCGGGTTCAAGCAATTCTCTTGCTTCAGCCTCTCGAGTGGCTGGAATTACAGGCGCCCGCCATCATGCCCGGCTAATTTTTATATATTTTTAGTAGAGTCGGGGTTTCACAATGTTGGCCAGGCTGATCTCGAACTCCGGACCTCAAGTGATCCACCTGCTCTGGCCTCCCAAAGTCCTGGATTATAGGTGTGAGCCACTGCGTCCTGCCCCAAAATTTGTTTTGTTTTGTTTTGTTTTGTTTTGTTTGTTTGTTTGTTTCTGAGACAGTTTTGCTCTTGTTGCCCAGGCTGGAGCGCAGTGGCGCAATCTTGACTCACTGCAACCTCCGCCTCCTGGGTTCAAGTGATTCTCCTGCCTCAGCCTCCTGAGTAGCCGGGACTTTAGGCGCGTGCCACCATACCCGGCTAATGTTTGTATTTTTAGTAGAGATGGGGTTTCACCATGTTGGCCAGGCTCATCTCAAACTCCTGACCTCAGGTGATCTGCCCGCCTCGGCCTCCCAAAGTAATGGGATTACAGGCATGAGCCACTGTGCCCTGCCCACAAATTGTTTTTAACTGAAATTTTTACTTAAATAAGTACAGATTTTCACTGGACATTTGAAAAGTAATACAGAGACATCCATGCTTTGCCCAGTTTTCCCCATTGGTAGCACTTTGCAAAACTGTCGTATCAACATTGTAGGATAATCAAGATATTGACATTGTTACAATCAACATTCAGATTTTCCCATTTTACTTGTACTCGGGTGTGCATGTTGTGCACTCTACAGTTTTATTACCTGCATAGGTTTGTGCATTTTAAAAATGTTAACTCTAGGCTGGGTGCAGTGGCTCATGTCTGTAATCCCAGCACTTTGGGAGGACAAGGTGGGAGGATCACTTGAGGCCAGGAGTTGGAGACCAGCTTGAGCAACATAAGGAGATCCAGTCTTTACAAATAAAAATAAATTAGCTGGCCAGGTGCGGTGGCTCACGCCTGTAATCCCAGCACTTTGGGAGGCCGAGGCGGGCGGCTCACAAGGTCAGGAGGTTGCAACCATCCTGGCTAACACGGTGAAACTCCGTCTCTACTAAAAACAAAACAAAAAATTAGCCGGGCGTGGTGGTGGGCACCTGTAGTCCCAGCTACTCAGGAGGCTGAGGCAGGAGAATGGCGTGAACCCAGTAAGTGGCGCTTGCATTGAGCCAAGATCATTCCACTGCACTCCAGCCTGGGCGACAGAGCGAGACTCCGTCTCAAAAAAAAAAAAAAACAAAAAACAATTAGCTGGGCATGGTGGTGTGCACCTGTAGTCTCAGGTACTCAGGAAGCTGAGGTGGGTGGGTCGCTTGAGCCTTGGAGGTTGAGGCTGCAGTGAGCCGTGCCACTGCACTGTAGCCTGGGTAACAGTTTAAGACTCAAAAAAAAAGGTCGGACGCGGTGGCACACGCCTGTAATTCCAGCACTTTGGGAGGCCAAGGCAGGCAGATCACGAGGTCATGAGATCGAGACCATCCTGGCCAACATGGTGAAACCCCGTCTCTACTAAAAATACAAAAATTAGCTGGGCATGGTGGTGCGTGCCTGTAGTCCCAGCTATTTGGGAGGCTGAGGCAGGAGAATCCCTTGAACCCGGGAGGCGGAGGTTGCAGCAAGCCGAGATTGCGCCACTGCACTCCAGCCTGGGCGACAGAGCGAGACTCTGTCTCAAAAAAAAAAAAAGACTCAAAAAAAAATGTTAACTCCGGCACTTGGATCAATGCCCAGCATATAGTAGGTTCTCACATAGGTACACCCATGATTGGTGGAACAGAGACAGTTGGAGACTATAAGCCCCATCTTGGTTGCTCTGGGGAGGAATGTTGGTTAGGTGATATAAGAAATCTGATTTTCTAAATATAAAGTGCAGACAGTCCCTGACTTAAGATGGTTTGATTTACAATGATACAAAAGTGATCGGCATTCAGTAGAGATCAGACTTTGAGTACCCATACAACCATTCTGTTTCTCACTTTCAGTACAGTGTTCAATCACATGAGCTATGAGCTAATTTTTTTTTTTTTGAGACGGAGTCTTGCTTTGTCATCCAGGCTAGAGTGCAGTGGCACGATCTTGGCTCACTGCAACCTCCGCCTCCCAGGTTCAAGCGATTCTTGTGCCTCAGCCTCCCGAGCAGCTGGGATTACAGGCATGTGCCACCATGCCTGGCTACTTTTTGTATTTTTAGTAGACAGGGTTTCACCATGTTGGCCGGGCTGGCCTTGAACTCCTGACCTCAAGTGATCTGCCCACCTCGGCCTCCCAAAGTGCTGGGATTACAGGCATGAGCCACTGTGCCTGGCCTGCATGAGCTATTTCAATGCTCATGTATAAAATAAAATAGGCTTTGCGTTAGATGATTTTGCCTAACTGTAAGCTAATGCAAATGTTCTGAGCGTGTTTGAGGTAGGCTAAACTGAGCTATGATGTTTGGCTGGTTAGGTGTATTAAATGCATTTTAGACTAAGAATATTTTCTACTTTCAATGAGTTTATCCGGGCATAACCCCACTGTAAGTCAAGGATCATCTATATGTTAAAACACCGGGTAGAATGAAATCCATATGCAGATTGATTTTTGGCTTGCCAGTGAGCTTCAAATCTCTATTTGGGTAAAAACCTTTCTGTCCTGTTCCCATAGGTTCACTACATGACACACGGGGCGAACAATAACTCAGCCCGCCGTGGAAGGAAGTTGGCCATCGAGAACACCATGGCTCTGTTAGGTACGGACGGAAAAAGAGTCTCAGAAATCTTTCCCAAGGAAATCCTGGCCCCTTCGGTGAACGTGGACCCTGTTGTGTGGAACCAGTACACCAGCATGCTCAATGGCGGTCTGGCCGTGAAGACCAATGAGATCTCTGTGATCCAGAGTGGGGGGGTTCCTACCCTCCCGGTTTCCTTGGGGGCCACCTCCGTTGTGAATAACGCCACTGTCTCCAAGATGGATGGCTCCCAGTCGGGTATCAGTGCAGATGTGGAAAAACCAAGTGCTACTGACGGCGTTTCCAAACACCAGTTTCCTCACTTCCTGGAAGAAAACAAGATCGCGGTCAGCTAAGCTAAGGGAGAACTTGCGTGGAAGGAGCAATGCAGACACAGTGAAATCTCTAGAATCTGCTTTGTTTTGTAAGAACTCATCTCCTCCTGTTTTCTTTTTCTTACTGATATGCAAATGATGTTTACGATGGTTGTGACCACAACCTCAGGCAAGTCCTACAATCACATTGTTGCTATGCTGCTTTGCAAAAAGTTGAAAAAATAAAAAAAAAATTCATACCAAAACAAATACAGATTCTTTTTTTTTTTTTTTTTTTTTGAGATGGAGTCTTGCTCTATCACCCAGGCTGGAGTGCAGTGGCATGATCTCGGCTCACTGCAACCTCCCCCTTCCGGGTTCAAGTGATTCTCCTGCCTTAGCCTCCAGAGTAGCTGGGATTACAGGCAGGTGCCACCATGCCCGGCTAATTTTGTATTTTGAGTAGAGACGGGGTTTCACCATGTTGGTCAGGCTGGTTTCGAACTCCTGACCTCGTGATCCACCCGCCTTGGCCTCCCAAAGTGCTGGGATTACAGGCGTGAGCTACCACGCCTGGCACTTTTTTTTTCTTTTTTTTCTAATTTTGGAAAGAAGCGGGTCTTGCAAAGTAGCTTTGTTACTTGTAACAGACGTATACATAAAACCTTTGTACAACCTAGAATGACTTTTTCCAAAGACTGTTACCTATTTCAAGGTAGAATCGTTGGAACTTACTGAACAACAGTGGAAAAGACAACTACCACAGCCTCACTGAGGGGAGAGGGGTACTGTATACTTACTGGTAACTGGACACGGGTAAAAGGACAAGGTCTGTCATCTCTTTAGGGACCTGTTTTATATGCCCCAACCCTGTCCCCATCTTATTGTTTGTTTTTGAATGTACTTAAAAAAGGAACAACAAGAAACTAGGGTTGTAGAATTATAAAATTGCTTCAACCTTAGAACCTTAAGTAGGAGGCCCTCAAATGGACTTATGTTAGTCCTTAAGTCCTTAGGGAGTCATTGTGTGTGTTGCTGCTTATTTAAATACAGTTCAGTTGGAGCCCCGAGAGTGCCAATGTTTTCCCCACACCTCTTGGATGCCTTCCTCTTCCCAAACCCCAGAAGAGGTGGGCACCTGAGCGGGGAATCTCAGGTGACTTAATTTGCCAGTGCCTACTCTATTGAAGAACTGGGTTTTCGTGCTCGAGAAGAAACTCGTGGAAGGGCGTGTTTCCCATCACAGGTTCACATACAGATTGTTTTTGTGGAATTTCCTTGGTACGACTTATGCCAAGTAATTATGAAGATTTTTGTTTTGTTTTGTTTTCTTGCTGAATATTTCATGAAGGCTACGAAGTTAGAACAGGCACGTCCTGGGTGTGAAAGCTTTAATTTATCTACCTCATTTATTTTTTATTTTTTGTAGCCATAGTGTTTATTTTCCTATTTTAAGACCGCTGAAGTATTCCCAGGCCCTGTCTAAAACCTAAGAGTTGATGTATTGGTGGGAAGAGGTGAACCTTCAAGATGATTTTGTGTTGCCTTTTTTTTTGTCGTTTCCTTTGTAAATGTGATATTGAGCAAATGAAACATTGCTCTTGGTTTAACAAGAAAGGTTTAACAAGAAAGAAAAAAACTCTAACTTCCAGGAGAAAAGTCTTTCCCCTCTATGTGGAAGGTCCTGACGGAAATACGCATCCAAGACGATTAGACAAAGTGTTGTCTCTTCATCGTTGCACCTGACTTTAGGATTCTGCCCCCCTCTTTTTTTTTTTTTTTTGCCAAGTTGTGCCTTTCCTTCTGGAATTGTAAGTGAACATGATAATAGTACCTGTTTACACTGTGAAGTGGATATTGTTACAGAAAACACACCAGTGGCTTTCTCACTGTTGAGCTAATAATGCCTTGTGAATGTATGATCTACGGAGAAACCCCTGTAGTTGTACCTGCTGATGCTCTCTGTCTGTTGGAAAATAAATTTTGAATGTTTTTTTTTCTCACCCAGGTGTATATAAGTTTTTCTGGTACTTTCTGCTCTATACCTGAGAATCTTTACTTGACAATCACTTTCAGCTGCCTTGTGACACTCTTGTTCCTAGAGTCAAAAAGATGCACACCTGGTTATGTCCATACTTGCCTCACTTTTTTTTTTTTTTGACAGTTTCCCTCGTTTCCCAGGCTGGAGTGCAATGGCATGATCTCGGCTCACTATAACCTTTGCCTCCCGGGTTCAAGCAATTCTCCTGCCTCGGCCTCCTGACTAGCTGGGATTATAGGCATGCGCCACCACACTCCCCTCTCACATATTTCTCCCCTCCCCTTTTTTCTCCCCTCTCACATATTTCAGACATCTTTCCAAGGTAAAACTCAATTCCAGCTAATCCTTTTAAAATACCTGCAATTACGTAACAATGATGTCTAGTCATCTATTGAAAACACTGCTGGTGTTTACCCATAAACGTCCCTGTCACTCAGGCTGCAGTGTAGTGGCATGATCACAGCTGACTGGCCGTGAGCTCCTGGACTCAAGTGATCCACCTCAGCCTGTGGAGTAGCAGGCACACACCATCATTCTCAGCTAATCTCTGTTTTGCAGAGATGGTCTCATCATGTTCCCCAGGTTGGCCTCAAATGATCCACTGGCCTTGGCCTCCCAGAGTGCTGGGATTACAGCCATGAGCCACTGGGGAAAAGATTATCATTGTCTTTGTGTGTGTGTGCTGCTTTCCATAACACAGTGTGTAGTGTGTGTATGTGTGCACCATTCCTCTCGGCCTTAATCTTTGAAGTCAGTTCTAAAGGGTAGATTGTGATCGTACCTATGCAGGTAGATTATGCCCGCATAGTGTGGCCATAACTGGCCATGGCGGCATTGCGACTGTAATCTCAGCTACTCAGGAGACTGAGACAGGAGAATCGCTTGAACCTGGGAGGCGGAGATTGCGGTGAACCGAGTTCATGCCACTGCATGAACTGGGCGACAGAGTGAGACTCTGTCTCAAAAAAAAAAATTTTTAAGTACCACTTAACTTTTTAACGTCTGCCTTCCCGTGTTGAAGTGATTCTCCTGCCTCAGCCTCCCGAGTAGCTGGGATTACAGGTACACACCACCACACCCAGTTAATTTTTGTATTTTTAGTAGAGACCAAGTTTCACCATATTGGTCAGAATGGTCTCGAACTCCCAACCTCAGATGATCCATCCACCTCAGCCTCCCAAAGTGCTGAGATTACAGGCATAAGCCACCGCACCAGGCCCAAGAAGACATCTTCCTAATATAAAAATGCAGCTGGGCATGGTGGCTCACACCTGGAATCCTGACACTTTGGGAGGCTGAGCGGGGGCAGATACCTGAGTTCGGGAGTTCGAGACCAGCCTGATGATCATGGAGAAAAACCCATCTCTACTAAAAATACAAAAGTAGCTGGGCGTGGAGGTGCATGCCTATAATCCCAGCTACTCGGGAGGCTGGGGCAGGAGAAATGCTTGAACCCAGGAGGTGGAGGTTGTGGTGAACCAAGATTGTGCCATTGCACTCCAGCCTGGGCAAAAAGAGCGAAACTCCGTCTCAAAGAAAACAAAAAAAAAGCAAGATAAGGCAGTAAATGCTGATGTAGAAGCTACAGCAAGTTATCCAAAAGATCTAGCTACAATAAGTACAGTAGCTACACTAAACAACAGATTTTCAAAGTAGACAAGACAGTCTTCAGTTGGAAGAAGATGCCATCTAGGACTTTCATAGCTAGAAAGGAAAAAACACCTTGCTTTAAAGGACAAGGTGACTCTTGTTAGGGGCTAATGCAGGTGGTGACATTAAGCTAAAGCAATGCTCATTTACCATTCTGAAAATCTTCAGGCCTTTAAGAATGATGCTATTTCTACTCTGTGTGTGCTCTGGAAATGGAATAACAAAGCCTGGATGATGGCACATCTCGTTTTTGTTTTGAGATGGAGTCTCGCTGTGTCTCTCAGGCTGGAGTGCAGTGGCACAATCTCAGTTCGCTGCAACCTCTGTCTCCTGGGTTCAAGTGATTCTCTTACCTCAGCCTCCTGAGTAGCTGGGATTATAGGCACCCGCTGCCTTTTGTATTTTTAGTAGAGATGGGGTTTCACCATATTGGTCAGGCTGGTCTCAAACTCCTGACCTCAAGTGATCCACCCGCCTCGGACTTCCAAAGTTTTGGGATTACAAGTGTGAGCCACCGCGCCCAGCTTAGCATATCTGTTTATCACATGATTTACTGAATATTTTAAGCCCACTGTTGAGACCTACTGCACAGAAAAAAAAAAAAAAAGATTTCTTTCAAAAATTACGGCTGCTTATTAACAATGCATCTAGGCCGGGCGCAGTGGCTCATGTCTGTAATCCCAGCACTTTGGGAGGCCAAGGCAGGTGGATCATGAGGTCGGGGGTTTGAGACCAGCCTGACCAACATGGTGAAACCCTGTCTCTACTAAAAATACAAAAATTAGCTGGGCATGGTGGCGGGCGCCTGTAATCCTAGCTACTCAGGAGGCTGAGGCAGGAGAATTGCTTGAACCTGGGAGGTGGAGGTTGCAGTGAGCCGAGGTCACGCCACTGCACTCCAGCCTGGGCAACAGAGGAAGACTCCCGTCTCAAAAAACAAAAAAACAATGCATCTAATGCATCTGTCAAGAGCTGTGATGGAAATGTACAAGGAGATTAATACTGAGATTAATACTGTTTTTCATGCCTGTTAACACAACATTCATTTTGTAGTCTGGATCAAGGAGTGGTTTTGTTACTGGTAAGGGGTCTGGATCCAGACCCTAAGAGAGGATTCTTGGATCTCACGTAAGAAAGAATTCACAATGAGTCCATAAAGTGAGAGCAAGTTATTAGGAAAGTAAAGGAATAAAAGAATGGCTAGTCCATAGACAGAGGAGCCCTGAGGGTTGTTGGTTGCCCATTTTTATGTTTATTTCTTGATGATATGCTAAACAAGGGGTGGATTGTTCATGCCTCCCCTTTTTAGACCATATAGAGTAACTTCCTGATGTTGCCATGGCATTTGTAAACTGTCATGGCGCTGGTGGGAGTGTAGCAGTGAGAACGACCAGAGGTCACTCTTGTCGCCATCTTGGTTTTGGTGGGTTTTGGCAGGCTTCTATACTGCAACCTGTTTTATCAGCAAGGTCTTTATGACCTGTATCTTGTGTTGACCTCCTATCTCATCCTGTGACTAAGAATGCCTTAACCTCCTGGGAATGCAGCCCAGTAGGTCTCAGCCTTATTTTCCCCAGCTCCTATTCAAGATGGAGTGGCTCTGGTTCAAATGCCCCTGAGAGTTTCAACTTCCAGGTCTTATTATTTAAGAAATACTACATTTTGTAAGCTGCCATAGTTTGTTATTTCTCTGATGAGTCTGGGCAAAGTAAAGTGAAAACCTCCTGGAAAGGATTCACCATTCTAGATGTTGTTAATAACATTCGTAATTCATGGGAGAAGGTCAAAATATCAACATAAACAGGAGTTTGGAAGAAGTGGCTTCCAACCCTCATGGATGACTTTGATGGGTTCAAGACTTCAGTGAAAGAGCCAGGCACTATGGCTTATGCCTGTAATCCCAGCATTTTGGGAGGCCAAGGAGGATGGCTTGAGAGCCAGGAGTTCAAGACCAACCCAGTCAACACAGTGAAAGCCTGTCTTTACAAACAACAACATTCAGCGGAGGAAGTAACTGCAGATGTGATGGAGATAGCAAGAGAGCTGGAATTAGTAGTGACGCTTGAAGATGTGACTGAATGGTGGCAATCTTAGGAGAAAACTTGAATGAATAAAGAACTGCTTCTTACAGATGAGCAAAGAAAATGTTTTTGAGATTGAGATGGAGTCTTGCTCTGTCACCCAGGCTGGAGTGCAGTGGCGCAATCTCAGCTCACTGCAACCTCTGCCTCCCAGGTTCAAGTGGTTCTTCTGCCTCAGCTTCCCAAGTAGCTGGGACTACAGGCGTCCACCACCAAGCCCAACTAATTTTTTTTGTATTTTTAGTAGAGACGGGATTTCACCGTGTTAGCCAGGATGGTCTCGATCTCCTGACCTTGTGATCCACCTGCCTCGGCCTCCCAAAGTGCTGGGATTACAGACATGAGCCACTGAGTCTGGCCTATTTATTTATTTGACAAGTTTTCGCTCTGTCACCCAGCCTGGAGTGCAGTGGCACAATCATGGCTCACTACAGCCTCAGCCTCCTGGGCTCAAGCAATCCTCCCACCTCAGCTTTCCAAGTAGCTGGCATTACAGGCGCGTGTCACCATGGCCCAGCTAATTCTTTTATTTTGTGTACAGACGGGTCAAGGAATCCTACTTCCTCGGCCTCCTAAAGTGCTGGGATTACACGCGCAAGCCACTGGACCAGGCCATAAGCAGGTTTTTAAAGGGTAAAAAAGCGGACAGGGAGTGGGCTGATACAAACTTGTTCATCAGAAATTCTCACTGGTTTACAGAAATAACATTGATTAGTAATTGACTATACATTGTTAACCTATGGGGTGTGGGTTATAGTGTCTGGTGCAGCATTATTAGGTTAATTTCTAGCTACTTGTGGCAATAACGAGCAGTTTCAGGAGATGAATACATAGCTCAAAGGAGGGAGTAGAACGTGATTGCTGCCGCATTTTAATGTCTCTCTGGGCCTGATAATTTAAAAACACTCGCATTCCTGAGATAAAAGTTGTTTTCTTTTTTCATCTGGAGCCAAACCCACAATATCTCTCAGGTATGCCTGTATAAAATGAACACATGTCAAAGAATTATTAACAAATTTACAGTTGATTCAGAGGAGAATTTAAAATGAGCTCCTAAATTGCTGGCAATTAGGAATGTTGAAAAGAACTTACAAACAGATGCAAAACATGATCAATATCCACAGGCAATAACTGCATTCCACTGGACAAAATACATTTGCATTTCTATGGACAAGAATCATTTGCATAATTATCAGTTTTCTGCAATTTATAGAGTTGTAAAATAGCTCAAGGAGATGAAAGACACAGGGAACCTGGAAGGGTATGCTAAGGCAGGCTATCAAGTCATCTTTTTGATGCTTTCAATTTTTTTTTTTTTTTTGAGACAGAGTTTTGCTCGTTGCTCAGGCTGGAGTGCAATGGCGCAATCTTGGCTCATCGCAACCTCCGCCTCTTGGGTTCAAGCAATTCTCTTGCCTCAGCCTCCCGAGTAGCTGGGATTATAGGCATGCGCCTCCACACTCGGCTAATTTTGTATTTTTAGTAGAGACGGGGTTTCTCCGTGATCGTCAGGCTGGTCTCGAACTCCCGACCTCAGGTGATCTGCCCCCTTGGCCTCCCAAAGTGCCAGGATTACAGGTGTGAGCCACTGTGCCTGGCCGACGCTTTCAAAGTTTTTAACAACCTTCACTAGGATGTCATCTTCTTGAAACAGGGGCTGTGTCTGACTGTACCCTCTATGCGTAGACCATTGTAGGTGTTTAGTGAAGACTGCTTGATGGAATGATTGGACATCTGTTGATTTTTCCCCCTTAACCTTCTTGGTGCCCTTTTTGGAGGTGAAAGCAGAATATTTTTGGATGTAGTGGCTCACGCCTCTAATCCTAGCAGTTTGGGAGGCTAACACAGGAGGCTCATTAGAGCTCAGGAGTTTGAGACCAGCCTGGGCAACATGGCAAAACCCAGTCTCTATAAAAAAATGTCAGAAATTAGCTGGGCATGGTGGTGAATGCCTGTAGTTCCAGCTTCTTGGGGGACTGAGGTGGGAGGATAGTTTGAGCACGGGTGGCCAAGGTTGTAGTGAGCCGTGATCGCGCTACTGCACTCTAGCCCGGGCGGGACAGAGCAAGACTATCTGAGATGGAGTCTCGCTCTGTTGCCCAGGCTGGAGTGCAGTGGCATGATCTCGGCTCACTGCAAGCTCCGCCTCCCAGGTTCATGCCATTCTCCTACCTCCGCCTCCCGAGTAGCTGTGACTACAGGCACCCGCCACCACGCCCAGCTGATTTTTTGTATTTTTAGTAGAGACGGGATTTCACTGTGTTAGCCAGGATGGTCTCGATCTCCTGACCTCGTGATCCACCTTCCTCGGCCTCCCAAAGTGCTGGGATTACAGGCGTGAGCCACTGCGCCCGGCCAACTCTATCTCAAAAATACACACACAGCCCAGAATATTATTAAATTTTAGCTAGATATTGTTGTTTATGGAAAGTTCTCAACCTAAGATGTTCTTTTTCTTTCCAAAAAAAAAAAAAAAACAAAAAACAGAGGGTTGGGAAAGGATTGGATTGCTAAGTGTTAGAGAGAGACACAGTTGGTTGGGCGCAGTGGCTCACGCCAGGCTTGTAATCTCAGCATTTTGGGAGGCCAAGGCGGGAGGATCACTTAAGGCCAGAAGTTCAAGAGCAGCCTGGCCAACATGGTGAAACCCCATCTCTACTAAAAATACAAACATTTGCCGGGCTTGGAGGCACACACCTGTTATCCCAGCTACTCAGGGGGCTGAGACAAGAGAATTGCTTGAACCCGGGAGATGGTGCCACTGCACTCCAGCCCAGGTGACAGAGGGAGACTCTGTATCAAAAAAAAAAAAAAAAAAAAAAAAAGATACACACACACACACACACACACACACACACACACACACACACACACAGTCTTATTAGAGATTTTAAAATGATTTAACATCACATTCTAGCCCAGTGGCTCTTAACTAGGGACAACTTTGTCTCCCCAGGAGACATTTCACGATGTCTGAAAACATTTGTGGTTGTCACAGCTGGTGTGAGGCAGCTACTGGCATTTAGTGGGTAGAGACCAAGAATGCTGCTAAACTTCCTATAATGCATAGCACAGCCCCCCATGATAAATATTCAGCCCAAATGTCAATAGTGCCGAAGTAGGGAAACTGCGTTGGGGGGTACCTAGAATGTTTATTCAGAGAGAATTCATGGAGAGAGAATTGTAGGCACTAAAAGGATTTTATTTTCTCACTCCCAGCCTGAGTTTACCCAAAGCATATTTATTATTTATTCCCATTTTCCCTGCCTCTTCCATCTCTCATCACTGCCCTTACCCTTGACTTCTTGCCCACTTACCACCAAACACTCCTTCTTTACAGCAGGTCCAAAGTAGCAGTGGGGCAGGGCGCAGTGGCTCACGCCTGTAATCCCAGCACTCTGGGAGGCTGAGGCGGGTGGATTACCCGAAGCCAGGAGCTTGAGACCAGCCCGGCCAACATGGCGAAAACCCGTCTCAACTAAAAATACAAAAATTAGCTGGGTGTAGTGGCGCGCGCCTGTAATCCCAGCTACTTGGGAGGCTGAGGTGGGAGAATTGCTTGAACCTGGGAGTTGGAGGTTGTAGTGAGCTGAGATCATGCCACTGCACTTCAGCCTGGGCGACAGAGTGAGACTCCGTCTCCAAACAAAGAAACAAATTAATAAAGCAGGAGTGGGCTTGGAGGTCTATGAACATAAGGCTTCATGGTGGGCCAAGATGAGAGTTTCAAGGTCTATTCCGGCTCCAACCTGCCATCCATCGGGCATAGATGGCATGTGACATAGAGGCATGTGACATGACCTCTGTGGGCCACAGTCTCTCTGATTTCTGGAAAGTAGAAGTTGGACTAGATTGGCTTATCCCTCCAGGACCTTTCCACTCCACGTACCTAGGAGTCAGGGGTGCACTGTACCCAGGGCCTATTGGATGGAGAGGATTGTCAAGGGGCTTTTCCTGAGGAAGCAGAACCATAAGGTGACTATTCCTGGGCAGAAGGTAGTGCTGTGTCAGGAAGAGGGGTGCTGTATCCCCAGAAGGGGGCCTCAGATTAACCTCTCACATCTCATCACTTCCCCCAGCCTTGTCCCTCTCCCAGACCCTGGCACTGCTCTGGTGATCTCTTGGGTGTCTCGCTTGTCCTAAGCAGGCATCTGATTCTCTCTCAAGATGAGATTTAAGCCTGCAGGTGTGTCCCTTCCTGAGGGATTACCTTGCTGAAAAGGAGTTTTGGCCTGGTGCAGTGGCTCACACCTGTAATCCCAGAACACTAGGAGGTCAAGGCAGGAGGATGGCTTGAGCCCAGGAGGTCAAGGCCAGCCTGGCAACATAGGAGAACTTGTTTCTACAAAAAATAAAATAAATTAGCCTGGCATGCAGTGCACACCTGTAGTCCCAGCTACAACAGAGCAAGACTCTGCCTCTTAAAATCAAAACGGCCAGGCGCAGTGGCTCATGCCTGGAATCCCAGCACTTAGGGAGGCAAGGCAGGTGGGTCACCTGAGGTCAGGAGTTTGAGACCAGCCTGGCTAACATGGTGAAACCTCTTCTCTACTAAAAATACAAAAATTAGCCGGTCATGTTGGTGTGTGCCTGTAGTCCCAGCTACTCAGGAGGCTGAGGCGGGAGAATCGCTTGAACCTGGGAGGCGAAGGTTGCAGTGAGCTGAGATCACGCCATTGCACTCCAGCCTGGGCAGCAGAGTGAGACTCTGTCTCAAAAAATAATAAAAATAAAAACAAAAAGGAGTTTAAAAAAAAATGTATTTTCTCCTCTGATTATAAAAGTGTACTAAAGAAAATTTGGAAAGTAAAGGCCGGGGGCAGTGGCTCATGCCTGTAATCCCAGCACTTTGGGAGGCCTAGGCGGGTGGATCACGAGGTCAGGTGATCAAGACCATCCTGGCTAACACGGTGAAACCCCGTCTCTACTAAAAAATACAAAAAATTAGCCGGGCATGGTGGTGGGTGCCTGTAGTCCCAGCTACTCGGGAGGCTGAGGCAGGAGAATGGCGTGAACCCGGGAGGCGGAGCTTGCAGTGAGCCGAGATAGCACCACTGTACTCCAGCCTGGGCGACAGAGCGAGGCTCCGTCTCAAAAATAAATAAATAAATAAATAAATAAAATTTGGAAAGTAAAAAGGCAAAAACAAAAAACAAAAAACAAAAAACAAACAACAACCCACCTACAATTTCCCCCTCTCTTTCCATATGAGAGTGTTAGTACCTTTGAAGGTTAATAGTGGGCTCTTTCATCTTTTAAAAACTTATTTAAAGAAAAAATTATGCAAGAGCAACACGTTTTGCTAGAGAAAAAGTAGAGAGTATTGACAAAACAAAAACAATGAAATATTTAAGATCCACCTGGATGTACCGCAAAATGTTAATAAGGGAAACTGTCCCCATAACTGGGGACATGGATATAGGATGGGGACATATGAAACTCTCTGTGCTAATTGCTTATGTTTTCTATAAATGGAAAACTACTAAAACAAAAAATCCTGCTAATTAAATTGTATTTTAAAAACCCACCTGGAATCTTTCAGGGATGATCATTGATAATGCTCGTGTTCATTCTTGAATTAGGGAAAACTATGAATATTCATATCATGGAAGTAGGACTTTTAACAGCTAACCTTTTCTTTTTTTTTTTTTTTGAAATGGAGTCTCGCACTGTTGCCTGGGCTGGAGTGCAATGGCATGATCTCGGCTCACTACAACCTCCGCCTCCCGGGTTCAAGCAATTCTCCTGCCTCAACCTCCTGAGTAGCTGAGATTACCAGTGCCTGCCACCATGCCTGGCTAAGTTTTCATATTTTTAGTAGAGACAGGGTTTCACTATGTTGGCCAGGCTGGTCTCGAACTCCTGACCTCGTGATCTGCCCGCATTGGCCTCCCAAAGTGCTGGGATTACAGGCGCGAGCCACTGCGCCCGGCCACGCCCGGGTGATTTTTAAGTATTTTTGTATTTTTGTTTTTTAGTAAAGATGGGGTTTCACCATGTTGGCCAGGCTGATCTCGAATGCCTGACCTCAAGTGATCCGCCCACCTTGGCCTCTCAAAGTGTCAGGATTACAGGTGTGAGCCACCGTGCCCGGCCTCCTTGGTCTTCTCTTGTACGCTGTGTAGTAGTGGGGTTGAGAAGAGGGTGTGGAGTTTGAAAGGGGGATGTCTAGCAAAGCAGATGGGAGATGGTGGGACCCACACTGATGCCGTAATTGGTGTGTCAGGGTGTTTACGCTTCTTCCACGCAAGAAGCCTTTATTGAGTGCCAACTTGTGCCATGCTATGTATGAAGCATCATTTTAGATGTAGAAGAGACAGCAGGAAGCAAGGCACACCAGGCCTGTTGGCTGGAGAATGCTATTTCCTCTCCAAAGGTGCAATGCAGCAATTACTAATGACATGCTTCTTTTCTTGAGGAACTTCTCTGGGGCATGAGATAAGTCACACTTCTTGGTTTGAGATCTACCTCAGACACTGGGATATTTGGTGGCTCCATCCTGTATGATAGCAAACACAAAGGGCATCCACTTGCTGGCAGTTAGCACTAAGTTAAAAAAACAAAAAAATAAAACAAAAGAAAAGGGCCAAGCGCAGTGGCCCGTGGGAGCAGGGAAGGGCTTCTGGTGGGAGTTGGAAAGGTGGACTGGGCCAGATGCTCTTCCTTCGTCCCAATTAAATCTCTATGGCATTTAGCAAATGCCAAGGAAGAGCCCAGCACTTTGGGAGGCCGAGGTGGACAGATCACATGAGGCCAGGAGTTCAAGACCAGTCTGGCCAACATGGTGAAACCCCATCTCTACTAAAAATACAAAAATTAGCCAGGCACATCTATAACCCCAGCTACGCGGGTGGCTGAGGCAGGAGAATTGCTTGAACCTGGGAGGCGGAGGTTGCAGTGAGCTGAGATTTTGCCACTGCACTCCAGCCTGGGCGACAGAGGGAGATTCTGTTTCAAAAAGAAAAAGAAAAGAAACTGCCTCCAACATGATCGGTCATTAGATGTAACTATGTAAAAGTCAGCTTTAGATTAGTTTATATGGTATTACATTTTCAGGCTCTTTAGTTACATATTGATTTTTAAACTCCCTCACTTTGTTCCTTCCCACTGTTTTTTTTTTTTTTCCTGCTCTCATAACTTTATCAGGCCTTTGAAAAGTTCATGGGTCCTAGACACTGTGCAGGAGGGTGTGGAAGTGAGTGTGGATGTGGGCTGCAGTGGAGATAGGTGTGTGTGTGAGACCGTGAATCACAGTGACAGGTAATGCAGGGTGACTGTCTGAGGCCTGAGAGTGGGGCCCATGTGCAAGCCCAAGAAAGTTGCTGGTGTGAGAATGAGGGTGTTCACATTATTGAAGGGTGTTTGGATGAAAGAGGCAGGTGCATGTGCGTCATGGTGAGTTCCCAGAATCCAGATAGAGAATGAGGGTGAGGATGGTGAAGGTCAGAGGTTGAAGGAGTCTGACAAGCTGAGGGTCCCTGTGTGACTGTGATTTCTGCGGGCACATGGGTGTGAGGCTTGAGAAACTGGGTGCATGGATGATGGTGACCAACAGGAGGGTGAGCGTGTTATGTGTGTGTGCAGGACTCACATGTGATTGTGAATGTTGGATGTTGCAGGTAGTGAGCAGTGGCAGGTGTGTGTGTGTGTAGGGCCTGGGCGTGAATATGCACGTTGGTGCAAGAGTGAGTGAGAATGACTGATGGGGTGAGCGTGGCCGGGTGCCCGTGTGATTGTGCATGTCAGATGTTGGTGGGGATGAGTGTCACAGCTCGCGTGTATAGGGCTGGGATGTGATTGTGAATGTGGGATTTTGCGGGGGGTGCGGCGGCAGGGTGCGCGCACGGCGGGCGTGGGCGGGGGGCGCGTGGCCGGGTGGGCGCGCGTGGGGGGCGCGCGGCGCGGGCCGGGGGCGGGGACACTGCAGCGGTCGCGGCGGCGCGGACACGGCCCGGCCGCCCCCCGTGGCAGGCGCGGCGCGGAGCGAGCGGGCGCAGCGCGGAGCTCGGGCCCATGGTGCGCCCGTGTCCGTCGGTCGGGCCGCGCGGGCGGCTCCGCGCGTGGCCCGGCGCTCGCGAGCTCGCCCCCTCGCTGCGGGCCCGGCCCGCCCGCTGCCGCCGCCTCCTCCCCCGGGGCGGCGCGGCGCCGGCGGGCGGCGGCGCGGAGGCCGGACCGGGCGGCGGCCCAGGCGGCGCTGGGGGCGCGGCGGCCAAGGCGGGCGGCGCCGCCGACATGACGGACAACATCCCGCTGCAGCCGGTGCGCCAGAAGAAGCGGATGGACAGCAGGCCCCGCGCCGGGTGAGTGGGCCCGGGCCCGCGTTTTCCTTTGTCCGCTCCTCCCGGAGCCCGGCGCTCGGGCCAGCCTGGCCGGGCCTGACAGGTTGGCCGCGCGCCGCGCCCGGCGCCATGAGCCCGGGGCAGGGCTGGGGAGGCGGGAAGGTGGGGAGGGGGTCCCTGCGCTTCAGCCCCGGGCGGCACCTAGCTGATGCCGGCCCTTTGGGGTTCGAGCGCCCGGTTGCCTGGGCCTCCTTGCCCACCTTCCTTTAGAAACCCCGAGAAGCCGGGTCCGCCCCAGCGCTGTTTACACACTCGCGGAATTCGGATCAGCCGTGCTTTCTCACCGTTTTATTGTTCCGTAATTAATATCTGTCCGTAATTAATATCTGAGGTAACGATTTGGTCAGTGTCACACCGAGCTCTGCGCTTGGAGCATTACTTGGGAGCCCAGATATGCTCAGCTTTTAGGGGGGCACGGCCTACGCCGCGGGGTACCCCATCAGCGCCCCTGGGTCCCAGCCTCAGGAGGCTGCGCCGAGACCACCTGCGCCCCGGTGGCCCCTTCCCCCTCCGCCCCGGGTGGACCCGAACCAGCAGTCGCAGGAGGGTGGGAGGGGCTCCTACTGGCCGCTTGGTGACACTACCCCTTGTGTTCTCCCCCCACAATTTGGGGGAAGGAATCCCACGGCTGGGACAGGGGCTACCACCTGCTGTGCCCTTCCCTCAGTAGAAGACCCCGAGGGCAGCTTATGCGCGGAACAGGCGAGGGTTTTCCGCATTTGGGAAGAGGGGACGGGTTGGTATTTTGCGCCTCGCCGTCTTCCTGTTCGGAGGATGGCAGCGTGACCCGTTGAGGTTTGCGAGGCTCTCGCATCGCCTGCCATAGACTCACCTGGGCGTGAGGGGCGGGGGTGGGAAGGACGAGGGTGGGCGCTGGTGCAAATGCAGATTTCCCGGCCCCCGCCTAGACCAGCCAATCAGAGTTCTGGGGGGCGGGGCCTGGAGATGTGCATTTCCACAAGCCGCGCAGGTGAGGCTGGAGCCCGCGGGAGGCTGAGCGCGGTGTTGGGCGGGGCCTGCGGCCGCTCTGCTCCGCCCTTCCTCGGGCGTCTGGTCCTCTCTGGGCACTTCCCGGTGGCGGCCGCTTATTGCAGCGTCAGTTGCTCGGAACAGGAGACGCAGCGGGTGGAGTGAACCATAAGGGTGGCTTCACCAGGTGTCAGTGGAATCTTAAAAAAAAAGAATGGTGCTGGCGGCCATTTTGTGGGGTCTTTGTCCCTGGCTTCCTGAATCCTCCGATGAAGAGGCCTCGCTGATATTACCCAGAGGAGGAAAGTGGAGGTTACGGAGGTTAAGGGCTGTAGGGAAGACTGCAAAATGGAGATTGAACTCCGGATTGTCTGAACCCAAAGAGGAGTGTTCCCTCACTCCTCCCCTCTCTGTTTTGCGTTTATTATTATTATTATTAAGACGGAGTCTCACTCTGTTGCCCACGCTGGGGTGCTGTGGCGAGATCTCTGCTCACTGCAGCCTCCGCCTCCCGGGTTCAAGCAGTTCTCTGCCTCAACCTCCCGAGTAGCTGGGATTACAGGCGCCCGACACCACGCCTGACTAATTTTTGAATTTTTAATAGAGACGGGGGTTTCACCATCTTGGCCAGGCTTGTCTTGAACTCCTGACCTCGTGATCCACCCACCTTGGCCTTCCAAAGTGCTGAGATTACAGGCGTGAGTCACCGCGCCCGGCTATTTTGTTATTTTTTTAAACGGGAGTGTGGGAGAGGACGGTCTTGCTATGTTGCTCAGGCTGGTCTCAAAACTCTTGGCCTCAAAGAATCCTTCCACCTCAGCCTCCTGGAAGTAGTCTGCTGCGCTGGCGTTTTTTTTGGAGACAGAGTTTCGCTCTTGTTGCCTAGGCTGGAGTGCAGCGGTGTGAACAACGTCCGCCCCCAGGTTCAAGCAATTCTCCTGTCTCAGCCTTCCAAGTAGCTGGGACTACAGGCGCCTGCCACCACCCCCGGCTAATTTTGTCTTTTTAGTAGAGGAGAGGTTGCGCCATGTTGGCCAGGCTAGTCTTGATCCGTCAGCCTTGGCCTCCCAAAGGGCTGGGATTACAGGCAAGAGCCACTGCGTCTGGCCTCCTTTGTTTTAATGATGACAATTGACTTGAACACTATGCCTGGAACAGTGCCTGGTACATCGTACACCCTCAGTAAATATTGTAATGAATTAATATGATCAGTGGAGTCTAAAATCCAGTGGTTATTAATTTGTGCCATGAGCAGTTATGAGACGCCTACTATGTGCAGGAGCCACTTCAGCTGATGGGGATGCAAGGATGAATTAAAGAAGACCTGCCCAACAGGTGTGGGTGTCCTGACCCTGGCTGTGCATTGCAATCACCAGGGAAACTTAACTACCCTTTTCTGATCCATTCTAGACCTTTGAAAGAAGAATTTAGGGTGGGACCTGGGTGTCTAGCTATATCTAAGCTCCCCTGATGATTTTAATATGCAGTCAGAGTTGAGAACTTTTGAGTCAGTACATGAAAGAAAAATGCGAATATTGTTCAAAAGTGATCATTAGCGTGATAGAAACATGAACCGTTCATATGGAGACCCAGAGGGAGTGGTGCAGATAATTTTATTTAAAAGTAAGTTTTCTAGTTTGTGTTGGAATGGAGCATCACAGCCCCTTTAGAACTTGCCAGCTTTGGAACTAATCTTTCTTTTTTTCTGAGACGGTGTAGTTTCACTCTCGTTGCCTGGAGTGCAATGGCTTGGTCTTGGCTCACTGCAACCTCTGCCTCCTGGGTTCAAGCAATTCTTCTGCCTCAGCTTCCCAAGTAGCTGGGATTACAGGCACCCACTACCACACCCGGCTAATCTTTGTATTTTTAGTAGAGACAGTTGTTTCACCATGTTGGCCAGGCTGGTCTTGAACTCCTGACCTCAGGTGATCCACCTGCCTCGGCCTCCCAAAGTGCTGGGATTACAGACGTGAGCCACCGTGCTTGGCCTGGCACTAATCTATTTCTGGTTTTTTTTTTTTGAGATGGAGTTTCACTCTTGTTGCCAAGGCTGGCACGATCTCGGCTCACTGCAACCTCCGCCTTCCAGGTTTAAGCGATTCTCCTTGAATCAGCCTCCTGAGTAGCTGGGATTACAGGCATGCACCACCATACCCGGCTAATTTTGTATTTTTAGTAGAGGCGGGGTTTCTCCATGTTGGTCAGGCTGGTCTCGAACTCCTTACCTCAGGTGATCGGCCCACCTTGGCCTCCCAAAGTGCTGTGATTACAGATGTGAGCCACTGTGCCTGGCCAATCTGTTTCTTAAACAGTGACATGGATTTGGATTCAAATCGTGTATCAGGGTTGCTGTGCATTTGCATAGATGCTCTTGTATATAATCTGCATTTTCAGGAGTAGCAACATCAAGGTGGGAATCCTGAAGTTTAGAAACTCTTGAGAAGCACAGAGAGATGGAGGAGCTTCCTGAAATAGAACTGGGGGCTGGGGGATGGCAGCGTGAGGGCTAAAGTGGGTGGGTGGTTAAAGGAAGAAGAAAGTAAATATGTAATGGGTCAGGCTGTCTGCTGGATGCTTGAGATAAATAGGGCTGTTTTAATCCTTACAACAACCATGTGAGTTTTTGGAGTTAATCCTCCCATTTTAGGGGCCGGGTGTGGCGGTTCAAGCCTGTAATCCCAGCACTTTGGGAGGCCAAGGCGGGTGGATCACTTGAGGTCAGGAGTTCGAGACCAGCCTGGCCAACATGGTGAAACCCTGTCTCTACTAAAAATACAAAAATTAGCCGGGCGTGGTGGTGGTGCCTGTAATCCCAGCTACTGGGGAGGCTGAGGCAGGAGAATTGCTTGAACCCAGGAGGTGGAGGTTGCAGTGAGCCAGGATTGTACCACTGCACTCCAGCCTGGGTGAAGAAGCAAGATTCCATCTCAAAAAAAAAAAAAAAAATTCTCCCATTTTATTGACAGGGAAACAAAGATTCACTGATATTAATGTGTTCATGGTCTTGGAGGTTGTAAGTGAGAGGAGGCAGTTTTGAACCAGATCCACCCATTTCACCTAATGGTTCTAGGCAATAAAGCTGTGAATGGTTGGAAGATTTGTGGTTAAAAAAACCAAAAATGGTGCCACATGTTGTAGGGGACAGAATGCAGTTATTTCTGGGGTTACTCAGCGAATGTTACCAAGACATGCAGCTTATTTTTGGAGGAATCCCCTGGCTTCAAAGTTCTTTTCTCTCTTGAGAAAGTTACCACATCCTGATGTTGAGAAAACTTTTGAAATGGTGTAGTTAGGAAACAAGGCATTTCACCTCCATTGCTGGAAACCATTTTATGACATCATGCCCTTTGCTTATGGCTGAATGGAGCTCCTCTTGTGGTGAAATGGCAGGGATTATTTGTTAGGAGCCAGGACGCAGGAGTCCATTGAGGAGCTGGGTTCACACCCAGGCTCTGCTGCTTACTAGCTTGTGATCTTGGGAAAATAACTTTACCTCTCTGAGTCTCAGTTGTTTCATCTGTAAAATGGGAATAACAATAATTATGTATCTCCTAGAGTTTTTTAGTCTATGTAAAGTTTAGGAGAATAAGTGCTCAGTATGCCTTAGGTGTTTACTAGGGCTAATGGTGATCATTAGGTGTTTGCATGAGGTTTACCGTTGGGGTCTACAGTGCGCTTCTTTGAGAGGAAGGGCCTTTTATGAGAAATTTAGAAATATTATGAATTTCACTGCTTTTTCCTGATCAAATTCAGGAAAATGAATAACTATGTAGAGCATTCTGTCCAGGTATATCGAGGCCCTGGTGTGATGTTGTGGCAAGGATGGGAGCTTAGGTACCAGGTGGCCCAAGACTTTGCCTTGTTGTAACAATCTACGTTTTGTGGCCACATTGGATGAGGATGCTTTGATGCGTGATATATTTGGATTTGGGGGACTAGGAAGTTTTGAATATGAATCAGATTGAGAAAGAAGAACTGAATAGGTACGTTGTCTACCACAATTTTTAAAACAGCTTTATTGAAGTATAATTTATATAGCATACATCTATTGAAAGTATGTAAACTGGCCAGGAGCGGTGGCTAATTCCTGTAATACCAGCACTTTGGGAGGCCAAGGTGGGCGGATCAGGAGGTCAGGAGATCCAGAGCATCCTGGCTAACACAAGTGAAACCCCATCTCTACTAAAAATACAAAAAAATTAGCCGGGCGTGGTGGTGGGCACCTGTAGTCCCAGCTACTCAGGAGGCTGAGATAGGAGAATGGCGTGAACCCGGGAGGCAGAGCTGGCAGTGAGCCGAGATCGCGCCACTGCACTCTAGCCTGGGTGACAGAGCGAGACTCCATCTCCAAAAAAAAAAAAAAAAAAAGTATGTAAACCATCGATTAAAAAAAAAACAGGTGTATGGAGTTATGCAACAATCACGCCGGCATGGGTTTTGAATGTTTTCATCACCTCCGAAAGTCTCCTCCAGCCCATCTGCAGTTCATCCCTGCCCTTGCCCCAGTCCCAGGCAACCAGTGATCCGCTTTCTGATTCCATAGGTTTGCCCTTTCTGGAAATTGTCTATCAATGGAATCACACCACATGTTGCCTTTTGTGTCTGGCTGCTTTAATTTAGCATGAAGTTTTTGAAGTTTCTTTTTATTGTGTAATAGAATTTCAGCTGGGCTCGGTGGCTCACACCTGTAATCCCAGCACTTTGGGAGGCCGAGGCAGGAGAATTGCTTGAGCCCCGGAGTTCAAGAGTAGCCTGGGCAACATAGTGAAACCCTGTCTCTACAAAAAATAAATAATAATAATAAAAAAAGCCAGACATGGTGGCTTGAGCCTGTGGTCCCAGCTACTTGGGAGGCTGAGATGGGAGGAGTGCTTGAGCCCAGGAGATCTAGGTGGCAGTAAACCCTGATTATACCACTGCACTCCAGCCTGGGCAACAGAGTGAGACCCTGTCTCAAAAAAAAAAAAAAAAAAAAAGCCATTTGCGGATACATCACCTTAAATCTTTTTGTTTGTTTGTTTTTAGACAGGGTCTCGCTCTTGTCACCCAGGCTGGAGTGCAGTGGCATGATCTCAACTCACTGCAACCTCTACCTCCCGGGTTCAAGCGATTCTCATGCATCAGCCTCCTGCTGTAGCTGGGATTACAGGCGCCCGCCACCACGCCCAGCTAATTTTTGTATTTTTTTTTTTTTTTGAGACAGAGTCTTGCTCTGTCACCAGGCTGGAGTGCAGTGGTGTGATCTTGGCTCACTGCAATCTCTGCCTCCTGGTTCAAGCAGTTCTCCTGCCCCAGCCTCCGGAGTAGCTGGGACTACAGGCGCATGCCACCACGCCCAGCTAATTGTTTGTATTTTTAGTAGAGATGGGGTTTCACCATGTTGACCGAGATGGTCTCGATCTCTTGACCTCATGATCCGCTCACCTCAGCCTCCCTAAGTGCTGGGATTACAGGCATGAGCACCACGCCTGGCCTAATTTTTGTGTTTTTGGTAGAGACAGGGCTTCACCATATTGGCCAAGCTGGCCTCGAACTCCTGACCTCAAGTTATCCACCCGCCTTGGCCTCCCAAAATGCTGAGATTACAGGCGTGAGCCACTGACCCTGGCCCGGCCCAGTGTTATCACAGCGTCCTTAAAAGCAAAAGACAGGCAGGAGAGTGAGTGTCAGCATAAGAGAAAGATTGGGAGAGGCTGCACTGCTGGCTTGAAGAGGGAAGAAGGGGCCATGAGCCAGGGAACGCAGGGGACTCTAGAAGTTGGAAAAGGTAAGGAAACGGACTCTCCATTGGCGCCTCCAGAAGGAACACGGCCCTGCTGACACCTTCCTGGATTTTAGTGTCGTGAGGCCCATTTTGGACTTCGGACCTAACTGTAGGGTAATAAACTTGCATTGTTTTAAGCCACTCAAGTTGTGCTGATTTTTTTTTTTTTTTTTGAGGCGGAGTCCCGCTCTGCCGCCCAGGCTGGGGTGCAGTGGTGCAACCTTGGCTCACTGCAAGCTCCGCCTCCCGGGTTCACGCCATTCTCCAGCCTCAGCCTCCCGAGTAGCTGGGACTACAGGCGCCCGTCACCATGCTCGGCTAATTTTTTGTATTTTTATTAGAGATAGGGTTTCACCGTGTTAGCCAGGATGGTCTGGATCTCCTGACCTCGTGGTCCGCCCGCCTTGGCCTCCCGAAGTGCTGGGATTACAGGCGTGAGCCACCGCGCCCGGCCAAAGTTGTGCTAATTTGTTACAGCAATGAGGAGAAGCTGTCACACACCGACGTGTGCTGCAGACCCTGGGAACAGATTGTCGTGCTCCTCTTTCCATCCCGCGGAGGGGACTGGAGTCTAGACAGGAATCTGCCGCCTGGGTGGAGGCATCAGAGGCATTTCAGAGGTCCTACATTTTGCCTGAGAGCATAGAGCTTACGTCAGCATGTTTATGTGACTCATTATCTGATGGTGGAGGAAAAAGATGAATATTTATTTAGTACCTTCAGTGTTTTGGCTCTGAACTCATGTTTCCTCTTTCATGTTGCACAATGGCCCTTTGATGTTGGTATTTTTTTTAATTCTTGCTTTACTGATAAGGAAACAAAAATGCCCTTTCTCTTTGATGTGATGGAGGTGGTGTTAGGTAGGACTCTCATTATTCTCAGGACTTACATTCTTGTTTTTTTTTTTTTTTTTAAGACAGAGTCTCACTCTGTCACTCAGGCTGGAGTGCAGTGGCGCAATCGAGATTGAGTGAGCCGAGGTCACTGCAACCTCTGCCTCCTGGGTTTAAGCAATTCTCTGCTTCAGCCTCCCAAGTAGCTGGGACTACTACAGGCCTGCGCCACCACGCCCAGCTAAATTTTGTATTTTTAGTAGAGACAGGGTTTCACCGTGTTGGCCAGGATGTTCTTGATCTCTTGACTTTGTGATCCGCCTGCCTCGGCCTCCCAAAGTGTTGGGATTACAGGGGTGAGCCACTGCGCCTGGCTTTTTTTTTTTTTTTTTTTTTGAGACAGAGTCTTGCTCTGTCGCCCAGGCTGAAGTGCAATGGCGTGATCTCGGCTCACTGCAACCTCCACCTCCCAGTTCAAGTGATTCTCCTGCCTCAGCCTCCCGAGTAGCTGGGATTACACGTGCCTACCAGTATGCCCGGCTAATTTTTATATTTTTAGTAGAGATGGGGTTTCGCCATGTTGGCCTGGCTAGTCTCGAACTCCTGACCTCAGGTGATCTGCCTGCCTTGGCCTCCCAAAGTGCTGGGATTACAGACGTGAGCCACCGTGCCCTGCCCAGGACTTGCAGTCTTTATTTAAGTCATTGTGAGCACTGAATTTTCGAATACCGAACCATTGCTCTTAGGGGAAATATGAGGTTAGGTTCCTGAGAGGCTCTGGTCACGTTATTTTTGTTGACTGATCGATGAAGAACCTCGTTTTAGGTGTGTTTCTGTTTTTTAAAAACCCCATACTTAATGTACATTATTGATTCATTAACATCGAACTCACAGGCAACAACTCTGTAACTCAGGCCTGGAGGCAGCTTATCTGACACGTGTATTTTTTCCATGTGGCACGTCCCAGCCTTCCTGTGCTTAGAGATACTAGTTAGTGCTTCTGCACTGTGCTGAGGGGCCATTTTAAACTGCAAAACCATCAAGGAAAAGCACAAAAATGCACAAATCGTGGCAGTAAGAGACCACAAAAATGACTATTTGTAGTGTGAGAGCTGCAATGAGAAGCCTTGTGTCACCTCAGCTGGGAATGTGTGTGTCTGGGGGCGGGGCAGGGAGGAGCAACTCACCATTTTGGCCACACTGCACGCATTCATGAGTGACTGTGAAGGGGCTGCAGCTGTTGATTTGGGATTACAAGTTTGAGGGATTTGGTGAATTTGCAAATACAGAAATTATAAATTATGAGGATCAATTGTATATAGTGGGATGGGTATGTGTTTCAGTGTCCTTCCTTTGACAAAGTGGAGGTAGTATTAGATATGTGACATGTAGGGGTGTGTGTACATTTTATTTTATTTTTAAATTTTATTTATTATTATTATCATTTTTGTGACAGAGTCTTGCTCTTGTTGCCCAGGCTGGAGTGCAGTGGTGCGATCTCGGCTCACTGCAACCTCTGCCTCTGAGGTTCAAGCAATTCTCTTGCCTCAGCCTCCTGAGTACCTGGGATTACAGGCACCCGCCACCACGCCTAGCTAATTTTTGTGGTTTTAGTAGAGACAGAGTTTTGCCCTGTTGGCCATGCTGGTCTCGAACTCCTGACCTCAGGTGATCCACCCACCTCGGCCTCACAAAGTGCTGGGATTACAGGCATGAGCCACCGCACCTGGCCGTGTGTGTACATTTTAACATCCTTTCTTTGATGTGGTGGAGGGAGTATTAGGTATCAAGCATATAGGGGTATGTTTTGAGGGAGGGGATTGTGCTGGTGGGTGAAACCCAGAGACACCCCCCTCCTCGGCCACTGACCTTCCCCTCTCTGGACTGGCATAGAGAGTTGCACCAACAGCTCTTTGCCCCCCTGGGATGAAAACAGTGGAGCAAGCCTTGGCAGCGGCCCATGGGGCTATGCTCTCTGTCCTCTGCCAGCGCCCAGCTGCACTTGCGCCATCCCCTTCAGTTACAGAGGTCCTCCCTTGCTCTGCCTTGTGCTGACCAAAACCAGACTAGCCGCTCTCTGCCCGCGTGGAGACCAGAAGATGTGTTGTTGCAAACCCACAGAGGGACTCTGAAGGATGGAGTGTGGACATGGGCGCCGTGCCTGCCGGGCTTCCCTGCAGAAGGGCTCTTTCTTTTCTTTTTTGAGACAGAGTCTCATTCTGTTGCCCAGGCTGGAGTGCAGTGATATGATCTCGGGTCACTGCAACCTCCGCCTCCTGAGTTCAAGGGATTCTCCTGCCTCAGCCTCCTGAGTAGCTGAGATTACAGGTGCAGGCCACCATGGCTGGCTAATTTTTGTATTTTTAGTAGAGACGGGGTTTCACCATGTTTGTCAGGCTGGTCTCGAACTCTTGACCTCGTGATCTGCCCGCCTTGGCCTTCCAAAGTGCTGGAATTACAAGCATAAGCCGCTGCGCCCGGCCCAAAAGGGCTCTTTCTACTTACTCTACAGCTGGCTGGCGAGAGGAGGTCCCTGTAGTCCAGTCCGCAAGGACACCTTGACCTCTGCCTTGCATGCAACAAGTTGGAAAAAGGAGGCAAGGCATTGAACCAGCCATCTTTGGACTTTTGTCCCTTACTTCTCAGAACAGAATGTTCTTTTAGTGTCTTTACCCAGATGGAAATGTTGAAAGTCAGTGATAAGGGCTGGCTGTATTTTATGACTGCATTTGAAGCGGAGGGGATGAGATGTGTCTTCAGGGTCACTCATGAAGGTGGTGACTTTGGTTTAATTTGGAAAGAAAAAGACTAGTTGTAACATTTTTATTGATGACATTTAGAATGATTCTGATTTTAATAACTCGTATCTGTTTTCTCTAATTTGTGTGAGTTTGAAAGATTAATATATGTATGAAAGGTTAGCAATTATTTTTATGAGCCCTTCTGTTTGTACCAAATGATACTTGCTTTCTTGTTGTAGTCATGGCAGGAAGTTTCCTTTTAGAATTTAAATAAAAGGCAGTCAATTTAAAGAAAACCATGAAGTCTGTAAAGAAAACCATGAAGTCTGAGATTTGTAGATACCCCAAGTCATGCCTGACATTTAGGAAGTAGTGGCCCATGCTGAAATGTCACAGTCTAAACACATAATGTTACTGCTACAAGGGGAAAGAAATAGGATAGTTGGTTGTGCTTATACATTTAAAACCTTTTTTTTTTTTTTTTTTTTGAGTCGTACTCTCACTCTATTGCTCAGGCTGGAGTACAGTGGGTGTGATCCTCAGCCTCCTGGGTTCAAGCAATCCTACCGCCGTAGCCTCCCCAGTAGCTGGGATTACAAACATGCACCACCATGCCTGGCTAATTTTTGTATTTTTTTATAGAGATGGGGTTTCTCCATGTTGCTCAGGCTGGTTTCAAACTCTTGAGCTAAAGCAGTCCGCCAACCTCAGCCTATCAAAGTGCTGGGAATACAGGCGCCAGCCACGGTGCCTGGCCCTGCTTTTATTTTTGTCTAAACAGAATTTGCAGAAACTCTGGGGGAAGATAGTTGGAAGAGGCCCCGTGCGAGCAGGGAAAGGCTTCTGGTGAGAGCTGGAAAGGTGGACTGGGCCGGATGCTCTTCCTTCGCCCCAATTAAATCTCTCTGGCATTTAGCAAATGCCAAGGAAAAGCCTGTTGGCGGTGGTCCCCAAGGAAGAATCAGTTTGTAGTGTCAACAGTGCCTTGCTCCTAACATGGGCCTGGCAGGATCTCCCACATGCCGCAGGCAGTTTGCAGTGATGAGATAAAGTCAGGCTTGGGGCCGGTCTTGGTGGCTCACGCTTGTAATCCCAGCACTTTGGGAGGCCGAGGTGGGTGGCTCACTTAAGGTTAGGAGTTCAAGACCAACCTGACCAACATGGTGAAACCCTGTCTCTACTAAAAATATGCTGCGCCTGGCCGATATTTTGGGTTTGATGATTCCCTGTTATGGAGGCTGTCCTGGGTATTGTAGGATGTTTAGCAGCATCCCTGGCCTCTGCCCACTAGATGCCAGTGCCATCCCCTCCCCACCTTGTGACAATCAAGAACGTCTCCAGACATTGCCAGGTGTCCTCTGGGGGGTGAATGGCCCTCAGAGCCACTGGACTAAGGAAGCTGATATTCACTGAGTGGCCATAGTCCTTTTAAGGTGTCTCATCCTGTCTTTTTAAAAAAAAAAAAAACCGAAAACAAAACTCAAGACATCTGTTGGATGAGAGATTCATATAGTCTGGACTATTGTTCTTGCTATGAGGTCAGCTTTCTGATTTAGTAATTAAGGAAGCTTTGTGCTGTTAGAACATTTGGGAAATGTTGCAGACATGGATCCCCCACCCCTCCCCAAATTTACATGTTTGAAGCTGGAACCCCCAGCACCTCAGAATGTGACTGAATTTGGAGACGGGGCATTTAAAGAGGTGATCAATTTAAAATGAAGCTGTTAGGATGGGCCCTTTTCCATTCTGCCCGGTGACCTTATAGGAGGAGATTAAGACAGAAAGAGAGGCTGGGCACGGTGGCTCACACCTGTAATCCCAGAACTTTAGGAGGCTGAGGCAGGTGGATCACCTGAGGTCAGGAGTTCAAGACCAGCCTGGCCAACATAGTGATACCCCATCTTTACTAAAATTACAAAAATTAGCCGGGTGTGGTGGCGTGCACCTCTAATCTCAGCTACTAGGAAGGCCGAGGCAAGAGAATTGCTTTAACCCAGGAAGCGGAGGTTGCAGTGAGCCAAGATCACACCCCTGCACTTCAGCCTGGGCGACAGAGCGAGACTCCGTCTCAAAAAGAAAGAAAGAAAAAAAAAAAAAAAAAGACAGAGACACCAGAGAAAAGACCATGTGAGGACATAGGGGGAAGGTGGCCGTCTACAAGCCAAGGAGAGAGGCCTCAGGAGAAACCAACCCTGCTGACACCTTGTTCTTGGATTTCTGGCCTCCAGGACTGTGAGAAAATAAGTTTCTGTTGTTTAAGCCATCCAGTCTGTGATATTTTATTATGGCAGCCCAAGGAAACTAATGTAGGAAGCATCTCATTTATTGCCATCTTGGCATGTGTGGTATCTCTTAGTGTTATTAAGCTTTTATTTGAAATTAATGTCATGAATAGTGCAGCTATGAACTTTTTTTTTTTTTTTTTTTGAGATGGAGTCTCGCTCTGTCGCCCAGGCTGGAGTGCAGTGTCACGATCTCGGCTCACTGCAAGCTCCGCCTCCCAGGTTCACGCCATTCTCCTGCCTCAGCCTCCCGAGTAGCTGGGACTACAGGCGCCCGCCACCACGCCCGGTTAATTTTTTGTATTTTTCATAGAGACAGGTTTCACCGTGTTAGCCAGGATGGTCTCGATCTCGTGACCTGCCCACCTTGGCCTCCCAAAGTGCTGGGATTACAGGCGTGAGCCACCGTGCCCAGCCGCTATGAACATTCTTGAACACATCATTCAGTATGTATTATGTGGCTTTGCTGGGCCCTAGGGTATATTTGTGTTTAGCTTTAGAAGAAAATGATAATTTTCCAAAGCAATTGTACTAATTTATACTTTCACCAAGCTGGTCAGTTGTTCCATGTCCTCACCAACACTTGGTATTGTCCGTCACCTTTTGTTTCAGCCATTCTGATGGGAGTATAATGGTATTATAAGAATTTTTTTTTTTTAAATTGAGATAGAGTCTTGTTCTTTCACCCAGGCTGGAGTGCAGAGGCGCGATCTTGGCTCACTGCAACCTCGCCTCATGGGTTCAAGTGATTCTCCTGCCTCAGCCTCCTGAGTAGCTGGGATTACAGGCCCGTGGCACCACGCCGGCTAATTTTTGTATTTTTAGTGGAGGTGGGGTTTTACCATGTTGGTCAGGCTGGTCTCAAACTCCTGACCTTATGATCTGCCCGCCTTGGTCTCCCAAAGTGCTGGAATTACAGGCGTGAGCCACCATGCCCAGCCAATAAATTTATGTATTTATTACTTATTTTTTATGTTTTGAGATGGAGTCTCGCTCTTTTGCCCAGGCTGGAGTGCAGTGGTGCAGTCTTGGCTCACTGCAGCCTCCGGCTCCTGGGTTCAAGCAATTCTTCTGCCTCAGCCTCCTGAGTAGTTGGGGTTACAGGTGTGTGCCATCATACCTGGCTAATTTTTGTATTTTTTTTTTTTTAGTAGGGACGGGGTTTCACCATGTTGGACAGGCTGGTCTCAAACTCCTGATCTCGAGTGATCCACCTCGGCCTCCCAAAGTGCTGGGATTACAGGCATGGGCCACCATGCCTGGCTTATTTATTTATTTATTGAGACAGTGTCTTACTCTGTTGCCCAGGATGGAAAGCAGTGGTGCGATCTTGGCTCACTGCAACCTCCTCCTTCTGGGTTCAAGCAATTCTCATGCCTCAGCCTTCCAACTAGCTGGGATTGCAGGCGTGCACCACCATGCCCAGTGATTTTTTTTGTATTTTTAGTAGAGACAGGGTTTAGCCATGTTGGCCAGGCTGGTCTCAAACCCCTGACCTCAGGTGATTTGTCTGCTTTTGGCCTCTCAAAGTGCTGGGAATACAGGCCTGTGCCACCATGCCCAACCTGATAAATTCATTCTTCTTTTTTTTTTTGAGATGGAGTTTTGCTCTTGTTGCCCATGCTAGAGTACAATGGCGCAGTCTCAGCTCACCGTAACCTCTGCCTCTTGGGTTCAAGCGATTCTCCTGCTTCAGCCTCCCGCATAGCTGGGATTACAGGCGTGCACCACCAGGCCCAGCTACTTTTTTGTATTTTTAGTAGATATGGGGTTTCTCCATGTTGGTCAGGCTGGTCTTGAACTCCTGACTTCAGGTGAGCCACCTGTCTTGGCCTCCCAAAGTGCTGGGATTACAGGCGTGAGCCACCACGCCCAGCCTTGGCTTCCTTTTCTTTATCTGAGATTGAGTTTTAGACATATAGGTTAGCTGAGTCACAGGAACACTGAGCTTAAATTGTCATGTCAGGGTGGTCTATCCTCCTGTGAGGCTCCAGGCTCCAGGGCCTGGCCAGGCACACTCTTCTTGAATAGTTCATGTTATAAGGGGAACAGTGAAAAAGTCGAATCTTTGCTTTCCTCTAATTGAAAAATGAGTACATATCTATGTAAAAAAAATGAGAGAACAGGCCGGGCATGGTGGCTCGTGCCTGTAACCGAGCGCTTTGGGAGGCTGAGGTGGGTGGATCACCTGAGGTCAGGAGTTCGAGTCCAGCCTGTCCAACATGGTGAAAACCCGTCTCTACTAAAAAAAAAAAAAAAATACAAAAATTAGCTGGGCATGGTGGCATATGCCTGTAATCCCAGCTACTTGGGAGGCTGAGTCAGGAGTATTGCTTGAAACCCGGAGGCGGAGGTTGCAGTGAGTCAAGATCGCGCCACTCCACTCTAGCCTGGGTGACAGAGCGAGGCTCAGTCTCATTAAAAAAAAAAAAAAGAAAAAAAGAAAAGAAAAATGAGAGAACAGAGAAAACTGATAAAGGAAATGCTGGTATTATGTTATTTTTCCTTCAAAGACAATCACAATGAACACAAACCTTTTAGCAGATGATGTTTTCTTCCTGTTTGTTTCTGCGTGTACATTGTTTTATGAGTAGGAACCATGTAGCACATGGGTTTTGTTTTTTTTTTTTGTTTTTTGAGACAGAGTCTCGCTCTGTTGCCCAGGCTGGATTACAATGGCATGATTTCGGCTCACTGCAACCTCCGCCTTCCGAGTTCAAGTGATTCTCCTGCTTCCACCTCCCAAGTAGCTAGGACTACAGGCGCACACCACCACACCCAGCTATTTTTTGTGTTTTTAATAGAGACAGGGTTTTGCCATATGCAAATGACATTTTGAATGACAGCATAATATTTCCTTGAATAGACATCTCTAGTTTACTTAACCAGTGCCTTATATTCTCACAAGTTGATTTGTGTTTTATTTTCACTTTACAAGTAATGTTTTCTTTTTCTTTTCTTTCTTTCTTTTTTTTTTTTTTTGAGACAGAGTCTGGCTCTTGTTGCCCAGGCTGGAGTGCAATGGGGCCATCTTGGCTCACTGCAACCTCTGCCTCCGAGGTTCAAGTGATTGTTCTGCCTCAGCCTCCCAAGTAGCTGGGATTACAGGCGTGCATAACCACACCCAGCTATTTTTGTGTTTTTAGTAGAGACAAGGTTTGACCATGTGGGCCAGGCTGGCCTCGAACTCCCAGCCTCAGGTGATTCACCCACCTTGGCCTCCCAAACTGCTGGGATTATAGGCATGAGCCATTGTACCCCGCCACAAGTAATGTTTTCATTCTGAATCCTGGCCCTTCCTAAAGCAAACAAAGAGAAAGTAGAGAGAGGCACTGACTCCTGCCCTGGGCCTGAGAAGTCACCTAACTGGGATCGGATAAGCCTGACCAATAAAGAAACACTCAAAAATGCAGTTTTGTGTGTGATGCCACAGAAAACCAGTGCTTAAGAATCTTGGCCTTGTTTTTGGATGTTTCAGAGAATTGCCGGCTGTTTGAAAGGGCATCCAGATCTCTACACAGTCACAGAAAAGTTAACAGAGGTTTATAGCATGAAGACTAAAAATAGCTACTGTTGATTCATCCGTTCATTCACTCCATAAATATTTCCTGAGCACTTACTCTGTCTCTGGCAGTTTTAATATTAGGGATATAGTGGTCAACACGTGCAACAGAAATCGCTGACAGCGTGGGGCTTCCATTCTAGTGACACACAGTAGTTTTTCTTGTAAGAATTTTGTTAAACTCCATTGGTTTCTTGGGTGCCAGCATCACTGTCTTAGGTATTTTAAGTGGATTGTCTTAATGGCATCATCCAATACTGGGTACTGTCATTGTTCTGTTTTCCAGGAAACGGAGGCTTAGCAGGGTTAATTAACTAGCCCAGGGCCCCACAGCTCGTAAGCTGCTGTCTCTTGTCTCCCAAGTCTCAGCTCAGCTGTCTCTTTGGGACATCTTTCCAGACCATTCACTCTGTAGGAGCCCCCTACTGCTGAGTGGCATATATATTTTTTTTCTTGTTTTTCTTTTTTCCTACCTTGCCCCCCTGCAAAATGTAGGCTCTGTGAGAGCAGTGCCCTCGTTTGTCTTGTGAGAGTCCCAGTGCTTAGCACAAAGGCTGGCATCTAGTAGGTGCTCAGTAAATACTGGCTGCTTGATTAAATGAGCGAGTGAATAAAGAATAGGAGCGGCCGGGTGCGGTGGCTCACGCCTGTAATCCCAGCACTTTGGGAGGCTGAGGCGGGTGGATCACGAGCTCAGGAGATTGAGACCATCCTGGCTAACACGGTGAAACCCCGTGTCTACTAAAAATACAAAAAAATTGGCTGGGCGTGGTGGTGGACGCCTGTAGTCCCAGCTACTCAGGAGACTGAGGCAGGAGAATGGTGTGAACCCGGGAGGCGGAGCTTGCAGTGAGCGGAGATTGCGCCACTGCACTCCAGCCTGGGGGAGAGCGAGACTGTCTCAAAACAAAACAAAACAAAAACAAACAAACAAAGAATAGGAGCAACAGGGCATGGTGGCTCACGCCTGTATCCCAGCATTTTGAGAGGCGGAGGTGGGAGGATCTCTTAAGCCCAAGAGTTGGAGGCCAGCCTGGACAACATAGGGAGACTCCATCTCTACCAAGAAAAGTAAAAAATTAGCTGGGCATGGTATTGCATGTCTGTGGTCTCAGCTACTTGGGAGGCTGAAGTGGGAGGATCCCTTGAGTCCAGGGGTTTGAGGCTGCATTGAGCCATGATCGCGCCACTGCACTCCAGTGTGGGATGGAGTGTGACGCTGTCTCCAAAAAAAAAAAAAACCCGGAAACATTAAAAAATCTCAAAAGTTTTGCATTCCTAATTCATTGGGGGTATAAGTGGTGGCAGGGCCCACAATGGGCTTCGGTGAGGGTTGGAGCCTCCAATGTTGAGCATTGGAGCCAGAAGGAGGATAAACAATGGAATCCTTATCTGCACAGAAAAAGGGAATTCTTCCTTCCTGATACCCCTCCCTCCTTCCTTCTCTTCTTTATCCGCATGACCCATGGCTGCAAGGAAGGAGCCACGTCCAGCCTCCTGCCTCTTGTTGGACGTAGAGCTCTTAGACCCCATTGTGTGTTGCTCATGGACGCTCCCATAGCAGTGCCAGCCGCCATAGCAGGGTTGGAGGGAGGAGGCAGGTGGGCTTGGCAGTGCCAGTGGGGACCCTTGGTGTGTCTCTGCTGGGTTCCTGCCATTTGGATTCCTCCCTAGGTTGCCATCTAGACAATTCAGAGGTGGCTCTCAGATTCTACAACGAGATGAGATTGCCAGACTCTAGCTAAGAGGGTTGGGTCCGGAGTCAGCCTGGCTCACATCCTGGCTCTGCCCCTTATGGGCTGCAAGACCCTCTGAGGTGCAGTGTCCTTATCTACAAGAGGGCGAGGATAGAAGCCCCTGACTGTAGGACAGTTGGGAGGAGCAAGGCAAGTCATTCGCCTTGAGGGCTTTGCCACAGTGCTTGGCACACACTCAGCACTTACTCATGTTTTTGCTTATTGTTTTGGTGTCTTAGGAAATTGCCTCACTGGATTCTGTCCTGTTTTCTGGAATTTTGTGGGCTCGTGCTGTGTGGGGTTGCCAGCCAGGCTCTGTGGCCTAGGTCTGTGTTAGAACCTATGACCGAGTGTCTTGGGTAAACACAAATGCATGAGGTGAGGGAGGAGTGCTGGGCACTGGGGCATGTGAAAGGGCCCAGGAGAATGAGTCATCAGCCCACGCATAGTGACGGAGCACCTTTGTGTGCCAGGCCTGGGGGAGGTAAATGGTATCTGCTCTCTGACCTACAAGCTCATGGCAAGATCAGAGGCTGCAGACAGAGCTGTGTGCTGTTTGGGCAGCAGGGTGAGCTTTATTATTTTATTATTATTTTTATTTATTTTGGAGACAGAGTCTTGCTCTGTCACCCAGGCTGGAGTGCAAGTGGTACGATCTCGGCTCACTGCAACCTCCGCCTCCTGGGTTCAAGCAATTCTCCCGCCTCAGCCTCCCAAGTAGCTGGGATTATAGGTGCCCACCACTATGCCCAGCTAATTTTATTGGATTTTTTTTCTTTTTTTAAGTAGAGACAGGGTTTCACCATGTTGCCCAGGCTGGTCTCAAACTCCTGAGCTCAGACCATCTGCCTATCTCCCAAAGTGCTGGGATTACAGGATGAGCCATCGCACCCAGCCTATTTTATTTTTAAATTAGAAAAAAAGTGTACTGAGTCAGAGTCACATGGTTTAATACTTAAAAGGTACAGAGGTGTAGCCATTGCAAAGTCAGTTTCCCTCCCACTCTCTCTAGTCAGCTACCCTGTACCCTTCCCCAGGCAGCCAGTCTTACCATGTTCTTCTGTATTGTTCTAGAAATTTTTAAGCATTTATCAAAAAAACCATGCATCTTTATATAGATAAATAGACATAGATTTTTCTTTTTTATTCTATTATTAATATACCCTACACAGTACATGTATTGTTCACTTAACAGTACATTCTGGCCGGCAGTGGCTCAAGCCTGTAATCCCAGCACTTTGGGAGACCAAGGTGGGCGGATCACCTGGGGTCAGGAGTTTGAGACCAGCCTGGTCAACATGGTGAAACTGTCTCTACTACAAATACCAAACTTAGCCGGGCATGGTGGTGGGCACCTGTAATCCCAGCTACTCGGGAGGCTGAGGAGGCAGAAGAATCGCTTGAACCCAGGAGGTGGAGGTTGCAGTGAGCCGAGATCGCACCACTGCACTCCAGCCTGGGTGACAGAGTGAGACTCCGTCTCAAAAAAAAAAAAAAAAAAAAATTCTGAGCTCATTCCGTGTCAGTATATAACAACATTCTTCATTCCCTTTTTGAAATTATTAATTTATTTACTTATTTGAGATGTGGGGGCCATGTTGCCTAGGCTGTCTCAAACTCCTGGGTTCAAGTGATTCTCCTGCCTCAGCGTCCCAAATAGCTGGGAATACAGGCACACACCATTGCACCTGGCCTTTGATCATTATTTTAATGCCTTTGTAGTATTAAATTGAACAGTACCGTAGTTTGTTTAGCCGATCTACCACTGATGGTCATTTAGATTATTTCTCGATTTCATTTATCTGTCTGTCTGTCTGTCTGTCTATCTATCTATCTATCTATCTATCTTTAGAGGTGCTGTCACCCAGGCTGGTCTTGAACTCCTGGCCTCAAGTGAACCTGGGCCTCCAAAGTGCTGGGATTATAGGCGTGAGCCACTGAGCTTGGTTAGTTATATTTATTTTTTCTGATGGTTTACTATTACTAGAAATGTCACACAAGTCCTTGTGCCCATGTTAGACTGTACGGAATATCTGGAAGGGGAATGGCTGAAGTGAAGGTACATTTGTAATTTTGATAGCATCATCAAAATGTCCTCCCTGAGGTTATGCCATCTTAGATCCTTGCTGGCAGTGACAGCGCCTGTTTGTCCATCCTTGCCATTATTAAGATTTTTGACTTTGGTCGTAAAAAAATGATATATTGGTGTGGTTTTAGTTTTGTATAATATTTAAAAATTGAATCAGTTGCCAACATTTTATAACTGAATATTTGCTCTTCAGAATGTCTTTGACTTGAAGAATCAGATGGTCTAGGCTTATGTAGGAACTGGACTGGAGGTGTGCCCCATCCCACTGGACTCTGTGTTTATTTTCATTCATTATTTTTTCTCCTCCTCCTCCCTCCTCCCTCTTCCCTCCTCTCTTCTTTCTTTCCTCCTCCACCTCCTTCTTTCTTCTTTTCTTCTTCTTCCATTTTTTAAAAATAAATGGGGATGGGATCTCACTATGTAGCCCAAGCTGGTCTCGCACTTCTGGCTGTAAGTGATCTTCCTGCCTCAGTCTTTCAAAGTGTTGGGATTACAGGCATGAGCCACTGCACCTGGCCTATGTATTTTTTTATGTGGCTTGCTGGGCCCCTGTAGGTTTGAGTTTGCCAGTCCTGGTCTAGAGAGAAACAGACCAGTAAAGTCTAAGAGAGCTCAGAACTACCTCCTCTCTTTGTGAAGAGCACAGAGTTGGGTTTGGAAGGATAGATAGAAGATAAAGGGACAGGCTTGCAGGAGGATGTCTGAAATGGAATGGTGGGGGGAGATGAGAGCATAGGGTTCCGGGGCATGCCTGCCTTGCTGCAGGAGGGTAGGTTGGTAATGGGACAGCAGAGATGAAAAGGTGAGGAGGTGAGAGCCTCGGACTTGAGTCTGATAGCTGTAGGATCATTGTGGGAGCGGGTCGACAGGCGAGTCATACTTCTATAAGAGGAGTCAGGCCTGCTGAGCAGCAGAATGCCCACAGGGAAAGACTTAGGGCTGGAGAAACAGGGAAAGGCGACAGTCCCACCATGCCTGACTGCCCATCTGCTGGAAGCACCCGTGGTAACAGTCATGGGGCGGAGGAGGTGTTTGTTCCTCAGTGCTTTTTCCTAGGCTTATATTAACACATATTTTGGTATTAAAATACAAAATAATGAATTACGTATTTCTTGCCTTCTTTTTTTCTTCCCACTTAACCACCTGGATCTTGCCCTGGAGTGTATATGTCTCTACTTCCTTCTTGCAATTGGTACAAATCCATTGCACAGGGGGTGCCTCTGTCATTTCCGGAGCGTTGCCCTCTCTATTGCCGCTGTGAACATCCTCGTGCATCTCCCATAGGACCAGTATTTGTGTAAGATCGCACCCTACCTCCCTCTGGCAGGACTTGCTGGGTCAGAGGACCTGAGCTTTACATTTAAAGAGAAGCTGCCACATTGACTTGGCTTTTCTCATGAGGTGGTTGATATATTCCCATTTCTCCTCCAGACAGTAGCATTTCTGTGGCAGGGATGTGTTCAGACTTCAGACTTCGCTTCTTTCTTTGCATCCTTCCTGACTTAGGTTTTGTATTCTCCTAGTTAAAAAGGAAAACAAACAAACAAACAAAAAAACCCCAGACCTTAGATGTATTTAGAAGGAAGAGCAAAAGTTTCCCTTCATACCTTTCCTTCCACTCGTTTTTCTTTTCTCTTTTTTTTTGAGATGGAGTCTTGCTCTGTTGCCCAGGCTGGAGTGCAATGGCACTACCTCGGCTCACTGCAACCTCCGCCTCCTGGGTTCAAGCCATTCTCCTGCCTCAGCCTCTGGAGTAGCTGGGATTACAGGCACGCGCCACCATGCCCGACTGATTTTTGTTTTTGTTTTTTGAGATGGAATCCTGCTCTGTTGCCCAGGCTGGAGTGCAGTGGCGCGATCTCGGCTCACTGCAACCTCCGCCTTCCGGGTTCAAGCAATTCTCCTCCCTCAGCCTTCTGAGTAGCTGGGACTACAGGTGCCCGCCACCATGCCTGGCCCATTTTTTGTATTTTTAGTAGAGACGAGGTTTCGCTGTGTTAGCCGGGATGGTTTCGATCTGACCTCGTGATCAGCCTGTCTCAGCCTCCCAAAGTGTTGGGATTACAGGCGTGAGCCACCGTGCCCGACCCTGACTGATTTTTGTATTTGTAGTAGAGACAGGGTTTAGCTATGTTGGCCAGGCTGGTCCTGAACTCCTGACCTCAGGTGATCTGCCTGCCTCAGCTTCCCAAAGTTCTGGGATTACAGGCATGAGCCACCGTGCCCAGCCTCCTTCCACTCCTAACAGCTGCTGTCCATAATGGTACCACATGGCTATTTCAATCAATTAAGTGAATGAAATAAAAAATTTTAAAAACTTTTATTTTAGGTTCAGGGGTACATGTAAAGATTTGTTACATCAGTAAACTCATGTCATGGGGGTTTGCTGTACCCAGGTATTAAGCCCAGTGCCCAATAGTTATCTTTTCTGCTCTTCTCCCTCCTCCCACCCTCTATCTGCAGATAGACCCCAGTGTCTCCTCTTCCCTTCTTTGTGCCTGTAAGTTCTTATAACTTAGCTCCTACTTATAAGTGAGAACATGTGGTATTTGGCTTTTTTTTACTGTGTTAATGTGCTAAGGATAATAGCCTCCAGCTCCATCCATGTCCTGCAAAAGACACAATCTTGTTCTTTTTTATGGGTGTGTAGTATTCCATGTGCATATGTACTACATTTTCTTTATCCAGTCTGTCTTTGATGGGCATTTAGGTTGATTCCATGTCTTTGCTTTGTGAATAGTGCTGTAGTGAACATTTGTGTGCATGTGTCTTTATGGTAGAATGATGTATATTCCTTTGGATATTGAAATAAACTTTAAATGTCACAGTTTGGGTACTCAGCAGCCACATGTGGCCGGTGGCTACTGTGCTGGATGGTGCAGTATAGAATGGTTCCATCATCACAGAAACCTATTGGGCAGAGCTGCTTCAGAGCAGGGCTCTCCATCGCAGGACTATTGACATTTGGGACCAGATTACCCTCTCTGGTAGGGGTCTCCTGGGCATTGTAGGATGTTTAGCAGCATCCCTGGCTTCTACCCACTACGTGCCAGTAGTACCCTACTTCCCTGCAGTTGTGACAATCAACACATCCCTAGACATTGCCAAGTATCTGCAGGGGGCAAAATCACCCCACTCTGCTATTGAGAACCACTGCTGTTGACTGATTCATACTGCTTTTAATTTTTTTCCTTTTTTTGAGACAGACTCTCACTCTGGCTGGAGTGCAGTGGCAGAATATTGGCTAACTACAACTTCCTCCTCCTGGGTTCAAGTGATTCTCCTGCCTCAGTCTCCCCAATAGCTGGGACTACAGGCACCCGCCACCGTGCCCGGCTAATTTTTTTTTTTTTTTTTTTGATGGAGTCTCGCTCTGTCACCCAGGCTGGAGTGCAGTGGCACAATCTTGGCTCACTGCAGCCTCTGCCTCTCGGGTTCAAGCAGTTCTCCTGCCTCAGCCTCCCGAGTAGCTGGGACTACAGCCACACCCGGCTAATTTTTGTATTTTTAGTAGAGACGTCGGGGTTTCACCATGTTGGCCAGAATGGTCTTGATTTCCTGACCTCTTGATCCACCTGCCTTGGCCTCCCAAAGTGCTGGGATTACAGGTGTGAGCCACCGCACCTGGCCCATGCCCAGCTAATTTTTGTATTTTTAGTAGAGACAAGGTTTCATCATGTTGGCCAGGCTGGTCTTGAACTCCTGACCTCAAGTGATTCTCCTGCCTTGGCCTCCCAAAGTACTGGGATTACAGGCATGAGCCACCATATCTGGCTACTTTTAATTTTTCTTTATGTTATTCTTGGGTCTGCCCAGCGTCAACGCTGAGACTGTTCTTTCCTGGACCCTGTAACTTCCTGGAAGGCTGGTGTGTCATGCAGACAATTCCACAAATATTTGCGCAGTGCTTACTGATTATAGGGGAACTCCCAGCAGAGATGATGGTTTCTGTGGAGGCCAACTCCTTGTTACATTAGTTACCTTTTTCAGAAACATTGTTCCCTTGGCTCTGCTCCTCTAATATTTGCTTTTCCCTTGCATTTCAGCCAGATTGTATGAAACCATTGCACATCTGGTTAGCAGACTATCTGCTGTTAAAACCTTTATTTGTCTTAGAGTCAAATCCTAAGAAAATCCATTTTGGTTTTCCTTTATATAAATGGTCTAGGCTGGGTGAGGCTCATGCTTGTAATCCACTTTGGGAGACTGAGGCGGGTGTATCACCTGAGGTCAGGAGTTTGAAACCAGCCTGGCCAACATGGTGAAACCCCATCTCTACTAAAAATACAAAAATTAGCTGGCTGTGGTGGTGCAGGCCTGTAGTCCCAGCTACTCAGGAGGCTGAGGTGGGAGGATCACTTGAGCCTGGGAGGTGGAGGTTACAGTGAACCGAGATTGGGCTACTGCATTCCAGCCTGGGTGACAGAGTGAGACCCTGTCTCTAAATAAATAAATAAATAAATAATAAATGGTCTAAGCAGGAAGAAGTGTAAACTAAGTTATTTCTAAACTTACACTTTAACCTAGTTGAATGGCTGTTGTTATCAATGGGTGAGAAAGTTATTTCGTATTTTCCTTCTTTATCTGGAAAAATAGCTTAAGAGAAATAACTTTTTTTTTTTTTTTTTTTTTTTGAGATGGAGTCTTACTCTGTCACCAAGGCTGGAGTACAGTGCCAGAATCTCGGCTCACTGCAACCTCCACCTCCGGGGTTCAAGCGATTCTTCTGTTTCAGCTTCCTGAGTAGCTGAGACTACAGGTGTTTGCCACCGCGTCCGGCTAATTTTTGTATTTTTAGTAGAAACGGGGTTTCACCGTGTTGGCCAGGATGGTCTCGATCTCTTGACCTCGTGATCCACTCGCCTCAGCCTCCCAAAGTGCTGGGATTACAGGTGTGAGCCACCGTGCCCAGCCTAATTTCTTACTCTTAAAGGATTTGGGCTGGGTGTGGTGGCTCACGCCTGTAATCTCAGCACTTTGGGAGGCCGAGGCGGGTGAATCACGAGGTCAGTAGTTCAAGACCAGCCTGACCAATATGGTGAAACCCCGTCTCTACTAAAAATACAAAAATTAGCCTGGCGTAGTGGTGCACGCCTGTAATCCCAGCTACTCGGGAGGTTGAGAGAGTAGAATCGCTTGAATCTGGGAGGCAGAGGTTGCGGTGAGCCGAGATCCCACCACTGCACTCCAGCCTGGGCGACAGAGTGAGACTCTGTCTCAAAAAAAAAAAAAAAAAAAATCAGATTCGGTCTTGCAGCCCATCTCCCCCACCTGTCTGGAATGTGGGATGGAAGTTTATTTGTCATGGCAGTGTCAGACGGTCCAGTTTCAGTTTGGTGTTAAGGAACAACAGCAGCACCCACAACACCAAGGTGACAGCTGCCACAACACAGCTTCGGGCCACTGCTCCTCTGGAACCCTGGGGCACCAGGGAGCTGAAGTCCATGCATGCGACATGCAGGGTATGGCTGCAGCTTCCCCAGGAAGAGAGAGCTGCATGTATAAATCCACTCCTCAGTAGGGAGGCTGGCTGTCCCTTCTCTTGTTTGGACAGATGTGGGGGAATTTGGTCACTTGTAGTAAATTTGCCACCAAGCTCAAGGTTTCTACTGCGGGACAACAGTTCCAAAATGTTGGGCAGGCAATGTTTCTGGGTGCTGCAGTGACAGATTTAAGGAATTCATGGGCAGGAACTCAATCACATTGAGACATTTAGCAAGACGCTTATTTATTTTTCAGTTTCCCTTCAATATTTACAGCCCTGTCAGGGCCCACTTTTTAACACCAAACACTTGCTAACTTCTCAGCAATAAAGAAAGGAGGGGCCAGGTGTGGTGGCTTATGCCTATAATCCCAGCACTTTGGGAGGCCGAGGCGGGTGGATCACTTTAGGTCAGGTGTTTGAGACCAGCCTGGCCAACATGGTGAAACCCCGTCTCTACTAAAAATACAAAAGTTAGCCGGGCATGGTGGTGCACACCTGTAATCCCAGCTGCTTGGGTGGCTGAGGCACAAGAATTGCTTGAACCCAGGAGGCGGAGGTTGCAGTGAGCTGAGATCCCGCCACTGCACTCCAGCCTGGGCGACAGAGCAAGACTCCATCTCGAAAAAAAAAGGAAAGGAGGAGGAGCAGCAGCAGGGTAGGCTTCTGGCTCAGAGGCACTGCCAGCTGCAGCAGCCAGCTGGAGTGGAGTAACACACTTTGCTTTTCATTGTTCTGGTTTTATTATTTATCTTCTATTTATGGCAAGTGATACTGGTTTCTAGTTATGGTAATGGCATGAGGTTATCTTTTTTTTTTTTTTTTTTTTGAGACAGTGTCTTGCTCTGTCCCCTAGACTGGAGTACAGCGGCATGATCAGGGCTCACTGCAGCCTCGACTTCCTGGGCTCAAGCAATCCTCCGTCCTTAGCCCCCCAAGTAGCTGAGACTATAGGCATGTCCACTGTGCCTGGCTAATTATTTTTGAATTTTAGTAGAGATGAAGTCTCACCGTGTTGCTCGGGCTGGTCTCCAACTCCTGAACTCAAGCGATCTTCCCGCCTCAGCCTCTCAAAGTGTTGGGATGACAGGTGTGAGCCATGCCTGGCCAGAGGCTATCATTTAAAATACATTTATGTAAATGGGGTGAATCCATTTTAAACAAATAGTTTATATATAAAACCTAGAGCAGGAGTTCTCAACTGGGCACAAGTGGCGTTTTGGGCTGGATACTTCTCTGTTGTGGAGGTTGTCTGTGCATTGTAAGGTGTCTCGCAGCATCCCTGGCTGCCTCCGTCCACTAGATGAGAGTAGCATCTTGGAGTTGTGACAGCCAACAATGTCTCCAGATATTGCCAGATACCCACCCTGGGGGTGCAAAATTGCCTGTAGTTGAGAACCACTGACGTAAAGTGATCAAATTAAGACAAAATTGTGTAGGTAGAAGCTAGAGGTATTTGGAGATCATAGAAATCCCATGTGTGTATGAAAATGGCTGAAGTTTGGGAAACTCTGTTCAGGCAAGTTTCCCTCCATTGTGAGGCCCACTTACTTTTTTTTTTTTTTTTTTTTTTTTGAGACGGAGTTTTGCTCTTGTTGTCCAGGCTAGGGTGCAATGTTGTGATCTTGGCTCACTGCAACCTCAGCCTCCCAGGTTCAAGTGATTCTCCTGCCTCAGCCTCCCGAGTAGCTGGGATTACAGGCATGCGCCACCATGCCTGGCTAATTTTGTATTTTTAGTAGAGACGGGGTTTCTCCATGTTGGTCAGATGGTCTCGATCTCCTGACCTCGTGATCCGCCTGCCTCGGCCTCTCAAAGTGCTGGGATTACAGGCGTGAGCCACCGTGCCTGGCCTGTGAGGTCCACTTACTAATGTTCATGTGTGCGTCCTTTGCCATTGACATCAGTTCAAGAGTAAGCTGGAAGGAGGTGTCTTGAAAGGGATGCTCTCCAGCAGTGCTGCCCAGTAGAACTCTCAGCCGTGATGGAATGTTCTGTGTCTGCACAGTCTAGTCCGTAGTTAGTAGTCACACGTAGCTATGGAGCACTCAGTGTGGCCAGGGAAAAGGAGGACTTAAATTATTTTAATTAATTGAAACTTAAAATAGCCACATGTGGTGGAAGCCGCCAAGGTGGACAGCACAACTGTAAAGAAGTCAGAGTAGTGAGGACAGGATGATAAAATGCAGGCTTTAAGGTGTAGACTGTACTCTTTAAACATTAGAATTGGGGCCGGGTATTGTGGCTCACATCAGTAATCCCAGCACTTTGAGAGGCTGAGCTGGGAGGATTGCTTGAGCCCAGGAGTTGGAGACCAGCCTGGGCAACATAGTGAGACTGTCTCTACTAAAAATAAAAACAAAAATTATCCGGGCGTGGTGGTGTACACCTGTAGTCCCAGCCACATGGGAGGCTGAGGCAAGAGGATCACTTGAGCCTGGGGAGAAGGAGGCTGCACTGAGCCATGATGGTGCCACCACAGTCCTGCCTGGGTGACAGAATGAGACCTTGTCTCAAAAGACAAAAACAACAACACAAAACCCATTAGAATTGAAGACACATAAAACCAACAGGAATGTGTCTTTACACATGGCCCAGCCGTGTGGCAGACAGAAATCTTTTTATTTATTTATTTTTTTGAGACAGGGTTTTGCTCTTGGTGCCCAGACTGGAGTGCAATGGTGCAATCTGGGCTCACTGCAACCTCCGCCTCCTGGGTTCAAGCAATTCTCCTGCCTTAGCCTCCAGGGTAGCTGGGATTACAGGTGCCCACCACCACGCCTGGCTAATTTTTTTTTTTTTTTGAGATGGAGTCTCACTCTTGTTGCCCATGCTGGAGTACAGTGGCATGATCTCGGCTCACCACAACCTCTATCTCCTGGGTTCAAGCAGTTCTCCTGCCTCAGCCTTCCAAGTAGCTTGAATTACAGGCATGCGCCACCACACCCATCTAATTTTGTATTTTTAGTAGAGATGGGGTTTCCTCATGTTGGTTAGGCTGGTCTTGAACTCCCGACCTCAGGTGATCCATCCGCCTTGGCCTCCCAAAGTGCTGGGATTACAGGCATGAGCCACCGTGCCCAGCCTAATTTTTTTGTATTTTTTGTAGAGACGGGGTTTCACTATGTTGGTCAGGCTGGTCTTGAACTCCTGACCTCAGGTAATCCACCCGCCTTGACCTCCCAAAGTGCTGGGAATACGGGGGGTGAGCCACCGCGCCTGGCCTGCCAGACAGGAATCTTAAAAGATTTTAGGTAGTGGCTAACAGACTCCCAACTAAAATTGGTTTGAGTTGGCTGGGGCGTGGTGGCTCATACCTGTAACCCCAGCACTTTGGGAGGCTGAGGCGGGCAGATTGCTTGAGCCCAGGAGTTTGAGACCAGCCTGGGCTGTGTAGGGAGACCCCCGACTCTACAAAAAATTATAAAATATGCCAGGTGTGGTGGTGCATGCCTGTAGTCCCAGCTACTCGGGAGGCTGAGGTGGGAGGATTGCTTGAGTCCAGGAGGTTGAGGCTCCAGAGAGCTATGGTCTCGCCACTGCACTGCAGCCTGGGTGACAGAGTGAGACCCTGTCTCTAAATAAATAAATAACGATGAAACAAAGTAAACTGGCTTGAGCAAAGTAAAATACAACAAAAGCTATTTTATTGCCTCTGAGACTGAAAGTCCAGGGATGGGTGAATCTTTGCAGTCTCTCAAGGCTATCGGGAACTTCTTGTCTCTGCTGTCCTCCTTGGGGGCTTCACTTTCAGGCCGACTAGTCCCTAAATGGGAACAGGGCGTCTGTCCCTTGCCCGGGCATGTTTTCTGCTACCTTAGCAACCCCAGGGAGAAGAGCATGTCTTTCCAAGTATTTCTAGCAAAATCCCAGCTAGGGGTCTCACTGTCCCTTCTCAAGCCTGTCACCATGTCCGGAACATCCAGGGCTCTCCCTGGCTAAGCCTGGAGCTTGCGCTCATCATGCCTGAAATTCAGAGATGGGATTGGGCTCAGCTAAACCCCGTGGAAAGTAGATGGAGGAAATTGACTTTTAAAACCATGATTAAAGAGTAAGTGTAGGTGAGGCCAGGAGATCGAGACCATCCTGGCTAACAAGGTAGAACCCTGTCTCTACTAAAAAAAATACAAAAAATTAGCCGGGCATGGTGGCGGGTGCCTGTAGTCCCAGTTACTCAGGAGGCTGAGGGAGGAGAATGGCGTGAACCTGGGAGGCGGAGCTTGCAGTGAGCCGAGATTGTGCCACTGCACTCTAGCATGGGTGACAGAGCAAGACTCCATCTCAAAAAAAAAAAAAAAGAGTATGTGTAGGATAGAAGAAAACTCTATGGCAGCCTAGGATTGAGGGAGTAGACCTAAGAAAGGACGTACTTGGAAAGGGCCCTTCTCTGGGGCCAGGGTTCAGACCTGGTTGGGGACAATGGGGTCCAGGCTATTGGATGGCAAGAAAGTTGGCGGGCTTGCAGGGCCAGAGCTGGTTTGCACCCATGGGGAAAGGGGGAAGCAACCTTCCAAGTGCAGGTGGGGCTGGTGAATCATAGCTGGTGGTTCACATGCGTCCCTCCAGAGTGTTGCTCTGTCACCCAGGATGGAGTACAATGGTGTGATCTCAGTTCACTGCAACCTCCGCCTCCCAGGTTCAAGCGATTCTCTTGTCTCAGCCTCCCTCAGCCTCCCGAATAGGTGGGACTCAGGCCTACAGGCACCTGCCACCACGCCTGGTTAATTTTTGTAGTTTTAGTGGAGGCGGGGTTTCTCCGTGTTGGCCAGGCTGGTCTCGAACTCCTGACCTCAAGTGATCCACCTGCTTTGGCCTCCCAAAGTGCTGGGATTACAGGCGTGAGCCACCGCGCCCAGCCTTCCTCCAGCATTCTCTACTGAGAAAGCTTAACACTGGAGCACTGTAAAGGAGAGAGACATGCACTTTATTTTTTATTTGTTTTTATTTTATTTTATTTATTTATTTATTTTTTTGAGACAGAGTCTTGCTCTGTCGCCCAGACTGTAGTGCAGTGGTGTGATCTCTGCTCACTGCAGCCTCCGCCTCCCAGGTTCAGGAGATTCTCCTGCCTCAGTCCTCCCGAGTAGCTGGGACTACAGGTGTGTCATGCGCCACCATGCCCAGCTAACTTTTGTATTTTTAGTAGAGACAGGGTTTCACCACGTTGGCAAGGCTGGTCGTGAACTCCTGACCTCAGGTGATCTGCTCGCCTCAGCCTCCCAAAGTACTGGGATTACAGGCGTGAGTCACCGCACCCGGCCGAGAGGCATACACTTTCGATGGAGCTTGTGCTGCCCTACTTGCCCCAATCTATATGCAGTTCAATTTGCTTACTTTTTAAAAAAATTTTTAGGCCAGGCACCATGGCTTGCGCCTGTAATCCTGGTACTTTGGGAGGTCACGGGTGGGTGGATCACCTGAGGTCAGGAATTTGAGACCAGCCTGACCAACATGGTGAAACCCTGTCTGTACTAAAAATACAAAAAATTAGCCGGGCGTGGTGTTGGGTGCCTATAATCCCAGTTACTTGGGAGGCTGAGGCAGAAGAATCGCTTGAACCCAGGAAGTGGAGGTTGCAGTGAGCCAAGATCACACCACTGCACTCCAGCCTGGGCAGCAGAGAGAGACTCTGTCTCAAAAAAAAAAAAAAAAAAATGTTTTAGAGGCTGAGTCTTGCTATGTTGCCCAAGTTGGATTCGAAATCCTGGGCTCAAGTGATCCTCTCACTTCAGTCTCCTAAGAATCTGGGATTATAGATACTTAGGATATAGAGTATAGCATATAGATAGCATATAGATCTGCGCCACCACACCTGGCTCTTTCGCTTACTTATTTTACCTGCCTGTCCCGTGGAGGTGTTTGGTTTTGTATCCCCTAGTATGAGTCCTTGAAGCATACAAGTTCAAAAGTTTAGGACCACAGTACCTCTGCTTAGTTTTTTGCTTAGTTAATATCATCTTTAAAATCAATATTGAAAAGTATAATACATGTTCATAAGAAATTAAAATATGCAGAAGTGTGTACAGCAAAAAGTACAAGTCAAGTGACTTCATTCATCCAACAATTCTCTTTTTTCACTCTCCAGCAATAATACTGTGAGTAGTATCTTTTGTATTCTTTTTCTGTGAATACGCTTCTTAGTCCAACTGGGGTTACTTACTTTTGGTAAGGCTGAATGTATATATATTGGGCCCCACATGTGTGCAAAGAGTGACATGGTAGATTAGTAATCTGTGTAATTAGCAAAGGCAATAATTCATAAGGGAGAGAGGCATAAAGGAAATCTGTCCATTGTGGCAGAGCAGGTATTCAAGGGTGATGTTGGCACTGAGAGGGAGTAAATTGATAAGTGGCTCAAAGGTGAATGGGTACGGGGCAAGAGAGCTCCTGCATGGACCAAACAGTCACTCTTGATGGTCCCCAAAGACCCTTCCAATTTATGAACTGAGATACTGGGAAAAAAAGTATTGCTGTGAAAGAATTGTGCAGGTGAGGCTGTTCATGGTAGTGCAGGATGCAGAGAGCTCTTAGCCCAGTGTCTGGATCAGACAGGCCTGGGCTCCATTCCTGCTTCCACCCCTTAGTAGGAGAGAGAGCAGATGTACCGGATGATTTTGGGCAGGTCACTGAGTCCTCTGGGGCTCACTTTATCCACTGTAACAATGGGAATGGTGCTAGTACCTTGTAGGATTGTTGTGAACATTAAATGAGACAGTGCATTTCTTTTTCATTTTTGACATTTTAGAGATTGTGCATTTCTACATCTATAACATATCGAGAGTCTGTACCCTAGTACCCTACTCCTCACTCCCCCAGTGCCACCCCCCTTAGTCTGGACTGCTCTATAGTCTTCCCTGGATGATGGCACCAGCCTCATAAATAATTCCTGTTTCTGCTTTTTTTGTTGTTGTTAATATAACAGTTTCATTGAGACATAACTCACATACCTTACTATTCACCTATTTAAAGTGTACAATTCAGCAAGTTTTAGTGTATTTGTAGAGTTGTGTAACTATCACTACCATGTGAGAACATTTCATTCCCATAAAAAGAAACCCTATACCCATTATCTGCTTCAGCTCTTGCTCACTGCAGTGTTTTCTCTGACCAGTGGCCTGGGGGACCTTTTAAAACTACAAATGAGATCATGCCACTCTCCTGCTTATAACCTTCAAATGATCCCCACTGTGTATGAAGTAACATCTAGACTCCTTGCCCTGGTGACAAAGCCCTGTGTTGTCCGCCCCCCATCTCCTCCTTCCTTGTCTTTTATCTTCTCCCCTTGATGGGTGCATTTCTGCCGCAGCCAGTCTTTGCATGCTTCGCGAGTGCCAGGCTGCCTCCCACCTCCGGATCTTTGCCTTTGCAGTTCTATCTGCCTGGATTGCACTTCTTTGTATGGGTGCATGGCAGCTACTTCTTGGCACTCAGCTAAACTGTCCCCTCACCTCCCTGGCCACCCACTCCTGGAGCCACACCCCTTCCCCATTCACTCTCTGGCCCCTGGCCTTATTTTCTTTGGAAGTTGTTTACTGTCTCCCTCCACTAGGCTACAAGGTCCATGGGAGGAGGACCTTGTCTGTCCTGTTTGCTACTGAATGCCCGGTGCCTAGGCGAGGGCTGGCCACTGTGCAGGCACTCAGGGCACACTTTGGGAATGGAGGAGTGACAAAAAGGAAGCTGCTATTACTTGCTGTGTTGTTGTTACTAAGTGTTCAGTATATGTTGACTTGAAATACTATTGACTTGAAAGTCAAATAAGTCCTGTATTAAAAGGTGTAAGTTATATTCAGTGCAGGTGAAAACTGAATGAATGTGGTAACAATCAAATTGGTTAAATGAGATGGGCTTTTGGCTCAGGTAACACAAAGTTCTTATTTTATCCTGTGCCAAACACTGCAGTTTTGCAATGAGATTGTGAGGAAGGAGAAGGCAAGGATTCTGTTCCAATGTTTGGTCCCAAAGGACCTACAATAGTACTTTGTACCAGGTAAGCACTTAATAAAAGAATGCTTACTATTATGAATTTAGCTGCAGAAACATTTAGTCCCATAGACAATATGTGTAGAATGTAAAAAATGCAAATCTTACTAAAATAATATACAGGAAAAGTTCTCCCTACTCCTTCCTCCTGAAAGGGAGCCAGTGTTATTAGCTCGTCATGGAGATTGTCTGTGCTCATGCAAGCATCTCCCTGCATGTATGTCCTCTTGCTTTCGTGCAAAGAATAGCATCCTGCACACACCTTTTAGCCCCTTGCTTTTCGGTTTTGTGTATTTTGCAGATTGGGTCATTTTGTGCACACAGGTCTATTTTATTCTTTTTTTTGTTTGTTTCCCCCTGCCTCAGGCTTATTTGTACAAATAGCACAGGAAGATACCAACCCCATGCAGACGGCAGCCCAGAGGTCATACCAATCCTTCTGTCCTCATATCTGCAGACGGAGATCTCTACTCTGAAGCCTTTTAGGGGCCTGGGCACTTTTGAGAGCCTGAGCTGGAACTGAAGCTGGAGCTGTAGTCTGGGCCTTGGTTTGATTCTTGGCCTTTGGCCAGCACAGCCTAAGACCTTAGCAGTGCCGGCATGAGCATGCGTCCCAAGTTTGGAGTGGGCAGTGTAGGCAAGTTGATGAATTTTGCTGCCGACACCCTTTGAGATCTTGGGCTCTACCTCTTTGGACTTTACAAGGATCTTGATAGCCTCGACGTGTGCACTCATGGCCTTGGTGGTGTTGGCCTGCATCTTCTTCATGCACTTCTTCTTGTACTTCTTGGCAAAGTGCATGTTCCTCAGGAACTTGGGGTTCACCCACTTAAGAAAGTCGTATCTTTGTGACTGGGATTTCTTTTTTTTTTTTTTTAATTTCTTCTAAAAAAAATACCAAAATGGGATACACGTGGACTGGGATTTCTTGATGCCATTTCTGTTCCATTTTCGGGACTGGTTGTGTGTGGTTGTATGTGGACTTGGACATGTCTGCACTGGAACCCACAGCTCCCGAAGTGCCTGGAACCGGAAGAGGACCTTATGCTTTAGAAGGGGTTAGGAATTTCATTTATGGCTTATCCCTGTTTATTTAACCAGTCTTCCTTTGATGGACAGTGTTACGGTCTGAATGTATCCATTCCCCCTAAATGTGATAGTTGTATAAAGTGGGGCATTTAGGAGGTGATTGGGTCGTGAAGGCAGAATCCTCATGGATTCCCTTATAAAAGAGGCAGGAGGGGCTGAGTGCAGTGGCTCACACCTGTAATCCCAACACTTTGGAAGATGAGGTGGGCAGATCACTTGAGCCCAGGAATTTGAGACCAGCCTGGGCTACATGGTGAAACCCCGTCTCTACAAAAAAAAAAAATACAAAAATTAGCCAGGTGTGATTGTGACTTGCCTATAGTCCCAGCTACTTGGGAGGCTGAGAGGTGGGAGGATTGGTTGAACTTGGAAGGTTGAGGCTGCAACAAGCTGAGATCATGCTGCTACACTCCATCCTGGGCAACAGAGTGAGACCCCATCTCAAGAAAAAAAAAAGGCAGGAGGGGTCAGGCATGGTGGCACAACTTGTAACCCCAGCACTTTGGGAGGCAAAGGTGGGAGGACGGCTTGAGGCCAGGTGTTTGAGACCACCCTGGACACCATAGTGAGACCCTGACTCTACAAAATATTAAAAAATTAGCCAGGCATGGTGGCACATGCCTTTAGTCCCATATATTTGGGAGGCTAACGTAAGAGGATTGCTTCAGCCCAGGAGTTTAAGGCTGCAGTGAGCTGTGATTGTACCACTGTACACCAGCCTGGGTAATACAGTGATATTTTAATTAAAAAATAAAAATTAAAAAAAAAAAGGCCAGGTACAGTGGCTTATGCCTATAATCCTAGCACTTTGGGAGGCCAAGGCAGGCGGATCACGAGGTCAGGAGTTCAAGACCAGTCTGACCAACATGGTGAAACCCCGTCTCTACTTAAAAATACAAAAATTAGCCGGGCATGGTGGCGCACGCCTGTAATCCCAGCTACTCAGGAGGCTAAGGCAAGAGAATGGCTTGAACCCAGTAGGCGGAGGTTGCAGTGAGTGGAGATCGTGTCACTGCTCTCCAGCCTGGGCGACAGAATTAGACTCTGTCTGGGAAAAAAAAAAAAAAAAAAAAAAGGGCGTGAGGAATGGGCCTCACCAGATACTGAATCTACTGGTGTCTCCATCTTGGACTTTGCAGCCTCCAGAACTATAAGCAATACATTTCCTTGTTTGTAAATTACATAGTCTAGGGTATTTTGTTATAGTAGCAGGAAGGGACTGAAACAAATGGTTAGATTTGTTTCCAATCTCTAGCTCCCACAGTGCAGTGAGTGACCTGTACTTTGTGCATATGCACAAAGGTGATAGGCTAAGTAATTAATAAATAGCGTAACTGTAACCGGATAGCTTGATGTGTGGAAACTTCTGCTAAAACAAAACAGAACAAAAATTTTGTATAAACAGTCAACCTGACAGTTTGTGTTTCTCTTAAATTCATTTTTCATCTTTTATTAGAACCGTATAACTATGAAAACAGTCATTACTAGATTATTATAGGATAGGGAGAGAATTACTGGCTCATAGAGGAGTCTGTCTTCACCATCCAGTAAGGTTTCTGCAAATACAGTGACACGCTTTCTGTCAAATGAATCTTCCTTCCCTTCTCTCCTCCTTCCCCTTTTTCTCCCATCCCTTTCCTCTCCCCCTCCCTCTTTGCTTCCTCCATTCATTCAAAATGTATTCAGTTTGAGTGTCCACTGATGGCCAGCATGGGTGATTTGCACTTGGGAGCAGGAGTGGCGAGAGTGGTTGGACTCCTTGAGGCTTCTGTGTGTGTCTCTGGCTTTTGGACAACTTAGAAAGGGGCCAACAAGAATGAGTTACTAGAAGTGAAACCTTAGCAGAGCCACACTCCACCATGAATGCTGGTTTACTGGAATGAGGATGCTATTTTTAAGAAAGAGCATTGTGTTTCATCATGGAAATTTTGAGCATCTGAGCAGGCAGCCTGCTGGCTCGCTCATCTTTAAGGTCCTGATGGACAGAGGCTGTGTTTTCTTAGCTCTGTACCCCAGCACCCACCAGGTCCTGCTCTGTGGGAAGAAGGGAGGAAGGAAGGTCTGTGGTGGACAAGTAATATGTGAGTTGTTGGTTTCACCTCAGCTGGCGACATCCCAGGGGGCTGGCAGGGCTGGGACCTTGCCTCAGCCTTTGAGTGCTGGGGCAGTGAGGTGAGCGGTCCAGTGAGGGACGTTTTTGTTGCAGTTTTTCAGGAGCTTGCACTTCTCAGAATGCCTTATTTAATAAAGCTCTCCTGAAGGACAAGATGCCCTTTTTGGGGTCCTCAGAGCACCTTGTTTTGCCAGAGCAGCCCAGATTCCTAGGTGTTCCTTTGCCTTGTGGGAGGGTGACCTGGGAGTGGGGTGCTGATGTTGGCACCAATGACCTGCCCTGTTGGGAAAACCATGTTGGGGGTGTCCTTGGGGTCGTTCTGCCGACAGCTGGTGTGCTGGCTTCTCTCTGGGTTATATCGAGCTCTGAGACATCATCTTTGTGGCTTGCTCCTCTAATGTGTTGCTGAAAAGGAAAGCTGGGGGTGGAGAGGAGATTCCCCCGCTCCCCCTTTTCCTTTATATAGCAATGTTGGTGGAACCAGCAGCTGTGACAACATGGGGTGGGGAAAAGACACTAGGCTTTGGAACAAGGCTGACACAGTTCAAGGCCAGACCCAGCTGTTTCTTACGTCTCTGAAAACTTGGGTGCTTTAGCTGTTCCAAGCTTCTCTTTTTTTTTTTGGGAGATGGAGTCTCCCTCTGTCACCCAGGCTGGAGTGCAGTGGCATGATCTTGGCTCACTGCAACCTCCACCTCCCGAGTTCAAGCTATTCTCCTGCCTCAGCCTCCCGGGTAACTGGGATTATAGGTGTCCGCCACCACACCTGGCTAATTTTTGTAATTCTAGTAGAGACGGGGTTTCACCATGTTGGCCAGGCTGGTCTTGAACTCCTGGCCTCAGGTACTCCGCCTGCCTTAGCCTCCCAAAGTGCTGGGATTACAGGCGTGAGCCACCTCGCCTGGCCCAAGCTTCTCTCTTATCTTTGAAGCATAGATGTAATAATAGTACTTATTGTGATATATTTATTTTCTTAAATCCTTTTATTCTAAAATAAAGCCTACCTTTAAAAAATTATTATTATTTTTATTTATTTATTTATTTGAGATGGAGTCTTGCTCTGTTGCCCAGGCTGGAGTGCAGTGGCAATAGATCACTGCAGCCTCCGCCTACTGGGTTCAAGCGATTCTCCTGCCTCAGCCTCCTGAGTAGCTGGGATTATAGATGCCTACCACCATGCCCGACTAATTTTTGTATTTTCAGCAGAGACGGCGTTTCACCATCTTGGTCAGGCTGATCTGGAACTCCTGACCTCATGATCCGCCTGCATCGGCCTCCCAAAGTGCTGAGATTACAGGCATGAGCCACCGTGCCTGGCTAAAAAATTTAATTTTTATCAGAGATGAGAGTCTCACTTTGTTGCCCAGGCTGGTGTCAATCTCCTGGCCCCAAATGATCCTCCCCCCTTGGCCTCCCAAAGTGTTGGGATTACAGGCATAAACCACCATGGCTGGCCGAATCCTACTTTTTGGAACACAGTTTTGTGCCACATAATGACATATCAACCACAGACCACATATATAACAGTGGCCCCATTAGATTAGAATACTGTATTTTTACTGTATTTTTTCTATATTTAGATATGTTTAGAGACACAAGTACTTACCGTTGTGCTACCACTGCCTGTCTTATTCAGTACAGTCTCATCCTGTGCAGGTTTGTAGCTGAGGAATAATAGGCTGTACCATCCAGCCTAGTGCATAGCAGGTGATAGCATCCAGGTTGTGTAAGTCACTCTAGAATGTTCCCACAGTGCCGAAACAGCCTAATGCGTTTCTTAGAGCATATCCCTGTCGCTTAACAGTGCATGACTGTAAATAATTTGCGACTGGGGACAAAGCATCTTTTTATTTATTTATTTATTTATTTTTTGAGACGAAGTCTCACTCTTTCGCCAGGCTGGAGTGCAGTGGTGCGATCTTGGCTCACTGCGACCTCCGCCTCTCGGTCTCAAGCGATTATGCTCCCTCAGCCTCCTGAGTAGCTGGGATTACAGGCACGTGCCACCATGCCCGGCTAATTTTTGTATTTTTAGTACAGACGGGATTCCACCATGCCAGCCAGGATGGTCTCGATCTCTTGACCTTGTGATCCGCCCACTTCGGCCTCCCAAAGTGCTGGGATTACAGGCGTGAGCCACTGCGCCTGGCCGGGACGAAGCATCTTTTATTTGGACCACAGCTTCATGGGAGCTTCTGCTCTGTTTTCTTGTTTCACTGAAAGATGAAGCCTCAAATATGGCTGTGGTCCTGAGCCAGAGAAGATGCTGTAGAGAAAAGCATTCTGCGAGGAGTGGACAGACATGAGCACAGCCTCGATGTGTGGGCGTGGCCTTGATGCGTGGGTCTTTCTTTCCCACAGGTGCTGCGAGTGGCTGAGATGCTGCGGTGGAGGGGAGGCCAGGCCCCGCACTGTCTGGCTGGGGCACCCCGAGAAGAGAGACCAGAGGTATCCTCGAAATGTCATCAACAATCAGAAGTACAATTTCTTCACCTTTCTTCCTGGGGTACGTGCAGGCAGGGACCATGTTCTTTTCTTTTTTCAATCACAAATACATGCGTTGGTACAGATGTTATGTCATGTCATGTCATGTCATGTTATTTTTTAGACAGAGTCTCACTCTATCACCCAGGCTGGAGTGCAGTGGCGCAATCTTGGCTCACTGCAACCTCCGCCTCCTGAGTTCAAGTGATTCTCCTGCCTCAGCCTCCCGAGTAGCTGGGATTACAGGCATGTGCCACCACGCCTGGCTAATTTTTGTATTTTTAGTAGAGATGGGGTTTCACCATGTTGGCCAGGCTGGTCTTGAACTCCTGACATCAGGTGATCCACCCACTTCAGCCTCCCAAAGTGCTGGGATTACAGATGTGAGCCACCTTGCCCGCTGGTACAGTCTTAAAAGATTGAGTTCCCTGTGGCAGATGTCGGTGACTTTTCTGTGCCACCTTAGTCCCTGGTTGTTCATCTTCCCTGGGTTTAGCACTGGGTAGTGGCGGGGTTGGAGGTGGGGTGGGGTGGAGGGGCCACCTGCCTTCTGTCTGCAAGGCTGTGTGACCCCACCTGCTCAGTTAGAGTAACTTCACATGTATTTGGTGTGCTAAGCCTAAGAATGAAAAAGACATTCTGGGGACCTAGCATTATGACCAAAACAGCAGAAAAGAATGTCAGCAGTGCTTAAATTCCCCCCCATCATGACACATGTAGTCAATATTGGCAAGTTGGGAGATAATAGCTTAGAGGAGAAAAAATAAAGATGCATTTTAATCTTGCCATCTATAGAGAAAATTTTCATTAATATTTTTGCTAATAATAAATGTTTCTGGTGGCATAACTCTTCCACATTAACTTACACTAATCTGTGGACATGTACTCAGCAAACCTTCCCCTCAACATGCACATAAATTAAATATCTATTTTTATCCAGCACAGCCTCCAAACACACATCAGTTGACGTTGAGAAGCAGCAGTAGCAATCAGCTCCAATGCAGAAAGGAACATAATGGCAGTGTTAGATATTGAGTGGTAGTACAGAGGCACAAATCTATTATATAGTCGAGTTCAAGGTCAATTGGAATTTTTTTTTTTAGAGACCAGATCTCACTGTCTTGCCTGGGCTGGAGTGCAGTGGCATGATCAGAGCTTATTGCAGCCTCAGACTCCTGGGCTCAAGCCATGCTCCTCTCTCAGCCTCCCAAACAGCAATTTGAATTTTTTTTTTTTTTTTTTTGAGATGGAGTCTTACTCTGTCGCCCAGGCTGGAGCACAGTGAGCCATCTTGGCTCACTGTAACCTCCGCCTCCCGGGTTCAAGCAATTCTCCTGCCTCAGCCTCCCAAGTAGCTGGGATCACAGGCACCCACCACCACACCCGGCTAATTTTTTGTATTTTTAGTAGAGACGGGGTTTCACCATGTTGGCCAGGCTGGTCTCGAACTCCTGACCTCAGGTTATCCACCCACCTTGGCCTCCCAAAGTGCTGGGATTATAGGCGCCCAGCCATGAATGTTTTTAAGGGTGATTTTGACTATATTCACTGCTATGAACATGACCAACCATGAATGTTTTTAAGGGTGATTTTGACTATATTCATTGCCAGTTTCCTCAACTCCCCCCAACTCTCAGTACCTTAAGTGAGGAATAGGTTTATTCTCATTCATGGAAAGTCTGATGCAGACTAGGCCACACTCCTCCATTTCCTGGCTATGCCACCTGGAATATGTGGCCACCAAAGTCACCAGGGTGGCACAGGAGGCACCAATGGCTCTTAGCTGCCTTAGCCTCAAGGAGACACAGTACTTCCATTCATTACCTATTGGCCCAGACTAGTCATGTGGTCTCAGTCTGACTCTCGGGTGCATGCCAATGGTCAAAATCACACTAGCACCCAGCTGCTCCCCAGGGGAAGATTTGACTGTGTTATTTTATGGAGTTAAGGTCATATTGTGGACATAATTTTTTTTTTTTTTTTTGAGACAGAGTCTCCCTCTGTTGCCCAGGCTGGTGCACAATGGCGTGATCTCAGCTCACTGCAACCTCCACCTCCCGGGTTTAAGCCATTCTCCTGCCTCAGCCTCCTGAGTAGCTGGGATTACAGGCGCGTGCCCCCACATCTGGCTACTTTTTTTATTTTTTAGTAGAGACGGGGTTTCACCATGTTGGCCAGGCTGGTCTTGAACTCCTGACCTCCTGATTTCATCCGCCTCGGCTTCCCAAAGTGCTGGGATTACAGGCGTGAGCCACTGTGTGTGGCCATGTAACTTTTAAAAAATTATTTCTTATTTTATTTTTTGAGATGGGGTTTCACTTTTTACTTTTTGAGGTGGGGGACTCACTGTCACCCAGGCGGGAGTGCAGTGACATGATCTCGGCTCACTACTATCTCTGCCTCCTGGGCTCAATTGATCCTCCCACTTCAGCCTCCTGAGTAGCTGGGACTGCAGGTACATGCCACCACTCTTGGCTAATATTTGTATTTTTTGTAGTGATGGGGTTTTACCATGTTGCCATGGCTAGTCTCGAACTCTTGAGCTCAAGCAATCTGCCAACCTCAGCTTCCCAAAGTGCTGGGATTACAGGCATGTACCACCACGTCTGGACATGTTGTGGACGTAACTTTTTTTTTTTTTGAGATGGAGTTTTGCTCTGTCACCCAGGCTGGAGTGTAGTGGCCGATCTCAGCTCACTGCAACGTCTGCCTCTTGTGTTCAAGCGATTCTCTTGCCTCAGCCTCCTGAGTAGCCTACAGGTGCCTGGCTAATTTTTTGTATTTTTGTAGAGACGGGGTTTCACCTTGTTGGGCAGGATGGTCTTGGTATCCTGACCTCGTGATCTGCCTGCCTCAGCCTCCCAAAGTGCTGGGATTACAGGTGTGAGCCTCTGCACCTGGCTGGACATAACTTTTTATCTTTCTTTTTGCGCTCAACCTTATAGCATAAGCATTTTCCACGAAAACCTCCTCCTAAACAACAGAGCAAGACTCCGTCTCAAAAAAAAAAAAAAAAAAAAGAAAAAAGAAATAACACAGTCTGGATGCAGTGGCTCAGGTCTGTAATCCCAACACTTTGGGAGGCTGAAGTGGAAGGATCGCTTGAGCCCAGGAGTTCAAGGCCAGCCTGGGCAACATAGGGGGAGACCCTGTCTCTACAAATAGCAAAAAATTTAGCTGGGCATGGTGGTGCATGCTTGTGGTTTCAGCTACTTGGGAGGCTGTGACAGGAGGATTGTCTGAGCCCAGGAGTTCGAGGCTGCAGTGAGCTACGATCACACCACTGGACTCCAGCCTGGGTGACAGAGCAAGACCTGGTCTCAAAAAACAAAACCAAACCCCAAAACACACATAACATAGTTGATGCCCCTGTGTGCCCCTCCATGTTAGATTTTACTCCTTCCCCAGGAAGTAACTACTCTTCTGAATTTGGTGTTTACAATTTCCATGTATATAATTATTTACTCTTTCTTTTACAAATGATACTTTTATTACCCATGTATGTTTTTCTAAACAACATATGGAAGTGTTTAAGCTCTATGTGAAAAGTATCATGTAAATTGTATTCTAAAGCAGGAATTATTTTTTATTATTTTTTATTTTTTTTAATTTTCGAGGCAGAGTTTCGCTCTTGTTGCCCAGGCTGGAGTGCAATGGTACGATCTTGGCTCACCGCAACTTCCTCCTCCTGGGTTCAAGCAATTCTTCTGCCTCAGCCTCCTGAGTAGCTGGAATTGTAGGTGCCTGCCACCACGCCTGGCTAATTTTTGTATTTTTAGTAGAGACAGGGTTTCGCCATGTTGGTCAGGCTGGTCTCGAACTCCTGACCTCAGGTGATCTGCCCGCCTCGGCCTCCCAAAGTTCTGGGATTATAGGCGTGAACCACCACGCCTGGCCGCAGGAAAAGTTTTTAAATGTTATTCATTTCCCACCAAATGTTCCAGATCTCATCAGACAAGCCCTGAATGTCTTTCTCTGTTGTCTCCCTCCATTCCAGGTGCTGTTCAACCAGTTCAAATACTTTTTCAACCTCTATTTCTTACTTCTTGCCTGCTCTCAGTTTGTTCCCGAAATGAGACTTGGTGCACTCTATACCTACTGGGTTCCCCTGGTAAGTTAATCGGCATTGTTTGTTCAGTAACCTTAGAGGTTTGGAAACAGAAAGTTCTTTGTTTCTCTCACTCAGGCATCTGGAATGGGATGGTGGCCTTGTAAGGGAAAGGATGCCCTTAGGCCAACACACTGGGAGTCTCTGGGACTTTAATGTTGAAGCTCCATTTCATATACCGCCTGGATCAAACTATAGCAAAGCCTGTGCCATTCATTTATTCATTTAGCTGTTGGGTCTTGCATTATCTCAACAAGGATTTATTGTATGTTTATTGTATATGGCACAAGTTTAGACTCTGGGAACACAGTGGCAAATGAGAAAGACAAATCCCCTGTCCTCATGGATTATATCACAGGTTGAGCATCCCAAATCCAAAATCTCAAATGGTCTAAAATCTGACCAGGCACGGTGGCTCATGCCTGTAGTGCTAGCACTTTGGGAGGCCGAGGCGGGAGGATTGCCTGAGGCCAGGAGTTTGAGACCAGCCTGGGCAACATGGTGAAACCCATCTCTACTAAAAATATAAAAATTAGCGGGGTGTGGTGGCACGTGCCTGTAGTCCGAACTACTTGTGAGGCTGAGGCAGGAGAATTGCTTGAACCTGAGAGGCAGAGGTTGCAGTAAGTTGACATCACGCCACTGCACTCCAGCCTGGGTGATGGAGAGAGACCTGTCTCGAAACAAAAACAAAAACAAACAAAAAATTCCAAATAAATAAATCTAAAATCTAAAACTTTTGAGCACTAACATGGGACTCAAAGGAAATGCTCACTGGAGCATTTTGGATTTCAGATTTTCAGATTTGAGATACTCAGCTGGTAAGGATGGTGCAGATGTCCCCCAATCTGAAAACATCTGCAATCTCAAACACTTCAGCTCCCAAGCGTTCTGCATCAGGGATGCTCACCTTGTATTTGAATTGTTTCCTGGGATCACATTTTCTTTTTATCCAGTGTAGAGTATTTGAGTTTGAGGGGTTGGAAAAGTAGCAGAATCTATGCTTTTGTGCATGTGATGTGTAGCAGAACCGAGTAGCCCCTCTCCTCTGTTCCTTCCCTCGCCTCCTTTTCTTTCTCCATTGATTTGGCAGATGGTGGTTGAGCACCTGCTGTGTGCCAGGCCCTGTGCTGGGTTCTGGGGGTGCAGCAATGAACAGAGTAGACAAATATTTCTGCCCTATGGGGTTGACATTCAGAGGGAATAGACAATAAACCAATAAACGAAATTGTTACAAATTGTGAAAAGTGCTCTGAAGGTAACAGAATAAAGTCATAGGACAGATGGGGTATCCCAGATACGTTTAGTATTTTTTGCATGAATGAAGGTGAAGGGTAGGAGATGTAAAGGGGCAGCCTTAGCCTGTGTGGTTGTGAAAGGCCTCCTGAGGTGTGATGAGAAGGAGGAGAATATTCTAGGGGGCAGCGATGCAAAGGCCCTGTAGCAGGCATGTGCTTAGAGCATTTGAGAAACAGAAAGAGGTCCGATGTAACTGAGCTGTGGAGAGGGCAGAATGGATACCCTGTTTTCTCCAAACTGAGGTATTATGAAATGCAGTTGCTGTTTATATTCTCAACAAGTGGGACCCAGGGAGAACACTTGGATTCTCTGTTCGTAAATCTCATTAACATTTTTATTTTTATTTATTTATTTATTTATTTTTGATATGGAGTTTCGCTCTTGTTGCCCAGGCTGAAGTGCAATGGCACAATTTCGGCTCACCACAACCTCTGCCTCCTGGGTTCAAGCGATTCTCCTGCCTCAGCCTCCCGAGTAGCTGGGATTACAGGCGCCCGCCACCATGCCCAGCTAATTTTTTGTATTTTTAGTAGAGATGGGGTTTCACTCTGTCGGCCAGGCTGGTCTCAAACTACTGACCTCAGGCGATCCACCTGCCTCGGCCTCCCAAAGTGCTGGGATTCTAGGCATGAGACACCGCGCCTGGCTCTATTTTTATTTTTAATTAAAGAATTTGCTTTTAGGCCAGGCACGGTGGCTCACACCTGTAATTCCAGCACTTTGGGAGGCTGAGATGGGCGGATCAAGAGGTCAAGAGATCGAGACCATCCTGGCCAGCATGGTGAAACCCCGTCTCTATTAAAAATACAAAAATTAGCTAGGCGTGGTGGCGAGAGCCTGTAGTCCCAGCTACTCAGGAGGCTAAGGCAGGAGAATTACTTGAATCCAGGAGGCAGAGGTGGCAGTGAGCGCCACTGTGCTCCAGCCTGGTCAACAGAACGAGACTCCGTCTCAAAAAAAAAAAAAAGAATTTGCTTTTGGCCAGGCTGTAGTGCAGTGTGCAATCATAGCTCACTGTAGCCTTGAATTCCTGTGCTAAAGGAATCCTCCTGCCTCAGCCCCCTGTGTGGCTGGGACTACAGGCGCATGCCACCGTGCCTGGATAATTGTTTTTTAATTCATTTTTTTTCCTATAGGTTATTGGGGTACAGGTGGTATGTTGTTACATGAGTAAGTTCTTCAGTGGTGATTTGTGAGGTTTTGGTGCACTCATCACCCAAGCAGTATACACTGAACCCTATTTGTTGTGTTTTATCCCTTGTCCCCCGCCCACTCGTTCCCCCAAGTCCCCAAAATCCATCGCATCATTCATATGCCTTTGCGTCCTCATAGCTGAGCTCCCACATATTAGTGAGAACGTATGAAGTTTGGTTTTCCATTCCTGAGTTACTTCACTTCGAATAATAGTCTCCAGTCTCATCCAGGTCACTGCAAATGCTGTTAATTCATTCCTTTTTATGGGTGAGGAGTAGTCCATTGAATATATATACCACAGTTTATTTATCCACTCGTCGATTTATGGGCATCAATCTCTACTAAAAATACAAAAAATTAGCTGGGCATGGTGGCAGGCGCCTGTAATGCCAGCTACTTAGGTTGGTTCCACGATTTTGCAATTGTGAATTGTGCCACTATAAACGTGTGTGCAAGTATCTTTTTCGTATAATGACTTCTTTTCCTCTGGGTAGAACCCAGTAGTGGGATTGGTGGATCAATGGTAGTTCTACTTTTAGTTCTTTAAGGAATCTCCACACTGTTTTCCATAGTGGTTGTATTTACATTCCCACCAGCAGTGTAGAAGTGTTCACTGCATACACGCCAACATCTACTGTTTTTTGATTTTTAGATTATGGCCATTCTTGCAGGAGTAAGGTGGTATCGCATTGTGGTTTTGATTTGCATTTCCCTGATCATTAGTGATGTTGAGCATTTTTTCATATGTTTGTTGGCCATTTGTGTATCTTCTTTTGAAAATTGTCTATTCATGTCCTTAGTCCACTTTTTGATGGGATTGTTTGTTTTTTTCTTACTGATTTGTTTGAGTTCTTTGTAGATTCTGGATGTTAGTCCTTTGTCAGATGTATAGATTGTATAGATTTCTCCCATTCTGTGGGTTGTCTGTTTACTCTGCTGACTGTTCCTCTTGCCGTGTGAAAGCTCTTTAGTTTAGTTAAGTCCGAACTATTTATCTTTGTTTTTATTGCATTTGCTTTTGGGTTCTTGGTCATGAAATCCTTGCCTAAGCCAGTGTCTAGAAGGGTTTTTCCAATGTTATCTTCTAGAATTTTTATAGTTTCAGGACTTAGATTTAAGTCCTTAATCCATCTTGAGTTGATTTTTTGTATAAGATGAGAGATGAGGATCCAGTTTCATTCTCCTACATGTGGCTAGCCAGTTATCCCAGCACATTTGTAGAAAAGGGTGTCCTTTCCCCTAGTTTATGTTTTTGTTTGTTTTGTTGAAGAGCAGTCGGCTGTACGTATTTGGGTTTATTTCTGGGTTCTCTATTCTGTTCCACTGGTCTATGTGCCTATTTTTATACCAGTACCATGCTGTTTTGGTGACTATGGCCTTATAGTATAGTTTGAAATCAAGTAGTGTGATACCTCCAAATTTGTTCTTTTTGCTTAGTCTTGCTTTCACTATGCAGGCTCTTTTTTGGTTCCATATGAATTTTAGAATTGTTTTTTCTTTTTTCTTTCTCTTTTTTTTGAGATGGAGTCTTGCTCTGTCACCCAGGCTGGAGTGTAGTGGTGTAATCTTGGCTCACTGTAAGCTCCGCCTCCCAGGTTCATGCCATTCTCCTGCCTCAGCCTCCCGAGTAGCTGGGACTACAGGCGCCTGCCACCATGCCTGGCTAATTTTTTTGTATTTTTCGTAGAGACGGGGTTTCACCTGTGTTAGCCAGGATGGTCTCGATCTTCTGACCTCGTGATCCACCCACCTTGGCCTCCCAAAGTGCTGGGATTACAGGCATGAGCCACCGCGCCTGGCCCAAAAATTGTTTTTTCTAATTCTGTGAAGAATGATGCTCTTGGCTAATTTTAAAGTTTTATGTAGAGACGGGATCTCATTATGTGGCACAGACTCATCTCCAACTCCTGGGCTCAGGAATCCACCTACCTTGGCCTTCCAAGGTGCTAGGATTACAGATATGAGCCGAGACGCCCAACTTATTAAATTTTTTTGACTAAGAGAAGGTTGTAAACATAAAAAAGATTTAGGCTCTCCTTAAAGAAACAAAAACAATAAACCTTTTTGCTGTGGGCAGCAGGTGAGGGATGATAAAGATTTGGTGTAGAGGTGCTTGTGGAGCAGAGGAAGCCAGATGCTCAGGGACCAGGGAGTGGGTGTGCATACGCCATACGTGCCACATTATCAGACAAGTGACGCCAACAGCTCTTGCCCTGAGAAGAGGAAGGGAGGTCATTTCTTCCACACAAGCAATCCAGGTGCTTCTGGAATGACGAGAATAGTTCTTTTCTGCTCTGAGTCATTTTGGGGTGAAGTAGCATCCTAAGAGCTAGAGAGGCCCTTCATCCAAGCATCCCTCCCCCTCTGATAACAGACATTCCTGCCTGTGTCAGGTGGCATGCTTAACCAAGTGCCAGGTGGTGCCTGCGCCTTTAAGCACTGATATTGTGATCATCAGGAAACGGTTTTTGTTTTTGTTTTTTTGTGAGACAGAGTCTCGCTCTGTCCCCTAGATTGGAGTGCAATGGCGCGATATCGGCTCACTGTAGCCGTCACCTCCTGGGTTCAAGCGATTCTCATGCCTCAGCCCCCTGAGTAACTGGGAGTACAGGCACCCACTACCACGTCCGGCTAATTTTTGTATTTTTAGTAGAGATGAGGTTTCACCATGGTGGCCACGCTGCTCTCGAAATCCTGACCTCAAGTGATCCGCCCACCTTGACCTCCCAAAGTGCTGGGATGACAGGTGTGAGCCACTGCGCTAGGCCTAGGAAACTGTTGGCTTTACCTTATAAACTGAGATGCCCTAGAGCTGGGCTGATGCAGTAAAGCTGTGGGGGAATGAGAAGCTCCTGTCGGCTACTCTGCCCAGTCAGGTACAAACAGGGACCAGGAGTTGCCAGACCCAAGAGTTACAAACTCTATAGTTTTATGTGAAATACTCCAACTTCATTTTAGTTTTTTAGTTCCATAACTGTTTACTATATACTTACATAAAAATCAAACCATGTTACTTTAACAAAGTTAGTCCACAGTGTATATAAAATATCATTTATCATATTGCCTTTTATTGGTTATCTTTTTAAAGTGTAGTTGTTTGAAAGGTAGTACATTCACATGACTCAAGAAATATACAAATGTTCCTTTTGAAGAATCTACTTCCATCCAGTTTTGCCTCCCAAATACTTTCACTTCTTGTCCTTCCCTCCAGAGTTGCTTTATGAACAAAGTACAATGAATAAAAATTCTTACAACTTTCTTTTTATTGATTGACTCATTGAGAGTCTCACTCACTGTCACCCAGGCTGGAGTGCAGTGGCATGATCTGGGCTAACCACAACCTCTGCCTCTCGGGTTGAAGTGATTTTCCTCTGCCTCAGTCTCCTGACTAACTGGGATTACAGGCGTGTGCCATCACGCCCAGTTAATTTTTGTATTTTTAGTAGAGACGAGGGTTTCACCATTTTTGGCCAGGCTGGTCTCGAACTCCTGACCTTAAGTGATCCTCTCACCTTGGCCTCCCAAAGTATTGGGATTATAGGCGTGAGCCACTGTGCCCAGCCCGTTTCTTCTTCTTATTTTTTTTTTGAGACAGAGTCTTGATCTGTTGCCAGGCTGGAGTGCAGTGGTGTGATCTTGGCTCACTGCAACCTCTGCCTCCCGGGTTCAAGCCATTCTCCTGCCTCAGCCTCCCAAGTAGTTGGGACTACAGGTGCGTGCCACCACGCCCAGCTAATTTTTGTATTTTTAGTAGAGACGGGATTTCACCATGTTGGCCAGGATGGTCTCGATCTCTTGACCTCTTGATCCGCCCATCTCGGCCTCCCAAAGTGCTGGGATTACAGGTGTGAGCCGCTGCGCCTGGCCCATGTTTCTTCTTTTTAGGAAAAAAATAAGATACACATAGTTTTTAATCATTTCTTTAAATTTTTAGTATATTTTTCTCTTGATTTTTAAACATCAACAACTCATTAATAAAAATTTAAAGCAGTATGTGAATTGGACCCATCCCTTTTCCTCGTGGTCTGTATGTTCAGGCTGTCCCTTGTCCTCTCTGCTCTTGTTGAAGGTGAGGGACTTTCATATTACCTCACCCCTGTGCTTCTGGGCACAGGAGGCCCCTCCCTGGCCCCCAGCAAGGAATGCTCCAGACCCCATCTCTCAAGCCACATCTCTCTCTCTCTTTTTTTTTGAGACAGAGTCTCACTCTGTCGCCCAGGCTGGAGTGCAGTGGTGCAATCTCAGCTCACTGTAACCTCTGCCTCCTGGGTTCAGGTGAGTCTCCTGCCTCAGCCTCCTGAGTAGCTGGGATTACAGGTGTGCGCCACCAAGCCTGGCTAATTTTTGTATTTTTAGTAGAGATGGGGTTTCATCATGTTGGTCAGGCTGGTCTCGAACTCCTGACCTCGTGATCCACCTGCCTCGGCCTCCCAAAGTGCTGGGATTACAGGCATGAGCTACTGCGCCCAGCCTCTCTCTTTTTTTTTTTTTTTTGAGATGGAGTCTTGCTCTGTTGCCCAGGCTGGAATGCAGTGGCGCGATCTTGGCTCACTGCAACCTCCACTTCCCAGGCTCAAGTGATTCTCCTGCCTCCACCTCCCGAGTAGCTGGGATTACAGATGTGCGCCAGCACACCTGGCTAACTTTTGTAGTTTTAGGGACGGGGTTTCCCCATGTTGGCCAGGCTGGTCTCGAACTCCTGGCCTCATGTGATCTGCCCACCTTGGCCTCCCAAAGGTTGGGATTATAGGTGTGAGCGCTCGACTCAAGCCACATCTATTGAATTATCTTAAAAGCCAGATCCTGCCATTGTCTCTGCCCCTCACCCCTCCAAAGCTGCTCCTGTTCACTGTTCTTTTTTCAAATAGAAAAGATCGCACGATATTGGAGAAATATTTAAAGTACCAAAACAAACAAACAAAAAAACCCCACACATACATAGGGTGATGAAAATCACCTGTGTAGCTACTACCCTAAAATATCCCATTTATGATTCTGGTGTGTTTCCTTCCAGTGCCTTCTTACTTATGCATGTATTTTATGTACACTATAACACACCTTACATTAAACCATATATATTCTGCAGATGCATGTTTTATAGATTTGGGATCCCAAGGTGTCCTCGAAGGCAGCCATGTGTCTCTCCGTCTCCCTGCCTTTTATATCTCAAGCGTGATGTGCAATCTGGTCTCTGCCGCCTCCCCTTATCCATTGCCCCGGCTGCAGTGAATTCCACATGTGAGCAGCTCCTAGGGGTACAGACATGAGCAGCCCTGCAGCCTCATTTACACTATAATTGGCATGCATGTTGTGAGGAGACCTTAGCCATGTTTGGCATACATTTTTTCCTTTTCTTTCTTTCTTTCTTTCTTTTTTTTTTTTTTTTTTTGAGACGGAGTCTCGCTCTGTCACCCAGGCTGGAGTGCAATGGCGTGATCTTGGCTCACTGCAGCCTCCACCTCCCAGATTCAAGTGATTCTCCTGCCTCAGCCCCCCAAGTAGCTGAAATTACAGGCATGCGCCACCATGCCCGGCTAAGTTTTGTATTTTTAGTGGATACGGGGTTTCACCATGTTGGCCAGGCTGGTCTCGAACTCCTGACCTTGTGATCTGCCTGCCCTGGCCTCCCAAAGTGCTGGGATTACAGGAATGAGCCACCACACCCGGCAATTATGATTTTTTAAAAATTTATTTCCACTGAGGCCTTCTCTGCCCCTACCCCCACCTCTGGTGTCTCCTGACTGGCCTGTTTTCCCTTTGACTGTAGCTTAGGATAGAAGCCAGGCAGGTTAATAGCTTGTTTCTAGGTTTTGGCGCCTCTAGCAGTCGGTCTCCACGTTGTGGGCCCTTTTTAGTCAGCTTTTCCTGTGATGGCTGAGTTGGGGGATATTTGTCTTGTATTTTTCCTCTCTTTCCAAGAACTACAGAAAAAAGGGTTTGGGGTGAAAAACAAATTAGCATCTACTTCTAGGTGACCATCGCTGATTTCCTTAATAGATTTTTATGCAGAGAGTCAATTTTCAGTTCTTGGCTAGAAGACATTTTGAAATGTCTTCTAACCACTCTGAAAGTTGCCTCATTTCAAACCCAGCTCTTAAGTGCAGCAGTTCTGAATGGGGGCTGTGGAGTCAAGTGGTTTGGGTTTAGCTCTTTTTTTTTTTTTTTTTTTTTTTGAGACAGAGTCTTGCTCTGTCACCCAGGCTGGAGTGCAGTGGTGAGATCTCAGCTCACTGTAACTTCTGCCTTTCAGGTTCAAGCGATTCTCCTGCCTCAGCCTCCCGAGGAGCTGGGATTACAGGTGCCCACCACACCCAGCTAATTTTTGTATTTTTAATAGGGATGGGGGTTTCACCATGTTGGCTAGGCTGATCTCGAACTCCTGACCTCAGGTCATCCGCCCACCTCAGCCTCCCGAAGTGCTGGGATTACAGGTGTGAGCCACGACGGCTGACCGGGTTTAGCTCTTAATTGCACTCTGAGAAGTCATGTAATTTGAACCAAGGCTACTTTTCTGAGCCGCAGTTTTGTCATCTGTAAAAAGGAATGATCCTTTCTACTGCCTTGGTTTGTTGGGAGGTTTAAATGAATTACTGCAAGTAAAAATGCTTCATGTGGATGTATAGAATTCTCAGGAAACATTCTGATTTTAATTTTTAAATTCTGCCACTAATGATATGTTTTTCATTGTTCAGATTAAGTTTTAATTTTTTTCCCCCGAGACAGAGTCTCATTCTGTCGCCCAGGCTGGAGTGTAGTGGCTCGATCTCTGCTCACTGCAACAACCTCTGCCTGTTGGGCTCAGACAATCCTCCTGCCTCAGCCTCCTTGAGTAGCTGGGACCATAGCACGAGCCACCATGCCCGGCTATTTTTATTTTATTTTTTTCAGTTTCAGGTTTCTATTTTCTTTTGTAGAAACCGGCTAATTCTTTTTTGTAGTTTTGTAAAGATGGGGTCTCCCTATGTTGCCCAGGCTGGTCTTGAACTCCTGGGCTCAAGTGATCTTCCCACCTCAGCCTCCCCAAATGCTGGGATTATAGGTGTGAGCCACCACACCCAGCCATGTTTTAGCTTTTAATAATTTTTTTCTTGGTACTAATATATTAGGGGAGAAGTAACTCAGGAGAGCAGAAATAATCTATAACATTATATGATGACCAAATAAATGTAGGGTATTTTTGTTATTGAGATATAATCTATATACCATAAAATACACAGATCTTCAGTTTTCAATTCATTGAGTTTTGACATTTGTCAGCCTCCACATAAATACCACCTCAATCAAGATATGGAACATTTCCATCACCCCAGGAAGTTCCCCAGTGCCTGTTCCTATCACCCCACCCGCCCCCACCACCCCAGGCAACTGCTTTTCTGATTTCTATCTCCCATAGATTAGCTTTGCTTTAGTGAATTTATTTTTGAGGTACAACTTGACAAAAGAGGCTTGCACTTTCAGAGTTGCTTGTCTGAGTTGTCACTGCCTATGATTCTTCACCAGCTCCGACAGCTGCCTCCTTCAACGGCCCCCCCTTCCCCCGCCCATTAAAGCTTCTTTCTAAATATCTGTGAATGGATATTAAGGACCTCCTAAACTGGATGGTTCATTTGCATCTCATTGTAAAGCAATTTCACCAGCCTGGCCAACATGGTGAAACCCTGTCTCTAGTAAAAATACTAAGGCATGGCATGGCCCCTAGGATTAATGAGAACTGTGTGTGTATATGTGGTGGGAGACGTGATAATTTAGGAGGTGGTATTTATTGGCAGCAGGGAGGTTAGTGAGCGGCTCCTGTCTTTGTATGAGCACACACTTTCCATGAACATCAATGGGATTTAGCCAGGCCCACGCAGAGAGAAATAGAAACTGGAACATTCGAAAAAACAAACAACAACAACAACTTGGGTTTTGGCACAGAACAACAAAATAGCAGCCCTGCACACCGGGTCCGTGCTCCTCGCAGAACAGGTTTTCTCTCACTCCCTATGTGGTCTGGTTATGCTTTGATTCTGAAATGTACCAGTTTCTTTTGGCTGCAGTGTGTACTTTACATCTCATTGGAAACAGGAGTAATCCTTTGATTGTAAAGATGTATGGGCGTTGGGAGGAGTTTCACAAAGCAGTACATCTCTGGATAGATTTACATAAGAGATTTAAAGTCCTTTGAATCGAAGTTAATATATTTCACAGGGTAAACTATGAAAGTGAAATTCTCCAAGAACCACAACTGCTAACCCTTGGGTGGTTATGCTGACCGTATTTAAAAAATAACTGTCCTGGCAAGCTTTAAAAGGGGATGGGGGAGGAATGACAAGGAAAATGAATGACTGATTTTGGCTTTATTGATTACAAGAGGAAAAATATCTAGATTGGAAGTAGATTCGGCTATGGGTGACTCCCTCCACCCAACCAGAGTTTATGAGTTGGGGTTCCCAACTCAGAGGAAGGTTGGGGAAGTTTTAAGTTTTTATTAGTTTCTACTTATGCAATTAATACTTTCATAGAGTTTCCTTATAAAAACTTAAAACAGCTGGGCGCGGTGGCCCATGCCTGTAATCTCAGCATTTTGGGAGGCTGAGGTGGGTAAATTGCGTGAGCTCAGGAGTTCAAGACCAGCCTGGGCAAGATGGCAAAAACCCATCTCTGCTGGGCGTGGTGGCTCACACCTGTAATCCCAGCACTTTGGGAGGCCGAGGCGGGTGGATCACCTGAGGTCAGGAGTTCAAGACCAGCCTGGCCAACATGGTGAAACCCTGTCTCTAGTAAAAATACAGAAATTAGCTGGGCATGGTTGTGGGTACCTGTAATAGCAGCTACTGGGGAGGCTGAAGCAAGAGAATCGCTTGAGCCCAGGAGGCGGAGGTTGCAGTGAGCCGAGATGGCGCCACTGCACTCCGTCCTGGGCAACAGAGTGAGACTCTGTAACAATGACAACAACAACAACAACAAACCATCTCTACCAAAAATACAAAAATTAGCCAGGCGTGGTGGCGCACACACCTGTGGTCCCAGCTACTCCAGAGGCTGAGGCAGGAGGATCTCTTGAGCCCAGGAGGTGGAGATTGCAGTGAGCCAAGGTCATGCTACTGCACTCCTGCCTGGGTGACAGAGCGAGACCCTATCTCAAAACAAAAAAAAAAAACCTGTAATCCTAGCACTTTGGGAGGCCGAGGTGGGCGGATCACAAGGTCAAGAGATCGAGACCATCCTGGCCAATATGATGAAACCCCCTCTCTACTAAAAAGACAAAAATTAGCTGGGCATGGTGGTGTGTGCCTGTAGTCCCAGCTACTCGAGAGGCTGAGGCAGGAGAATCACTTGAACCTGGGAGGTGGAGGATGCAGTGAGCCAAGATCGAGCCACTGCACTCCACCCTGGCGACAGAGTGAGACTCCAACAAACAAACAAAACAAAAAACTGAAGACATTACAGATAGGCTGAAGCTCCTTTCAGTCCCTCCCTATCCTGATTCTAGTGTCCTTCCCGGCGGAGAAATCTAACCTGTAGTTAAGGAAATTGGAAAACATTTAATTGTATAGAATCTTTGTTGCTATTTATATGAATGGAGTTCCAGTGTATGTCCTGAAAGATTGATTTTTTCCACTTGGCTCTGTGAATGCAATGGATGTATCTTATTCTGTTTAACTGTTGCCTGGTGGTCCCTCTTACTGGCTCCATCCACCTAAATTTCTCTAGATACAGTGGCAGTAAAGATTAAGATTTCCTACATTTCATTTCCCATTTATCACTTAGTAGCTTTATGTCTTTGGGCAAGTTTACTCAGCCGCTGTGTGCCTCAGTTTCCTCATCTGCATGGGGATCTCAGTTATAGGAGCATATCTCAGGGTTGTTGTGAGGATGAGGTGCACTTCCAATAGTGCCCAGCACATGGTGGGTGAGAGACAGTGTTAGCAGTCACCATCGCTTGCTTGTGGAGGGACAGTTTGAGTGTTCCTGTGTGTGTCACCCTCACCCTGAGGTGGTGAATATGGACGTCCTTGTGCGTCTGTGGCAGCGAGTGTTTCTCTAGGATAGTGTTTCTTCAGGTTGTGTTCGGGAGTGCGTGTTCCCTAAGACAGATTCAGAGAGGGGGGCTTGCAGCGGCGTGTGCATTTGGAATAACTCACAGGTCCTGCCTCCCTGCCCTCTCAAGTGGCCTCTCGCCTTTTCTGCCCCTGGCACCAGGAGGGGACGGTTGGCTGCAGCAGGGCTCACTGCCTGTAGCAAGACTCACTGTCGTCTCTCTCTGCAGGGCTTCGTGCTGGCCGTCACTGTCATCCGTGAGGCGGTGGAGGAGATCCGATGCTACGTGCGGGACAAGGAAGTCAACTCCCAGGTCTACAGCCGGCTCACAGCACGAGGTCAGCCTTCTGGCTCCTGGGCCACAGGGTTGCAGCTCAATCACGGGCCGCTGACAGTCAGGGGAGAAGAGTTCAAGGCCCGGGCCGCGGGTGTGGGAATGCCACGTGGCCGAACAGTCGCTTGGTTACTCCAGCACCAGGGAGGCCTCCATCTGCCCTGGATGACAGGTTGACGGGGTCCCACCAGGCCCTGGTGGCATCCACAGGCCTCTTGGTGTTGGTCTTGTCAAATAACTTATGTGTCATCAACCTGGAATTACATTTTGTGTGCTGGCATCCCGGCTGGCTAATCCCTTTCCCTTTCTGCTGCCCGGCCGAAGCGGGGAGGAGGGCGCCCCTGCTGTTCGCATGGGAGGCTGCAAACCGTTTTCAAAGATACTCTTTCGGCAGTGATTAAACTGTTGCTACTTTAGTTTTTAGAAAGGCAACCGATTTAGGTAAATAACTGCATCCATGAAGATTTCTTTGAAGGCATTTTATGAATTCTGGAAATTGAGGCCTGCAGAGCATGGAGTCTGATCCAAAAATAAATGACCAGTTGTGTATGTCAGAGTTGTATGTTTTGGGCTCAAAAACAAAAAATTGAAATTTTGGCCCAGTACAGTGGCTCACGCCTGTAATCCCAGCACTTTGGGAGGCCGAGGCGGGTGGATCACAAGGTCTGGAGATCGAGACCATCCTGGCTAACATGGTGAAACCCTGTCTCTACTAAAAATACAAAAAAAATTAGCCGGGCGTGGTGGTGGGCGCCTGTAGTCCCAGCTACTCGGGAGGCTGAGGCAGGAGAATGGCGTGAACCTGGGAGGCAGAGGTTGCAGTGAGCCGAGACCGCGCCACTGCACTCCAGCCTGGGCGACAGAGCGAGATTCCATCTCAAAAAAAAAAAAAAAAAAGACCAGCCTGGCCAACATGGTGGAAACCCTGTCTCTACTACAAATACAAAAATTAGCCGGCCATGGTTGCATACATCTGTAATCCCAGCTACTCTGGAGGCTGAGGTAGGAGACTCACTTGAACCTGGGAGGCGGAGGCTGCAGTGAGCCAAGATCACGCCATTGCACTCCAGCCTCGGTGACAAGAGGGAAACTCCATCTCAAAAAGAAAAAAAAAATGAAATTGAAATTTTAATAACATTTCCCAGGGATATGAAAATCCTTTAATCACTGACACCCCCCTTGCAAGATATGTGCATTTTAAATGCTAGAATTTAAAAACCCACTCAAACACACGGTGGAAAAGCCACAAAACAACCCAGCCAGTGTTGACGTCTGTGTCTGACTACAATTGATTTACTGTAAGGTTGCGTTCAGAAATGAGAGAATGTTACCTAAAGTTTGCTAATCTGGCCAAGGAAAGTCTATTCGATTGTCCCCTAAGATGACTGATCCCATTCAGGGATTAATGCTGTTTAAAGAGGTGGAGGGGAATAAAGGCTATGCTTTGCCTTCAGGAAATTGAGAATTTGGAAAGAGATAAGATGGTTAGATGCCAAGGGACTTAGCACCTGAGCCAAGGTCTGAACTGCTGTTTAAGTGCTTTATGCTTCCAAGGAAGCAGTCCATCCACCGTTCCTTCGGGGTTTTCAGTAGAGTTTTCCTTTTGGGAAAAATGTCAGAGGTGTATGTTTTGGGCTAAAAAAAAAAATGCAGATTTTAATTATATTCCCAAGGGCATTAAAATACTTTGTTTTAGTGTATTTGAATACATTGTCATGGTTGGTGGTCTTAAAAATATGCACGTCTCTGGGAGAAGGGGGACTTTAGAGTTGGTAAAGAAATGCTTTATTCATGCTAAACTACTGTATTTAGGACGTGTTGCTACCAGAAGAAAAAGAATCAGTGTAATCTTTGCAGAGGCAGGTGGCTTGGGCTTTCCGCGTGAGTAGTCAGAAGACCCTTCTGGAGGGCTTTTTTTGTGTGTGGTTCGTGTATATTAAATCCTCCCTTAATAACATATTCTTACTATAACATTTAAAACGCTTGGCAACCAACAAAAGCCCCATCGGAGAGAGTGCGGTGGATCTCTTTAGAGCTCAAGAGAAGAGGCCTTCGGATTCCATTCATTCATCCATCCGGGCTTCGACCCTCCTTTGGTTCTTTTCATATTGCAATTGCTTTTCCTGTGAATGATTTTTCTGCCCTCCACTGCACACCCCTTCCCAGCTCTTGCTTTAACTTCACTCAGCTCTTGAAAAGGTCCTAAGGAGAATTGGCAGATGGCTCTAGCATTAAAAACTTGTCTTCCTTTGTGGGTCTCCCTTTGTGGCCCCTGGTGTCCATTGTCATGCCAATGCCACTGTAGGGAAAACAGAGCACAGTTCTGAATATTAACCCAGACCCTAGTGCTGCAGTTTGTTGTGAAAGCCCAAGAAAACACTGAAGAAACTGTCAGCTTGGAAAGTGATCGAGGCGAGTTTAGTTATTTGATATGCTTTGGGGGGACGGCCAGGGTAGCAAACCTAAACTGGGAGATTGCAGGGAAGAGGGAGAAAAAGAAGCCTTTTTTGACTTTCCTGTCGAATTCCTTCATAACATTTCCTTGAGCAAAACTTCACCATCTTCACTTAGTAAGTTCCAAAGCAAAATGAAATAAGTACGTATGAGTATATTCATGATGGACTGTTTTCTATCACATGAAGTCTTTTTTTTTTTTTTTTTTTTTTTTTAAGACGGAGTTTCGCTCTTGTTGCCCAAGCTGGAGTGCAATTTCGCGATCTCAGCTCACTGCAACCTCCACCTCCCGGGTTTAAGCGATTCTCCTGCCTCAGCCTCCTGAGTAGCTGGGATTACAGGTGCCCGCCACCACGCCCAGCTAATTTTTTTGTATTTTTAGTAGAGATGGGGTTTCACCATGTTGGCCAGGCTGGTCTTGAACTCCTGACCTCAGGTGATCCAGCTGCCTCAGCGTCCCGGAGTACTGGGATTACAGGTGTGAGCCACTGCGCCCGGCCTCACATAAGGTCTTAAAATGTTCTTTTCAACAGTATTTTGTGGGGTGAAAATGGCCAGGAGTCAGAATGCCTTGATCCCTAGATTTATAGGCCATGGTGTTTATCTACCTGCTACATCCTTTTATGATGAATAATAATAGCAGTACTTTTGTATTATTATAGTTAAATTTTAAAATTTGTTTTTGCAATAATTCCTAACAAGCAAAAAATTTGCAAGAATTGTATGGAGAATTCCAATATGCCCTTAACCCAGATTCATGAATTGTGACATTTCACCACAGTTGTTTATTTATTTAGAGACAGGATCTCACTGTGTCACCCGGGTTGGAGTGCAGTGGTGGGATCTGGACTCACTGCAACCTCCGCCTTCCAGGCTCAAGCAGTCTTCTCACTTCAGCCTCCGAGTAGTTGGGACTACAGGTGCACACCACCACGCCCTGCTAAATTTCTATTTTTTATTTGTAGAGATGGGGTTGCCATGTTGCCCAGGCTGCACAGTTGCTTTTTTTCTTCCCCACCGAACCCCCTCGTGCAGGCTGGAATGCAATGGCGCGATCTCGGCTCACTGCAACCTCTGCTTCCCGGTTGAAGCAATTCTCCTGCCTGAGCCTCCCGAGTAGCTGGGATTACAGGTGTGCACCACCATGCCCTGCTAATTTTTGTATTTGTAGTAGAGACGGGGTTTTACCATGTTAGCCAGGCTGGTCTTGAACTCCTGACCTCAGGCAGTCCGCCTACCTCAGCCTCCCAAAGTGTTGGGATTACAGATGTGAGCCACTGCACCTGGCCACAGTTGCTTTTTAATACTTTGTTTCCCCCCGTGTCCATATACATATAGATATATCTGGGGTCATTTGAGACAAGTTGCAGACATTCCCTTTTGTGCCTAAATACTTAAGTGCTTAATTCCTTAAAGGACGTTTCTCTTATATAACACAGTTATGTACAATTACCAAAATCAAATATTGAGCATCAATATATTGCTATTAATCTAATTTACAATCCTTTTTAAAATTTTGCCATTTGTCCATAAAATGTCCTTTGATAGCATTTTTTTCTTAGTTCAGGTACAGACCAGGTTTGTCGGTTATATTTAGTTGTCCTCTCTCCTTGGTCTCCTCTAGCCTAGCAGAGCTCCTTGGTTTTCTTTGTCTTTCATGATCTTGACATTTCGAAGAGGACAGGCCAGTTTCAAGGCAGTTACTTTGTGTCCTGTCCCTCCATTTGTATTTGTTGGATGTGGCCTCAAAACTAGATTTATTTATTTATTTATTTGTTTATTTATTGAGACGGAGTTTTGCTCTGTCGCCCAGGCTAGAGTGCAGTAGCGTGATCTCAGCTCACTGCAACCTCCACCTCCTGGATTCAAGCAGTTCTCTCCCTGCCTCGGCCACTCAAGTAGCTGGGATTACGGGTGTGCGCCACCATGCCCGGCTAATTTTTGTATTTTTAATAGAGACAAGGTTTTGCCATATTGGCCAGGCTGGTCTCGAGCTCCTAGGCTCAAGTGACCCGCCCACCTCGGCCTTCCAAAAGTCTGGGATTACAGGTGTGAGCCACCACGCCTGGCCAGTAATTTTAAACAGCTGAATTAAAATCCTCATTCATAGGAACTCATTATTGGGAGGAAAAATGGATGACAGGTTTTTTTTTTTATTGTTGTTGCTTTGTTTTAGTTTTCAACATTTTAGATAATCTTATTTCAATCAAGGTATATCTTTTTTTTTTAAATCTTAGAGATGGGGTTTCGCCATGTTGCCCAGGCTGGTTTCGAACTTCCGAGCTCAAGTGATGGCACCCGCCTCACCCTCCCAAAGTGCTGGGATTACAGGTGTGAGCCACTGTGCCCAGCCAAGGTGTATCTCGAACAACATCAATTGGATTAATTTTTGATACAACTGCCATGGCTTAATAAAATGTATTTGAAGTACTTTGATAATCAAATTAGCTATCTACATGGAAATGACCTTTTAGTCATTATTTTAGGAAATATTTGGTTGGGCACAGTGGCTCATGCCTGTAATGCCAGCACTTTGGGAGGCTGAGGTAGGAGGATTGCTTGAGGCCAGGAGTTGAACACTGCAGTGAGCCATGATCACATCACCGTACTCTAGACTGGGGGACAGAGCCAGACTCCATCTGTAAAATACACGACACACACACACACACACACACACACACACACACACACACACACGACATCATCACACACACACACACACACACACACACACACACACGACATCATCACACACACACACACACACACACACACACACACGACATCATCATGTACCAAGTCTATGCTAGGTTTCTGCATCACAGAGATGAACGTGAGAGCCTGGGGTCCCAGGAAGTTATAATCCAGTGAGGTATTCAGGCCTGTAGACAGATAATTACAAAAAGTGGTATGAGTGTGGTGATCCTCATAAGGAATGTCCCCTTTCTGGCCACTGCATTCTCGGTTCTGAGCATCGTTCCCAGGATTTGAAAGTAGTGGCTCCAAACTTGCTGTGCCAGGGTTCAGGAGTCCTGCTTCCACCTGGGTAGATCCTTTAAGTTCTCAGTAAATAAATCTACATCAGGGAAAGTAATAGCACCTACCTTAGAGGGTTGCTGTAAGTGAAGCTCTTGCATGGGAAGAGCTCAGCACTGTGCCTTGGGACTTGGCATGGTGGAGAGAGGCCAGTGTGGATGGTATTGAAGCAGGCATTTCTTAAGTGTCAGTGGGTGGATTAATGGAGGTATGAGCCAGGGGTGATGGGAGCCCATCAGAGAGAATCTGGTGATGTCTTTCCAGAACATCTTGAGTCTTAGAGGAGGGAAGAGAGCAGGACTGGCTACATGATTTGTGGGACCCAATGCAAATGAACATGTGGGACCCTTATTCAGAAATTATTAAGAATCTCAAGATGGCAACAGCAGGGCATTAGACCAAGTACGGGACCCTCCTGAACATGGAACTCAGGCCAGGACCCAGATGGCATGCCCTGGTAAAGAGTTCTCCAAAAAGAGCATCAAGTCGAATGCAAAGCTGCAGCCTGTGACAGCTGGGGTGGCAGGCTACAGAACCCCAGGTTCCAATACCAGCTTGCTGTTCCCAATTAGGCTAAGTTTCCTGAGCCTCTCCAGAAAAGACCACACAGGCCAGTGAGAACCTGAGGCTATGGTTGATTCTGTGTTTCAGGAATTCATATACAGTACAGGCATGCTACAGGAAAAAGGTGGTACTGAGCTGTCTGAAAAACTGCTGTTCAAATTAAGAAGCAGGAGAAAAAATGAAGAAAGGCTACCTGCCATCAGCTAGCCAGGTGCTAGATAAGGTTTAGTCTGTAGTTTCTTTTTGTTCTTTATTTTTGAAATGGGATTTCACTCTGTCACCCAGGCTGGAGTACAGTGGCACAGTCACAGTTCACTGCAGTCTCTACTGTCCAGGCTTAAGTGATTCTCCCACCTCAGCCTCCCAAGTAACTGGGACCATAGTTGCATGTCACTATACCTGGCTAACTTTTTAATTCTTTGTAGAGATGAAGTTGCCCAGGCTGGTCTCGAACTCCTGGGCTCAAGTGATCCTCCTGCCTTGGCTTCCCAAAGTGTTGGGATTGCAGGCATGAGCCAACGTGCCCAGCCTAGTCTGTAGTCTTCTAGATAGCCCTGTAAAGGTAGCTTTTATGGGTGTGGATGTAGGGAAGGAAAAAATTTCTTTCTCTCACTCATTGGTAGGTTCATGGCTGAGGCCCCTATAACAAAAGAGAGGAAAAGCATCCTGTCTGGGATGATGAGCTAGCAAAGGGCAGAGCTGGGATGTGAACCCAGGCTTGTTTGCATGTAAAACCTTAGCCTTTAAGTCAAGGTACCTACTATGTGCCAGGAGCTGAGCTCAGCACTTTTGCATATAATATCTCAACAATTGCTACAGTGTTCAGCCTTAATACATATGCTACAGAGGTGCTTTTAAGATTTGAGTCATTTTAAAACACATCTCTGAGTCCAAAGAAACCTATCAGTCTAGCCTCCTCATTGTCAGATGGACAAACTGTTGACAGCCACATGGGGTAGTGCTTTTGGATAAACAAGCATCCCTTTCCTCCTACTTAAAAATTCACATTTAAACATCAGAGACTTAAGAGCAGTTCTTAGACCTTTATGAGTTTTTATGGTTTTAATTATAGAGCTGTCTTCCTAAATTAATAGGATTCAGTGGCACTGGAAATAAAGCCAGAAAAGAGAAGATCTTGGAGATGTGGCAGACCCAGCAAAACTTAGTTTTGTTACTCAAGAGAATTGGGTTGGATTGGAAAATAATAATTAGTGAAGGAATTATTTCTCTTTATATTTGCCTTCCCCAAACCAAAAGTTTAATGGGGGTGGGGGGTTGCCTCGATTATCACAGGTGGTGAGGGAAATGGGATTTGCATTTTCACAAGATGAATTCCATGGGTGTTCATACCAGGAATGCTTTCCCAGACTAACTTCTGATCAACGGCTAAATGAAGCAAGCGGACAATTAGCCTTGAAAGAAGTGCAAACAGAGGCATAATTAACACAATTGCTGATGCTTCTTTCCTGCTGGGGACATCTGGGCAGGCTGACTGTAAGTCATAAGCCCAAAGGTCTATGCTCTTTTGCATATCTTCAGCTTTCTCCTACATATGTGGTATAAAAAATTGACCTGATTATCTTTCCTTTTCCACTTCTTTCTAGATAGTTGAGCGATGCTCTCTGCTTACTCTTTCTCATTTACAGAATCACCTGTAACCTCAAGGATCTCTTGAGTAACAAGAGACAACAATTTTTTCAGTGTAGCACAAAACCCATGTTGTACCATTATCTAGGATTGCAATTAATGTGACTTAAATTTCAAGACCTAAGAATGCACCTTTTTCTTTTTTGGAGTTGTATGTCATTGTGGTTAATCAGAAGGTATAATAATGTAGGGAAGGTGCATTCATTAATGGAGAATTGTTTAGCTAATAATTAACTATATTGAAACTTTATATTCCTAAACACAAGTACTACTTATGTTTCAAAGTATAAACTCTGTCCAGACATGGAGAACACTAAGATATGCATTATGATTTTTTTTTAAAGAAGAGAATGGTATTGATAGACTTTTCAATGTTACTGCAGCAAAACTGCTGCAAAGATCCTTCACTAAGGACCTCAAAGACAATTCAGTGAGCAAAGAATTCCCTTCCCAAATTTCCCTTGTCTAAGATTCAGAGCATCAGCAGGTACGAGTGAGTCTTATTTATAATAGATTTTGCTGAATACTTTTTCATACTGCCTGGTACAGATATAAAGTTGTTGTTTTGTTTTTTTTTTTTTGTTTTTTTTTTTTGTTTTTTTGAGATGGAGTTTCGCTTTTGTTGCCCAGGCTAGAGTGCAATGGCGCGATCTCGGCTCACCACAACCTCTGCCTTCTGGGTTCAAGCGATTCTCCTGCCTCAGCCTCCCGAATAGCTGGGATTACAGGCATGCGCCACCATGCCCAGCTAATTTTGTATTTTTAGTAGAGACGGTGTTTCTCCATGTCAGTCAGGCTGGTCTTGAACTCCTGACCACAGGTGATCTGCCTGCCTCAGCCTCCCAAAGTGCTGGGATTACAGGCCTGAGCCACTGCGCCCGGCCCAGATATAAAGTTATTTAAGATCCACAAAGTTCAGATTTTCCTTTCAAAGTACTCAATTTCATTTTAGTACAAGTCATTGGTAAACTGATCTATTGTTTAATTAAAAAAACAAAAAACAAAAAACACCAAAAACTCAAACTTGCAAATTGCACTGTTATTCCCAAAAGGTATTTATTTCCCCCTCTAAGGGTGTTCGTCTGCTTCATCATTTCTGGGCACCATAAACTGGCAAGACCATTTATATATTTATTTTAAAAGCCACTGTTGGGTATAAACTTGTTACATTTAAACTGCAGCCTTTTTTTTTTTTTTTTTTTTTTTTTTAAGTTCCCACTATTTAAACAAAAGCCCCAGGAAGTGGTAGTGATTATTTATAATAATCCTTTCAACTCTTTGCCTGTTTTCAAATAAGTCTTTTCTTTGGCTTTGGGGAATGCAGACAACTCTATTTGAATATGAAAATTTCAACTTTAAACCTCTGAACTCTGCTGGGTCTGCAGAGGCGTTTTAATGTCAACCCCAGGAAATGTACACATGAAGCAGAATTTACAACTCATCACTGTCACGGTTAGAGTGTGAGTTAAAGAGTAATACATTAACCAGGGTTCGTGCATGGAGATTGTTGTTAGAGATCTACAAAAGCAATCAATGTCCTGCATGAACAATGAAAAATACAAGTTATAGTTGGAGGTGTTCAGGGTCAAAAAATAGGCCCACACATACTACTGCCCTGGAATTTATTAAAAAATTTTTTTTGGTAGGATATTCTGCAGTTTGACTGAATTGTCATTTGCTTGCTTCGACTCAAGGGAAACATCTGGTTTCTCCCTGCAATGTAGACAAACTGCTCTTATTCTGAAGCTGTCATCCATGAAAGGCATGGTTTGGGCTCAATAGGTTTGCTTATGAAAGGCTTGGGGGTCCATCGCTACAGAAATAAACAGCTCTAATAATTGGAAGTTTGTTCCCTGTTATAAACTCTGATTGAGAGACGACTTGGGTGAAGTGGCGAAAGCTGAAAGGGATAGATTTATTAGAAGACTTTTAATGATTTAGGATGTGGCAGGCAGAGAATTTTCCACTTAACTTTTGCAAAAATCTCTTACCTTTTGTAGAATTTCTGCAAATGCGTTTAAAAATCTTAGAGCCTCGATATTGGAGATGGGGTGTTACAGGAAAAGTTCAGAGTTCTGTGACCTCGGTTCTTAGGACAGGGCCAGGTTTTCCTGTGCACTTTATAAAGAAGATATTATTGGGTGTTTTTACTTCACTTCTGGACCAGCTACATAATTTGTGGGACCCAATGAAAAATGAAAATTGCGGTGGGAGGTGGGGTTGTTCAAAAAGTATTAAGATCAGGTGGTTAGATCTTGAGTTTAAAAAAACACAAAACTGACCAAGAATTTTAAGACATTAACAGTGAAGCATCACCCAAGCTGGGAGCTCTGTGTATTGGTCCTTTTTCCACCTTAGGAGTCTCTGGGGAAGATGAGACCAAAACAAAACAACAACAACAAAACCAAGGAGCGCTTGGGAAGTGTGCCTGCCGGAGGCCTGTTGGGGGGGCATTTTCTTTCCTGTCAGATCAACTGTAGGGAGAGTTCCTGCCCTTTTTTGAGATTGGTAATAATTGCTATCAATGTGCTATTTTTTCTTTCTCCTGTTACTTTCTTAGGAAGACAGGAACCTTTCTGTCAGGTTGCTTCTCCGTATCTCGTTCTTCCCCTTTTTTGCAACAATGTTCGTAAAAGACTCAGAACAGTGGTTGCTGTGAAGTTAGAAATCATGTGTTTTGAGCCCTTTCCACACCCTTACCAATTTTTTCATTCTGGGAGTCAGTTCTGACCACTGAATGCCCAGTGATTCCTCACTTCTAACTTTGGTCTCTCTTTTCTCTCCCTCTTTCTCCCTACCAACTTGAGAGCTCCTTAGAGAGGGACATTTTAGTCAAATACTGACAGCCAAGCCTAGGGCCTGGCTGGTGGAAAACTCCCAGTAAATATGGGAATGTAAATAACAGTATCTGCTTTTTTATCTCTTTTCTTGCTGCTTTTTCTCCTTTTCATTCTGGTTTTATTTGTATTTTCTCTCATTACATGCACACACACACACACGCACACACCATGAAGCATGAAGTCCCAAACTATGTATCTATAGATATTTAATTTTTTTTTTTTTTTTGAGACGGAGTCTCGCACTGTTGCCCGGGGTGTGGCATGGTCTTTGCTCACTGCAACCTCCGCCTTTGCAGGTTCAAGCAATTCTCCTGCCTCAGCCTCCTAAGTAGCTGGGATTACAGGCGCCTGCCACCACGCCCGGCTAATTTTGTATATTTTTAGTGGAGACGAGGTTTCACTATGTTGGCCAGGCTGATATCGAACGCCTGACCTCGTGATCCACCCGCCTCGGCCTCCCAAAGTGCTGGGATTACAGGCGTGAGCCACCACGCCTGGCCTAATTTAACTTTTTTTAAAAATAGAGACAGGGTTTTGCCATGCTGCCCAGGCTGGTCTCAAACTCCTGGGCTCAAGCAATCCACCCGCCTCGGCCTCCCAAAGTGCTAGGATTGGGAGCCACTGTGCCCAGCCAAACTACATGTTTTTGATCACCAAAAGAAAAGGCAACATGGGGAAAGAAGTCCAAATTGACAGCACTCTGCAGTGGCTCAACAGAAGGGGAGAGTCTGGGAATCTGTGTTCAAGCTGCAGATCCAAGGCTCATCCCCCCAAAACGCTGCAATGCTAATGAATGGCCGTGGCTAAAAATCCCAAGTGACCTCATGATGGTGTGGCTCCTGCTTCCTCCCTTAGAGGTGGAGCAAGAGCCCTGTTGGCTGACAGACAGTTGGGTACAGTAGGTGTGTTTGCATGAAGGATTGGCCTGCTGGGGTTACTCAGAAACTGCTCTGCAAACACAGAGGATTAAAGAGGTTTTTGTTGAGGCAGAACAGATGGACAGAGAGAGGCAGAGTTCAAATGAATGGATCATAAATCAGGACTCACTTGCAGAAGGGAAAAATCTGGGTCTGGTCACTTAAAAATTTGAGCTAATTTTAATTATTATTTTTTTCTTAGGAAAGCAACCTTATGCTTAATGGAAAAACAATTCATGTGAAAAATTTGGAAAATATATGTGCCAGAGAAAGCCCTGCCGATCCTTTTAGTAGAATCTCCCTGATTTTGTCCTCTGTTCTGCTGACGTACACACATGTACATAGGCGATTATTATTTAATAAGAATGAAAACATATGCTCTTCTATGAGTTAGATTTTAAGAGGGAAACTGTAACTAGAGCTTGAAGATCTGAACCCAGGTGTGATCATTTGGGCCAGGCCAGCAGCATAAATTTTAGTAATAAAACCAAAGACAATGTGTAAATTTATGTTTGGAAAAGTTGGGGCAAGCTCAGGTGAAGGAAAAGTTCATTGGCGCTGAGGGCCACGTTGAATTTGCGGTCTTCCTTCAAGTAATACCTTCCTGAGCTCCCAGAAAAACGACACGTCTGTGTCTATTTTTCCTTTTGTCCCCTCGTGGAGCAAGAAGAGTGGTTCAGGCCATGAAATCGTTCTGCCAGTTAGACCCTCTCTTTACCCATTTCTCTCTTTCTTTCGCTCCCTCTCTGTTTTCTTTTTTTTTGAGACGAAGTTTCGCTCTTGTTGCCCAGGTTGGAGTGCAATGGTGCGAACTGGGCTCACTGCAACCTCTGCCTCCCGGGTTCAAGCGATTCTCCTGCTTCAGCCTCCCGAGTAGCTGGGATTACAGGCATGTGCCACCACATCCGGCTAATTTTGTATTTTTAGTAGAGACGGAGTTTCTCCATGTTGGTGAGGCTGGTCTCAAACTCCTGACCTCAGGTGATCCGCCCGCCTCAGCCTCCCAAAGTGCTGGGATTACAGGTGTGAGCCACCATGCCCGGCGCTCTCTCTCTCTGTCTCTTTTTTTGAGGCAGGGTCTTGTTCTTTTGCCCAGGCTGCAGTACAGTGGCACAATCTTGGCTCACAGCAGCCTTGGTCGCCTGGGCTCAAGCATTCCTCCCACCTCAGTCTCCCGAGTAGCTGGGACTACAGGTGCACATCACCACACCTGGTTAATTTTTTGTGTTTGTTGTAGAGACAGGGTCTTGCCATGTTGCCTAGGCTGGTCTTGAACTAATAGGCTCAAGTGGTCCACCTGTCTCAGCCTCCCAAAGTGCTGAGATTACAGGTGTGAGTCACTGCGTCCGGCCTCTTTACCCATTTCTAATCATCTAATTGGATGTTCTCCAGTCTCTCTGTAAATGTATTGACCAAAGCCCAAGACGTAATGAAAGGAGGCCAGTGGATCTCTCTCTAGCAGGCCAGGGCTCCGGTGATTGGATTGAGTTTAGCATCATATTTTATGAAAATGAGGTACCATTAGATGCTAGATGCTCACTTAGTAGGGTGAAATACTCACACTAGGAGAGTCCAGAAGTCTTACCAGCAATCGAGGGTTAGTTTAGCTCGCCATTGTTAGTTGGGTGCTTTCTAGAAGTCAGTAGTGTTGGCCAGGCGCGGTGGCTCATGCCTGTAATCCCTGCACTTTGGGAGGCTGAGGCGGGTGGATCACGAGGTCAGGAGTTCGAGAACAGCCTGGCCAATATGGTGAAACCCCGTCTCTACTAAAACTACAAAAATTAGCCAGTCGTGGTGGTGGGCGCCTGTAGTCCCAGCTACTGTGGAGGCTGAGGCAGAAGAATTGCTTGAATCCAGGAGGTGGAGGTTGCAGTGAGCCGAGATCATGCCACTGCACTCCAGCCTGGGTGACAGAGCGAGACTCTGTCTAAAAAAGAAAAAAAAAAGAAGTCAGTAGTGTTTATATCAGACCTTTTGATGCCAGTTCTACTTATTGTTTAATGACAAGATTTAACGACATACAAAAATTACAACATTTTTTAAATGTTAAAATTAAAAACAAACCTTATGGAACTGATTAAAGAGAGTTGTTTCAATAGGAAGACATTGGAATGCTCTGAAAAATCTCAATGGTAGTGAAATACTTAAAAAATAAATGATATTAAATTATATTAAAATGTAAAATATGTGAGACACTAAAAATCTAGAGTTGTGCACTTATATTATTTCATGTCTTTAAGTCTTTAAGTTTTTTTTTTTTTTTTTTTTTTTGAGATGGAGTTTTGCTTGTGTCGCCCAGGCTAGAGTGTAAGGGTGAGATCTTGGCTCACTGCAACCTTCACCTCCCGGGTTCAAGCGATTCTCCTGCCTCAGTAGCTGAGATTACACGTCCCTGCCACCATGCCTGGCTAAGTTTTGTATTTTTAGTAGAGACAGGATTTTACCGTGTTGGCCAGGCTGGTCTTGAACTCCTGACCTCAGGTGATCTACCTGCCTCGGCCTCCCAAAGTGCTGGGATTACAGACGTGAGCCACCGTGGTGCCCGGCCTATAATTACTTTTTATCTCTCTCTTAGCTGAACATTTGTAAATTACATGGGCTTGTTACAAGATAGCAGCATCATAAAGATTTTGTGGTGTTACTCCCGTATGTGAATTTCACCTATCACCAGAATAAATTCTCTCTTCCTCTCTGGGCTCACTCATGGTGTGGGGCCACCTGGCCCCAACTGGCCCCTTCCACTTTCATCTCTCGCTGTTCCCTGCTTTCCTGATGCTTCACGTCTTGCTGAAGGAGTTCTAGCCTTTGGCTGTGTGCATGCTGTTAGCTTATTCACCTGTCCCACTTTCTCACATCTCAGGGTGCCTTTCGTCTGTTACTGGTAAACACAGCATCCTTCGTCTGTCTAATTCTGGCCTCAGCTCTCCGACAGAGAGTTTGTTGACAGCCACCCCTCTGATTCTCCAACCCCTTTCATCCATTATTTGTTTATTGCTTCCTCCCCTCCACTGGAATTGAGTTTCATGTATCCCCAGCCCTTAGAACGCCTGGCATACAGCAGGTGTTCAGTAAATGCTATCTGGCTGTTGAGACAGGGTCTCACTGTTGCCCAGGCCGGAGTGACATGATCACGACTCACTGCAGCCTCTATCTCCTGGGCACAAGCGATCCTCCCACACATCAGCCTCTCGAATAGCCAGGACTACAGGCATGTGCCACCACACCCAGCTAATTTTTATATTTTTGGTAGAGACAGGGTTTTGACATGTGGCCAGGCTGGTTTGGAACTCCTGGGCTCAAGCCATCTGCCTGCTTCGGCCTTCCAAAGTCCTGGGACTACAGATGTGAGCCACTGTGCCTGGCCCAGTCATATGTTTTGGGTTGAATGGAACTCACTGCTTTTATTCTGTGCTCTGGAGTCAGATGCAGGTGTGAATCCCAGCACTGGCTTGTTCTAACTCTGAGACTTTGGGGGAAGGTGGGACATCCTGAGTCTCCTTTCCTTGTCTGAAAGGTGGAGATGGAATTACCTTCTTCTGAGGGCTATTGTGAAGCTTAAATGAAACCATCAAAATCTGTACAGTGCTGAGCACAGAATTAGCATTTTATGTTAGCTTTTACTGTTTAAACATCCAGCAAAAATTATATAGTCTCATCATAATCCTATAAATCAAAGCATATAGCACTTATAAATTAAAAAAGTAAATCAGTCATTTGGAATTAGTTAGCTTCTTTCTTTTTGGTGGTGTTGAAAATTAAGACTTTTTCCCCCCAGTACTTTGCATCTAAGTCACTGTTAAGTGTTGTTGAAAATTAAGACTTTTTTCCCCCAGTACTTTCCATCTAAGTCACTCTGAAGGCAAATAAATGATCTTTCATGAAGGGCTCAAGTTATTCCAGTGCCCTGTGAAGTGGGCATTTATTTCTGCAACGGCCTCTGCAGCGGTTGAGCCCTTTCCTGGAGAGGCAGGAAATAACGGTGCTGGAGTCACTGGCAGCCGTGTGTGGGAGCATGTACTTCTGAGTGTATTGTGTGTTTGCAGGCTGGGCACTCTGTAAAGACATGTTGAATTGAAATGAATTAAGATGGTGATGTATCTTGAACCTCTTGCTTTGCAGGCACAGTGAAGGTGAAGAGTTCTAACATACAAGTTGGAGACCTTATCATCGTTGAAAAGGTGAGCAGAATCTAGAAGCTTGTGTGTGAATACCACTTCATGGGTCCTAACGTGTCATTTGTGTATCTGGTAGACGAAGTGAATGATGCATTTTGGGATTCTATCCAAAAACTTTGCCAGGGTAGAAAAATCTCTTTTCTGTGAGACAGACACACACATACACACACACACACACACACACACACAAATATTTTTTCAAGGTTTATATGTGTTGGTTAGCCAGAAATCCTGCTTGCAAATACAAGTACAAGTTTTGATTTCCTGTTCGATGTGCTTATTATTTTGGGATAAAAAATATCATAAAATCTTTCCTAGAAGTCTGCTTACTACATAGACGCTTAAAATATTTGTCTAATTTACCTTTCGAGCCATTTTAGCTTGTATTTCCTGACTTAACCATTGTGCTTGTCTATTATTTTATGGGGAGCAGGGGTTAAGTGTAACCTGAGAACAGTAAAAAGACCAAAAGTACATTTTAAAAAATAGCCGTGTCAGTATGTTTGTTACTTTAGCAAACACTCATATCTTTTTCTAGTGTGTATATTTGAAAGGTATTGGATTTTGGGGGGTGGCTCTGGAGAGGCTTGGAATAATATTTGATTAGAAAAGGGTTGTGTCTTAACTTGTTTCTGTAGAAATTGAGCTATGCTTTTTTAAAAGGATTAAATCCAAGAACTCAAAGCTGCTTTAAGGTAAAGTGAAACTCTTTTGGGTGGCAGCTCAGAAGAACCACACAACCCCCCTCTATGTTATCACATACTTTTCTGTTCATAATTAAATGGGGGCTACTGGCTCCTTGCACCCCCCCAGTTTTTTTGAGAATGGCTTTTGTTGCTTCTTACTACTTTCCTTCCTTATTAAAATCCACTAAAAGCCAAACATCAAGCTGGGAAGTTGGTAGAAGCAGAAAGCGAGAGCGGAGGGTCTGTCTTGAGTCTCAGCAGACAGCCTGGAAGAGAGCCAGCTGGGGAGGCAGGCTTTTGGGATTTTGGGAGGTAATGGTTGAATGTGCCAGAAAACTAGAAGCTCTCTTTCCAAGATAAGATTTTGATAGGGGATTAGTAAAGTAGCAGCAGTGTGCAAGATTTTTCAGATTCAAAACAAAATAAATCCCCAAATCTGTCTTTGACAAAGGCAGAAATGTAAAAGAGACTGTGAGTTTCAGTCCCCCCCTCCAACCCCAACCCACCGAGGGGTTGGGGGTGGGGGCGGAAACCCCCCTCCCTGCCACCCAGCACACGGTCATTCATTCACAGTAACAGTCTTTCTTTTCATAACACAGAACCAGCGGGTCCCTGCCGACATGATCTTCCTGAGGACATCAGAAAAAAACGGTAAACATCTGAGATCAATTTGGAAAATAACCATTAACCTTTCAGTGGTAATTTGGCAAAATAATCATTTGAAAATGTCACAAAGTAGATTATCATTTTGGAGCCATGGAGGCAAATCAAAAGCATCTTTTTAAATAGACCATTCTTTTTAAACAGTGTTGTTGGTGTTTTAAAAGTCAATAGATTGTGATCATTAAAAAATACAGTTTGTGGAACACCGGCTGACTCACAGCTGGTAAAGTCACGCATACAGTGGCCTTGGATTTCCTCTCCAGGCTGTGTTAAGCTCAACCTCAGGAGTTGGGACGAGGAAGTGTCTCTACCATGTAGAAGTAAACAGAAATCCTCTCTCTTCTAAGCTGATACCAGCAGATATGTCATGAGTGGGGGCAGTACAGAAACTGGGGAGAGGTGGGCGTCTTTTCTGCCCTTTGTTCATGAGTCGGGGGACCTTGCCCACAGTACCTATTGATTTATTTATTGTAGCCTGAGTTTGCGGGGTGGGAATCTCTGAAGTCTCCTATAAGGCCCTTAACTCCTTGCAGTTGTTCCCTAGGGTGGCAGCTGCCGTTGCCTGCCCACCCTATCAGTCTACTAAAATTGCCTTAGTTTTGTTTTGTTTTTGTTTTTCCTTGAGACCGGGTCTTGCTCTGTCGCCCAGGCTGGAGTGTAGTGGTACGATCTCGGCTCACCTCAACCTCTGCCTTCTGGGTTCAAGCCATTATCTTGCCTCAACCTCCTGTGCACCACCATGCCTGTCTAATTTTTGTATTTTTAGTAGAGACAGGGTTTCACCATGTTGGCCAGGCTAGTCTCGAACTCCTGACCTCAAGTGATCCATCGGCCTCCCAAAGTGCTGGAATTACAGGTGTGAGCCACCACACCTGGCCAAAATGGCCTTAGTTTTTAATTTTTGTTATTTAAGCTGTTCTGAGGAAATAAGGCTGTTTTTCTCTTACCTGGCATGATCGGAGGTTTTTGAACACGTGAAAAATTTACATTTGTATTCCTTTGTGGATGCTGCAATGTATTTCATTATGAATAGAGTTAAAGTACAAGTAAAATTTTATACTAATATGTAATCAGGACAGGAGGTAAAAGGCACTAGATTAAAACAGCCTTTGAAAAACTGCAGCTTTGTCTTTAAATTCGTTCTTGTGTCCTATTTAGTGAAAACAGAGCATTATGGAGTAGGGCCCCTGACATGCTCTTTTTTTCTTGAAAAACAAAAACAAAAACACCAAAATTATGAGTGTTCTACGTTAATAGTTCTCAAAGACTGAACTGCAGTGTCAGTGAATGGGGTATATTCTGTATCTGATGGAGCATACAGCTGACTACTTGCACGGATCTGTATGTCAGACTGAAAGATACACCTCTGAAATGTGCCAGCCCATAATGACCTAGTGCTTGCCTGGATCGATCAGTCCTGTTCTGAACTCTGTGCACGAATCAGCTCTTTAATTGTCACAGCATCTCTACAGGGTCAGTGCTGTTCCTGTCTCCACTTTTATACACGAGGAAACTGAGGCTCAGAGAGGATAGGCAACTCTCAGGGCACAAAGCTGTTACGTGGCAGAGCCTGGACCTGCACTCAGGTGGTTTGGGTCCTGAGGAGGTGCTGGCGATGCCTGGCCAGACGGCTCGGAATGCTGGTCACCCTGTACTCGTCCCTGTTCTATCTCCCCATTGAATCTTTACAGCAACCTTGCAAAGTCTACGTTTCTCCACATTTTACAGACACTAAAGCTTGACAAGTCCCAGAAACTAGCTGGGGATTCCACTCAGAGAGAGTGGCGGAGTGAGGATTTGAACTCTGAGCTTTCTGACCCCCAAGCTTATTATGGAAGAAATGGGAGATAGGATATGTATTTTCCCTTGTGGTCTCTGGCCATTGGTTGGCTGTTTTTATAAGGACCAGAGCAGACGCTGCCCAGAGCTGCCGAGGGAAGGGTGCTTGAGGTGCAGGTGATGGCACCCGACTTCCTTCCACAGGGTCATGCTTCTTGCGGACGGATCAGCTGGATGGGGAGACAGACTGGAAGCTGCGGCTTCCCGTGGCCTGCACACAGAGGCTCCCCACGGCCGCTGTGAGTAGCTTTCGCTGCAGAAGCCCATGTGGGCAACCTGTCTTAGCAGGGTTCTCAAACCCAGATACCTTGGGGGCCGTCCCTTGGCATGGGGTGGCAACTGTGAAATGGGGCCGGTAGGGGAGCGTGGGGTCCTGGAGAGTCCCTGGAACTAGTTGGCTTCTCTGACGTGGCCAAAAGCAGACCCCGAGTGCGGGGAGTGAGCTCTCCCGCGGGAAGCTGAAAACCATAAGGAGCCTTGCCAAGGGGCCTTACCAAAATTGAAAAGGTAAGCCAGAGCATGTCACTCCTCTGCTCAAAACCTGCGAAGGTAGGCCAGGGCTCAGCAGCACGCACCTGTAGTCCCAGCTCCTCAACAGGCTGAGTCGGGAGGATTGCTTAAGCCTGTGAGTTCGAGGCTGCAGTGAGCCATGACTGTGCCTGGGAATAGCAACTGCACTCCAGCCTGGCCAGCATAGTGACACCTGTATCTAATAAAAGTAATAACCATAAAATAAAAAAAAAAAAACAACCCTCCAAAGATTTCTCATCTTACTGAGAATCAGTTCTGCGGTGCTTGCTGTCGTCTTCATCTCCTTCCCATTTGTCTCTCTGCTGAGGCTCCGACCTCAGTGCCTGGCCCTCTCTCCTCTGCCTGCCAGCCTGTTGGGTCTGTCATTCTGTCCCTGGATGTTTACTGTTGCCATTTCTTCCACTGGGAGCCCTCTGATCCCTGGCGAATCTGCTCGGCAGGGCATCTCCACACTCCACTGAGCTTTTGCTCATGAGTCTCCTTATCGGAGAGGCTCTTTCTGCCCACCTCTCCCTGCCTCCCTGCCTCACTCACTTCCAGGCAGCATCCCTGCGGGTGGGTTCTGCCTGTTGTATTCTCTGCCGTATCCCCAGTGTGTATGATGGGGTGCAGGTCCTGGCTGAGAGGATGGCCGCAGTAGTTGGCCATGTGTAACTTAAGTGCCCGGTGAGTGGCATGCCCCACTGTGGTCTGGAAGGATGAAGTGGAACACAGAAGCTTCACCTGTGCTCATGTCACATGGATCGAAGCCACTCCTTACTGTGTCCCCTGAGGGAGGAGGAAAGTTCCATATCTTGGTGGGATTGACATAACAAGAAATGTAGCCACCCTATGAATGATTTTTCATGGCTAATAAAAAGTGAAATAACACCATTATTACGTTAATTTTAAACCGGGAATTTTATTTTATTATTTATTTATTTATGAGATGGAATCTTGCCCTGTCACCCAGGCTGGAGTGCAGTGGCATGATCTTGGCTCACAGCAACCTCCACCTCCTGGGTTCAAGCAATTTTCCTGCCTCAGCCTCCTGAGTAGCTGGGATTACAGGCACCCGCCACCACGCCTGGCTAATATTTGTATTTTTAGTAGAGACAACGGTTTCACTGTGTTGGCCAGGCTGGTCTCAAACTCCTGGCCTCAATTGATCCACCCGCCTCAGCTTCCTAAAGTGCTGGGGTTACAGGCATGAGCCACCACCTCCCAGGGGCTCTCCAGGACCCCACGCTCCCCCTCCGGCCCCACCTCACATGATGGTGACTGCTACAAGTCCCCAGGGGCTCCTAGCCAGTAGTTAGAAACTCACTGTTCTAACAGTGACTGCCGCTCCCCGTGACTGTACCTGTCTTATGCCACTTCACATATGCTGCTTTGAAATGTAGTTTTTGCCAAGAGCTTTCACTTTTGGGCTTTCTTATCACCTAAGGTTGATTTCTTGTTTGCTTTTTAAAAAATTGCGCTAAAAGACACATAACATAAAATCTACCATCGTAACCATTTTTAAGTGTACAGCTCAGTGGCATGAAGTGCATTGACCTTGTCATGCAGGCATCAGCCGTGTTCATCTTCGGAACTTTTTTCACTTTCAAAACTGGAACTCTGGACTCATTAAGCAGTAACTTCATTCCCCCCTCGGCCCAGCCCCTGGCAAGCATCTTTCTGTTTTCTGTCTCTATGAATTAAACTACTCTAAGTTCCTCCTGTAAGTGGAATCACCTCGTTTTTGTCTTTTTGTGACTGGTTTATTTCACTTAGCATAATGTCTTCAAGGTTGATCCGTATTGTAGCATGTGTCAGAACTTCTTCCTTTTTAAGGCTGAGTAATATTCCATTGTATGGACAGACCACACTTTGTTTATCCATTCATCCACTGATGCTTGTTTGAGCTGCTTCCACTTCTTGGCAGTTGTGAATAATGCTGCTACGTACATGAGTGGACAGATGATCACTTCAAGTCCCTACTTTCAGTTCTTTTGGGTATATAGTCGGAGGTGGAATTGCTGGATTATATGGTAGTTTTCTGATTAATTTCTTGAGGAAGTGCTGTTTCCATAGCTGCTGCACCATCTTGCATTCCCAGCAACAGTGCACAGGGCCTCCAGATTCTCCACATCTTCATCACACTTGTTTTTGTTTTTGTTTTTGTTTTGATAGCAGCCATCCTTACGGGTGGGAGGCGTTCTTACTTTTTTCAGCTCTTCCCAGAGGTTTATACAGAGTAGATGCCCAGTAACCATTTGTTGAATGAGTATTTTCTTTTCTTTTTTGAGATGGAGTCTCGCTCTGTCGCCCAGGCTGGAGTGCAGTGGCACGATCTCAGCTTACTGCAACCTTCACCTCCCGGGTTCAAGCGATTCTCTTGCCTCAGCGTCCTGAGTAGCTGCGATTACAGGCACACACCACTATGCCCGGCTAATTTTTTTGTATTTTTAGTTGAGACGGGGGTTCAACATGTTGGCCATGCTGGTCTCATACTCCTGGCCTCAAGTGATCCACCCACTTTGGCCTCCCAAAGTGCTGGGATTATAGGCATGAGCCACTGCACCTGGCCTGAATGAGTATTTTCAATGGTACAAACAAGTCTTGCAAGCCAGAATTTAGCAGAGGAGGATCTGCCACTTTCCGGGGTATTCGTAGGTGTGTAGCATCACCCCATCAAGTCTGGAAAGTGCTGAGTAAACAGAGAAACAAGGGTCTTCACTGTAGAGTCTGTCAGGGTGCCTTGAGATACTGTATGCAGCGACTCCTCAACTTACTTAACAGAGGACTTTCCTCTTCTTTCCACCTTCCCTGTAATTTTGAGGGGCCGTTTGCTGTGTGTGGGAAATATAGTTGCTTTGGAAACATAGCGGATGCCTCCTGAAGTCTTGCATTGTGAACTGACTTTGACTCCCAAATGTGACTTCTGTTGAACAGGACCTTCTTCAGATTCGATCGTATGTGTATGCAGAAGAGCCAAATATTGACATTCACAACTTCGTGGGAACTTTTACCCGAGTAAGTGAGTTTCCTTCACACGGGATCCGGGAGTGTGTAAGGGATGAAGGCCAAGAAGTACTGACAGTTCTTTGTCAGGAAGTAGTTTTATGCCTGGTGGGGACATAAAGAAGGCACCACCTTGAAAGCCAGCGTATTGTTTCTCAGTAAGGTCGACACAACTGGAATTTTCTTCTGGCCTTGAAACAGCTTGACTGACTCGACAACTTAGAGCAAGCATTTGCTGTGATTCACGTGAACGCTGGCATCTGAAAGAGTTTTTCTTTCTCTGTCCTTCAGATGGATCTGTGTCCTCTGTTGTTTTTTTTTGAGATGGAGTCTCGCTCTGTCACCCAGGCTGGAGTGCAGCGGCATGATCTTGGCTAACTGCAAGCTCCGCCTCCCGGGTTCACACCATTCTCCTGCCTCAGCCTCCCAAGTAGCTGGGACTACAGGCGCCCGCCACCACGCCTGGCTAATTTTTTGTATTTTTAGTAGAGACGGGTTTTCACCGTGTTAGCCAGGATGGTCTCGATCCCCTGACCTTGTGATCCACCCGCCTTGGCCTCCCAAAGTGCTGGGATTACAGGCATGAGCCACTGTGCCTGGCCTTTTTTTTTTTTTTTTTTTTTTGAGACAGTCTCCTCCTGTCGCCTAGGCTGGAGTGCAGTGGCGTGATCTGGGCTCATTGGAACCTCTGCCTCCCGGGTTCAAGTGATTCTCCTGCCTCAGCTTCCTGAGTAGCTGGGATTACAGACGTGCATCACCACGCCTGGCTAATTTTTTGTATTTTTAGTAGAGACGGGGTTTCACCATGTTGGTCAGGCTAGTCTTGAACTCCTGACCTCAGGTGATCCACCCACCTTGACCTCCCAAAGTGCTAGGAATACAGGTGTGAGCCACCGCACCTGACTTTGTCCTCTTTTATTCATACAAATCCTATCTGCCATTTTCATAATTTTTAAGCCACTTCCAGATCTTTCAGAAGAGAAATTTAATTTGGATTTAATTTGTTTTGGGAGGCCTGGCGTGGTGGCTCACACCTGTAATCCCAGCACTTTGGGAGGCTGAGGTGAGCGGATCTCCTGAGGTCAGGAGAATTGCTTGAACCTGGGAGGTGGAGGTTGCAGTGGGCCAAGATCGCGCCACTGCTCTCCAGCCTGGGCGGCAGAGCGAGACTCCGTCTCAAAAAAAAAAAAATTATTTTAGGAATATGGGTCAACAGGTTTCTAGAACCCACGTTAGATTGTCCACACTCTCTTTCTATAAGCCACAAACAAAGCTGGCTTGCAAACAGCCTGACTGATTTGCTTTTACGTTTTGATTCTTACCTCATAAAACATTTTTCAGTGCTAGGAGGCCTGCGCTTCTTAAATCACAGGCCAACTTTTTCACGTATTTCTGTGGGAGATGAAAACCCCAAGGGCAGTAGTGGAAGAGCTCGGCCCTCCCCTCATGGTGGAGCCGTCGGCTTCCAAACTGGGCCTCCAGTTTCATCGGGGGGAGCCTCTCTTTCTGTCTCGAGCGGACCAGGCTAGAAGCAGCCTGTGGATTCTGGGGAAGCTTTGGGAGGTGAACCTGTGTCCGTTTGGTCTTTTCCAGGAAGACAGCGACCCCCCGATCAGCGAGAGCCTGAGCATAGAGAACACGCTGTGGGCTGGCACTGTGGTCGCATCAGGTGAGGCGCCATTTTGAGGAATGTGGTAGCAATTTGAAAAGGAAAGAAAATCCTTTTGTAATTAGAATAATCATCTGTCAGTTGGAAAAATGAGTGCTCGGTCAAATGGCATTTTCCACTTGTTCCGACACCTCCAGGGAATTAAACTGACATCTAATTGCAGCTCGGACACTTAGAGACGCCTGGAGGAGAAGCCAGCGTGGCCTGTGGACCTTTCTGCAGCATCCACGCTGGGAATAGCTCTAATTGCCTCTTCAGATTGACATTCTAATCTGTACCAGAGTGGGAGAGAGCCTGGATGTTCTGGCTGGAGGTTGTGTTTGTAGGGTATGTCGCGCTGGGACTGCCAGCACCGGGGCCCTAGGAAAGGGCATGGGCTTGAGCTGGAGCTTCTGTGTTTAAACACCAAGAGGAAGTGGATATTGGTGCCTCTCTTTTTCTTTTTCTCTTTTTTTTTTCTTTTCTCTTTTTTTGAGACAAGGTCTTACTCTGTCACCTAGGCTGGAATACAGTGGCACAATCTTGGCTCACTGTAACCTCCGCCCCCCGGGTTCAAGCGATTCTTGTGTCTCAGTCTCCCAAGTAGCTGGGATTATAGGCCTGCACCACCACGCTGGCTAATTTTTGTATTTTTAGTAGAGATGGAGTTTCACCATGTTGGCCAGGCTGGTCTCAAACTTCTGACCTCAAGTGATCCACCCACCTCAGCCTCCCTAAGTGCTGGGATTACAGATGTGAGCCACTGCACCCGGCCCATTGGTGTCTTTCAGTGCTGGGATGACAGTGATCAGGACTGCATGGGCTGAATATGACCCCCGATAGCAGTGGTTAACATCAGTGGCATGCAGCCCATGTGTCAGGCCCTGTGCTGGGTGCTTATGTGTGTTACACACTGCACTTAACCCTCCTAACGGCACCATGAGGGTAGATACTATTATTCATATTATGCCCATTCTGCATAATATGCAGGCTGAGTGAGGTTAAGTAACTTGCTGTGAGGTCACACAGCAGGTAAAAGGCAGAGCTGGAACTTGAACCTAGGCACTTTGCTCCAGAAACAGAACTTACTGTGTAGCCATCACTTTTCTTACATTTTGTGATATCATTAACTTAATAGTATAATTAGTATTATAATTCTACTGCTGGTGACTTTCTGTCTTTACTATTAGATGAATCACTTTTTTCCTCTCTTCAAACACAGTATTCTCCACTCCCCACCATCAAGCTGTTTTACTCTGCTGGTTGCTTCTCTCTTTCATTCATTCATTTATTCATTCTTTCTTTCTTTCTTTTTTTTTTTTTTTTTTGAGACAGGGTCTCATTCTGTTACCCAGGCTGGAGTGCAGGGGTGCAATCATGGCTCACTGCAGCCTCGAACTCCTGGGCTCAAGCAATCCTCCTGCCTCAGCCTCCCAAACAGCTGAGACTACAAGTGCATGCCACCATGCCCAGCTAATTTTTAAATACTTTTTTAGAGATGGGGGTCTCACTCTTGCCCAGGCTGGTCTCAAACTCTCAGACTCAAGTGATCCTTCTGCTTCAGCCAAAATGCTGGGATCATAGGTGTAAACCACCTTGCCTTTTCCTTCTTTGTCGCTCTCTAGTACAGTAGTAGACACTCGATTAGGATCCTGTGTGGCAAGGAGAGGGAATGAAGCAGCACAAACTATCCCCGGAGTACCATGTGTCACCATCCACATGTGCACTACTTAATACAAATAGGCAGAGGTGCAGTCTCCCTTGAGGTTTTTTTTGCTACATTTCATTTCCACTGCCTGCCTTTATTTTCATCATACTTTGGTACGTCTCTCAGTCCCCCTGATGACTAAAGAGCGAGAAATTCTTCACGGTCATGCCTGGGTCACGCCTGGGCACAGCCACCCAGGGCACACAGCATGCAGACGTTCACATCCTGCCCCTCCTCGCCACTTTCCACCCATGTCACCTGAACCAATTTTTTCCTGCTTTCAAGTCATTTATTAACAAATAATTAATTACTCTTTTTATTCTTTGATAATTTGACTGAAAAATAATTATCTCATTCAGTTTGAATTTCCTAGATTACCTGGCAGGTGGTCATATTTGCATCTGTCTGTTTTGTTTCTTTGTAAGTTACTAGTTGGCTTTAAAAAAAAAAAAAAGACAGAGTCTCTCTATTGCCCAGGTTGGAGTGCAGTGGTACCATCTTGGCTCACTGCAACCTCCGCTTCCCAGGTTCAAGTGATTCTCCTGCCTCAGCCTCTCCAGTAGCTGGGATTACAGTCGTGTGCAACCACCCCTGGCTAATTTTGGTATTTTTAATAAAGACGGGATTTCACCATGTTGGCCAGGCTGGTCTCGAACTCCTGACCTCAGGTGATCCACCCGCCTTGGCCTCTCAAAGTGCTGGGGTTACAGGCATGAGCCACCGCGCCCAGCCTACTGTTTTAATTTTGATTTAATTGCAAATATAGTTGAATGTCTTTCTACCTGTCAGCTAATTCTTAATATTCTGGTCTATCTACTTTCCTTTGTGGTTCTTCTTTTTTTCATTACTTTGTTAGAATGCTTTATAGAGGAAAGAATATCAAACTATCACTCGTTGTGGGTTATACATATTTTTTCAGTTTTTTGTCTTTTGTTTTTGTTTGTGATGGGCTTTATTTTCTTTTACCATATAGAAATTTAAAATTTTTTTATTGCCTACATTTTCTTTTTTTTTTAATTATACTTTAATTATAAGGGTACATGTGCACAACGTGCAGGTTTGTTAAATATATATACATGTGCTATGTTTGCTGCGCCCATTAACTCGTCATTTACATTAGGCATATCTCCTAATGCTATCCCTCCCCCCTCCCCAACCCCACGACAGGCCCCGGTGTGTGATGTTCCCCATCCTGTGTCCAAGTGTTCTCACTGTTCAGTTCCCACCTATGAGTGAGAACATGCGGTGTTTGGTTTTCTTTCCTTGCGATAGCTGGCTGAGAATGATGGTTTCCAGCTTCATACATGTCCCTGCAAAGGACATGAACTCATCTTTTTTTATGGCTGCATAGTATTCTATGCATAGTATTTTATTTATTTTCTTGATCCAGTCTATCATTGATGGACATTTGGGTTGGTTCCAAGTCTTTGCTATTGTGAATAGTGCTGCAATAAACATACGTGTGCATGTGTCTTTATAGCAGCATGATTTATAATCCTTTGGTATATACCCAGTAATGGGATGGCTAGGTCAAGTGGTATTTCTAGTTCTAGATCCTTGAGGAATCACCACACTGTCTTCCACAATGGTTGAACTAGTTTACAGTCCCACCAACAGTGTAAAAGTGTTCCTATTTCTGCACATCCTCTCCGGCACCTATTGTTTCCTGAGTTTTTAATGATCACCATTCTAACTGGTGTGAGATGGTATCTCATTGTGGTTTTGATTTGCATTTCTCTGATGGCCAGGGATGATGAACATTTTTTCGTGTCTGTTTTTCTTTTCTTTTCTCTTTTTCTTTTTCTTTTCTTTTCTTTTTTTTTGTTTTTTGAGACTGAGTCTCGTTCTTGTTTCCCAGGCTGGAGTGCAGTGTTGTGATCTCGACTCACTGCAACCTCCACCTTCCCAGGTTCAAGTGATTCTCCTGCCTCAGCCTCCTGAGTATGGGATTATAGGGGCCTGCCACCATGCCCAGCTAATTTTTTTGTATTTTTAGTAGAGTTGGGGTTTCATCATGTTGTCTAGGCTGGTCTCAAACTCCTGACCTCATGATCCACCCGCCTCAGTCTCTTAAAGTGCTGGGATTACAGGCGTGTACCTATGTTTTCATAAAAACAGGATGACTGTTGGAAGGCCATATACATTTTATGTTTTGATTCACCCAGGAAACTTGCCTCTTCTTCATGCTCCTGATAATCTTAACTTATATGTGTACCTAGCCAGCAGTGTGTTTGGCTTTCTAATTTTTGCCCATGTAATAGACATTGAACAAATTTTAGCATATTGATTTGCCTTTAGAAGAATTATCTGTGCAAACATCTTCCTTTATGTTTACTATTTATTTGTTTTTTTTTTTTTAAATTTCTTTTTGGAGACGGGAGTCTCGCTCAGTTGCCCAGGCTAGAGGGCAGTGGCACAATCTTGGCTCACTGCAAGCTCCGCCTCCTGGGCTCATGCCATTCTCTTGCCTCAGCCTCCCTAGTAGCTGGGACTACAGGCGCCCGCCACTACGCCCGGCTAATTTTTTTGTATTTTTAGTAGAGACGGGGTTTCACCGTGTTAGCCAGGATGGTCTCGATCTCCTGACCTCGTGATCCGCCCGCCTCAGCCTCCCAAAGTGCTGGGATTACAGGAGTGAGCCACCGCACCCAGCCTGTATTTTCTTTTCTTTTCCTTTTTTTTTTTTTTTTTTTTGAGACAGAGTCTCGCTGTTTCACCCAGGCTGGAGTGCAGTGGCGCGATCTCGGCTCACTGCAAGCTCCACCTCCCAGGTTCACGCCATTCTCCTGCCTCAGCCTCCCCGGTGGCTGGGACTACAGGCGCCCGCCACCGTGCCCGGCTAATTTTTTTGTATTTTTAGTAGAGATGGAGTTTCACCGTATTAGCCAGGATGGTCTCGATCTCCTGACCTCGTGATCCACCCGCCTCAGCCTCCCAAAGTGCTGGGATTACAGGCATGAGCCACTGCGCCTGGCCGTATTTTCTTAAATATATGTGTGAATGACCAGTTTGTGTCCTGTGCTGATTTTTTCTGCTTATGGGTTGGTTTTTAAAAAATAATTTGTAAGAATTGTTTATGTCATAAGAATATTAATCTTTTATTTGTTGCCTTAATTGCAATGACTGTTTCACTTGATCTCATTTGTTTTTTGGAACTAAAGTTTGCAGTTTTTATCTAGTCAGACCTATTGATCTGTTTTCTTCTCAAGACAGGGTCTTGATCTGTCACCGAGTTGTTGTGCAGAGACATGATCAGGGCTCACTGCAGCCTCGACCTCCCGGGTTCAAATGATTCTCTCACCTCAGCCTCCTGAGTAGCTGGGAGTATAGGCGCACCTCACCACGCCTGGCTAAGTTTTTGTATTTTTTGTAGAGATGGGGTTTTGCCATGTTGCCCAGGCTGGGATCTTTTGTTTCTTTATGGTTTCTGTTGTTTGTGTCATGCTAAGAAAATTTTCCCTGCTCTAAAATTATAAAAATATCCACTGACTTTTTTTGGAGTGTTTATATAGTCTTATATTAAAGTACTTGCTTTAAGGAATAGAGTTAGGAGAACTAACTGGCAAGGGAATATTACCTCAGGTCAGACTCCAGGCTCCAGACCCTTAGGCCCAGTCAGCGTTTCTGGCCCCGTGTGAACAAGCAGCCTTATGGGGAATGAAAGTGTAAAACGAGGCTGGGTGCAGTAGCTCATACCTGTAATCCTAGCACTTTGGGAGACCAAGGCAGGAGGATCGCTTGAGTCCAGGAGTTTGAGACCAGCCTAGGCAACATAGTGAAAACCCATCTCTACGAAAAATAAAAACATGGCCGGGTGCGGTGGCTCAAGCCTGTAATCCCAGCACTTTGGGAGGCTGAGGCGGGCGGATCACAATGTCAGGAGATCGAGACCATCCTGGCTAACACGGTGAACCCCGTCTCTACTAAAAATACAAAATAATAATAATGATAATAATAATCAGCTGGACGTGGTGGTAAGCACCTGTAATCCCAGCTACTCGGGAGACTGAGGCAGGAGAATCGCTTGAACCTGGGAGGCGGAGGTTGCAGTGAGCTGAGATCGCGCCACTGCACTCCATCCTGGGCGACAGAGCAAGACTCTGTCTCAAAAACAAACAAACAAACAAACATCCAGGTGTTGTGTTGTGTGCCTTTGGTCCTAACTATACAGGAAGCTGAGATGGGAGGATTGCTTGAGCTTGGAGGTCAAGGCTGCAGTCAGCTGTGATCACCAGTGTACTCCAGTTTGGGTGACAGAGAAAGACCCTATTTATTATTATTTTTTTTTTGAGACAAAGTTTTGCTCTTGTCCCCCGGGCTGGAGTGCAATGGTGCGATCTCTGCTCATTGCAACCTCCGCCTCCTGGGTTCAAGCGATTCTCCTGCCTCAGCCTTCTGAGTAGCTGGGATTACAGGCGTGCACCACCACACCTGGCTAATTTTTTGTATTTTTAGTAAAGATGAGGTTTTACCATGTTGGTCAGGCTGGTCTTGAATGCGGTGACTCAGGCCTGTAATCCCAGCACTTTGGGAGGCCAATGCGGCTGGATCACCTGAGGTCAGGAGTTCGAGATCAGCCTGGCCAACACGGTAAAACCCCATCTCTACTAAAAATACAAAAAATTAGCCAGGTGTGGTGGTGCGTGCCTGTAATCTCAGTTACTCAGGAGGCTGAGGCAGGAGAATCACTTGAACCCGGGAGGCAGAAGTTGCAGTGAGCCAAGATTGCACCATTGTACCCCAAGCCTGGGCCACAAGAGGGAAACTCTGTCTCAAAAAAAAAAAGATACAATGAAAAGCAACACACTTTAGAGCAGAGGATGTCTGTGTCAAATGCTTGTCTCTTTGGGTGGAATAAAGAGGCGTTAAAGGCAATGAGAACAAGATGGGGTTAAAGTTGTCATGTCCCATTGCATCTGGCGTAGGCAGGGCTGGAAATTCATGACTACCTGTCATGTGCCTGTCTCCTTACTAGACAGCCACGTGAATAGGATGTACTTCATTTTTTGTGGACAGTTCACCATTTCTTCTTCTTTTCTAAACCTTTTGTGGAAGGATAGTACATACACAGAAAATCCTAAACATAGTGCTTGGTGGATTTATTTTTTTTTTCTTTCCAACTTTATTTTAGGTTTGGGGGTACATGTGCAGGTTTGTTACACGGGTAAATTGCATGCTGCGGGGGTTTAGTGTACAGATGATATTGTCACCCGGGCAGTAAGCATGGTACCCAATAGATAGTGTTTTCTGATCCTCACCTTCCTTCCACCCTGTGCTTGATGGATTTTAACATGGGCAACACATTTGTGTGACTAGCACCCAGATCAAGAAACAGGATATTATCACCCCCCACCCTGAAGAAGCTCCCTCCACTCCCTTCTAGCTGCCCCATACCCGCCCAAGGGTAACCACCACCTTGACTACTGAAAATGTTAGCATTTCAGTAATAAATGCATTTTCATATGCCTGTTTGTTTTTCATTCTGGTGATTTTCTTCTCTCCTTCCTTCCTCCTTTTCATGCAGCAAGAGCGCACCTGTTCGGTGCTGAGGTCCATTGCCGGTCCCAGTGCTGTGGTAGTGCCTTAGGAGACAGACGCATGTGCCCACAACATGGGATTTATAGTTTATTAGAAGTTTCGAATGGAGGCCGGGTGCAGTGGCTCACGCCTGTAATCCCAGCACTTTGGGAGGCTGAGGCAAGTGGATCACTTGAGGTCAGGAGTTCGAGACCAGTCTGACCAACATGGTGAAACCCCATCTCTACTAAAAATACAAAAATGAGCTGGGTGTGGTAGCGCGCACCTGTAGTCTCAGCTACTTGGGAGGCTGAGGCAGGAGAATTGCTTGAACCTGGGAGGCGGAGGTTGCAATGAGCCGAAATTGCACCACTGCACTCCAGCCTGGGTGACAGAGCGAGACTCCTAAAAAAAAAAAAAAAAATTTAGGATAGGCTATAGAGGAAATGGGAGAGAGTTTTATGTATTTCCTCTGAAACCAGTAAAAAGGAAAACAGTTGAGCTGAGCTGCAAATGCAGAGAAATCTGAGGTGGAAGGAGCAATGTTGGAAGGGCTTGTCAGTCTTAGTCTCAGAGATGAGCAATGCTAATTAAGTCTTCACTTATCACTTACTTTTAATTGATGAAGTGTTTTGCTGCCATTCTCTTAATTTGGTCTCGTAACATTACATGAGGACATTTAATGGGATGAGGCACTGAGTCTCAGGTTAAGCAGCTTGTTCGAGGTCACATGCCTTGGAGAGGTCATGTCCTGGGAGGAGGAGAGTGGAAGGCATATTGGCATCTTGAAGAAGAAAGGTATTTCAGACAGTTCATGGGAGATGCCTTGTGGAGTTAAAGATACGTTTTCCCTTGTCTGAATTCCTGTCTGTGTGCTCGGTTATTTTAGGGGGCAGTGCGGTAGGGGAGGGAGAGCACAGCAGTGATCTGATGGCATTGCCTGCCCTGCCCCTTAGTGGGTGTATGATTTGGAGTCAGTATGAGCAGCTGGGCATTGACTGCTTCCTTAATTGACCTCAGCCCCTGCATCTCACTGAGTAGACATCTAATTGCCCTCTGATTCTAACGTAAACACAAGCCATTTCCTTCTAGTTCTCAACGCAAGGAACAGACAGCAAGAGTCATCTTAATTATGTGAGATTTCACTTCTGTGTTCCCTATAGGCTATAACTCCTGCCTCTCGGTTAACAGGTCTGCTGTTATCTGTTGGAAGTTTAAAAAAAATAAAAAAGCTTGCCAGGCAGTGCTGAGGTGCGGCTGCATCAGCTGGCATTAATCTGTAGAAGATGTGGTTGCCATGGTAGCCAATGCAGGGCTGCAAGGCTGAGGCAGCACAAGAGTGATGGATAAGGGAAGGGATGGAGGAGGACCAGGGGCTTGGCAGAGAAGGTGGCCTGGATGTTACAGAGCCCAGGCTGAGGAACAGCCACCTCTTAGAAGGTGAGAAGAACTGGTGCTCTAGCCCAGTTCTTCTCAAACTTTTAGTGGAGAGGGACCAGTTTGTTGGGTTTTCCCCCTAATGTGTAGAAGATCAATTTGTGGTCCTGCCTCTGTGCATGAGTAATATGCAGCCACACTATGTGCACCTTGCCACAAGCTTTTTTTTTTTTTTAAGACAGAGTCTCACTCTGTTGCTCAGGCTGGAGTGCAGTGGTGTGATCTCGGCTCACTGCAACCTCTACCTCCTGGGTTCAAGCTATTCTTCTGTGTCGGCCTCTCCAGTAGCTGGATTACAGGCGCCCATCACCACTCCTGTATCATTTTTATATTTTTAGTGGAGACGGGATTTCACCATGTTGGCCAGGCTGGTCTCGAACTTCTGACCTCAAGTGATCCACCCGCCTCAGCCTCCCAAAGTGCTGGGAATACAGGCGTGAGCCACCGTGCCCGGCCCACGACAGTTTGATGGTGCCTCCATGGTCTATACCCCATTTGATGAAACGACTACTCTGATCACATGCTCGAATATTGCAGCAATATTTAATTGCTATAAAAATTTCCAAACGCTGATTCTCGGGTTCAGCATTTATTTTGTTGTGGATGAGGAACGAAGGGGTCATAGAGTAGCCCTGACCCCAGGCAGCACCACACTGTTCCAGAGAGTCAGTTAGAACTCCGTGAAATGCCTGACCATGACCTCTTGGCCTTTTGGAGAAACCAGATGGACACTGGCTGGGAGAATGGAAAGGGCTGCGTGGCCTGCAGGCTGCAGAGGGTGGGAATGAAGAGAACCTTGAGAGCAAGGAGGGGCTGCAGCGGTGACAGCAGGGGAAGGAGGGGATCAGAGGCCTGGGGGTGGATACTTTCGGGTCAACAGTTACAAATTGGGCAGAGGATTTAAAGGAGTGGATAGTGGCGGATGGGGACCATGGTGAGCTCAGAGCACGTGCCTGTCTAAGAGGTGGTTGTTCCTCAACACTCCCTGGGTGTAGCATGAGGAACGTGGACTCGGTGTCATCAGATCTTCCACTCTTCCAGGAAAAGCCAGAGATCTCTTTTTTTAGAATTTTTTTTTCTTGACAGAGTCTCACTCCATCACCCAGGCTGGAGTGCAGTGGCGTGATCTCGGCTCGCTGCAACCTCCGCCTCCCGGGTTCAAGCAATTGTCCTGCCTCAGGCTCCCAAGTAGCTGGGATTACAGGCATGAGCCACCACGCCCGGCTGATTTTTATATTTTTAGTAGAGATGGTGTTTCGCCATGTTGGCCAGGCTGGTCTCAAACTCCTGACCTCAGGTGATCCGCCTGCCTCAGCCTCCCAAAGTGATGGGATTACAGGCATGAGCCACCGTGCCCGGCCTCATTTTTTTTTTTTTTTTTTTTTTTTTTTTTAGATAGGCAAGCTCCTGAATTTAAAAGTGGCCAGTTATTCAGAACCTTGAAAGCACCATGCAGACCAAGCCAAGGCACATCCGGTGTGTGCGTCCTCTCCGGTTGGTGGTTTCACTGAGGATGAGGCTGGGGTTTGGATCTTGTGGAGGCAGAGCCTGTGTCCTGAGCACAAGAAGGCATGGGATGGGAAAGGCCATTTTCAGCAGCATTTGATGGCATCAAGGTTGGCTAGGCCAGGTGTGGGGGACACTCCCTTTGGGGTCCTCCTTGTTACTGGGGCCCTCTCTAACCCTGGGCTCTGGGGATTGAGGCTGAGCTGCATCTGCACAGGAGTGGATGCAGCGGTGGTGTGGTCATTCCAAGCTCAGCCCAGGCTCAGTTCCCACTGTCCAGCCATCTGCTGTGGTGACAGGGTCCTGAAGGGAGGGACTGCCTGTGTTCACAGGAGCCTGCCATCTGCCAAGAAGCCACCGCAAGCTCTCCCTGGCCTGCCATCTGCCGGGAGCCTCCCTGGAAGGGAACTGCATTGTGCTGGAGAACATTGTTTGCCTGGCTGAGTGTGTTAGACCCTGGAAGGACTTCAGCGCCTCCTCCTAGGGCTCTTTGTCCAGGACGTGGTCCCAGCGCTGCATTTGGGGGCGGGCTCTTTACCGCAGATGTGCTTCAGCCTCTTTGGATTTTTGTATCTCCTGTCAGTGGCATTCCTGAGAGTGAGGGGGTGAGAACACAGAGAAGGAGGTGTTTTCTCTTTCCAGCAGAGACCAAATTGCTTGTATTCCTGGGATCTTCCCTGAGAGCTTGGCAGGGCTGGCTCCTTCGTGTTCCAAGTTACAGCTCAGATGACGTGAATGGAGACAGTATAAACTGCCTGCCCCCCACTGCCCTCTGCCCCCGGCCCCGCCACCCGGTCCTGTCTGTTTCTCTGCTTGACTTGACTTTCAGCCTAGTGCCGCTCACTCCCTGTGATGCTGTGTTTCTTGGTTTCCTTCTTTATTCTCTATCTTTCCTGCTGTGTTGATTTTCTTGGCACACACTGAGAAGGGGAGAGAAGTGAAATTTTGACAGATACTGCCAAATTTCTCTCCAAAATAGATCACACCAGTGTGCACGTCGGCCAGCAGTGTGTACCACAGGATTTGCTTTCCCCGCTATTGGCTAACCCTGGTTGTTCTCAGTTTTTTGAATTTTTGCCAATCTAATTGGGATAAAAATGGTTTATTTTGCATTTTTTGATTATTTACTAGATTGAGCATTTTCCTCTTGTTCACTGGCCATGTTTGTTTCTTGAGTAAATTGTTGACTTTTGAAGGATTGATGCCTTTTCTTATTGTGCCTGGAGGATAGAAGGGGTGGGGGAGTTCTTAGGAAAGAGTTGTCCTTGGGACGGACATCCCCCAAATGGGCAAGTTAGACTGCAAGGGATCAGGCTTAACAGGAAGAATGTACTCTAAAAAGAATCATCTGTTTCCAAGTTTCCATAATAGTTAATGAGGGTAGGAATGTTCTAGACATCTCTGGAAGCTTCTATGACTAGGGGCACAAACGGCAAGCCACCCCTTTTCCCAGTCTCCTTCTGTTAGAAGCCGCTGGGCCCCGTAGACCAGCATTCACCAGTACAAGTTTTGCGGTAAAAGGAGAAGGCTCTGGGTCTTCACTGTTCCATGAGGTAGCTACAAGCTCATGTGGCTATGAAATAGGGCTAGGGAGGGTGGGTGCTGTATTTAATTTAACTGAATTTAAACTTAAAGGGTTTTCAGTGGTTAGTGGCTGTTCTATTGGTCGGTATAGCCACAGATCATTGGTTTGGCTCTAATGTAAAAAACCTCTGATGTTCTCATAGTGTGGCTGTTGGGTCGGGCGAGGTGGCTCATGTCTGTAATCCAAGCATTTTGGGAGGCCAAGGTGGGAGGATCACTTGAATCCAGGAATTCAAGACCAGCCTGGGCAACATAGTGAGACCTCATTTCTACAAAAAACGCAAAAATTAGCCAAGCATGGTGGCATGTGCCTGTGGTCCCAGCTACTTGGGAGGCTGAAGTGGGAGGATCGCTTGAGCCCAGGATGTTGAGGCTGCAGTGAGCTATTAATATGATTGTGCCACTGCACTCTAGCCTGGGCAACAGAGTAAGATCCTCTCTCAAAAAAAAAAAGAGACTGGGTGTGGTGGCACATGCCTGTAATCCCAGAACTTTGGGAGGCTGAGGCAGATGGATCGGTTGAAGTCAGGAGTTCAAGACCAGCCTGGCCAATATGGTGAAACCCCATCTGAACTAAAAATACAAAAATTGAGGCTGGGCGCAGTGGCTCATGCCTGTAATCCCAGCACTTTGGGAGGCCGAGGCGGATGGATCAGTTGAAGTCAGGAGTTCAAGACCAGCCTGGCTAACATGGTGAAACCCCGTCTGTACTAAAAATACAAAAATTAGCCGGGTGTGGTGGCAGGTGCCTGTAATCCCAGCTACTCGGGAAGCTGAGGCAGGAGAATTGCTTGAACCCAGGAGGTAGAGGTTGCAGTAAGCCGAGATCGTGCCATTGCACTCCAGTCTGGGCAACAAGAGTAAAACTCCATCTCAAAACAAAACAAAACCAAAAGTTAGCCAGGCATGGTGGTGCACGCCTGTAATCCCAGTTATTCAGGAGGCTAAGGCAGGAGAATCGCTTGAACCTGGTGGGAGGCTTTCAGTGAGCCTGTGTTGTGCCACTGCACTCCAGACTCCAGCCTGGGCAACAGAGCGAGACTCTGTCTCAAAAAAAAAAAAAAAAAGAAAAAGAAAGAAAAGAACCGAGTCTCTCAAGAGGATCAGACTCTTCTATTTGCAAGCCTGCCTGTCTGTATTAATATTTCTTTTCTTTTTTTTTTCCATTTTAGGTACTGTTGTGGGTGTTGTTCTTTACACTGGCAGAGAACTCCGGAGTGTCATGAATACCTCAAATCCCCGAAGTAAGGTGTGTACGAGGTCATGGGGTACGTTGACCGGCTGTGGGCTGGTTGGTTCTGGTGGGTGAGTGACGAGATATTAAAATAGGAACACCTAAGAGTGATATTTATACAGACATCCTATCTTTTTATGCATATGCATGTGTGTGTGTATACAATAAATACATACACATATATAATACAGTACATAAATATGTAGTCACATGTTTGTGGATATATGACATTTTTTGTGCCTTTTTTTTTTTTTGAGACAGGGTCTTGCTTTGTTGCTCAGGCAGGAATACAGTGGCTCGATTTTGGCTCTAACCTCTGCCTCCCGGGCTCAAGCGATCCTCCCAATTCCACCTCCTGAGTAGCTGGGACTGTAGGCACATACCACCATGCCTGGCTAATTTTTGTATTTTTAGTAGAGATGGGGTTTCACCATGTTGGCCAGGCTGGTCTCAAGCTCCAGACATCAAGTGATCCTCCCTCCTCGGCCTCCCAAAGTGCTGGGATTACAGGCATGAGCCATGGTGCCCAGCATTTTTTTGTGCTGTTAGGTTAAACTATGGAGCATGTACCATTTGCACGCCTTGTGTTTCACCCTTCACATGCATCTCATTTCATCCTCATAACAGCCCTGTGAGTGCAGTACTTCCTTTATCCATGAGAAACGGCTTCAGGAAGCACCGTGCCCTGTCCAGGCTACACAGCGAGGACGGGGCAGGCCCATGTGATTCAAACTGTGACCCGCCGTCCCAGCTTACCCCTCCTCCAATTTTTAAGAGTCAGAACATTACAGAATAATGTCTTTTATCAGTAGCAGGAAGGAATGCTGTGTCTCCTAAACTTCAGTCATGGTCGCTCCACCATTAGACGTTACAGCCATCATTACAATTATAAAATTGTTTGTTTAATATTTTAGCCTTATCCTGGGGCATATTTCTATGAAGTTATGGATATGATTTGCTACTTTTTAAAAGACTATACATGAAAATAAATGTATTATTATTAAAATAATAATGTCCAGGGCCGGGCACGGTGGCTCACACCTGTAATCTCAGCACTTTGGGAGGCCGAGGCAGGTGGATCACCTGAGTCCAGGAGTTGAGACCAGCCTGGCCAACATGGTGAAACCCCGTCTCTACTAAAAATACAAAAATTGGCTGGGTGTGGTGGCAGGCGCCATAATCCCAGCTTATCGGGAGGCTGAGGTAGGAGAATCGCTCCAACCCAGGAGGTGTGAGCCAAGATTGTGCCCTTGCACTCCAGCCTGGGTGACAAAGCGAGACTCCATCTCTAAATAAATAAATAATAAAATAATGTCCATTAATGCACCACCTAAAAATCAGGTGCCACCACTGGTGTGCACCCCAGACTTTCAGGCACTACCGAGTTCGTGTCGGGTAGGGTGCTAAGAGTTTAGGATATGAGTCATTTTACAAGGCCAGGGGCACTCTGCAGGGTGGTGGAGGCTATGCAGTGCACAACCCAGCCAGCACAGCGGTAACTCGCTGATACATTTCCAAGTGTAAATCTTCTTTAGTTGTAAACATTTTTTTGAATTTTCAGAATTCTTTAAGTTCCCTTGGATGCCTGTTACGAACTCCAGCCCATGGAAGCACAGTGTTCTTAGACCAAAGATATGAGGATCGATGGATCCCACTGTCCTACCTGGGGTAGAGGTGTTTGCAGGGGAAGGAGCAGCTCTCCGGCAGGCTGTGAGTTGCACCAGCTAATCTCAAGCCCTGGTTTGTGCTTCATCCCACAGATCGGCCTGTTCGACTTGGAAGTGAACTGCCTCACCAAGATCCTCTTTGGTGCCCTGGTGGTGGTCTCGCTGGTCATGGTTGCCCTTCAGCACTTCGCAGGTCGTTGGTACCTGCAGATCATCCGCTTCCTCCTCTTGTTTTCCAACATCATCCCCATTAGGTAAGCAGGCGACGAGCTTGAGTTTGGCTGCTGTGACGTCTTCTTCTCTTTACTCGTTCAAAGATGATGGTTCTGTGGCTTTTATTATTATTATTGTTTTTTGAGATGGAGTTTTGCTCTTGTTGCCCAGGCTGGAGGGCAGTGGCGCGATCTTGGCTCACTGCAACCTCCACCTCTCAGGTTCAAGTGATTCTCCTGTCTCAGCCTCCTAAGTAGCCGGGATTACAGGCATGTATCACCACGCCTGGCTAATTTTTGTATTTTTAGTAGAGATGGGGTTTTACCATGTTCGCCAGGCTTGTCTTGAACTCCTGACCTCAGGTGATCTGCCTGACTCAGCCTCCCAAAGTACTGGGATTATAGGTGTGAGCCACTGTGCCCATCGGCTTTTAGAAGGAGCAGATCTCTTTGTAGAGTGAGGACCAAGAGCAATCAGAGTCAGGAGTGTGAACCACACTGAGGCTCTAGCACCAGAAGATCACATTCCTCCACAAGCCATCCTTTCTTGAATCAGAGATCTTTCCTTGCCTTGCCTCCCTATGCTAGGGATGCCATTTAGAGCTCCTATCATTAGCCACCTCTGCAAGGTTGATAGTGGCTGTTGGGGCTGCTGTGTTGAGAAGGATTCTGAGCCTGCATCTGGGCTCAAAGGGAAATGGTGTTGTGATTGACAGCAGTGTCTGCTGTAGATGTGCAATGAAAGCATGGTGGCACATGCCAGTCGTTTGCCTACCTGATTTGGTGGTGGAATAAATGGTTATTTATTTATTTATTTATTTTTGAGATGGAGTCTTGCTCTGTTGCCCAGGCTGGAGTGCAGTGGTGCGATCTCAGCTCACTGCAGCCTCCACCTCCTGGGTTCAAGTGATTCTCCTGCCTCAGTCTCCCAAGTAGCTGGAATTACAGGCTCCTGCCACCATGCCTGGCTAATTTTTGTATTTTTAGTAGAGATGGGGTTTCACCATGTTGGCCAGGCTGGTCTTGAACTCCTGACCTCAAGTGATCCACCCGCCTCAGCTTCCCAAAGTGCTGGCGTTACAGGTGTGAGCTACTGCGCCTGGCCTGATTTTTTAAAGTGATATAAATGATAGATTTTCATAGTAGAAAAAAATGAAGGCCCGTATTAGCAAAAGAATAAAATATCACCTCTGCTGTCACTACCAAGTGGTAATCATTGTTAATACTTTAGGATATGCTTTTTTCTAGAGTGCTTTTGATTTTAGAAAAAGGGGAGTTTGGTCTACTAAAATCTGCCTTTACAAAAAAATTGGAGCAGTGTGTTTTGAATAACTTTTCACATCACTTGTATGTGTGCCCCATCATTTTTTAGAGCTTCTCTGTGATGTGGGTTAGCAATCTACTTTTCCCCGTATTGTTCTGTTTGCTTCTACTTTTTCCCCATAATAATTAGTAAATATTAAACTATATATCTTTTTCCCTGAAACTTTCAGTGCTTATACTCTCTCTTATACTTGATATATTATCTTATATTTTGTCTTGCTATTTTGCATATTTAGATCATCTTGGTGAGAATTTGTCTTTTTCTAGGGACAGAGATTGTGGTTTTGTGTAAAACAGTGTGGCAAGGACAGGGGGATTGTGCCCAAGTCAGCGTGCTCTGGATGGTGGATTCAGAGGATAAATGCCTCTACTTTAGTGACTTGACTGCTAGCAAAATAAGTATTTGATCTAAGTGACGTGGTAGCCTTTAAAGTTCTACCTGTAACATGATTAAAAATTGGTGAGTCGACTCTTCATTTGTCCCAGGGCTAGCCAGTAAAATGGCAAGCAATTTCGTTAGTTTATAGGATGATGAATTAATGTGAAGACTTCTATTTACTTTGTGCAGTAAAATTAAATTTCAAAATGAATATAATACATACAATGGAATACTCTTCAGCCTTCAAAAGGAAGGAAATTCTAATGCACCTTACAGTGTGGGTGAACCTTGAGAACGTTATGCTAAGCAAAATAAGCCAGAAAAATAAGTCCCCCAAAAAGTCAGAAAAAGTATGTGATTCAGCTTACATGCAGTGTCTAAGGTAGTTAAATTCCGGCCAGGCGCGGTGGCTCACGTCTGTAATCCCAGCACTGTGGGAGGCCAAGACGGGTGGATCGCTTGAGCCCAGGAGTTTGAGACCAGCCTGGGCAACATGGTGAAACCCCATCTCTACTAAAAATACAAAAAATTAGCTGGGCGTGGTGGCGCACACCTGTAATCCCATCTACTCTGGAGGCTGAGGTGCGAGAATCGCTTGAACCCAGGAGGCAAAGGTTGTGGTGAGCTGAAAAAGCACCACTGCACTCCAGCCTGAACAACAGAGTGAGACTTTGTCTCAAAAAAAAAAAAAATAGTCAAATTCGTAGAAATGTAAGTAGAGTGCTGGTTGCCAGGGGCTGCCAGGGCTAGGGTTGGTGGGGATGGGGCGTTACTGTTGAATGGGTGTGGAATTTCAGTTTGGGAAGATGAAAGAATTATGGAGGTGGATGATGCTGTTGGCTGATAACAATGTGAATGTACTCAGTACTATAGAATGGTAAATTTCCTGTTATGTATATTTTACCGCAATTAAAAAAATGAATATAGCATCAAAAATATATTAGCTTAAGGGATCAGTAATTTTTCTAAAAGGTGAGATGGAAACCACTACCCTTTCTGTATTTTAAGTGACTTTATTCCATAACATGAGCTTTGTGACAATAATGGATTTGTTCCGTGTGTGACTTGATGGTGGTACTGGCTCTTGCTGAGTCTGTGCGTTCAGCTCCGGCAGTGTGCTTCTGCAGGGAGTGAGTCCGGATGCGATGGCACAAATGTGTTTAGAGTCCATGTTTTTATAAAGATACAAGGAGCCTTACATCTGTCCTGTTAACCTGTTTGCTCTGGTTTTGTGACTAGTTTGCGCGTGAACCTGGACATGGGCAAGATCGTGTACAGCTGGGTGATTCGAAGGGACTCGAAAATCCCCGGGACCGTGGTTCGCTCCAGCACGATTCCCGAGCAGCTGGGCAGGATTTCGTACTTACTCACAGACAAGACAGGTGAGCTGCTTTCTGGGACCTACACAGGATTCCCGGTGAGAGAAGATGCCTGAGGGCTTTGGCTGAAACTCTTGGGCTCTCTCTGGACATATGAGAGATGCGTGTTGCTGCTATTTTATTCTCTTCATCTTTTGATGAAGATTCTTTGGTGATGAAGATGATGATAACAGCAGCAAACCCTTACTAAGGATGAATTATGTGCAGAATACAATTCTGGGGAGTTTCAGTGCGGTCACTCCTTCAGTCCTCACCCGAACCTTGTGAGTTAGGTAGTGTTTCTGTCCCCCTTCCGCAGATGAGGAAATGTGGCCCAGAGAGGGTAAGTGACTTGTCACGGGCTCATAGTAGCCAAAGCAAGCTTTAACTCAGGCAGTCAGGCCTGATCTCTGACCACACCCTGATACTGCTACACAGCTTAATGCCTGTCCAGGCATTAGGCTATCAGAGTGGTGAAGAGCAAGGATTGGGAGGGGGAAGATCTGGTTTGAGCCTTATCTCTACCACTTAATGTCCATGGGGTAGAAGGGAAGCTAATGCAGAGATCCTGGGCGGCTCACCAAATCAGAGAAAAATGAGGTTTCTGGAAGGAGAGCTAACCAGGAAAGTTCTGGACAAGTCAGCATTAGGACCCTCCAGGTGGTCTCTGTAGGGCTCTGCCATTAGGGATGTATCTTTCTACTCAAGGGTCAGAATCCTTCAAGATAGAATCTGATTGCTCTAGTGTATGTCATTTGTCACCCTCTTGGCCAACGGAATGGGCCAGGCCCCTGATTGACAGTCCTCTTGGGCCACCTTAGGGAATGGGCATGGTGTGGTTAATTTCTCCTGGGAAAGCTAAGAAGCCATTTTCAAAAGGGGAATGGGATTCTAGGCAGGCAAAACACTGCAGGTGTCTACCCCAGCAGGGACAGTACTGACTGCAGTGTGTGACATACAGCAAACTCTCCAAAGACGGCAACTGTCATTACTGTTAATAATAACAGACATCCTGAGAGACAGGCCGGCCACTCATTTGTCTCATGTTTTAGGCACTCTTACCCAGAACGAGATGATTTTCAAACGGCTCCATCTCGGAACAGTAGCCTATGGTCTCGACTCAATGGACGAAGTACAAAGCCACATCTTCAGCATTTACACCCAGGTAAAGTCTTCCGTTTCAACACCCAAAACAATTCCTTGACATTTTTTTTTAACAGCTATATTGAGATATAATGCACAATACCGTACGATTCACCCATTTCAAGAGTACAATTCATTGTTTTTTTTTTTTAAACATATTCAGAGTTGAGCAACTGTCACTGCAATCGATTTTATGTTTACCCCAAAAAGAAGCCCTCTACCCATCAGCAGTCACTCCCCAATACCTCCCTTCTATACCCATGACACCCACACTTCCTTTACACTTTGAATAAAATTGCAGTTGGGGTCCTTCCCCATCTTCCCCATCTTCAGGGCTAATCTGCTCCGCTGAAGTGCTGATGGACATTAGGAAAAACCTGTGAGAAAATTATATGCCCAATAAACAGAGCCAGAAGGAACCTGCTGGTTGATTATACTTCAAGTTTACAACCATGTTGATGTTTTCCCTTTCCCTGGCTATGAGCCGGAGCACCAATAACAAATGGTCTGCTTGTGAAATAGTCATGACGTTATTGATTACCTTTAGTTTCTCATCTACATTCAACTCAACAATCATGAGGAAGAAATTAGTTCATCAGAGATGACTTGCAGTTTATCTGTTCCTACCTTTATTTTTCCTACCAAGTTTCCCAAAACCAGTCACTTTTCAGAGAAAGTATTACTGGCAAATATCCTAATATTCTTGAAGTGTTAGACCGGTAGGTCCCCATCTTGGCTGTGTGTCAGAATTGCTGGTGGTGTTTCAAAACAAAACAGAACAAAAACAAGAGACATTTATCTGGGCTTGATACCCTGGAGATTCTTACTCATTAAGACTTAGGGCAGGGCGTGGCTTTGGGTTTTAAAAGTAAGACAAACACACCCCTTGCTAATTCTGAGGCACATCCAAGGCTGAGCCAGACCGCATTAGACCAGCTCCATGTTGCAGCACTTGTTTGGAGATAACAAGAGAATAAGGAGGTCATATTTTGCTTAAATTCGTCGAAATAGAGAATATTCCCATAGTCAGAAGACCAGTAAGAAATATGAATGAGTTATCTCTGTATACAGGTTAAAGGCAGAATCCCTGAATACTTCTTGATATGGTCATAATTGACATTTAATTTTCTGAAACATTTGTCAGTGGGCTGGATTTCCAGGCTGTCTCCTGAAAATGGCAGAGCAGGGGACAGTGTGACAGTGGGAGTGGATGTTAAGTTAGAACAGCTGACTTGACACAGTTCTTGTCATCATCTACAACCAGCAACAAAGCCCTTGTTGCTGTTCCAGGCTCCATGGGGAGGCGTCATGGCTGGTCTCCAAATGGATCCATGGACCTTTTTCAAAGATGTGCTTTAGCACTATTAAGAAATAACGAGGAGCTTCCCTGAACAGGGAGGATGTGCCGCACAGCCCCCGTTTCCTTTCTGTGTCTTTGACCGTCTTCCTCTGCGTGGTGATTTGGGGTTGGTGTCTCTGGGGCTTGGTGCTGGACTCTTGTTATGTTGCTCCCCGGATGGCCCCTCACCCTGCTTCCATCGCTCTGTGGATGCTGATGGCTCTGTCTCCATCTCCATCTCTAGGCCTGACCTGGAGCTTTGGATTATAACGTAGCTGAATGTTTGGCATTGCTGCATGTGGCTCATAAGGATGCCGTACCTGGGACCCCTCCTGACTTTCTTCCCTCATCTCCTAAACCTATTCTCTCCCAGAGCTCCTTGTCTCACTGCACACCACGCCCTCCATCCTGGTACCCTCGTCACCCCAGCTGACAGCCACTGCCCCTTCTCCAATACCTCCTCCCACCCAATCACTAGATCACCCCTTCGGCCTTTTTTTTTTTTTCTTCTCCCTTTCTTCACTTCCTTTCCTTCCCCTCCCTCGCCTCCCCCAGCCCCTCCCCCTCCCCTCCCCCAGCCCCTCCCCCCCCCCTTACCTCCGCTCCCCTCCCCTCCCGTCCTCTCCCCTCCCCTCCGCTCCCCGCCTCCCTTCCTTCTTTTGTAACAGGGTCTCACTCTGTCACCCAGGCTGGAGTGCAGTGGTGCAATCATAACTCACTGCAGCCTCAAACTTCTGGGCTCAAGTGATCCTCCCATCTCAGCCTCCCAAGTAGCTGGGACTACAAGTGTGCACTGGGTATGCACCATCACACCTGGCTAATTTGGTTTATTTTTTATAGAGATGAGGTCTCACTGTGTTGCCCAGGCTGGACTTGAACTCCTGGGCTCAAGTGATCCCCTCACCTCCCAAAGGCTTCCCAAAGTGTTGGGATTACAGGCATGAGCCTCTGCACCCAGCCACCTTTGGCCTTTTGTCTTCATCCCTTCTCATTCACTCAGCAAGGTGACCCCCTCCCTCACCTGTCTGCTGTGACCCCCTGCACGGGAAAGCTGCCTGGCGTTCCTTCTTGCCCTCTTCTCAGGAGCCTCTCCATACCATCAACTCCGTGGTGGAGTCTGAGACTTCCAGTGGGGTCTAGCCTTGGTCTTCATCCCCTCCCCTTTCCCGCGGTTCAGCCTTCCAGGCAGGGTGAGCTGCCTCATTTCTGTGTCTTAAATTAGACCCTTCCCTTGGAGCCACCAACCCCAAATGCCCACCAGGCTCCTTCTTGGGGGGCTCATTGATTGGATTGTCATGCATATCAGCACCCAGCTGCATGCCTGTATCGCTCCCAGCCCCCTCTCGGCCGTGCTGACTCTTGATGGTTATATTAGACAGCTTCACAGGTGGCGGTGTGTGCATCCGGTGGGAGTTACACCCATGCCATGTTGCTGGTATTTTTAAGAGCTCCTGGTGTTTACGGAAGCCGTCCCATCTCAGGATATTTGTGTATTTTAGCTTTTATGGTTCATTTTTGGCTTAGCATAGATAACACTCTTTGTAAAGTGTTGAAATTCAGAAAACCACACTTCTTACCGTGAACCCCACCTCATAACTCCTTCCTTAGGGGAAGCTCATAAATCAATTTACCCATTCCGGCCTTGAGTCTCACATAGCTGTGTGTTGTGGGGTTAGGGTTAGCTGTGCGAGGCTGGGGTGAGCTCAGAATTCCAGTACAGATCTACCCAAGTGAGGCTGTGTGCATCTTTCTCTCGTGATGTCTAAAAATCCTGGCATAAGCACAGGAACACATGTGTGATGGGACATATGGAAGCTTTTGCATGCTTTTTTAAACCCGGTTTTATTGAGGGATGATTTACATACCTGAAAGTTTTCAGCCATGTTGAATACACAGTGTGGTGACTTTTAGTAAATTTACAGCTGTGGAACCATCCCAAATATCTGATCTTAGAATATACCCACCACCCCTGCTCCCATTGCAGTCACTCCTCCCAACTTAGAGCTTCATAAGGGGTTCTTATACCAGTGGTTCTTTCTTCTTTTTCTTTCTTTCTTTCTTTTTTTTTTTTTTTTTGAGACACAGTCTTACTCTGTCGCCCAGGCTGAGGTGCAGGGATACGATCTCGGCTCACTGCAACCTCCACCTCCCGAGTTCAAGCAGTTCTCTGCCTCAGCCTTTCTAGTAGCTGGGATTACAGGCACCTGCCACCATGCCCGGCTAATTTTTGTATTTTTAGTAGAGATGGGGTTTCACCATGTTGGCCTGGCTGGTCTCAAACTCCTGACCTCAGGTGATCCGTCTGCCTTGGCTTCCCAAAGTGCTGGGATTACAGACGTGAGTCACCATGCCCGGCCCGGTGTTTCTTAAAGTACAGCCTTTGGAACCCCTGGGCTAGATCACTTGGGCCAGAGTCAGGAGCACAAGGAGTGGTGCCCAGACCTACAGTTTTGACAGGTGAACCAGGTGTTTCCAGAGTACAGTAGTGTTGGAGAACAGCTGCTGTGAAACTGAGGTTCATCCCTGTTCAGAGCATGGGTATCTAAACCTGTGGACTCCAAGGAAGAGTTTGCAAGATGACCCACTGAGGTACAGGAAGCACCTCTGTATATTTCAGTTTCATCTCCAAAATTAATGCAAAATTAAAATCTTACTAATACTATTGAGGTTGACCCAGGGGCCCTCACTCCATGTATCAGACAGGTACTTGTCAGGTCCGGTCCTTGAGGTGTCCTGTAGAAGGGGCTGGAATTCCACAGTTGTTTATTTTCCCAGTGTTGAAATGTAGGCCGCAGTTTATGAGTGTCCAGGTGACTTGTTCTAAGGATGTGGTTGAACTAAACTGGCCTCATAAAGAGAGCAGGTGGTTTGAAAAGATTTCTGCAGGAAAGCTTCAGATTATTAATACAAGGCCAAGTAAACACTAAGAAAATGGCCAACATATTAGGAGAGAAAACTGTAACCAGCTAAGGACTTGTGATGATTTTTCCCCTGGGTTATTCATTTACTGGTACTTTTTTTTTTTTTTTTGAGACAAAGTCTCACTCTGTCGCCCCATCCTGGAGTATAGTGGTGCTATCTTGGCTCACCCCAAACTCTGCCTCCCAGGTTCAAGAGATTCTTCTGCCTCAGCCTTCCGAGTAGCTGGGATCACAGGCATGTGCCAACACACCTGGCTAATGTTTTTTTGTATTTTTGGTAGAGACGGGGTTTCACCATGTTGGCCAGGCTGGCCTCGAACTCCTGATTTCAGATGATCCGCCTGCCTCGGCCTCCAAAAGTGCTGGGATTACAGGCTCGAACCACTACACCTGGCCATTTACTAGTACTTTTAATGGAAAAAGGAGATACAATTTAAAAACCATAAAATTTGCTCTTTTAAGCATATGATTCTGTAGTTTTTAATATGTTCACAATACTGTGCAAACATTGGTACTGTCTAATTTTAGAACATTTTTATCACCCCTAAAAAAAAAGCCCACATCCCTTGAGCTCCCAACGCTCCCTGCTCTATCCCCTCAGCTGTCAGTCTACTTTCTGTCTCTGGATTTGCCTCTTCTGAACATTGCCTATAAATAGAATCAAACAATATGTGACCTTTTGTGTCTGGCTGGTCGTCCGTTTAGCAGAGTATTTGCAAGGTTCTGCCTGGTTGTAGCAGGTGTATGTACTTTATTCCTCTTTGTAGCTGAATAACAGGTATAATGATTTGAAATTTAAGTTTAGGCTGGGTGCGGTGGCTCACGCCTGTAATCCCAGCACTTTGGGAGGCCGAGGCGGGCAGATCACGAGATCAGGAGTTTGAGACCAGCCTGACCAACATGGTGAAACCCCGTCTCTGCTAAAAATACAAAAAAAAAAAAAAATTAGCCGGGGGTGGTGGCGGGCGCCTGTAATCCCAGCTACTCAGGAGGCTGAGGCAGAATAGCTTGAATCCGGCAGGCGGAGGTTGAAGTGAGCCGAGATCGCGCCACTGCACTCCAACCTGGGTGACAGAGCGAGACTCCTCTCAAAAGGAAAAAAAAAGAAATTTAAGTTTAAATCTATAATTCTCAGTGCTCCTTACCCCGAGTATATGCTATTTTGAGATATTAGCTAATTGTGTGAGAAATGCTGTTTTTCACTTTGTTTTCTTATTTATTTTTATTTTTAGTTTTTTGAGACAGAGCCTTCTCTCTTACCCAGGCTATAGTACAGTGGTGCCATCACAGCTCACTGTAGCCTTGACCCCTCAGGCTCAGGTGATCCTCCCACCCCAGCCTCCCAAGTAGCTGGGACCACAGGCATGTGTCACCATACCTGGCTAATTTTTGTATTTTTTGTAGAGAGAGGGAGTGTTACCATTTGCCCAGGCTGGTCTCGAACTCCTAGGCTCCAGCAATTAGCCCACCTCAGCCTCTCAAAGAGCTGGGATTACAGGCATGAGCCACTGCAGCCAGCCCTGTTTTTCATTTTTATCATAGGATTTTAGAATTTTTTTTCTTGTTTTGTAATGTTCAGTAGTACAATACAATATTTATACAAAGATCAATATATATAGATGGAACGTACTTGATAAACTTTTCCCGCCGGGCATGGTAGCTCATGCCTGTAATCCCAGCACTTTGGGAGGCCGAGGTGGGCGGATCACCTGAGACCGGGAGTTCAAGACCAGCCTGACCCAGCATGGAGAAACCCTGTCTCTATTAAAAATACAAAATTAGCCGGGCGTGGTCGTGCATACCTGTAATCCCAGCTACTTGGGAGGCTGAGGCAGGAGAATTGCTTGAACCTGGGAGGCGGAGGTTGCAGCAAGCCGAGATCGTGCCATTGTACTCCAGCCTGGGCAACAAGAGCGAAACTCCGTCTCACAAAAAAAAAAAAAAAAAAAGAAAAAGAAAAACTTTTCCCAATATGTTACATGATCAAAATATTTCAAGACAACCAGTCTGTATTACCTAGAGCTTGTGATAGTTTATTTTACTCTTCCCAGGAAGTAGAAATATCTTGAATTCTTGTTAATAGATGCATCTGAGGAAAATATGAAGGACTACAGGAAATGGGAGCCTTGTGGTGCGCTGCTCCAGAGACACGTGGCCAGCACGTTTGCCTGTTTATCTAGCCTGCTTTGTACACATAAATTCATATTTTAAACCATAATTGGGGCCGGGCTTAGTGGCCCATACCTGTAATCACAGCACTTTGGGAGGCCAAAGTGGGCGGATCACTTGAGGTCAGGAGTTCGAGACCAGCCTGGCTAACATGGCGAAATCCTGTCTCTACTAAAACTGGAAAAATTAGGCCGGGTGTGGTGGCTCACGCTTGGAATCCCAGCACTTTGGGAGGCCGAGGTGGGTGGATCACAAGGTCAGGAGATCAAGCCCATCCTGGTTAACATGGTGAAACCCTGTCTCTACTAAAAAAAATACAAAAACTTAGCCGGGCGTGGTGGCACACGCCTGTAGTCGCAGCTACATGGGAGGCTGAGGCAGGAGAATCTCTTGAAACGGGAGGTGGAGGTGGTAGTGAGCCGAGCTTGCGCCACTGCACTCCAGCTTGGGCGACAGAGCGAGACTCTGTCTCAAACAAACAAACAAACACACAAACAAACAAAAACAATAAAATGTAGCCGGGCGTGGTGGCAGGCGCCTGTAATCCCAGCTACTCCGGAGGCTGAGGCAGGAGACTTGCTTGAACCCAGGAGGTAGAGGTTGCAGTGAGCTGAGATTGTGCCACTGCACCCAGCCTGGGTGACAGAGCAAGACAGTCTCAAACCATAATTGGGATTATTCCACATACTTTGGTCTGTGAAGTGTCATTTTAAATTTACTGAGTTTTTTTTTATGAGCGTGTGAGTTTGTGATTTATTTTTCTACACACAACATATATGCACAGGATGCACTCAGTTTATCAGTACTGACTGCCAGAGAGCGTTCTTCTTACTTTCTGCATCCACAGAAAACAGATACAAAGTTCAGTTTATGTTCTCTTTTTTTTTCTTTTTTGAGACGGAGTCTCGCTCTGTTTCCCAGGCTGGAGTGCAGTGGCGCAATCTCCGCTCACTGCAAGCTCCGCCTCCCGGGTTCACGCCATTCTCCTGCCTCAGCCTCCCAAGTAGCTGGGATTACAGGCGCCTGCCACCATGCCCGGCTAATTTTTTGTATTTTTGGTAGAGACGGGGTTTCACTATGTTAACCAGGATGGTCTTGATCTCCTGACCTCGTGATCCGCCCGCCTCGGCCTCCCAAAGTGCTAGGATTACAGGCGTGAGCCACCGAGTTTATATTCTCTTGAGGAAGAATTTTTTTTGTCGGTGTCATTTTCTCTGGAATATGGAGCCTACTTCATTTTTTACTCGTTGAAAAAACTTTCTGGTATTTATGAAAGTTTTTTTGCAGAAAAAATAAATCATACGGCCAAGCACAAAGACAAAACATTGAATTCACCTGTATTCATATCATTCGGCAGTAACCAGTATTAACACCTGGGTGGATAAAATGCCAAATGCTCTGCCTTTGTGTGTCTGGATAGATGTGTTCTTTATTTCTCTCTGTCTCTGTTTTCTTTTCAGTGAGAACCCATCATATTCCTTTCTTTTTTAACTAGAGTTGATCACCAGAATTGCCTGTAAAGTTTAAAAAATATAAATATATGCCTGGGCTGTACTGCATTCTTTAGGTCTGGATCTTAAGTATGTATATTTTAAAAATCTTTTTTTTTGAGACAGAGTTTTCGATCTTGTTGCCCAGGCTGGAGTGTAGTGGTATGATCTTGGCTCACTGCAACCTCTGCCTCGTGGGTTCAAGTGATTTGCCTGCCTCAGCTTCCTGAGTAGCTGGGATTACAGGTGTCTGCCACCACGCCAGCTAATTTTTGTATTTTTAGTAGAGACGGGGTTTCACCATGTTGGCCAGGCTGATCTCGAACTCCTGACCTCAGGTGATCTGCCCGCCTCAGCCTCCCAAAGTGCTGGGATTACAGGTGTGAGCCACTGTGCCCGGCGTGTATATTTTAAAAAATCTTTATTGGTTATTCTGAGAAGCCTTCCTGGTTAAGAACCACTGCCAGAATAACACTATTTAACTTCCTTCTTTTCACTCATGTCAAGGTTTTTAATGGTTTCATAACACAGTCTGGACTAGAGTAAGACAAGTGAGGAACTCAACATAGCAAATTTAACTGGGTGCCAAAAAAAAAAAAAATAAAGCAAATCATATTTTGGTGAAAATTTTTTTTTTTTTTTTTTTTTTTTTCAGACAGTCTTGCTCTGTTAACCAGAGCAAGTAGCATGATCTCAGCCCACTGCAACCTCCGCCTCCCAGGTTCAAGCAATTCTCCTGCCTCAGCCTGCCGAGTAGCTGGGACTATAGGCACCTGCCACCATGCCCGGCTAATTTTTGTATCTTTAGTAGAGACTGGGTTTCACTCTGTTGGCCAGGCTGGTCGCGAGCTCCCGACCTCAGGTGATCCACTCGTCTTCCCCCAAAGTGCTGGGATTACAGACATGAGCCACTACACCTGGCGCAGTGCAATATTTTAAAAACTCAAGCACAAAACATTCATGAAGAATGGAATATTGAAATTTTAAATGAAGGCAAGATCCAGCCTTGCGCTAGCACAGTTCAGTTGCGGTAACTCACCCTGGTCCTAGCCCTGGATTTATAGTTTCAGTGGCTGTCAGTCTTCTCATTATTGACATATTGGGACTGGATTATTCTTTGTCATGGGAGGCTGTCCTGTGCCTTGTAGGAGGTTAAGCAGCACGCTACAGATTCCTATAGCACCCCTGTCCCCTCACATTTGTGACAACCAGTTATGTCTCCAGACATGACCAAATGAGGGGCAAAATCATCCAAGTTGAGAATGATGGTGATATATGGGTACATTGAAATTTATTGACTTTGTGTTGCATGATGATGTCTGCTCTAAAACAGTAAACATTGGATTTACTTAGTCACTTAATCAACCTGTAGCTCAGCTGATTCATTTGGAGGTAGCAGCTCTGAGCCTGTCTCTTTGATGGTGGCCCTTTGAGGTGAATGAGTCATCAGCTCTGAGCTTTTTTGAGGTGGCAGGTTAGTTAGGGTTATCATAACAGAAATTCTTTATCTTTAATAGTGTATTTCTGACTGGGCGCAGTGGCTCACACCTGTAATCCCAGCACTTTGGGAGGCCGAGGCGAGAGGTTGACTTGAGCCTGGGAGTTAGAAAACAGCCTGGGCAATAAGAGGGAGACCTTGTCTCTACCACAAAAAAAAAAAAAAAAATGCTGGGCATGGTGGTGCACGCCTGTGGTCCCGGTATTCAGAAGTCTGAGGTGGGAGGATTACTTGAGTCCAGAAGGTTGAGGCTGCATTGAGCTGTGATCATGCCACTTCACTCCAGCCTGGGCAACAGAGTGAGACCCTGTCTTAAAAAAAAAAGTGTATTTCAGTCAACTGCAACCCATTCCTAGTATCCATTAATAGTATGAATGCCCATATGTGGTGAAGTTTTAACTGCATTTGGAAAGAAAATTGGCATTCCTGGTGACTCAATGTTTAATTTTTGTATTAATCTTTTCTGTAATAACAGGCTGGAGTTCTTGTTGGGAAATGGCCCTAGCTGTGGATTACTAATGGGAAAGGGAAGCCTATTTTCCCTACCTTGGTGTCTCATTTATTGGCTGGGATGCTATAAATGACTCAGGGGCTTTATAGGATTCGAGACACCCGCCCAGGGGCCCAAGTCAGGGCCCTTTGTATTTGGAGATCTTAATTCCTCTCCCAGTAATGACCTGCGCTTGGTTCTGAAGTCACTTCTGACCTCGTGTGGAGCTGTTCTGCCCTCCCTCCCTCCATAAGGGGACCAGTGGTTTTTCCCCAGGGCAAAAAGAGTCATAACCTGCCTCTGTGGATGCCACATCTGTTTTTGTTTTCCCCTGGTATTTTTTAAGTAAGAAGAAATGTGTGTAGGTTAAAGGGCCTATGGGGAGGAGGTTAGAGATAAACACTGTACAATGTGAAACTCTTCCATATGGGGAATGTGAGGATGTTTGAAGACCAGGCCTAAGACAGGCATCATCCACACACAGCCCCTGGTCAGTTTCAGTGCCTTAAGGATGTATGCGCATGACCATATGGTGTGCAAAGGAGACTTTATTTAACAATTAAAAGAAGCAGTTTCAGCACCAATGAGTATTTCCTCTCCTTCCTGGAACATTTTAGTAGGAAAGGTGGGAAAGTATTAATTTAAGAGAGAAATAAAGATATGTGGGTGGAGGCATTGAACTTGTGGCCTGTGATCTTGGTCAGGCTATCATAGTTGTTTTCCAATTCATTCATTGTCAGATGGTCCCCTGAGCTGTAAGTGAGGCCTTCGTGAACATCTGATCGTCTGTGGTTCTCTTTTTGCCTTGCTTGGGAGTTGTTTCACCTGGAATACAAAATCCCGTGGCTCTGTGTTATCCCATGTTTGAAATATTAGTGGAAGCATTTGACTTTACATGTAGACATGAAAGCAGATTGCTTTACAAAATCCAGAAGTTCATGAAGGATGCCCTCAGTACAGCTTTTCATTTAAATCCATGGTTACTGAAACTTGCCAACCACAGTAATTACTTTGTCAAAGGTCTTGTTATTGCACCTAATGTTAAATAACGATTTGGTCCAGGTGCTGAGGAATGCGGACAGAAATGAAGACACGTGTTCGTGGCTAGAACGTAAATTATAGAATTGAAAAAAAAAGGTTCTCGATTTAGTCTCTCCAATAGAGAACCTTTCTGTAAATCTTTTCTTTATAATTTTACAGTTAAATTCTTTATAATTAAAAGCACTCGGCAAATAATGATTCATTTAAACCGGAGTTCTGATTCATTACTCTAATTATTGTTACCATGCAGTGCCCTTTGGCCTGGAAGTGAAACTCGTGTGCTCCTGACACCAGAGGTTAACAGGGCAGGAAGCCAGAGCACTGTGTCCCCACAGTGACCAGAATAATTTAGTAATTGTCTAATTACCTGAGGAGTCTAATGCTACTACTAAAAATAGTATTAAAAAATTAAATGAAAGTCATTTTCTTGTTTCTTGTAACCCATCTGTTCTCTATTTTGGGCAATCGGGTGTCATGGGTGTAAAGTGGGACTCATTTTAAAGGATCAGATCACTTCTCTCCTGTTGGATAAATATGTTTTTAATAGAATGTAGAATCTGGTAACTCCATACACATTTCTAGCCTCCACGATTCAGTTAGCTGTGGATTCAGTAAGACTGTTGTAGGTGACCCCTTGTCTAAATCTGTGATTTAAAATCTGAAACTGATGTTGATTTCATAGTTGTTTCTTGAAAATGAAAAAAAAATTCATGTCAGTTGAGGACTCCCTACCACCACCTTGGGAATATTAAGTTATTAATTTAATTGTTCAGCAAATATCTGTTACATACCAGACACTGCCCTGGGTACTAGGAATACAGTGATGAGTAACTCACTCAGGTGAGCCTTCTGTTTCTATGGTCTAATGAGAGGGAACCGTCAGGTAAATAGGCCAATTTAGACAATGAAGAGAGTAACACACAGGGTGTTGCTGAAATGTGACTTGCAATGGGAAGGCAAGCGGAGTGCCATGAATTGGGGGGCCCAGGAAGAGCCTCTTTGAGGAGGTAAAGTTGAATTGAGGCCTGAATGATGAGACTGAGCAAGCCAGCCCTGCAGTGAGCTGGGGGATGGGGTTCCAGGCAGAGGGCACGGCAAGTGCAGAGGCCCTCAGGCAGGAAGAAGCTTGGCAGTGCCCAAAGAACAGAAAGGCCAGCATGGCTGGAGCAGAGAGAACAGGGGGAAGCTGGAGATGCAGGCAGGTGCTGATCAGATGTGAGGGCATTTGGCTTGTGTTGAACAATGAGCCGTAGATTGTTAACAAGTGCCTTTTTCCCCCAAGTGGTCTTAATTTTCATTATATTCTAAAGCAGTAGAACCCTTTCTTCAAAGGAAGCCTAGGTGGGGGCCGGGCACCGTGGCTCACGCCTGTAATCCCAGCACTTTGGGAGGCCGAGGCAGGCGGATCGCTTGAGGTCAGGAGTTCGAGACCAGCCTGGCCAACATGGTGAAACCCCATCTCTACTAAAAATACAAGAATTAGCAGAGCTTGGTGGCAGATGCCTGTAATGCCAGCCACTCGGGAGGCTGAGGCAGGAGAATCACTTGAACCCAGGAGGTGGAGATTGCAGTGAGCTGAGATCATGCCACTGCATAGCCTGGGTGACAGAGTGATACTCATGTCTCAAAAAAAAAAAAAAAAAGGAAGCATAGGTGGCACCTGATGTGTGACAGAGGAACGGAGCTGCAGGCTGCATCTCCCATCCTGCTGCAGTTGGTGGTGCTGAGCAGGTTTCTCAGGATTCCTGGGGCTCAGTGTGGAGCATGGATTGAAAACCACCTCTAGTTCACTCCTCTCCTGCCTCAGCCTCCCGAGTAGCTGGGATTACAGCGCCACCACACCCGGCTAATTTTTGTATTTTTGTAGAGACGGGGTTTTACCATGTTGGGCAGGCTGGTCTTGAACTCCCAACCTCAAGTGATCCACCCGCCTTGGCCTCCCAAAGTGCTGGGATTACAGGCGTGAGCCACCGTGCCCAGCCACTCGTCTCATTGACAGGAAACAGGCTCAGAGAACAGACACCACTTGCTGCAGGTCTCCTAGCTGCTTACCACCCATCCAAGAATAAGGCTTAGCTTTGGTTACCCTTCAGTGCTGTTTTTACCATGTTGCTCAAAACCATTTTTCCAAGACTTAACCCATTCCTGGCCCTTCAGAGGCTGAGCTGTGTTGCCAGTTGTAAAGGAAGGGATGGGGAAGGCCAGTTGTATGCCATGGAGCTGCCTCTCAGGCAAGAGCTGGGGTTTAAAGTCAGCCTGCAAGGCAAAACTTGAGCGCAGTTACCATTACTCCTGAAAGTCTAGCTTCATTGGAGGGCCAGGTGCCATTTTGCAGTGAGTCCCATCCGGCCAGGGTTTCCTCCAGCTGTTCCTGACACCTTGCTGGACTGCCCTGGGTTGCTTGTTGTTGATGGTTGTTACTTGCATAGGGGTACCCAATGAGGTTGTTGCCTTCTATTATAAACCAAGAAGATTGTGAGCTTAAACAGTGGTTCTAAGCCGAGGGTGATTTTGGCCTCTATTGGACATTTGGTAACATCTCTTGTCACAACTAGGGGAGTGCTGCTGGCATCCAGCGCATCTGGTGGCTGAAGGACAGGGATGCGGATGAACATTCTATAATGTCCCCCAACATAGGAGTGCCCAAGTGGGGAAACTCTATTCTGAACTACCGGGATCCCTTTCAGTGCGGTGGGGTCCTCATTCTGTCAAAAGCCCCTGACACCACCCCAGGGAAGATAGATTCACTCAGTCTGCAGGTAGAATCATTCTCGTTCATTAAATTGTAATTTTTTCCTCTGTTTCTTTTTCTTTTTTTTTTTTGCCAAGCATAAATGACAAACCCTGAAAATTACATGTCATTTATTTGCAACATCATTGTAGATATACCTAAGAGTTCTGTGTGTAGGACAGTAAAAGAAAAGCAATAGCTGCACGGCTGTTCTTCCACACACTCCAAATCATTCCTGCCTCTGGTCATCTTCCTTGTTCATTTCTCCTTCCTGTAGCAATCCCAGGACCCACCGGCTCAGAAGGGCCCGACGCTCACCACTAAGGTCCGGCGGACCATGAGCAGCCGCGTGCACGAAGCTGTGAAGGCCATCGCGCTCTGCCACAACGTGACTCCTGTGTATGAGTCCAACGGTGTGACCGATCAGGCTGAGGCCGAGAAGCAGTACGAAGACTCCTGCCGCGTGTACCAGGCATCCAGCCCTGATGAGGTAAACCTGGGCAGGTGCGGCAAGGCGTGGGGAGGCCCTAGTTGTTTTCTCTGTGCTGGAATTAGGCGTTTTCTAAGGAAGCAATGTGTCAGGGCAGACAGGAGCCAGGATGGTGCAGGGCTGCTGGGAGACGCATTTTCAAATACAAGAAAGAACCGCTCTTCCTCTAAAAAGAATAGCCTTGGACTTGAGGTATAACCTGAATTAGGAAAGTTAGAGATTTTGTTTTCTAACTCAAAAGGCCAGCATAACAGGACACAAGGTCCCATTTAAACCACGTACTTTAAAAAAGATGTGAATAATTAAGATCTTAATTAAGATAAACTCCACATTCCATACAGTCTACCCATTTAAAGTATGACTTTTTTATTTTATCTTTTTCCCTGAGACACAGTCTCACTGTGTCGCCCAGGCTGGAGTGCAGTAGTGTGATCTCGGCTCACTACAACCTCCCACTGGGGTTCGAGCGATTCTCCTGCCTCAGCCTCCTGAATAGCTGGGATTACAGGCGCCCACCACCATGCCCGGCTAATTTTTTGTATTTTTAATAGAGATGGGGTTTCACCATGTTGGCCAGGCTGGTCTCGAACCCCTGACCTCAGGTGATCCACCCGCCTTGGCCTCCCACAGTGTTGGGATTACAGGCGTGAGCCACTGCGTTGGTGAGTATGGCTTCTTAATATAGTTAGTATATTTTGGGATTTTTTTTTTTTTTTTTGGCAACCATCATCACAATCAAATTAGGATATTTTTATCACCCCAAAGGAAATTCTATACCCACTTTCCTGCTGTATCTCCTTCTCTTCCTCATTCCTCCAGCCCTAAAGCACCCACTAATCTACTTTCTACATCTATAGATTTGCCTATGACAGACACTCCAAACAACTGGAACCATACAATAGGTGGCCTTTTGTGATTGGCCTGTTTTACTTAGTGTAATGTTTTCAAGATTCACCTGTGCATATTCACGCATCAATACTTCATTCCTTTTTATAACTGAATAATAATCTGTTTATGGATATATTACTTTTCTTATCCATTCATCAATTAATCCACATTTGGGTGTTTTTTTTTTTGTCTATATAGATAATGCTGCTATGGACAATTGTGTACAAGTATTTGAATGGGTGTAGATTCCTGTTTCTCTTGGGTATATACCTAGGAGTGGGTTGGCAATGTCATATGGTGACTCTATAGTTAACCTTTTGAGGAACTGTCTGTCTTTTCCAAAAGTGGCTGCACTATTTTACGTATCTACCAGCAAGGTATGACAGTTTCCGTTTCTCCACATCTTGGTCAATACTTGTTGCTGTCAGTTCTTTGGATTCTGGACGTTCTAGTCAGTGTGGAGCGGTATCTCATTGTGGTTTTGATTTGTGTTTTCTGGATGGCTCCTAATGTAGAGCATCTTTTCGTATGCTTCTTGGCCATTTGTTTATCTTCTTTGGAAAAATGTCTATCCATATCCTTTACCCATTTTTACTTTGTCTGTTTTTCTTTTTGTTGTTTGTTTGTTTTTGTTTTGCTCTGTCGCCCAGGCTGGAGTGCAGTGGTGCAGTCTTCCCAGCTCCATCTCCCAGAGTGCTGGGATTTTAGGTGTGAGCCACAGCGCCCGGCCGCCTTTCAGTATCTTTTAATTTACTTTTTAAAACGTGAATTTTCCTATTGATATAGTTTGTATCCTCCTTTTTTCACTTACTATTTTATCGTTTCTGTTTTCTAATCATCTTGAATATTATTAAAAACATTCTTTAAGAATTGCTACCTATGCATGTGCCCTGATATCCTAACTATTCTCATAATTGGAACTTCTCATACTATAGGAACGTAGGTTATTCCTAATTTTTAGCAGTGATATTTATAAGTATTTTGCAATGAACATCCTTACACCTTATAATTCTAGAAGTGGTGTGATTGGGTTTATGAATTTAAGAGATACTTTTGAGTAGACTAACACTGTGATATTAGTGCTAACAAGACAGCCCCAGGCCCCTAGGGAGGAGGCTTGTGTGACACAGTATAGTGTGTGACTCACTCCCGGGATCCAGCTCCACACTTGGGCAGTTACTTATGCTTGCTGTGCCTCCAGATCTGTGCCATGGAACCCCCACAGTGGGGCTGTTGTGAAGCCCCAAGTAGGCAGTCAGTATATCTTGTGGGTCAAATTGAATGAGTATTTTTTTTTAGAGATGGGGTCTCGCTATGTTGCCCAGGCTGGAGTAGTGCAGCGGCTCTTGATAGGTGCAATTATGGCTCACTGCAGCCTTGAACTCCTAGGCATGAGCCATCCTCCCACCTCAGCCTCCTGAGTAGTCAGGATTACAGGCGTGTGCCACCATGCCCGGCTTTAAATGAGTATAATGCTCATGGTAACTATGGCCAGAGTGCTTCCCAGAATTTTTTTTTTTAAACATTTAACTCTTCTACCAACATTGGGAGGAATCCCAATTTTTTTTTAAATCCATTTTAGGAAGAATGGGGCTCCTAAAGTTCTGGACCAATTTGCAAGTATCAGTGAGCCTGTGGTTCCCGGCGGTTGGGGGATGGCACAATGAAAATCTTTCCCAAAGTTCACAAATGAAAGAACGCTTGAGTGTCATCTTCTCTGTCCTGGTGCTTCTTTCTCCCTTTTTTAGGCAGTGGAATTTGTCACTTGGGAGACTCCTCCTTCCAGCCTGCAGGGTGTTTGTGGAACAGCTCAAGCTATAAAACCTAGTTCATCCGTGACTGTTGACATTTGAACCAGGGTTTTTAGGAGTGAAAAATGCAGCCCCCTGGCCAGCTTCTGAGATGGGAATTGTGTGCAGAAAGAGAGGGGGAGGGAGGGTAGGTTTGGGTGATTGTCCTGATCTACTTGGACTTGTGCCATAGTAAGTGACAATTTCAGGTTTATCATAATTTCTTCTTTCTGTGACTTGGCAGGTTTAGTCTGTTTTTCCCTTTGGGAATGATACTGTGGAATAGCAATGTCAGAGAGGGCCATATTTTTGGTAGCTAGGGACTGGGAACCAGTAACCTTGTGGGTATTTGATGGAATTCAAATTTATTTTATTTTATTTGAACTCCTGACCTCAAGTGATCCTTCGGCCTCCCATAGTGCTGGGACTACAGGCGTGAGCCACTGTGCCAGGCCTTTTTTTTTTTTTTTTTTTTCTTGCTCTGTCGCCCAGGCTGGAGTGCAGTGGTATGATCTCGGCTCACTGCAACCCCCATCTTCTGGGTTCAAGTGATTCTCGTGCCTCAGCTTCCCAAGTAGTTGGGATTACAGAAGTGCGCCACCATGCCTGGCTAATTTTTGTATTTTTAGTAGAGACAGGGTTTTCACCATGTTAGCCAGGCTGGTCTCAAACTCCTGAGCTTAAGTGATCTGCCTGCCTCAGCCTCCTAAAGTGCTGGGGTTACAGTCGTAACCACCGCACCCAGTGGAATTCAAATTTGAGCAAGCTCCGGATGCTGACGATCTGAGAAGCAAGTCCTGCCTGAGGCCCCTGATGCTCCTGTTGGCATCTCTGGAGGCTTTAATGCCTGTCGCCCACTCCTCTGCTCCCACTGGACTTCGGTGTGTTTGTTTTAGGGCTGTGCAAAGATTTTTCCATGAGGGTAAATCTTTCATGGAATGCTTTGCGCTTCTCGGCCCCTTTTTCTCAAAGTGAATGGTACTTTATCTCTTCTGTGGATGAATTGCACTTGAATTCAGATTTGTCTTGTTTTTCTAAGATTCTGAATCGACTGAGGAAAAAAAAAAAGAACTACTTTCCTTTGGCCTTTGGTGTCTTCAGAGGCCAGTGTTACCTTTTTGCTGTGGTTTTTTTTTTTTTTTTTTGAGACGGAGTCTTCCTCTGTCACCCAGGCTGGAGTGCAGTGGCGTGATCTTGGCTCACTGCAAGCTCCGCCTCCCAGGGTCACAACATTCTTCTGCCTCAGTCTCCCCAGCAGCTGGGACTACAGGCACACGCTGCCACGCCTGGCTAATTTTTTTGTATTTTTAGTAGAGATGGGGTTTCACCATGTTAGCCAGGTTGGTCTCGATCTCCTGACCTCGTGATCCGCCCGCCTTGGCCTCCCAAAGTGTTGGGATTACAGGCGTGAGCCACTGCGACTGGCCTTGCTGTGTTTTTTTTTTTTTTTTCAACTTTTATTATTTTGTATTGCAGTTATTTTATGTCTATAGTAGAACACATGAATGCATTGATCAGAAAAGTAAAAAGTAACCCATAATCTTACTAAAGGTATAGTCATTGTTAATGTCTTCTGATCAGCCTTCTAAACTACTTCAGAGGCCGCCTACCGCCAAATACAAATAGGTTTATATAAATGCCTCATGAGGCTCAAAGGAGGCTAAATCTAGTTCAGGTGAAATCTTTCAGAAAGCCGTACTGTTTCCAGGTCCCTGTAGGATTCCACATAGACTTGGCTGGCTCTAGAATCGTGCCTTTGAAATTCAATATCAATAAAACATTGCTAGCCTAGGCAAGGTCAGTTTATGGAACACGTATAGAAACCAGTATGCATTTTACTTGGGAGCTGCTGGAGTAATTTCTACCAGTTGGCGTGGGATTCATTTCCTGTAACAGAAAGCAGGATTTCCTAAATTTGTTTCCTGTGCACATTCCAGTTGGGGAACCTTGAAGTGTCTTTATTCAGCTATCGATTACAGCCTGGGGGCGCTGGGCCCTCCCTGCCACCGTACAGTAACTCACGGAGGAAATGAAATAGATACGATCGGACCCGGAGGAGCGGAGCGCTGCTCAGATGCTGGAGCGAGCAGGCCTCAGCCCTGACAGCATCCCACCATTTCTAGGATATTCCACAGTGTCGAGAGTGGGTGGTGGGGAGTGGGAGTGGGGGCTGTGGTGATAATGCAACTTTCCAGGCCTTTGTTTCTTGGTTTGAGCCAGGAGGTGCTGTCCTGCAAGCAGCTAGGATCAGCTCTGTCCATGGCTCATTCACTTGTCTTTTCCATGAATTCTTCATATTTAAAAAACTTTTTTTCTTTTTTTGGCCAGGCGCTTTTGAGACAGAGTCTCGCTCTGTTGCCCAGGCTGGAGTGCAGTGCTGTGATCTTGGCTCACTGCAACCTCCGCTTCCTGGGTTCAAACCATTCTCCTGCCTCAGCCTCCTGAGTAGCTGGGACTACAGGCGCCCACCACCATGCCTGGTTAGTTTTTGTATTTTTAGTAGAGACAGGGTTTCACCATGTTGACCAGGCTGGTCTCAAACTCCGAACCTCAAATGATCCACCCACCTTGGCCTCCCAAAGTGCTAGGATTACAAGCGTGAGCCACCACTCCTGGCCAAAAAAGCTTTTAAAATCACAAGTACTAATGTCTTCACTACAGAAAAGGGAGAAATTGTAGAATCACAAAGAAGATAAAAAATAACCTGTGATTCTTACCACCTGGCGATAACTACTACTGTTTATGTTCTGGTATAGATTTTCTCAGACTCCTTCTAAATGTATGCATATTTAAATATATATATATTTTATTTTATGTGTATTTATATAATACATAAGATATGCACATTTATATTTATATAATATGTAAATATTTACATATTATAAATATGTAAACAAATATATATTATGTAAATAAATATATAAATAAATAAATATTATGTAAATAATAATTTAAATATTCACATAATATATAAATATATAAAATAATATTTACTTTGTGTGTGTATATATATATATTATATATGGAGAGAGAGAGAGAGAGGACGAGTACAGAATCATGCTGTAGTACATATAATTGAACAGGAAGGAGGGTGAATTAAGTAACTTCCTTTAGAAAGTCATATGGCTTTCCGAGATTGCACCACTGCACTTGAGCCTGGGCAACAGAGCAAGACTGTCTCAAAAAAATAAATTAAAAAAAAAAAGAAAGTCACATGACTTTCACATTTCTGTAGGACTTACGCTTGTGTGCAGGTATACGTGTGTGTGTGTGTATGTGTGATGTATTTGCCCGTGTGCCATGTTAGTATGTGTGTGCACATGGATGCACGTGTGTGTATGAATGCACATGTGTGTGTATGAATGAAAGCTGCTTGCTGTATTTCACTGGGCCTTGAATAGCTGAGTAATTCCAGAGCAATGAATCAGCAGTTCTAGGTAACATGCAGAGTGTCTGCATGGCTAGCACATGCTCATGGCACAGAGTGAGAAGCCTGTCGCTCTCCTTCCCTGACTTCATTCTCCCAGGCTCCTTCCTCTGCGGCACCCACTGTTATTAATATCTGAGTATACTTGCAGAGATAATTCTTTGCATGTATTAGAATTACCCTCATGCTTCATTAAAAAATATGTATTTTATTTATTTATTTATTTTTTTTTTGAGATGGAGTCTCACTCTGTCACCCAGGCTGGAGTGCAGTGGCACGGTCTCGGCTCACTGCAACCTCCGCCTTCTGGGTTCAAGTGATTCTCCTGCCTTGGCCTCCCGAGCAGCTGGGACTACAGGTGCACGCCACCATGCCCAGCTAATTTTTGTATTTTTAGTAGAGACGGGGTTTCACCATATTGGCCAGGCTGGTCTCAAATTCCTGACCTTGTGACTCACCCACCTTGGCCTCCCAAAGTGCTGGGAGTACAGGCATGAGCCACCGCACTCAGCCTATTAAAGTATTTTTTAAAATTTAAAAGCACAACTGTAAATTATAGATGCAGCTTTGCACTTTGCTTTTAGTAGCTCAGTTTTTACAAATGTGCCAGGACATGGAATATCATTGCACTGTGACCTCAGCAGAGGGCTGAGTTTTACTGAAACATCTGCCGTGGGTTCCTGTAGCCTCCCAGTGGCATAAACGCATGTCTGTATTTCAAGACCCTGTCTACTCACTTTCATGGAAGGTGAGGGCATCACATTGGCCTTCCCTGCTTCTGCAGTGCAATTGCTGGCCATGTTTAACTTGTAACTTTCAATTCAATCAGCTGTGTGATTTTTTTTTTTTTTTTTTTTTTTTTTTGAGACGGATTCTCGCTCTGCTGCCCAGGCTGGAGTGCGGTGGTGCGATCTTGGCTCACTTCAACCTCCGCCTCCCAGGTTCAAGCGATTCTCTTGCCTCACCTCCCAAGTAGCTGGGACTACAGGCATCCGCCACCACGCCTGGCTAATTTTGAATTTTTAGTAGAGACGGGGTTTCACCATGTTGGCCAGGCTGGTCTCGAACTCCTGACCTCAAGTGATCTGCCCGCCTTGGCCTCCCACAGTGCTGGGATTACAGGCATGAGCTACTGCACCCAGCCTAGCCGTGCGATTTTAAGCAAATCATTGCTGCACCTCAGCCTCATCAAAGGTAAAGAGGGGCTAGGGCCATTGACCTCACAGGTCATTGCTAAAGATGAGGTAGTAATGGTGATAACAGTGGTACTGACGGCAGTGAGAAATGACCACCTATTGAATACCTGCTCTGTGCCAGGCCCTGGGCGGTGAGCCCCTCTTATGATAGAGTCACAACGATTGTGCCCATTTTGCAGATGAAGTATAAGTTGGCTAAGGAAAGTTCCCACGGTCACATAGCTGGCAAGATTAAAATCAGACAGCCCACGCCTAGAGTCTGGACTTGCAACCCACAATACCACTTTCCTCCCCAGGGGATGATGGCTTGAAAGTGCTTTGTAAACTCCTGAAGTGCTCCAGAGAGTGAAGATGCCTGTGTTTGGGAGACTCAGGGCTGATACTGGATGAAGTTCTACAGTCTCTGGCTATTTTTAGCCAAACAGGGTACCCTGTTTGGAGGTAATGTTCACACACTCTGCATCTCCCAAGTACAGTGGAATTTTTATTTTAATTGTTTGGTCTCTTCCCTCTTTTCTCATCTGGGGAAGCTTCCGAGCTTGGTGAAAGTAAGCTTTTTTCTGCCAGTCCCTGGCAGCCTACCTTCTGAGTATCTTGCCTTTACCACCCACCTCATTAGGATTCATCCCTTAGAAAGGAAAATTAAAATGAGCATGTTTCACTTAACAACTTCCAGTTCCATCTATGTTGCTGCAAGTCACAGAATTTCTTTCTTTTTTAATGTGTTTTGCTTATTTTTTTGAGATAGGATCTTGCTGTATTGCCCAGGCTGGAATATAGTGGTGCAGTCTTGGCTCACTGCAGCCTTGACCTCCTGGCCTCAAGCGGTCCTCCCGCCTCAGCCTCCCAAGTAGCTGGGATGAGAGGCGCACACCACCACACCTGGATAAATTTTTGTATTTTATTGTAGCAATGGGGGTCTTGCTGTGTTGCCCAGGCCAATCTCAAACTCCAGAACTCAAGCAATTGTCCTGCCTCAGCCTCCCAGGGTGCTGGAATTACAGGCATAAGCACTGCATTGGGCCAATAAGAGGATTTTTAATGGCTATACAATATTCTTTTGCCTACATACACCACAGAGTATTTGTTCCATCTCCCAAGCTTGCCACTTAGGAGGTTTCCCCCTTTTGGCTATCATAAATCATGCCACGATGCGTTGCCTTCCATGTTCTCTCTGCACATCTTTGACCGTGTGTGTAAAAGGTTCCAGTTGTCTCCTTTTGCCTCATCTTAACCTCGTTGCTGAACGTGAGTGTAAAAACTGCTGGAGAGCTCAAGTACATGGCGCCGGGGAGGGCAGACAATCTCACGGTCCTTCTGCGGCTATGAGGTTTGTTGGTTTGTTTTTTTATGAGCACATTCTTGGTGAACCATAAGATGTATGCAGTTCTCCTCAATGCCTTGGGCATAGCCTGAGCCTCAGCCTCAGGTCCAGACAATGACAGTATTCAGACGTGTACACGAATGAGCCCGGAGTGTGAAGCAGAAAGATTTAGGAGGGTGTTGGAGTTTTACCACCACATTGCCATGACCTTGGACCCCAGGGGTAAGGTCAAAGAACAGAGGTCAGGAACTATAGGGGAGCTCTTCCATCCATGTTATTGATTAACCACCGAAGTGGGGTCTCGAAACAGGATTGTGGTTGTTCAGAAGAAGACAGCGGGGACTGTTTGAGCAGGGCTGGACGGTGTTTTACAGACGCTGTAGGAAACTGTCATGTGTGCCTCCCTTAGTGTTAGCTTATCCATGGGCCGTAGAGGCAAAAGCTCTGTCCCGTGTGATATTAGTGTTGGCTCAGAATAGAGTTAATATGTAGTCATTTCTTTTTTTTTCTTTTTCTTTTTTGAGACAGTCTCGCTCTGTCGCCCAGGCTGGAGTGCAATGGTGCAATCTTGGCTCACTGCAACCTCCGCCTCCTGGGTGCCAGCTATTCTCCTGCCTTAGCCTCCTGGGTAGCTGGGACTACAGGCACATGCCACCATGCCTGGCTAATTTTGTATTTTTCGTTTATTTGTTTGTTTTGAGATGAAGTCTTGCTCTGTTGCCCAGGCTGGAGTGCAGTACCACAATCTCAGCTCACTGCAACCTCCGCCTCCCGGGTTTAAGTGATTCTCCTGCCTCAGCCTCCTGAGGAGCTGGGATTACAGGCGTGTGCCACCACGCCTGGCTAAATTTTTGTATTTTTAGTAGAGTTGGGGTTTCACCATATTGGCTAGGCTGGTCTTGAACTCCTTACCTCAAGTGATCCACCATCCTTGGCCCCACACAGTGCTGGGATTACAGGCATGAGCCACCGTGCCCGGTCTATAAATAGTCATTTCTTAGTGATCACATTTTAGGAAGATTATGCTGTTCGTTCTTCTTAAGTATTTATTTTTATCAGTCAAGTGATAGGAAGTTCAATTTCAAGTACAAGACATTTGGATCAAGAAGTGACTATTTATTTATTTATTTATTTGAGACGGTGTCTTGCTCTGTTGCCCGGGCTGGAGTGCAGTGGTATGATCTCAGCTCACTGCAACCGCTGCCTCCTGGGTTCAAGCAATTCCGCTGCCTCGGCCTCCCGAGTAGCTGGGATTACAGGCACCCACCGGCCCAGCGAATGTTTTGTACTTTTTTTTAGTAGAGATGGGTTTTCACTATGTTGGCCAGGCTGGTCTTGAGCTCCATACCTCAGGTGATCAGCCCACTTCAGCCTCCCAAGGTGTTGGGATTACAGGCGTGAGCCACTGCGCCCAGCAAGAAGTGACCTTTTATGCCACTGTCTCTTCCGCTGATTCCTAGCAGGCTGTGTTTTGTTTGTTTCATGCTATGTTAAAAAAAAACAATTGAAGCAGTATTTAAAAATCACTTGATTTTATATCAAAATTAGTTTTTCTCAAGAAAGATCAGGTCTGGAAATAGTGGGTCCAAGTTCTACCTGGCAGTGGTTGGCCAAGCTGGGCAGCTGCTGCCTCAGTTTTCTTCTGACCCCCACATGGCCCTGCCCTGCTCCTGTCTGCTCGTCTCCCAACCCCTGTCGGCATTTGAACCTGCAACCACTGCCTGGTGCATTTGAATGCATTTTCGTATTGAGTGAAGAAAACCGTGTGTCTGTGGATAGATTTATAATTTTGAAAGGCTGGATTAGGGCTGATCGGTGACTCTTTGTGAGCTTGAGTATTTATCTTATTGAATGCCACCAAATAACCCCTTTTATCAGATGTCACATTCCTGCCTCGTATCATACGTGCTCTGATGATTGGTATGTATCCCGCTTTTGACAAGAATTCAAGGCTACTGAGCGTGATCTGGCTTATTTCCCAAGCACAGCATCCCAGGTACAAAGAGAAAACTTTAAAAACTTCTCACAGGTGGTTTATTGCTGACCAAGAAATGATGAAAAAGCCCTTTGACGATGGTTTCTGGCCTGAGTCCCTCACATGGGCATTTGAGGAAGGGAAAGGTGTGGGCCCTGCCCCTTCGGTTTCTTGTCACCCAAAGGAGAAAACACAAGACTCCTGAGACAGGATCCCCTCCCCGCCCTTTCTACCTTTCCAGCATTTTATCCAGCTCGCGTCTAATGTATCTGTTCATTCATCCACCTTAACGAGGTTGCGTTTTCTGCTGCTGGCCTGACCTGCAGTTATTGAGACCCTAACTCAGGCTGTTAACAGCAGTGAGACGCAAGCCCCTGAAATCCTCTAACTTGTGTGATAAGGGGTGATTTCTTTGAACAGAAGCCAGAATGTTAAGTAACCTTGTTGTATATCACTGTGTTTTGGGAGGGAATGCAGATATCTCAGCTCACTCCCCAGATGTTTGTCTGGCCCACAATCGAGAGGTGTTAGTGAGTAACCCACTTCTAAACTGGTCTTCCCTGAGTAGGACTCTGGGGGATGTTATGTGTCCTGTTAGAAAGTAGCTTTAAATTAACACTGACTTAAGCTAAAGTGGAGGAGAGTGGAAGGGGAGAAGGAAAGACTTCCTGCAGGGCTCAGATCCTGTTGGAATCAGCTCCCAAAGAGACTGAGAACGTTCTTGTTTTGTTTTGTTTTGTTTTTGAGACAGTCTTTCTCTGTCGCCCAGGATTGAATGCAGTGGTACAATCTCGGCTTTCTGCAACCTCCGCCTCCCGGGTTCAAGCGATTCTCCTGCCTCAGCCTCCTGAGAAGCTGGGATTATAGGTGCCTGCCACCACGCCTGGCTAATTTTTGTATCTTTAGTAGAGACGAGGTTTCACCATGTTGGCCAGGCTGGTCTCAAACTCCTGACCTCAGGTGATCTGCCTGCCTTGGCCTCCCAAAGTCCTGGGATTACAGGTTTGAGCCACCTCGCCAGACCCTGCAGAGGTTTTGATTAGGATGGTGGATCCCAGGGGTGGGGCTACAGAGATAGCTGTCGTAGGCTCCTGAGCTCCACTGAGAGGCTTGCTCTAGAAGAAAGCAAGGCTAAAAGATGTTTACATACAGCTGTAATTGATCTTTCCTCAAAAGCGTTTGTCATTTCTGATCATTTCAGGTTACAGTTATTCAACGGTTCCACTAACATGGACCTGTGGGGTCTGTAGCTGGGCATGCTGGGCTGGCCGATTCTGCTGCCCAGCCCTGGAAGCCACTTCTGGTTCTGGAGTTACAGGTTCTTTCTCGATTGAAGTTAAGAGCAGGCTTTTGGGGAATTAGTGTATCTCTTGGAAGCCCAGTATCACAGACTTTTCACATCTTTTCAGGACAATTAACAGGTGAAGTAATAGCTGCTTGAGAATAAGAATAAAAAAATCATTTCCATAAGTGTTTGAAAGTACCTGAAGAATAATTCTTTTTTTTTATTTATTACTAAATAGGTATATAAGGAAGGATATAAATTTAGTCAGGGTTTTTAGCTTGTACATAACTAGGTATTTGTAATATTTGAATTGTATTGGGATGTTTATTTAATTAAAGTTAAACGTAAAAGAAATGCATGTACATATTTGAAACATTTCAGTGGTATAGAAAGCTAGAAGTGGCCGGGCGCCATGGCCCATGCCTGTAATCCCAGCACTTTGGGAGGTCGAGGTGGGCAGATCACGAGGTCAGGAGATCGAGACCATCCTGACTAACACGGTGAAACCTGTCTCTACTAAACATACAAAAAAAAAAAATTAGCCGAGTGTGGTGGCGGGCACCAGCTACTCGGGAGGCTGAGGCAGGAGAATGGCATGAACCCAGGAGGTGGAGTTTGCAGTGAGCCAAGATTGCGCCACTGCACTCCAGCCTGGGCAACAGAGTGAGACGCCGTCTCAAAAAAAAAAAAAAAAAAAAAAAGGCTAGAAGTAAAAGCTAGAAGTAATTCTCTCCATGTGTATCACTCTATAAACATTTTTACACTGCACCCAAGCTTTTTTACATAGACAGATGGGATGATTTTTTTTTCTTATTTTTATTTATTTATTTATTTTTGAGGCAGAGTCTTGTTCTGTCGCCCAGGCTGAAGTGCAATGGCGCCATCCCAGCTCACTGCAACCTCTGCCTCTGGGGTTCACGTGATTCTCCTGCCTCAACCTCCCGAGTAGCTGGGATTACAGGTACCTGCCATCATGCCTGGCTAATTTTTGTATTTTTGTAGAGATGAGGTTTCACTATGTTGACCAGACTGGTCTTGAACTCCTGAACTCAGGTGATCCTCCTGCCTCGGCCTCCCAAAGTGCTGGGATTATAGACATGAGCTACTGCGCCCGGCTGGTATGATTTTATATTTGCGAATCATTCTGATTTGTTAATTTTAAACTTTGGAAGACAATTGTTAGCAGACAAAACAGGGCTATACTGAAAGTTAGAGTGTCTTAGTCTGTTTGGCCTGCTATAACAAAATACCATCAACTGGGTATTGTGTAAACAACAGAAGTTATTTCTCCTAGTTCTGGAGGCTGGGAAGTCCTGTATCAGCATACTGGCAGATTTGGTGTCTGGTAAGGGCCTGTTTCCTGGCTGATAAAAGGCTGTCTTTTCACTCCGTCTCTCACGGCAGAAGGAGCGAGGGAGCTCTCTGGGGTTTCTTTTATAAAGGCACTCATCCACTCATGAGGAACCCCACCCCCAGGACTTAATCACCTCCCAGAGGCCCCATCTCCAACTGCTATCACATTGGGGATTAGGTTTCAACATATGAATTTTAGGGGACATAAACATTGTCTATAGCACAGCCATTAAATTAAACAAATAACTTAAGTGAATGAGTTTTCAACGACTTAGGCAGGCCAGTAGCCAAAAACTAAAACTAAAAAAACACACAAAAAAACAGAAAAACCCACTACTTGATTGGTCCTTTCTTTGAAAGGTAGAGGTCAGTATGAGTTTCTTCCATTGGTCAAAGCTCAAAGCTAGTTAGTGCTGGCTGACTCATTATGACTTGAACTTAAATAAGGGAGAGTCTTGAAAAATGATTTCTTGCTAATGTAAATTTAGTTAATAGAAGCAACAGAAGTTGCATTCGATATCTGAGCATAGTAGACTAAGGATGCATAAAGATGCATTTTCAGAGCTGGAGCAGAAATGAGAAATAGTCATCTACTCCAAGATCTTTATTTTGCAGAGGCCTGTGGGGGCTGGGGGCTGGTGGCAGAGCGGGGACTGGAACCCCAGTTTTGAGCTCCAGCTTGATCTCTTCTTCAGGGTATAGCAGGCCAGCCAAGATGACATCAAGGGGTTCCAGAGAAAGAAAGGACTGGGGGTGGAGCACTGCATACCTTTGCCTCGTGGCTTCTGCAGAGCTCTCTTGGTAAAATGAACGGGAACTGAAGAGGAACCCCAGGTTTTTTTTTTTTTTTTTTTTTTGAGACAGAGTCTCACTCTGTCACCCAGGCTAGAGTGCAGTGGCATGGTCTCAGCTTACTGTAGCCTCTGCCTCCCAGGCTCAATCAATCTTCCCATCTCAGACTCTCCAGTAGCTGGGACTACAGGTGCTCCCCTAGAGCCTCAGCAGCAACGCAGCAATGGTAATCAAGTGACCTTGATCCTGTCTCAATGAGACCCTCGTCCCGTGTCACCCCTGATCTATAGAACTGTAAGAAAATCTATTTGTTTCATTTCATTTTAAATCAGATGCTGGCTGGTGCGGCGGCCCACGGCTGTAATCCCAGCACTTTGGGAGGTTGAAGCAAGTGGATCACTTGAGATCAGGAGTTTGAGACCAATCTGGCCAACATGGTGAAATCCCATCTCTATTAAAATTACAAAAATTAGGCGGATGTGGTGGCAGGTACCTGTAATCCCAGCTACTTGGGAGGCTAATGCAGGAGAATTGCTTGAACCCGGGAGGTGGAGGTTGCAATGAGCCAAGATCGCACCACTGCACTCCAGTCTGGGTGACAGAGTGAGACTCCATCACGAAAACAAAACAAAACGGACAAAACAAAAAACAGATGCACAGTAATTTGGTACAGCAACAACAGAGAAGGAATACAGGAGGGCTTCCAACTTCAATGCCAAACAAGCTGTCACTTTATTCCCATCCAAGTCCAAAGGTAGAGTGTCCACAAAAAATCAAGAAAGAAGAAAAGGAAGGCCCTTCCACTTTCCTCTCATAAAGCTTAATCTTTAGGGGGAGTAGGGGAGGCAGGTTTTAGGAGGGTGTTGACAGGGGCTGTGGGTAGGTGATAGGGAGAGGGGTACTCGGGAGGCGTCACCTCCACTGGAAGTGTTTGGTTATCTTCTTCTTTTTTTTTGTTTTTTTTGAGATGGAGTTTCGCTCTTGTTGCCCAGGCTGGAGTGCAATGGTGCGACCTCGGCTCACTGCAACCTCTGCCTCCTGGGTTCAAGTGATTCTCCTGCCTCAGCCTCCCTAGTAGCTGGGATTACAGGCACCTGCCGCCACGCCCAGCTTATTTTTTGTATTTTTTTCGTAGAGATGGGGTTTCACTATGTTGGCCAGGCTGGTCTCGAACTCCTGACCTTAGGTGATCCACTCACCTCAGCCTCCCAAAGTGCTGAGATTACAGGTGTGAGCCACTGCGCCCGGCTCTGTTATTATTTTTTTGAGACAGGGTCTTACTCTGTTGTTCAGGTGAGAGTACTGTGGCACCATTATGGCTCTCTGTAGCCTCCACCTCCCAGATTGTGATCCTCCCACCTCAACCTCTTGAGTAACTGAGACGACAGACATGCACCACCCCACCCTAATAATAATTTTTTTTTTGAGATACAGTCTTGCTCTGTTGCCCAGGCTGGAGTGGGGTGGTGCAATCTCTACTCACTGCAACTTCTACCTTCCAGGTTCAAGAGATTCTCCTCCCTCAGCCTCCTGAGTAGCTGGGATTACAGGCACATGCCACCACCTCCGGCTAATTTTTGTACTTTTAGTAGAGACTGGATTTCACCATGTTGGCCAGGCTGGTCTCGAACTCCTGACCTCAGGTGATCTGCCTGCCTCAGCCTCCCAAAGTTCTGGGATTATAGGCATGAGCCACCACCCTAATAATTAAAAAAAAATTTTTTTAGAGATGGGGTCTCCTTGTGTTACCTAGGCTTGTCTCAAACTCCTGGGCTCAAGTGATCCTCCTGCGTCAGCCTCCCCAAGTGCTGGGATTAAAAGTGTGAGTCACAGCACCTGGCCAATTGCTTACATTTAAAAGTTGGACCGTCTCGGGGAGAAGTCTAAATTTCTGTTTTTTCTTGAGAAACTGGAAGCTCCATCCGCCCTGGCCATCGTCCCTGCAGGGCAGTAACCGCCACCTGTGTGTATAGTGGCAGCAGCCCCTTTGGCTGGGGCTGGGCTCCTGCTTGCCACAGCCCCCACTCAGCCCTCTTTGCTATTTGCATCAACACTCTGGCCCCTGTCTTGGAGTTTGCAACCCTCATGCCTTTGACCTTAAACTGAGTACGTCTGGCTGAGGCCATGAGAAGGTTCTGACTCGACAACCGCGCGATGCCTCCTGGAAGGGAAGAGTGTGTGCTGTGGAACTTTACACCAGGCAGATCCAGGTGCAGCCTGGCCTAGCTTTGCCACATGCCAGCGCTGTCACCTTGGGCAACTTCATTAACTGCTCTGAGCCTTGGTTTCCTCTTCTGTGTGGACCCGTGTTCTCCACCTCAGCACTATTGACATTTGGGGCCAGATCATTCTCTGGTGGGGTCTGTCCTGTGTGTTACGGGACGTTTTGTAGCATCCCTGGCCTCTGTCCACTGGATACCAGCATTACCTCCTTCCAGTTGTGACAAGTACAAATTCCCCCAGATGTTGCCACAGGTCCCTGGGGGACAGAATCACCCAGTTGAGAACCACTGAAGACGCTCCCCCACTGCAGTGCATGAGGCTGAAAGGAGAGCCTGAAAGTGAAGGGCCGTGTCAGTCAGCATTCTCTTCCTTCTTTTTTTGTTGTTTAGCTTGTTGCGGATACTTCCAGGAGTGATCCATAATTGTGCCAATTGCTCTTTTTTTTGGGGGGGGGGGGCGCGGGACGGGGACAGAGTCTTGCTATGTCACCCAGGCTGGAGTGCAATGGCGTGATCTCAGCTCACTGCATCTCCGCCTCCTGGGTTCAAGCGATTCTCCTGCCTCAGCCTCCTGGGTAGCTGGGATTACAGGTGTCTGCCACCATGCCTGGCTAATTTTTGTATTTTTAGTAAAGACGGGGTTTCACCATATTGGCCAGGCTGGTCTCGAACTCCTGACCTCAGGTGATCCACCCACCTCGGCCTCCCAAAGTGCTGGGATTACAGGCCTGAGCCACTGCACCCAGTCACAATCACTCTTAATTCTGTGCCGTCTCTTTCCGCCATTCCTCTGGTGTGCAGCCTGCTTTGAGCCTAGAAGAGATGAATTGTGCCTTATAGAGGGGCAGCTTTCAGTGTGGGAGCTATCACAGACCCAGAGGAACAGACACTGTCATGGGCCAGCACAGAGCACTCGGCATCCCTAAGGGCAGTGACTACTGTGATTCCGCTGTCTCTGAGCCCCCTTCTGCCTTTGTGTTCATGGCACAGCCTGTGAACCCAGATTCTTGGCTGTGCATCTGACCTTCGACCCTGTATTATGTTTAGGTGGCCCTGGTACAGTGGACCGAAAGTGTGGGCTTAACCCTGGTGGGCCGCGACCAGTCTTCTATGCAGCTGAGGACCCCTGGCGACCAGATCCTGAACTTCACCATCCTGCAGATCTTCCCTTTCACCTATGAAAGCAAACGTATGGGCATCATCGTGCGGGTGAGTCGTTTTTATTCATGGCCTTAAAGTGGTTAAGAACCCCAGGTGTGCTGCGTGTGTCCCTGTGGGTTGACATTCTTTCTAATCCTCTTTACTGTGGTATCTGTCACCCAGACTAACGAGGGAATATAATTCCCTAAGCAGAAAGGAAATTAGTTCTTTGGTTGGACACACCCCATAACTCTGATCCGCTTATAGTATCCCTGGTTCCGGAGTGAAAGTTAAAGAGAACATCCACTGGGGATTTCTTGGTGATACATCTCTCGTTCTCTTTTATTTAATATTAAATATGTATTTTTATTGAGGTGAAATTCACATAATATAATCATTTTAAAGTGAAAAATTCAGTGGCATTTAGTCCATTCACAGTGTGCTCAGCCACCACTTCCCTCATGTTTCAAAACATTTTCATCAAAATGGTGAAAAAAGAAACCTTGTGTCAGGGCGCATTAAAAAATTTTGCCAGTCTGAAGAGTCTGATTTGATTTGATATGTTGTTTTTCTATTGGCTCTTTAAAAATTTTTAATTTTTAAATTCTTATTGAAAGAGTTTATTCATAAGAATCCTCCCACCTCAGCCTCCCGAGTAGCTAGGACTACAGGCTGGCAAAACCAGGGCTGACTCATTTTTTAATTTTTTATAGATACAGGGTTTCACTGTGTTGCCCAGGCTGGTCTCAAACTCCTGGCCTCAACCGATTCTCCTGCCTGGGACTCCCAAAGTGCTGGAATTACGGGTGTGAGCCACTGTGCCTGTCTCTCTATTTTCTCTTTTTACCCATGGAAATCACACTTTCCGTCCTGGGGAGCCTGGAAAATCTGGTATTCATGTGCCACTTGGTCTGGTTGTTCTGAAGTCTGCATGATCATCTGATTTTTCCAAGGGTGCTTTAAAAATACAAATCACTTGGTTCAATCCCACACCTATTTTGGAATGGGGTGGTTCTTCACATTATTTAGCTTGGTTGGAGAAAACTCTGCTTCAGATCTTAAGAATCTTTGGAATAAGGCCCTTTCATCTTTTCTGGACTTTTTTTTTTTTTTTTTTTTAATTAACAAATGAGAATCCTCTCCACCCTGATCCACCCAAGTGTTTCATGCCTCATGGAGGAAAGAGATACTTGCACAAGCATTTTTATAGCAGCACAATTTGCAATTGCAAAAATATGGAACCAGCCCAAAATACTCATCAGTCAACAAGTGGATAAAGGAACTATGATATATATATATATTTGATGATGATGAAATGCTACTTAGCCATAAAAAGGAATGAATTAATGGCATTCGCTGCAAACTGGATGGGATTGGGGACTATTATCTAAGTGAAATAACTCAGGAATGGAAAGCCAAATGTCGTATGTTCTCACTCATAAGAGGGAGCTAAGCTATGAGGATGCAAAGGCTTAAGAATAATACAATGGACTTTGGCGAGTCAGGGGGGCTGAAAGGGTGGGAGGAGGGTGAGGGATAAAAGACTACAAGTTGGGTTCAGTGTATACTGCTCAGGTGACAGGTGCGCAAAAATCTCACAAATCACCATTAAAAAATTTACTCATATAACCAAACACCACGTGTTCCCCAAAAACCTTTGGAAATAAAAAAAAATAGAGTGCATAGGTAGAAGTAGAAATTGATAACGTAGGTTGTTGGGCATGTGGCCCTGCTCCCTGTCTGCTGGTGGAGTATTTTCAGTTAAGCCTTGGCTTGTCAACTTCTCCTTCAGCCTTACAGGTTCCTTGACTTCAGACCACCTCTTACAGCATCTCATTCTTCTTCCATAGCATTCATCACACTGAAATTCTTGATTTCCTGTGGGTTTGCTTGTCACCACCTATCTTTTCTCCCTGTGGGTGAGAACAGGGGCCAGGATCCTTTTGGTTCTCCCGTGTCTCCTGTGCCTAGCCTTCCTGGCCGGCACACGGTAGACTCACTGTCAGTGCTGAAGTGAGCAGGATTCAACAGTGATTGCCAGTTGTCTTTTTTTTTTTTTTTTTTTTTAATGTTAGGGAAGTTATCAAATAAGATACTTAAAATAAACAACTCACAGTTTTTTCTCGCCCTCCTAGCTTTTCACCACTCTTCTCCTTGATCATTTACCGTGTGGCTTTAGTGCCCTGGGCAGCTAGCTCTGGGGGAGTACAAATGGTAGTAGCCACTAGCAGCAGTAGGAGTAAGAAGAATGACAGGAATGACAAGTAACATTTATTTATTTTTTGAGACACAGTTTCGCTCTGTCACCCAGGCTGGAGTACAGCGGTGCCATCTCAGCTCACTGCAACCTCCACCTCCCAAGTTCAAGCAATTCTCTTGCCTCAGCCTCCCGAGTAGCTGGGATTACAGGCATGCGCCACCATGCCCAACTAATTTTTGTATTATTAGTAGAGACGGGGTTTTGCCATGTTGGCGAGGCTTGTCTGGAACTCCTGACCTCAAGCGATCCGCCCACCTTGGCCTCCCAAAGTGTTGGGATTACCCCGCCCAGGGGCTTGTTGTGTGCCAGAGGCTGTTCTAAGTGATTTGCATAAAGTAACTCATTTAATACATAACCATGTGAGGTAGGTACCGTTAGGACTGATGTTTGGCAGGGGAGAAAATTGAAATGGAAGGAGGCTCAGAAACCGCTCAAGTTCACACAGCTGGAATTGAGGGGGCTGGGAAATCTGTCCAAGTTCACACAGCTGGAATTAGTGGGGCTGGAACTCACTCCAGGCTGCCTGGCTTCCATCTCCCAGCTCTCTACCCCAGGACTTGGGGGTTAGGGCTGGGGTGTGACATTGAAAAGCTCACAAAGGACCCACGGTAATGTTAGGGTAGGATGTTAACTACGTATTGCTTCATAACAGATTGCCCCACATTTAGTGGCTTAAAGCAGCAATATGGTAATCCCCACTTACCTCAGGTTCAGTTACCCATGGTCAACTGCAGTCTAAAAATATGAAATGGAAAATTCCGGAAATAAACAGTTCATAAGTTTTAAGTTGTGTGCCATTGTGAGTAGTGTGACGAATTTCATGCCATCCCACTCCATCCTCCCGGACATGAATCATCTCTGTCTAGTGTACTCACGCCATCTACCTGCCTGCTTGCTAGTCACTCAGGAACCCTCAGATTGGGTGTTGTGGTATTGCAGTGCTTGTGTTCAAGCAAGTCTTATTTACTTTTATTACAGCATATTATAATTGTTCTATTTTGTTATAAGTTATTGTTAATTTCTCACTGTGCCTAATTCATAAATTAAACTTTATCATAGGTATGTATGTGTAGGAAAAAACATAGTGTATAGTGGGGTCAGTATTATTCATGGTCTTAGACATCCATTGGGGTCTTTCTTACAGGGAAATGCATTCCCTTACTGCAGAAAATGTATTTCCCTGGAGTAAGGAAGTTCCTCCTCTCCCGTCCCCTCCCCTCCCCTCCCCTCCTCCCTCTCTCCCTTCCTCCTTCCTTCCTTTTTCTCTCCCTCCCTTCCTTCCTTTCTTCCTTGCTTCCTTCCTTCCTCCTCCCTTCCTCTGTTTCCTTCCCTCTTTTCTCTTTTCTTTTCTTTTCTCTTCTCTTTTTCCTTCCTTCCTTCCTTCCTTCCGTCCGTCCATCCATCTTGCTGTGTTGCCTAGGGTGGAGTGCAGTGGCATAATCATGGCTCACTATAGCCTCGACCTCCCAGGCTCAAGCAACCTTCCTGCCTCAGCCTCCCAAGTAGCTGGGACTACAGGTGCACACCACCATACTCTGCTAATTCTTATCGTTTGGTGAAGATGGGATCTCACCATATTGCCCAGGCTGATCTCAAACTCCTGGGCTCAAATGATCCTCCCGTCTCGGCTTCCCAAAGTGCTGGGATTACAGGCATGAGCCACCACACCTAACTGGGGGCTCTATTTTCTATTTGCTATCTGGTAGTTTCTGTGGCCAGGACAATTTCTGTGGCAGGCTTGGCTGGGTCCTCTGGCTCAGGGTCTCTCACAGCCTGGGGTCAAGGGGTCTAAGATTCTATGGTGGTAGGATCCACATACAGACGTCAGTGTTGTTGGCAGAGTTTGGCTCTGGGTGGCTTGTTGGTCTGAGGGCCTTAGTTCTTTCCTGGCTGTTGGCCAGAGGCCACCCTCAGTGCCTTCCCATGAGGGCCTCCCTGTAGTCAGCTCCCCTGTCAGCTACCTCTTCAGAGTGAGCAGGTGAGAGTGAATGAGGTGGCAGTCACAGTCTTCTGTCACCCATTGTCAGAGGTGACCTCCCCTCACGTCAGCCTCATGCTGTTATCAGAAGCAAGTCACTAGGCCCAGCTCCACTCCAGGGGGGTGGCTGATGCACGGCATGAGTACCAGGAGATGGGGGACATTGCGAGGCACTTTCAAGACTTCCTGCCCAGGAGGAGATGGAGGTGCCACTGAGCTCTTGTGTTGAGGAACCAGAGACGCACACCATGAATATGCTTTGAAACGTCACACGTTAGGGGATTTTTTTTTTTCTTTTGAGATGGAGTTTCGTTTTTGTTGCCCAGACTGGAGTGCAGTGGTGTGATCTCAGCTCACTACAACCTTCACCTCCTGGGTTCAAGCGATTCTCCTACCCCAGCCTCCCGAGTAGCTGGGATTACAGGCATGTGCCACCATGCCCGGCTAATTTTGTATTTTTAGTAGAGATGGGGTTTCTCCATGTTGGCCAGACTGGTCTTGAACTCCCGACCTCAGGTGATCCACCTGCCTTGGCCTCCCAAAGTGCTGGGATACAGAAGTGAGCCACCACACTCGGCCCTACGTTAGGGGATTTTTATGTCCAGAGGCCAATAGGTTCTTTCAGACTCTGCAGGACCTGTGTCCTTGGCAACTCTTGGGTGGAGAGGGAGCTTTCTCTCCCACACAGCTGCTGCTTTTCCCACTGGTCCACACCTGGCTGGATCCCTGGCTTCTAAACCGTATCTTGAGTGTACATCTGATGTCAAGAACATCTGTGGTCTGGAAGCAGCAGCATAGATCCTGTGGGTGGGGTGTTTCCTGGGGAATGAATGTCATTATCTCCTATGGAATTACTTTAATTTTGTTCCAGCCTGAATTTTTTCAAGATACAGGGCCGTGGGCTCTGCTAAGGTCATTTGAGGGTTGACTCATCATTGAACAGTCCCTAATATCAGCCATCCTAGAATAAGTGAACGGCATACGCCACTCTTCATCTAGTTGTGAAGGATATGTTACATTTTTCTGAGATGTGGCTCATGTGTCTTCCAGCAGGAAGAACAGGGACTCTGTGCTTAGAGTCTGTGATGCTGTCAGATGGGCAGATGTATTTTTGTTTTAACCTGGCATGCCCCCCTTCCCAGGTTATTAAAAAACATTCACAGTTAAGGCATTTAGAACAAAAAGTTACAGGTAAAGAGGGGGATCAAAACTGCCATCCCCCCTTCCCTCCCCTCCCCTCCTCTCCCCTCCCTCCCCTCCCTTCCCCTCCCCTCACCTCCCCTCCCCTCCCTTCCCCTCCCTTCCCTTCCCTTTTTTTCTTTTCTCTCCTTTTCTTTCTTTGTCAAGACAGAGTCTCACTCTTTTACCTAGGCTGGAGTGCAGTGGTATAAACATGGCTCATTGCAGCCTTGATCTGCTGGACTCAAGGATCCAACATGCCTCTGCCTCTGCCTCCTAAGTAGCTGGGACTACAGGTATGCACTGCCACGCCCAGCTAAGTTTTAAATTTTTTTGTGGAGCCAAAGTCTCTCTGTGTTGCACAAGCTGGTCTCAAACTTCTGGCCTCAAGCAGTCCTCCCACTTCAACCTCCCTAAGTATTGGGATTACAGGCATGAGCCACTGTGCCTGACCAATTCATCTCCATTTTCACCCCCCAAAAGACCTTTTACCTTTTCAAGGGATTTCCTTTCAGTCTCTTTTCTAAGCATATCCGAGTGTAAATATCCACACACCTTTTCATAAAATTAACACTGAACTCCATAAAAGGCTTCCTAAACTTCCTTCCTCATTGAACTCTATGTATACGATGGGAATTTTCTCATATTATTAAAATCTGATTTTAATGATTTTTAACGCATATGCAGTGTTCTGTTGAAAGAATGTGCCACTATTTCATTCATTAACTTATTTTTTGGCTGCTTAGGCTGTTTCTTAATTTCTTTTTTTTTTTTTTTTTTTGAGACGGAGTCTCACTCTGTCATCCAGGCTGGAATGCAGTGGTGCAATCTCGGCTCACTGCAACCTCCGCCTCCTGGGTTCAAGTGATTCTCCTGCCTCAGCCTCCTGAGTAGCTGGGACTACAAGGCGCATGCCACCACGCCTGGCTAATTTGTGCATTTTTTAGTAGAGACAGGGTTTCACCACATTGGGCAGGCTGGTCTCGAACTCCTGACCTCAGGTGATCCACCAGCCTCGGCCCCCCAGAGTGCTGGAATTACAGGTATGAGCCACTGCACCTAGCTTGTTTCTCGGTTTTGACTATTAAAAATAGTGCTGTGAATGTCCATCTTGGTGAGGTTGTCTTTAATGAAATAAGTATTATTTTGCTATTTTTTCTCATTTTCTGACCTCTTTATCTTTGGTTGGAACTGGGCCTCTGGGGCTTTTGGACTAGTTCTCCCCTTGGCACAAACCGCACCACACTCCTCTAATGTGGTGGTTCTCATCCTGGGGGCATTCGAGAATGTCGGGCAACATTTGTGGTTGTCACAACCAGAGGCTGAGAGTGCTACTGGCATCTCATAGGTGGAGAGCGGGGATGCCGCTCAGCATCCTGCAATGCACAGGACAGCCCCCACCATGAGGAAGGGCCTGAGAAACCCTGCTATGATGTGTTCATATAACCCAAATGCTGTATGCAAATGACTGTCCAATTAACTGATGTGAGGAAGTTTTAGTTCAGTTATAAAACTTCTCCTAGGCTTGGTACAGTGGCTCCCGCCTGTAATACTTTGGGAGGCCAAGGCAGGAGGATCACTTGAACCCACGAGTTTCAGTCCAGCCTGGGCATCATAGCCAGACTCCACCTCTACAAAAAGCAAAAAAATTAGCTGGGCATGGTGGTGCACACTTGTAGTCCCAGCTACTGGGAAGGTTGAGGTCAGGAGGTCCAGGTTGAGGTCACTTGAGTCCAGGAGGTCGAGGCTGTAGTGAGCTGTGATTGTGCCATTGCGCTCTAGCCTGGGCAACACAGCAAGACCCTGTCTCAAAAAAATAAAGAAAAAGAAAAAAGAATAAGAAAAAAAAGGAAAACTTCTCTTGACTTGGTTTAGTGACTGTGGACAGCCCCAGTTTGGGTCTCCCCTGTCTCTTTTTTAAACACGTGTGAGTGCACGCACAGTGCAAGATGGCACCTTCTTGCACCCACAAAGCAAGGCCATTTCCTTGTGTGAACGTCTGTCTCTTAAGAAATCAGGCAAGGTTGGAGAAGGACTCATGTGCTGTCTTTTTGCAGGAAGGTTGTGTCCTTGTTTTGTTTTTGTGGCGTACAAGATGTTCTGATGCCTTCTCCCCCTTCCCACGTGGAGCCACGGGTTTGGATCATGGCTGTAGATCATCATAGCGCTGTCATTGCTGGACTAAAAGAGGCCTTTGAGCAGGTGCCAGATGCAGACCACAGTGGGAAAAGATGAGGCCCCCAAACAATGCCACACAGCCAGCCGATCTCTGTAAATTTATGGCGTAATCTTGCCATAATATGGGAACGAAATAAACTTGTGATGAACTCCGTGGGAGGAAGTGACTCATGGGAGGGGATCGTTGATGCAGTATTTATATTGGACAGAACTTCTGAACTCACTCGAGCCCTTTTCTTAGTGAGGAAGCTGGGCTGGGAGCATCATTTCCTACAGCCATGTTGTTGAGCACCGTTTGGTTGTTGGGGGGAAGGAAAAAATAAAACCTCTGATGCTTTAATGTGCAGACCCCACAGCTCTCTTTGGCCTGCGTCAAGAGCAGGCATAGCCGCAGTCTGTCAGAGATAAAGTGTGCAGTTGAACGCTTTTAAACGTGGGTGCCTGTCTTGGCCTGGGGGTGCTCTTATGAGTCAGCATGTTGTTTTAAAAGATTGTCGGTGATTAAGGGGCATTTGAAAGTTATTTTAAAAGAGGAAACTCTACCACTAATCTGATTTTGGATATTTCTGTTCCATGAAAGGGCTGCATAGACAAAGTGGCCTCCAAAGGAGCCTGAAACCAAAGAGCAAGGCAGACAAATCCAGTTTGTCATTAAAGGGTGTTTTACTGGGGAAATTTACAGATAGAAGCGTGGTTTTTGGGGGAGCTGAACAGACAGAAGTGTAGTTTTGGGCGGCAGGAAAACATGTGGATCTCCATACTGTTACTCCCTAGACCCAGGGCTTATACCACAGGGAAAGGGTCCGCGTGCCCCAGCAGGACAATTACGGGCACCTTCCAGGAGAGGCAAGAAAGCTGTATGTGTCATCGCCTGTAATTTGTGCGATAACATCAAGGTTGACATGTTCTTATGTGAAGGACGGTGAATTAAGTAGGAATCGGGGGTGTTCATGGGACTGGGCTAATCAGAAGTCAGCATTGCACATTTGCACCTGAGATGCAGTCACTTTTTTTTTTGAGATGGAGTTTCACTCTTGTTGCCCAGGTTGGAGTGCAGTGGTGCAATCTCAGCTCATTGCAACCTCTGCCTCCCAGGTTTAAGTGATTCTCCAGCCTTGCCTCCAGAGTAGCTGGGATTACAGGCATGCACCACCACGCCCAGCTAATTTTGTATTTTTAGTAGAGACAGGGTCTCACCATGTTGGCTCGGCTGGTCTCGAACTCCTGACCTCAGGTGATCTACCTACCTGAGCCTCCCAAAGTGTTGGGATTACAGGCGTGAGCCACCACACCCAGCTTGAGATGCAGTCACTTTTGTCTGCACGGTTCCATATTCAATGAAGACTTTCTGGGCATTTATTCTGGGCTTCCTGGAGTAGCAAAATTTAGGCACAAGGTATTGATGGCCATGCTCAATTTTCTTGCATATCTTTATTGCCTCCCACCTCCGAGCGACACGAATCATTGGGGAAGGATTTGTGGCTGCGCTGTCATTCCTCAGAGCCAGGACTTCTCAGTCTCAGCACTGTTGACTTTTAGGGCTGGAGGAATTCCTGGTGGTGGTTGGGGGCGTCCCGTATGATGTAGGAGGGTGAGCAGCACCCCTGGCCTCCACCCTTCAGATGCTCGTAGGACATTGCCTGCGTTGTGACGCCTAGAGTGTCTCCAGATATTGCCACATGTCTCCTGGAGGGCTACATTGCCCTGTTGAGAGTACTGGGCTGAGCCTTGTTCTCTATGTACAGTATGGCTGGGGGACTTGGGAAGTCACTCTCATCCCAGCAGCAGTTATACCACTGAGGGGCCCTTTTTGTGCATCAGTCTCTGTGCTACATGCTTGATTGCTGTTTTACAGATGAGAAAACTGAGGTTTAGGGAAGAGGAGTAGCTTGTCCAGCTGCACACAACTAGGAACTGGTACTTGGCCCAAGCATTTGATGCCTGTGCCGTGGTGGTACCCACTACCCAGAAAATCTGGTCAGGGTGAACTGAAACTCTGGGTAATTGGATCTCTAGGCAAGTCCTCAGTTAGACGTAGGGATCTGGAGTTATTCTCAGCTGAGACAGTCAGTTTGCCCCCAGGAGACATTTGCTAAAGTCTAGAGACATTGTGGTTGTCACCATGGAGGGTATGACTGGCATCTAGTGCGTAGGGGCCAGGGATGCTGCTCAACATTGTGCAGTGCACAGGAGGGGCCCTGCAGAGCAAAGAGTTATCCGGCCCCAAATGTTCACAGTGACGAGGTTGAGACTCCCTGTTCTAGTCCTTATCTTCACTATTCTTTCAGTGGACCACAGTTTGATGATATCTGCAGTCCCGAGTGTAAATCTAAAATCATAGCATGTGAGTCTATTCCAGTTGAAATAGTAATAACTTTCAAACAAAGGTCTTAAATCCATTTGATCTTGCTTTCATCATTGAAAATCTTCCAAGTGCTTTGAGTTTTCCTTTTACTTTCTGTAGCCTTTGCCCCTAAATGAGGCCCCTTCTCGCTTTTCATCTTCAGCCAAGTGAAAAAACATTGGTGTCTGTTAAGTGCACTTTGTACACCGTCTGTCATGGGAAGCGGGCTTTGCCGCCGAAAGAAGGTGTTCCTTTCAGTTTCTCATTCCTTCCGGCCTCCCTCTCTAGGATGAATCAACTGGAGAAATTACGTTTTACATGAAGGGAGCAGATGTGGTCATGGCTGGCATTGTGCAGTACAACGACTGGTTGGAGGAAGAGGTAAGTGTGACGCAGGAAGTTAAACCAGGCCTTGGAAGCATGTTCTGCAGAGGCAGCCCCTTGCATGGTAAGGTGGGTCTCTGTATTTGTTATCGATGGCTGTGTAACAAACCACCCTGAAATGTAGCTGCTTAAAGCAGCACCCGTTTAATATATAATGGTTTCTGTGGGTCAGGGATCCTGGTGTGGCTGAACTGCATCCTCTGCTTCAGGGCCTCCCACTGGCCGTAATTCAGATGTTGGCTGGGGCTGTGGTCTCATCTCAAGATTTGACCAGGGCAGGATCCACTTGTGAGCAAGCTCAGTTGTTGTGGGCTGCATTCAACTCCTTTTGGATTGTTGAACTAAGGGTCTCAGGTTCTTGCTGACTGTTGGCCAGAGGCCGCCCTCTATTCCTTGCAGGTGGGCCTCTCCCATAGGGCCACTCACAGCCTGGCAACTGGCTTCATCAAAGAGAGCAGGCGATGGAACAGGAGAGGGCAAACAAGATGGAAGCCACTGTCTTTACCAACCTGATCTCAGATGTGACATCCCCTCACTCTCGCCCGTTCTGTTTGTTAGGGACAAGTCACTAGGTCCAGCACAGACTCAAAGGGTAGGCGATTATACCAGAATGTGAGTTCCAGGAGGGGCCACATCAGAGGCTGCACAACCCAGTTTGTGATGTGGGCAGTTGGCCAGCAGCAGGAAGGAGGCGGTGCTAAGGCTTTTAGGCCATTTTTGTCCCATCTCTTAGCTCTAGGTGGGGAATTTACATTTTGCATAAGATTCTCAGTTTGAGGGTTGCAAACTCAAATGCCTACAGGGGCCTGGCAGTTAATGCAAATGAACAAACAGGTTGTGATTTTGAGCAGAGTTGCACTTTGCGTGTAAAACGTGCTGGAGTGTTCTTCACTTGACACCTCCACTTCCTGGGAACACGTGGAGGCCACCGCTCCTCAGCCATCATTGATTGTGGTTATTTGGGAAAATGCACCTGGTTTTGTCAGATGCTCAGTTTTTCCACCCGTTCAGCAATCCAGATTTGCGTGTGAGACCGCACAATGTTGACTTAAATTTGGAAATATACATGTGCTAGTTGAAGACGACCTGTGTGTGGGCCGTGTTTGGCTCACCGGCTGCCTCTCTGCAACCTCCCCTGTAGAAAGCTTGCTCTAGGGAGGATTGCCGTAGGGGAAAGCAACTTTCTGATTTGCCATTTTCTCTGTCCCTGTGGGAGGGGCACGTCCACTTGGGCACTGGTCCTTCCCCAGTGAAGTCAGGAGCTCTCAGCACCGCTCCCACTCTGACCGTGGTCTGTTTTTCAGTGTGGCAACATGGCCCGAGAAGGGCTGCGGGTGCTCGTGGTGGCAAAGAAGTCTCTTGCAGAGGAGCAGTATCAGGACTTTGAAGTAAGTTGTTCTGGGACCTTTCCATTGCCTTTGCATCCCCGCCTGCCTCCCAGTCACTCCTTCCACCATCCCTCATCCTATGTGAGCCATTCTGATGTTGTTTTTGGGCACACCAAGTTCACTGTTGTTGAAGGCCTTTGCACTTGCCGTTCTGTCTGCCTGGAACTCTCTTCACCCACAGAGCCCCATGGCCCATTCCCTCGCTTCTTCTGGGTCTCAGCTCAAAAGCCATGTCCTCCAAGAAGTCTTCCTGGACCACCTGTCTAAGGCTCCTTTTCACTTTCCGTCCATCACACCATTTCACTTTTTTCATTGCACTTGTCACTGTCATTGCGTGCTACCATTTGGGGCCAAAAAATATGTCTAGGAGTTGAATCTGGAGAGGCCGGAAAAATATAAACTTGACCCTGTTCATATATTTTTTTTAACATTCATCTTATCCATCTCCTTTTGGGAATAAAATATTTTTGAAGGCAGGGACTTTACAAGTCTGGTTTGTTCTTCTTGTTCTTGTTCTTCTTTTTTTTTTTGAGACAGAGTTTCGCTCTTGTCGCCCAGGCTGGAGTGCAGCGGTGTGATCTTGGCTCACTGCAACCTCCGCCTCCCAGGGTCAAGGGATCCTTCTGCCTCGGCCTCCGGACTAGCTGGGATTACAGTTGCACGCCACCATGCCTGGCTAATTTTTGTATTTTTAGTAGAGATGGAGTTTCACCATATTGGCCAGGCTGGTCTCGAACTCCTGACCTCAGGTGATCCACCCGCCTTGGCCTCCCAAAGTGCAGGGATTACAGGTGTGAGCCACTGCGCCTGGCCTGGTTTATTCTTATATCCTTAGTAGTTAAAGACAGTCCTTTGCACATGGTATGCCTTCAGGAAAATTTGGCATAAATCATTCTCTTGGAGCCCTAATTTCTTTTCTCTTTTTTTTTGCACATTTATTTTGAGACGGAGTCTCGCTATGCTGCCCAGGCTGGTCTCAAACTCCTGGCCTCAAGCCATCTTCCTGCCTCAACCTCCTTGTAGCTGGGATTACAAGTGTGAGCCACTGCATCTGGTTCAGCTCCCTAATTTCTTTTCTTTTTTTTTTTTTGAGACAGAGTTTTACTCTTGTTGCCCAGACTGTAGTGCCAATGGCACGATTGATCTCTGCTCACTGCAACCTCTGCCTCCCGGGTTCAAGCGATTCTCCTCCCTCAAGCCCCCAAGTAGCTGGGATTACAGGCATGTGCCACCATGCCTGGCTAATTTTTGTATTTTTAGTAGGGACACGGTTTTGCCATGTTGGCCAGGCTGGTCTCAAACTCCTGACCTCAGGTGATCTGCCTGCCTGGGCCTTCTAGAGTGCTGGGATTACAGGCATGAGCCACCACACCCGGCCTCCCTAATTTCTTTAAGCTGTAAAAATGTTGGGGTTGAACCAGATTATTGACTTGCTTATTGTCATCCCATCCCATAGATTGTGTGTTCCCTGAGGGGAGGGTCCTCGTCTTGTTTACTGCCGTGTCTCTGGTGCCTGGCCTAAAGCCAGCATGCAGGAATGCAAGGGAGGGAGGCGGGACACACTTCGTGGGGCCCTGCCCTGCTCCACACGGGGAAACTGCCTGGATCTCTCTTTAATATATTTGAGTTCTTTGTAAGCCATTATTTAACAAGCGTTCTAGCCCTGATAAATGCTACCTGCCTTTTAATTTTAAAAGCATGTGCTTTGAGCGGGCCCATTAGGAGATGACTGGTTTTCCTCCAGGTTTTTGCTAACATGATAAAGAGAAGAAGCGGCAGTTTGAGTTCTTGGTCTTCAGAAGCTCGACTTGGTCTTTAGACAACCTGGTGACCCCCAGTTTGGCTTACAAAGTGCATGTTGCATATGGGAGAACTTACTGTTTTTTTGAGATCTTGGTTGTGCCCGTCCCTGAGACAACCCAATGAGGTTGGTGCTGTTATTGGCATTTCGTGGCCACGGCTCAGAGAGGTTAAGTGACTTGCTGGAAGTCTCCCAGCAGGTGAGTGTAGGATGGGACTCAGGTCTGTACAGTGTCTACGTGGAGGACTTGTGAGGAAGCCGGAAGCCTGTGTCACCCCTGTGGGGTCCAGCTCACCTGCTGGGGTCCCCCACCCCATGTGGTGGGGATCGGGTGTGGCCCTTCCACTCTTGGCACTGGCCAGTCAGCCTGGCCTCTCCTCACCCTAAGCAGTGACTGCATCTGCTGGTGTGTCCCAGGCCCGCTACGTCCAGGCCAAGCTGAGTGTGCATGACCGCTCCCTCAAAGTGGCCACAGTGATCGAGAGCCTGGAGATGGAGATGGAGCTGCTGTGCCTGACGGGCGTGGAGGACCAGCTGCAGGCAGATGTGCGGCCCACGCTGGAGACCCTGAGGAACGCTGGCATCAAGGTAGGGCAGGCTGGCTGCAGGGAAGGGCACTCCAGGGCAATGCCAGTTATCCCTCAGCAGTACAGGGAGATCAGAGGGGGAAAGGGCGGGAGGAGCAGCAGAGAAGACCAGGAGTGCCTTATCTGCAGTGGGCCACAGCCACTGTTTCTGCCCCTCCCACCCTGATTTTTTTTTTTTTTTTTTGAGACTGAGTCTCGCTGTGTCGCCCAGGCTGGAGTGCAGTGGCGCGATCTTGGTTAACTGCAACCTCTGCCTCCTGGATTCAAGCGATTCTTGTGCCTCAGCCTCCCTAGTAGCTGGGATTACAGGCACGTACCACCACGCCCGGCTAATTTTTATATTTTTGTAGATAGAGGGTTTCACCATGTTGGCCAGGCTGGTTTTGAACTCCTGACCTCAGGTGATGTGTCCATCTCTGCCTCCGAAGTGCTAGGATTACAGGTGTGAGCCACTGTGCCTGGCCCTCCAGCCCTGATTTTGGAAGACATCTTGTGTAGCGTTTGCCTTTACTGTACCGATGACTCCCCTGACTCCACTGGGCTCCCTGGTGCTCAAGGCTGAGCAGTGTCTGGCGTACACGGCTGCTGATTAAATTCTAGTTGAGTGATTGGCACGCCGGTCTGTCTGCCGCGTGGCCGAGTGAGTGAGTGAGTGACCACCCAGCAGAGTGACCGCCAGCACTATCACACTGTCGTATTAGCATTTTGCCCTCTACCAGTGGCGGCACAAAAAAAATACTAGGAGTTGAATTTGGAGAGGCCAGCAGAGGGCGCGTGAGGACCTGGTCCTCAGTGGACCAAGGGAGGTGTGAACAAACAAACTCATTGGCCTGGAGCTCCTGGAAACGTGTGCCTGCCACCGGCCTCCCCTCAAAAGTGGCTCTCTGCTGCATCCTGGGGCCTGTCCTTTCAGCAGGGCCATGGCAGGAGGACAGGTTAGACGCCAGGCGACATTCAGGCCCACTGGGGACTCCCACCCCTGCGTGCCTGTTTCCTTGTAAACCCAATTTTGTCGCGTGCATTTGGCTCACAGGCCTGGTTCGTCATAAGGAAATCACCAATGGGACCTTGCTTCTGGAAGTCTGGCCGCTGGAGGCCCATTTCTGCTTCATCGTGGGGTCTGCAGCTGGGCCCTGGCCATTCCTAAGACTTTTGGAGTTTCCATTTTCTGCTTCCATCTTTGTCCTGGGGTTTTTCTCCTTCTCAAAACTGTGTTATCTCAAGACGAGATATTTTATTCACAGAGTGTGCATGTGACTTATCTTTCTAGTTTCCTGTTAGATGAGAGGAGGAGGGGAGTGCCTGGGATGGGGCAGGTTAGTTGGTAATTAAAGTCTAAGATACGATCTTGCACAGGAAATTTTCTTTTCTTTTCTTTCTTTCTTTCTTTTTTTTTTTTCTTAATTTGAGACAGAGTTTCACTCTCGCCCAGGCTGGAGTGTAGTGGTGCGATCTCGGTTCACTGCAACCTCCACCTCCTGGGTTCAAGAGATTCTCCTGCCTCAGCCTCCCAAGTAGCTGGGATTATAGGTATGTGCCACCATACCTGGATAATTTTGTATATTTAGTAGAGAGGGGGTTTCTCCATGTTGGTCAGGCAGGTCTCAAACTCCTGACCTCAAGTGATCCACCCACCTCGGCCTCCCAAAGTGTTGGGATTACAGGCGTGAGCCACCGCGCCTGGCTGCACAGGATATTTTCTAAATCAGCCCCTTGTATGGATGTAGAAACTGAGGCCGAGTGAGGCATCTCCATTCCCCAGGTTCTCACATTGGGAAGCAGCAGAGCCGGGACTGGAGCTGGGGTCTTGGACCCTTCCTGGAGTACCTTCCCTTCATCCAAGCATGGGACATTAGCCATGTCGTGCACCTGATCGTTCTTTCCATGCTTTTCTGGAACTTGAACTTCCCAATTCCTTCCCAGTGTTTGTTCTCTTACATCAAAACCTGAGAACTATGACTAAATGAGGCTCACCAAAAAGAATATTATTTTTAGGACAGGCGGGATATTGAGGGAAAACAGACCCAGCTAGGGGAGAGGGCCTGGGAGGCTCAGCCCTGAGAGGTGCCCGGTGCCTTCCTTCTGCCCGTCTCACTGCCTGGGTTCCCATCCTACGTCTCCCTTGATTTCTTCTGTGACCCTTGGGAAATGACTGAAGCTCTTAGCGCTTCCATTTCCGGCCTCCAGAAGCTGTCACGAAGGTAACAGGGAGCTCAGCGTGGGTGCTGGGCACGTAGTGGACACTCGGGAGACATTTGTCGTGGTCTTCTTTCTTATACTTTCCCTGCTATCCAGATTTTCTTTGACTGATAGCGCCAAGACTGCTCCCAGCTGGGAGCAAAGAGAACAAAAGGGTTAATGAAGTAAAATCACAGAGCAGGAAGCACATTCCATGAGGACTCTGAAGACCCGGATTCTGGGCCTGGTTAGGACAAGAGGTAGCTGTGTGGTTTGGGGGAAGTCATCTCCCCTCTCTGAGCCCACAGCAGAGAAATGCAGTGTGAGCTAATGCACGATATGGAAGAACCTGACTCATTTACGGTCAGCGTTTTATAAGCTGAGTTAAACCCCAGGAGGGTCTGTCTTGCTCATCCAACTACATAGAAAGTCCACAGCGTCAAAAATGAGTGTTTCCTGTAGAATAGAGAAGTGCCTCCTCACCCGTACAGCCTTTCCCTTCTTTAGGATATTTATCACTTTAAGAAAAATCCTCAGAAGGGGAATTATGCGGTCCAAGGACCGAGCTTCATAGTACCTCCTGTAGTGTGTGGCCAAATGGCCCTTTCTAGAAGCATCTGCCAGTTTTTGCCGCTACCAGCAGTGGTTGCTTGGAGTCCCAGAGCCCTTCAGCCAGGGCGCTTGCTGTGTTATGTTGGGGACAGCACGAGTTGGCAGGAGGTAAATGGAACATACCAAGTTCAGCTCCATGTTCTTGGAAACTCAGCTGTTGCAGATGACAGGCCGGCCTCAAAAACTAATAAACAGGACCTCTGTCATGCCATGATTTCAGGTTTGGATGCTGACAGGGGACAAGCTGGAGACAGCTACATGCACAGCGAAGAATGCACATCTGGTGACCAGAAACCAAGACATCCATGTTTTTCGGCTGGTAAAGTGTCCTCTATGTTAGGGCCATGTGGGGGTGATGTTCAGTTTGTCCTATAACCTCCTAACCTCAAGTGGGCCCCTTAAGAAGGGAGGGGGCAGCATGTGAATTACCTAGGGTGGGGAGCATCCACCACGGTTGCTTTGGATGGGATGATTAATGACCCAGGTGCCGGCTGGAGAGTTCCTTCCAATAGTGGTTTAGGAGCACCTCCTTCTAGTCCTGCACTAATGCCGTGCTCTTAACCTTTTGGGGGTCATGGTTCCTTTGAGAAGCTGATGAAAGTCAGGCACTCCCCCCGAAAGATGCAGATCCACTCATACACATGAAATTATGCATGGGATTCCTGGGATTTCAGTGAACCCCTGAAAGTCAAGTCGTTGGATAAGAAAGAAATTCCAGGCCACAGATACTGGTCTATCTGCCCTCCTGAGGGGGGAAGCATTTAGGACCATTGAGGAGCCTTTTGAAGGAGGTGAACTGGATGGGCAAATGAGAAATCGCCCGCCCTTGTGGCAGACATTGACTGAGACAATGCGCACATCAGGCTTTATTGCACTGGGGAGGTGCGGGGACCGGGTCCTCTTTGGGCAGGATATAGTAATTCCACTGATGTGAAACCAGAGCCACGATGGCAAACAACTGGGGGTCCCTAGATGTTTGGGGGTCTCCCCTTCACCCCACCTTTGGTCCATAGCACACAGAAGCTTCAAAAAATCCTGGGATTTTTGAAATAGCATAGCGTTGTGTAGAGGCAGGTATAGTCAGTTCTCATCATTCACAGATTCTTTGTGAATTCTCCTCCTCCCAAAATTTATCTGTTACTCCAAATCAGTACTCTTGATATTTTCACTGTCATACGTAGAGTGGCTTAAATCTTTTTGTTTGTTTGTTTTTGTTTTTTTTTTTTTTTTTTTTTTTTGAGATGGAGCCTTGCTCTTATCGCCCAGGCTGGAGTACAGTGGTGCTCACTGCAACCTCCGCCTCCTGGGTTCAAGCAATTCTCCTGCTTCAGCCTCCCAAGTAGCTGGGATTACAGGCGCCTGCCACCACACCTGGCTAATTTTCGTATTTTTAGTAGAGACGGGGTTTCACCATGTTGGCCAGGTTGGTCTCGAACCCCTGACCTCAGGTGATCCTCCCACCTCAGCCTCCCAAAGTGCTGAGATTACAGGCGTGAGCCACCACACCTGGCCTAGAGTGGCTTAAAATTTTAGCTGCCTGAGACACACATTCCCACCTGAGGTTGAACAAGGCCACGCACTCCTTCCTTTAAGCCTCATGTGACGAACAAGTGTCCTTTTTGCAGTCCATTAAGTATCAGGTTTTTCGCATTTTTGTGCTTTTTGTTGGCAGTTTGTTGTTTAAAATGGCCCCAGCACAGCGCTTCTTTGCTGGCTCGTGTTCCTAAGTGCAGGAAGGCTGTTGATGTGACTTATGGAGAAAATGCATGTGTTAGATGAGCTTCCTTCAGGCATGAGTTTACAGCACTGGTGGCTGTGAGTTCAATGTTAATGAATCTAGGTGTCTTTAAATAGAAACACACATAAAATAAGGTTATATATTTATGAAGATATTGCGACCAGGGGCAAAAACCTAACCCTGGATTTCCCCTACAGGTGGTGGTTTAGTATTTGCTAATTCAGTGTTCACAGTGACTTTAGAAAACGTAGCTACTATGAATAATGAGAATTGACTGTCTCTTCTAGAATTCAGGGATTGCAAACTAATGACCTATGTGCTAGCCACCTGTTTTTCTAAACAGCAGGTATTTTGTTTTATTGGAGTGTAGACAGACCCGCTTGTTTGCGTATGGTGTAGGACTGCTTTTGGATTACAACGGCAGAGCTGAGTGGTTGTGATGGAGACCATGTGGTCCTCAAAGCCTACAATAGTTAACATCTGGTCCTTTACAGAAAAGTGGCCCAGCCCCGCTAGGTGCCTGGCTCTGCATACCTGCGCTACAGCATATTAGCCATGTGTCTTTAGTCAGGCTAGCAAATGTCACCATGCTTCAGTTTCCTTAGGTGCAAAATAGAGCTGTCTTCTTTTTGGCACCTCATAGAGCCATTGCGAGAAATAAATGAGAAAAATCCACTGAGTGCATAGTCCAACGCCTGGCTTAAAATGAAAGTACAAGCTTTTTTTTTGTTTGTTTTTTGAGACAGGGTTTTGCTCTTGTTGCCCAGGCTGGAGTGCAATGGCGTGATCTCGGCTCACCGCAACCTCCACCTCCCAGGTTCAAGCGATTCTCCTGCCTCAGCCTTCCGAAATAGCTGGGATTATAGGCATGCGCCACCAAGCCCGGCTAATTTTGTACTTTTAGTAGAGATGGGGTTTCTCCATGTGGGTCAGGCTGGTCTTGAACTCCTGACCTCAGGTGATCCGCCCACCTCAGCCTCCCAAAGTGCTGAGATTACAGGCGTGAGCCACTGCGCCCGGCCTTTTTTTTTTTTTTTTTTAAAAAGAAAAGACTAGTCTTGCTCTGTTGCCCAGGCTGCCAGTGCAGTGGCATGATCTCGGCTCACTGCAGCCTCTGCCTCCTGGGTTCAAGTGATTCTCCTGCCTCAGCCTCCCAAGTAGGTGGAATTACAGGCACCCACCACCACGCCTGGCTAATTTTCTATTTTTAGTAGAGAGTGGGTTTCACCATGTTGGCAAGGCTGGTCTCAAACTCCTGACTTCAAGTGATCCGCCCGCCTCAGCCTCCCAAAGTGCTGGGATTACAGGCGTGAGCCACCGCACTCGGCCAGTACAGGCATTTTTAGTCCTGGGGGAAATTGTAGGTGGTGGTTGGCACACGGGCTCTCTTGATTCCTGCAGAGTCATAACCAATAGGATTCCACTTGGTGCTGCCTCTGGTGGCAGGGGAGGGGAGGGACCCTTGGCTGGGGTGGCCGTTGTCTTCATGTGGGCTCCTGGAAGCCACTGTTTATTGTTCTGTCATCTCCGGAGAGCAATGCCTCCTTCTCCATCTCTGTTCCCTTCCAGGTGACCAACCGCGGGGAGGCTCACCTCGAGCTGAACGCCTTCCGCAGGAAGCATGATTGTGCCCTGGTCATCTCGGGAGACTCCCTGGAGGTGAGCTTGGGGACCCCTGAGAGCCAGTCCTCCCAGCAGCCTGGGGCTTATCCGGCTTCGGCAGGGGCACTGCAGGCTGGGCAGCGACCTCCACCAATGCACCACCTCTCCCTTCACCCTGCAGGTTTGCCTCAAGTACTATGAGTACGAGTTCATGGAGCTGGCCTGCCAGTGCCCGGCCGTAGTCTGCTGCCGCTGTGCCCCCACCCAGAAGGCCCAGATCGTGCGCCTGCTTCAGGAGCGCACGGGCAAGCTCACCTGTGCAGTAGGTAGGTGAGGCTCAGGCTGTGCCGCTGGCCCTGACCTGCCGGTGCACCAGGCTCCCTTTCCCTAAGGATGTTTGGACACTGCTGCTCGTTCTTCAGATTCCCCAGGCCCCTTTGTTCAGGTCATGATTTTTCTCCACCTCGCAGACTTTGGCTCTTTTTGTTATTATTTTTAATATTTCCCTTGGAGAGCAGATAAGCATGTGCCAGGCCTCTGCTCCTTTGCTGGTGGCTCAAGAGTGCAGCCTTCCAGGGGGTGGAGACCACACACTGTGGGGTTGGATCTGGGTTCAAATCTTTCCACTGGCTTTTGCTAGTGGGTGCCCCAGGTGGCTTCTTTCACCTGTCTGAGCCTTGGTTTGCTTATGGTAGAATGGGAATAATAATTGTGCCTTCCTTAAATGGTGTCACGAAGACTAAAAGCAGTCACTGTTTTTTTTTTTTTTTTTTTAAGATGGAGTCACACACTATCACTCAGCTGGAGTGCGGTGACACAATCTCAGCTCATTGCAACCTCCGCCTCCTGGGTTCAAGTGATTCTCCTGCCTCAGCCTCCAGAGTAGCTGGGACTACAGGCGCGTGCCACCACGTGTGGCTAATTTTTGTATTATTAGTAGAGACGGGGTTTCTCCATGTTGGCCAGGCTGGTCTCGAACTCCTGACCTCAGGTGATCTGCCTGCCTCGGCCTCCCGAAGTGCTGAGATTACAGTCGTGAGCCACTGCGCTCAGCCTAAAAAGGATCACCTTTAAAATGTGCTTGCCACACTGCATGGACAGCGTCCAGTAAGAGCACTACAAGTTGCTGCTGATGGTAATCCTGGGGTATCCCGGCCTCCGAGGAGGACAGGTGGTGGAAAATGCCTATGTGGACACAGTCCCACTGCCGCTGCTCAGTGCCGGGACCCTCGGCAAGCCGCCTGGGCTCTCTGACACTCAGCCACTCTGCCTGTGAAACAGGATCTTGGTAGTGCAAGGGGTTGGAGAGATGGAATGGACGGGGCAGGCCAGGCACTCAGCAAGCGCTCCGTGAAAGACGAGAGTGCGGTAAGGACAAGCATACGTTCTTGTTTAAGGTACGAATGAAACATCTTTTCTCTCTGGTCTGTGTGGCTGCAGGGGACGGAGGCAATGACGTCAGCATGATTCAGGAATCTGACTGCGGTGTGGGAGTGGAAGGAAAGGTGAGAGTGTTTCCTTCTGCTCGGCTCCACTTGCTGTAGTTTCTTGGTTCTTTTTCCCTCAAAGACACAGCTTTAGGCCTTCTGGAAATTCCAGATAAAGAATGATAAAACATAAGGAACCATGTGTCACAGTTACCTCGTGTTACTGGGAAGATAGAGGTCTGTATTGCTACATCTTACAGACAGATGAATGTTGGCTTTTTGTTTGCCAAGACCTGAATTTAAAAAAAGAAAAAGTGTTTCTAGGCCGGGTGTGGTGGCTCACGCCTGTAATCCCAGCACTTTGGGAGGCTGAGGTGGGTGGATCACTTGAGGTCAGGAGTTCGAGGCCAGGCTGGCCAACTTAGAGAAACCCTGTCTCTACTGAAAATACAAAAATTAGCTGGGCATGGTGGTGGGTGCCTGTAATCACAGCTACCTGGGAGGCTGAGATAGGAGAATCGCTTGAACCCGGGAGGCAGAGGTTGCAGTAAGCCAAGATTGCGCCACTGCGCTCCAGCCTGGGCAACAGAACAAGATTCCGTCTCAAAAAAAAAAAAAAAAAAAAAATGTTTCTTTATATTCTTAGGGTATGGTAAGTATACTTCAGACTTCTCTGGGACAGTCAGCATTGTCAGTAAAAGCATTAGTTATCCTGCTCTGTGCTGATCTCTTGGGCGCTATGGAAGAGTGTGGCTTGGTTCATTTCTCACCAAAAGGCCTTGGCAGGTATAATTTTTAAAAGTTGGTGTGTTAGGAAATATTTTTTCTGTCTTTTTCTCCTTGCCAATTGTGCGCTTGCCTCTTATAGTTTACTTGGCCCTAATTTGTGACCTCTAAATGACAAGAGGCAAGAAGATGGGTCACCGAGTTTGTTAGGACTGTGTGTGAAGGGCTGGAAGCGGTGACTCATGCCTGTAATCCCAGCAGTTTGGGAGGTTGAGGCGGGAGGATCACTTGAGCTCAGGAGTTCGAGACCAGCCTGGCAAACATGGTGAAACCCTGTCTCTACTAAAAATACAAAAATTAGTGAGATGTGGTGGCACATGCCTGTAATCCCAGCTACTCAGGAGGCTGAGGCAGGAGAATCACTTGAACCCGGGAGGTGGAGGTTGCAGTGAATCGAGATTGAGCCACTGTACTCTTGCCTAGGTGAAAGAGCAAAACTCCATCTCGAAAAAAAAGAAAAGAAGTGTGTGTGAAGTATAGGAGTGCCAAGGCCCGGAGGGAGCAGCAGAGATGCTCCCCTGTCCTGTCCATCCTGTTGCATAGCTTCATGACTTTGGCTAACCCATAGGGCTTTTTTTCCCCCTCTTTCCCACCCTTTCTGGTTCTCTGGTTCTCAGCAAGATGACGATGATTTGAAGTTGCAGAGTGAAATGATTTTTGAATGAGATATATCAGTAGTCTGTATAGATTCCCTGAATACAGTTTTTAAGAAGCATGTTTTTGAGTTTAATGGAATTCTCTACCAGTTCTTATAAAAATTAAAGCATTTTCCCTTCTATTAAAAATGGTATTCTGATTCCTTTGTTTCTTGGGATATAAAATAGTGCTCACTATAAAAAATTAAAAGAATCTAGGCCAGGTTCGGTGGCTCACACTTGTAATCCCAGCACATTGGGAGGCCGAGGTGGGCAGATTACCTGAGGTCAGGAGTTCAAGACCAGCCTGGCCAACATGGTGAGACCCCGTCTCTACTAAAAATACAAAAATTAGCCAGGCATGGCAGTGAGTGCCTGTAATTCTAGCTACTCAGGAGGCTGAGGCAGGAGAATTGCTTGAACCCAGGAGGCAGAGGTTGCAGTGAGCGGAGATTGTGCCACTACACTCTGGGTGACAGAGTGAGACTGTCTCAAAAATATATATAACATAAAATAAAAGAATCTAGAAGTAAAACCCATCTTTTAGGTAACTGCATCAAATGAATAACACTGGTTATTCTCTCAACATTTTTTCTGTGTGTATATTACTGGTTATGAGTGTGTATATATTTGCTATCTATACAAATATCTTACACATGTATATATATAATTTTCATGTATTTTTTTAAATTGAAAACACACTGTACATTTTGTTATGCAGCTTGCTTAAATCTGTTACATCATGGATTTGTTCCTACATGAGAGCATACAGAGCCATCACTTCTTACTCTGACTCTACCTTTTTATTTTGAAAAATATCAAAAGTTGAAATACAACAATGGAAAAGTTGAAATAGAACAGTGAGCATCCATCTACCCTTCACTTTGGCCAATTGTTACTATTTGCTACATTATCTTTCTTTCTTTGAATCAGTAGAAAGTAAATTGTATGTAATGTTACCCCTAAATATTTCAACTGGATCTATTTAGAACGAGGACATTCTCCCACACAAAGTAACATCATAACCACGCCCCACCCCCCCTGCCCCCCTACCCACCCCCACCCCATGTAACATTGATACAATGGTACTATATAATATTCATGCTCAACCCCGTGTAACATTGATATAATGGTACTGTATAATATTCATGCTCAAATTCCCCCATCTGTCCTCTGAGTATCTTCACAGCTTAAGTAATAAAAGCTCCAGGAAGGATTGCAAATCACATTTGTTAGCATGTCCTCGTGTTTCTGATCTTCTTTATTGTAGAACACGTTTCTCTCTTTTTGTTTGGTTAGAGGGTGTTTTGTTTTTCATGTCAGTGACATTTTTGAAGCATTCAGGACAGTTGTGGTGTCTCATGGCACGCAGTCCTCGAACCCATCAGATTGATTCGGTTCCGATTCTGGTTTGGCATGAGCACTGTACACGAGGAATTGGTGTTCTTCCTGTTGCGTCACATCCAGAGGCTCTCATGTCCCTCTGTCCCTTTATTGTTGGCTGTCACTGCCTTTTAAAATGAGAGAATTCAGCCAGGTGCAGCTGCTCATGGCTGGAATCCCAGCACTTTGGGAGGCTGAGGCGGGCGGATGGCTTGAGCTCAGGAGTTTGAGACCAAACTCGGCAACGTGGAGAAACCTCATCTCTACCCAAAATAACTAAATTAGTCAGGTGTTGTGGTGCGTGTCTGTACTCCCTGCTGCTCAGGAGGCTGAGGTGGGAGGATGGTTTGAACCTGGGAGGCAGAAGTTGCTGTAAGCCGAGATCACACCACTGCACTCCAGCCTGCGTGACAGAGTGGGACCCAGTCTCAAGAAAAAATAAAAATTAAAAAATACAAAATGAGAGAATTCCATTATATGGTTGCAAGTTATTCCCACTTCTGTGAGTGTGCAGAGCTGTATATTCCGGAATATCCCGTCTAATATTGTTAGTAGCTCTGGGTTTTTGCCTCATGTTTAATTGGCTCTTAAGGGAACTGAATGTTTTAAAATATCTATCTTTAAATGATTCTTTGCTACTTATGGGGTGGGCTGAACTCCCAAGGCCTAATATTAGATCCACTTCACCTCCAAATTATAACTATATGCGATTCGGAATGGTTTTTATTTAAATAAATTCCCCTTTTAAAATCAAATTTAGACTTGGACCACCAACTGCGTATAGCTTGAAACCAAAGAATTTCTTTCTTGAAGTTCTTCAAAGATCTCCTTACAATGTCTTGCTTTTTCAATGAAAGAAAATGTGTTTGCCCTGACCTCTTATGCTTCTGACGGTGCCTAATTTTATTGGATTTTAGGAAGGAAAACAGGCTTCGTTGGCTGCAGACTTCTCCATCACTCAATTTAAGCATCTTGGCCGGTTGCTTATGGTGCACGGCCGGAACAGCTACAAGCGGTCAGCCGCCCTCAGCCAGTTCGTGATTCACAGGAGCCTCTGTATCAGCACCATGCAGGTGAGTGGACAGCTGGCCCCTCTGCACATGTACGTGTGGCTATACCATGTAGGTGGGTGGGCAGCTGGTCCCTCTGCACAGGTGCATATGGCTATGTAATTAGCATGGGAAAAGCCTGGGAATTAGACTATGCTTTGGAGCTGTCACCCCTACCTCACCAGTTTAAATCCCCCACCTGGCTACATTCTAGCTGATAGACCTTGAGCCAGTCCCTGAAGTTCTTGGTGCTCAAGATTCCTCCCGTTAAGTGGTGCTGGTCATTCCTGCCATGTGGTGAGGATGTGTGCGTTAGCAGTGGTGACGTCCAGTGCCTGGCTTGGGGCAAGTGGAGTGTACATGAGTTATTTTAATTATGGGTAGGTTGTTATAATTTGTTTGCTGGAGTGAAAGATGCAGAGTTAAATGCTGAATGACTATTCAGGCCCTGGTTTTTCACCTTTTGCAGAGGTAAGGGCAATCAGAGAACAACCACTAAAGAAGAACGTACTTTGCTTGTGTGCTTCCTGTACCCTAGGCATCAGGCTAAGTGTTCACAATGCAGTGTCTCACATAAGCCTCACAATAGCCTGAGCCCATTTTACAGATGGGGAGGCTGAGGCTGAGTATGGATGAGAAATCTGCGTGTCCCGCAGGGATTCAGTCAGCTCAGGCAGGTGGACCTCAAAGCCTGTAGTCACAATCTGAGTATCCTTCTTGACACACCCATCATGGAGGGCCTGGGACCGTGTCCACTTGCAGGGGTCAGCGTGACACCTGGCACTGAGGTTGACTCGGCATCATGGTTCTGTCTCCCAGCAGAGCCCAGTGGGGAAACTGAGTTTAGTTATTATGATCACGAATACCTTTGGAAGTTAACATCTTGTTCCCGTCTTGCTTTTTCATAAAAGGATTCTAGAATATATATTTTCCCACCTTCTCTCTCACAAACTTCTTCAAAATCTGACATCATAGCCCAGGCATAGTGGCTCACGCCTGTAATCCCAGCACGTTGGGAGGCCGAGGTGGGCGGATTGCTTCAGGCCAGGAGTTCAAGACCAGTCTGGTCAACATGGTGAAACCCTGTCTCTACAAAAATTAGCTGGACGTGGTGGCATGCGCCTATAATCCCAGCTACTTGGGAGCCTAAGGCACAAGAATCACTTGAACCTGGGAAGTGGAGGTTGCAGTGAGCTGAGATTGCGCCACTGCACTCCAGCCTGGGCAACAGAGTGAGACTCCATCTCAAAAACAACAACAGCAACAAAATTTGCCATCAGTCTGTAGCAATTAAGTATAGAGTAGAAAGGAGGCCAAAGGAGGGAAAGAAAATATTTTTGGTGTTGAAAAGCTATTGATTGATCTTCCTTTTTGGGCATTGAGGTGAAAATGCTCCCAGTTGAGTGGTGAGAAGGTAGGCGCAGCAGATCCTGGAACTCACGTCTCCTTCTGGCCATACCACTAAGGATCTGTGAGACCTTGAGCAAATAACTTTACTACTCTAGGCCTCAGTCTTCCCACCTGGAAAATGGGGATGATGAGACCCTCCTTGCCCTCGGACAGGGCCACTGTGAAAAACAGAGAAGTTTTTAAGGCATCCTTGCCGTGATTAGTAGAACTAAAATAAGGTAATATGTAAACATCAGGTGATATTTTAATTTGTGAGAATGTTTAATCATACTTGAAAGGCGGTCTGCCTTGTACAATGTATCAGGTAGTGCTGCTTTGGGTACATGAGAATTCACTGTCCAGTGGCTACACCCCAGTTTTTTGGGGGTGATTTTATGTTTTAAATATCTATTGCAGTTGTGAGTAGGGGAGCCTTAAAGTGACTTTCATCAAAATGATCTAAACCCAAACAGCTGCTGTGGTTCACCAGACCACATCTGTACTTTTATGTTAACTCACCAATTGAACAGGATAATGCTGTGGTTTTCATCATTGGGAGATTAATCAGCCCATTCTTGGACACACACAAAAGCTGGCCGGGATGAGCTGACTTCTTCAAAAACTGGATGTTACCATTAACATTGATGTAGAAAAAGAATTCCAGGATGAGGCATTGTTCTTTGTGCTAAAGAAAATGCCTTTAACCCCTGTCCACTGTGCTGAAAATGGCCAAGAGCAGCTCCCAGTTAGAATTGCACCGGGACATTAGTCTGTCAGAGAACGCAGTGTTTTTATTTTTCCCAAAGTGCTCTTGTCGAGTTGAAGACTTATGGTTAGGATGACCCTTTTAGAGGAAGGGGCTCCTGATACTGGTTTCGAAAGTAAACCACAGATTCTTGACATTTTTACGACCATCCTTCCTAAGCAGCGGCACAGCCTGGGTGAAAAGTCACTGGAAAAGTGGCTTTTCCGGCGCAGCCAGGGCGAACTGGGGCTTCCTGTGGCCATGGCGCTCAGGAGCACCTGCGCTCTGAGCTCTGTGCCGAGAAAGCACGTGTTTCTCACATGCTTTCTCTCTGTGTCCATTGAAGGTGCTCTGGGGAGCTAGCCGTGGTCTGATGTTATTTCTAATAACTAGGGTATCTCTGCCTTGCTTTCTTCTGCTTTCTAAAAGCTTTCAGGCAGCGTTTGTCTCTGGCCTTCCTTCAGCTTTATACGAATAGATATCAGCTTGGAGACCATGTTTCCTCTGTTAGCCCATAGAGGTCCAGAGACGGAGCTAACAGAGCTTCAAGCCTGATTGGATCTCCCCAGCCTATTCATCATTACCAGCAGCTAATATTTTCCAAAGCAGGAAGCAGACATTTCCGCGAGGGTTTGTAAATATCTTCATTGCTTTTGTCTAATTGCAAAAATAATCTGTCACCATGCTCTTTTCAAAAATTTCCCCAAATACCGAAACATGTAATATAAGAAGTGAAGCCTTCTCTGCCATCCCAGCCCCCGTAGACACTTCAGAGGCTCTTTTTCCGTATGTGTTTCCATACCTACGGCAGCTTGGTTAGCAGCGTGCATGCCTACAGAGGTGGGGATTCCGAGCTGTTTAGAAGTGTGCACTCTGTGGCCACAGCTGGGCTTGAGTCCTGCAGGGCTGTTTACCTGCTCAGCCTCCCCTTCTGTAAAGTGTGGGTGATAGTAGGACTTGATCCTGTGGGCTGCTCTGGAGATCAGCTGTGCTCATGTGCAAAGCATTCCTGGGTCCTGGAACTTAATAAATATTCACAACAGGCTGAGTAGACCCTGGAGCTGTAATACATCACCCTACCCAGGAATGATTCCTGGATTTGCTGCTTAGGAACTGTGTGGGCTTGGGCAAGCCACGTACCCTCTCTGTGCCTCACTTTCTGCTTTGCGTAATGAGGATGATGAGAATCGTACCTACTTCATAGGGTTGTTGTTGATGTCGTGAGAATGAAATGAGCAAATCCATGTAAATACCTTACAGCAGTGCCGGTGCGGGTGAGTGTTATGTAAGTATCAGGTGTTATTTTTATTCTGTAAATGTAAGGGATTTTGTCATGACTTTTGGTGACATCCTCCTCTCTCCTTGGCGCAGGCTGTCTTTTCCTCCGTGTTTTACTTTGCCTCCGTCCCCCTCTATCAAGGATTCCTCATCATTGGGTAAGGAAATCCTGCCAAAGAATTAATTGTTTACAAAACCTTCTTCAAATGCTGCAACAGAGAGAAGAAACGTGGTGGAAAAATGCTTGGGTTCCCAAGCCACATTGGATTCCCAGCCCCAGCGAATGCAGGCCCAGCACCATGGTTTAGAACCTCCTTGAATTAACAAGGTTTTGAGCTGTTAAGCCCTTAACCAGATGGAGAAAGTGGAGTCGGAGATGTGTGTGGTGTGTTGCACTTTGCCATTTGTACCTGGTCTTGAAAAAATACTCCAGGGTTATCAGTTGTTTGAGGAGAGCAAGGTGAAAGGTTTGCAGACTTGGTGATTTCACTGGGGACTTAAGAAAAAGGGGTGGGGGATCTGAAAAATGCCCTCCTGGCCTGAACTGAGCCCAGTAGAAGTCCCGTCCTTGGAGCTCCAAGGAGGGCCAGAGTCCACTGCCTCGGGGACGTGCAAGTAACAGAGCTTGACTGCTGTGCCGCAGTGACAGAGATGGTGTCACTTGGGCCTTTGCAGCCCGCAAAACCACCCCCATTACTGACCTGGAACTTCAGGATGATCCTTCTGATCTTTTCAGAGAATGTGCTCAGTCTCTGAATCACCTAGGTAGGTGGAGTTTGGTTACCGAGTGCCCTAGATACAGACACACGCAGCTGAGGCCACTCCTGGTTATGAGGAGACGGAGGGTGTGGGAAGGTCAGCTGCGCTCTGGGGAGTCTCACAGAGTCCGCTCTCCATCCTACTGTGTTGGCTGATGAGCTCAGCCTGAGAGGAGGCACTAGAATTCTGCCTGCTTCTAACTGGAAAAGCGGGCTGTCTTTTGTCGGGTTCTGGAAGAGTACAAGAACATTACAGAATACAGTCAGGGGTTCCCTGAGCTGTGCGCCGTGCGACCTTCCATGGTCTGGTCCCATCTTCCCCGTGGGCCCTCATTTCCTCTTCCGTCGCCCTCAGCTCCAGTCCCACTGGCCTTATGGCTGTTCTTCAGACATGATAGCCACTCCCGCCTCAGTGCCTTTGCACTGGTGGTTCCTTCTCCCTGAAATGCTCTTCCTCCTGGGATTGGCTTGGCTGGCCCTCACCTTTTGTGGGTGTCCACTCAAATGTTCTGTTCCTCAGCCTCTAAAATTGTACCATCACCCCCCTCCCCACACACACACGTACGTCTTATTTCCTCTACCCCATTATATTTTTCTCTTTAGCACTTCTCTAACACATGGAATTTACCTAATTTATTTGTTTATTGACTCGCTGACCAGGATGAAAGCTCTTAAGGGCAGACATTTTTGTCCATTTTTCCTCATGGGTTTCTGGTGCTTACAGCCAGCCCCGGAGCATAATAGACAAGCAGTAAATATTTGTTAGAGGCATGGTTGGGACTTGGGTGCTGGAGGCTGGCACAGCACATAGCTCCTATCGCGTCAGCCAGGTCTTACCTATGGCGGTTTTCTCTCCCAGGTACTCCACGATTTACACCATGTTTCCTGTGTTTTCTCTGGTCCTGGACAAAGATGTCAAGTCGGAAGTTGCCATGCTGTATCCTGAGCTCTACAAGGATCTTCTGAAGGTTCTGTTAGCTTCTCAGTCCCTCCTTCCTCCCTTCCTCCTTTCCTCCTTCCTCCCTTCCTCCTTCCTCCCTTCCTCCTTCCTCCCTTCCTCCTTCCTCCCTTCCTCCTTCCTCCCTTCCTCCTTCCTCCCTTCCTCCTTCCTCCCTTCCTCCTTCCTCCCTTCCTCCTTCCTCCCTTCCTCCTTCCTCCCTTCCTCCTTCCTCCCTTCCTCCTTCCTCCTTCCTCCCTTCCTCCTTCCTCCCTTCCTCCTTCCTCCCTTCCTCCTTCCTCCCTTCCTCCTTCCTCCTACCTCCCTTCCTCCCTTCCTCCTTCCTCCCTTCCTCCCTCCCTCCCTTCTCCCTCCCTCCTTCCTCCCTTCCTCCTTCCTCCCTTCCTCCCTTCCTCCTTCCTCCCTTCCTCCCTTCCTCCTTCCTCCCTTCCTCCCTTCCTCCCTTCCTCCCTTCCTCCCTTCCTCCCTCCCTCCTTCCTCCCTCCCTCCTTCCTCCCTCCCTCCTTCCTCCCTCCCTCCTTCCTCCCTCCCTCCTTCCTCCCTCCCTCCTTCCTCCCTCCCTCCTTCCTCCCCCCCTCCTCCCACCCTCCTTCCTCCCTCCCTCCTTCCTCCCTCCTTCCTCCCTCCCTCCTTCCTCCCTCCCTCCTTCCTCCCTCCCTCCTTCCTCCCTCCCTCCTTCCTCCCTCCCTCCTTCCTCCCTCCCTCCTTCCTCCCTCCCTCCTTCCTCCCTCCCTCCTTCCTCCTTCCCTCCTTCCTCCCTTCCTCCTTTCCTCCCTTCCTCCCTTCCTCCCTTCCTCCTTTCCTCCCTTCCTCCTTTCCTCCCTTCCTCCTTTCCTCCTTTCCTTTTCCCTTCCTTCCCTCCCTCCCTGCGTTGTTTCTTTGAATTTATTTCACACAGACCCTCCATTTCTGATTTGAACACACTTGAACTGGTAGCTTTCTTACTTTGGGGGGGGAGGTGTGGGAGTTTACATTTTGTCTTAAAGCAGTAATGTATTCACTGGTATAAAGAACGTGAAAGAGTACAGTAATAGATAAACTGAAAACAAGACAACTCACGACTTGCAAAAAGCCCCTGACAGTTCCACTTTGCAGCTGCAACTTAACTTTTGCTCCTAGAGATGTTCTTGTGTACACTTCCAAAAAGTGTGTGGTGGCGTGTGCCTAGGCATGTGTATAATTTTATTTGTCTTCAAGGGTTTTTTACCCAAGGGAAGATCTATTCCCATTTAATGTTAATTTTAATGTTAATTCTTTTGTTTGTTTGTTTTTGAGACTAATTCTCACTCTGTCACCCAGGCTGGAGTGCAGTGGCTCGATCTCGGCTCACTACAACATCCACCTCCTGGGTTCAAGCAATTCTCCTGCTTCAGCCTCCCGAGTAGCTGGGATTACAGGCGTGCACCACCATGCCTGGCTAATTTTTGTATCTTTAGTAAACAGGAGGTTTCACCATGTTGGCCAGGCTGGTCTCGAACTCCTGACCTCAAGTGATCCACTTGCCTCAGCCTTCCACAGTGCTGGGATTACAGGTGTGAGCCACCGTGCCTGGCCAATTCTTTTTTTAAAGAAATAGTTCCTCCAGTGTGTTCAGATGTGTGCGAGCCACTTTATTGATGAAGACAAATGGGTTGCCTTATCTCGTTAGTGGGAGAATAACGTGAACGCTGATGGCATGCTGCGTGAGCCCCCCACGAAACCGGCTCTAACCTTTCTCTGTCTCTCATTCAGGGACGGCCGTTGTCCTACAAGACATTCTTAATATGGGTTTTGATTAGCATCTATCAAGGTAAGGATGAGTGGAGACACCTGTTTGTCTTGTGCTCTGGCACTGACTCAGGGTGTCCCCTTCTTGGCTGTAGAACAAGAAGAGAAGAAACGAATCTGAAATAGCAGGAAGGAGGGTGGCAGTGGGACCCAGGGGAGACCCTGCTCACCCTGTATACGGACTTGAACATCAGACATGCGCAGTGCTGCTGTCTGAGAAATGAGGTAGTGAAGCCAGAGGAAGGCAGTGGACAGTAATCAAAGCCTGCGGGGCTGCTCCACTCACGAGGCAAAAAGCGGATGCTTTCTGGGATGTTCTGAAACATTTTCTGAGAGTCAGGTCAAGTCGTAGTTTTGGAAAAACATGTTTACCTCAGTGGCCTCCAGAGGGGGTCTCCCAGACTGTGGAGGCATTGTAAGATGACCTATTGGAATATAAGAAGAAAATAGCAAAACTTCTGTTTGTATTTATTTTTTCTAACTCTTTTAAATTTACATGTATATATATATATTTTTATTTATTTATATATTTTTGAGACACAAGGCAAAGCCACCATGCCCAGAATCCTTTTTTAGTATTTCTATTTTTATGTATGTTTTGTAGTGCACATAATAGATTTTATATACTTATAAAATATATTTTATATAATATGTAGAAACAGAGTGAGACCCTGGGCGGCGGAGGGTCTCTGTTGCTCAGGCTGGAGTGCAGTGGAGCAATCACGGCTCGCTGTAGTCTCGACTTCCCCAGGCTCAGGTGATCCCCCCACCTCAGCCTTCTGCGTCTGGGACCACAGGTGTACACCACCACCAAATCAGTTGCCAAATCAGTTCATTTCTTCCCAGTGGACTGTGAGCCACGAGTCCCTGCAGGTCCAGCAAGATGATCCCATGTTGTGCTGTGGATCCCATCGGGTGCTGACACGGGCTTTAATTCCTGCCTAGAAACCTGTTTCTAGTTCAGCATCATAGACTACAGGTGTACACCACCACACCCGGCTAATTTTTGTATTTTTTGTAGAGATGAGGTCTCACCATGTTGCACAGGCTGATCTCAAACTCCTGGACTCAAGCAATTCTCTTGCCTCAGCCTCACAAAGTGTTGGGATTACAGGCATGAGCCACTGTGCCCGGAATCCTCACTCTTTTTTAGTATTTCCATTTTTATGTATGTTTTGTAGTGCGTATAATATATTTGTGAAATGGTCCTAATATTTCTATATACCTGGATAGGTACACATATATAACTTACAAATAAACATGTATATTTGGGGATTATTATTATTATTATTACTATTCTGAGATGGAGTTTTGCTCTTTTGTCCAGGCTGGAGTGCAGTGGCGCGATTTTGGCTCACTGCAACCTCCACCTTACGGTTTCAAGCGATTCTCCTGCCTCAGCCTCCCGAATAACTGGGATTACAGGCACCCGCCTAATTTTAGTATTTTTAGTAGAGGTGGGGGTTTCACCATGTTGGCCAGGCTGGTCTCGAACTCCTGACCTCGTGATCCGCCCACCTCGGCCTCCCAAAGTGTTGAGATTACAGGCGTAAGCCACCGCGACTGGCTGGGGTTTATTATTTTTTAAAAAACTAAATTTACTGTTCATGTCACCTATTGGGGTTTATTCTTTTTTTTTTTTTTTTTTTTTTTAAACAGAGTCTTGCTGTATCACCCAGGCTGGAGTGCAGTGGCACGATCTCGGCTTACTGCAACTTCCACCTCCCAGGTTTAAGCAATTCTCGCGCCTCAGCCTCCCGAGTAGCTGGGACTACAGGCATGTGCTTCCACGCCCGGCTAATTTTTGTATTTCTAGTAGAGACAGGGTTTTGCCATGGTGGCTAGTCTGGTCTTGAACACCCGGCCTCCAGTGATCCGCCTGCCTCAGCCTCCCAAAGTGCTGATTACAGGTGTGAGTCACCACATCATTTTATTTTTTATTTTATTTTTTTTGAGACCGGGTCTCACTCTGTCACCCCGGCTGGAGTGCAGTGGTACAATCTCGGCTCACTGTAACCTCCATCTCCCAGGCTCAAGTGATCCTCCCACCTCAGCCTCCTAAGTAGCTGGGACTACAGGTGCATGCCACCACGCCTGGCTAATTTTTGTTTTTTTTTTTAGAGATGGGCTTTCACCATGTTGCCCAAGCTGGTCTCAAACTCCTGGGCTCAAGCAGTCTGCCCACCTTGGCCTCCCAAAGCAAGGGGATTCCAGGCATGAGCCACTGTGCCTGGCCGCGGCTCCATCATTTTAAATATTATATTTAACTTTCTATTTCTTTCATCAACTCTAGATACTCTCCCTCCCTGCCTGCCTGCCTTTTTTCTTCCTTTTTCTCACTTTGTAGTTAAAGATTATTTATCCTACAAGGTCAAAGAGGAAAATCAGAAAACCATAGGTTCAGACCTGCATGAAGCACCAGTCATGAACCTCATGTAACAAGTGATGTCTTTCATGTCTAAATGAAAAATGCGGAAAGGAGCCAGGTGTAGGCGAGCAGGGCGTGGCTTTCTCGGGGAGGGTGAGAGGAACACCCTTCTCTGGCGTTTGCAGGGAGCACCATCATGTACGGGGCGCTGCTGCTGTTTGAGTCGGAGTTCGTGCACATTGTGGCCATCTCCTTCACCTCGCTGATCCTCACCGAGCTGCTCATGGTGGCACTGACCATCCAGACCTGGCACTGGCTCATGACAGTGGCCGAGCTGCTCAGCCTGGCCTGCTACATCGCCTCCCTGGTGTTCTTACACGAGTTCATCGGTAAGACCCCTGAATGCTTAAACCCCGTCCATCACCCCCAGTGAATCTGGCCCAGAGGTCTCACTGCCGTATGAGGGAAGGGGGGTTCCCAGCTCTCGGCCTGGGCTCTTCCTCTAGCAGTCCTTCCCGCTCAGCTGTCCGCGTTTTCTTACAGGTGTTCTCTAGGGACAGGTGGTAGTTGTGCTTCAGGGTGTGAAATTGAGGACAGAGGGCGTGATTGCAGTAGACAGTGTTTTTCTTTTTCTTTTTGAGTCGGAGTCTTGCTCTGTCACCTTTTTTGGGTCACAAAATCTTTTTGTTCCCATGAAATCGTAATCTGAAGTCCAATCTATGAAGCTGATAAAAGGGGACTTGTGATGGCAAAGTGGCATTGCTGGGAGGTGCCGAGCCCCAGAACCTTGCCCGTGCAGCTCTTCCTTGCTGCTGTGTCCTGATAGAGCTCCCGAGGGACTCCAGGGATCTCAGGATAAAATCTGCTGCTCCGCACAGAAACCAAGTGCTGAAGGTACTCGCCAGTTCCGTAGACGTGGGAGCACCTGCCGTGTGCCAGGATTATGGTGGCAGATGAGGTGGACGGGCTCGCCAGGGAGCTGCCCTTCTCGTTGGGAACACACGATAAACACACATAAGTGAGTGTGAGCACAGGAGTATCAGATGTGATCAAAGTTACCAAGAGAGGAAAATGGAGTGAGGTGCTAGATGCCCAGGCACACCCCAAATAAAAAATGTTATGGAGGCCAGGCACAGTGGCTCACACCTATAATCCCAGCACTTTGGGAGGCTGAGGCGGGTGGATCGTGAGGTCAGGAGTTCGAGACCGATGTGGCCAACATGGTGAAACCCCATCTGTACTAAAAATGCAAAAATCAGCAGGGTGTGGTGGCACACACCTGTAGTCCCAGCTACTTGGGTGGCTGAGGCAGAAGAATCGCCTGAACCTGGGAGGCGAAGGTTGCAGTGAGCTGAGATCGCGCCACTGCACTCCAGCCTGGGCGACAGAGTAAGACCCCATTTCTAAATAAATAAATAAATAAAATGTTATGGGAATTTAGAGATGGGGGAGTGTTGGCACCATCCTAAGATGGGGTGGTGGCGGATTTCTCTGACCTCAGTAGTGATTCCAGGTACTCTTGGGCTTGTCCAGTGTCAGCCACTGTCTCTAGATGGACAAGCCTGGCTTCATCACTCTTCCATGCTAACCTCACTTGCTTTGCCATATCAGTTCATCTCTTCCCAATTGATTTAGCCACAAGTCTCTGCAGGGCCACCAAGATGACCCCATGCTGTGCTACGGACCCCATCAGGTGCTGACACGGGCTTTAATTCCTGTCTAGAAACCTGGTTCTAGTTCAACTAGAACTTGCAACACTAGCATAGTTCAGATGATCCAGCATTTTCTGTGTTGTGCTGCGGTTATGACAACCCCCTCATGCCCCATCCTCCGTGGGAAACCTGCAGGGCCCGGGCTCTCTAGCAATGGCCCATCCCTTGCTCCTTTGCCCCAGGCCTTCTCAGTGGGGGTGATGTGGCCCCCACCACCTGGGGAACAAACATTGGGGGGTATGAACAAACCCTAATCTTTTACGTATGAAGGAGATGTATATATAATATTATAAACAGATACACAGTATACCTGTGACATTAACGTTTCATAGAGGTGGTCAATTAGGAGAAGAAGAAAAGTCTAAAAACGTTCCTTAAGGGGCAATAACAAGAAAAAGGCAGAGAAACTCGACCTTACCCTGGAAGCATCTTCGATCGCGGCTCTTTTGCCAGCTTCCAAAGCTCCTTAAGAAAGTTTTAGTCAGGGTAAAGGAAACATCCCCTGAAAAGTAAAGGTTTCACAGTTGCGGCCCCAGTTTCTAGAAAGGATTTGTGAGCATTTACCGTGCGCTCCAGGAACTAAAGGATCATCCCTGTGAAACGTCGAGTTTTAAAGCAGTTTCACCCTTGTCACTAGTCCCTAGAAAGCGTTTTGTGAGACCTACTATATGCTCAAAGGCTTGGGCCTGAGGTGGTCGCAGAGTTGTGGCCCCTGCTCAGGAAGCTCAGCTTGTTTTTGATGGGGACACACCACAGGACCGGTTCAGAGGTGTAGAAAAACCACAGGGTGAGTTGAACCTTGGGCCTGGCACTTAGTAGGTGCTGCCTCAGTGCCAGCTGCATTTCAGCATCCTGTGCTCAGAAAGTGGGGAAGGGGCTTATTCTGGTTTCTGCTATATTGAAAGCCACAAACTGTCACTCCTCTCTTAAGAAAACCTCGTAACGGGGTTTATAAAACTGCAGCAGGAAAGGCAGTATGCCCGCCCCCCGCCCCCCCCACCTTCCATCAGAGTCCCTGAGGGTCAGCTTAAGCCTTTGTCTGACAAGGGGGTCTGAACACTTTGCACCATGACCCAGATTCACCCTGTGGCTTTCTGCGACCATCACTGGAAGCAGAGGGTGCATTTGAATGTCACTTTCCACTCGCCAGTGGCCGGGACTTAGAAAGAAAGACTCTCCAACTGTTAGACAACACCAAATCAAAAGCATCTCTGAGTTTTCTTTCCCTGTAATTTTCTTTCTTTCTTTTTTTCTCTTTTTTTTTTGAGACAGTGTCTTACTCTGTTGCCCCGGGTGGAGTGCAGTGGTGCAATCTTGGCTCACTGCACCCTCAAGCTCCCCGGGCTCAAATGATCCTCCCACCTCAGCCTCCCGAATAGCTGGGAATATAGGCATGCACCACCGCGCCTGGCTAATTTTTGTATTTTTTGTAGAGACGGGGTTTTGCTATGTTGCCCAGGCTCGTCTCAAACTCCTGGGTTCAAGTCTTCTGTCCGCCTTGGCCTCCCAGAGTGTTGGGATTAAGGTATGAGCCACTGCATCTGGTGGCCCCCATAGTTTTCTTCTCCTGGGTGTTGAAAGTAGCATTTCACTATCAGGAAGCTACAGAAGAGAGAGCGAGGAAAATCAAGCTGGCGGTGCTGTGTGCTCTTAGCCATGGTACCTTCCCTTACAGTCCATGGAGGAAGAGGGCCCAGTGCCAGGAGGCTGTGGGTTTGTGACGGGAGATGACTTTCCTTTTTGATAGTTGTGACGCCTGTTTCTGGACCCCATGCGCCTTCCGGAATATTCCTGCCTGCTCACTGCTGTCTTCCCGTTTGCTTGCAGATGTGTACTTCATCGCCACCTTGTCATTCTTGTGGAAAGTGTCCGTCATCACTCTGGTCAGCTGCCTCCCCCTCTATGTCCTCAAGTACCTGCGAAGACGGTTCTCTCCCCCCAGCTACTCAAAGCTCACATCGTAGGCCGTGCACTCGCTGGAGGGGGCCCTGGTCTCCGCGCTTCCCTGATGGACAGAGCTCAAGTTCCATTTATATTAACCGCCACCTGTGGATTTTGCAGTAATTGCTAACATGTGCAGTTTTAATGGGAAGAGGCTCTGCGCCTAAATGAAGTCCTAACGCTGCATCAACGGGAGGGAGGGTCCTAAAAGAGACCCATCTGGGCCTGTCTGAACCCCTTGTTCTTCATGTTTGGGTGAATGTGAATATGTTAAAGCTGGTTGGCTCAGCTGGGAGATTTATATGGGTCACTGTGCGAGCTTCCTTATGACTTGAATTTTGTTGTCACATGATAAAAGTTTCCGTGTAGCTGAAGGTTGTAGAAGGCTTGTGTTTTTTTTTTTTTTTTTTTTTTTTTTTAACAGTCCTAACGTGTATGTACTCTTTATGTCTTTCTTGCTCTTACAAAGAGGTGTCAGAAAAATAGAAAGCTCTTGGTGTCAGTTTGGGAGGAAAAGACAGTGACATTTGGTGAAAAGTTATCCACACAATAATCTCCATTCGGAAATGCTCGGTATCGTCTCCAGCCAGCCCTGCTTATCCAGGTTACACTGGATTCCGGGATCGTAACCAGTAAATGAGAGGAGAGGGAGAGAGAGTGTCCTAAATCCAATCTGTTATCCTTGATCTGATTCAGCATCTATAGTGCGTGAGTTAACTTCACCTGCCACCTCGTAAAAGAATTTCAGAGGTGTGATCCCGCTTTATTGGGACCTGGTAACAATTACAAAGCCAGTGGCTGTTTGAGAACGACCTCAAACATTTTCAGCAGAGTTGTTTTAGCAGGAAACGTGCCACTGAATGGCCCCTAAATGTGTCGACAGTGTGATAAGAGACTCAACTAATTCTTTAGACAGCATGGCAGATGTGACTCAGATCCTCCAAGACCAAAGCAGAAAGGTCAGGGGGCTGGGACTCTTCTCTTCCATAGAAGCCTGTTTCCTGTTAGGAGGCATAATGGAAGATGACCCCACAAAGGCAGAGGCATCTTTCAGAAACAACATTGGTGGCAGCTTTCAGAACAAGGAACCCCTGGTGGGAGGACGCCCAAGCTGCAGCTTTGGGATCTGGGATCTGTTCCACTGCCGGCAGATTTCAAGGGGAACTTGCTGAAAGGCAGCCAGTGGTGAAGATTTCTCCCCTCCCAGGATGGACTACATGTGTGCATGTTTCTTATAAAGCTGTGGCTGCTTGTTTCAGAGGAAGGGAGTTTGCAGTCGCTGGACGTGGTAGAGCAAGGCATTCTTGGGTTTTCAAGTCACTTCTTGCAGAAGCCACATATGCATGCCATAAGGGTTAAGTTGGTGGATCTTTAAGAGCCAAGTGTGGTTGAGATCCTGGATTTGCGTTTACTTCTTGATGAGTACATATCCTTCAAACCCTGCGCCTGGCGCTACTTCTGCGTGCTTCAGAGATGTACATTACAGCCTGGTTTCTGATGCCTACTAACTCCTGCTCTTGGAGAGCTGGAGACACGAGGATCAGAGAGTCCCTTGCCTTTGGAGCACTCTTGATAAGCTTTTGTATTTTGTGTTGTTCTTTTAAAACGTTCTAGAATGACTTTACGTTGCAGATAACTGATAAATTGGCTGTTGACACCACATCTATTTTGTCTTACGATTCTGCAGTTTTGCAGTACTTTTCTCTATCTGATTCAGCCATTTCTGCCAGAGGGAAAAGGTCAGCAGAAAAGATGTATTGAATGAATAGTTAAGGATAGGATCTTTGTCCAAACATTTCAGAAAGATTGAGCAAATCTGACGTCTTCATTGAGTGAGTTTCTGTGTTTTCAAAGGTGGAGGAGAAAGTTGTGCTGGAAGTTTTTAAGTCTCTGTTTTCTTGGGAGTCAGTCTGTAACACTGGGAAGTCTTAAGATAGCCCCGTTTGGAGTTTGCAGACCCTGAACCTGGCTCTGTAACACCGGGAAGTCTTAAGATAGTCCCGTTTAGAGTTTGCAGACCCTGTACCTGGCTTTGCTTGGAGATTCGGGATGCTGGCTCCTGCAGGCAGGACGTGTGGGAGCCTCGTCAGGAAGTTTTAGAGGTTTCCAGCAGAAACAGAATGAGGATGGTCTCCGTGGCCTTTTCCTTAATTCTCAATTTTGATTGAGGTGCACAAGTTGACTTTTAAAGCCAACAATTAAGATACTGATTGACATCTTCAAGGGAGAATGCTCCCAGGAGGGGCTGAAGAAGCCATAGCTGGAAGTGGAAGGTACTCGTCAGTGTTCTCCACAAACCTTTTTACTCTTGTCTCAGCCTCACTGGGGCGGAGGCGGTCAAGGGTGAGAAGGACCAAAACTCAAGTGCAAACTACCACGTCGTTGGCCCATCCCATCCGTGAGCAGCTGGCTGATGCCATTCACTGGACGCTGCCTGAGCACCTAGGAATGCACACACCGTGCTTCTCAAACACTGGAGATGCAAAGGCAGGAGGATGCAGTCCGGTGAGAGGACACGATCTTTACCTGCACAATCAGACTGTAAACCCAGCAGAGAACCCCAGGGGCGCCTGGGCACTTCCCGGAGGTCGTCTTAGTTGTGGTGGGGAAGACAAAGAAATAAGCAAACAAGAAACTAGAGTTACTGTACAAGAAACTCTCCTGAGTTTGTAAACCTTAAGCATAAGGATTCAGTTGACCTTTTTCTTGGTTCATCAATCTGGAAAGAACTTACATAAAGCGCCATTGACACTGTCACCTGGGAGCTCCATGGGCCTTAAGTCTTTGACAGCCAATTTAATTTGAGGTCAGAGGGCCTTGAGGTACACAGTCAGCACTGTTTGAACACTTTTCCTGAAAGCAAAACTCACAGCTCCCTGCGCCCTCTGACAACACTAGCTATTTCTGCCAGAGTAAGAACTTCTATTACTATTTTATTATTGTTCATACGTTTTTTGATGATGGTTGTGTGACAGGGGGCAGCAGGATCTATTTGGTTTCTTTTTCTCCCCCCACCTCCTTCCTTTTTGTCTCTTTTTTTTCTCTGAGAAAATCACCAGACTAGTTTCTCCATCTTGAGTAATTTCTTATATGGGACAGTTTTGATCCTCATTTTGAAAGCATGCGTGTGCACATGTGTGTTGCCTGTGGTGCCAGGTGAGACAGGTGGCACTAACTCCAGCTGCTTGGAAGGCATCCCGGGAGCATCTTAAAGTTGGAGCAGACCTCCAACTTTTCCAGCCCCTGGGGCCAGTAGACCACGTGCTGGAGCTAGCATTGTAAAATTCCCATCCCGGTTCCGCTCCCCTGGAGTGAAACTCTTTTTTTTTTTTGTGACAGTAAATCTTAAAAATCATTGTCTCTTTATGAACATTTCCTCAGTTTCTTCTCTGCTGAAAATGTAAGCCATGCTACTTTTTAATGTATTTTGAATTTTGTGCTCATTGGAAATTGATATGCTAATGTCTCTCCCACCCCCCGCCAGACTTTCCTTTTTATACTTTGTCTTGTTTTTACTAGGGTAGGCTGGGCATGCGTGCATGCCTTTAGGGCAGCATTTTAAACCTTTGCCAGAATTGCAAATGGAACATGTACATTCTTCTGCTCCATCCTACTTAAACACCTATCAGCTATTTTGATCTTTAACCTTTTCTGTATGTTTGAAGTGTGTGGGGGGTGTGTGTGTGTGTGTGAAAGAAAGCGAGAGAATGATATCATCTAAAGTTTTTTGAAGAATTGTTTGATTTTCATTGCATTAAAATTCGATCACTCCCAACTTTTTCATTTAAAAAAAATATACAAAGAGGTTTGTAAATACAACAGATTTTTTTCTCCCCCTTCTTTTAATGTACAGCTTTTTTGCCGCTTATATATGCCTAAAATATTCCCATGAATTATGTCCAGTTCTTCTTGGAAAAAAATATGTTTTTGAATGGAACTGCAAATCATCCTGCAGCGTGAGCAGCTCCTCCACCTGGAGCTCCGAAGCATCTTCTCAGGCCAAAGCGGCGTTACCCGTGAATCTGTCTTCTCCGCCACAGCCTGGTTTGAGGAGCAGTCTATTAATATAGCTGGGCCGTGTCAGTGACTGTTGTGTTTGTGGGGTCAGGTGGGGGCCATGGTATTTGCAAAAAAACAAATTATGGCTAATTTATTATTTTGTTGCAGTGGGGTTAACTGTAAACTCATGTAAGAGTCCGTGATTTCCTCATTAGTTGATGTCTCTCTCTGTAATCCGCATTGCAAATTTTCACCAGGACAGCGTTTTTTGATTAGAGGGGAGCTCTGGCACAGTAGGCTTTAATTTAGCAGGAACTTCCAGATGATTTAAATTCTCGATGCTGTGATGACACACATGTGATCTTTCGTGTTTCTGAGCGACTCTACTTTCATTGTTTGCCAGCGTGGCTCGTTGCTGTTGCCCAATAAAGCTTGTGTACGTTCTGCCTTGGGGGATTTATTTTAATTTGTACAGAAACATGAATTCTGGTGTCAAAATGAGGACTTTTTATTATAATGTTCCTATTTCCTCTTTATTTCATGGTACGTGAAATGTAAAGAAAACTCCAGTTCAAAAAATTATTTTGATTATGGCAAAAAAAAACCCAAATCAATGCATGTTATGTATTATTCTGTACTATTGTCCATCCCAGACGTGTCAGAATTTCAAAAGGTGATAGATATAAATGGAAAATAAGATGAAAACTATAAGCTTCATATTGTATTTCTATACACGGTCCTTGATGACTAGAATCTTTTTTTTTTTTTTTTTTTTAAATCAAGGGATGGAACATTTAGGAACAATCAGTTAAGTTTTAGGCAGAAAAAATTTTTAAGGTCCAGCGCAGTGGCTCACGCCTGTAATCTCAGCTTTGAGAGACCAAGGCAGGAGGATTGCTTGAGCCCGGAGTTTGAGACCAGCCTGGGTAACATGGTGAAACTCATGTACAAAAAAATACAAGAAAACGAGCTGGGTGTACTGGCTCAAGCCTGTGGTCCCAGCGACTTGGGAAGCTGAGGTGGAACAATCACCTGAGCCTCGGAGGTCGAGGCTGCAGTGAGTCGTGATTGTGCCACTGCACTCCTGCCTGGGCGACAGAGCAAGACTCTGTCTCAAAACAAAACAAAACAAAAAAAGCTTTTGTGTAGGAAGTAGTTGAAATCAATCGGGTGATTTTTGTCCCTTGGGGGACGCATGGCAGTATGAAGACCTTTTCAGTTGTTACAACTCGGGGAAGAGGAGTGTTACAGGCAAGGGATGCTGCCGAACACCCTGTGATTCACAGGGTGGCCCCCACAACAGAGCGCAAAGTGTCAAAAGTGCCAACATTGAGAAACCCTAATTATTATTTTTTTTGAGGTGGAGTCTTGCCCTGTTATCCAGGCTGCAATGCAGTGGTGCAATCTTGGCTCACTGCAACCTCCGCCTCCCAGGTTCAGGGGATTCTCCTGCTTCAGCCTTCTGAATAGCTGGGCCTGCCACCACACCCGGTTAAGTTTTGTATCTTTAGTAGAGACGGGGTTTCACCATGTTGGCCAGGCTGGTCTCAAACTCCAGGCCTCAGGTGATCCGCCCGCCTTGGCCTCCCAAAGTGCTGGGATTACAGGCATGAGCCCATGCGCCCAGCCAGAGAAACCCTAATTTAATTGGCACATGTCAGCTGTACCATTTGTCTGTCTGTATTTGTAAAAGGGCCCAGAGGTATAAGCTCGTGTGTCTCAGGAAGCAAGTTATGCCTCCGCCTACTATACCAAATACTATACCAAATGGTGTAATTAGTAGCTGTCTGCAGTGTGAGCTGCTGGTTCCCTCTTTTTGGTTCTCAATGGAAAGGGCCATCCTCAGTATATGGATTGGAAAGATAATTGTAACTTAGTTGTGTTTTGTCACGACAGCGGCAAAAGGAAGGTATGTGCTCTCAAAGGTAGGGACCGACCATGCTTTTCCTTAAACGTGTGCTGGCCCTGCACGACCTTAAGCCTCTGCATTTGCCTGCAGTGAAATTCCGTCCGTGTGCGGACACTCCTCCGCTGGAGCCGCTAGGGGGAACTTGAGGACTGAAAGACATTGCTGTTTCCTGTTTTCCACAACCAGCCGGACCCCACGTGCCCAACTGCCCTGAGTTTCAAGACGGTGCTTTCATAGCTTCAGAATTTATTTCATGGCCAGAGGCTCCGTGAAAAACAGACATTTCTTTTCATGTTGTTGACCAGAATATTTTGCTGGACTTAGTTTAAAAAAAAAAAAAAAAAGAAAAAAAAAGGAGCAGGGAGGGTGAGAGATGAATATTTATTTGCTCTTGGATATTTGCATTTTTGAATAATTGGCAAGTAGGAAGCTTTGCCAATTCAGTGTTCAGTCTAATAAGGTTTTGAGACGAAATGTACCAACACCCCAAGTACTTTTAGTGTTTTTGTTATGAAACTTTTCAGGGTGACATGAAGCCCTGCGGTATTTGTGAGGAGGTCTATAAATGATGGATTTGCTCACCTCAAAATAGAACTGTAGTCGCTCCAAATTTTCCAGAAGTGGGAGCACAGTGACAGAATTCATTCAGGACTTGCTAATTTCCTACTTTAAATGGGTTACATAACAGAACCGGTCCCGCCTTCGCGCCTCTCAAAACTACCCATGAAGTGATGGTGAAATGTATCATTAAAAGCTAGAAATAGCTCTGCTAAACTCTGGGAAAAAGATGAGTTTTTTTTCTGATCTCCCTCTCCCCACCCCCCTTTTTTCACCCAAACATTGCATAATGTTAAAAAAGTCAAATCTTTCCGTGGGATTTAATTTCATTTTCCATGTGGCTGTGGTCGGAGGGGTAACTCAAGCACTTTGGGGGCTGGTGGATTTTTGGAGGATCACGCATTCCCGGATCAGTTTGCATCCAAAGCCTTAGCCGAAAAATACACCCAATCCTGGGGTTTCTCCCCATCCCTCCTGCCGCCCTTTTGTGGATGAGTTATCTACAACATAGCATCTTTTCAGAAAGCCTGCCTTCTTGCAGGAATGCCCAAACAAAGCCACCCTCCACTTTCCATGTTGACGTTTTGATTTTGAAATGGATTCCCCCTCAAATTTGGGGTAACTGAGTCACATGTGAAGTCATCGGCCCCACAACCTATGCTTGATACCAAGCCAGGGCTCATTTCTTAGAATTCAGCCAGCAGGTTCTGTTTGCTCACATTAAGAACTTGGTGTTCTAAGCCTGTGCTGTTTGTTTTCAGGAGATTTAAAAGAAATACATTTTTTTTTCTTTGATCAGGTCAGGTCCAGATAAGCCCAGGACTATTTTTTATTTCCTTTGAGAAAGATTGCAGAGTCCAGAAGAAATGGAAAAAGTGTTGGGGGATGGGTAGGAGATGTGCGGAATATGCTGACATTTTTATTCCTTCATTGATCAAATATTTACTGAGCACTTCCTATGTGTTAGGCACTGTTCTTGGGGCTGGAGGCTTGGCAGAGAACAAGACAAGCATAGTATCTGCCCTCGTAGTGATTACACTGTGTGTGTGTGTGTATGTGTGTGAAAGACAAACAGATTAAGACTAACATCAGGTAGAGAGAAAGCTTCCTAAGATAAAGCAGCCTAAGGGTTAGGCAGAGGATGACAATCAGGTAAGAATAAAGGTGGGGAAGGTGCTGGGGGTCAGAGATGGGCCCACCGGAGCAGAGGGATGAGAAGGAGGGTGCTGTGCACCTCTGGACCCTGTAAGAGCAGAAGCTGGTAGTGAAGCCCCCCAACCCATCCACGTGGGCACCAGCCACACCCTCCCCCTCAATTTTCTCATGCCTTGTGGGGTTTTTTTTTTTTTTAATCTCAAGGAAATCCTGCTTTCTATTCTATTAGTGGATTTAATGTAAAAAGAGTTTTTAATTGGCCAGTTCTATTATATTCTCCAAGATCCCCAAGTAAATGGATTCTTTTTTTTTTTTTTTTTTGAGACGGAGTCTTGCACTGTCACCCAGGCTGGAGTGCAGTGGCACGATCTTGGGTCACTGCAACCTCTGCCTCCCAGGTTCAAGCAATTCTTCTGCCTCAACCTCCCGAGTAGCTGGGATTACAGGTGCATGCCACCATGCCTGGCTAATTTTGGTATTTTCAGTAGAGGCAGGGTTTCATCATGTTGGCCAGGCTGGTCTCAAACTCCTGATCTCAAGTGATCTGCCTGCCTTGGCCTCCCAAAGTGTTGGAATTACAGGCGTGAGCCACTGTGCCTGGCCAGTCAATGGATTCTTGAGGAGTCTCTTTGCTTTCTCCTTGGGCTTCCCCATGAGGGGTATGTTCTCTAGTCAGGGATGCCCAGGCCAGCCTAGCATACTGGAGGGAGGTTCATTTCTAACTCTGAACAATGGCTAAGGCCACAGGACCCTGGGCAAGTTTGCAAAGGCAGAGCATCATTCAGAGAGACCTGGGGAAGTGACATTGTGGTTGCAGTGTGTGCAAAGGCCCTGGGGTCGGAAAGGCTGGGCATGTTGGAGGGGCACAGGGCTGGAGTGCTGAGACCGAGGGGGTGGGGCATGGAGGAGATGAGGTCAGGGAGATAGGGAGGGCCTGCAGACCTTGGCATTCAGACTAAAGAGTCCGTTGCAGAACGAGCAAGCATTATTAAAGTTAGCCCTCTACACTGAACCACGTCCGAGGGCCCCTTTTCACTCCTTCTCTTCTACCCCGCCTCACCGACCCTTTCCCACCTGTTCTCATTTCTGCATCAATGTCTGAGGAGGCTCAGGTGAAACCCTTTCCATTGGAACCAACCCACTCCCATGCCCAGTGGTTCTGCATGACTTTATTGACATAACCACACTAGTAAATAAAGGAGAGAAGAAGCCAGTCCTTGGATGAAGTTTCCTCTTGCTTTTCCAGCGAATAATACGAAGGGTCTCTGTTCAGCCCTGTAGCCTGGGGTGCTCTTGGCAGAGGTGCCTGTTCCTTCGAGAGTCCTGGAAAGCAGGCTGCATAAACCAGCTGCCTAGAACTGGGAGGTGAGTGCGGAGGAAGAATAGGTAGATAGAACTTAACTGGCTCATGTTCTTCGAAGCTGCCACATTTCCCGAATATGCCCACTTGGGTCAAATTTCGAAGGCGAAGCCTTTTGCAGTCATGAACTGCAGGAGCCCAGGCTGTGTTCAAATTCCTCCTGAAGAAAGAAAGAATAACGAGAACAGGCTGTGGAAAAGAATGTAGTTAGTGTCTTAAAGATGGCCAAATATTCATTCTCATTTGTCCTTTTATATGAAACAGATTTTTAAAAAGGCAATTGGAGTAGCTAACGACATCCAGAACCCTGTTGATTCGAGTGGGGCTGGGGGTGGGGGCTTAAATTGGCCCAAACAGCTAATCAGGCCGAAAGAAAGAGGTGAGTTGATTACCCTGGAAATTGCACAGGAATTCTTCAAAGATGTGGCCAATAATTAGAGTTTAAGATGCTACTCTTTATGTACATAACTTAGCATAATTTTAATAGGCAGCTCATCACCAACAGAATTAGTGAAAATCAGGCCAGAAAAAAATCTGAGAGCCAGGCTTATGCAGACGTGGAGGCTTTTGCTCTAAAATGGCCTGCTCACGCTTGGGGAAGACCCCAAGAGAAAGCAGTACCTTTCTTCTGGGCCCTGAGCAGGCTGGGAGTGGAAATGAATCAGGGCCATTTCAGGGGGCTGTGCTGGAGTTGGGGACAATGTGGCCTGGACCTAGCTGGGACGGACACAGACTTGGTTTGAACACCAGTTTCCCCACTTACTGGTGAGTGAGATGGGGCCAATTCCTTAAATTCTGACCTCCCATTCCTTGCCTGTTTTTTGGAGCAGGAACCCCATTTGTGAGGATCAGCCATGAGGCTGATGGCATTGGAAGCAGTGCAGATATAGAAACAGTAGCTGTCATTATCACTCGAGGCTGCTGAGGAGGGAGGCCTGGTCTCCACCAAGCTCAAAAGCCCTTCATCAGAATGGGTTTATGCTACTGTTTCCCCCAAACACTGCAGTCACCTGGCTGGCTAGAGTTCTTAGAAGATTTCAAAGTTTGGGGGCAGAGGCAATATCCAACCTTGAATCTTTCTTTTTTGAGACAGAGTCTCACTCTGCAGTCCAGATGCCCAGGCTGGTGTGCAGTAGCGAGATCTTGGCTCACTGCAACCTCTGCCTCCCAGGTTTAAGAGATTCTTGTGCCTCAGCCTCCTGAATAGGTGGAACTACAGGTGTGTGCCACCATATCTGGCTAATTTTTGTATATGTAGTAGAGATGAGCTTTCACCATGTTGGCCAGGCTGGTCTTGATTGCCTGACCTCAGGTGATCCACCTGCCTCAGCCTCCCAAAGTGCTGGGATTACAGGTGTGAGCCACCGCACCCGGTGTCGACCTTGAATCTTTCTGTGCACCTTTCATGGATTTGCAAACTTGCCCAGGGTCCTGTGGCCCCAGCTGTGGTTCTCAGTTGGAGGTGAACCTGCCTCCAGTATGCTGGGCTGGCCTGGGCATCCCTGACTGGAGAATGTACCCCTCGTGGGGCAGGGGACATACAAAGGAGAAGGCAAAGGGACTCCTCAAGAATCCATTTACTCAGGGATCTGGAAGGGAGAATGAAAGTCATAGAACTGGCCAATCATTAAAAACTTCTCTTTTTACATTAAAACAAATTTATTAATAGAATAGAAAGCAGAATTTACTTGTGTTAAAAAAATATAGTTAAGGTATGCAGGGCTTAATACCTAGGTGATGGGTTGATAGGTGCAGCAAACCACCATGGCACACGTTTACTTATGAAACAAACTTGTATGTCCTGCACATGTATCCCAGAACTTAAAATTCAATTAAAAAAAAAAAATCAAAAAACAAGGCATGAGGGAATTGAGGGGGAGGAGGTGGCTGGTGCCCACGTGGATGGGCGGGGCCGGGGGGGCTTCACTACTGGCTTCTGCTTATAGGATCCAGAGGTGCAGCTTGAGAGGAACTGGCTTATCCTTAGCAAGCCAGGCGTCTGGCCCATGGTTAGGGCTCAGTAAACCTTTGTGACATTTGAGTTGGTTTTTAAAATAATTCTGGTAAAATATACATAGCATACAATTTATTATTTTAAACTTTTTTTTTTTTGTGATGGGATCTCGCTCTGTTGCCCAGGCTGGAGTAAAGTGGCACAATCATAGCTCACTGTAACCTTGAACTCCTGGGCTTAAGCGATCTTCCTGCCTCAGGACCCCGAGTAACTGGGACTACAGGCCCAAGCAACTGTGCCTGGCTAATTTTTTAATTTTTTTTTTTTGTAGAGATGGGGTCTTGCTATGTTGCCTAGGCTGGTCTTGAACTCCTGACCTCAAGTGATCCTCTCGCCCTGGCCTCCTAAAGTGCTAGGATTACAGGCCATTTCAACTATTTTTTGTTTGTTTGTTTGTTTTGGTTTTTGAGATGGAGTCTTGCTGTATCGCCCAGGCTGGAGTGCAGTGGTGCGATCCCGGCTCACAGCAACCTCTGCCTCCTGGGTTCAAGCGATTCTCCTGCCTCAGACTCCCAGGTAGCTGGGACTACAGGCATGCGCCATCACACCTGGCTAATTTTTGTACTTTTAGTAGAGATGGGGTTTCACCATGTTGGCCAGGCTGGTCTGGAATTCCTGACCTCAGGTGATCTGCTCTCTTCGGCCTCCCAAAGTGCTGGGATTACAGGCGTGAGTCACCGCGCCCAGCATTTCAACTATTTTTAAGTGTACAGTTCATTGGCACTAAGTTCTTGAGTTTTAAGAGTGGATTCTGGGCCGGGCACGGTGGCTCATGTGTGTAATCCCAGCACTTTGGGAGGCCGAGGTGGGCGGATCATGAGGTCAGGAGATCGAGACCATCCTGGCCAACATGGTGAAACCCTGTCTCTACTAAAATACAAAAAATTAGCTGGGTGTGGTCCCACCTACTCGGGAGGTGGAGGCAGGGGAATTGCTTGAACCCGGGAGGCGGAAGTTGCAGTAAGTTGAGATCACACCACTGCTCTCCAGCCTGGCGACAGAGCGAGACTCTGTCTCAAAAAAAAAAAAAAAAAAAAAGCATTCTGGAAGATTCAGGAATCTGACTGAACAAAATGACTCTTGCCTTTTGATGGCTTTTTACACCTGCAAAGTACTTTCCCACCTAGACCTCACAATTTCATGAGGCAGGTGTCATTATCTCCATTTTGTAGATGAGAAAAACAATACCGAGAGAGGGTGAGGTTGACCCAGGCCCACATAGCACCTAAAATGATCGAATTTTGTGGTTGAATTTTGACAGAGGATGTATCTGTGAGAAAAAATATGTTATAGCAGAAAACTCTCAAACGACATAGTTTAAATAAGATATAAAGTGCTTTCTGTCTCACATCAAAGGAGGCTGGGGTTAGGAGGTCCAGGAGAGGTATGCTGGCCTGGATTGTCATTGGGAAACCAAGGCTTCTTCAGCTCTGCACTGTCCCATCCTGAGGCTGCTGCCCTTATCCTCTTTATCCAGGGTGGCTGCTGGAGGTCCCGCCTTCATGCCTGAAGTCCGGCCAGCAGGAAGGAGCAAAGAGAGGGAGCCCTGTCCTTTGATGAAGACTTCCCAGAGTTCCCACACATTACTTGTGCTGACATCTTGGGCAAATGGCCACATGACCACACCTGGCTTGCGAAGGGGCTGGGAAATGTAGCTGTTTAATGAGAATGCTGACGAAAAGTGAGGTTTTGTTTCTGAGGGGAAAAGGAGGTGGGCAAACAGCAGTTTCTACACTAGACAGGGGAAAGACGTGGGATTCTAAGGAAACTTCACCTTGAATTACTTCATTTACTTACTATATACCTTTTTTTTTTTTTTCTTGATACAGAGTCTCACTCTGTCACCCTGGCTGGAGTGCAGTGGTGCTATCTCGGCTCACTGCAACCTCTCCTTCCCAGGTTCAAGTGATTCTTGTGCCTCAGCCACCCAGGTAGCTGTGATTACAGGTGCTTGCCACCACACCCTGCTAATTTTTTTTTGCATTTTTTAGTAGTGACAGGGTTTTGCCATGTTAGCCAGGCTGGTCTGGAACTCCTGGACTCAAGTGATCCACCCGCCTTCGCCTCCCAAAGTGCTGGAATTAAGGCATGAGCCACCGCGCCTGGCCACCATACACTTAAAGTTAAATGGGTGCCAGAGGTGAGTGAACAGGTACAAGATGTGAACTCACCCTCTTGTGAGAGCAGTAGCTGTGATCTCACTAGGCACTCTCTGGCCAGACGCATTATTTCTTTTCATTTTATTCTTCCTTTCTTTTTTTGCATTCCTTATTTCATCCATCTTAATTTTTCCTGAATCTCTTAGTTTTTCTTCTCCTGTTGTCTTTTTGTTTAAAAAAATATAAGTATAGAATACATACAGCAAAGTGTATCTAGTAGGCTAATATTAAATGCATAGTGATACATTTCTGCATAGGTTTGCACCCATGGGACCCCTACTGGGATCATGGAGAAAGTGCCTGATTCACTTTATGAGAAACTGCCAACAAACTCAAAGTGAGATACTACTTTATCCTTACTAGGATGGTTACAATTAAAAGGACAGGGTCAGTGTTGGAGGGGATGTGGAAAAATCAGAACCTTCGCGCACTGCTGGTGGGAATGTGAAATGGTTTGCTTGCTTTAGAAAACAGTCTGGCAGTTTCTTTTGGGGGTGATGGTTGCACAACTCTGTAAATTCACTAAAAACCATTGAATTATATACTTTAAATGAGTGAATTTTGTGGCATGTAACTTATATCTCAGTAAAGGTGTTAAAACCCTGCCAAACCATTTTCCAGAGTGGCTGTACCATTTTTGCATTCGTATGAGAGTTCCAGTTCTACATCCTTGTCTGCGCTTAGCATTGTCAGTATTTGATCTAGCCATTCTAACAGATGTGCAGTGGTATCTCACCATGGTTTTAAATATCATTTCCCTAACAGTTGATAATATTGAACATCTTTTCATGTGCTTGTTTGCCATCCACTTTTCTTCTTTGGTGAAATGTTCACGTCTTTTGCTCATTTGTAAGAATTAGGTTGTTTTCTTTTGAGTTTTGGAAGTTTTTAAAAATATATTCTGACTATATATATTGTTGGATAAGTGATTTGCATATTCCCCTGTCCCACTTATAGCTTGCCTTTTCATTGTCATTATTGTTAATATTTTTAATTTTAGCCTTTCTGGTGGGTGTGTTCTGGTATGTCGTTGTGGTTTTAATTTGCATCAGATCACTTCATAGTCTGGTTTGTGGAGTCTTGGTTCAACAGCAGCTATGGCTATAGGCAAAATGCTTTACCTACAGAATCGTTTCAAAGAGGGATATTTTCATTATCTTTTCTTCCTTTTTTTTTTTTTGAAACGGAGTCTTGCTCTGTCGCCCAGGCTGGAGTGCAGTGGTGCGATCTCGGCTCACTGCTTACCTTCGCCTTCCAGGTTCAAGCGATTCTCCTGCCTCAGCCTCCCAAGTAGCTGGGACTGCAGGCATGCGTCACCATGCACAGATAATTTTTGTATTTTTAGTCGAGATGGGGTTTCGCCATGTTGGCCAGGATGGTCTCCATCTCCTGACCTCGTGATCCACCCGCCTCAGCCTCCCAAAGTGTTGGGATTACAGGCGTGAGTCACCGCCCCCGGCCTTCATTGTCTTTTCTGTAGATGAGGATTTAAAAGCTGTGGTGACTTGTTCAAAGTCACACAAATTTGTAAGAGGTGGAGCCAGGATCGGTGCTCAGGTCCGCAGACTTAGAGGCAGCTGCCTCTTTTAAGCTATAATCTAATTCAACTTCAAGCCTCCTGGTGAAAGCAACAGCCTCCCTTCTCTCCAGCAAGCTGCATTCTTTTATGGCATGTCACAGGAGGTTGAGAAATGCCAACGCAGATGACAAATGAATGCTCCATTTATCTGAATCCCATCATTCCCAAGGGCCATCCTCACCTCCATCCCTGACATAGCACTTCCCGGGGAATTGCCACATTCCCTAGCTGCTGTCATTGTGGCTGTTCCCACCTTCTAATTAAGAGCAGAGCCAACCTCAGAATGGGGTAGAGGCCTTGAACCATGAGTCACTGTGGAGATGTCGTCACCCTGGGGGACGGGAGGAGCCCAGCACTGTCTGGAAGCACCAGTAGACAGCCATTGCATGCATATTTATTGAGCACCTACTAGATGCTAGGCAGCTTCCAGGCACTGGGGATGTGATGATCTAGATGTTCATGGGTCCTGCTTTCTTACTGAGTGGAGTGTCTATATTAGGCAGTGGAGAAATAAACAGGCCGCCTTCAGGTCGTCGTTTAGTTGTCCCTTCTTAAAGAGGTTTTCCACTTTGGGAGGCTGAGGCGGGCAGATTACGAGGTCAGGAGATTGAGACAATCCTGGCTAACACAGTGAAACTCCGTCTCTACTAAAAAATACAAAAAACTAGCCAGGCGTGGTGGCGGGCGCCTGTAGTTCCAGCTACTCAGGAGGCTGAGGCAGGAGAATGGTGTGAACACGGGAGGCGGAGCTTGCAGTGAGCGGAGATCGAGCCACTACACTCCAGCCTGGGGGACATAGCGAGACTCTGTCTCAAAAAAAAAATAAAAAAATAAAAAAATAAAGGTTTCCTTGACCTCCTCCCATTGGACGTGTAGCCCTGTCACTTCCTAGCCCCTTGCTTGCTCTACTTGTCCTCAGGCGCTTAGCCTCAGTCTTGGTCACTAAAATGAGTTCTGTGAGGACAGGGACTTTGACTCATTTGCTATTCCGAATGCCTAGAAAAAGATGGCCTATGGTGAGTGTTCAATAGACGTGAAATGAATAAATGAATAAACAAATATGGTAATTCATTGCACAGTGATGAATATTATCATAAAGTTAAGTCAGGATGCCATCCGGGAGACCAATTGGGATAGAGGTTGGGGGTTGGGAGTGGGGAGGATATGTGAGGCTATTTTTAGACTTGGTGGTCAGGGAGGGCCTCCTTGAGGAGTTGGCTTTTGAGCTGAAATCTGAAAGATGAGAGGATCCAGGATTCATAGATGCAAGGAGCAGTGTTCCAGGCAGAGAAAATATCATGTGCAAATTGCCCTGTGGCAGGAAGTGTTCAGAGTTTCAGGAACAGGAAGAAGAGCAGTGGCAGCCAGTGCGGAAGAGTGGCAGGAAATGGGTATTGTTGCCTAGTAGGAAGTCTTCTATGTACCCTGAGTCTGTCCCCACCATGCCAGGCAGCAAGCTACCCTCTGACCTTCGGAGATAAGTGTGCAGAGCGGGCCTACTATATGTCACGTTGAGAGACTCCAGATCCCGGGATCATGGATGCCCATATCCAGAGACATCAAGGATATGGTTCAAACTCCAGACCACATTGTTACCCCAAGTACGACTGGTTTCTTTCTCCAAGTTCGGGGATGGGGCTTTTGGTGAATCAATCCATGAGAAAGCTCTTTGAACTCCTGAGAGAATCTCCCATGGGCCTAGGAAAAGCCTCTCAAAAAAGATACTTCTGAGAGCCATGGAAGTTCCAAATGTGAGTGTGTACCAGGCACTTGGACCTGTATTTTCTTGTATCCTCACTCTAACCTTGCAGGTTAAGTGGAATTAAACTCATCTCACAGATAAGCAAAACAAGATACAGTTCAATTCCAGGGTTGGCAGTTTATTAACTATGAAATGCTGGGCAAATATTGCAGTCTGACTCTGAGATTTTTCATCTGTAAAATGGGTACATGTCTGTGTGCATGTGTGCCCACTCCATAATTGATATTGTGAAAGAAAAATAAATGTGATGTATGTGATGTGCCTGGCATGGCCACAATAAACTTATTGTTCCGTATCGGTTACAGTTCTGTGGTTGTACACAACAAAAATTAGAACTGGCAAAGTTCAGCCAAGAAACGGGGAGGGGAAATTTGTTGCCAGGATGTGGAGTGGCTCACAGACTGGAGCTTTGGCTATGAACAAGAATGAGGGCATGCCGGAGATGGGAGGTAGCAGGGGCTAATATGCCATGCAACCAGGTCCCTGCAGCCTGTTTTATCACCTGCAGGTTTTTTATCCCGCCACCCCCACCACATCACTCCCATCTTGCATCACTCAAGGGTCAACATCCTCGTGTGAGAATCTGATGGGCCAAGTCTGGGTTACATGGCAGGGTATTTTGATTGACAGTTCCTCCAAGACTGCCTGCCATGGGGAGGAAGTGATTCCCCAGAGAGATTGTTTTTGTTTTCCCCAGGAGAAAGGGTGACTTAGATGCTTGGTGGTCAAAGAGTAACACATGTCCACTACAGTAATAATGTTGGCTTTGCCACTGGACTCGCGTGGTCAAGACTATCACTTCTCTATAAGCTTCAGTTTCTACTTTGTCCAGTGCAGGCACTGAGTTCCACACCAGGGTAACTTTCAGCATCTCCAGTGGAACTTTAGAAAAATGAGGACGCTCTCTTCTAGGCCGTCTCTTTTGATCAGCTTTGAAAGAGTTTCCTGGAAATTCTCTCACATCTCATTGGTCAGCACTGGATACACGCCCACCCCTAGATCAATCACTGGTGAGAAGGAAATGGATAAAGACCAATCAGAGTCAAGCCCTAGTTTTCCGGAAGCAAGCCGGGATGGGATGACCGTGTGCCAAGCACTCATGATCAGCTATGCTTTGCACTCTCCAGGATAGCAGGTTCTGTGGACGAAATTCTCCTAGCCAGTAAAGCTTGAAAACGAGGGTCAGGGCGCCCTTTTCGGTCTAGACTATGTCCTTGGAAGTTGGTTTGTGTTGCCTCTGCTCCATGGATCACCTCAGAGGGAGGCCCCCTGTCACCCTGTCAGGTAGCTCAGCCACCCCGCGGTACTGAACCTAAAACGTGCCAAAGCAAGCTGCGAACTTCCAGACGAAAGAAATACCAGGTGTTAGCATCCAATAAATAAATAAGGCTGTGGCTGAATTGAAAAAAGAAATTCATCTTGCCAGGCACCGTGGCCGCGTCGGTGTTGACTTAAGGCAGGTCTTAATTATAGTGCCAGGTAAGCTGTGCTCTGCCTGCTTCGGGGCTGTCCCCAGCTCAGCTGTCAACTCAGCTTACCTTCCAGAGAATTGACAATTACATGGTGGCACTTTTCCATTCGTGTGTAGCCTAACACAGCCCCTCTTCTTAAAAGTTGGTAACTAAATTTGAGGTGCTGAAAGAAATATTGCAATTGAAATGATGCTTTAGGGGACGTTTATATGCCTTGGAGTGAATTAATGTCTTGGGAAAAAAAAGCCCCTTCTCTTAGCACAAATACATACTTTTCACATTCCTTTTTAGGCACTGAGGATTTTAACAGCAGTGTAAATCAGATTTTACAGGCCGCATATTTCAAGTATGGAGTTCATTAAATGTGTGAAATTTGACATTTGCTTCAGGGCGTGGCTAAGGTCTCCAGTAATGAATCGCAAGTTGTGTTGGACTTTCTGATCAAGTTCAATATGCTAATACCTCGTGGAGTTGCACAAAGAGGCAATTTCTCTTCAAGCCCTCCCACGGCTGGTTCTCCTGGAACCCTCCATTAATGGACCAGGTACTAGTAAGAGACGTGGTTCCACCAACTTTATTCAAGTTGAGAAACCTGGGAGATACATTCTTTGATTCCTGAGTTGTGTCAGTACATTTATTAATTCAGTAGCCATCTACTGAGCACCTACTATGTCAGGCTCTGTGCTGGGTCCTGAAAATTTAGAAGCAAATGAGACTATGTATGGTTGGTGAAGTTTGCAGGTTTGGGAGAGGCAGACATAGAAAACTTAATTTCTCCAACAATTATGGAATCATCAACTGTGAGAAAGAAAACCTGGGGTGTTTTGAGGCTCAGGTGTTAGGGGGAGACCAATTTTTTTCTGGGAGTGTCAGGAAAGGTCTTTCCAGGAGTAACAGTTAAGCTGAGACTGGAAGGATGGGTAGGTCTTAGCTTGAGTAAGAGTTGGGGTATGCAGTGGAGGGAAAAGGATCAGTAACAAGGCAGAGAATAAGTCCTGCCCTTAGTCAGCTGATCACTAACTAAAGACCACCTGATGTGCTCTGGATTAGGAATAAGGATGGGCAGAAAGACTTGGACCTTGTATCAGTTGAGACTCATGGTTGCAGGTGACAGAAGCCCAATCCGTTAGGAATTATTCACTCATGTATCTAAAAGTACGGAGTAGGACTCGCTTCAGACATGGCTGGATCTAGGATGCAAGTGATATGAAGCATCTGCCTCTAGGTCCTGGCTCTGTTTTGCTTTATGTTTGCTTTTTTTTTTCTTTTCCCTCAGGCAGAACTTCTTTTCCTGGTAGCTCCAGCAGCCCAGGCTCACATCCCCCTGGTTTTCTGATCCCATTCAACAGAGTATCCCCTTCTCAATGGTTCCAGCAAAAGTTCTATGTTTGAATCTCTGGCCTTGATCACATGTCCAAACCTGAGACAATCACTGGGGTTAGGAGTGTGCAGTGCCCTGGTTGGCCAGGTCTGGGTCACATGGCATCTGTGGGGCCAGAGAGAGGGAGGGAAGGGCTCTACCTAAGTCTTAAGAATGAGGATGGATACCAGGAAAGGGTGATGGAAAAAAAATGAGGATGAAGATGGAGTGGTCCTTCAAAGGAAAATTGGGGTACTGGTATGAAAAGATGGGACAAAACGAATGTGAAGCAGGCAGGCAGAACATCTGTCCCAAAATTAAGGTCTCAGGTGAGTGAGTCCTGGGAGGCTTCGCCAGGCTGGCCATGAGCACAAAGATGCTTTTCCTGAGTTTCTGTTCCATGCATGCATTGTGCTTAGGAAAAGCTGAACAATAATGTCTCCTTGTCGTCTGAGTCCCTAACTCTGAGAAGGGAAAGGAGATATACAAATGACCAGGATTCAAGGAAGGGCAGTAAGTTCTTGGAGAGCATTATGGGGACAGAAAGTAAGAAAATGACAGCAATGACATTCTCATGGAAGAGACCAGCTTGAGAAAGGCCTTAAAGGAGGATTAGAGCTTTGTCAAGCAGCATTTACAAAGAAGAGGGTATTTCAGGTCAAGGAAGCAGCAGGACCAAAGGCACAGAGGCTGAGATGTGGGATATGTTTCGCTGGCTGTTCAAGAGACCATTTTCTCAGAAGCACTGATGCACGCAGGAAAATAGAGTAAAGCTAGAAGAGGAAGTCGGAACCCATGATTGGAGACTATATTCATTACAATGCCTTTGGCTGCTAGTGACAGAAACTCATCTCAAACTAGTTTAAACCTAAAAAAATAGGGTGGGTGGACTGGCTTCGGGCACAGCTGTATGCAGGAACTTAAAGATGTTTTAAATACCAGTTCTTTCTTGATCTTACAGCTTTGCTTCCCCTCGACTGTCCCCTTGTGGTGGCTTGATGGCCCTCATCAGCTCCTGACCTGTATCTTCTCAGCCTGGTGACACCAACACAGAGAGAGCCCCTCTTTCTCCATTCCAGCCAAGGACCTAGGGTTGGCTGTGGTTGGCCTGGCCTGGGTCATGTGGCCAACCCTGAACCAACTCCTTGTTCAGGGGAATGCTGCACACTCAATGGCCCAGCCTGAGTCACACGACCTCCTCCTGGACCTGGGATTGTGGGTAGACCCTAAAACACTTGGACTCAAAGTTAGGGAGGTGCGATTCCCTGACCCTCAAGAAAACCACTAAGGGTGGAGTTACCAAAAGAAGAAAAAAGGAACACTGGAAAAATAAAAACAAAAGGCATCCATTGCAGGAAGGTTTAACATCACAGTGAGGAGCTGCTGGTATTTATTTCAGGAGACACTAGGAAGCCATAGGTTTTTTTGTTTTGTTTTGTTTTTTGAGACCGAGTCTCACTCTGTTGTCAAGGCTGGAGTGCAGTGGCGTGATCTCGGCTCACTGGAACCTCCACCTCCCAGGTTCAAGTGATTCTCCTGCCTCAGCCTCCCAAGTAATCAGGACCACAGGTGTGCACTACCACGCTTCAGCTAATTTTTATATTTTTAGTAGAGCTGAGGTTTCACCATGTTGGTCAGGCTGGTTTTGAACTCCTGACCTCAAGTGACCCACTCGCCTCGGCCTCCCAAAGCGCTGGAATTACAGGTGTGAGCCACTTCATTGGCCTAGAAGGTTGTTGAGCAGGGGAAAGTGGTATTATGATCTGAGCTGTACTTTGAGAAGATACTTTAGCAGCGGTGGGGTGAAAGGTCAGGTGGAGTGGAAGGAGAAGAGGTGAAGTGAGGGGAACAGAGGCTTTTGTGATGGGTCAGAAATGAGACATAAGTCCGAGATGGGGCGTGGCTGCCAGAATGAAAAAGAGAGACCCAAGTGGGAGGGAAAATGATGGAGTAGGGTCGGGGATGTGCTGGGCGCAAGTCAGGGAGGCTCAGGAGCCTGGTCAGGGTGCAGAATGGGAGCTGAGAGCCACGCCCATGAGGGTGGTGGTGTTTGGGAAGGACATGACCCCCAGGGGAAGACAGGGATTTGGTAGGAGAACGGTGAGGGGGTCTCACCTCTCCTCTGAGAGCATTCGGAGGCCAGTTGAGAGTCCCGTGGGCACTTGTGTTCTGACTCCAGGGAGGGCGGGTCCTCTGAACAAGATGCCATTTTCCACAAAGCTTTCCAGATGTCTGCTTTGTTGGTTTGCTTTATTTATTTATTGTTTTAAGTGGTAACAACAAAGGAACTTTTTAAAAAAAAAAAACAAAAAGTGAAATAGCAAAACAGGAGTTGAGAGTGAGCAGGCCTTCAGGAGAGGGGCCTGGGAAAGGCCGAGGAGGTGAGAAGCAGGAGGTGGGGCACCTGCCCCCAGGTGACCCGCCAGCTGCCGGCTTCCTCTGCTCCCCAGGCTGTCTGAGGATGGCTTGGCCAATGTCCTTCCCCTTTCCCTGGGCCCAGTCCTTTTAAATCCCTAAGAGAGAGAGTCTGCTAGGTTTTCTGCTGATCCCAGCACCCCTGCTCTCTAGCCACACAGTGACTCAGACCTCCCCAGGCCTCTTGCCTCTATCCAGAGGGCGGCCACAGGGCTTCCTCGGAAGGATCCTGCTTCCGTGGAGAGGCAGCTCCTTCCCTATCCCCTCCGGCTTGGAAGTGTCATTCCTAGAACCTGGGCTTGGTATCAAACAGAGCCCTACCTCTTATTAGCTATGGGACCCTGGGTGGGTCGCACAGAGCCTCTGAGCTGCTTTACTCATCTATAAGATGAGGACTGTAGTTTGCCTACTTCTTAGAATCGTGCTGTGGGGAGGAGGTGAAAGGGTACAGGTTAGCCCTTCACACACAGTAGCCATCCCCAGTAGGAGTTGTGGCCACGGTTCTTTACTGCCATGGGTAGCACCCTTGCTAGCAGGAGAAATGAGGTACAAAGGAGGCTGATGGAGTGGCCGAGGCTAATCCCTGTGGTTGGGCAGTGGGGGGTCCTGTTCTGTGAAGCGCAGCAGGGGGAGTAGCACTTCTGTGCCCTTGTTGAAGGGGATGGGACTGGGCCTCAGTTCAGACTCTCTTGCGTTCAAAGAATCAGAAACCTGGCCCGAACTAGTAGGGTCGCTGCATACAACACAGGATACTCAGTTAAATTTGAATTTCAGCTAAACAATGAATAATTTTTTTAGCGTAAGTAGGTCCCAAATGTTGCATGGGACACACATATACTAAAATATTGTTGTTCATCTGAAATTCAAATTTAACCCAAAGCCTGGATTTTTATTTGCTAAACTTAGCAACCTCGCCAACTGGTCTAAGTAATGAAAAGGAATTTCTTATTGAAAAGTTCCAGGGTGGACCCCAGGCTTGGCTGGATTCAGGAGTTCAGACAACGTGGATAGGGTTTGGTTTCACCTCTGCTGTACTGACTCTCCCCTACCTGTCCTCTCCTGCTTCCATGACAGCCACATGCTTCTTCCCCTTGCATTTCCAGCAGGCAAGACTGAGCTTCCGTCTAGGGTCCAGCAGAGAGTCCTGGGTAACACTGGCCCTGCCTGGGTCACGTGCTCCTCCCTGAACCAATCACCAGTGGTCAGGGGAAATGTGATAGGCTGACTGGCTTACACCTTGGTCACATGACTCAACTTTAAACTGGGGATGACGCCCCCTCCAAGTGTACAGAGGTAGGAAGGAGTGGCCTGCCAGAGAGAAATGGGGGCACTGTGTTACCAGAAGGGGAGTCAACTGACATGCACTACTGGCAGGACTGGGTGAAGCCTCAGCTCTGGTTGCCCCTGGACTGCCCTGTCTTTGCAGAAAGGAGGTGTCGCACTTGATTCCATCTGTGGGACCAGTGACCACTGTACCTTGAGGCCTTGTCCTACCCGGCCTGAATCAGCAATGACATGGCCCTCAGCCTGCCCTGCACCTGACCAGCAGTGAGGAGTAGGGAGAAAATAAGTCAGAGAAGCAGTGGGAAAGCATTTGTGGAGCCCCTGCTCTGTCTGTTAGGCTCTGGGTAGGAGCCTTTGCATATCTGGTCTCTATTCCTCAGAGCCACTATTTGAGATAAGTGTAATTATCTCTGTGTTACATGGAAGAAGACCAAATGTGTCACTTGAGACTCTTTTGGCCACAAGTAATGCAAAACCTGACTCGAACTGGCTTTAACCTTAGGGAACTGTATCTCCTCACTCTCGGGAACTTTAGGGGGAAAAGTGGGCTTCAGGAATTGCATGATCAAGGCTCTGGTTCTATTTCTCTGCATTTCCCTTGGTTTGCTCCCCTCTGCGTTGGCCTTGCCCTCAGCCTGGCTTTCTTCATGGCAGTAAAGTGGCTACTGCCAGCAACCAGCAGCTTGGGCTCCGGTTCTCCAGGTCTCCAGATCTCAAACTCCTGTAGATGAAATAGGAGATGTTGCAAGTGACAGAATATCCAATTCGAAATGGCTTAAGTGAGGAAGAAATGTTTTTATATATGTGAGAAGCTATATGGAGTTTCCTCTAGCTTCAGGGATGGCTGGATTCAGGGGCTCAAATGTCGTCAGCAGCACCTAATCTCTTTCCATCTCCTGGCTCCGTCTTCTCCTGTGACATTTTGCGGTATAGAGTGCAGCGCACCAAGCTGGTGGAGGGCAGTTGCAGATCTACATCCTCACATCTCAGCAGGAAAGAGAGAGAATGTCTGTGTGAGAGACATTTGCTTTCCTGGCAGTTCAAACTACAGTGCTGGGGCCTATTCTCGTTGACCTGAGCCCATCACCCTGATGCTGATTAGGAGGACTTGGGTCACGTGCCCATCCCAAGCGCTGAGAGAGTCAGCCCCTATCCAACTGCACAAACTGAGAGTCAGAAAGGTCTGACCTCAAAGTAAAAATTGGGGCACTATTTCCAGAAGAAGGGGGAAGGGGTGGGGCAAAGACAATGACTACCGACAGGGGCCTTCCTGCAGGGCGGATCCCCCTAGCAGGCTCACCCCCAGGCCCTTCCTCCCCAGTCTGGGTTCAGGGTCTTCTGGGACTGAAACCCTGAGACGGTCTTTCTCCTGCTGTTTCATGTTCTGACTTTTTAGCTTTAAGGGGAGAGGCTAGTGGCAGACAGTTGCCCTCCCTGCGGCCTTTCATTTGTAGTTCCCATTTTGGTTTTGAAGTTTGGTTCTTAAAGCTGATTGAGACGCAGTTTTATGCTGCCAGCCTGACTACAAGTTGAGTCAACACCGTGAAGCAGAATCACTTTGAGAGAATCTGACCCACACAGCCAACCTGGTGGACCGATGTGTCTTTGGAGAAGGAAAGAAAAAAAGAAGGAAGGAAGAAAGGGAAGAAGGAAAAGAAATTGAATGTAGATAAACATAATTAATGAAATGTAGACACTCCCCCGAAAGTGCTGCCCGTGTCTCCTGCTCCGTGGGCCAAGTTCTTGATTCACCAGCTCAGGCAGGGGTCCCAGACACTAAAAAGTGGGCTGTAGGAAGCACTTCTAAGGAAATGTCAAACAGTTCCCAAATGCAGACAAGTCGTGGGATCTTCCGGGAGAACTTGGATCTTCCCACATCTGTCTGCTACTGGGAGAAGTTGCTGTGCACACACATGAGCTGAGGGCTGCTACAGTTTTAGGGTAAAAAGATTGACAAATTGGCATATATTTGGCCCCGAAAATGGATGCATCTAAAGTAGCATTAAACTCTCCTAGTTTTCCCTCTAGAGTTGGGGTCAGCAAAATTTTTTTTTTTTTTTTTTTTTTTTTTTTTTCCTAGACGGAGTCTCGCTCTGTCGCCCAGGCTGGAGTGCAGTGGCATGATCTTGGCTCACTGCAACCTCTGCCTCCCGGGTTCAAGCAATCCTCCTGCCTTAGCCTCCTGGGTAGCTGGGATTACAGGCGCACGCCACCACGCCCAGCTAATTTTTGTATTTTTAGTAGAGACGGGGTTTCACCATGTTGGCCATGATGATCTCGATCTCCTGACCTCGTGATCCACCCACCTCGGCCTCCCAAAGTGCTGGGATTACAGGCATGAGCCACAGCGCCCGGCCAGCAAACTTTGTTTTTGTAAAAGACCCAGATAGTAAATATTTTCAGCTTTGCAGTCCATATGCTCTACTCAATTGTGTCACTCTGCCATTACAGTGTGAAAACAGCCATAGACAATCTGTAAATAAATGTGAGTGATTGTGTTTCAATAAAACTTTATTTACAGAAACAGGCAATGGACCAGATCTGGTAAAAATTTGTCAATCTCTGACCTAGACCAAAGAAATTATAGGAATGGTTTACTCAAAGTCAGGAAGCTGGTATTTTTAAAAATAAACTTTAATAAATTACAGTTCACATACAATGAAATGCATATTTTAAAGGTACAGTTCAATCAGTTTTGACCATCGTCCCAGTCAAAATACAGAACATCTCCATTGCCTTTTGCAATTGATCCCTCCTTCCCCAACCTAACCAACTATTGACTTGACTGCTATCTTGCAAATTGATTTGGACTGTTCCAGAGTTTTGAATAAATGGAGTCCTACAGTGCGTACTCCTTTGGTCTAGGGAAGCTAGTATTTGAGGCCTTTGTGATCTGTTTGGGGGATCTATTTGGTCACTGTCATGATTAAACTATACTTGTAAGTTTTTTTGACACTCCACTCTTCAAAGGGCAAAGGTAAAGGCCAATTCCTTTGCCTTTGAATGTGGGCTGGACTTAATGACTTGCGTCTAAGGAATAGGATGTGGTAAAACTGACCACTGGTCACAGCTTCTGGTTCTGCTGCTTCCCTTTCTCTTCAGTCACTCACTCTGGGAGAAGCCAGCTGCCATGTTGTTAGCACACTCAAGCAGTCCTGAGGAGAGGCCCACATGGGGAGGAACTGAAGCCTCCTGCTTATAGCCAGCACTAACTTGACAGCCATGAAAGGGAGCCACTTTGGAAGTGGATTCTTCAGCCCCAGTCCAACCTTCAGATGACTGCAGCCCTGGCTGACATCTTGACTTCAACACAATGCAGAACCCGGAGCCCAACTAAGCAGCTCTTGAATTTCTGACTCATTGAAATAATGAGAGATGGTACATGTTTATGATTGCATCAAGACACTAAGTTTTGGACTGATGTATTATGCAGCAAGGGATTACTAATACAGTTACTGACACATTGACTCCATCCATTCATCCATCCATCCACCTTCCTCATTCATGCATGCATTCATTCATTCATTCATTCAACAAATATTGATTTCTTGACAATGATTTAATAGCTAACACTTCTGCATTGTGTACAGTTTTATTCTAAGCATGTTTCTTATATTAACTTACTTAGTATTGCCACTTTGCAGATGAGGAGACTTGCTCCCTGAAAGGTTGAGTCACTTGCCTACAGTCCCATGGCCCGTGAGCAGTAGATCCCAGTTTGAACTCAGAGCCCATAGTGATCAGTGCTGCACTAGGTGCTTCTCTCCCCTCTGCCCTGGCTTGTCTCCAGGGAGATATCTACCATGGCACCTGTGGGTTCACCTGCTCCCACATCTGGTGCCCTGCAACAGGGTAGAAGACTGTGTCTTTTCTGTGTGGTGCTGGGCCCAGAGCAGGACCTCAACAGATGTGTGTTGACTGACTGATCAACTGGAGGGAAGATGGATGCAGCATGCCCTGGCAATGCAAGCCCAGGGGACCCTGAAGAGCACTGGCAGGGCCCTCTGCTGTGGGTAGGGCAGCCCATCCTAGAACCTGCTCTCCCTGTGCCAAATCAGGGCTCAGAGCACAGAGAGCTCCAGAATAAGAACAACCACTCCCCTGCTCAGTGGCCCAGAGCCACCGGCTGAGGTTGGGGATGAGCTCTGTTTACCTTGGAAGGCCCAACCTCTTTTGTAACACTCACTCATTGTTGCTGGGAGCCCAAAAATACTTTTATTAATGGAAAAACAGGGATGGCTCAACAAAGAAATATTTTGACAAGCCCAGAGGAGCCAGCAGGAGGGTTCAGAGCATATCCTCAGGAAGCTTGGGTTTCTTATCTTCCAGGGAGCCCACGGGGGGAAAAGTGCAGCACGCTTCTCCTGGCAGAGCAACCGCCCCGTTTCCACTTGGGGCTCCCAGGCACGGCTTCCTGGGCTGGACTGTGCTGAGGTGGCTTTCTGCAACATGGCCCGTTACCAGCTTGTGCCCCACTCTGGATACAGCTCCCCAGGGCCCATTGGCTTTATTCCTGGGTCACTGCTCCATCCACGTGTTCTCCCTCATGGCCTGTTTCCTCTGAGTGCTAATGAAGGCTTGGAGCTCCTTAGACATCTTTCTGGGCTTGCTGTGGTCCCAGGCACACACAGAGCCTAAGGTTCTTAGTATGTGCCAGGTGCTATTTTAAGCACCATTCCATGTGCTAACTCATTTAATCCTCACAACAGCTCTCCAATGGGTAATATTACTTTCATTTTGTACACGAGGAAACCTAGGCACAGAGAAGTTAAGTAACCTGCCAAAGGCCACCCAGCTAGGGAGAGGCAGAGCTGGGATCTGAACAGAGACCAGCTGGCCCTGGAGCCTGACTCTTTTTTTTTTTAAGATGGAGTCTTGCTCTGTCCCCCAGGCTGGAGTGCAATGGCAAAGTCTAGGCTCACTGCAACCTCTGCCTCCTGGGTTCAAGCGATTCTCCTGCCTCAGCCTCCCGAGTAGTTGGGATTACAGGTGTCTGCCACCACACCTGGCTAATTTTTGTATTTTTAGTAGAGATGGGGTTTCACCATGTTGGCCAGGCTGGTCTCAAACCCCTGACCTTGTGATCTGCCTGCCTCGGCCTCCCAAAGTGCTGGGATTACAGGCGTGAGCCACTGTGCCCGGCCGAGCCTGACTCTTAACTTCAGCTATGGCCATCTTTCTAAAGTGCATATCTGTTCGTGTCACTCAGAGTCCCTATACTCGATGGTTCTTCATTATTTTTAAAATCCATATTGGTTAGGGCACAGGTTTAGCTGTTGTACTAAAGATCCCTAGATAGTAATGGCTTAAATAAGTTAGATATTTATTTCTCTCTCAAGAAGAATGTGGGTGGAGATCTAGGGTTGCTATGGAGGCTCCCTGGTCATTAGGGACCTGAACTCCTTCTATCTGTCAGCTCTGTCTTCCTTAACACAGTTTCTACCTCATGGCCCATGATAGCTGCTCAAGCTCTTACCATCAAATCCATATTTTAGCAGGAAGGAGAGAAGGGAAAGTGGAGAATATGTCCCACCTCTTTAAAGGTTTGATTTCTAGCTCTTCCACTATGTGGCCTAGGGCAAGTCATTTGGCCTCTCTTGTCATCTGTGAAAAGGGGAAATATTTGAATTTTCAAAGGCTAGGAGGATTAGACAAGTTAATACATGTTGATATGGTTTGGTTGTGTCCCCACCCAAATCTCACCTTGAATTGTAGTTTCCATAATCCCCACGTGTCATGGGAGGGATCCAGTGGGAGGTAATTGAATCATGGAATTGGTTACCCTCATGCTGTTCTTGTGATAGTGAGTGAGTTCTCACGAGATCTGATGGTTTTATAGGGGGTTTTTCTCCCTTTTGCTCGGCACTTCTCCTTGCTGTTGCCATATGAAGAAGGACATGTTTGCTTCCCCTTCTGCCATGATTGTGTTTCCTGAGGCCTCCCAGCCACGTGAAACTGTGAGGTCAATTAAATCTCTTTCCTTTATAAATTACCCAGTCTTGGGTATGTCTAATGAAAACAGACTAATACACATGTCAAGCACTTGGAATAGGACAAAGTGCAATGTGAATACTCAATAAATTTTAGCGACTATGATTATGGATTGACTCTGTTTAGATGTCACTGCTCTTGAAGGCCTAACCCAGCACCCCAACATGACCAGGTTTTGTGCCCTCCCACATATTTTCCGGCTCCCAAGCCTCCTCCATCCTTGCACTTGCCCACTGTTTTGTACTGTCAGTTGACCTTTCTCGCCCCGACTGCATGAACTCCCTGAAGACATTAATTTCTGTCTTGTTTTGTCTCTGTATCCTCAGCATCAAGTTCAGGGCCACATGGCAGGTGCCCAGAAAACTTGTCAAATGCATGAAAAAAATGAATATTTCTGGTGATGGCAGGCTCCCTATTTTACAGGATACTGCCTCAGGGCCTTTGCACGTCCTGTTCTCGCAGCTTGCAATGCATTTTCTCAGCTGTCTGCATGGCCAGCTCCCTTAAGCCATTCAGTTCTCCTCAGTGTCACCTCTTCTGTGAAGTCTTCCAGACCACCCTGACTAAAACAGTCTCCTTTCCCCAGCCCTGCATGTCTTCCTGCTCTCCTTTATGTGTTTTTCTTGGCACACGTCACCACTCAACTGTGTCATCTATATTTGTGTGTTTCCTCTCAGTCTCCCCGCTAGACTGAAAGCCTTGTAGGGCAGCACCTGCATCTGTTTTGCTCGCAGCTGCATCCCAAGTGCTTAGAATATTTTAGGTACATGACAATGTCTATTGAATGAATACACAAAGGAAGAAGATAGCCCATGTGATTTTTAAAATATAAGAAAAAAAAGTCTAGCTATAAGTACTTCAGTCCTTTCCTTTCACAGGAGAGATGCTTGATGTTTCAAGGTTCACTCTCAAAAAACTGCAAACGAGATACCGCCCCCCTTCTTCTACCCACAGAGTGAGAAAGACAAGCCAAGCTGATCGCAGCCTCTAGGGCCAAAAGCCAATTCCCTCTCACTCCACGTCAGCTCTCCAGCTTCTAGGAAAATCTTCTCCATCTCTGAGGGCCGGGGCGTTCCTAGGGCTGCCGCTGGCCACTGTCACATCTCAGTTCAGCAGCTGGGAGCAGCGAGGGAGCCCCGTGGATGGGCAGGCTGTCACCGGAAACTTGCTGTCAGCAGCCCTGTGAGCTGCCGAGGAACATCGGGGTTCTCTCCAAATGCCTCAGAAACCTCCCTGTTGGGTTACATTCGGTCTTGGGGGACCCTGGATTACCACAGTTCTTTGCAGCAGCCAGCGGCTGATTGGGAGGTAGCAAGATTCAGCACTTCTGAGTTGGAAAAAGCGGCGCTGGGTATTATTTTGGGAACAGTCAGTCATGAGAACCTCCAAGAGCTGATCAGGGAGGCTATTAAAAGCAAGACAATGTATTTTGAAACGAACTAGGCTGGGGAGACACCTCACTCCCTGCCACAACCATGGAACTGGGAGTTCTTTCCGGATGAGGTGAACCTTTCCATCGCTAGGAGATGGGGAAGGCCTCCCCAGCTGCCAGCCACCGCCCCGTTCCTTCTCCTCTGCCAACCCCAGCTGAGCACCTCACCCACCTCCTCGGCCATGTGACGGAGCAAGGGTTCTCCCCAGCGGGCTGAGCAGGTGGCCAGACCATCATGGTTGTGCCTGTCGTTCATTCATTCACCAAACATAGACAGGACCTGGGAGTCTGGCTCTGGAGCCAGGCTGTCGCTCTCCACATTCACGCTCTGTCGCTTACTATTTGCTGAACTTGGGCCTCTGTGCCTCAGTTTCCCCCACCCCTCCTGCAAAATGGGGATAATAGTGGCCTTCATCTTAGAGAGTTGTTGTGAGACCCAAATGAGTTAGTCCCTGTGTCCGTCACAGATGCTAGATAGGGTAATTGACTGAGTACCACCCGTTCCAGACACCATGCCAAGTCCCGAGTAAGACAGACATGGCCCTATTTTCCTAGTCTAGTGGGGAGATGAGTCATAACCGAGTAAACAAACAGATGAAACAATTTCATATTGTGTTATTCACTCAACAAACATTTTTGAGGTCCGACCGTATGCCAGGCATCATTCTAGGTGCTGAGGACACAGCAGGGAATAAAACAAAGTTCCTGCCTTCGTAGAGTTGATATTTTAGTTGGGAGGCAAAGGAGACATAGAATACACAAATGAATATGTAATTTATTTGTGGTAAGTGATAAATGCTATAAAGAAATATGACAGGGCGTTGGGACTGAGATTTGTGGGGCGGGGTTGAGCTTCAGGGCAGAGGAACCTATTTCAGAGGTGAGGATCATGGAGGAGTGCATTCACAGGATGACATTTAAACTGAGGCTGAGAAGATGGAAGAAGCCAGCCATAGACATCTAGGGACAAAGGGTCCCAGGCCAAAGGGAAGGAAGCACAAAAGCCAGGAGGTGTCTGGCTCATGGGGAGTAGATGGGAGACCAGACAGGTGGGTAGGGCCGGACCTCAGAGGCCGTTGCATTCGCTTTCTGTTGCTTCCCCCTGGACACTGTGGCTTAAACGAGCAAGTATTTATCATCTCATAGTTTCTGTGGCCCAGGAACAGATTAGTTGGGTGGTTCAGGGTTTTTCCTGAGTCAAGCCATTGGCTGTGGCTGCAGTCATCTGAAGGGTTGACTGAAATGCTGGCTGTGGGCAGGAGGCCTCAGTTTCTTACTACATGGGCCTCTCCAAAAGGCTGCATGTGTGTCCTCACAACACGGCAGCCAGCTTCCCCCAAGGTGGGTGATCCAAGACAGCAGTGCAGAAGCCACACATCTTTTGTGACCTAGACTTGGAAGTCACACATCTCATTTCTGCAGTAGTCTTGTGTTGCTCATTTGGGAGGGGGTGGCCCAGGAGCAGGAACACCAAGGTGGGCACCACTAGGACCTTCTAGAGGCTGGCTACATCAGCCTTGGTAAGGAATTGAATTTTATTCTAAGAGGGATGGGGCACTTCTGAAATGGTATATTTGGTTGAGCTGGGTGATAAAGCATGACAGGTGTTTGTAAGTGGCAAGATGATAGTAACTGTAGCTACCATTATTGAGCACCTACTGTGTACTGGGCACTGTGCTTAGTGCTTCATCAGATATATTGGCCTCTCAGATGCTCATGTCTCCCTGTATTAGTCCGTTTTCATGATGCTGCTGATAAAGACATACCCGAGACTGGGCAATTTACAAAAGAAAGAGGTTTAATTGGACTTACAGTTCCATGTGGTTGGGGAAGCCTCATAATCATGGTGGAAGGCAAGGAGGAGCAAGTCATGTCTTACATGGATGGCAGCAGGCAAAGAGAGAGATTGGTCAGGAAAACTCCCCCTTATAATACCATCAGATCTCGTGAGATTTATTCACTATCATGAGAACAGCATGGGAAAGACCTGCCCCCTTGATTCAATTATCTCCTACCAGGTCTCTCCCACCAGGTCTCTCCCACAACACGTGGGAATTTAAGATGAGATTTGGATGGGGACACAGCCACACCATATCACTCTGTAAGAAGTAGATGTAGCTCCATTTTATAGATGAGGAAGCTGAGACTTCTCCCTAAGAAATGTTATCCAAGGCAAGACTGGGAGGCCACTAGAATTACCCAAGCACAGAGAGGAGCTTGAGGGTAGGAGGAGAGAGAGAACAGCCTGGTGGAAAGCCTGGAAGTGGGGAAGAACAGGGAGAAATGGCAGGGGGTGGGGTGCTGAGTGTTTCAGTAGGCAGGGGTGTGGAGTTGAAGGATGTAAGAGGTGAGTGGTGGTGAGACTAGAGAAGGTGGGTTAGGTTTTATAGGTCATTGGTTACATATGGGATTTTGAACTTTACCCGCAAGGTAATTGTGATTCAGTGGAGGATGATATGGTCACATGTCCCCTTTAGATTCTTAAGCTGAGAAAATATCATGTTGGTTGTGCAGGAAAGAATAGACCTCAGGGAAGGAACAGGAGGGAAGCGGAGGTGAAGAGGCCAAAGAGTCACCAGGAGAGAGAGGTTGATGGGGGTCCTGGCAAGGCTGGTATTGTGGAGAGTAAGAGAAGTGACCTACCTCGAATAACAATGAACATTTATAGAGCAAGTGCTATGTGGTAGGCATTAACTCATTAAATCCTCCCGACAATCTTAGGATGATCATTTTATAGACGAGGAAACTGCAGCACAGAGAGGTTATGCAGCTTTCCCAAGGTTGCACAGCCGGTAAGTGGCAGAGATGGGAACCCCAGCCACCTGGCTCTCAAGTGTTTTCTCAATCGCTCTGAGAAACTGGCCTCTCAAATTGTCTAACCCAGGGCTGCCCAAGAGAACTTTCCACGGTGATGGAAATGTTTTGTTCTGTGCTGTCCAATTTGGTAGCCACCAGCCACGTGTGCTTTTGAGCACTTGACATATGGCTTGTGCAACTGAAGAACTGACACTTACATTTTATTTAATTGTTAATTATTTAACATTTTATTTTATTTATTTTTATTTTTAATTTTTTTTGAGACAGAGTCTCGCTCTGTCACTCATGTTGGAGTGCAGTGACGCAATCTCGGCTCACTGCAACCTCTGCCTCCCGGGTTCAAGTGATTCTCCTGCCTCAGCCATCCAAGTAGCTGGGATTACAGGCGCCTGCCACCATGCCCAGCTAATTGTAATTTTAGTAGTGACGGGGTTTCACCATGTTGGCCAGGCTGGTCTCGAACTCCCGAACTCAAGTGATCCTCCCGGCTCAGCCTCCCAAAGTGCTGGGATTACAGGCGTGAGTCATCACGCCCTGCAATTATTTAAAATTTTAATGGCCACGAGTGAATTTGAGAGATTTTTTCGAGAGAAGATGTTCAGAGCTGGGAGATCTATCTGTAAGATGTGGCAATGGAAGGGGAGGATGTTCAGGAATGGCAATCACCAGGTTCCTGGCTGAGGCAGCTGGGAGGGTGGAGACCCCTGGTCAGAGCGCACCAGGATGCACTGACCACCCTCCGTGAATACCTCCAGCATTTCCAGCCCACGTTCCTGTTGCTGTTGATCACTCCTGCTCGTTCGGCCTTGTGGTGTCCTTGTCAACCAAGTAGAAGGCAAGGACTATGACTTCTAATTGTGTCCTCAACCCATCCCCACCACTTAGCCTGAGCCATGCCCATGGAATAAGCCTGGCAAACAGATATTTGATAGGGAGCTTCTCGGAGCAATTGAGAAAACACCCAAGAGCCAGGTGGCTGGGGTTCCAATCCCACCTCTGCCGCTTACTGGCTGTGCAACCTTGGGAAAGCTGCACAACCTCTCTGTGCCGCAGTTTTCTCCTCTGGGAAATGATCATCATAAAGTTGTCGGCAGGATTTAATGAGTTAATGCCTACCATATAGCAATTGCTCTATAAATGTTCTTTGTTATTCTAGGTAGGTCAATAAACCTTTCAGACACCTGCGTTGGTCCTACTTTCTATGTATGATACACGTAGAAATCTGGAACAATTCTCAACTGCCATCTACATTTCAGCCAGGAAGGGGTTGACAGTCAAGGGGACCGATTGGCACAGAGATGACACTTGAGCGATGCAGAGAAGGGCCCTCACCTAAGCTGCCCTAGTCCTTTTAAATAACCCTGGTGTTGAATCAGTTGTTTGGGGCTGCATCACTTAAGTGGTGTCTCAGCAGAAATACCTGTGTTTCTGATTTATGAGGCTGTCGGAGGGAAGAGAATCTAATAAAAGGCTTCCCCGGTGATTCAAGGTCTCCTCCAACCCAGATGTCTCTGCAGCCTCCCTGGACCATTACCCCTACGGCCACCTGGACGCCTTCTATTTGCTTTGATTCAGTTTCTCTTTTGCTTTTTCCTTACTTGCTGGTGCATTCCCACCCCAGCTGAGAGCCTCTATTTTTGGGAGTTTTCGTGGATAATTTAGTGGGCGGAAGCTCCCCACCCACCCCCCTTGGAGCATCCCTTAAAAAAGGGAGAGTGCTTGAGAGAAGTGAAAAACAGTGGGTGGTTCAGTTCAAAAGGACAAAATATTTCTTGCCCTGGCACTGGGAGAGGAAAGAAATTGTCTGAGGAACCAAAGAACGGCTAAACTAAGAAGCCGAAAGCTGCAGCCCAGAAGGGCAAATTAGGTGACTCAGCTGCAACTGCCCCGGCTCCAGCCCTTGTAGTATTAATGTGCTTTAAAAGGGAAAAACGCTTAACTGTGACAAAGAGTGGGCTCTATAAAAATGTGGCTAATGCTGATTCTATCGAGTTCCAAAAGACATCCCCTGCTCAGCAGCTCTGGGCACCTGTGGAGTTGGGGAATCGCCTCAGAGGCCTGAGTTGGGTGGGACTGAGTCTAAATTTATCCCCGATAATGAGTCCGCCAGAGGAGGGCCCAGCAAGCTTGTTTCCTTTCTCGCTTCTGGCCTCTAAAACCTCGGTACCAAGGGAGGATTCTGGGAGGCAGGGGATATGGTGCCAAGAACACAGGCTTTGTTGCCAAACAGAGCTGGGTTCAACTCTGGGCCGTCCATTTACTGGCTGTGTGCACATCAACTCGTAGAGCCTCAGTTTGCTCATCTGTAAATGGGGCTCACAGCATCAAGCTCAATGGGAGGGTGAAAGGAAACAGACCTTGCCAAGCTTGTCGATGCTCTGGACGTGGCAGTTGTAGGGAGCCCTGGAGAGGAAGGGCATGAATGCTGAGTCCAGTAATCCTACTCCTGGCTTAATCACTACTCATTTCTTGACTGTGGGAAGGTTTTCTTTAAAAAAGAATTTTTTTTAGGATTTGTTATATGCTTTACTGTTCTTAGCACTTCAATTAAAGAAACTCATTGAATCCTTATAGCAAGTCTTTAAGGAGGGTATTCCTAGTGTCCCCATTTTACAGAGTGGGGTGAGTGATGTCATGGCAAAGCCAAGCATCTGACTGCAGAGCCTGAGCTTTAAACGGCCTCTCAGGTTGTCTAACCCACTACTGCCCAAGAGGACATTCTACCGTGATGGAAACATTGTTCTGTGCTGTCCAATTTGGTAGCCGCCAGCCACATGTGGGCTTTTGAGCACTTGACATATGGCTTGTGCAACTGAAGAACTGACGCCTACATTTTGTTTGTTAATTATTTAATATTTTAATAGCCACATGTGGCTAGTGGCTGCCATATTGGATGGCACAGGGCTAACCCCTTTCAGCTTTAGTCTATTACTTTGCAGTGGGATTGTGAGTGGGAATTTATAGATGACTTTAGCTCAGGGCCTGGCACCTAGTAGGTACTGAGTGAGGGGTTGCTGTTCATAGTGTTACTAAGTGTAGTAACTGTCTGCAGAAGATAATGGTTAGCAGGCTTCCTTGGTGTCTGGATAGTGGCAAAAGGAAGTTGAGTTTCATTCATGCCTGGGATGACCAACCTGTCCCAAGTTGCCTGGAACCTTCTCAGCTTTAAAACTGAAAGTCTTACATTCTAGGAGCCCCCTCAATCCCAGGCAAAGCAAGACCGTTGGTCACCCTGTTCTTGCTTCAGATGGTTGGTGAAAGAGGCCTCAGGGAATGAGTCTCCCTCAATAGGCTCCACTGAAAAGAATCCTCTCTACACCCTTAAAGGCTGCACCCCGGAATTGGCCAAGTAAATCAACAGGCAAGCCACCTGCCTTCTATGTGCCTCAGTTTCCCTTTTGGAAAGTGGGGGGAGGATCCCCTCCTTGCAGGGTGGTTGCAAGAAATTTGGTGGCGCCAAGACTTTTGAGTTACTCGAGAGTCAATGAGACTTCCTGACCTTGAATTCCTGGGCACACAGTAGGTGGACAGATAATGGCTGCTCTCTGGGGGAACAGCATTACTTAGACTGTCCTGCTGGAGGCCACCCTGGTTGAGGCAGGCTTGAAGAGCGTCCCCTGGGCGGGGCTAGGGGTGGAGCTTTCTCAGGCCCAGTTCCTGTTGGTCTCTGTGGGCCAGCATCTATCTCCAGCAGGAGTGGTTATGTCTGCGAGCTGCCCAGTGAGGCTATTGTGGGCCAGTACTGGAAAACAGAGTGGTCCCACGGATGGAGCCAGCTGCCTCTCAATGCCTCTTTAAGTTCAAGTCTCTCTGTGAGAGCGTGCAGGCGGGGGGGTGTGTATGTGATGAGTCACCAGCCTTGGTTGCTATCCACAATTTTATCAGAACTCACAACAGTATCTGAAGTCCATTTTCAAAGCCAGCTTTATCTTTGGGCTCAGAATTTCCCACCCTACAGGCAGGTGAAGAGGCAGACCTAGTCCAAGTCCAGAAAAGGCATCTTGACCGCTGTGCCTCTCCCTCTCCCTCTCCCCCTCCCCACGGACCTTCTGGGGGTCTCGTGGCCTATTGCTGTGAACCATGCGTGGCATCGCAAGGACTTTCTTCTGGACACTGTGCAAAGTTCATGATATCCTTTCTCTTTATTTTCCTGTTTATTCAGAGCATGTGTAAACACATGGGTTGCCTGGTTTCAGCTTCTCTTTGGCCATTTCATTATTTCTGGAGCCTCTGAGCATCACTGGAAACCTTGGATTTTCTAAATGAATCTAAAAATAAACTCTTTGAAAAAAAATTCTCGAAGTTGGAGAGTTGACACAAGGCACCGTTATTTATTTCTTTTCCTTCCTCCTCCTTCTCCTCTTCGTCCTCCCCACCATCCTTGAACACACAAAAATCTGGGCAGCCAGAGGCCGTGAGGGACTGGGAAGGGCCCCTGGGCAAACGTCCAGGAGCTTGGACAACCTGGGGTGTTGGTTTGAACCCTGGGCAGCTTTCTCCAAGAGGCGCCCGCTTGGCAAATGGGGGGCTTGGGAGTCTCGGGCTTGATTTATGAAAAGCTGCCACGGGCCAGGGAAGGCGGTGGCTGGGCACTCCTTGCAAACAGCCGCCTGGAGCTCCTGCAGGGCTGACTTGGACACTTGCACGCCCCCACCCCCTTCTTCTCGCCGTCGCCCGCTTCGCTCCCTCTCCCAGACTTTTCTTCCGAACAATCAGGGACTTGTGCTGGCGGCCGAAGGAGCCACGGAGCTGGCTGGCCGCGGAGGAGGCGACGTCATGGATTCCTGAGTGTGAAGTTTGCAGGAAAGCCCTTAGTTTTGGAGATGGACGGGATCCAGTGGTTTCCATGGCGCTGGATAAACAGGAGGAAACAGTGAGGGAATCCCGTTATTTTACTGCATTGAAAGCCTATAAACACGGAGCGCGGGGAAGGAAGTCGCGTTGCCTCTGGAGTAAGCGGGATCGCGGAGCCGCGCCGACTCCGCCGAGCCGGGAGCCGGGAGGCGCGCAGCTCCCGGGTCGCTCCGAGGCTCCTCGGCCAGGGCAGCCCCGCGGGCACGCGGTAGAGAAGACGGCGTCCCCTCGGCTGCTGGTCGATACAAACAGATCCCCCTTTCCAAACACGCGCCAAGCCCCCGTGCCCTCCAGATGCAGAGAGAGGCTGCGTTCAGACTGGGGCACTGCCATCCCCTCCGCATCATGGGGTCTGTGGACCAAGGTAACTGACTCTCGATCCCTTCCAGCCTTTTCCGCTCCCTCCTCCCGGCCCTTTCCTGCTGCTCCCGTCCCGGGCAGCACTTTCAACTCCCGGCAGAGGTCGGTGCGGGAGGCCTGGGGACCCCGCTGGCCCTGGGCGCACAGGTAGCGTGGCCCGCGGAGGGGCGCCCGTGCCCCGGCCAGGGAAGGGACACTTGGGAAGGCGACTTTGGACAACTTTGCGCGGGGGCAGGGAAATGTCCTGGGCCGGGATTCCCTAGGCCAGTCTGTCGGGAGGATTTTCCCCTCCACGGGACACCGGGAGGGATTCTCGCTACTAACCGCTTGCTGTTTAACCGTTTCAGCACTCGGCTTTTGACAGCAAATGCCATAACGCTGCAGTATTATTATTACTACTTTTTTTTTTTTTTTTTTTTTTTTTTTTAAGAGAACAGGCTTGGCATTTTACTATACAGCAAGTATAGTAAGGAAGACTTTGCTTTCTAACAGTTACAGCAGCAGCGGATGCTCTGGGACATTTAAACCATTTTCTTTCCCTTTTTTGATGGGCCTGCTGGATAGAGTCCTCCAGCTACCCCTTTAAAGTGCAATGTACCATCAGTTTGTTTGGGGATCTGATTACACTGTACTTTCCCTGTTTCTGCTTCTTTCCCCCTTCTCTTGGATTTAGTCCTGGTATCACACCACTTGGATCTTATGGGAGGGGGTTAACTATAAGGAGCATAAGATATGAAAATGTCCCATCTGGTCGGGATTGCGGAGGGGCTTTGGCTCCATAATAACGAATCGGTCTTTAAAAGTGGAAATGGGCAAAGCGTTGTGTGTTTCAGAGGGGAGCACTGCGTTGGGGGCTGCGGGGCCTGGCTGCCAAGTGGGAAGGGCTTCGAGAGTTAAGTGAAATAAATTCGCGGAGGAGGAGTTAGCCTCGTGTCATAAAATCGGAGTTGAATGTAGGTTTTGTGCTTTGCGTGGCTGATTAAAGTTCGGGGGGTGGGGGGGGGGGGAAGAAATGATAATTTCAGTAAATAAACCTGAGAGGCTTTTTCTTTCTTTCTTCCTTTTCTTTTTCTTTCTTTTCTTTTCTTTTTTTTAAACTAGATTGAAGCCAAATGCCTTGGGTTAGGTAAAGGGTGTGCTTTGTCACGGCAGACCTCAATGACACATATTTTTAGCTGAGCTGTGCTTTTGAAAGCAAGACCCTGCCAGGACTTCGAACGTTTTAACGGGTACCTGTTCATCCTGTCCTCTCCTAGTGGTCAAGCCTATGACATAATGGCAAAAAAAATTTACTGATATCGTATCATCTGTAAAAGCAATGCTCTCAGACAGATGACAGATATATTAAGGGCGAGAAAGGGTTTTTACTGTCATAAATACTGAAACCGGGTGTTTGATGTTCTCGTGGTGGGGGTGGAGGTCAGCCTAATGCCAAATTTAGCTCTATTTGGAAAGAGAGAGAGAGAAAAAGAACTTGGATGAGAAACTGGGCTTCTGTTTTACTGTGTGATCTAACACAAGCCTCGAATTTTATTGAGGCTGCTAACTCTGTGCCCCAGGTGTGTGAGCTAGTTCTGCTAAGGTTTCAAAGTGTGTGTATTTTGTGTGTGCATGTTCAATAGCTACCCTCCCCAGCCCACGCTCATGCATGCAGGGATTGTGGGTGTGTGCACACCAGTGTGTGTGTGTGTGTGTGTGTACATGTGGGAGACAAGGGCTCCAGATTGTTCCAGGCGAACCACACTTGGTCTGCCAAGGCAACTGGGCACATAGAATGCAGTTCCGGGCATCAGAGACAACTGGCTTGACACAGGCTGATCCAAATGCTCCGGCTATGCCCTGCACAGTGGTCTCTTGAGGGAAAGCCCAATATCCCACCCAATGGGTGGGGTCATTAAATAGAGAAGAGAAATATTTGCATTTAAAAAAATTCCAAACTTTCTGCACAGAAAGCAGCATTGGCCCTGCGAAAAACTGAAGATCTGCAAGAGGTGTGTTCAGTTTTATCTGAAGTGAGATGATGGAAAGTATTTCAGGAATAAACAAACCCAGGGTGAGCTTTGTTCTCTCCTGAACCCGGACTCCCTGCCTTCTGCTTGCATTAGAATTTCTGCTTGGCCACATCACAACTGTGTGATCTTGGGCAAGTGACTTAACTTCTCTGTGCCACACTTTTCTCATCTGTAAAATGGAGCCAATAATTATGTCTCTCTTCCAGGGTTGTTATGAGATTCAATGAGGTAAAACAGATAAGTCACCGAAAATGGTGTCTTGCTCATAGTCAATGATCCATAAATATTAGCTGCAAATCCTGTTATACTAAAGATGCAAAACAATAAACTGAGGCTGTGGAGAAACTGGATTTGACAGTAAACATTCTTTGAAGAGATGCAGTACTTTCTACTTTCCAAAGTACTTTTAAACTTACTGGAACTTTATAATGACACAGATAGGGTTAAGATCTTGGCTTGTGAAGCCTCAATTTTCTCATTTGCAAAAAGGAATAATGATAGTATCAACTTCATCGGATTGTCAAGAGCATCGTATGAAATGATGCATGTAAAACGCTCAGCTCTGTGCTTAACATGCAGTAAACACACACCAAATGGTATTGTCTGACAGTTGAGGATAGTGAGATCCAGCTTTGCCCAAGGTCACATAGCAGATAAGGAGCACAGTGCCTGGCACACAGTGAGTGCTCAATTCCTGCCCTAGATGGTGACAGCAAACATAAATTTATCATTGACTGGAGTAGGACAAGGGGCTAAGTGCTCTTCAAGCATTAAGCCTTTTAATTGTTATAACACTGTAGATGATAAGTACTGCAATCATGGTCTCCTTCCTGGAGGAGGGGTTGGGCACAGAGATGTGTGGCAATGGGCCAAGTGTTACCCAGGAAGAAAGTGGTAGAGCCTTAATTTGAACCCAGGCTCTTCACCATATGCTCTGCTGTCTCCGAAACTCACTAACATCATCATAATTTTTTATACCATTTGACAGATGAGGTGACCGAGGTGGGACAAGATCCTGGTTCTGGGATCTTTCCCCAATACCACGTTGTTCCCTGACATATGCTGGAAGGGAAAGAGACATATGGGAGGATGTGGAGGGTATAAGTCTTATTGCTAGAGATGGTGAAACTGAGGCAGCAGCTGATTTGTGCGTTAGCGAGGGCTCCATGCTTTGACTTCCCTCAGGAAAATGAAAGCACAAGGCTTCCACTCTTAGTAGAAGAAGAAAGTCCTCAGCCAGCCAGTGTGGCAGCTCCAAAGCCCATGCCGCTTTCTGTACTGAGAGCCCCTCCCAGGGACCCCTCCTCCTGGCTAGTCTTTCCCTTGCTACCCAGATGGCCCTTCGTCCAGGAAGCCCCTCCAGCTTGCAAGCCTCTCTTCTCAGACTCCAGAGAGAATCACACGTTCACTAGACACTCCCCTGACTAACTTTATTAAGAACTTTCTTTGGCTTGATTACAAGCCCCCTGAGGCCAGGGATCGGGTCTCCTATTTCTGTGAGTCTCCACTGGGGCCCAGGTAACATTGCTGCTATCCAAGAGGTTAACAGCTTGAGGTCTGAATCAGAGGTTCAAATCTTGGCCACTTGTATGAGTTACTTCACTTGTGCCTCAATTTCCCCATGTTATGAGTGATATTAATATTACCCAGAATAATATTTAATAAATGTAACAACCAGATACAAACCAATCAGAACCATAGGAGCAGGGTCCCTAGATACTTCTCTGCTGGGCCAGGCTTTAACTATTTATTTGCTGAATTGTGGGGAGGGTCCCAGGCAGTAGAAGTCTTTGGAGGGTGGTAGGAAGCAGGGGAAACAGCAAATAATCTATGGAAGTTCTCAATGCTTTAATAAACAATATAATCCTGAAAGTACCCATTCAAAAAATAATTGCTGTCATTACTATTATATAATTTATTATTTCAACATTTACCTAGCCCCCCGCCAAAAAAAACCAATGCCTAAATCCAATTACTAAATACTTTCTCATGCGTTTTCTCATTGGATAACTCACACTTAATATGTAAATGACTGATTATTTATACTTCCTGACTGGAAGAAGCCTGTCAAGTTTCTATTTTTTTATTTTTGAGACAGGGTCTCACTCTGTTGCCCAGGATGGAGTGCAGTGGTGTGATCATGGCTCCCTGTAGCCTTGACCTCCTGGGCTCAAGCAATCTTCCCACCTCAGCCTGCTGGGTAGCTGGGACTGGAGGTGTGCACCACCATATCTGGCTAACTTTTTAAATTGTTTGTAGAAATGGGGTCTTCCTATGATTCCCAGGCTGGTCTTGAATTCCTGGGCTCAAGTAATACTCCCATCTTGGCCTCCCAAAGTGCTGAGTTTACAGGCATGAGCCACCATGGCCGGCCAGGTTCCTATTTTTGTTCCTTTGCTAGAACAGGAATTTGAGAATCTCTGACTACCCAGCCTGGATGGGAGGCCTCCTCTGGGCTCTGCTGGCCTCTGTCCTGTGCTGCTTGCATCCTGGTACTAATCACACTGATGGTAATTATCTGACTGTTTGTCCATGTCCTCCAACAGATTTGAACTCCAGGAACCAGAAACCACACCTGTCTTGGTCACCACTGTATCTTCAGTGCTAGGAGAGTGCCTGGCACTTAGTAGGTGCTCAGTAATTCTTTTGGTTAAATGGATGGATGAATGAATGAGTTAGGAATGAGTGCAGCACAGGAGAAGTTCTGTGGCTTGTTAGGACCACAGCATTTGGACAAGCTGAAGGACCACACTCTCATTGTGTCTCACTCTCTTCTGCTTCGTTTTAACAATGATAGTGACCTTTTGACTTCCACATTGTCCCAGCCGGAGCTGGTGACCTCAGTAGGATTTCTCCTGGGCCACCCAACAGGTACTCACATTCCTCTTGTTGTCTGGAATAAATAAGCCCCCAATAACAGCAACAAGCCACAAATGACAATGACAATGACAGCAGCTACCACTCACTGAGTGTCAACCGTGTGCCAGGCACCATGCCAAGGCCCTTCATGTGCCACCTCAAGCATCCTCTCTCCAGTCCTCCCCATTTTGTACAGGGAGATACAGTCACTCACCAGGGTCACAGCCCTAGCGAGTGGTAGAGCTTGGATTCAAACCCACACCCCTGCTGCTCCCTGACTGTAATGCTGAATAATAATAACAATAGGGCGATCATCTTTTCCCTAATGGACATGTACCCTAAGGCCAGCCACTTTACAGATATTATCTCATTGGATTCTCACACACACCCAAAAAACCCTGAGAGCTTGGTATAGAATAGGACCCTCCTTTTAGAGAACACAGGGAGTGGTCAAGGCATTTTATGGGGCAGCCCTGGGCCTGGCTGATGCCAAAAGCTTGGTTTTTGAGGGCTCCATGGTCCAGTCTTTACTGCTTCCTGCAGCGGGACTGTTCAGCCAAGATGAGCTGAAGAGGAAGGCCCCAGCCCCCTAAAGGAGCCAGCCCGCCACAAAGTCTGGAGTCAGGGGAATCTCTTCCCTTCCTGCTTGACTTTCTGCGCCATGCAATGACTCTTAGCAGCCCCCTTCCCCTCCCTCTGGCTCTCTATCACAATGGACCTATCCAGGGCTCCTTTCCTCAGAGCTTCTCTGGGTGGCTGAAGCCCAGCTGGGTGTTTCTTTCCTCTGACACTCCAGGGCTCCGACCTCCAGCAAAATTGCTGCTTTCCATGCCGGCCTTTGCCTGTGCTATCACTCCTCCTCACGGGCACTCTTGGTCCCTCTCTTTGCCTGTGCTTGAGCGAGGCTCCCTATCTGGGTTTCTCTCCTTTCCTTCACATCTTTCTTGAAGGCCCAGCCCAATTTCCATCTCCTCTTAGATGCCCCCTTGACCATTTAATGTGTTTTCATCAAGATGCTTAGGGATCTATCATGTACCGGGTACTTTCCAAGATGCTGGGGATTCAGCGGTGAATGAGGCAGATACAGAGCATGCCCTCATGAGGCTTGCCAGGAAATAGCCAGGATGACTTCAGATGCCATTAAGGACCAGGGACCAAAGGAAGTCAAAAGGCCACTGTTATTGTTAAAAGGAGAATGGAGTTGCGAATGACTTGGGGTGTGTGTGTGTCTGGTGAGTGGGTGGGTGTATTAGTTTCCAGTGGCTGCTGTAACAAATGACCATAAATTGAATGGCTTTAAACAATACACATTTATTCTCTCATAGTTCTAGAGGCCGGAAGTTTGAATCAAGGTGTCATAGGGCCATGCTCTCTCTGAAGGCTCTAGGAGGAAACCCTTCTTTGTCTCTCCCAGCTTCCAGTGGCTCCTGGAGACCCTTGGCCCTCTGTGGCCTGTGGCTGTGTCACTCCCATCTCTGCCTCTGTCTTCATGTGACCTTCTTCCCGAGTTCATGTGTGTCGATTCTTCTTCTCACGGGGGCAGCCGTCATTGGCCTGGACCCCTTTAAGTGTAGTATGACTTCATCTGAACTTGATTACATCTGCAAAGACACTATTTCCGAATAAGGTCCCATTCACAGGACCTAGAGTTAGGACTTGAATACATTTTTTTGGTAGGGTGGGGAGGGACGATTCAATCTACAAGAGTAGGATTCCTCATTCAGGCCGGATGGCCCTTCCTCTCTAAGGCGGTATCTTTTTTTTGGTTGACCCCTGAATGGTGAGGAATCCGCCTGTAAGATGTCTGGGGGAAGAGCGTTCCAGCCAGAATGAGTGATGTGTGCAAAGGCCGTGAGGAGAGGCCTGTGCTCGGGATGCTCAGTGAACAGCAAGGAGCCCAGTGGGGCTGAACCAGAAGGGGCAGGGGGAACATGATGATGGAGACAAGATCGTGGGACAGGATCACGTAGGATCTTTTTTTTTTTTTTTTTTTTTTTTTTGAGACGGAGTCTTGCTCTGTCGCCCAGGCTAGAGTGCAGTGGTGGCGATCTCGGCTCACTGCAACCTCCACCTCCCTGGTTCAAGCAATTCTCCTGCCTCAGCCTCCCGAGTAGCTGGGACTACAGGCGTGTGCCACCATGCCTGGCTAATTTTTTGTATTTTTAACAGAGACAGGGTTTCACTGTGTTAGCCAGGGTGGTCTCGATCTCCTGACCTTGTGATCCACCTGACTCAGCCTCCCAAAGTGCTGGGATTACAGGTGTGAGCCACTGCACCCGGCCCACATAGGATCTTGTAAGGAGTCTGAAGTTCATTCCTGGGGTAATCAGGAGCCCCTGGGGGAATGTTCAGCAGCAGTGGTGTTGGTCTAATGAATCTTTTCAAATGGTCGTACTGCCCATTAAGGGGAGACCAGCCTCTAGCCAGGTAAGAGTGAATGCTAGGCAGGCAGACAGGAGGCTGCTGCAGTGGCCCAGGCAGGAGATGAAGATGGCTGGGGCGAGTGTGGGGCAGGAGAGGTGCTCAGAAGCAGTGCCTCCCAGTCCATAGAGCGTTCTCCTTTAGAGTTCTCAAACTGTGTTCCCTCGAGCCCCAGGGTTCCACAGGGATGGTCCCTGGCTTTGGTACCTAGGGGTAGATGCCATCAATCCTGTGAATATTCGAACCACTTCAGATGTGCTTTCTTGTCAGCCCCGCCTGGATTCCCCTCGTCAGCTCCTCCTCCACCCTCCGCTATCAGTGGCAGTCATGAGACTTTTCGGGGTTTCATCTTGATGCAAAAATGTCCCTCGGCAAATCCACCCTTAGCTAATTACCTAGGAATAGCATGACTCAGTAATGAGTATCAGACTCCTGCGAGACAAAACCATTTTCATGGTGCACGTGTGACTTCGCAAGTCACATCACAACCTGCTGTACGCCCTCATTTCCTTAACTGAAAAGTGGGCTATTAGTAATTCTTACACATGGGGGTACTTTAAGGTTGAAAGGAAATTGTGTCTGTGAAGCTCTCAGCAAAGACAAAGTGGTCAGTTCCTGTTAGCTTCCATTTTTACTATTGTTTTAAATTCAATTTATTTCTTTCCTCCAGCTCAATAACTTTCAGGAGTTCCTGATAGGGACAAATCCACTTTCTACCAAGCCTCTGGGGTCTTTTCTGTAGGGTCCTAATGACCCACTTCAATCACTGAGCCACTGAGTCCAGAGGTGCTTGTGGAGAGTCTAACAGACGCAGGGCTCCTGGCGAAGTGGTGGGGAGAAAAATCCAATGTCTATGAGACATGCCCGTTTGCATTTGAAAGTCAGATAGAGGTGTTTTTGTGAAGTTGGGGGAGACATAGGAAGTCATTTATAAGCTAAGTGACTATGAGCTTAGGTGAGGTCTAGTGATTGTGTTGATGGAGAAGCAAAAGAGGGAGAGAACAGCCGATGTCCTGTGCTTTTTTGGAGGCGGTGGGGGTGTGTGCTCCAGGGTTTGGTTGTGCGGATGGGAGCTGATGATGGGTACCTCTGAGTCAGCCAGCTTGTCCTCATCACTCCCTGACTTCAAAGATTAGGAAATCGGCACAGATGTTTGAGTCTGCAAAGAATATGGCAGGGAAGAGAATGGAGAGAGAAATGATCTTGGGGCATACAGGGGAAGACAGCCTGGGTGACCGAGGGGGTCAGTGGGCCGACAGTGACAGGTACATTGAGGGAGAAATGATTGTGGGGATGGGCAGATATTAACCAACACTCTATCCCCTAATGAACCAGCCCTACCCACCCTGCCCCTTGAGGTTCTACCTTGGTAGAAGATGGAGCCTCCCTGGCAGAGGGATGGCGGCATCTCCTGTTCAGTTAAGATCAAGGACCGTCGTTTAAGGGGGAGGCAGGTTTACTGAGCCTGCCCTCCTTCTTTTTTTTTTTTTTGAGATGGAGTCTTGCTCTGTCGCCCAGGCTGGAGTGCAGTGGCATGATCTCGGCTCACTGCAAGCTCCGCCTTCCGGGTTCATGCCATTCTCCTGCCTCAGCCTCCCGAGTAGCTGGGACTACAGGCACCTGCCACCACGCCCGGCTAATTTTTTGTATTTTTAGTAGAGACGGGGTTTCACCGTGTTAGCCAGAATGGTCTCGATCTCCTGACCTCGTGATCCACTCGCCTCGGCCTCCCAAAATGCTGGGATTACAGGCGTGAGCCACCGCGCCCGGCATGCCTGCCCTCCTTCTAAACGTTGTTACCCAAGACAGAGGGGAACGTGCTAGAAAGCAAGGAACAAAGAGGAGAAACAAAACCAGGGCAATGTAGTTGTGCAGGGACCAGGTGGAAGGAATCAAGAACCTGCAGCCCAGGTGCTCAAGCTCACAGGCTCCCGGCAGGTGGCACAAATGAATGAGGAAGCCAGGTGGGGGCTGGGGCAAACTGAGGGGGGCGTCCCCAGGGAACAGCCTCTACTCACCTCCAGCCGATTGGTCCATACGGGAATGCAGGCCTGGAGTGGTCGGATCTGCCTGCCTTCTTTTTTTAGAAGTTGGAAATTTGGATTTTTCTGTGAAATCTTCCAATTTACAAATGTTAGCTCGACATGGACACAGGGAGGGGAACAACAAGCACTGGGGCCTTGCCGGGAAGGTGCGGGAGGGAGAGCATCAGGATAAATAGCTAATGCATGTGGGGCTTAGTACCTAGTTGATGGGTGCAGCAAACCACCATGACACATGTTTACCGATGTAACAAACCTGCACGTCCTGCACATGTATCCCAGAACTTAATATAAAATTAAAAAAAATAAAAATGTTAGTTCAGATTAAAAAGAAATTACTGGGCAGGCCAAACATAATATGCCTGCAGGATGGACTTGGCGGAGCTCCTACAGACCTGTGACTTCTACTGCTGTCAAATGGGGCATCTTCCTACAGTCCACATGTGGATTTGGGTGCTGGCTTTTAGTAGAACCCTGCTGTCTTATGAGGTACCGATGGCCATCAGTGCCTGCCCAGTGGGAGGGTGGCATATTCAACTAACGGCCTTTTGCTGCAATCCCCTCTTGGAAAATAGTTTTCTCACAACAGAGAAGTCCTCTTCAGGCTTTAAAAGACTCCGTAGGAGACGATAGATTGGAGTACAAGTCAGGTTTGAAACTGTCTTGTTTTCTTAATCTATAAGGAGCTCATCCCTACAAATGGCTTTGCAAGAGCGTGAGGAAGCCAATGAGGCATTTGGGGGAGCAAAATGCAAGAAATTCAGTAATCAGGATGAACTATATGTATATATATATGTACACACACACACAAACACACATATGTATATGAAATGTATATATATTTGAGACAGGTACTTGCTCTGTCACCTGGGCTGGAGTGCAGTGGCACGAACACGGCTCACTGCAGCGTCGGCCTCCTGGGCTCAAGCCATCCTCCTGTTTCAGCTTCATAAAGATGGGGTGTCACTATGTTGCCCAGGCTGGTCTTGAACTCCTGGGCTCAAGTGATCCTCCCACCTTGGCCTCCCAAAATGCTGGGATTACAGGCGTGAGCCCAGGATGAACCATATTTTAATATAAATTTTTTTTTTTTTTTTGGAGATGGAGCCTTGCTCTGTCGCCCAGGCTGGAGTGCAGTGGCATGATCTCAGCTCACTGCAAGCTCTGCCTCCCAGGTTCATGCCATTCTCCTGCCTCAGCCTCCCAAGTAGCTGGGACTACAGGCGCCCGCCACCACGCCCGGCTAGTTTTTTGTATTTTTAGTAGAGACGGGGTTTCAACGTGTTAGCCAGGATGGTCTTGACCTACTGACCTCATGATGTACCCACCTTGGCCTCCCAATGTGCTGGGATTATAGGCATGAGCCACTGTGCCCGACCTAATATAATATTTTTAAAACAAAATTAATGCCAAAACTCCATGATAAACTTTTTTTAAAAAGGCCAGATGCGGTAGCTTGAGCCCAGGAATTTGAGACCAACCTAGGCAACATAGTGAGACCTTGTATCTCCAGAAAAAAAAAAAAAAAAAAGAAAAAAAATAGCAGGGCATGGTGGCAGGAGCCTGTAGCCCCAGCTACTAGGAGGCTGAGGTGAACGGATCCTCTGAGCTGAGGAGGTTGAAGCTGCAGTGAGCCATGCTGTCGCCACTGCACTCCATCCTGGGTGACTGAGTGGGACCCTGTCTCAAAAAAATAAATAAATAAAAATGTTAAATAAAGACAAGATCAACATTACTCATTTTCCCTTTGGCCTTAGGGTGCAGCGTGGCTCACGTGGACTGTTACTGACCCTGTCTTTATTAAAATTATAATAGCTTGTTCGGCAAGGATTTTTTTTACATTCATTTTGATGTTTTAAAACATGGTGTGAAGATATAATTTATCTAATTACTGAGTTTTTGGTGCCCTCTTTCATTTTACCTCTCTTGCCTCACCTTAGTGCCAGCCCTGCTGGAGTCAAATGCATCTGTGTATGAGTTATATATTAACACCTAGAGTGATCATGAGTCCCAGGGAATGCTTCCGTTGAAGGGAGATTGTTTCTGGAGTCTGGTAAAGAATGTTCCCACTTTCTGAATCCGACTTAAAACGTTTCAATGCTTGCCTTTTATAAGCAGTGTTTTATTATAATGGGAGGTTGTTAAGACATGGAGTTCATGATGAAAATTTGTGACTTACGTGTTATACAGATGGTCCCTGACTTATGATGTTTGACTTAGGTTTTCTTTATGACGGTGTGAAAGCGATATGAGTTCAGTAGAAACTGTACTTTGGGTACCCATAAACCATTCTGTTTTTCTCTTTCAGTATAGTATTCAATAAATTACAGAAGATATTCAACACCTCATTATAAAGTAGTCTTTGTGTTGGGTGATTTTGCCCAAAATCAGTTGTGTAGGTGACTGTAAATGTTCTGAGCATGTTTAAGGTAGGCTAGACTAAGCTGTGGTGTTCAGTAGGTTAAGCATATTAAATGCATTTTCTTTGTATTTATTATTATTATTATTATTTTTTGAGATGGAGTTTCGCTCTTGTCACCCAGGCTGGAGTACAATGGCACAATCTTGGCTCACTGCAACCTCCACCTCCCAGGTTCAAGCGATTCTCCTGCCTCAGCCTCCTGAGTATCTAGAATTACAGGTGCCCACCACCATGCCTGGCTAATTTTTGTATTTATAGTAGAGATGGGGTTTCACTGCATTGACCAGGCTGGTCTCGAACTCCTGACCTTAGGTGATCCGCCCGCCTTGGCTTCCCAAAGTGCTGGGATTACAGGCATGCATGAGCCACCATGCTTGGCCTATTATTATTATTTTTTAGACATGGGGTCTTACTCTGTTGGAATGCAGTGGTGTGATCATGGCTCACTGCAGCCTCAAGCTCCTGGGCTCAAATGGGAGCCCGGCTAATGTATTTTTATTTTTCATAGAGATGGGATCTTGCTATGTTGCCTAGGCTGATCTCAAACTCCTGGCCTCAGGCCATCCTCCTGCCTCAGCCTCCCAAAGTGCTGGGATTATAGACGTGCGCCACCATGCCCTGCCTAAATGCATTTTCAACCCAACAATATTTTCAGTGTATCGTGGGTATATCGGGATATCACCCACCATAAGTTGAGGAGCACTTGTACACTATCAGAGCCGGCTGCATAATTTTCAGGGCATTATGCAAAATGAAAATGCATCGCCTCTTGTTCAAAAAGTATTCAGAATTTAAAAAATGTCAACAGCAGAGCATTCAACCAAGTGCAGGCTCCTTCTAAGCACAGGTTGTTCCAGGTACGGAATGCTGTGTGACTCTGCCTGTCGCATCCCATGAAGCGAGCCCCGGCTGCTACTCAGATTAGCTTGGTTTTCCTTGTTAAACAATCCTTGAATTTTAGAGCTGAAATGGTAACTCGGGTATTATCTAATTCATCTCTTCCCATTTTACAGATGGAGAAACTGAGGCACTGAAGGTGTCTTGCTTAAAGGTCACAGAGTGAGTTAGAGGAAGAACTCAGTTTGGATCCTGGGCCTCCCAGCTCTGGGTTGTTCTTTAATGTATCACAAGATCACTCCAGGCTTGGTCAAACATTTATGTCTTCATGCCATTGACCTTCAGCAGGAAAGTCAGCCTGGAAGGGGTGGAAGGGGTTCAAATGTACCAGTCTTGTTATAAAGAACTGAAATTAGCTGGGTGTGGTGGCACATGCCTATAATCCCAGCTATTCGGGAGGCTGAGGCAGGAGAATCGCTTGAACCTGGGAGGCAGAAGTTGCAGTGAGCTGAGATTGCACCATTGCACTCCAGCCTGGGCAACAAGAGCGAAACTCCATCTCAAACAAACAAACAAAAAAACCAAAAAACCTCAAGAACCTATTTACATATTTTCTATAACAGAACATTGTCTTTTATAATAGTCTTTTTTCTTTCTGTCTCTCACTCCTTGTTTTGGAGATGGGGTCTTGCTATGTTGCCTAGGCTGAAGTGCTGTGGTTTTCACAGGTGCAATTGTCACGCATTGCAGTCTCAAACTCATGGGCTTGAGTGATCCTGCCATCTCAGTCTCCAGGTAGCTGGAACTACAGGTGTGCACCACCTTACCAGGCTCTTTTTTGTTTTTAAGCAACATGTGCAGGTAGAATTTCCCTGAAGCCATTGAGTCAGATGACATGTTATTTCTCTACAAATAATTACAGGTATTGGAACCAGGCTGGAGGCTGGGCTGCCAAGGCTACAAAACACTGCTAAATTTCGGGACATCCCTGTTGAGTCCCATTAAGCTGAGCAAAGAAGGGACTTTGGGTTCTCCTAGTGGTGCAGTTTTATTCACTGATTGATCTCCCAGGTAGAAGCTCTGTTGGGCGCCATTCTTCCATTCATTCCTTCAGCTGCTTTTTAGTGAGAACCTACCATGTACTGGGTACCAGTCTAGGATCTGGGGATATAGCTGGGGTTGCCAGATAAAAATACAGGATGTCCACTTAAATTTGAATTTCAGGTAAACAATGAATAACTTCTTAGTTTATGTCTGTCCTACATACTATTTTGGACATATTTCTACTAAGAAAAGCATTCATTGTCTAAAATTCAAATTTAACTGGGTGTCCTGTATTTGTATTTGCTAAACTTGGCAACCCTAGATATCCCAGGGAAGAAAACAGACAAATATCCCTGCCCTTGTTCCAAATGAAAGGAACAGGCAATAAAAGAAATATACATACGAATAAAATACACCATAGCGGAAAGGGCAATGAGGAACATGAAGCAGGGTGAGGAGACAGAGAATGCCGGGGGATGCGATTTTTATTAGGACAGGCAGGGAAGGTCTCTAAGAGGTGACTTTTGAACTGTGAAATGAACAAAGTAAGGTAGTGGCCAGGCAATATCTGAGGGAACAGTAAGTACAAAGGCCCTGGGGTGGGGTCATGTGGGCGTTATCAAGGAACAGGCAGATGATCAGGCTGGCAGAGGGAGTAAGAGAAGGGGAGAATGGCAGGAGATGATACCCAAGGAGAGCCAGGTGGGACGTAGCTTATGTAGGGCCTTGCAGACCAAGGGCTTTGCATTTAATTTTAATTTAATGGGAAGCCACTGGAGGGTTTATCAGATGTATATTTTTTAAAGGCTCCCTCTGGCTGCTCCACATAGGGGCAAAAGTGGAAGTAGCAAGTCCAGGGAGGAGGCTTCTGCAGTTGTCCAAGTAAGAAATAATGAAGGCCTGGATTCTTGGGAGGTGGGAGGAAGAACAATGAAGTTAGTGAGAAACGGGTGGCTTTGGGTTACATTTGGTGCAACTGCCTGCATTTGCTGAGGGTTTGCACGTGGGCATGAGAAAAGGCGAGGACTCAAGAACCACTCTTTGGTGTTTGATTGGAGAACTGGATTACAGGCAGAGCAATACTTGAGTTGAGGCACAGTGAGGCAGGAACAGCTGGAGACGTAGGGTTTGGTTTCAGACACATTCACACCGAGGTGCCTGTTGGATGCCCCAGTGGAGATGTTGGGTCGGCACTGGATGTACAAGCCTGGATTTCTGTGGAGAGGTCCAGGTTGTAGATAAAAATGAGCTTTCTACCAGAAGGTGGAAAGGAAGGCAGAGCTGTAGGTGGTGGGTAACTCCAGGGCCATCTTGAAGCAGCCTGGGGACGCAGAGCCACCTGGGTGGTAGGAGGAGCTTCTTCAAGGCATTTCGGGAGTCAGTGCTTCTTGACTGTTTCTATCCAGGTGGACCCAAATTATGCTCCATTTTAAGGAAGCCTAGAAGAGGAAGAGAGGTAACTCACAGATGGAGCAAAGGATGAGAGTCTGTGAGTCTTGTGATTCCTTCCACGTTTTCTTATTCCTATGGCTACCACTTATCTCTGTAGTCCACGCCCCCATTATCTCTTGCCTGGATGGCTGTAAGAACCACCTACTTGGTCCTCCTGCTTCAACCCTTGCCCTTGCAATTTCTCATCCTCAGAGAACCCAGAGCCATCATCTAAAAACTCATCTATGATTCTGTCATGTGCTGCCTAACACTCTCCAGTTGTTCCCAATTGCTTTCAGGTCCCAAACTCTCAACATGGTCTCCTGGGCCCCACTTACCTCCCAGCCTGATCTTAAACCATCTTCTCATCCTTCCCTGAGCACCTGCCACTCCTGTCTTCTTTCGGGTCCTCCATCATTTCATACTTTCCTCCTGCCTCAGAGCCTTTACACATACTCCCTCATCACTCTGTTAGTACCTCCCCTCATCATTCCCTAACTAACTTCTACCAACCTTCCAGTCCCAGCTTAAACATCACCTCCCTAGGGCAGCCTTATCTGAATTCCCTGTCTCCATCAGGTTTCCTTGACATAAGCTCTGTAACACATTCTCCTTGCCTTTCATGGCACATATCTCAGTCTGTAATTAGACTGTGTGTTAAGTGCATGTTGAAGGGAGCTGAGTTCCTGGGCCAGGGTCAAATAGTACCAATGTGTGCTAGAAGTTTCAAAGTCTCAGTGGCTTCACTAGCTTTCTGTTGCACTTCGGTTGGAGAGGCTGGGGAAAAACTCAAAGGCCAGGGTGTCCAAAGGAGGTCAGACAGAGGATAGAGAGAAAGTTGACAGCGATGCCCTGTGAAGGCCATCATCCCACCTCCATCCCTGCACCTCCCAGAGTCACTCTCGACGCATAAAGGTCATGCATTCTGCTCCTGGACCTTGTTCTTAAGAGCACCGATTATTTATTTTTGAATTGAAAATATGCCTTTCCCCCAGACCAAACTCCCACCCTTCAAGGTAACCTTTAGGGAAGAAGACCCTTTTACTCCCCACTGTCCAGCAGAAACTCTTTTATGGATTGGCACCTAGTCTGAACCACTTCCTTTTAAAGAACTCTGACTACAATAGTCCAGACTCCAAATCCTAGAAGCTTTGAAAATATATCCACTGTTCAGAGGGACAATGAAGCCAGTTAGACTGTCCTGAACTGTCCTGCCTCAGGCTGAAATTTTTGTAGCACTTGGTCAGTTGCAAAGTGATCTTCCCTTTAATATCTCATTTTATCATTGGGTATCTGAAGAGGAAGTGGAGTTTGGGTAAGAATTTAGGTTCTTGCCCTAGCAATTGGGTGGCCAGAGTAAGCCTCAGGGTGGAGGACCCTTAAAGAAAACTCTAAGGATTTTAAGGAGAGTCAAACTCTACATCCATCCAGGCAAACATCTACTCTTCCATTGATTAATGGATCCATTCATCCGTGCAACACATTCACTCTTTCATCCATCCATTCATCCATCTATCCTCCATCAATCTATCCATGTATCTTTCATTCATCCATTTATCCATTTATCCTCCATCCATCCATCCACCCTCCATCCACTCTTCCATCCATCATCCATCCATTCACCTATCCATTCCCTATCCATCCATCCATCTTCCATCCGTGCATCCATCTTCCATTCACACCTCCACCAATCCATCTACTTATCCATCCTCCATTTATCCACACATCCATTGCACATAAAGCTGCGAATGAGGTGGTCATAGCCCCTGCCTTAGTGGATCTCAGGCTAGTGGAAATGAAATTCTCTGATTGGCCCAGTCTGGGTCATTCATCCACTTCTTTGCTTGGGGAAGGTGGGGCAGCTGGGTTGATAGCTCTACCAAGATTATGTTTAGAGTAGTTTCCCCAAGGAACACACTGGGGTGCTGTTATGAGAAGAAGGGAGGAATTATTCTGGGTAGGCACAATCAACAAATGTCCACTAGATTTAGTGGCACTTAATAATTATGGGATGGAGGGATGAGAAAGGATGTGGGAAGGCATTCCTAGCTTTTCTCCTTTTCTAAAGCACAAGGGAAGTCTGGTTTTCTTGTTTATTGGCCAAAATTTCATCATCTGGACCTTGGGTCCCTGTCATAAAGACCCAGAAGAATCCACCTCTTTCTAGATACCTGTCTGTAAGTATCCTAGCTGGGGTCATCACTCTTCCTTCCTCCACTTAAATGCATCAGCCACCCCCAAGATGCTGTTGGATACACATGGCATAGAAGTGCTTATAGTTAGGAAACAAAGGCTGGAATTTCTTTATGCTCTGACAACCAGGAGGAGCTGCCCAAGACTCTGAAATGAGTCCTGAGCCAGCCCACAGGCCCCTGCAATAGAGTTTGAGTCTAAACCAAAGTGGTTCTCATCTCTGGCCACACATTGGAAGCATCTGGTGAGCTTTTACAAAATACTGATGCCCGAGTCCCAACCCCAAACATTCTGATCAAATCGATCTCTGGTGGTGCTCAGGTATTTGAACACAAATTTTAACAGCTCTCCAGGTGATTCTGATGTGTAGTCTGGGTTAAGAACCACTGGTCTGAGTGCAATTTCGAAAACCCTGTTCATAACTGTGCTACTTTGCTTTCAGGGCATAAGCATGATGAAGGGAGAGGATGTGGCTTGTTGATGGTTGCATCCCCAACATCTTGTGGCACTGCCAGGCAGGTGCTCAATAAATATTTGTGGAATGATGGATGGCTTGGCACAAATCCCCTTAATGGAGCTCAGATGGCTCCCCTGAAGAGTGCGTGTCCTCAATTCCTCCTGGCACATGGGGAAGGATTCGAATCACTTGAGGTCAAGATGTTGTGCTCACGAGGATCTTAAGATCCCATCTAATCTTCTCATCCTCAACACTGGCTGCACCTTAGATTCATCTGAAGTTTAAAAAAAAAAATTTCAGGCCAGGCGCAGTGGCTCACACCTGTAATCCCAGCACTTTGGGAGGCCGAGGCAGGCAGATCACGAGGTCAGGAGATCGAGACCTTCCTGGCTAACACAGTGAAACCCCGTCTCTACTAAAAATACAAAAAATTAGCCGGGTGTGGTGGCGGGCGCCTGTAGTCCCAGCTACTCGGGAGGCTGAGGCAGGAGAATGGCGTGAACCCAGAAGGCGGAGCTTGCAGTGAGGCGAGATCGTGCCACAGCACACCAGCCTGGGCGACAGAGCGAGACTCCGTCTCAAAAAAAAAAAAAAAAAAATTTAGGCATTCTGCTTCAGTGGGTTTGGATTGCAGCCCCGCACAGGAGTTTAAAAAGGTGTCCCAGGTGATTCTAATATGTGGGAAGGGTTGAAGACCACTGTTTCGATCTTTTCTACCTCTGTGAGTCTGTTTCCAACTTCAGCTAAGTTGGCGGAGTCCCCTGGCAGAGTTTTATTGGTGGGTGTTCCTTAGTTACTGGGTCCTTATGCAGTGTTTGCCAAATGTACCTGCTCATTAATGCTCACGTTGGGTGCTTAATTAAGAATACACATTCACGAGTCTGTATTCAGACTTATGGAATCAGAAGCTCCAGGGAGGGGCCTGGGAATCATGCTTTAAACAAGCAGCCAGGCGTGTTTGTCACTTGCCAACCGCCCCATCCGAACTGCACTCCTCGTTCTCCCTCCAGCACAACCAGCCCCTTCGAGCTCTGGCTCTGTGTTTTGGTTCTCACTGCCAGAACACACTTCCCCAAGATTGCCTCATCAATCAGGTTCCTTCAAATGTCACCTCCCCAGAGAGGTCCTCCTTGACCACCCAAGGGACTAAAGCCTCCCCAACCTTTATCCCATACCCTGGTGAGTTCTCTACTGGCCCCATAAGGAGATGCTTTTTGTCCCGTTTCTCTCCTTCAGGCCTCTCCCACTACCAGAGCCTGAGCTTCCGAGGGCAACAGTGTCTGGCTCCTGCTAGGTGCCCAGCACCTGGCACGTGATAGGTGGACAGGAGGCATAGCTGTAAGGGGGACTAGTGCTGTCAGTCTGATTCCTTCCTAGGCGCTGGGGAGTTGAGTTCAGGGCCATGCAGGTGTCTGAAGTACTGTGAAAATCATGCCGCCCCCGTGGGCACACGGAGACGCCTGGAGACACGGGTCTGCAATAGAAGAGGGTGGACACCCCCTTCCACCCCATGGAGAAGAAAAGCAGGAAAAAGTGTGGGGCCAGTGGGTCCCTTAGGGCAAAAGTCCTAGTGGCGGCAGCTTTCTTGTCTAGACCCTGGTTCGCGCAGGGCGTGTCGCACTCACCCGTGGAGGGTGGGAGACAGCGGCCGCCCCAGCGCCCAGCCGTGGCCCGGGACAGTGTGGTCACGTCCGCGGGTAGCCTCCTTCCTCCCGGCACCGGCCAGCCCAGGCGGCGCGCCCCTCCCCTCCGGTCCCCGGGTGGCGGCCCCGCCCCCGCCGGCCTGGCCGCCCTGGCCGCCCTGTCCCCGCCTCCACGCCCCCCCCCCCCTCCCCCCGGGCTGCAACAGGTGCCTCCGGAGCAGGAAGCTCGCGCCGCCGCCGCCGCCGCCGCTCAGCTTCCCCGGGCGCGTCCAGGACCCGCTGCGCCAGGCGCGCCGTCCCCGGACCCGGCGTGCGTCCCCACGAGGAAAGGGACCCCGACGCTCGAGCCGCCTCCGCCAGCCCCACTGCGAGGGGTCCCAGAGCCAGCCGAGCCCGCCCTCGCCCCCGGCCCCCGCAGCCCTCCTGCCCTTCGCGCCATGAACGCCCCCGAGCAGCAGCCCCAACCCGACGGCGGGGACGCCCCAGGCCACGAGCCTGGGGGCAGCCCCCAAGACGAACTTGACTTCTCCATCCTCTTCGACTATGAGTATTTGAATCCGAACGAAGGTCGGTGGAGACTACCCCTGGCCTGGCCCCTGAGCCCGCCAGGGGCTCAGGCCTGGGGACTGGGCACAGGAGTCCTCTTGGCTCCAGCTGTCCCCCTTCCTAAGGGGCCTGGAGGGAGGGTGCCGCTACCCAGGTGCCAGGGAGGGGAGGCGTCAGTGGCCACTGCCACCCTTAGGGGGCGGTCGGCTCCCTCTTGCCCCTTAGGGGCACCAGTTTCTGGTTGCTCGTGACTGCTCCCTGAGGGTCACTCTCAGCAAAACAAAAGGTGGCAGGCAGGTCCCAAGGCTGGGGGCGGGTGCTGTCTGCTGGCCTCTTGCCTGGGACTGGGCTGTCAAAGGGCAAGGGACATGATTTCTGTGCCTTTGGAGGGAGGAGGTGAGGAAGCAAAGAATGGAGTTAGCAGGGAGGGGTTGCAAAAAAAAAAAAAAAAAAAAAGCGGGGGGGTCGCAGCTGAACCCGGTTATCAAGGGTAGGAGGCCGCTCCTTCCCTCCAGGCACTGAAGTGAAGCCATGCAGCTCCCATCACCTCCTGTGAGCAGTGGTTGATGGGACTTTGTGTTGAAACTGAGGAAGAGGTTGTCTGTCAGATGCTGGAGAGGGTTAAAACCTTTGGTATTATAAGGCCGGCCCATTTCCTCCCTGGGTTCTGCTGCTGAACCCATCACTTATCACTCAGGAGAGGACTGGTCTGAGCTATATTAAGTGATCTTCTAGCTTAGTCCTAATGGATGTGGTGGGATGGGGTGGGGTGAGGGACAGCTGCAGCATGGATTCAGAAGGACACAGGCTCTTTCTGCCTGAACTTTGTCACTCTGTGCCTCCAACTGCCCTCAGTTGCTGGGGGCTGGGGACTTCCCCGGGCTGGGCCCAATGCTCATCTGTCACTTCACGTGTTTAACAGGAGCATTCGTTAGAGGGAGGAGGAGGAGGAGGGGGAAGAGGCCACACGCCCAACCTCACTGTGTATTTCTGGTTAGCAGGTTGTCTTGGAAAAAACAAAAAACCCAACCAGGCTTCCTGATTTTGACAGCCTAGCCCAGCCCAGCCAATGCTTGTTGAAGGCTCAGGGGCAGGCCTGTTAGTAGCTTCCAGACGCACTCTGGGCTTGCCTACATCTAGTGCGTAGGAAGGGCTTGTGTTTACTGGCTCGTGGAGGAAGCCTGTCAAGGAGGCTTGGTGGCCTGATGTTTCCCACAAGCACTGTGTTAGGCAGATAATGAAGTTTTAGCTTCCATCGGTGTCCTCTCTGGCCACCTTAGGTGAGGGGTTTGCTTTAGCTTTGGGTATCCTCTTCACTTGGATACCCAGAGATGGCCATTAGTAATAATTTTGTGTCTTGGCTGGAGATGGAAATAATTAGTCAACAGAAGAGACCAGTCTTCTAGAGTTACAATCTGGAGGACATCTTTTGCTTTGAAAAGATACAATTAAGAATCTGCAAACGATCCGCACTAACATCCGTGGTCTTTCTGTTCATTAAGATTAAAGTCATGTTTTTCAGGGAACGAATACTCACACCCCTCCCAGATTGGTAATCAGCTTTTATTTTCCTTGTCGGGTGGGGTGGGGGGATTTCCGGGGAAATAGTTTCCAAGCCAAATCTGAAGGGAGGTACTTTTTATAGTTTTTCTTGGCAAGTGGTGCTTGGTGGCCACCAGATGGGTATCTAAATGACCACAATGAAAGCCCTGGAATCTGTTTTTTCAAAAAAAAACTTTAGTTTTTGGAACAGTTTCAGATTTACAGAAAAGTTGCAAAGATAGCACGGAGAGTTCCCATATACCCAATACCCCGTTTCCCCGTGTTATTAATGTTTTACATTAGTATGGTGCATTTATTGAAATCAACGAACCAATATGACACCTTATTAACTGGGGTTTATGCCTTATTCAGATTGGGAATGTTTTTTGTGACCTTCACTGTTTGGAGGAGTGTTGGTTGTATTGTAGACTGTCCCTTCATTAGACTAGGGCTGTAGGTTTTTGGGAGGAAGGCCACAAAAATAAAGCCCCCTTCTCATCACATCATATCAGAGTATGTACTATCCAGCCAGGCGTGGTGGCTCACGCCTGTAATCCCAACACTTTGGGAGGCTGAGGCGGGTGGATCACCTGAGGTCAGGAGTTCAAGACCAGCCTGGCCAACATGGTGAAACCCCAACTCTGCTAAAAATACACAAATTAGCCAGGCATGGTGGAAGGCGCCTGTAATTCCAGCTACTCAGGAGGATGATGCAGGAGAATTGCTTGAACCCAGTAGGTGGAGGTTGCAGTGAGGCAGGTGGCACCATTGCACTCCAGCCTGGGCGACAAGAGTGAGACTCTGTCTCAAAAAACAAAAGTATACTATCCATGTCATTTATCATTAATGCTAACCTTGATTACCCAGTAGAGGTAGCTTTTGTCAGTTTCTTCAAACTGTTTGGAAGGCGTTACTACATGAAACCCACACTTAAGGAATACAGAGTAATACTCCGGAATCTGGAAAGCACTTACTCTTTGCTGAGAAGTAGGCAGCACAGAAGAGTTAGCACCCAGAAAGAGAAGGGATGCTGTGGCCAGGATTGGTGGCTCATGCCTGCTATCCCAACACTTTGGGAAGTTGAGGTGGGAAGATCGCTTGAGTCCAGGGCTTCCAAGACCAGCTGGGGCAACATAGCAAGACCTCATCTCTAATAAAAATAAAAAAACAATTAGCCTAGCCTAGTCGCGCATGCCTGTAGACCCAGCTTCCCAGCTACTTGGGAGCCTTAGGTAGGAGAATCTCTTAACCCCAGGAGTTCGAGGCTGCCCTGAGCCGTGATCATGCCACTGCACTCCAACCCATGGGACAGAGCGAAACCCTGTCTCAAACCAACAAACCAGACAAAAAAAGAGAAGGGACATGGTGAGCTTTGAGAGGCTAATGTGAACTGCCCCAGATGTGCATCTGGCTCTGGGTCACCCAGACGTTAATAGCAGTCACCTCTCTTTGCTTCTGTATGGTGGGACTCCTCAGGGGTGAACACTAGCCTTGATCTTTTTATTAAGTTTTGTCCCAGATGGCAACATATTGGTGACGCATGTAAAGTTCTACCCTTAACTCTGGGCACGAGCTTGGCAAAAACCAAGGAAGGAAAGGTACTGCTAATGGGACAGACGTTGTTAGAATTGGTGAAGGTAAATTAGGGAATTTTGGGGAGGACTCATTTACAGTTTAGCGTGTAGCAGACGTTCATTAGCCCATGTGATTCCACTCCAACCCTAGCAGGCAGGCACTATTATCACCCCTGTTTTATGGAGGAGGACGCTAAGGCACAGAGAGGTAAAGTAATTTTCCCAAAATGGGCAGCGTTGCTCCATACCATGTGTTCTGAACTATTGTGTGAGGGTCCTCATTCTCTCATTTGGTGAGAGACACATGCGAACCAGTTAGCAAGGTGTCTGGGACCATGGCAGGGCTGGAATTGAAAACCTTGTTTACCAACAAGGTGATCTTGAGCAAGTCATCCAGCCTCTCTGGACCTCTGTCTGCTTATCTGTAAAATGGCTGAAATAATACCACTTGCCTCATAGGACAGTTACCTGCCTTGAGTAGGTTAACCCATTTAAATCAACACAGCATGTGATCTGTTACTAGTGGTTTAGTAAACCCTTGCTTTTGTTAATGGAGGTGTTCAATTAATATGAGCCATTGTTTATTTACTCATTCAGCTACTGAGCACCCTCTGTGTTAGATCCTAGGGTCACAATGGGGAATGAGACCCAGATCCTGCCCTCTCTGAGCTACTGCCTCTAATTGTGCCTCTGTTGTTTTCTCTTGTCTAATTGCATTAACTAATACCTCCAGTAGAGTGTTACATGATAGTGAAGACAGTGGGCATCCTTGCCTTGGAGGAGGACTCCAGTGTTGGCTTTAGAATTGAGGTGTATGAATTATGTAAAGGAAGTATTAGTTCTTTCTTTTATCCCCAAGAGTTTTTATTACAAATGGGAGTTGAATTATATCAAAGGCTTTTTTAGCATCTATGGAAAAATATGATCTTATTCTTCGTAGACCTATTAATATGTTGGCATACATTATTAGATTTCTTTATACGAAAACATCCTTGGTATGGACTCCACTTGGTATATTATTTTCTTAAGGTGGTAGTGGCATCAGATAATATTTAAGAATTTTTCAGTATTCATGAGTGATATTCATATTGTCCTATTTTTTGTGCTATCAGGTTCAGGTTTCTTTCCTTTTCTAAGCTCAGGAATAATTTCTCCCTGGGACTCCCTGGTCTCTAAAGCTGTGATAGAATTCCTCTGTGAAGCCGCCTGGACCTGGTGCTTCTTTGTGGAGTTGTTTCTTGATGGCTGTCTCTATACTGTGGGAATTGGTCTCTTTACACTTTCTACTGGAGTCAATTTTTGTAAACTGTATCTTTCTGGGAAATTATCCATTTTGTCTGTCTAGATTTCAAATGTGTTCACTAGAGTTGTACAAAGAAGACTCTTAATTTTCTTTCTAGTGGAGGAGACAACCAAGTACACAATGACAGAAAGACCCAGGGGGCAAGGATGTGGGAGTCTTGATGGGGCCACTGATCCCACCCTGGAGGGGGAAGATGTGCTGGCTGTCAGCAGACAGTTCAGAAGCTGAATTCCCTTATGCATGCTTGTGAATACAATGGATTCTTACTTCTCCCAACTTGTAATACACTGAGAAAGACAGGTGGGTACTAGGAATCCCTGGGCACCTCCAGAGATGCCGGATCTCCAATTACTGTGTTGGGGACAAATATGTGGGGAGTGCTCACATCTGCTTTGCCTCAACAGTCTGGTGCAGCCCTCCTTCATTCTGCCAAGCTAAAGCATTTAATGCCAACTTCGGCCTTTCAGAAGGGAAAACTGGTTCCTTCTGATCACTGCTTGTTGTTTTATAGAGTCTATTCCTGTGATCCTTACACTTTTGAGGTCACAGCCCTTTAAAAAGCTGATGAAATCCACAGATTCTATAGACACACACAGGATGTGTGTGCATGCTCCACATGGGCAGCCCTTTCCCCTGGGCAATCCCCCTCACCACATACCCCCTGCACCCCCTACCCACACATCCCCTTCTCCCCTCTCCACTCCCTCTCATATCCCCCAATGTGCTTTTGATGTCATTTCTCAGCACTCACAGACCCTTCTGTGTCCCATTCCCTAATTTTACTGGCACTTCAGTGTAGGAGCACCTGCTCTCGACCCATTCACAGGGCACAATTAAAACCCCATTCTTTCAGCAAACATACTGAATGCTGGTTTTGTGCCAGGCCCTGTAGGGGCATAGGGAAAAATTAGATATGGTGTCTGGCCTCCCCTGGCCCCCAGGCCAATATGGGTCACAGTCTGGTAAACAAATAGGGACAAATAAGGTGCTGTGATACAGTATCTGTGTGTGCGTGTGTGTGTGTGTGTGTTTGGTGCTTGCTAAAAATAGTGTTCTACACTAAGCAAGCAGGTTCACTAAACACATGTGACATTCAGAGACATTGCCTTCTGTGTTGAGTTAATGGCAGGCCTTAATAAGCCTGCTTTGGACAAATAACGTCTCCAGGTGCAGCTGAAAAGATGAAATGAGGGCTAGAACTGAGCATCGGCCTTGCAGGGAGGCAGAGAAAATGAGGTTGAAGTTGCCTCACTCATTCTTCCCTGTGAAACACATGGCATCTTGGCTTCTAAATTCAAGTCCCTGTGTTCTTTCGGTGGCATAGATTTTGATCAGGAGTAGAGGCTCCTAAAACCTTAAAGCAGTATTATTCAGGTTGGTTCTCAAGGCTCTCCAGCTATATCAGGTGGCAGGTTAAATACATTTGAAAAATGTAGAATGGGTGGCAAGGGGCTGTCAGTCCTGGCTGCGTTAGAAGTTCTCAGGCTGCATTCTGGACCAGTGAGATCAGGCTCTTGGGGGTAAGGTAACTTTGCTGAGAGTTTGCATTGACAAATGGCAGGGCAGGCCTTGAACTTGGGCACTGAGAATTCTAGGTCCCTGCCGTCAGCACTGTATCTCACAGCCTGAATGTGGCCCTGGAGGGCAGCAGGACACCGTATGGAGCTGCTGTCTCTAACTTTGTCTGATGTGTCTCATGTACGGTGGGATGTGTCCACGTTCACCTCTTACAGCTGATATTTATACAGTTAGAAATTGTATCTTGCTACTGTCCTAATGGGATTATACTCATTGGAAAACTCCTGGCTAAGGTAGAAATGAGGAATGACAGGGAGCTCTGATATTTTTCTGTTTCCTTCTCCATCCCAGTGGATGGTCCTGCCTGCCTCCTGGGCATTTGGATCTAAAGCCCTGCACTCGAATCTTTAATGCTTTTTCCCTCTGTGGAAGAAATATACCAAAGGCAGACTGTAAGCCACATGCAGAGTGCGGAGATTGCTTTTCCTGGGTTGGTATTTGGGACCCTCCCAACCTTGTAATCTGAGGTTTTGGAAAAAGAGCATTTCTTCAGCTGGGTCTGAAGGGAAGAAAGTGGCCTGCAAAGCTCAGGATTTATGAAGGTCCTTATCAAAACAGACTTGCTTGGGCGTGCCTGCAAAAGTGAGAATGTTAAATGAGAGGGGGAAAAAAACCCCAAGTCTGAAATGCCTGCTAAAGTTATTTTAAAGGCTATGGAAAGGGGCTGTTTACCTGTATAATCCTAAGAAGGTGCGCTGCAGGTCTAAAACCCGCAATGGGTGACATCACCTCTGTTGCCCTGGAGTAGGGAGGGATGTCTTCATAACCAGGGGGTTGGCAGGGGCCACTGATGAAGTGTGCCCACCCCCGGGAACATGGCACTGAAATGAAAGCTCCTGGGGAAAGGTATAAATAAAGAAGCTGTCAGTCAAGAAGGCATTAATTTTAAATCTCTGCCCCCGGCCAAGGGTTACACAGGCCCCACTGTCTTCAAGGGGGAAGTTTCCACTTGGATTTTAAGTTGGCTGAAAGAAAAATGGAAATCAGCCTTTCAGGCTGTGCGAGGGGATGTGGGGATCAATAAGAGACCAAACTCTCAGAGGTGGCTGGTCGGAGAGAAGGGCTGTTTGCTAAGTTGGGCAGAAGATGGAAAGAAGGGATGTTTCCCTGCTCATGTCATCTTCTGCAGGCCTTTGACAGAGTGGGTGGGTTTAGCCCTGGCGAGTCCTGTTGCAGGAGGATTATCTAAAGTCTATTTCTGGGGAACTCTTCTGACCAGATCTTTCCTTCTCCTTTTGGTGAGGAAGCCACCCTGAGGTCTGTTCTCTGTCATGCATTGAACTTTCTTCTGTTAGACACAGACCTTGCTAAATCACGAGTTTAATCTCAAATGCTTTAAAAACGGAGGGAGTTCAGCAAAGTGATTGGACAAATTGTGGTGGATTTGTACAATGAAATAGTATACAGCAATAAAAAAGAAAGGACTACTGCACACAATATGGGTGAAGCTCAGACATTCCGTTGAGCAAAATAAGTGAGACATATACATCCTGTATGATTTTATTTATGGGACGTTCGAGAACAGTCAAACCCAGCATACAGTGAGAAAAGTCGGGGAGTGGTTCTTCCTGGGCAAGGGTGTCTGGCTTCAGAGGGGCCACAGAGAACCCTCTGGGGGACTTGAAATGTTCTGTGTCTTGAGTGTGTGTATATATATGCAAAGGCACCAGATGTATGTGAAATATTTGTGCATTTTACTGCATATGAATGATGCATATTTTAAAAATTGATGAAGGCCAGGCTCAGTGGCTCACGCCTCTAATCCCAGCACTGGGAGGCCGAGGTGGGTGGATCACCTAAGGTCAGGAGTTTGAGACCAGCCTGGCCAACATGGGAAATCCTGTCTCTACTAAAAATACAAAAATTAGCCGGGTGTGGTGGTGGGCACCTGTAATTCCAGCTACTAGGGAGGCTGAGGCAGGAGAATTACTTGAACCCTGGAGGCGGAGGTTGCAGTGAGCCGAGATTGCACCACTGCACTCTAGCCTGTGCTGCAAGAGTGAGACTCTGTCTCAAAAACAAACAAAACTGATAAAATCTGCAGATCCTGTATATACACACGTGCATGCTACACATGTACAGCCCTTCCCCCTGTGCACTGCCCCTACCCCGTCCCCCGCTACACCCCCCACCCTGAAATGGAATGCAAGCTTTGCCCTGACTCTTTTTGTGGTCTTGGGAATTTCCCTGCACCCCAAGCCTCAATTTCCCCATCTCTAACACAGAGGTGTTCAGAGTAGCTATCTCCAGGGTTTGATGTAAACTGCGGAGAGAACAGGAGAGCGCACACATGAAAGCTTGCAGCACAGTGGACATAAGCTATTAGAATGACTAAAAATAGGAATATCTCTGGAATTCTCCAAGGCAGGAGGGCCCCAGGAAATGGCTTGAAACCAGCAAGAGACAGTTCTTCCCATCCAGATGTGAAGATGGAGATGAGTCCTTGTGTGTGCCCTGGGCCCTGCTGCCCCCATCTAAAAGGTGACCTTGAGGCCTGCGGATTGCAGATTCCGAACATTTCTCCACCCCTCTCCAAAAGCAATACGTGTCAGCGTGTGGGCGCGTGTGTTTTTGCAAGCGGTCGTGCCAGAGCCAGTCTGCAAGCCTCACTGCTTGTGGATCATCCCGGTCCTGTGTCCTAGGCACCTGGCCTTGCGGCAGCCTGCCTGGGAAGCACCACTGAGTCCTCCTTTCGGCCCCGTCTGGGGAAGGCAGACAGCTGTCTTAGCTGGGGCAAGGTCAGCAAAGACATCGCGTTCAGGATGACTTTTTCCAGTGATTCCACGGACGAGACAGGATGGCAAATGTCCTCCCTTTCCTTTTTGGCATTTCTGGACCTGATTTATCCAGATGGAATTTCTCGACTTTCAGGCCCTGTGTCTGTATGTGTCACCTCTGAATGAAGGGCGTGACAACCTGACTCTGGTCATTAATACACATGATTCATTGATTGAGAATCCACTTACTGTTAGGTGGTGTGTGTGTGTGTGACCGGGTGGGGCGTGGGCAGCAGTGGTCTAGGGGGGCTTGTCAGAAAGTTTGCTGAGTGTCAGATTTGTTATTTGGAGGCAACCCATTGCTTTTCAAAGGGGTTCTTTCTCTAGGTTGTGCACACCCACCAGATGAAAAATCCATCCACCTTCCTGCTCTGTTTTGGGATTCTTTGCAGCCCCTGAACGGCAGGAAGTTATGAGAGTTGTCGGGGCGAGTGGCAGGAGGCGAGGTTTGCCCCTCTGTCTGCTCCCCTTTCCTCCGGCTACAGATCTGCGGTGCCAGCTGTGGCATCCTAAGTGCTGCCTTGGCGACAGACTGTGATGTCCCAAACCCAGGCTCTGGGACTCACACCACCTCAGCATCGGGGTGAGCTCATCAAGCCGTGGGTCAGATCAGCTTGGCCAGGGATCAGTGGAGCCCTGTGGCCCTGCTGCCCATCGGAGGGGCATCCAGCCCCCGGGCCAGGCCCTGCTTCTCTCTTCCCAACCACTCAAGCCTGAAAGCTCCATTCGCCTCTGCCCCTCCCCGTACCCCGCAAGGACGGCTGCCTCTCAGAGGTTCCCTAGCTGGGTTTCTATTTTGGTCATACTATTCTGCTTCCCGAAAATTCCACCCGCCTGCCGTTCTAGGCAGAGAAGATGTTCTCTTGCTGTTCCTTTTTTCAAAAGTGATCTGTTGGCTGGCGGGTTGGCGCTGAGCGAGCGGCCACCTCAGACTTGGCTGTGTGTCCGTCTGCGAGGGTGAGCAACAGGCCCACAGAGCTTCCAGGGGGAGAGGCGCTGGCGGGGACCACTGTGTGGCCTGAGTGGATTTTTAAAATAATCTTTGACTCAGTCCTGGGGCAAAAGGAGAGACTGTGAACATTCCCGAAGAAAGGAATCTGTGTCTTCAGTTGTCAGGGGCAGCCTACCTCCCGAGTGAAATGATGAGGCCCCCAGAGTAATTTCTTTTCCGGGGGGGATCCTTGCTTCCTTGTGTCAGGGTCAGGGTGTCGCCATCCAGGAAATCACCTCTTTCCTGAGATGCAGGATAAAGTAGTGGTTAGGGGGCTGGAGGAGCCAGGTTGCCTGAGAATGAATCTTGGCTCTGCTACCTAGAAGCTGTGTGACCTTGGGCAAATTACTCACCCTCTCTGAGCCTCATTTTCCCCTATATAAAATGGGGTAACGATATCACCTGCTTCATAGGGTTCTTGTGAGACAAATATGAACATATACTAGATGCGTACAGTGGTTCTCGATATAAAGTAAGTGGTATAGATGTGCTAGTATTTTGATTATGACAAGCAGCTCACTGACTTACTAGCACTTTAGTAAGATTTAGTTGATCCACTCCCAGGTAGCCTGGGAGGAAAAGTACAAAGTGTGGAATGGAGAGGGTGTTGGAAGCACATTTTACCTCCTCCACACATTTTCTGAGGTCAGCAGAATCTGAGGTAAAAAGAGAATTCCTAAAGTGCTGACCAACCCATTTTATTTTTATAAAAATATCTTCCTTTTTTCGTAATGCTTTCGAAGGGGTTGGGGACTAGTGCATTCAAGTTGTTGTAAAATAGAGTAACTATAGCAGGGAAAGGGCAGAATTGTCACCTAAAAGATTGTTCTTTCAATAATAATCCAGTAGGCCCCATTTACTGCGTATTGATTCTGTGTGTCTTGGGCTTTGCATAGGTGAGGGAAACCGACAGGCTTGTATCATCACCAGTGTCATCACCCCGTGTCACACATGAGGACATGGAGTTTCCCCAAGTCTCACAGCCGGGGGTGGGAGTGGATCTGGAGTCCCCTAACCCCATGCTACCCACTGTTGACTGAGACCTGGATCTCAGTATAGAGCTCTTGCTTGGTGGCGCAAAGAGGAGGGCTGAACTGGCCTCCTCAGCAATCTTGTCCTGTAGTTTTCGGGAGTGGCCAGGGATTTCTCCACATATTCACAGGGCCTACCTATTGGGTAAGCACCCAGGAACTTGATGAAAGGAGGGGTGATAAGAATGAGAACTTTCAGGTGTCTGCCACAGAGATGAGCGTCACCTGCCAGGGCCGAGAGTGAGAAGATGTCTCATTTCTGAATCAGTTCAGGGCGTGAGTCATGAGCTGATGCTTCCAGCAGTCTTTGGGCCTCTGCTGTGCGCAGGCCTCCTGTGCCACGCTGGGGCTGTAAAGCCAGGAGCAGTTGTTCTCAGCTGGGGGCGAGTCTGCCTGGCAGACTCAGTTCCTGCCTGATGTTTGGGACTCAGAGATGTTTAGCGATGCCTGGAGACATTTTTGGTTGCCACAACGGGGAGAGGGGCAGGGCAGCTGCTCTTGGCATCCAGTGGGTAGGTGGCTGTGAGGATCAAGTAATTTACTACATGTAATGTGCTTATAACAGTGCCTAGCACATAAGTTCTCAATATATTTCAGCTGCTTTTTCTGCATTATAATCATCTTCCTAATAATTATTGATGTAAGACTCCTATCTGCCTCTAAGAAGCTCAGAGTCTAGAGGGTAGACAGATGAGTGAATCCATAGATAGACTTCAGTGTGGGACTCTGTGGGACCTGGGAGTGTAGAAGAGCTGCTTATTTTAGCTGCTTTTTCTGCATTATAATCATCTTCATAATAATTATTGATGTAAGATTCCTATCTGCCTCTAAGAAGCTCAGAGTCTAGAGGGTAGACAGATGAGTGAATCCATAGATGGACTTCAGTGTGGGACTCTGTGGGACCTGGAGGTGTAGAAGAGCTGCCTGATCCAGCCTGGGGAAATAGGGAGGGCCTCCAGGTGGGGGTGGCTCAGGTCAAATCATGATGGATAAATAGTGGCTTGTTAGGAGATGTAAGGTCGGGAGGTATGGAAGGGAGTTCTGGGTAAGGGGAACAGCATGTGCGTGACATGGAGGTACAGAGGCCCTTGAGCAGCAACCTCTGAATCCCCCGTCACTGCTTCTATCTTCTTCCTCCCTTTGGTACTGATGCTTCGTATGCAGGCCAGGTACCTCCCATGGTAGGTGAAATGGATTTTAGGTGGTCCACCAGTGAGGACGTTGTATGTGCTAAGAACTATTTTTCAGCGCTATTTTCTCTTTGAACTAGTCAGAAGGAGTGGAGTTTCAGGCCAGGCATGGTGGCTAACGCCTGTAATCCCAGCACTTTGGCAGGCCGAGGTGGGTGGATCACCTGAGGTCAGGAGTTCAAGACTAGCCTGGCCAACTTGGTGAAACCCTGTCTCTGCTGAAAATACAAAAAAGTTAGCCCAGCATGGTAGTGGTCACCTGTAATCCCAGCTACTCAGGAGGCTGAGGCAGGAGAATCGCTTGAAACCGGGAGGCGGAGGTTGCAGTGAGTCGAGATCACACCACTGTACTCCAGCCTGGCAACAGAGCGAGACTCTGTCTCAAAAAACAACAAACAAACAAAAAAGGAGTAGCGCTTCAGTGAGGTACTGCTGTATCGTTGACACCTTTCTTTCTAACACTGGCTCCTCCCTTTCCCTGTTTCTAGGTCTTGACTTTCTGGGGTCTTGGAAATGTTCCATATTTTGATTATGTTGGTGGTGGCAAGAATGTATGACATTTGGCAAAACTCATCAAACTCTATACTCAAAACACTGACATCTGTGTATATGAGTTATACCGCAGAAGCATTGGCGGGGGCGGGGGTGTATAAAGCCTCAGACTCAGAGCCTTTGCCCAGCCACTGTGTCTTGCTTGAATTTAGTAAGTTTTATTTTTATTGTATTTTTACCCTACCTTCTATTTATGGAGGTGACATTGATTTTCCATCTGCAATAGTGGTATAAAGTTTCCTTTTAAAATAAAAAAAAATCAGTGAGTGAATTTAAATACTAGAAATATTAAGTAAATTTTTTTGGTGGCACATGGATAGAGCAAAGATCGTGCAAGTGGTTAAAAAAAAGCAGGCTCTTTGGAAACCCTCCTGAGAACATTTGGTGGTTCTGAGATGAAACTAACTTCACCCAGTGCCGTGCGGGCATCGTGATGACTGTAAGAAAGCCGCCTGCGAGCGTGGCAGTTGTTTAAGGAGAAATAGTGACGAATGTCAGCCACTAACTTAGAGAAATATTTTAATGATGTGCTATTTGTGAAATTTACTGTCAAATACCCAGGGGACTGAGAATTAAATGATTATTAATTATCTTCATATTCCCTGCTTGCTGGTAAACATTTAAAGTCTTGTCAAGAGGGGAAAAAAAAAACTCTGCCGCTTGGATTAATGAAAACCAATGTAAATGCTTTAAATACTTTTGCTCAGCACACTGGAGCTTTCTGTTTTTCAGGGCTCCCAGGGAGTGTGAGTGATGTGTGTTTTCAGGACTGTGTTTCTGTGGACTGTGCACATCAGCCCCAAGGGTGTGTTTCTGATAAGATACAGTGCAGTTTTTCTGATATGGCCGGAATTTTTGCTAAGAAACTTTTTGTTTTGTTTTTCTGGTTCGAAGGGCAGTGAATTCTCAGAATGTTGTCGGCCATGAGTTTGACATTCCTCTTTTCCTAGATTAAAAATCTATGCTCTGTTACCTTCTAGGAAGGCGTGTATGTGTGTATGTGTGAATTCAAATACATATTTACATTAAACTACAGCCTCACAAGAACTCCAGGCCTTACAGATGCTAGCTAGAAAAATCAAAGGATTTCAGAGCCAGAAGCCACCAAGGAAACTGATTCAATTTAATGCTGTTCAGTTATAAATGAGAAGGTGTTGAGGCCTCCAGTGGGTGGGGGACTTTTCCAAAGTCACGCTGCTACTTAGTGGCAGAGCAGGACTGCACTCTTCATTTCCTGCTTCGTAAAACAGGGTTTCATTACTGTATATCATGTTATGTCAACTACCACCTATGAAATAAAATTAAAAATGTTTCTTTTGGGAGTTACATTTATTTTCTTACACAATTACACAAAGGAAGTCTCCTTTCTGCCATGCCACTGTCCTCCCATTCCTTAGTTCCCCTCCCTGGAGGATGTCACTGTTACTTGTGACTTCCAGAGAAAGCCTGTGCATCCTTCAGCTGTGCGTGCACATCTGTCTGTGTGTGTACGTCTGTACATCTGTGTATATATGTGTATGTGTAATCTGTATACATCTGTGCATACATCTGTCTGTGTACATTGTGTGTACATCTCTGTGTACATCCTCTCACTTTTTATGCTGTGCACACTATACAGCTTGCTTTTCTCTAACTAAATCTCAGTGGTCATTCCATGTCAATGCATAAAGAATTCTTCAAGCCTTTTTGTAGCTATACTGTATCCCATCATATGAATGAGCCAGAATTAATTCATCCCCAATAGATGGGCTTTGGGTTGCTTTGTCTTTTGGGATTACAGTCAGGGTTATAGTAACTAATCTTAAGGATACACAGGTCATTTTGCACAGATAAGAGTTTATCTGCAGGAAGAATTTTTTTTTTTTTTTTTTTTTTGAGACAGGGTCTTATCCTGTCACTCAAGCTGGGAGGTGGTGGTGCGATCATGGCTCACTACAGCCTTGATCCCCCCACCTCAGCTTCTCCAGTAGCTGGGACTACAGGTAGGTGCCACTATGCCCAGCTAATGAAAAACATTTTTTTTTTTGTTTTAGAGATGGGGTCTCTACGTTGCCCAGGCTGGTCTCAAACTCCTGAGCTCAAGCAATCTTTCTACCTCTGTCTCCCAAACGGTTGGGATTCCAGGCGTGAGCCACCATGACTGGCCCAGGATGAATTTCTAAAAGTAGTGTTGCTTGGTTCCGAGGGCACATGTGGTTCCGAGGGCACATGTGGTTCCAAGGGCACGTGTGTTTGGAATTTTCCATGGATATTACCAAATGACCCTCTCTAGAGTTATAGCCTTCTATCTTTTGGTTTGGATATTAGCATCTTTGAGTAATAGTTTATTCCAGGTAGACTTTTCTGAACTTGCATCATTCATTCGCCAACACATCCTTTCTGAGGGCCTGTTTAGTGGCAGGACCATTCCAAGTGCTTAGGAGCATGGCGGAGCAAGAGTCGTCATGGCATTTGCTGATTGGTGGGGGTGGATCTCGAGGTTGAGGGAGGGGCAGACTGGAGGTTGAGGGAGGGGCAGGCTGGAGGTTGAGGGAAACAGAGAACTCCACAGTTCCTCAGTCATTATGGTGAGATGCGCACAGAACACAGCAGGGACCTGGACTAGTCAACTCCACAGCTAGTCCTGAGACTAGCTCAGGAGTGGGGCCTGAGCTAGTCAAGTGGTCAGGGGTCCTTCTAGAAGCATGCAGTACTTAAGCCGAGCTCATGGGCGTGAGTGGGCTTTAGTCATGCGGAGAAGGGGGCCAGGCAGTGGGTAGGGGAGGAGCTGTTGAGGCATGGGGAGCAGCAAGTACCAAGGTCCTGGGGCAGGAAGGAGCTTGATGCTTTTAAAAACTCCCCTTTGCCAGGCACGGTGGTTCTCATCTGTAATCACAACAATTTGCGAGGCTGAGGTGGGAGGATCACTTGAGCTCAGGAGTTTGAGACCAGCCTGGGCGACATAGTGAGACCTCATCTCTACTAAAAATAAAAAAAAATTAGCTGAGCCCAGTGGTGTGCACTGGTAGTCCCAGCTACTTGGGAGGCTGAGGTGGGAGGATCGCTTGAGCCTGGGAGGTGGAGGCTGCAGTGAGCTATTATTGTGCCACAGCACTCCAACCTGGGCAGCTGAGTAAGACCTCAAAAACAAAACAAAAATCATCACACTCCCCCTTTGGCTGGAGTTCAGAGAGAGGGAGGGGAGAGAGTGAATGCAGGCGAGGGTAGATGGGCAGGCAGGGCCCAGCCAGGCTGCCTGGCGGGGGTCATTTATTTTTACCTAAGAGCTGTGGGGAGCCATTTTGGAAGTAGGGGTACTATGTGGACCCTAAGAGATCAGCTCAGCTAAACTGGACAGTATTTCCTCTAGGATAGCCCAGAAAAGGGAACAAGGAGGCTGAGGCTCACTAGGGTGGCCACCTGGTGTCCCCCAAAGCAGGAAGAGGTCTTGTTTCTGGCTGGCAGGCCCCTGGACATGGTTCTTATATTTACTTATTCTCTCAGCCACTCGGCAAATGTTTATGGGGGCTTGCAAGTGCCAGGCCCTGTGGTAGGTGCTTGGCAGACAATGCTGGGCCACAGTGACACGGGCCCAACGCTGACGGAGCTCTGGGTCGAGTGTGGGGTTGTAAAATTCTCTAAAGGGCCAAGGAGTAAATATTTCAGGCTTTGGGGGCCATTTGGTTCCCAAACTACCAACTCTGCTGTTGTAGTATAGGAGCAAGCCGTAGCTTGCTTTGTTCACCCTGTGTCAATAAATAGGCTGGCTGTGTTGTCATAAAACCATTTACAAACACAACCCATGGGCCGCATTTGGCCCATGGGCTGTGGTTTGCCTGCACCTGGTTTGGCAGAATGAGATTCCCTAAACAGATACCTGGTGCGATGGGAGCTGTTAGCAGGTGTCAGTGGAGAAAAGATGGCAGGGAAAAGGGGTGGAGGTGATCTTTTTGATGGGCCGATCTCAGGAGGTGCTGGCTGAGCAGATGCAGGAAGGAACCAGGGGAAGTGGGAGGATCTCGCGGGGAGGGTTTCCAGGCAGAGGGAACCCAAGGCGTCTGAGGCAGGAGCTGCTTAAGTACGGCAAAGATGTTGGAGGGGTTGTTGCTGACTCAGCTTGGGGAGAAGTGGGGAGTGGTGGGGGTGGGTGGCAGGCTGGGGCACATGCTGCGTTAGTGACTTTAGGTTCCATCTGAAGCGTCCAGAAGCCTTTATAGTAGGTTTTGAGAATGGACATTTTAAAGGCTGCTGCGTGACAGACAGACTGACACAGCCACAGAGGAAGTGGGGATTCCAGGGAGGAGATGACTGCAGTAGTCCCCTCGCCAGAGGACGGCGGCTTGGACCAGGGTGGATGCGATGGAGTGGGGAGACCTGGGAATCTAGTTTCTGTCCTGACAGTGGAGCAGTCAGGGCTGATGCTGGATCAGATGTGAGGCATCAGAGTAAGGAGTCCAGGCCGCCCCGTGAGCTGGTGGGGAGGTTGGAGGAGCCTCTGATGAGGTGGGGGGCCTTGGAGGTGGAGTTGCGGTGAGGGGTGGGTGGGTGGCACTAACTCCATGGGAATTTCCCAAGCAGCCCCATGTGCCTGGACCTGTACAGGATGCAGTGAGGCAGGGTGTCTGCTAGAAGAGGGTTAGGCTGAGAATTAAATGACTGTGTGAGGTGATGGGTGGCAGTGTCCTTGGGTGGCTGACATAGAACATTCTACTTGAACAGCATTCTGCAGCAGTAGGGCCTTTCGAGGTGGCAGCAGGAGCCTGGGGTAGGCAGCCGCTAATAAAGGAAGTTAGGTCATTTTGCAGTCATTGGTTTTATCTTTATTTTATTGTATTTTATTTTATTTTTGAGACAGAATCTCACTCTATCACCCAGGCTGGCATGCAGTGGCACAGTCTTGGCTCATTGAAACCTCCGCCTCCTGGTTTCAAGCGATTCTTGTGCCTCAGCCTCCTGAGTAGCTGGGATTACAGGCTTGTGCCACCATGCCTGGCTAATTTTTGTATTTTTAGTAGAGATGGGGTTTCGCCATGTTGGCCAGGCTGGTCTCAAACTCCTGATGGCAAGTGATCTGCCCGCCTCAGCCTCCCAAAGTGCTGGGATTCCAGGTGTGAGCCACCACGCCCGGCCTGCATCCATTGGTTTTAATAGTTTGGGTGTCAGGTAACCTCTGTAGCAGTGACCCTGCCTGTTGGGGGGGCAAGTGGCTTGCCTGTGGTACTTTTAAGCCTGCTAATTCCGTATCTTTCTGTGGGCCTTTTCCCCGCTCTGGGCCTCAGTTTCCTCATTTGTAAAATGACACAGACGAGACATGAATCAGGAGCCCTGGATCTGAATGAAGCCACTTCTCGTACTTGGTATGAAATCTGGGATTCAAGCCCAGGGCACCGTGGGCTGCAGAGCCTGCTCAGCCTCCCTCTGTGTCCTGCGTCAACGTCACGTGTGTAGAGTGCGGCCATAGGCCCTAGATCGGTGCTTTTCAAACTAGGGGTCATGACCCACCGCGCCGGCGGGTTAGGGGATCCGTCTAACGGGTCGTGACCAGCGTTGAAGCAAAATCACTCAGACAGGAGGGAGGGTCTGAGGGTGTCATGTAGCAGGGGTAAGTGTTGACTCGGGAGGCTTTTGTTTCAGTTGTGTTGTATATGGTGGTGTGAATGGGGTTGTGAGATAAACTGCACTTCTCCGAAGGGTTTCATTTAAACCCAAGTTTGGAGGCCCTTAGCCCAGGGGTCTTCCAGAACTTATTCTGCTTCGACCTCTCTTCTCCAGGGACCTGGGACAAAGTGGCCTCAGTTTTCTTCTGGTGAGGGACGGAGCTTCTAGCTTGGGGTTTGGCATGGTGGGAATTTGAAAAAAAATAAACGACGTGAGACAAAATCCAGCCTGTGATTGCTCTGCACCGGGAGTTCTGTTTTTGAGGCTTAAAAAGACCCCCCCTTCCCCCTTCTCTTTCCAGAAGAGCCGAATGCACATAAGGTCGCCAGCCCACCCTCCGGACCCGCATACCCCGATGATGTCCTGGACTATGGCCTCAAGCCATACAGCCCCCTTGCTAGTCTCTCTGGCGAGCCCCCCGGCCGATTCGGAGAGCCGGATAGGGTAGGGCCGCAGAACTTTCTGAGCGCGGCCAAGCCAGCAGGGGCCTCGGGCCTGAGCCCTCGGATCGAGATCACTCCGTCCCACGAACTGATCCAGGCAGTGGGGCCCCTCCGCATGAGAGACGCGGGCCTCCTGGTGGAGCAGCCGCCCCTGGCCGGGGTGGCCGCCAGCCCGAGGTTCACCCTGCCCGTGCCCGGCTTCGAGGGCTACCGCGAGCCGCTTTGCTTGAGCCCCGCTAGCAGCGGCTCCTCTGCCAGCTTCATTTCCGACACCTTCTCCCCCTACACCTCGCCCTGCGTCTCGCCCAATAACGGCGGGCCCGACGACCTGTGTCCGCAGTTTCAAAACATCCCTGCTCATTATTCCCCCAGAACCTCGCCAATAATGTCACCTCGAACCAGCCTCGCCGAGGACAGCTGCCTGGGCCGCCACTCGCCCGTGCCCCGTCCGGCCTCCCGCTCCTCGTCGCCTGGTGCCAAGCGGAGGCATTCGTGCGCCGAGGCCTTGGTTGCCCTGCCGCCCGGAGCCTCACCCCAGCGCTCCCGGAGCCCCTCGCCGCAGCCCTCATCTCACGTGGCACCCCAGGACCACGGCGCCCCGGCTGGGTACCCCCCTGTGGCTGGCTCTGCCGTGATCATGGATGCCCTGAACAGCCTCGCCACGGACTCGCCTTGTGGGATCCCCCCCAAGATGTGGAAGACCAGCCCTGACCCCTCGCCGGTGTCTGCCGCCCCATCCAAGGCCGGCCTGCCTCGCCACATCTACCCGGCCGTGGAGTTCCTGGGACCCTGTGAGCAGGGGGAGAGGAGAAACTCGGCTCCCGAATCCATCCTGCTGGTTCCGCCCACTTGGCCCAAGCCTCTGGTGCCTGCCATTCCCATCTGCAGGTGAGCAGGGCTTTGAAAATGATTGATTCTGTGGTTTAGGTTTAAGAGATGGTTTTCTGGTTATGAGCATGGGATTCAGAGTCAGGTTTAAGACTGACTTTAAATGGATTTAAATCTTGGCTTGGCCCCTTGCTGCTTGCGAGACCCTGAGAAGGAAGTTAAATTCCCTGGGCCAGGTTTTTCTCATCTGTAAAATGGGTATAATTAGTGTACCTGACTCACCAGGTGGCTATGAGGATGCAGTCATGATAAATGTAATTGCTCATATGGCACCTGGTTTATTCAAAAAGTGTTTTTCAAACATCTAGGTGGCAGATTCTGTTACATAAGTAATGGAGAGACAGTGGTGAACTAAACAGGCGAAAATTTCTGCCTTCATGGAGCTGACATTCTAGTAGGCACAAAGCAAGCCTTAATATGTAAAATCTATCTCATTATAAGAGGAACTGATGTTTGTTAGCATCTGCTATGTGCCCCAGTTATATGGAGGCCCTAAAAAAAAAAAAAAAAAGAAATGTGTGAGCCAAGGAGCTTAAAATCTTGGGAAGCTGAAGAGATGTATGTAGATAGCAGAATAGCATGTAGGCTTTGGAGTCTCTTAAGGCTCACTTTGAGTCCTGCCTCCGCCACTCACTACCTGAGTGAACATGGGCATCTCTGCTGCTGCCTTTCTGCTGCTGTGCTTGTGAAAGACATTGCTAATCAGTCAGCACCCTCTTTCTCGTTGAGCACCTTTATGAAGCCGTGCCTAGCACAGACATCACTAATCAATCAAGAGCTTCCCCCTCCCCACCCCCCACCCCTGCATTTATACTGAGCACCTTTCTGGTCTTGGTTTATTCCCTGTGAGAAAATAATAGAACCTACTTTGTGTTTTTTTAAAAATGGATTAGATGAGATGATATATGTCAATCTCAGTATAGAGCCTGTGCAGTGGTATCCTGGGATACCAAAATCTGAGGATGCTCAGGTCCCTTATGTAAAATGGTATACTATTTGCATATAACCTATGCACATCCTCCCATATACATTACATCATCTCTAGATGATAATACCTTAGAATACCTAATACAATGCCTGCACACCACATGGACTCAAAGTAGAAACTGCAGCATGGAAAATTCAAATTTTGCTTTTTGGAACTTTATGGAATTTTTTTTTCTGAATGTTTTCAATCTGAGGACACAGAACCCATGGATACAGAGGATGAATTGCACTCTCTATGTATATTATTTCATTTGATTCTCACAGAAACTTGGTTTGTATTATTTTTTATCTTCATTTTGATGAAATGACAAAGGAGGTACATGAGGGCTAAGGCCAGAGATTATCCTATCTGTTCTCCTACATGAGGAATTGGAAGACTCATGCTATTACCACGATCCCTGTGGTTTTCACATTATTTTTTATTTTAGCAAATGGAAGCCTTTTATCCCCAATATTAAACTGAGTCCCCAAATAGGCCGGGTGCGGTGGCTCATGCCTGTAATCCCAGCACTTTGGGAGGCTGAGGTGGGCGAATCACCTGAGGTAGCAAATTCAAGACCAGCCTGGCCAACATGGCGAAACCCCATCTCTATTAAAAATACAAAAAATAGCCAGGTGTGGTGGTGCGTGCCTGTAATTCCAGCTACTTGGGAGGCTGAGGCGGGAGAATTACTTGAACCTGGGAGGCGGAGGTTGCAGTGAGCCAAGATCATGCCACTGCACTCCAGCCTTCGTGACAGAGTGAGACTCCACCTCAAAAAAAAAAAAAAAAAAAAAAAAAAGAAATTGAGTCCCCAAATAGATAAAGGTGGAGCTCTTTTGATTGGTATGGGGTTGAGGGTGGCCTCGGGCCCTGCCCGCTGGGCCTTGTTCACCCCCATACCAGATGAAAATGGACTGCAGGGAGCATCCAGCCTGGCATTTCCTCCACAGCAGGTTCTGAGAACACCAGGGCTGCAGTATGTCAGTTGTTGTGTCTTTAAAAAAAGGAGTTTCTGGGTTTAACAGAGTTAAGTAGGTGCCTGTGTGCAGGCCTTCTCAGAGACTTTAATGTGGACAGAATATGCGGTGATTTCAAAGGCCATTTGGCTACAGTGTTCTGAGTTCAGTGACTGAAGTTTCACAGGGCTATCTTAGAAAATGCTGCCAGGCACAGTGGCTCATGCCTGTAATCCCAGCACTTTGGGAGGCCGAGGCGGGTGGATCACCTGAGGTCGGGAGTTCGAGACCAGCCTGACCAACATGGAGAAACCCTGTCTCTACTAAAAATACAAAATTAGCTGGGTGTGGTGTTGCATGCCTGTAATCCCAGCTACTCGGGAGGCTGAGGCAGGAGAATCACTTGAACCCAGGAGGCAGAGGTTGCAGTGAGCTGAGATGGCGCCATTGCACTCCAGTCTGGGCAACAAGAGTAAAACTGTCTCAAAAATAATAATAATAATAATAAATAAAAATAAAAAGGAAACGTCCTTTTCTTCTTTTTCCCTTTTTCTTTCCTTCCTGCTTTCCTTCTCTTTTACCCTGCATTCACTTTTCCTTCATTCTTTTATGAAATGCAGCCAGGCACTGTGCTAGTCACTGGGGAGAGAGGTGGAAACTAGACACACACACCCATACCACACGGACATGGACTGTAAAAAAAAAAAAAAAAAGAAAATCCTGATCAAGACTAACCCCTGGTACAGATTGAGAAATTTGGGCTCAGAGAGGTGAAGTGACAAGCCCCATGATCACCAGCTAGTTAATGACTACATTGAAAATTAGAATCTGGGATTCTTAACTCCTTGTTCTTTGTGCTACGTATACAGGTCAGTCTCCAAACCATGATTTTATTTAGTGGTTGAGAGTAGGGAGGGACACTGCTATAAAATATGATTATGATATACTTATTGGAGACTTTGTTTACAAAATCCTTTCCTCTCCATTAGGCATGTTGATCAGAGAGGTTTTGAGTGTCAGAGTCCTTTAGTTCCTCACAAGTACCAATCTGTGTCAGCCGATGTGGTCTTTGCAAGAATCTTCTATAAAGTTGAGGGGATGGGGCATCAGGGAAGTTTCTTGATAACATTGATCTCAGGTTATATAGGCAACTCAGCAGAGGGCTGGAATTCAAATCAGAATTTCAGGCTGGCTCTGATGCTCTACTTCTTTTTTTGTTCTTCTTTTTTTTTTTTTTTTTTTAAGACGGAATCTCACTCTGTCGCCCAGGCTGGAGTACAGTGGTACGATCTCAGCTCACTGCAACCTCTGCCTCCTGGGTTCAAGTGATTCTCCTGCTTCAGCCTCCTGAGTAGCTGGGATTACAGGCATGCGCCACCACACCTGGATTTTTTTTTTTTTTTTTTTTTAAGTAGAGATGTGGTTTCACCATGTTGGTCAGGCTGGTCTCAAACTCCTGACCTCGTCATCTGCCTGCCTTGGCCTCCCAAAGTGCTAGGATTACAGGTGTGAGCCACTACACCCGGCCTTTTTTTTTTTTTTTTTTTGAGACGGAGTCTCGCTCTGTCGCTGAGGCTGGAGTATAGTAGCGTGATCTCGGCTCACTGCAACCTCTGCCTCCTGGGTTCAAGCGATTCTCCTGCCTCAGCCTCCCAAGTAGCTGGGACTACAGGCACACACCACTATGCCTGGCTAATTTTTTTTTTTTTTGTATTCTTAGTAGAGGCGGGGTTTCACCATGTTGGTCAGGCTGGTCTCGATCTCCTGACCTCATCATCCACCCGCCTCAGCCTCCCAAAGTGCTGGGATTACAGGTATGCTCTACTTCTTCAGATTGTATTTCAGCATCAAATACCTATGTCAGAACCAAACAAAAGTATAAATTGGAACCTGGGGATATGCTGCTGAATTTTCTTCTCACAAAATTTTTGGTGCTTTAAAGCATATTAATACAGGGCTGAAGTGGTTTTTTAAGGAGTCATAGTTTGTAAACCTTTAAAAACTTTTCACTTGTATACACGATATGGGTAAAAGTGTTTGACACGTGTGGCTCGTTGGTTGCAGTCAGAAGATTGAAAGCATGTTGGCACTGTAACTAAGGTAAAATAAAGGCACTTTGGATACCCTAAGACTGCAGGGTGGCCAGGCACAGTGGCTCACACCTGTAATCCCAGCTGGCCCCCCACAAAATGTTTAAACTTAACTAGGCCTGGTTGCATACACCTGTGTTCCTAGCTACTCAGGAGGCTGAAGCAGGAGGATAGTTTGACCCCAGGAGTTTGAGGCTACAGTGAGCTGTGATTGCACCACTGTACTCCAGACGGGATAACAGCAAGAGCCCATCTTTTAAAAAAAGAAAAAATTAAAAATATACTTCATGGTTCATGTCATAGCTCTAGAGAATGAAAAATTTGCGGTAGTCAATAAATGAATGAATAGTTAAATATTCTTTAAAGTCAACTCTATTTCATTGTAATTTTTGTTTTCTTTTTTTCATTGTATCAAACTATATGGAAATCATATGGTTAGATGTGAGTGACTATTTGATAATGTTAGTCCATTTGAATCCATTTTAGATATTTCACAATTAAAGAATATGAAACTTCAAAAAAAAAAAGACTGCAGGGTAAGAGGGATTTCAGGAGGCAATGTGGTTGGAAAGAAGGGCAGGAGACTTGCTTGCATAGGGAGGATATGATTATAAGTTGGATGAAATGTTTAAGTTGGACTCTGGTACAGATGAAGTTTATGGAGGTGCTACCCCTTGTGCTCCCCTTGGTACTGCTGTGATAGAGAAGACATAGAATTGGCTTTCTTGCAAGTGCTTAACCAAGCCCAGCTGATAGTGTCAGCTCCTAGCAGCCCTGAGCTAACTGGGAAAGAATACTCTGATGAATGATTTCTGCCATATGTGAAAACTCAGGACATGGTGACATAAATCCATAGTGATGCTTTTCAAAATTCCCAGGGGAAAAGAAGGGACAGCAGTTAGAAATATGCTAGAACTAACATAAGCTTCATTAATTGAGGAGTTGCTCACACTGTCTTCATCAAGGTGGAAGAGAAAGCAAAGAGAAAGATCTCTACCCTGTGAACAGTTCTAACCTGTCATGTCTAAGAAATATGTGCTGCCTCAGCATTTTGTTCACATACAATCATGCCCCCCATGATCACATTTTGGTTAGTGATGGACCCCATATATGGGGGTGGTCCGTAAGATTATAATACTGTTTTGTTTATGTTTTTGTTTTTTTTTTTGAGACAGAGTCTCTCTGTCACCCAGGCTAAAGTGCAGTGGTGCAATCTCGGCTGACTGCAACCTCCACCTCCCAAGTTCAAGTGATTCTCGTGCCTCAGCCTCCTGAGTAGCTAGAATTACAGGCATGTCCCACCAAACCCAGCTAATTTTTGTATTTTTAGTAGAGACAGGGTTTCGCCATGTTGGCCAGGCTGGTCTTGAACTCCTGGCCTCGAGTGATCTGCCCACCTCAGCCTCCCATACTGTTGGAATTACAGGCATGAGCCACTGTACCCAGCCTTGTGTTGTTTTTTGGTTTTGTTTTGTTTCATTTTTTTTTTTTGAGACAGGGTCTCACTCTGGTCCCTCAGGCTGGAGTGCAGTGGTGCAATCACAGCTCACTGCAACCTTGACCTCCTGGGCTCAGATGATCTTCCCACCTCAGCGTCCCAGGTAGCTGGGACTATAAGCATGCACCACATTGCTTGGCTGATTTTTTTTTTTTGTATTTTTAGTAGAGACAGAGTCTCTCCATGTTGCCCAGGCTGTCCTCAAATTCTTGGGCTTAAGTGATCCATCCATGTTGTCTTCCCAAAGTGCTGAGATTAAGTCATGAGCCACCACACCCGGCCATAATACTGTATTTTTAGTGTACCTTTTCTGTATTTAGATACATTTAGATACACAAATACTTCCCATTGTGTTACCATTGCCTACAGTATTCAGTACAGTCACATGCTATACAGGTTTGTAGCCTAGGAGCCACTATACCATACAGTGTAGGTATGTAGTAGGCTGTGCCATCTTGGTTTGTGTAAGTGCACTCTGATGTTCACATGATGGTGCATTTCCCAGAGCGTATCCTCATTGTTGAGCAATACATGACTGTATCCATGATTTTCAGAAAAGGGGCCATTTACAATTATTGTACAAGTTGACTAATTCTGGTTTATTGCACACATGGCTGATTTTATTTTCTCCTTTAGCATCCCAGTGACTGCATCCCTCCCTCCACTTGAGTGGCCGCTGTCCAGTCAGTCAGGCTCTTATGAGCTGCGGATCGAGGTGCAGCCCAAGCCACATCACCGGGCCCACTATGAGACAGAAGGCAGCCGAGGGGCTGTCAAAGCTCCAACTGGAGGCCACCCTGTGGTTCAGGTATGGACTTGAATGCTCTTCCTTTTGTGTGTGGTGTTTGTCACTAAGAGATTCACTTCTGCTGACCCACTGTTTGTTGCTTGTTAAGGTGAGGTATGTGTCTCAGCCTCTTACTCCTTTAAGGAATGAGAAATATGAGATTAAATTGGCATTAGAAGCTAATCCAGCTACTCATAAGCCAGAAGAGAAAGTCTTCCTGAGTGGGATAAGGATAGAAATGATATTCATGTGCCCGGATGCTTCTTCCCTTCTCTTTCTGATGGAGAAACTGCTAGAGTTTTGCAGAGGTTTGTGTGTTGACAGAAGGTTTCTGAAACCATCATCTTAAGTTTCAGATGAAGAGTTCATTAAGGAAAAATGGTAATTTTTGTAAAATACAGAAAAGTAAGAAAAATTAAAACTATACATTATCAAACTACCTAAAATAGCTATATTAGTATTTTGATATATTGCCTTTTTTCTATTCACAAACACGCCAGCCTCTGTTACCATATATTTCTCTTCTTAATTCTACAGTGAACATGTAGATTGTACTCTGATTTTTTAAGTTTACGTTTTGCCGTGAGCATTTCCTTTTGTTTTTTTCTTAATCAGTATCTTTTTTGTGTGTCTGTGGCTTTTGATTTAACCTCAGATTTTTTTTTTCAAAATAAGTAGAGAAGTGTGCCTATTTTTCCCCAAAATAATTGGAGTTGAAATATTCTTAATTGTATAATCTGGTTAACCAGGAACAACTGACTGGTGCCCACTAACAAGTTAATTAACTAGAACCTTTAATACATTTAAATTAATATAACTTTTTTTGGTATTTGCCTTAAAGTAGAAGTATCCTATTAATATGATAAAACCTGGTTCTTAATCTATAGTGTGCATCAGAACCTCTAGGGTGGTTCTTAAAAATTCAGATTATTGGGCATTCTGAAACTAAATTAGAAACTATATAACATGAGTAAAGCCCAGGTAAACAAACAAACAAATGAAAAACAGCAAACTCCCCAAATCTCCACAGGTGCTTTGCATGTGTACCTCTGATTGAGGACATCTGTGATAATATTGAGAACTTGTAAGTCCTGACAATTGCTTTTTTTTTTTTTTTTTAAATTGGACATCATAGCCATCTTGGAATCTGTTTCTATTCATTGAGTTTTGGTTCTTGACCACGAGTCCCATTTTCCTGTTGTGTTGCCTGTCTAGTAGTTGTCGACTGCATTCTGATATTGTGATGATATATACTGGATGTGGTAGACATTCTGAACTTTGTTTCATGCTTCATCAGGTGGATCTGTGGAAAGCACAAGGTGTATCTAACTTGATGGGGCTTAGCTTTTAAACTGTCTTCTCTGTATTTTATTTGAGGATTGGTTTTAGGCCCCGTTAGGGCAGGCTTGGAGTAGCCCTTCCTCTGAGGCATGTGCCTGTTCTGAAGGCATGGCCTTTTTGGATGCTTGGTAGGGAGGTCTCTTTAATCTGGTGGGCTGGAATTCCCATATGCCCGCTCCGCTGCACTCTTAGTCTCTCTGTTCTCTCCGCCCCATAGCAGCCCCTCTCTGGTAAACCTCGCACTATCTCTCCCTGTGCTTACACAGCCCAGCCCTTGGCCAAAGACTTGAGGGTTCCCCCAGCAGCTTCGTCCTCTCTCATGCCACCGATTCCAGCAGTTTCCACAGCCTGGCACTCTGAGTGGTGCCAGGAATCCAGGATTATTTCAGGAATCCTCAGCACAGCGGGACCACTGTGCTCAGCTCAGATGCTACTTCCTGCACGTGGCAGGGGAGCTGTCCCCAGGCAGAGAGCTGAAATGAAGGTGGGCTCGCCTGTGCACTTCCTCTCCCTTGGGGACCGCAGTCTTCTGATTCCTGCCGTCCAATCCTGAGAGCAATTGCCTTATGTAGTATATATATATGTATTTTTTGACAGAGTCTGTCACTCTGTCACCCAGGCTGGAGTGCAGTGGTGCAATCTTGGCTCACTGCAACTTCTGCCTCCTGGGTTCAGGTGATTCCCCTGCCTCAGCCTCCTGAGTAGCTGGGATTACAGGTGTGTGCCACCATGCCTGGATAATTTTTGTATTTTTAATAGAGACAGGGTTTCACTATATTGGTCTGGCTGGTCTTGAACTCTTGATCTCAAGTGATCCACCCACCTCGGCCTCCCAAAGTGCTGGGATTACAGGTGTGAGCCACCATGCCTGGCCAAGTGCTCTGTTTTATGTGTCCAGAGCTCCATGCACCTTTCCTTCATGCCACCTGCCACTACTTGTAATTCTAACATTTGCATAATTATTTCGTCAATGTCTCTCTCTCTTAGACCATGAGCTTTGTTTAAAAGAGACCACAACTTCCTTCTTATTCTTCATTGTATATCAGCATCAAGCACAGTTTGCCGCCACAAACATAGCAGGCACTCAACAAGTACTTGGAGAATGAATCTGCTCATTAAATGCATTGGCCAAACAATCTTAAGGAGAGAGAATCTGTATCCATTTCTGGCTGTGTGGTATCTTCATTCACTGATTATTTGAAAGATGTTTATTGAGCACCTACTATGTACCAGGCATGGTGCTCGATTCTGGGTTATGATATGAACAAAACAGCTGGAAATTCTCACCATGATGAGCTTACATTTTGGCAAGATGATAGTAATAATAAACACTTAGAAAACATTTGCTGCCTGTGAGATCCTGTTCCAAGTGCTGTATATGTGTTAACTTATTTAATCCTCAAAAGAGCCTTATGATGCAGGTAACAGGTCAAGGAGCTGTCAAGGACTTGTTAAGGGTTATGGCTATTAAATGGTGGAGCTGGGATTTGGATACCGCAAGCTCTATTTGCAGCACAGTAGATCTGATCATCCACGTCTCTTTGCAGACCAGCTCTTCCTGCCTTCTCATTTGTGCAGAAAAAGCCTGAACGGGAAATGCCCACGCCTCCTGCAGACCACTCCCTTCCCCCTAGTTTTGCATGCTGTTCCAGTATGAGCCTTGTCATCGCCTCATGGGAGCCTAAATCCTGATTCTCAGGGAGATGCTGATTGGCCCTGACTTGGGAGGGTGCCGCCCATTGGTCCAGTAGGCTGTGGCTTGGAGGTTGGGCTGCATGAGGAGTGAGGCTCAGCTCACCCATTCATCAGGGGCTGGGGCCTGGAAATTTCCAGAGAAGGGAATGGGCTGAGTGTACAGTCCAGGAGACACCTGCTAGGCTGTCCCTGAAATTTGTGCCTCTCCCTCTGATAGCTCCCAAGGACTCTTCCCTCTTCATGCCTGTGACTTTGTTTGTTTGTTTGTTTACTTGTTTGTTTATTTTAGAGATAGGATCTTGCTTTGTCACCCAGGCTGGAGTGCAGTGGCATGATCACTGCTCACTGCTGCCTTGAATTTCTGAGCTCAAGTGACCCTCCCACCTCAGCCTCCTGAGTAGTTGGGACTACAGGCGTGTACTACCATGCCCAGCTAATTTTTTCCTTTTTTGTGGAGACATGATCTCCCTGCGTTGCTTAGGCTGGTCTTGAACTCCTGGGCTCAAGTGATCCTACCACCTCATCCTCCCAAAGTGTTAGGATTACAGTGTGAGCCACCACAACTGGCCCAAGTGCCTATAACTTTGAAGATCCAATATATGATTTAAAAACTTGTAGACAAGTCCCTTTAAAAGACAAAAAGGGGAGTCTTTTAAAAAAGTCATTTGAATAGATTATGTTTTTTCAAAATAAGTCATGCTAATTCCTGATTTTTAGCATGGGAAGTCAGTTTAAAAAAAAAAAAAACTTCTTGGAAAAATGGAGAAAAGAGTGGACTTTAAGAGGATTGCTCCTCTTAACCTTCAAGGGAGTGTGAAAACTCCTTCTGGAATCTGAAGTACTGCCCCTTTCATACCCAGAAGAGCAGTGTAGCCTGCTTTGTACCTTGCCTGAATGCTTCCGCCAGCTTCTCTGTTGATTTCTGTCTCACTCTTTATCTCTGTATCTGTTTCTATTTCTGAACCACAGCCTCTTCTCCCCTCTCAGTTACTCAGTCTCCACCCTTCTCTCTTTTATTTGCCACACTATAGAACTTCATTCTTTTTTCATGCCTAGTGGTTTTAAGCTCCTCTTTATATAAAAAGAAAATGAGTATAAGACCATTTCATTTTTTATCTGTAAGTATACAATTAAAAATCTTAAACATATGCCATGCTCAGCTGTTCTCTTCATTGCTTTTTTTGAATGGTACTTGGTCTTGGGAGAAAGTTTGTTCCCAAACCTTAAGTGCTTGTCAGATCTCATGACTCATTTGTATGGGGAATGTCTCACTGGGGACCTGCTGTGTGCCAGGCACTGTGCTGGTTGCAGGTGATACAACGTTGGTGAGATCAGCACAGCTCATGCCCTGAGGGAGCTCAGGGGCTGCAGAAAAGTGGACTAGGATGGTTTGAGTTGGTCAGGGAGGCCTGAGAGGCCAGATGGCAGCCACTTGGAGGGGGTCTGTGGGCTGATGCCTGGACTGAGGGTGGGACGCAATGGCTGACTAGAAGCTTGTCCATTGGATTCACCACTTATGAGGAACTGCTTCTACAGAACAAACCATGACAAGAGAGGGTACTTGGAAGACCTACTTTAGAAAGAGGGTCTCGTTGAGGAGGTGACTTGCCAGCTGGGACCTGGAACAGGTCATAGAACTAGCAAAGAGACAAATGATGTCCTCCTCCTCCTCCTCTGTGCTCTCTGTCTCTCTTGGTGGTGGGGGGAGAGTGTTCTACACACAGCATAGCACATGCAAAGGCCCTGAGGCAGGGAAGGACTGTGTGTGGCTAAAGAGCTGAAGGAGGGCCAGTGTCATTCAAGTTTAGCTTGCAGGGTGATGGTTGGCAGGCCCAAACTGTGCAGGGCTTAAAAGCCAGGGTGAGGAGATGAAATTTTGCTTATTCCGGGGCAAGGGGAAGACGTGATACGCTTTGAGTAGAGGAGGAACTTGATTCTGATTGAACATTTTAAAGATCACTCAGGCTTCTCCCTGGGGACTAGATTAGAAGAAGTTATGGAGGAAGCAGGGAGATGAGATTGTTAGCCTGTGGCAGTGCCAGAGGAAAGATCAAGGTGGTAAGGACTAGAAGGTGGCAGTGGGAGCGGAAGCTGTGGGCTCTATGATGTGATCTTCAGGACTGAGGTATGGGAGATAAAGGAGCAACTGAGTGGATGGTTCGGTTGGATGGATGGCGGAGAAGGACTTGGGAAAGAAAGTGTTTTCTTGGGGAAAGATTGCAAGTTCCCTTTGGGGCACAGAAGTTACAAAGGGCTTCCAAGGCATCCGAGCAAAGATGTCAAGGAGACAGTTGGATATATGAGCTTGGAGCTCAGAAGCAAAGTCCTGAACTTGCTCTCAGGCCTGTGGGATGCCTCAGGGCCACACGCTCCATCACCAGAGGCCTCAGCAAGCACCCAATTGCAAGGACTGACTGTCCACACTCTCAATAATAACATGCCTCTCTCTAGAAGCAGTGGACTAAGGAAGAAGCAAAGAAGAGATTGTATAAACAAGATCACAAACAGACAAGCCCAGGAGGGCCAGGCAATGAAAGGAAATGACTGAACTGGCCAAATGTCAGGGAGCAATAGGGGGTGGTGGGGAGTAGGGCAGAGCGGCATGTGAGTCTTGCCTCAGGAGGCAGTTGCTGTTCAGTCCCTGTAGGTTGTGACATGTGGGAATGTGGGTGGAATGTTGCCAGGTTTTATAGGTTTTTTTTTTTTTCTTTCCCAAGAGCTAGGAGTTGGGATTTTTATGTGAAATTTCTGATTTTTCAGTTTTGGCCACTAAATCAAACTTTGGGTTGAATTTGGCTCATGGCGAATATGCTTAAGTTCACATCATCTGGAGTAAATAGGAATGGTGCTACTTCAAGGTTTATCAAATAGGAAGGGAGATAAGAGAGAGGTTATATTTATATGATTTCTAAGAATTGTCTAGTTAGGGAACGAACCCTGTTAAACAGCCGGATCGAGGTAGTTTCTCTTATAAAGCCCTAAATCTCAGGTGAGTGTGGTGGCTCACACCTATAATCCCAGCTACTTGGGAGGCTGAGACAAGAGGATCGCTTGAGCCCAGTTCAGGGCGGCAGTCAGCTGTGATTGCGCCACTGCACTCCAGCCTGGGTGACAGAGTGAGACCATGTCTCTAAAAAAACAAACAAAAAAGTTCTAAATCTTATTGAAGTAGAACAAGTCTGGGGTTCTTTCAGAGGAACCAAGGAATCTTAATGCACAAGCCTGACTTTGGTCTGCAGGTATCAGATGAGAAGGGGAACCACTTGATTCATCTCAAAAGAGCCACACGCTTTTTGGTGGAGCCCTGCCATCATTCCTCGCTCTATTCATCTCAAAAGAGCCACACGCTTTTTGGTGGAGCCCTGCCATCATTCCTCGCCCTGTTTCAGGACAGGATGCAGTGGTCCTCCGGTGGACAAAACATCCATTCAGAGCGGTTTTGCAAGGTTGGGCTTTAAGTGTTTCCATAGTTCTTCAGCTTATGAGGTCTAATAATATCCCAGTTGAGAGTGGCCTGTATAACGCCATTGTCATTTAATCCTTTCCTGGCAGCTTCCAAACCCTTTAACCATATTCTGCACAGAAATTCCCTGGAGGGGATCCTTTGTTATATTCCTTATCCATTCCTGTGCTGGGGCTTTCAAAAACGTTATTCTTACAACTCTCTGGGATGCATGTTTAATGGAAAGAATAATCAGCCATCCTTTTAGGGAGTGATCAAAATATGAGAACGTGGAAGCGTCGCACTCACCTCCAAAGGGTCCTCTTGGTTCTTTCAAGCAGATGTTCAGACATGTGGAAAAAACATGGGTAGCTCTGTTAGGAGGAATTCCTTGCAGATGCGGAAACCCGATCGCCGTTTCATTCCGGGTAACAGTAATGAGCTTTGCAGGGAGGTGAGTGAGGCCCTGAGGCCCACCTGTCCAGGCTACTGCCTCCTGGGCTGGAGGAGCTGGTAAAGTCTCCAGTCTTTCAAAACCTCATAAAATGGATTATGGGACGTGGATGCTCATTCTGTTGGATTTCAGCTTTTATGCTAACTGCAACTTACTTGAAATGATATCTAAGGAAGGGAAGAAGCAAGCCAGATGGGATTTTTTCCTTTCCAGGTGAAAGCTGCACTCGTGACAGTAAGCAGTGTGCATTCAGCAATTGGCTGGGTGTGTTGGCTTCTATTTGTCTAATAAAATTTTGTCTTTGGGGATGTGAGACAGGAAGCAGTTCTTGCTGATGCTAATTTGTCTTGATTAGAGCTGCTGTGTTGGCATCTACAGAAGGGTCCACTGGACCTCATGGGGAGGGGAAGGGAAAGAGGTGGTGGCCAGGTCGCTCAGGCTTCCAAAAAATTGGAGGAGGAGAGTGTTCTGAGATCACTGGGGTTCATTTGATCATTTATTAAAAATAATTACCAAGCACCTACTGTGTGCTTGGCACTGGGAATATAGCAGTGAACCACACAGGCAAAAATCCCTGGCCCCATGGAGCTGATGTGCTGGCTAGGGGGAGATAGCAATATAGCTTATAAATAGGAAAATTAAATAGTATGTTAAATAGGAAAATGAAATAGTATGTTGGGAGGTGATAAGTCCTATGGGGAAAACTATCAGGCCAAGGAGAATTGGGAATGGTTTGATGGACCTCCCTGGGAAAGCCACATTTGGGCAAAGAAGGAGGTGCCCACGTGGAAGCTGCAGGGACCTCTCCAGGCTGAGGGGACAGTAGGGCTGAGTTGGGTGACATCTTGAACAGAGAGGAGGCCTGTGTGGGAAGGGCAGGGGAAGGGGAAGGATGGGGGTGCGGATCGTGGGCCTCGCACATGTTTAGTTAGAGGAGTTGGACTCTGAGCGAGGCGGGACCTGGGAGGACCTGGCTTGACCTAGGTGTCAGCAGGATCCCTCTGCTGGGGGGTGGACAGGGAAAAGCTGCTGCGGAGGCCCAGGCCAGAGGGGGTGGTGGCTGGACCAGGGTGGGGGCATGGGGGAGCAGGAGAAGGGGTTAGATTCAGAGCATGATTTGAAAGTCAGGCTAACTGGATTTTTTTGAGACTGGCTGCAAGAGGGGTGGCATCTGTCTGTCTGGGGCTGTAGCCTTGGGAAAGGCCAGAGTCTCTAGGGACCCTGTTCATCCCTGCTGAGACTCCTGCTATTTTCGGAGGGAAGGCATCTTTTAGAGGTGACTTGCTGTAGCCTTTTCACTTCAAGATGGAGGCGGGGATGGGGTGGGGAGTAGCAGAGCGGGGTGTGCAATGTGGGGGTTCTGAGCCGACTTTTGAGGAGCCGTCCTCACCACCTCCTCCTTGTCTATACCAGTCTTTTGATGAGACTGGTGATTTCATTAAAATTTGAAAAAGACTGCAGTCCAAACCAGGTGCACCCGTGGACCAGTTGTGGCACTGCTCTCTGCCTCGCCGCATGTGTCCCCGGCTGAGGGATGCCCGCAGTGGTCGAGGATGGCGTTGTGAAAGGATTGAGACCCGCATGCTGGCCTCCGAGGTGAGAGGTGGAGAGAGGGGGGAGGGCGCGCCAGGGTCCAGGCTGGCGCAGGCAGAGAGGTGGTGTGGTGAGACCGGCCCGCATGCTAACTCATCTTCTAACCGAAGACACGGAGGTTCACTGAGGGGTGCTTTCAGCCCGCAGTAGAAGGGAAATTGTCAGGAATGAGCCTCAGTAAAGCGTTGTCCCCAGACATAGGCAGAAAACAGAAGGCTTCCAGAATCTTGGAGAAATAGCTGTTGCCAAAAGGAAGATTAAGTCTGAAACTTGCAGTATTTCTGGCAACCAAGAGGAACAATATAGAAGAAACTTTATTTGTGTGACAAATAAACGTTGGGGCCCTCGTGTGTGCTGGGCAGGGTGGCGTAATGGCCGGAGCTACACTTCACCGTGTGCTTTCTTTAGAGTGACCTAGTTAGTCTCTGCAGCGATACCATGGAGTGTAGGTGGTAGGGTTACTATGCTCATTTTACAGGCAAGGAAACTGGGACACAGTGCGGGTAAGCAGCTTGTGAGGGGTCACCCCCAGCCGGCGCGCGGTGCTGCTTGATTGAGGCATAGGACGTCTGCAGCCGCAGCCCACACTGTTGACCACTGGCCCGTGCTGCCTCTTGGAAGTAGACGAAGCGGGTCGTTCAAAGTGAGGCAGCTCTAGGGTTTGGTAGCTTTGGGACTCTGGGAGACTCACTGGGCAGTAGTTTCTTCAATGATAAAGTGATGTAGACTTACGTCTGTCAGGCTATTTGTTTTGTGTTTGTTGAGCATGGTTAGGATGCTAAACAAAAGTTCCCAGTGTGATCTTTGGCACAGAGAAGGCGTTTCATCTGTTGTTCTTTTGTTGAGAGAGAAGGCCATCTAGACATAGATCACTTTTGAGCTCTACGAGCCTTAGATTCCTGAGCCTGTTCCAGCTTTTTCTGGTTGAATTAACCATGTCTGAGACCACGCTATGATATGGAGGGGGCTCTGAGAGTTCTGAGAGTTGTTTATTTACATGCTGTTTGTTACAGACATGATCTTAGCTCATCCTTGCAACCACATGGTGAGTCGGGGCTGCTATTATTCCCATTCGACGAGGGGTGAGAGGCACAGGGAAGTGAAGCTCACTTACCTAAAGTCAGGCAGCTGGTCAGCAATGAAGCCCTGGCCTTGGCTTTGAACTTCTGGGTTCTTATCTTTCACTCACCCGCTCACTCATTCATCCGCCTGCTGGCAGCAGCATCACGCCCCAGGCATGGGGTACAATGAGCACATGGGCTGAGCCCAGGCGCCTGTGGAGCGCTCCAGCTGGGGCTGAATGTGAGAGTGAGATGGGACAGGCTTTAGAAAGGGTCCTTTGCAGCAGCTCAGCGCAGTACCTGGCTGGCCATGTGACCTGGGTCCTGGACCTAGGGTCAGGTGTTCAAGTCCTGCCCTTGCCTCCGCCCTCTCCACTGAGGGACCTTAAGTGAAGCTGATTTTTCTCTGATTATATGGGAAATGAGTCATCTGCTTTAGGTGGGTTTCTAAGCACCTGTCAGCTGCAACATGCCACAAGAGGGGACCATGACCACACCTGGGACCACTTCGCAGGCCCCGAGCCATCTCGCTGGAACCCGTCCGCAGGCCGAGGCTGATGTTCATAGGAGTGTCCGTGTCACCAGCTGGCCCTGCCGCCCTTCTGGGTACCCTATGGGTTTAGTGGGTGTGGGGGCCAAGACCTCTTTATTGAGCACTGAACATTTTCTAATTTAGTCCATGAATGAGACTCCTAACAGCCTCAGAAGGCGCTAGCTCCGTTGACAATAAAGTCATGAACTGGAGCATGTGGGGAGGTGGAGCTGGGTGGGTGGGGAGGAACACAGGGAGGTGATGGCTTCTCACGGGGCCCTGTTTCCTCTGGATCCCGGGAGACATTGCGAATGTCAAAGTCATTCATTCTGAACCTCCTAGAAGACTATGGGCAAACTCTAGCAATAGTCATGCATGTTTATTGAGCACTTACTATCTGACAAGCACATCGTGTGGAATGGCTCAATGGCTCGGGCAGGCATGCAGCCTCTGCTCTGTGAATGAGGAAACCAAGGCTCAGAGGCATTGAGCCTCACCTTCCCCAACGAGCACAATATCGCCAGTGATGAGCAGGCTGACCCTGGCCGAGCTTTTCCTGTGTGACTGCTTGGAGAGAGAGTGGTGCTGCCATTAACCCCATTTACAGCTGAGGAAACTGAGGCTCGGAGAAGCTGAGTGGCTTTTTCAAGGTTGCATTGCTCTTCAGGAGGCTGAGATGAATGCCTGCCTCCCAGGGTCATTGCAAAGGTTAAATGGGTTAATATTGGTGAGGTGCTAAAACAGGGCCCTGCCTGCGATGAGAGCTCAAGATAGGCTCGTTGTTTTTCTTATTAATTTGTCCTCTGAACCATTGTGTTAGGATTTTAAAAAGGAGCATTTGTTCACATCTGGAGGCTTTAGTTTCATGCCGCAACCTCTGAGCTGGCACGGGTTTGAGTTAGGGGCAGACGGTGTGGAGGGCGTTCCCTCTCACCGTTTCTTATGTGTTCTGTGCGTGGCTCTTGTCCTTAAATGATGCCACGACGCCGCCGCCCAGCCTGCAGCCTGGGAAACTGATACTCTTGAGGTCAAAGGACTTCCTCAAGGCCAAGCATCTGAGATGTGGGAGAGCTGAACATAAAAGCATTCTGTTGGGCACTTTGGCCAAGCCATTTCCATCGCACTGGGTGGTTCTCAAGCCCACAGCTTAGCAGGGGCCTATTCTGAATACTGGCACAGGTTCGAAAAATTTCATTCATATGCATGTGTATATGTATACACAGAGACACATGCAAACACATATAAATTATATATATTCATATATGTATACACACACACATACACGTATATATACAATGTGTATGTACACCGATATGTATTTGTGTGTCTGTGCCCCTGTATTTTTATTCAATTATTTTACTTTATTTTTAATTCTTTATTCATTTTTTTAAAAGTGCAGGAAATGGCCAGACATGGTGGCTCACGCCTGTAATCCCAGCACTTTGGGAGGCTGAGGTGGGCAGATCACCTGAGGTCAGGAGTTCGAGACCAGCCTGGCCTACGTGGTGAAACCCCGTCTCTACTAGAAATACAAAAATTAGCCGGGCGTGATGGTGGGTACCTGTAATCCCAGCTACTCAGGAGGCTGAGGCATAAGAATTGCTCGAACCTGGGAGGCAGAGGTTGCAGTGAGCTGAGATTGTGCTGCTGCACTCCAGCCTGGGTGACAGAGTGAGACTCTGTCTCAAAAAAAAAAAAAAAAAAAAACACCAAAAACAAACAAAACAAAATACCCAGGAAATTATTAAGAAAGTAGACAGGCCGGGTGCGGTGCCTCACACCTGTAATCCCAGCACTTTGGGAGGCCGAGGTGGGCGGATCACAAGGTCAGGAGATTGAGCGAGACCATCCTGGCTAACACGGTGAAACCCCGTCTCTACTAAAAAAATACAAAAAAATTAGCTGGGCATGGTGGCGGGCGCATGTAGTCCCAGCTACTCGGGAGGCTGAGGTAGGAGAGGAGAATGGTGTGAACCCAGGAGGTGGAGCTTGCAGTGAGCTGAGATCACACCACTGCACTGCAGTCTGGGCGACAGAGCGAGACTCCGTCTCAAAAAAAAAAAAAAAAAAAAAAAAAAAAAAAAGGAACTAGATAGCACTCTTCATTACCTGGAGTGAACTACTCTTATTGCTGGCGTATTTCTTTTTAGTCTTTTTTTTCCCCTGCGCCTACACACTTGAGCTCACAAAACTCAGCTCCTGCCGTTCTCACATAGTTGAGTCTATATCAGGTTATTTTGATGACTGTGGGGGAGGAGACAGCATTTACTGAGTAAGTTTAAGTGCATTCCATGCATAAATGGATGTAATCCTCCTAATATTTCTAGGCAGTACTTGAGACACAGAGAGGCTATGTAACTTGTCTAAGGTTACGCAGGAATTGGGGGAACCACGAACTAAACCTAGGGGGTCTAGCTCAAAAGCCCACGCTCTTAACTGCTTAGGCTGCAAAGAAGAAATGAAAATCATTTGTTTGTTTGTTTTTGTCTATTTCAATAGGTTTTTGGGGAACAGGTGGTGTTTGGTTGCATGAGTAAGTTCTTTAGTGGCGAAGAAATGGAAATCTTTAATGACCTTGAGATAATTTTCCAGGTTGCTCCTGGGGGCTCTCATTGTTGCTCTAGCATTTTGAAAAATTCAGGAAACAGGCTGGGCACTTTGAGTCTTGCCTATAATCCCAGCACTTTGGGAGGCCGAGGCTGGTGGATCACTTGAGGCCGGGAGTTCAAGACCGGCCTGGCCAACATGATGAAACCCCGTCTCTACTGAAAATACAAAAATTCCTGTAATCCCAGCACTTTGGGAGGCTGAGGCGGGCAGATCACCTGAGGTCAGGAGTTCGAGGCCAGCCTGGCCAACATGGAGAAACCCCGTCTCTACTAAAAATACAAAATTAGCTGGGTGTGGTGGTGCATGCCTGTAATCCTAGCTACTCAGCAGGCTGAGGCAGGAGAATTGCTTAGACTCGAGAGGCAGAGGCTGCAGTGAGCCAAGATTGCGCCACTGCACTCCAGCCTGGTGACAGAGCAAGACTCTGTCTCAAACATTCAGGAAATAAATCCAGTCTGGTCAAGCATCAAGTCAGATTGTTTCTTTATCAGGTTGTTCAGGCTCATGTCATCCATTGGTATCTACCCTGCCCCAGCCTCCTCTCCCTGTGTTTGGCTACAGCAGCCTGAAGGCCCTTCCCAGGCAGAGGTAGAACAACAGTGGCTTGTGGAGCAGGTGCTGCCTCGCTGTGGGGTGCTGTTGACACCCCCAAGCATGTCCTCATGTGAGTGGCCTCAGCCAGGGCAGCCGGGCCCAGAAGCATCTGAGAGTAGAACCTGGGGAGCCCAGTGGCCTGTGCCTGGGCTCTGAGATGCCCGCCTCCGAGATGCCTGCCTCCTCCAGGAGGATGAGCTCCCAGTGCAAATGGTGGTACATCGAGACGGTCATGGGACCTACCTGACCCTTGCCCTCCAGCCTGATACTAGTGGCATGACTGTGAGCAAGGATAATTTGACCTTTTGGGGCTTCAATTTCCCCAAGAAGCAAATTGGAGAGAATGTTACTTGTCTTTTAGGATTTTTACAGGAGTAAATGAGAATGTGTGTAAAACACCACTTAGCACAGTACCAAGTGCAAACTGCTCTAGTTTCTTTCATAAATTGATTTTGGGGAAATGCATTCACATGGTGCAGAATTTGAAAGGTATTAATACAAGCTGTGTACAGGGCAAGGTCTTCCCTCATACCTAGGGGCCGCCTCGTCTTCCTAAGCCCCAGTGCCATTGGTTCTCTGAACATCCCACCAGAGATAGTCTGTGTTTGTGCTTGAGGTTGTATTCATGGTCTTTGTTGCCGTCATTATCAGAATTATAATGTATGAAGGATTTGGCATACTGCTTAGTACATTTTACATTCCTAATAAATGATCAAGGCAGTTATTACTGCTGAACTTAGGAAGCCATTGCATTTTCATTTTTCTGAATAAGAAGTGAAGCTGAATTGATCTTCTTGGCATCATTTATTTAACGAAGTAGGCCCTTCCCATGAAACTGAGGTTTCTGCTAAGTGAATCCCATGTTCCTATTTGACATTTATTATAAAACTGTAAATGCTGTTCTAGGAATACAGTTTTTGGAACCTGTATCAGGCGAATATTGATTAAACCTTGCCTTTGCTTGAACCCTGGCTTAATGACATAAAATAAACCCTCAGGACACACTTGCCTTGTCATGTGTCTATCCATCTCTCCTTCCTCTATCCATCAGAAAATGATACAGCAGGGCCAGGCATGGTGGCTCATGCCTGTAATCCTAGTACTTTGGGAGGCTGAGGCACAAAGATCACTTGAGGCCAGGAGTTCGAGACAAGCTTGGGCAACATTACGAGACCCTTGTCTCTACCAAAAAAAAAAAACACAAAAAACAAAAAATTAGCTGGGCGCGGTGGAACATGCCTATAGTCTTGGCTACTTGGGAGACTACAGTAGAAGGATTGCTTGAACTTGGAGATGGAGGCTGCAGTGAGCTGTGATCAGGCTACCACACTCCAGCCTGGGCAACAGAGTGAGATCCTGTCTCAAACCCCAAACAGTAAAGATAACACCTGAGCAGTAGATAGTTTGGCAAGGGCATGGTGCCATGGTCAAAATGCAGCAATGAAAGTGTTGAGTGGGATTATGAGTGGTTTTCCTCTTCTCTTGTATTTATTCAACAAACATCGGGCTTGTACCACATGCCAGGCATTGTGTTGGGTGCTCCCTGCTCAGTTTCATCCATGGATTGGTGGCCTGGTTATCCTCTGGGAGCTCCTGAAGAATGCAGACTCTCAGGCCCTGCTGCAACCTAATCTGTGTGCACATTCAAGTTTGAGACACATTATTCCAGAAAAAGAGTCATCAAACTATGCCAGCCAAATCTGGCGCATCACCTGCTTTTCGAAATAAAGTTTTATTGGTACACAGCCACGCCTACATATTTGCATATTGTCTCTGGTTGCTTTTGTACCACGGCAGCAGAGGTGAGTACTTGTAACAGAGACTGTATGTGTGGCCTGCAGAGCCTAAAATGTTTCCCATCTTGTCCTTTACAGAAAAAGTTTGCTGACTGGAGATGGAGATAGAGTAATGAACAGAAGAGATAAAATCCCGAGCTCTCATGGAGGTGGGCTTCTGGTGGAGGGGGACATATAACAAATCAGTAGTTCCACAATCTGTCAGGTTTTAAAAAGCTATAAGAAGACAAATAAGGCAGGAATGCGGGATGGAAAGTGACTGGGAAGTGGTGAGGATGCTATTTAGAGAAGAACTTCCTGAAGGGGTGCTGTTTGGATGGAATTTTGAGTGTAGTGAGGGAATAAGCTGTGTTGCTATCTTGGGAACCAGCATGGTAGGAGAGGGAGCAGCCAGTGCTAAAGCCCTGAGGCAGAAGCTTGCATGGTGTCCACCTTGAGCATCAGTACAGCGGTTGGAGCCAGCTGCGTCTGATTCAAGAGTTAAGTGTTGATGGTGAATGAGGTTTTTGGTTTCCATGTCAGCTTTGCTGTGGCATTTCAGTGTCTTTTATAAGACCATGGAATGTAGATAGAGGTCCCCAACTCATAACCCAGGGAAATCTTCTGTGTGTCACTGGATACAGTTGCACAGGCTGTGCATTGCACAACAGCTCTGTGTATCATGAGGGTGCCATTCACATTTTCAGGTTTATTAAGACAGTGTTCTGACACATACCTGCCAAAGGTATAGAGGAAGAGTTGTGTGCTGTGAATCTGCATGAAAGTGCCAGACAAGCTAGCAGTGAGTGGCCCTGGTGGTATAATAGTTTAAGAGAGAAAAACCATCTGTGTTTGAGTGTCTTTAGGTTGGGAACTTGGTTCCTCAGTCTTTGCACTGGTTGCCCAGCTCATTTTCATTACTTGCCTGGCCCCTTAAGGTGTTTGTGTTGAACTCTGATAGCAAGAAAGGTGTTTCTGCTAGTCTAAAACATTTCCACTCCATTCTTTTCCTTTCTTTTGGATGGAGGCTTTTGTTGCTTCCTCCTTCTCACCCTCTGACTGACCAGACTGCCTGGGAGGGTGAGGGTGGGGGTGGGGGTGAGGGTGGGGGTAGTGGGGGTGAGGGTGGGGGTAGTGGGGGTGAGGGTGAGGGTGGGGTGGGAGTGGTGGGGGGTGGTTAGGGTGAGGGTGGGGGTGGGGGTACGGGGTGGTGAGTGTGGAGGTGGGGGTGGGGTGGTGGTGAGGGTGGGGGTGGAGGGGGGTGGTGAGGGTGAGGGTGGAGGGGTGGGAGCATTCTTGGCTTCCTCTTCTGCCTGAGCCTCGCTGTGCAACCTCAGCCCACATACTTCTCACTGAGCTGTAGGAGCCTCTGCTCTAAAACGAGTGGGTAGGGCTCTGTAAGTTCCCTCCTACCTCTAAACTTACTTAATTCTATGACTCAGAGTAATAGGTATCACCCAAGTAGAAGTGCCTATGTTTAGTTTTGTTCACTTTGAGGTGGGAGTTCCAACTTCTCTTCAACTTGGGTTGCCTTAACTTGCAGCTCCAGGGTTGATTCATTCAGGGACTTGAAGCTGTTAGGCTGTTTTTTTTTTTTATTAAAAAATTTTTTAAAGAGTTTGGGGATAATTGAGCTAGAAGGAGACTTAGAAATCATCTAGTTGGATGACTGGTGTGTCTGATTCATGTATCATTTTACTGACGGTTTCAGCTACCATTTTGCTGAGGGCTTTGGTTATCATTTTACTGAGGGATTCCTACATGCCAGACCTTTTGCTAAACTAAAGTTGTCTCATTCAATCTCATACTGAGTACTTGAGGGTAGGTACTGTCATGATCAGTTTTCAAGTGGCCAAATAGAGGTTCGGAGAGATGATATGAAATTTTAATATAAAGATAATACAGCAACTAAATAGGCAGAGCCACGACTCAGATCATTAAAGGCAGAGGTTAGAAAAGTATTACTTATTGAGCATGCACAATAGGCCAGACACTAAGTGAAGACTTGCATTACCCATTGTAACCCCATGAATTGGGTTCTACTATCTTACAAATGAAAAAACTGAGCCCCAGAGAACTGTGACTTGCCTGAGGTAAGGCTTTTGTAGGTAGGAAGCAGAAGTGTTTTAGATTTCTTTTTCTTTCTCTCTTTTTTTTTTTTTTTTTTTTTGAGATGGAGTCTTGCTCTGTCATCCAGGCTGGAGTGCAGTGGTGCGATCTCAGCTCACTGCAACATCTGCCTCCCGGGTTCAAGCGATTCTCCTGCCTCAGCCCCCAAAGCAGCTGGTATTAGCCACTATGCCTGGCTAATTTTTGTATTTTTGGTAGAGACGGGGTTTCATCATGTTGGCCAGGCTGATCTCAAACTCCTGGCCTCAAGTGATCTACCCACCTTGGCTTCCGAAAATGCTGGGATTATAGGCATGAACCACCGTGCCCGGCCACATTTTAGATTTTGAATCTCTTTCTCCTTCTCATCTGCTTCTCTTTGCCTTGTGATCTTTTATGGGCACCAAGCTGGCCTGTTGGCCTTCCTCACAGTTCTGTGCATCTGTGTGGGAGCTGGGCTCAGGGTAGGGTGCTCAACCATTTCTTACCTCCTCCCCTCTGTCACCTAGGGCCAAGCTAGCATCATCTCTTGTCTGGGTGACAGCCTCCTAACTGGTTTCCCTGCCTCCATTTGCACCCTTCATTCATCTGCTCCCCACACAGCTGCCAGAGGGTCTGTTCAGAGTGTACCTTGGTCTACACTGCCCCCATTCTGAGCCCTCCTGTGTCTCCCCTCCCGTAGTATAGATGCAGAGTGGACTTGTGCTCCTCACTGTGGACCAGGCCGTGTCACTGGGACCCTGCCTGCCTCTCTTACTCACTCCCTCACTCCATTCCCACCTGCTAATGGCCTCTGTGCTATTCCTCAAACACTCCAGGTAGGCTCCTGCCTCAGGGCCTTTGCACGTGCCTTTCACACCTCCCAGCTATCCACATGGCTACTTTCTCTGCTTCATTCAGCAGTCAGCTCAATTGTCACTTCCTCAAAGCAGCTTCCCCTGATTCTCCTACCAAAATAGATCCCCTTTCTCTCCTGCCATCATCTGTCTTTCTACTTGGGTGTTTGTTTTGAGATGAAGTCTCACTGTCGCCTAGGCTGGAATGCAGTGGCTCAATCTCAGCTCACTGCAACCTCCACCCACTGGGTTCAAACAATTCTTATGCCTCAGCCTCCTGAGCAGCTGGGACTACAGGTGCGTGCCACAATGCCTGGCTAATTTTTGCATTTTTAGTAGAGATGGGGTTTCGCCATGTTGGCCAGTGATCTGGCCTCAAGTGATCTGCCTGCCTCAGCCTCCCAAAGTGCTGGGATTACAGGCGTGAGCCACCATGCCTGGCCTCTGTTTTTTTCTTTTTTCGATAGCCTGATACATGTTCTCTCTTCCTTTCCTCCTCCGTTCCAACCCCTTCACCCACCTACTCATCCACCCCCCGCCACACATTCATCCTTCATTTCCTTCATCATTGCTTCATCCCCAGTCCCAAACACAGTGCCTGTCACATAGTAGGTACTTCATCTATCTCAAGAACAGCGGTTGAGAGGATGCTTTGAGGCGTTGGTGAGCCCCGCTGTGTCTGGCCTCTCAGATGAACAGTGCCCTGGGAGTCCGGGTGATGGATGTGCTGGCGTAGGCGGCTCCTTGGTGGCTTTCCTGTGCTAAAGGAAGCAGAGGAAGGAAATGACAACCATTCAGAAGGACTGGTTCAGTTCACTGGGACATGCCCAAGCTTCCCGGCCCCTCGTGTCTGTGGCCAACGTGAGTTGGGCTCGCTTGAGGCCAACAGAAGTCGTGACTTGATGGAATAGGCACAAGTTAGTTTTATGATGATTAAGAAGGAAAAAAAGAAAACCTTATTTTTCACTTTCCTTTTTTAATCAAGAAGTATGCCGTGGGTGTTCCCTTGTGGTTTTTGAGTCAAAGAGAGTATTGTTTTTGAGCTCTGAGTTCCCCCGGGGGCTGCAGCTTTGCGTGTATCTAACTTTAACTTTGAACTAATGCTTTTAGGGCTCTGGTGGGATCGGGGGTCCCGGATCCCTTTCTGAACAAGGCAGCAGGCTTGTTTATTGTGTCCAAAGCGTGCCTCTCAGATCTCACCCCATCTTCTTCCTGTTCTGAATTGCCCCCTCCCTGGCCAATCTGCCCCCACTCTCAGCAGTTCCCCCCACTCCCCTGTGAGCAAAGGAGGGGGACGGATCTGCTTTGGTGAAAGGCAGTGGCTGCAGAGGCTGGACTCAGGCGAACGTCCATCATGCGGGGAGGCATGGAATAAGCCATGAGTATCCAAATGTGGCCTTGTTTGCAGGGATTGAACAACGGTGGTCTGGGGCTGGACCAGGGGTTTCAGCCAAGTAATATTGGGGTGAAAAATGCAGAAAAGTCTTGTGCAAAAATGGGATCATATTAAGTTCATGCATTGGCCCTAAAGCAACCCCGTGACTGTGTCTCTAGAGCGAGTTCTTACACATCCACATGGACTCGTTCTCACATGCATCTTCTTTTTGCATTTATCTTTTGGTGGATTGTTATTTTTCTTGCTGCGGGAGGGAGCAGAATGATTGGCCCAAGTGCACCTTGACTTTGGACCCGAAGTTGAAGTCGTGAGGCAGACACATTGCTGCGCTTGCCTTGGGCAGAGACAGAGCCTCGGAGGGTGCCTGGTTTGGTAGAAGTTAGACTTTGGGAAGCTTGTTGGGACTTGTTAGTAACCTGGGTACTAGTCCCAGCTTGTAGCCAAGCCCCTGTCCCCTCTCAGGGCCAGGATGGGAGTGACATTTCTCAGTGTGGGGCTTTGCAGCATCACTTGAAGCCCTCTGCAGAACCCCATTGAGCTGCTGAGAATGGAGTGGATTCTAGCCCCCGCCACCCTGCCTGGGGCCTTCCAGGGCTGTCGGGGCAGTCAGGATAGGCAGCAATGCCCATTCAGTCAACAGACGCTGAGTGTGAACTGTGCACTCTGGATAGAGGGAGAAATGAGATCAATTCTTGCTTTCAGGGAGTGCCCAGTCTGCTGGGAGAGACAGACGGGAAAATAATTGAGATCACAAGCGGGTTGTTTGAACAAAGAATAGCAGGAAAGATGAAGCCGGATGACCTGGGTTTGAATCCTGGTTCTGCCACTTATTGGCTTTGTGACCCTGGGCAAGTTACTTAACTTCTCTGTGCCTATAAAGTGGGATGATGATAGTACCCCAAAAAGAGGTTACCATAAATACTGAAGCAGAGGGCCTAACAGTATGTGTCCAATTAATGTTAGTGATTCTTTGTTTATAGAGATAAGACCTATAATAGAGAGGTAAGGAGTATAAAAGAAGGAGAAGGTAGTGAGGCTCTGGGTCACAAGGCTCATTTTGCCTCAGGGAATCTGGGGCAGCTTCCTGAGGAGGTGACATTTGAGTAGGGGGTGGGGGGTGGTTGCAGGATGTAAAGGAAGAATGGTCCAGGCTTCAGGAGTGTGCAGAGGTGAGGGAACCCTGTTTCTGATTGCTCAAGGCCTGAGCCTGTCCACAGATGGCATTTGACACGCTCAGGGCTTTAAGCAGCAGCTGACACTAGTTAACCAACATTTACAAATTAGGAAATTTCTCATACCAAGTTGGATTTCTAACAATCAGAAGATCTGGCAACAATGGCTGGCTTGCTGCATGGCAAGTTGTGAACAGCTGTGCCTCGATCCTCCCTTTGGACTGGATCTGTCTCCCCCAGGGGGTCTCAGCACCACTAGGCCCAGTTCACACACCCACATTCCTCACCTGGCTCCTCTGGGCATCTCGTTGGTGACCCTGGGTGGGGGTTTGGAACCTGCTTTGGAAATGCTTAGAAAAATAAACCCAGATCTTGCTGACCTTCACGTCCAAGTGTTTGCTCAAGGCCTCTTTTTAATATAAAAAAGATGCTCCAGACTGTAAAGCTGGCCTTACCTTCCTACCTTAGCATCCTCCTTCTAGGAAAAATGGGAGTCTGCTCTGATCCACAGATTTCCCACAGGGACAGAGGAGGGATGATTGTGTATGAGTTAGAGTCCCCTTCAGATGGCATGGTGGCATGTAGACCCAGCCAGTGCAGGGGACATGAGCTCTCTTACACCTGGGGGTGTGCGTGTGGGTGTTTACTGTTGGCTTCAAACACAGAAAGTGACAAAATTGAACTCCATGAATTTGTAAGAGGGAGTGAGTCAATTTTCCTTGGTCCCGGCAAACTCCATGCTTGCTAAAAATGAGTGCTGTAGAATTTATTTGCCTTCTGTCATCAAAGAAAACCCGGGTTCAGAACTGGATAAGACAGTTCCCCAGAGAGGACAGACGATCTGTCTGTACTCTCACACAGCAACAAGCTCTCTCTTGGGCATTTACGATGGAATGTGTCCCCCTCACCCCTTTAAATTATGGAGAAGCTGTGTTCTCTTTGAGGTGAATATGCGGTCACACTCCAGTCTTTTCAAGAAAGGAGGCTTTCCAGCCATGTGCGCTGGCTCATGTCTATAATCCCAGCACTTTGGGAGGCTGAGGTGGGCGGATCACTTGAGCCCAGGAGTTCAAGACCAGCTTGGGCAACATGGTGAAATCCTGTCTCTACAAAATAAAACCCAAAAATTAGCTGGGCGTGGAGGCACGTGCCTGTTGTCCCAGCTACTCCAGAGGCTGAGGTGAGAGAATTGCTTGAGAACAGGAGGCGGAAGCTGCAGTGAGCTGAGATGGTGCCACTGCACTCCAGCCTGGGTGATGAGTGAGAACCTGTCTAAAAAAACATAAAATGAGGTTTAGGGTCTAGCTGGGATTCTGGCTCTGCTGAGCTGGGTTGGGTCTTACTTTGCCCCCACCTGGAGGCCATTGCTGTAGCACAATGCCCATGTTGGGATTGGGTGTCCACTTGGGGGCTGTGCTGACCTCATTTCCAAGTGTGGATGACTAGCAGGAGGGGGACACACCCGCTGGCAGTCACGTTCAGGACAGTATGTGACCATCATCTCGGTAGTGGCTTTTCTCAGTGGACAGAGGACCTCAGAGCTTGAGCCCAGAGTTTTACTGGGGATTCAATAATCCTTAAGAAGTCAGAGTTAAGCTTTTCTCTCTTATGACAAACTTCATTTCCTGTTTCATCAAAAAGTTCTTCCTGGCAAACTGTGGCTTCTCAGCCTGTCACCTCTCTGCCATGGGAGGTGAGAACCTCTCCCATGCTGTGAGATGACTGAGCCGCGGCCTTGTTTATGGAAGCCAAGTGCCAGTCCCTCAAGGCGCGTGAGTTCTCAGCCCTAGGATTCAGGATGGAGCCGTGTTCAGCTCTGGGCAAGGGTAGGATGCTGACTCTGTGCACAAAGACCTGAACGTAGTAGTAGCAGAAGAAAAGGGCCTTGGGGCCTTAAATAAAGGTGGGGGGGGGGAGCCCCTCAAGAGCGAAGAGTGAGGAAATTACTGATGTGTGCCGCATTTCCACTTGAAAGTACAATAAAAATGTTTAAACAAAGAGGAAATAGGAGGAGCAGGTGTAGCAGAAAAGCCACCAGCCAGGGAAGCCTCCAGATTTGCTTTTGATTTCCAGTGGCACCCGCCCTGCGCTGGACACCTTAGGCAGCTGACTTAGCCTCTCTGAGAAAACCCATGGAAATGCAGTGCCTGGCACCCGCTCCGCGTGGGAGAGGAGGGGAGCACTGGGGTCCTGTCCTTCCTCATGTCCACATTCAAAAGAGGACTCATAACCAAACAAAGTAACGGTGACTGAGCTGCCTGAGATGGCTTGGAGGAAGGTCTGAAATGGGTGATGCTGGTGGCGATGATGATAACTGTTGACACTCACTGAGCACCCACTCTGTGCCAGGCACTGTCCCCATTATATTGTCTAATCTTTGCCACAGCTCATGGGGCATGGGCTGGGCATCTATTATTTTCCCCTTTGCAGAGGTGAGGGCTCAGAGGTGTGGCCAGCTTTTGGCAGCCCCAACCAGTCTCGGATCTGAGACTTGGTTGGGTCTGAGAAGGCTGATGGTCAAGGGTGTCACGTTCTGGGCTGGCTCTTTGCTAAGCGTTTGATGCCCGTCACAGTGGGGAGCAGCTCTCTGGCAACATGGTGCTGAGGTTGCCACTGATGAGAGGATTGGACAGGTACCGAGCTGCTTTCAGTGTGATCGACTCTGTTCTTGTCTCTCAGCATGCCCCACCTCTCATGGAATAGGCCCAGTGGGGTTTCCCTGTGGTGATGTTGAACCAGTGTCTGCTGCATTCGAGGGGCCTCAGATGGAGCTGCTATCTGAGTCCAGGGCCCCGGTGAGTGAGACTCATAGTCGGGGTGAAAAGATGCTCAAGTAATGAGAGGCTTTCTTTTATAGTAGATTCACTGTGTCGGTCTGGGACGTCCCCTCTGTAAATGGGAGGTGCCTAGAAGATCAAAATCATTTCTCTAGCATGTTGTCAATTTCACATCACTCAGTTGCAATGTGACGTCACCAGTCCCCATTCTATGCCCATAACAGCCCCACGAGAAAACAAGAATTACAACAAGATGAAGGCCAACGTTTACTGAGTGCTTACTATGTGCGGGCACTGGTTCTAAGAGCTGTGCATGTACCAATTCATTGGGTCCTGGCAACTCTATGAAATGTACAAGCGCTTTTTTCTATGTGACACATGTGTCAAAGAGTCGGAGTGACCTGCCCAAGGTCCACAGCCAGCGAGTTCAGCAGTTGGGACTTGAGCTTGGGTCCACCGACTCCCTAGCCCCCAGTCTAAACTGTTGGACCCTACTGCTCTGGAATCTTCTTCTCCCGGTTTCCTGATGGCAAAACTGGGACCCAGATGGTTCTAGTGGATTTGCAGATGCCACATGGTTCACCAGAGGCCCAGGCTGGGAGGCACACCATCGCATCCTCCTGGAGCCTCTGGCCCCAAGCTGCGAACTCCAATGCTGACGCTACAGTTCCATGAGCCCGTGGATACGTCGCTGACCGAGGAACACAGGGCGACATGAAAGGAACACGCTTGGCCTTGACAGGCCCAGCCCCGGCCGGCGCTCACTTGGAGGCAGTTGAAAGGAAAACTGCGATAAGGGGCTGCTTTATCACGCCTCTTGACAGGCCGAGCTTCCTCCCTTCTGTGGCGTGAGCCTTAAACCTCTTCCAAGTTGCCTGGCGTGGAGCCCCGGCCGCCTCCTGCTCCCCAAGGGCTGGAGCGGGGAGCCCATTAGCCAGTGGGAGTGGGAGCGGGCCCGGGCGGGCGGGTGCCAGCCCTTTGAAGCCGCGCAGAGGGCCCCGCACAGCCCCTTATCTTGGCTGGTGGTGTTCCTCGGCCGGAAAAGGGAAGCACAGAGAGGAAAAGCTTTCCCCTGTGGCTTTTGTGTTTGGTTCGCATTAAATGAGGCTGGGCGGGGTTTTTGTTGTTTGTTTTCCAACTTTTCAGCGAAAGGATGATGGATGACGCTTTAGCGCGGCAGGCGCCCACTTCTCTGGGGGTGGCGTGCCCATGTCATGCCGCACTCACGCACACTCCTGCCTGTTGATTGCGCAGTCTCCTCTGTGTCTTTTCTAGAAGCCGGGGGGCTGCCCAGGTCGTCCTGAGAACAGCGGCGGGGTGCGGCGGGGATCGGTGGTGCCAGCGGGTGGAGGCTGTGAATCCATTCACTCTGAGGCCCTGGCAGCCAGGGACCTCGTCTAGACAGGAAGATGTGTGTGATGGGATTTAAAGATGAGGCTCTCCCTCCTGCTGGGGCGAGAAGGCTCTGGGAGCCTTGGGGCCGAGGTGATTTGGTTTGTAGGATTTGCCCATTTCTGGGATGTGCAGGGATGCAACTTTCTCCAGATCCCAGATCTAAGGGGAGCCCGGGCCGGTGAACAAGGGGTGTTCATGGCACTGCCGGGGGCGCGGGGGGGTATATGCGTGCAGGCCAGACCATAGCAGGGTCTTCATAAGCTTTCACAGGGAGTAGGGCTGGGGCAAGGGGTGTGTGTGGGTGGGTGGGGGGGGGGGAGGTGCTGTTCTGAACTAGCAGATGTGAAAATCGATGGGAGAAGAGAGTAAGAGATGGACAGACTGCAATCTGAGTAGATATGCACCTAAACAGATGCACACAGAGACCTATGGGTGGCCAGGAGTGTCCTGGAACCAGTTTTCGTGGCCTCGTGAGAGCTGATTTTTAAAGTTCCAGGAACTCTGTTACATGCTGTTTTGACCTATGTACCTGAGGTCATAGGCATCCGTGTGTCCGCGTGGCGGAGGTAGCATGTAATGGTGCCGCTGCACTTCTCCTCCCAGCTCCATATACAGTATCGTCACACTGGTAGCTGGAAATCAGCCATTGTGGGAGTGTTGACACCGTGGAAATGGGCAAACACTGCAAAGCAAGCTTTCTGTCTTGGAGAACTGGTCGTTGAATATTTCCTGGTCTACCATTGCATACCTCACAGGCAAATCGCCTGCAAACCCAGAGCAAGGAAGACAGACAGACGGGCTACCTGAACGAATGCCACTTTTTAGTTTTGGGAAAATACGTTACATTTTTATACGCTGGTTGATTTCCCTCTTCTTTTTTTTTTAACCTTGTCCATTTTATGCATGTGGAAGAATCACTCAGAGACAGGGCCATGGCTTCACCAAGCTGCAGAAGGGGTCATTGGTGCAAAAAAAGGTTAAAAATTTGTGCCCTGGAGCCAGGAGATGATTTTCTTTTTCTAGTCCTCTCTCTGAACACAGGACAGTTCTCCTAGCTTGTGGGCAGGAAGTGGTACTTTTTCTGTCCTGGTAAAGGGTCCTTAGCAGACCTCCTCGGGTCCTTTTGCAGAGGTTTGCTGAGGACCTCTTGTGTCTGGGCACTGACCTGGGTGGTTTTCTTAACCATCCCTTGATGATCTACTGGCTTTGGAGATGGTGACTTCCCACCTTGGGGCTCCCCAAACCTGGTGCTCCAGCACCTCCTCTGCCGTACTTTGAATGCCAGTCTTGTGTTCTGCAAACCATGGTTCCCTGGGAAAGGAGCATGTTGATTAATGTTGTGTTACTTAGTCAGCATTTTTAACATTTATAATTATTTATTTTTAAATTTTTTTTTATGTTACCCAAGCTGGTCTCAAACTCCCGGGCTCAAATAACCTTCCTGTCTCAGTCTCCCAAGTAGCTGGGACTACAGGCATGTGCCACCGTGTGTAGCTGCTATAATTATTTTAATGGCACCTTTATTTCATTGTGTATTTATGCACACATTTGATTTCCTGCTGGTGATCCTGGTTTTCTATTTATGGCAGCAACATAAAGTTTCTTTCAAGATAAATTTCTGTAAGTAAAGATAGGAATTTAAACTGTGGAGATTCAGTAACTAACAGTCCAGTAGAAGATCAGGAATAAGGCTGGAAAATGACAGGTTGGGGAACAGTGGTGTGGCCATTTGTGGCCGTGTATTCTTCCCTCTCTAGAGACTACAGGAACAGAAGATCGTATAGTTGTCAAGAGAATGGGTCTTGGAGGTAGACCTGCCGTGTTGGAATCCTGGCTTCTCTCTTCTTAGCTGCATGACCTTGAGCAAACTAATTTCTCTGAGCCTCAGTTCCCTCTTGTTTAAAATTATAATACCTCTCTCATAGTGTTGCAGTGAAGATTGATAGATATCATAGTGAAGATTGATAGATATCATACATCACAATGCCCCGTATTTAGCAAGCACTCAATACATTATTAGCTGTCATTGTTGTTGTTATTATGATTAATTATAGCATCTCCCTATTATCCAGTTTTCCCCAGCATGGCCCTTTTTGTGAATAGGCAGAACTTAACAAATATTTGTTGACTTGAATTGAATTTTAAATGTTTAGAAAGCTGCCAGGCCTGGCACCTTTTAACCAGGAAAAAGCAATTCGGAAACCAGACAGAAAGTAAGCAGCAATTTTATTTCTAGCGAGGACCATCGTCATTCCTGCGTGTGTCAGACAGTCGTCTTTCCCCACTTCACCTCTCCTCTTGGGAATACCTTTCTAGACGTTCTTTTGGATTGTGAGTAAGAGGATGAGAACATTTGCAGACTGACTTGGGTGTCATTACTTGGTATGTTTCTGAGCGGTTGAATCATCCGACTCTTTGTACATGGCAGTTTCTTTCGGATTCTCTTTTGGCACTGGCTTTTCAGAGAAATCATTGTTTTTGAAGCCTTTGGTAAAGCAGGCCGGTGCACGTATCCATGTGCCGTTTGTACCTTGAGTTTGTTTAGCTAGAAGCTGCCTAGACATGGTTGTCTTACTGTCTTTGCAATGCAGTTGAGAAGTTGAATGAAGGAATGGGGGACTTGATGTGATGCTGATGGGCTGATGAGTCCTTCAATTAGACTTAGGTTTAATTACCTCTAACAGAAAACCCCAAATAACAGTTGCTTCTCATCTAAGAATTTAGAAAATCTAGAGATGGGTAGTCCAAAGTGCTATGAAGTCATTAGGAATCCAGGTTCCTTCTTACCTCCTGTTCAACTCCAGGTCACCTCATGGTTCAAAATGATTGCTGGGGCTGCAGCTACCACCTCTATACTCCAAGCACTGGAATTCCAAGGAGGGAGGGAGACAGGGCCAAAGGGGCCCCCTCATATCTTGATGAGCTTCCTCTCAGGAACTCTTCTGCAAGTCATCTGCACACTTCTTTTTTTTTTTGAGACAGAGTCTCACTCTGTTGCCCAGGCTAGAGTGCAGTGGCACGATCTTGGTTTACTGCAACCTCTGCCTGGGTTCAAGTGATTCTCCTGCCTCAGCCTCCTGAGTAGCTGGGATTACAGGTGCCCACCACCATGCCTGGCTAATGTTTATATGTTTAGTAGAGATGGGGGTTTCGCCATGTTGGCCAGGCTGGTCTTGAACTCCTGACCTTGAGTGATCCGCCTGCCTTGGCCTCCCAAAGTGCTGGGATTACAGGTGTGAGCCACCGTGCCCAGCTTGAATGTAATTATTTATGCACCGGGAAGCCATGGGGGGATTTTAAGTAGGGAAGTGATAGGATCTCATTTGCTTTTAAAAGATCCCTCTGGCTGCTTGTGGAGATTCTATTCAGGATGGGGACAAGGGACATGGCAGAGATTAGCGAGAGGCTAGATGCAGGGGTCCAGGTGAGAGATGGCAGTGCTGGGACCCAGGGAGGTTGATGAGAACGTGAAAAGTGGAAGGATCTGGGGTGTTTCTTGAAGGTCCCGTTGACAACACTTTCTGATGGACAAGGGATAGGGTTTCAGTGCAGATTTTCTGTTTCCCCTCCTCATAAATGTTAGCTTAATTTAAGAATGTTTTGCAATAGGAGTGATTTCGTGTCCCAGGGGACATTTAGCAATGTCCAGAGACTTTTTTGTGCATCACAGTTGGGAAAAGGGTGGCTGCTGGCACCTACTGGGTAGAGTCCAGTGATGCTGACAAGCAGCCTACAGTGCCTGGGGCAGCCCCCGACAAGAAAGACTTATTTGGCCCCCAAATCAATAGTCCACACTGGCCAATAGTGTAAAGGTTGAGAAATCCTGATTTACTAGTTTCTTACCCCAGTGTCTTAAATTGTGGGATTATGATAATCCCACATGTTACCGTCCATCCAGAGAAGCACCCGATTCTTCACCAAAGGCGTGTGTATTAATAATCCTGAAGGACAGCCTTCAGGTTAATCTTCTTCCCTGAGAGGCAGTTTGCTGCATGAATGACTAAACGGAGGAGTGAATGAACTTGGGAACGGCCCCGATGAAGAGGTGAGTCAGACTGGCTCAGCCCACAGGCTTCCATCATGTTTATGGAAGCCAGGCCCCATACGCTCCACATAAGAACGGGCCCCTTGTTCCTGAATGATGCGTTTTGTTGATCTGCCAGTGGGTCCCGCCTCTCCCCAGGTCACCGACAGAGCCCGTCTCAGCGCCGTCTCGCCGTGCTGAATCTAAGAGTTATGCAGAGAGCCCTCCAAAAACCCACCCTTTGAAATGAAAGAAACTGGATCTTAAAATCCCAAAATAGAGTGTGGAAAGGTACACATCACGTCTGCCTTCTCCTTTTTTTTTCCCCCTTGTGGCAAAAGTGACTCAGAATTTTTGGTCTGAATCCAGAGAGACCTGCACAGTCTTTGGTGTGGGGGCGGAGGTGTCATTCGATTGGGAATAACTCACCTTTTTTATGCCGTGGCTGGCTCGGCCGGCTGTCCTGCATTTCCTCAGCCTTAGCTTTTGCCTCTTCACCATTTTGGGGTTCTTTTTCAGCTGTGGCTTTAGTGAAAGAGGAGAGGCCAGAGCTTATGGCTCATCCAGATGTCTCTGGTGGAACATTTTTGTGAAGCTGAACTGCAGTTTCCTGGGAATGTTTTTGTTTTTTAATTTAATTTAATTTTATTTTAAGTTCTGGGATACATGTGCCAGATGCGGAGGTTTGTTCCATAGGTAAACGTGTGCCATGGTGGTTTGCTGCACCTATCAACCCGTCACCTAGGTATTAAGCCCTGCATCTATTAGCTATTTATCCAGATAGTCTCTCTCCCCTGGCTCCTGCAGAGGAATGTCTTATCAATGTGTTCTGAAGCGGCTGCCATCAGGGCTGGTGCTGTAGCCTCCCATCCCAGCATCCCTGGGGCATTCACACACTGCCATGCTGGGCACGGTCAGGGCCAGATGCTTGCATGGGGTTTCTGCAAGCTCCATTCCCCAGTTGCCGTCTCTTGGGGATCCCCTGCTTCTCCCAGAGCCCAGGCCTCTGCAGATAGTAGATACCTTGTTTCCTAATATCAGGTCAGTGTCCTGAGTGAGAAACTCTGGGAGAAATGTTTCTGAAGGATGCTTTCCACTTGTTGTCTGCTCTTCGGGTAAACACTTGGCAGCAGGAAGCACTGCGCATGCCTCACTTTTCCCTCGCCATCTCCATGAGCTGCCAGCCTGCTGTGCTTTCAACTCAGTCTCAAGATTGCAAACTTCATTTTTCCAGCCCAAGTTAGTCTGCTCTTCTGACTTTCAGTGTAATTGGCCTGGTATAATATGTCTCTTTCACGGTGAGACACATTCCTGCAGACTGGCTCAAATGGTAGTGAGCTTAGGCAGACTCCAAACGTAGGGATTCTGTTCCAGACATGAATGAGCCTCCTTTCTCAGAGTTGCTGGAGAATGAATCACTCGGCAATATGTGGATCCACATAGGAACCTGAGAATCAATCTATTCATTTATTTATTCAGCAAATATTTATTGAACATCTACTGTATGCCAAATACTGTTGGAGGTGCTGAGGCATGGTGATGGACAAGCTTACATTCTAGTGGGATGGGGGGTGGGAACAGGCAATAAGCAAACACATAAGGTAACACTTAGCACGGTCAGGGAGGAAATAAACAGAAAGATGTGGTGGAGTGATGCTAGGGGAGCTCTCTTTCTGCCAGGCTACCCAGGGAGGGCCCTGCATTTAGGCTGAGACCTGAAGGATCAGGTGGAACCAGCTGTGGGAAGACCCAGGGGAAGAATGTTCTAGGCCAAGGGCATAGCATATGCAAAGGCCCTGTGGCAGAAACAAATACGGCCTGTTCCAGGAGCAGCAAGGAGGCCCCTGTGGCTGGACCGGAGTTGGGGAGATGAAGCTGGTGATGTGGGCAGGGGTCTGATCATGCAGAGTTTTGTCGGCTGTGATGGGCAGTTTGGATTTTCTTCTTCTTCTTTTTTTTTGAGGCAGTGTCTTGCTCTGTCACCCAGGCTGGAGTGCAGTGGCGCGATCTTGGCTCACTGCAACCTCCGCCTCCCAGGTTCAAGCGATTCTCGTGTCTCAGTCTCCTGAGTAGCTGGGACTACAGGTGCACGCCACCACGCTCGGGTCATTTTTGTATTTGTAGTAGAGACAGAGTTTCAGCGTGTTGGCCAGGCTGGTCTTGAGCTCCTGGCCTCAAAGAATCCACCCTCCTTGGCCTGGATTTTATTCTAAATGTACCTGAAGATCATTACATGTTAGCACTGAAAGACAACCTTCAAGATGATTTCTTCCAAGAACTGAGACCAGAAAAGAGGCCCTTAATTGCCACAAGTCACCCAGCCGTAGACGAAAAAATATGAATGAAAGTTAACATTGATTGCTTGTGACATGCTTTATACACAGCCCGCTTGATCCTGCCAACAGCCTGGTGAGGTGTGCAGGGTCAGGAGCCCCATTTACAGATGATGAAACTGAGGCCTGGAGATGTAAAGTAACTTTCCTGCCATGACACATTAAATGCCAATGCCAGGATGTAAACCCAGATGGTTGGACTCCAGGGCTCAGACTCTTGATCTCAATGTTACACTGGTTCTACGCAAGAGGAATACAGACAGAAGACGTGAAAAGCACTTGTATGGCTTCTTAAAAAAAAAAATCAACAAGAAAACGCCCAACTTCAAAGATCAACTCGAAGAAGGCTTGCATATTTTAATCCCATACTTCCAGACCCAGCTCCTATATGATGGTGGGGACGGGAATGTTGGTAGGAAGCCTGTGGCTGGGTTGACATCTCTGTCCAGGGGACCAGAAGCTGGAAGATGAGAGTGGAGAGGGGCAGGTAAGAGCAGAGAAGGGAAGGTTCGTGCCTCCAGCCCCCAAAGGAAGGGACAAAATGATCAGGTTTTTTATTCAAAGACCCCATGGGGCACCGTAAGTAGAGGGGGCTAGGGTGCAGCATTTGGTCCTGAGTCCTGTTATGCTAATGTGCTTTGCCTCTGATCTCTCCACGCTGGTTTCTAGGGCTTCCTCAGGGTTTCAAATGTGGACATGGTAATTGGAAACAAATCTAGCATGTTTTGGGCCATCAAGTCTCTCTTGAGTGAGCGTGCTTGCTATGCGGTAGATATGTCTGTTTTTAATTTTCAGTGATGTGAGAAATATAGAATGACTTGATTCTTAATTTAGAACATGGAGAGAGCCTGACTTGTTTGGTTTTCAAGCCTGTCCAGAATGTCTAATTCTCTTTTTATGGTTCCCTGTGTAATTTCAAAATGTGCCACTATCAGCAGGGTGGCTGATCACAGTGCCCTCCTGCAGGACTGAAGACACATCCAGCCAGTGGGATCCCAGCTGGGTCAGAAAGCAGGCGCAGGGCTCCTTCTTCATCATACCTGGACATGCTGTCACCTCTGTTCAGAACAGTGCAGTCCAGGTACCAGTTGTCCAGCCAGCTGAGTCGTGCTCACACTGAGCAGGACGAGGCTCTGTGACACAATGGTCGCTGTGGGCTGGGAGGAGAATTGCCCAAGCTGGAGAGAAGCCGGTGTGGGCGTATAACAGCTCTTTGTCGTGGGAGAGGGTTAGGTCTGGAGAGACTGCAGCTGCTCCAGCCCCTCCCATGATGTCACGGACTCTTCCTTCTAGCCTTGCTCACTCGTTGGACACCTATGTGGTGCTCTAGGCATTGAGGCTGCACCATGAACAGGAAAGATGGGGTGCTGCCCCCAGGGGACTGACATTCTAGTGGGGAGGCAGCAAAGAGCAAATAACTATCACATGTGGGGTCAGGTGGAGGGAAGCGTCAGGTGGATGATGCAACTTAAGGCAGGGTGTGTGGAGGGAGAGTGGGAAGGGCGTGGGGTGTCACATTGGGGTGCGGCTGTCTGGGAAGGCTTCTCTGATGAGAGGTCACCTGAGGACAGGTTTGAATGAAGAGTGGGGTGAGCCCTGCGGGTCATGGGGGGAGAGCATTTCAAGCTGAGGGCATGATAAGTGTTGGGATGCAGGGACGGGCACCTGCCTGGTGGGTGTCTGGCTCTCTTGAGGGTGACAAGGCCAGTGTGGCTGTCATGGGGGGCAACAGGAAGGGAAGAAGGGTGGATGGGAGATGGAGAAGCAGGGCCAGATCATATGGGATCTTCTGAGTCGTGGTAAGGACTCAGGCTTTTTGATGCAAGGAAGATGTTTGCTGTTGGGGCGATTTTAGCAGAGGTAGCATAAGCTCTAACTTGCCATTTTAAGGATCTTTCTAGCTGGACTGCTATGTGAAGAAGACTGTGTGTAGGTGGAGGGAGATGGGTGGGCAAGGAGACTGGGCCCCCTCTTTGACCAGGGCACTAGAGTGGAAGTGATGGAGGAGTCACAGGTGGCAAATTTGAGTGGGATTTAGAGAATGGAATTGACAGGGCTTTGAGATGAATCTAATATGGGATGGAGGCAGAGAGAGGTACCAAGAATTAGGGTTTTTATTGAAGTGATTAACACACAGTCATGGCTTGTTGGAATGGGTGAGAGTCAAGTCATGGACGAAGTGTGCCTGGTCTGCTTGTGTGTGTGTCTGTGTGTGTGTGTGTTGGGGGTGGAAGGTGGAGTTAGGATGGCAGGTACGTGCTGCAACTTTTGCACCCCAAAATAAATACTGAATTGGGATCCATGTGTGTTTGTAAAAATTTTCTCCCCACGTGCTGCATCGCCATGGGGAATTGCAGTCCTCTTCCCCGGCACCCTCCCGCTCGGCCTTCTCCCCCACCCTGGGCTTTTTCTTTCTTTCAGAGTGAAATCTTTGAGTATGATAGCAATTTCCTAATATTTCAAATTCAACAAAAATGCTACTTAATATCGTTAATGTTTTATTTTAGTAAAATTCAAAAACAGTTTGGCCCATTGCCATTTTGAAAATCAGTCTCACATTTTGGATTGGAATCGTCCAACTGAGAGTATTTAAAAAGCCCTGAGCAGAGTTGATAGCAGAGTCGTTTTCAGAGACATGCCACTTGCAAGGGTTCTTATTGCAGTGTTTGTAATGGGGGAAGGTTGGGAACCATCTAAATGCGCAATTGGCTGCAGGGATCCACAGGCAGAACAGGCACACAAGGGCTGGGGCCGGGGTGCGGGAAGAGAGGCACCAGGGGGCCAAATGTAGAGTGGGGCTCACTCTCAGGTGCCCACCTTGCATTTGCTGGACCTTGATAGCGAATGCCCCCTCAGATCGTGTGTCCTGGGGACCTCACTGGCCTTGAGCTAGTCCGAACCCTGGGATATGCCATGTAGTTCTTTGAGATTCTCATAAAGCAAGATTCAATGACAAGAGGACATGTCCGTCTTAGTCAATGGAGACAATACATAAACTCGAATGCCAATATGTTGATCTGTGTGCCTGGGAGAAAAGTCTGAAAGGGTAGATAACTTCAGTTAGGGGGATAAGTTTTAGTGATCTCTTGTACAGAATGGTGACTATAGTAAATAATCATTGTCTATATTTCAAAAGTGCTAAGAGTAGATCTGAAATGTTTTTACCACCAAACAATGAGTATGTGAGGTGACGGATGTGTTAATTAGCTTGATTTAATCATTCCACAATGTAAACACATATTAAAGCATCACACATTGTACCCCATAAATATATAAAATTGTTATTTGTCAATTAAGAGGAAAAATAAAATGAATAATAAAACAGTTTTGAATGAAAGAAAAGTTTGGAAGGCTGTACACTCAAATGCTTACTTATTTTCAAGGGGTATTTTCTTTGTAATTTATCTTGTCTATTTTTTCCTGCAATGAGTGAACTCTTAGTACTTTACACCAAAAAAAAAAAAAGGAACAGCAAGAATCAACAGATATTGATGCCTTTTTATCTTTGTATCAGGACAGTTAAGTTGCCACTAAAAATAGGCAGATCTTGAATTTGGTGGCAGGCGGGGTGAGTCTGAATAGCTTTCTCTTTGACGCTGAGGGTCTTTGACATGTGGAGGCCATGTTTGTGTGTCTCTGGGTTCTTATTGCTGAGCTGGTGGGGTGGATTTGCCTGTCTTAAAATGCATAGGCCAGACTTGGGGGGCTAGGGGTGGGGGGATTTTGCCTTTTTCTGAATCGGGAATCAGCCATACAACAGAAGAAACAAACAGGGCCAATGGAGGCTGTTGCCACCTGATCACTTATGACCTATAGGACAGTGAGCAAGTTACTTAACCTGGTTGAGCCTCACTGTTCTCATCTAAAAATGGGCTAACACTGCCCTTCTCTGAGCATTGTTATGGAGATTACATTAGCTATGTTTGCAAGCGATCCCAATACACTGTATAGAAAGGTCTTCACCTATGGAGGGTGCAAAGTTTTCCTTGTGATGAGGTTAGATGGCATCGTTTATGTAGCTAACTGTGGCGGGATGTCTAAATCACACATCATTCCTCAGATCCGGTTTTTCAAGTAGCTGAGCTGACAAGGGGACAGAGTGGATTATTAATAGAACGATGCCCCCAAACCTGCAGTTGGCTTCTTGGGTCCCTTTGATGGGAAGGTTGGTGGATGGAAGTCGCACCAAGCTGCAGCCTGGGCCCCCACCCCCGCAGACGCCACAGACACTCCTGTGCATTCAGCCCTTCATGGTGTGCACTAGAAGCACTGCTTCTTCCTGGAACCTTTTCAACCGCCTGGGAAATTACAAGAAGCAGAAAACTTTCGCTCTCACCTTGGCTGCAGGAAGTGGCGTTTCCTTTGCTAGGGAGGCCAGTGACGTGGAGCTCCTGTATTGCAGAATGTGTCTGCTGTGACTGGAGTGTGATCCGGCTGGTCCAGGCCACCGAGAAGACCTCACCTTTGGAGAAGCCTGAAAAGGCCGCCCTAAAGCCTCCTGACGGAGGTCTCCTGAAAATGGGGATGGTGGGGAGTTTGGAATCTGAAGGGCAGATCATGTCATCTCAAAACATCAGGTTCTATTTTCAAAATCCAAATCACTGAGTTTTTGGAGAAGCAAGTAAATGGCTATCTGTTCTTCTCATCAAACCTCCAGGGACCTGGCAAGGAAGGCTCTTCCAGAATGAGGCAGCTGAGCAGTTGGGATTCGGGGCACATTCTGTACCTTTTGCAGGAGGGGAGGATGGAGGGTGGACGGGAAGTATTCGTTTCATGAAAGATGGCGAGGTTTCTTTACCTGGCCCCTCTTTCCTCTGACACTCCAAGCCGGTGACTGTTGAGCCAGCCCACTGAGAAGACTGGAATTAGTGCCCGGGCTTTCCCATATGGGAGGCCTTCACGTTGGTTCTCACTTTGTTCACATTCATTCTTCACCCTTCCATTCAGTTCTGTAATATCACCTCCCTGTTTCGATTTGCGTCATCCTCTGATGACAAGGAAAGTTCTTGTTTCATGGGTACCTACCGTGTGCTGTGCTTTGGTGCCCAACAAAGGTCAGCTTATTTCGCCTTTCAGAAGAGGCCTGCAGGGTGGGGGGTGATGTCCCCCTTTTATCTGACATATGGAAACTCAGGGGTGGAGCAATTGCTCACAGTCACGCAGCCATCAAGAAGCAGAGCTGGCATCGAAAATCAGATATGTCTGACCCAAAGTGAAAAACTTTGTGCTTTCAGCTATGCAACACTGCTTTCTGGTGTTACCCAGGGAGGCGGGGAAGGGACCCTCACCAGTGCCAGGTGGATTCTATCTGCTCACATTGTATAAGCCAGCCCAGCTCAACCCAGAGGCTGCTCTTCAACGCAGAGGCCATTCTTGGCTTTCCTAAGGAGGTTTTTCTCTCAAGGAACTACCGTTTTTGTTTGTTTAGGTTGCTGTTTGTTTCTCTCCCTCCGTCTCCCTCTGTGCCCCTTCTTTTCTCCCTCCTTCCTCCCCAACTCTCTCCTGTGCGGCAGGAAGCACATTCTATTTTTTATTTTATTTTTTTGAGACAGAGTCTTGCTTTGTCACCCACGCTGGAGTGCAGTGGTGCAATATCGGCTCACTGCCACCTCCAACCCCCGGGTTCAAGTGATTCTCCTGCCTTGGACTCCTGAGTAGCTGGGATTACAGGCACGTGCCACCACACCTGGCTAATTTTTATATTTTTCACAGAGACGGGGTTTTGCCATGTTGCCCAGGCTGGTCTTGAACTCGTGATGTCAAGTGATCTGCCCGCCTCAGCCTCCCAAAGTGCTGGGATTACAGGCATGAGCCACCGCGCCTGGCCCCAGGAAGCACATTCTTGATGTTGCACCTTAGCACTTGCTTATTTTCCCTTTGAGGACCTGCCCTTTCTGACCTGTAGTCAGAGAGCAGAGTGGAATCCACCAAGCGCTGAGGACAGGGAGAGGGTGGCAGGGAAGCGGGTGGGTTCGGAGCCTGAGAGGCTGGAGTTTGGAGCCTGGCTCTGCCCTATGCTCACTGTGTTGACTGGGACAAGTTGCCAGACCTTAGCAGCCTCAGTTTCCTCACCTGTAAAATGTGGGTAGCAGTGAGCCCATCTTACATGGAATTGTTGTGAGATGTGTAAAACATCAAGTGTGGCGTGTGGCATGAGGGAAACAGATGCTTTCACTGCTGCATTACTGTTTTTTGTTGGTTTATTTGTTTGAGACAGGGTCGTGCTCTTCTACCCAGGCTGGAGTGCAGTGGCACGATTGTGGCTCACTTTAGCCTCAACCTCCTGGGCTCAACTGATCCTGTCACTTCAGCCCCACAAAGCAGCTGAGACTACGGATGTGCGACACTATGCCTGGCTAATTTTTGCATTTTTTTGGTGGAGACGGGTCAGGCCATGTTGTCCACGCTGGTCTTGAGCTTCTGGGCTCGAGAGATCCACCCACCTTGGCCTCCCAATGTGCTGGGATTACAGGCATGAGCCATCATGCCCAGCGCTGCATTACTGTTGATGGTGACAGATTATTCAACAAATGTTCATTGACCATGCCAACAAAATAGCAAGGTTCCTACTGCTGTGAAACTCACGTTCAGGCAGGAGAGAGAGGTGTTCAGCAAATAATGAACTAAACAAGGAAATTTCAGATGTTAATGAAGTAAATATTCCAGTGATGTGCTAGTAAATGCTTAACATCCAGTTTTCCAGGGGGGAAAAAAGCCCTGATTTATAGCATTTGTCAATTTTTGTGGTGTAAATATTCCCACTACGGCTGGAAATGTACATACCAAAGTGACCAAAGTGGTGTCAACTGGCTCTTAAAATTCCTATAGGTTTAACGATTGGTTCTTGTAACGCCTAAAGAGCTGGCTTTAGCACTGAATGTATCTAATCTGGTTCAGGAAAAACCTGAAGATCTGAAACCCAAATGTGCTAGTGGAAGAGTATTCTAGGTGGAGAAAATGCCTTGTGCAAAGGCCCTGAGGTCAGAAAGACCTTGGTGTGTTCAGGGAACAGGAGGATGGCTGGTGTTGGCAGGAGCCTAGTGGGGTGGTGGAGGAAAAGGCAGAGGCTGGGCTGTTGGAAGTCTCTTAGACTATCACACGGAGTTCAGATTTTATTCTAAGGCCACAGGAAGTCTTTGGAGGGTTGTAGGCAGGGGAGTATCCGGATCTGATTTGCATTTTTAAAAGATCATTGAGCTGTTCTGTGAAAGACCAGCCAGAGGTAAGCTGGGCAGTCAGTGCTGGTCACTCCAATGAGGGTTGATGGTGGCTTGGGCAGGTGTGCCAACAAGAGAGGGGATGGAAATGGCTGGATTCACGTGGAGCTGTAGGGACATGATAGATTTTATCTCCAGGTGTTCCCTGCCTGTTTACCTTGAGTACACCCAGCAGGCGATTTCTGCTCTTCTGTCATTGAGGAGGAAACAGCTCCACATCATCAGGGCTCACCCTCCATCCTACCTTTCTTCTTGATACCAACTCTTGATAAATCCAGGAGAGGAGATGAGGAAATATATTTGTCTTGGGCTCAAATGCAAAGCAAAAACAACAAAAACAAAATCTCTTCTCAATGCTGCCCTTCTTTTGATTTTTGTCACTGAGTACAGTAGCTGTTCTTCAGATAAGGGGCTTCTGACTTGGATTTCCATCTTGGCCCAAGGCCACCTGTCAGGTGTGAGTCAGACACGTATGTAAGTGTCTGGCAGATTATGAAAAAGGTGATCATCTAGCACAGTTCCACTCCCAGCCTCTCTCTTTGTTTGGTTTTTAGAAGGGGACATGAGCATGCCATCTTTCTAGACCAGCATTGTTCGATAGGACTTTCTGTGATGATGGAAACGTTCTGTGTCTGTGCTGTTTGTTCACTGTGGCTGCCACTAGCCACATGTGGCTTCTGAGCACTGAAATGTGGCTAGTGCACCTGAAAAACTGAATTTTCAATTTTACTTAATTTTAATTAATATATACATGTAGGTTAGTGGCTCTTGCATTAGATAGCACAATTCTAGACCATATGTAATCATTCATCACCCTGCAGCTTTGCCTTTTGGCAGGTGACTGGAGATCCTACCAAAGGATCTCCAGAGAAGAGTAGACTCTTCGTGAGTTGTCACTTGTAGTCCCACTCAATTAGTGGAGAAAGGAATAGAGGCACAGAAAGATTAAATGATTTGTCTAATGTTTCTCCACTCAATGATAAGACAGGAACACATCATCAAACTCTAGATCAATGTCTTTTTGTCTCTTGTTATTTTTTATATATATATATATATACACCCCCCCCCACACACATACATATATATGTGTGTGTATATATATATATATATTTTTTTAATATTTCACAGGTTTCTAGGAATCTATTCTTCCTATAACATGGCATATAAACTCAAAGTCCTCTTTGATCCACCTTCTCAATCTGGAGCTCCTTCTCCATTCACAGAGGTGATGATGCAGTCAGTTTGGAGCACATCCTTTCACACCTTTTTCTATTATAAACTGGATGGATGGAAAACATTCTGCATTTTTTTAAGTTTTATCATGCTGTATGTATTTTTCTACAGATTGCTTTTGTTTTTCAACAGTGTGTCCTAGATCTTTCTGGGTCGGTTCATAGACTTCTACCTTACTATTTTTTAAAGTGCTTCTTAGTGTATCATAGCCTAGGCATGTCCTATTAGTAGTCAGGCTATTGATGTAACTCATTGTTCATTATTCTGTTTGTTTTTGTAAACATTTTTGTATGTGTCTCCTGCATACAAAATGTTTCTCTAGGGTGCATACCGAGAGGTGGAATTACTGGGTCAAAGAGTGTTTATTTATGTAGTTTTACTAAAGCTGTTGCTCTAATACTCTTTAAAATAGTTATACCAGTTTATATTGCTCTCATCTGCATAAAAGTGCCTGTTCCCCCACAATCTCCAAAATACTTGATATTATCAAATATCTACATGTATGCCAATCTAACGGGTGAAAAGTGGTATCTCATGGCTGTCTAATTTGCATTTTTCTGTTTAGAAGTCAAACTGGTCATTTGTTTTCTCTGAATTTCCTGTTCAAATATCTTACTCACTTTTTTCTGTTGGATAGCCTTATTAATTCACTCATCAAATATGTACTAGAATGCCTACTATGTGCCAAGCATTATTCTAGGTGCTAGAGATTTGGTGACAAATTAACCAGACAAACATCCCTGCTCTCACAGAGTTGACAGTTTAGTTCTGGGAGAAAGACTTAGGAAAAAGGAATCAAGAAAATATATAGTGTGTTGGACTGGATAAAAAGTAGGAAAGGGAGATAGGGAAAGCCACTGGGATTGGGATTCAATTCTAAATAGATGGCCAGGGAATCTTTTACTTACTCACTATAGGCATTCTTCATATATTCTATGTGCTAGTCTTTTATCTGTTATATGTTGCACATATTTTCTTTCAGTCTTTAACTTATCTTTTGACTTAGACTGTGACATTTTCGTCACACTCTTTTTTAAAGTTACACAATCAAACTTTGTTCATTGGAATATTGTCATGTAAGAAGTGACAGTTCTTTCTTCTGATCTTCCCAGGCAATCACTATCAAGAGCTCTATGTTTGTCCTTTCAGTTTATTTGCAGTTAATTTCAGTTATCCTCACTACTATGCAACACTCCTTCCACCCTCAGTCATCAATTAAGCACAGTTTCTGGCTGTTTCTCCATAAATGCAGTTCTGACTTACTGTATTCTTTCTAGTGGCTGCTTAATATTCAGTGTTAGAGGGGATCCCTGTACTTTATCCAAGCATTACCCTTTTGGCTGGACATCAAGGTTGTTTCCAGTTCTCCATTCTTCCAGATGCTGCAGAAATCCCATACTCTCTCCGCTGTCCATGAGCTCTCTGGTCTTTTTTTGTTTATTGGATTAGAGCCACCACACCCCGCTTCTTAATGATTTTGTTTTCTCCCCCACCAGCTCCATGGCTACATGGAAAACAAGCCTCTGGGACTTCAGATCTTCATTGGGACAGCTGATGAGAGGATCCTTAAGCCACACGCCTTCTACCAGGTGCACCGAATCACAGGGAAAACTGTCACCACCACCAGCTATGAGAAGATAGTGGGCAACACCAAAGTCCTGGAGATCCCCTTGGAGCCCAAAAACAACATGAGGGCAACGTAAGAGCTGGGAGCTGAGGGCGGCGGGTCTTCATGGAGAAGCGAGCAGGGGGCAGGTGGCTGGGATTTGGGAGAGGGGACTCTACGGAACTGATGGAAGCAGCTGTTGATGGCAGTTCTCAGTCTGTGATCCATTGACCCTTTGTGATTTCTGTTCTAAATATTTCCGTTTTAAAAGCATAATATGTAGGCCAGGCGTGGTGGCTCACGCCTGTAATCCTAGCGCTTTGGAAGGCTGAGGCGGGTGGATCACTTGAGATCAGGAATTCAAGACCAGCCTGGCCAGCATGGTGAAACCCCATCTCTATTAAACATACAAAAATTAGCTGGGTGTGGTGGCAGGCGCCTGTAATTCCAGATACTCTGGAGGCTGAGGCAGAAGAATTGCTTGAACTTGATGGGGGGAGGTTGCCGTGAGCCGAGCTCGCACTACTGCACTCCAGCCTGGGTGACAGAGTGAGACTCTGTCTCAAAAAAAAAAAAAAAAAAAAGTATAATATGTCAGTATTTTCGTGTGTCTTGGGAGGAAGAACTCGTGAATCTTTGTATTATGTTGCATGGGATCAGGTTAAATTTACTTATATTTAAAAAATTAATTTGACCCAGAGACCTAGAGAGATCATTAAGTAATGATGCAGAGAGGTTCCAAATTCACAAAGCTAATATGCTTGTGGCTAAAATCTGGGAACCATTGCACACATTTTGGGGTTAAAAAAACCTTTGGATGGGAAAATAAATTCAAACTTACAGAAATACTGCAAGAAGTGTACAAAGAACTCCTGAATCCTGCCCCCTCGGCTTTCCCAGGTGTTAACATGCTTCACCTGTGCTCCAGCACTTTCTTTCCCACCTCTCCATTTTTTCCTGAACTGTTTGAGAGGTAGTTGCAGACTTTATGCCCTTTTACTTTTAAATACTTCAGGATGCATTTCCTAAGAGCAAGGATGCTCTCATACACAATCACAGTACATTTATTCAATTCAAGAGATTTCACGTTGATTCACTACTCTTATCTATTGAATAGTCCACAATCAATATTCCCCAGTTACATAGAGTTTTTCAGATGTTTTTGAGAGTAGAAGAGTTGGCATGGAAAATCTCCCTAGAGAAGTAATTTTCACTGGGGAATTTCTCTAATTGTTCTTGTTAAGTATTTTTTTACCCCCATCTTGGTATACATTCCTGGCTGAAATGCTTATGTGAGTGTATTGCAGTTTCCCCCAGTGACTGGCTGTAGAATTATTTTGGCTGCCTAAGGCAGTTTTGGGGGTGATCTTTCCTGCTCCTGAAGGTAGTTGGTGACAATGGAGTTCTTAACATCCTGGCAGCATCGACTGTGCGGGGATCTTGAAGCTTAGAAATGCCGACATTGAGCTGCGGAAAGGCGAGACGGACATTGGAAGAAAGAACACGCGGGTGAGGCTGGTTTTCCGAGTTCACATCCCAGAGTCCAGTGGCAGAATCGTCTCTTTACAGACTGCATCTAACCCCATCGAGTGCTGTAAGTTGGGCCCTGGGGCCCAGTCTTTCTTCGGAAAGCGTGGGGCATGTGGGCTTCCCCCGGGAGCAGTGTATTCTGGGTGAGGTACCCGGGGTGGCCTGCGGGAATGTGTGGGACCCACAGGGTTACACCGGCCCAAGATGACCAGAGGAGCCAGAGACAGAGCACGTTGCAGTGTTCTCTTGCTGCTTCTATTGACTTCTGGAAGGTTTTGTGGCCTCACAGGAAATTTAAAAATAATAGGGCCAATAGGTAGCCTAAAGCTTCGTTCAGAAGACTTGAAATGTGTAAATATCGTTCTGGTCTTAAAGGATAGATGCATTTGGAGTGAGTTTGCTGTACATGGTGCCCTTTTTTCTTTTCCTTCTTTATTCTTTCAATAACAATAACAAACCACAGCAGCTCTCACTCCTTGAGCTTTGACTCTGCTGGTCACAGTGTTCAGTGCTCAGCATGAATATTCACAGCAATCCCTGGCACTAGCTGGTGTCAGTGTGCCCATTTTACAGATGAGGAGGTGGAGTCACAACGGGGTAAATTGTGCACACAACCAAAGAGTGGCAGGGTTAGGATTGGAACCGAGGCTTTTGCACGCGGGAGCCATGCCCTGTCCCCCACCCATAGCCCATCTCTGCATGTTGACTGAGGTCTATTTTGTATCCTTCACTATGCCAGGGGTTGGGGATCCATAGATGAGCAGGACACTTTCTCTGGCCTTAATGAGCTTACGGTCTGGAGAGGATAAGGACACCCAGACAGGTGGTTGTATCATTGCAGAAGATTTTCGGAATCTGATACGAAGTGACCAGGATCTGCCATTTGGAAGGACACTGAGCAGAAACCTGGCACATTTCTACCAGGTTTCAAAAGAAGAAGTAGCTTTGAGCTCATTCTTATGTACTTTATACCTAAGTTTAAAGTCTACCTATATGTTAACACAGTTTTGTAGTTAATCTCTGCAATTAGATGTGACAACACTTATTATCTGCTCAGTGTTTGAAAGTTTAGAAGTTACTTTAGAAAGCATAAAGAAGAGGCCAGGCGCAGTGGCTCACACCTGTAATCCCAGCACTTTGGTGGATCACTTGAGGTCAGGAGTTCAAGACCAGCCTGGCCAACAGGGTGAAACCCCATCTCTACTAAAAATACAAAATTAGCCGGGTGTGGTGGTGCGCGCCTGTAATTCCAACTACTTGGGAGGCTGAGGCAGGAGAATCACTTGAATCTGGGAGGTGGAGGTTGCGGTGAGCTGAGATCGCGTGACTGCACTCCAGCCTGGGCAACTGAGTGAGACCCTGTCTCAAAAAAAAAAAAAAAAAAAAAAGCGTAAAGAAGAAAAAAATAAGCATTGTTCCAGAAACAAAAACTGTTTCTATTATTTTAAAGTCTCTTTCTTCTAAGAACATTTGGTTTTATGCTGTTATAATCATGTTCCATATTAAATTGTGGTTCAGGATTTTTTTTCCTTTTTGCTGGACGTTTTACCATAACTAGGTGTCACAATATCAACTTCCTACAGAGGCCAGGGAGGTTCTGAAAATGAATGGGATAGTTTGGGTGGCAGACATCAGGGAATAGTGGAGATTGGGGACATTCGCCACCTAAATGCGCTGCTGCTACTCAACTGCAGCCAATATTTCCACGTGGGAATATAGACTCAATGTGATCAAATATTTTGGTTATTTTATTTTATTTTATTTTATTTTATTAAGAAGGAGTCTCACTCTCTGATCCAGGCCGGAGTGCCATGGCGCGATCTCAGCTCACTGTGACTTCTACCTCCTGGGTTCAAGTGGTTCTCCTGCCTCAGCCTCCAAGTAACTGGGATTACAGGCACCCACTACCATGCCCGGCTAATTGTTTGTATTTTTTAGTAGAGACGTGGTTTCGCCATGTTGGCTAGGCTGGTCTCGAACTCCTGACCTCAGATGATCCACCCACCTCAGCCTCCCAAAGTGCTGGGATCACAGGCGTGAGCCACCACACCTGGCCTATTTTATTTTAAGTTCCAGGGTACATGTGTAGGATGTGCAGGTTTGTCACACAGGTAAACATGTGCCATGGTGCTTTGCTGCATCTATCAACTGGCGCTGAAAATCTTCTGGTTTTTAAAAATAAAGCAAAAAAATCCTAATTTTAAAAAATGGTAAAAAAATCAAAATGCTCTGCTGTCAGAAAATATCTGCAGATAGCTTCTGTTAATCAGAGATAGTCTTAAGACTAACACACAAAGGGAAAGTGTATTTTCTGCAGAAGAGGTTGGGAAAGCCTAGCCTTCATAGTGAAAACTCAGGAAGGAGAGAGGATGGTTCCTTCTTTGGGAGAGCAGCCAGAACTTGGTCTTGGTTGGTCTTTGGAAATGAATGAAGAGTCACTCTAATTTCTTTCAGCCTTTTGAATCAAGACGTGGATCAGTCTGAATTGGTGGTGAGCTTGTATTCCGATCTTAGAAGAGAAAGACCCAATAGTAGATACCAAGGGAAAACATGTTGAAAACCCCATTACTAGAAATATTGGAATTCTGCTCAGCTCAGTAGACCCCACAAATGCTGGTCATGGTGGCTGCCCCACCAAGGTCTTGGTTTTGAACCTCTCAAGATGTTTTTGGAAGGAAACTTGCAGTGATTTGGGGGATTTTGAGCAGATAAGGTCTCCCCTTTCTGGCAAATGACTCACTTTCCAGGATGAGACTGGGGTTTGTAGCAAGGTGGGGACAGGAGCCCCTGATCCTCCTTCTCTTTGGGTTTCTCAAGGCAACTTATCTTATGTCGATCTAAGACTTTGAGGATCATCACTTAACCACATGTACCTCCAGCAAGATCTTCAGGGTGTTAGAAAGCTGTTTGAACATTGAAAATTGTTTTCTTTTCTTTTTAAAAAGGCATTTGCCTGATTCACCTGCCTTCTTTTGACAGAGAAGGAAACTGAGACTTCTTGGTAAGGTGATTCACCTGTTTTTACTTGGTAGGTAGGAAAGCCAGTCTCCAACTTTCTGGTTCTATGAAATCCCTTCTTCTTTTGGTTCCCATAACCCACCCTCTCTTGCAATACCAAGCTGAGCTACCAGTTGGCCACTCTAGTTCTCACTAATAATTTTCTGTCATTTTTATCTACTTCTTTGTTCTGTTTCCCTAGACCAGTGCCTAGTAGTTCCATAAATATTTATTGACTACTTACTGTATAATCCATTGGGAGGTGGTCATTAAATACATGTTAGCAATTAGTCAGTAACATGCGCTGGCAGAGTATTGTAAAATACGTTGTTACTAATGACAGTCCCTTAGACAGTGTATACTGACTAAGTCAGAGTCTCCAATGACAGGGAGAGTGAGTTGGTGAGAAAAACACTTTGTGGGCTGGTACTTATTTGCAAGGCTAATTTATTTACTTTGGAGATGCCTTTTATGTACTGTCTTAGGGATCAAGGGTAAGTTCTCTGATGCTAGCAGAAACAACATTAACAAACTACCAGAGGCAGCTCTTTGGAAGGTGGAGTGATTTGCAAGGAGTGCAGGTGCCTTATGTTTATTTGCATGCCAGCTGGCCAGAGCTGCAATCTCACTTTTGCACAGACTGGCACTCTTGTGTTTCCAGTCTTCTATTTCCACTAGGGCTTCAGCATTGCCGAGGAGATCCTTCCAGCTTCCTCCACTGCTCCTTTCCTTATTCTCAGGAAGACTGACCTGACCCTTCTCCAGTCTCCCAGCCTCTGAATGCTGCCCCTGCCCCTTCCCACTCCATGTAGATAACCGCACCTCCCACTTCTCTGGAGTATGGAAGAGGTCAGAGGGATCACCCCCGTCTTCCCCAACAACAAGCCTACCCATGATAGACAGCAGCTGCAGAGGCCTGCCCTCCCTTCTCCACTTGGCACAGAGCAGTTCCCCTCTCCTCCTGCTCAGCCTCATTCCCGCCTGAGCCCAGCCTCCTCGGTGTTGTCAGCTTCAACTCCACTTTCCCTGCAGGGGTAGAGCTGGCGCCTGCTTCCCTCTTATGTTAGTTTCCTAGGCTGTCATAATCAATTACTGCAAACCAGGTGGCTTGAAACAACAGGAATGTATTCTCTCACTGTTCTGGAGGCCAGAAGTCTGAAATCAAGGTGTCAGCAGGGTTGGTTCCTGCTGGAGACTCAGGGCAGAAACCGCCAGTGCCATCCCCACCAGCTTTTGGTGCCTGCTGGTCTCTCTGGCCTTCCTTGGCTTGTGCTGCATTGTTCCAGTCTCTGCCTCTGTCTGCACATGGCCTTCTCTGGGTCTCTGTGTGTATCTTTTTCTGTTGCTTACGAGGATGCACTTAATGGGTTTAGAGCTAATCCAGGGTGATCTCATCTCCATTCTTACCTTAATTATATCTGTGAAGACCCTGGTTCCAAATAAGGTACGTTCTGAGGTTGGGTAGGTGGATGTGAAGTTTGCAGGGAGGAGGAGTCGGGTAGGGGGTACTATGTAACCCACTACACTTCCTCAACTGCATTTGTTGGCTTCCTTTCCTGTCTGCTCCTCAGTTCCCAAATGCATTGGGATCTTTCTCTGACATTTTGGCTTTTGCACACCGTCACCTCCACCCAGAACATCTCAAACTTGACTGTATGTTACAATTACCCAGGAGTTGTATTAAAAAATACTGATGCCCAGCCAAGCTCGGTGGCTCACGTCTATAATCTCAGCGCTTTGAGAGGCTGAGGCCGGACGATTGCTTGAGCTCAGGAGTTGGAGACCAGCCTGACCAACATGGTGAAAACCCACCTCTACAAAAACAATTAGCCAGGCATGCTGGTGCATGCCTGTAGTCTCAGCTACTTGGGGGCCTGAGGGTGGGTGGATTGCTTGGACCCGGGAAGTTGAGGCTGCAGTGAGCCGGGATTGCACCACTGCACTCCAGCTTGGGTGACAAAGTTAGATGCTGTTTCAGAAAACAAAACAAAACAAAAACTGATGTCCTGGTCCCATCCTGGAGACTCTGATTTGGTTGTCAGGATGTGGCCTGGGCATGGAGGCTTTCCGAGGTCTCCCAGTGATTCTGATGTGGGGTGGACTTTGAGAGGTGCATATCTGGAGCCCACCCCTCCCCGTCCTTCAGTGGCTTGGCTAACCGCTCCTCATCCAAGGCCCCTGTTTAGATGGCTCCTCAAGGAGGAAGCATTCCTTGACCCTACACGGTACGGGGTGCCCCCCTTTGTGCTCTGACAGCCCAATTTACTTGTCAGTCTCTGTCCTATAAAGACGGAACCAGGCAGTGTTTGCTGGGGCTTAGCACACGGTGACGGTCTCCAGGCTGTATTTCCACACTGCCCAGTAGGGAGAAAAAGGTTGCAGTGAGACAGGAGACGTCCACAGGCACACACCTGGTCCTGTGAGAACTTAACAGAACCTCTCCAGCCGTGTCTCCAGGCAGCTCTGCCCAAGCCACCGTGGCTTTCTCCCTGCCCAGCAGATGGGCCTCTCTGCTCAGTGTATTTCAGAAAACACGTAAAGCAATTTCACACAAAGCCCTGCCAGCTCAGGGCACAGAATGTAAATTCACTTTGCTCATTTTGCAGGGCTTGGGAGTGGGTATGGGGTGTGGGTTAGAAAATGGATTTTCTCACATGCTCTTTTCCCTCTCTGCCTCTCTTTGTGACATACATATATTTTTATGGAGGTATAATTAAGATAAAGTAGATTGCACAGATTGTAAGTGTTCAGTGATTTTTGACAATCGCGTATACCCACGTAACCACCACTCAAGACAGAGCACTTTCTTCACTCTTGAACGTTCCCCATGTCCCTTCAGCCAAGGCCGCCTCCTCAAGCCCACACACAGAGGCAGCGCTGTTCTGATTTCTATCACGGTTGATTAATCTTCCCTGTTCTAGAACTTTATAGAATGGAATTAATACAGTGTGTACCCTTCTGGGTCTGGCTGTTTTTGCTCAGCATGTTATTTTTGAGATCTGTCACTGCTGTGGTGTTATTCAGTAATGCATTCCTAATTGTTGCTGAGTACTACTATTCAATTGCATGAATATAACAATTGTTTATTTACCATTGATAGAAATTTGGTCTGTTCCTGGGGCTTAGGTTTATGGATAAGACTACTATGAACATTCCTACTCAAGTCCTTTTGTGAGCAAATGCTTTCATTTCTCTTGGGTATATGACCTAGGAATGGACTTGGTTGTGTATGTTTTTATTTATGTATTTTCAACATCATATTCCACTCTGAACAAGGATATATGAGAGTTCCAGTTACTCTACATCCTCACCAATATTTGGTATTGTCAGTCTTTTAAATTTTAACCCTTCTAATGAGAGTAAAATGGATCTCATTGTGGTTTTAGTGTGCATTTCCCTAATGACTAATGATTCAGGTGCTTGTTGGCTATCTATGTATCTTCTATTTTTTTATTTTTTTGAGACGGAGTCTCACTCTTGTTCCCCAGGCTGGAATGCAATGGTGTGATCTCGGCTCACTGCAACCTCTGTCTCCCAGCTTCAAGTGATTCTCCTGCCTTAGCCTCTGGAGTAGCTGGGATTACAGGCGCCCGCCACCATGCCCGGCTAATTTTTGTATTTTTAGTAGAGGCGAGGTTTCACCATGTTGGCCAGGCTGGTCTCGAACTCCTGACCTCAGTTGATCCACCTGCCTCCACCTCCCAAACTGTTGGGATTACAGGTGTGAGCCACCATGCCTGGCCTATGTATCTTCTTTGGTAAATTGTCTGTTCAAATATTTGCCCATTTTTAACTGGGTTATTCATATTTTTATTGTTAATATGCATCAGTTCTTTATATATTCTGGACATAAGTCCTTTGTCAGATTTGTGTATATTTTTCCCCTGTGTGGCTTACCTGTTTATTTTCAGGTGATGTCTTGTGTCTTTTTTTTTGAGACTAAGTCTCGCTCTTGTTGCTCAGGCTGGAGTGCAATGGCGCAATCTTGGCTCACTGTGACCTCCACCTCCCAGGTTGAAGCGATTCTCCTGCCTCAGCCTCCCGAGTAGCTGGGATTACAGGCGACTGCCACCATACCCAGCTAGTTCTTGTATTTTTAGTAGAGATAGAGTTTCACCGTGTTGATCAGGCTGGTCTTGAACTCCTGACCTCAGGTGATCCGTGCGCCTCGGCCTCCCAAAGTGCTAGGATTACACATGTGAGCCACTGCGCCCAGCCCAGGTAGTGTCTTTTTATGAACATTCATATTTTGATGAAGCCAAATTTGTCATTTTCTTTTCTTCTGGGATTAGTGCTTTTTGCATTCCTCCAGGAAATCTCTGCCTATCTGAAGGGAGCAAAGACATTCTGTTACATTTTCTTCTGGAAGCTTTTCGGTTCTGGTTTCATGTTTGGGGCTCTGATCCGTGCAGGTTGGTTTTTGTGTATCGTGTGGGGTAGGGTCCAGCTCCATTGTTTTCCCTATGGAAATTCAGCTTTTTCTGAAAGCAAAAGATTAGAAAACCTACGACCCCGATGCTTCTTGCACACCTTCCGTTTTATCCCTCACTTTACTCTCCTGGGTCTAGCTGGGGGTTGGGTGCTAATGCAGCACCGCTTCAGGAAACCCTTAGAATTAGGGAGGGAGGCCCGGGCCAGGTGTGGTGGCTCATGCCTGGAATCTCAGCACCTTGGGAGGCTGAAGTGGGCAGATCACTTGAGGTCAGGAGTTTGAGACCAGCCTGGCCAACATGGCGAAACCTCATCTCTACTAAAAATACAAAAGTTAGCCAGGTGTGGTGGTGCACGCCTGTAACCCCAGCTACTCTGGAGGTCTGAGGCATGAGAATCACTTGAACCCGGGAGGCGGAGGTTGCAGTGAGCCGAGATCACACCACTGCACTCCAGCCTGGGCGACAGAGTGAGACTCCATCTCAAAATAAACAAAAGGATTAGGGAGGCCTGAATGACATGTTGACTGTGCTTCGCTTTGTGAATCAGAAATGCTCATCTTGTTCAGCTGCTCCTGCCGGACGCTGAAATCACTCACATCATTATCATGGGCTTCCCAATATTTATTCTTTCAACTAAAAATACATTTGGCATGTGATATATACTGTTCTGGGCACTAGGGATACAGCACTGAACAAAACAAAGTCCCTGCCCTCACAAAGGTTACATTCTAGTGGGGAAGACAGACAGTAAACAAGCAAAGACAGCATTTGAGAGCCAAGCGTCATGATGAAAATAACAAGGACCACGGGTTGGTGGCTTGGGAGTGCGGGAACAGCAACATCACCATGTTGGCTAGGCTGGTTAAATATGTGTCTGTCATGCCGATCAGGGAAGGCCCCTGTGAGGATGGAGCTTGTTCACCAGGACCTGAGTGATTGGTCCACGAGGAAGTATAGCCGGTACAAAGGCCCTGAGGCAGGGATAAGCTCGGGGTCTCCAGGGAGGAGAAAGGTACCCCGGGAGACTGTGTGGAGTGTTACAGGTGGGGCAAGGGGTCGGAGGTGAGGTCTGAGCCCAAGCTGGGGAATTCAGATTTTATTCTAACTAGGATGGGAAGCCATGGGTCCCAAGTAGGAGGTTGACATGATGTGATTTCTATAGATATAGTTTTTTGAGATGGATTCTCACTCTGTTACCCAGGCTGGAGTGCAGTTGTGCGATCTTGGCTCACTGCAGCCTCTGTCTCCTGGGTTCAAGCGATTCTCGTTCCTCAACCTCCTGAGTAGCTGGGACTACAGGAGGCCACCACCATGCCCAGCTAATTTTTTTATTTTTAGTAGAGATGGGGTTTCACCATGTTGGCCAGGCTGGTCTCGAACTCCTGACCTCAGGTGATCCGCCTGCCTCGGCCTCCCAAAGTGCTGGGATTACAGGCCTGAGCCACCACGCCCAGCTGTGATTTCTATTTTAATATTCATTTAGCACACAGCCTAGCACATAGTGGATGCTAATCAATACTTGAAAGCAGAATGAAGGAAGAAAGAAGATGAGAGGGACAGGACAGGGAAGAGGTGTAGAGAAATGAACAGTTATTAATCACCCGCTGTGTGTCAGGTATGTTCTGTATTGTGGCTGAATCAGTATGAGAAGAGCCTGGAAAAACTGTAGCATGGAGAAGTGAACTTGCCTGCAGCCATCCAGCTAGTAAGGGGGCAAGCCAGTGGTGACATTGCATCCCACTGAGCCTTGGGGCATCAAGGCTTACCTACATATTGAGTGATAGATTAATTTGGGCCAGAAACCCAAAGGGTGGCATCATCTCATTATAAATCAGAGACCAGCTCAAGGGCCTCCAGGGGGCTGTGGGCACCTGCCCACCCCTCCCTTCATGCCCCCACCCCCCGGCACTAGATTGTCTCCTTCAAGATTCTGTAGTGGTAAATCTTGGATGAAACTGGAGCACTGGGCAGAGAGCAGGTTGGCCAGGCCTTTGTCAGCCTCTGCTCTCCTAGGCAAGTGACGAAGAAGCCCTATTTCAGAAGTGCCAGAAAGCCGCATGATGGAGAGAAGCAGTTTAGAGTGGTGGTTAGGAGCGTGGGCTCTGGAGCAGGTAGCTTGGGTTCAAATCCTGCCTCTGCCACTTACTGGCTGCTTAGTCCTGGGGAGATTACTTAAACACTCTGTGCCTCGCTTTCCCTATCTGTAAAATGGGAAGAATAACAGTACCTCCCTCGGGGTGGCGGTTAAATGCGTGTGTGTCTCACACAGTAAGTGCCAGACGTGATCCCACAGGGAAACTCAAGTGCCTCCTTTGTGGTGGCCCAGTGTGGAAGGATCTCATTGTCTTGCCTGCAGCCCTCCCGTAGTTCTGTAAAGCAGGCTTTACATACCTCTGGCTGCCACCCTGTCACTGCAGGAGTCTGAAACCCAGGCAGCAGTAGGCCGGTGTGAGAGTCGAACAGACAGCCTGCAACATACCCTGCTGCTGGGAAGGAACCCCGATAGTTATCTGGCTCAGTGGGGTGGACCAGCTGATGAGTGAGTGGAGGAAAGTTGTTTTTTTTGGAGAGCCCCAGGATTGGGGTAGCTGATTGAAATAGTTACCTGCCCGGCCCTTTACTGGGCTAGTTATGAGGGAGCTGGGAAGGCAGAGTGCCCTTCTGAACACCTACGATGTGCCCACAGATGCACTGAGGTTAACTCATTTCCATCCTCTTCATAACCTCAGAATGCCCATCTTAAACGTTTGCTCAGTTCATTTGTTCAGAGGCATTTGATAATATGCCATTGATGGAGGCACAGAAAAGCACCCTTGCAGGGTGTGGGCGCCTGCAGGCTGAGGCTCCGAAGGATGAGTGACTTGCTGCAGTCCCACGGCTGGCAAGGCAGGGGCAGAGCTGGGGTTAAAGTAGTCCTCTTTTCTCTGTCCAGCCTGCGTGGTTTCCTCAGTGATCCAGAGCTCATCAGGTTTTGGGCTGATGAGCTCTGGATCACTGAGAATATTCCCACTGGATCTGGGAATATTCTGAAGAGGGTGCCTGTTAGTACATTGGAGTGGTAGAGTAATGATCTGATCGGAGGAGAGACAGCAGCTCCTACCCTCCCTGATGTCCTGTGGAGTGGATGAGATAGGAAAGTCTCACAGGAGGGGCCCTACTTTTGCATTTCTCCATATGAGAAAGCTGAAGCCGAGGCCCCCTCACTGAGGCCCGCAGTTAGAACTTTGTCACTCACTGTGTGTCTCATGCATTTGCACACATCATACCCCACTCCCTTGCTGTGGACCTTAGTGGCTCCCTCAAAGAGGTGAGCCCCACACTAAGGGAGATTTTGGTTCCCCTCCACTCTCCCACTTCCCAGGGAAGACCCAGGGAACAGCCAGAGTGGAGGCTGAGGGGCCTGTCTGCTGGCTCTGCTCACAGCCTCTCCCAGGAGATGCCTGAGTCAGCAGCACATTCTGGGCCAAGCCAGGCCCAGCCAGACCAGGCTCACGGCCAAGGATGGGGCCTGATACAGAGACAAGAAGGGCTGACAGCAGCTGGAGCGCCGAGGCCAGGGTTGCTCAGTGCTTGGGCCAGAACGATGACCAATGGGAGGAACCTTCTTGCCTGGGCTGGCCGGTGTCTTTCCCACGAAGTCCTCCGTTTCACTGCAGAGGGGCCCATGGGGTAGTGGAATCCCACAGTGTAGGTCCAAATTCTGCCTGTCCATTCGCTGTGAGCTCCCAAGCTTATTCCTTCTCCTCTGGGAGGATCAATGTCTTCTACTCTAAAATGGGAGTGATTCCTGCTTTGTGGTCTCATGAAGTTTAGCAATAAAAATAAACACAACTAACATTCATTGAGTCATGATGAGATGCCACGCAGGCCCGTGGATTAGCTCATTTAATCTGCAGGCAGCCCAGTGAGGTTAGTGCTGTGATATTCCCATTTTATAGATGAAAAACAGAGGCAAAGAAATTGTGTCTTGCTCAAAGTCCCAAAATTAGAATGTTACTTTTACGTGTGAACCCTAAATTGCTTCTTGGTGTGGGTGTTTTATAATATTTTTAAAAATGTGTATATGATGTGCCTGCAATCTGTAGTCTTTATAGCATTTGTAATTGTCTGCTATTTATTTTTAGTTTTTTGAGACAGAGTCTCGCTCTGTCATCCAGGCTGGAGTGCAGTGGCGCGATCTCGACTCACTGCAACCTCTGCCTCCCAGGTTCAAGCAGTTCTCCTGCCTCAGCCTCCCGAGTAGCTGGGATTACAGGTGCGTGCCACCATGCCCAGCTATTTTTTTTTTTTTTTGTATTATTAGCAGAGATGGGGTTTCATCATGTTGGCCAGGCTGGTCTCAAACTCCTGACCTCAGGTGATCTGCCAGCCTCAGCCTCCCAAAGTGCTGGGATTACAGGCATGAGTCACCCTGCCCAGCCTGTTATTTTTTAAATTTATTTTTATTGTTGAAACAGAGTCTTGCTCTGTCACCCAGGCTGGAGGGCAGTGGTGCAATCTTAACTCACTGCAACCGCCACCTCCCAGGTCAAGCAATTCTCTTGCCTCAGCCTCCTAAATAGCTGAGATTACAGGCACACACCACCACGCCCAGCTAACTTTTTTTGTAATTTTAGCAGGGATGGGGTTTCACCATGTTGGCCAGGCTGGTCTCAAACTTCTGACCTCAAGTGATCTGCCCACCTTGGCCTCCCAAAGTGCTGGGATTACAGGGGTGAGCCACCACGCCCAGCCTGTCCGCTGTTATTAACAGAACCTGCCCTCTCTGCAGGAGCGAATTTCTCTAACCAGTCTCTCCTGAGGTTCTTGGATAGATCATAATTCTTGGCCACCCGGCTTGACGGCGAATTTCAGGTAGTCAGGCAATAACATCCCATTTCCGGGCCCACTTGGGCTGATGTGGGGGAACCCTGTGCTGGTGTAAGTTTTCTTCGCTGAACCTTTGCAGTGGCTGCTGCTGTGCTGCGGGTGGGCACAGTTGCAAGACAAAGTAAACACCCAAACTGGTTAAACCAACAGCATCCTGTTGATTTAGAACTCGTAAAATACAAGAGCCCCCCTAGCCCCTTTATGACGTGCCAGAATCCAGGGGCAGCAGGGAAGCCTGGGGAAGTCACTTTGCAGAGGCCGCCTTGAAGCTTAAGCTAGAGCAGAGGTCAAGACTTCACCCGCAGGCCTGAGCCAGGCCCTCAAAGATGACTTTAAAAGCAAGGTGCCTGGTTTGCTTGGAAAACTGCAGGCTGTGCGGTTTGGATTGTCTGCAATCTCAGAAATGAATGGGAGAAAGGGAGGCTGATGAGGAGGGTGGGTGCAAGCCTGGGAGGCCCACTGGGCTTCCTTAGAGCTGTCCCACCCACCCTGGACCTGTCACCCCAATTAGCAGCCATAGGTGATGGAGGTTGCATCAGAGAGCAACAGAGAAGTAGAGCTCATCAGGGTGATTTGGGCTGCTGTGTGCTGGCTTCAGTTCCTCTTTCAAAAGCTAATTGCTTTGCCTCTGGGTTCTCTGAGGACTGGGGCCTGCCCTGGAGGAGTTCCCCGTCCTCAGGTGGCCTCTTAAGTGTGGAACTTGGGTCTTAAGCAAATGTGCGTGACAAGTCACCCGGAAAGATTGTTAAAATGTAAATGTCTGGCCTCTGCCCAAGAGATTGGGGCACAGAGGGTGAGGGATGTGGCCTTGGCGTCTGCATTTTTATCTGGCACCTTCTGACCCTGCGTTGCTGGGGGAAGATTCTGCTACAGGTGACCTGGGAGCCACACTTTGAGAAACACTGGCAACTGGGGTCAAGAAACCTGGGCCAGGCGTAGTGGCTCATGCTTATGATCCCAGCACTTTGGGAGGGCGAGGCGTGTGGAGCGCCTGAGCTCAGGTGTTTGAGATCAGCCTAGGCAACATGGCAACATCCAGTCTCTATCAAATAAAAAAAAAAAGAAACCTGGGTTATGGCTCCGGATTCACCGAGAACAGCAGTGACCACAGAGGTGACCTGTGTACACACATGCATACGTTTGGTACATATATGGTAAAATATATAAGACAACAATGTCTGTGGCTGGCACATACAGACTCTCAGAAGCTACAGCTTTTAGTGTTGCTAACCTTGCTAACCCATGTTTATTAAGCCAGACACGCTTTTGATGAACTTGTTTAATCCTCATAATGGCCTGTGAAGTGGGACTGTTAACAGCCCCGTTTTACAGTTGGGGAGACTGAGGCTCAGAGCTATGAAAACCCCTACAAGGATCACCCGGGGGGGTGTCCAACACTATAGCCTTAACCAAGAGCAGGTGCTGCCCTTCACTGAAGCTGAGCTCAGCGTCTGTCCTCTCCTCTCTAGATGGGAGTAATAGTGTCTTCCTTGCTGTAGGTTTATGATTTAAGGGTTTAAACAAACAAAGTGTTTTGAAAATAACTTAGCAAGAAAAAGAGGGACATTTTTGAAAGTCAGTGATAGCAAAGACTATCATGTCTTGAGCTGTTACTGTGTGCTAAGCATGGGCTGTTTTGCCTTATATAGGATATTTTCTCCTATTGTGGTAAAATACACATAAAATTTACCATTTTAGCTATTTTAAAGTATACAATTCAGTGCATGAAGTACATTCACAATATTGTGCAACTACCACTACTCTGTAGTTGCAGAACTTTTTTTTTTTTTTTTTTTTTTTTTTGTTGTTGTTGTTGTTGTTTTGAGATGAAGTCTTGCTTTGTCACCCAGCTTGGAGTGTAGTAGCGTGATCTCGGCTCACTGCAACCTCTGCCTCCTGGGTTTAAGCGATTCTCCCACCTCAGCCACCGGAGTAGCCGGGATTACAGGTACATGCTACCAGGCCCGGCCAATTTTTGTATTTTTTAGTAGAGATGGGGTTTAACCATATTGGTCAGGCTGGTCTCGAACTTCCGACCTCAGGTGATCCACCTGCCTCGGCCTCCCAAAGTGCTGGGATTACAGGCCTGAGCCACTGCGCCCAGCCAAACTTTATCATTTTTGCTTATGAGGAAACTGAGGCACAGAGAGCTGCCACTTGAAGGCCACACAGCTAGTAAACTATGAAGACAGAACTTGAACATGGACAGAGTGACATCAGGCTGAGAAAACCCCATCTGGCCTGCAGAACTTTTTTTATCAACAGAAAAAGAAACGCCTCACATATTAGCAGGCACTGCCCAATTTCCACCCTCAGCGAGCCCCGATCTGCTCTCCGTCTCTCTGCGTTTGCCTGTTCTGGCCGATTGACATAAATGGGATCATATGCCATTTGTCCTTTTGTGTCTGGCTCCTTTCACTTCACTTAATGGTTTCAAGGTCCACCCATGTCATGGCATGGAACCAGCACTTCATTCCTTTTCATGACTGAGTAATATTCTGCATGGATAGACCGTGCTTTGTTTATCTGTGTATCCATGCATGACCATTTGGGTTGATATTTGATATTTTACCATCTATGTACTGACCACGTCCATATATTCATATGCAGGGTCTTGTACCGCTTGAAGAAGACCCATGAGGGCAGGTACTGTTATGACTTTATAGAGGAGGCATCTGTGACTCAGGTGAAGTGACTTGCCCAAGGTCACAGAGCAGGGATGGCAGATGCAGGACTCAAAACCATGGCTTTCTGACCCTGGAGCCCAAGCAGCAGTTAATGATGTGTTCTCTTGCAGCTCCCAGGGCCCTGTATTACCCTGCAGTGATGGTATCACAGATAAAACCTGGCTGTGGCCTCTTGGAATCATTTCAAGATTTTTTTTAATTGTTTTTGAGAGGAGTCTCGCTCTGTCACCAGGCTGGAGTGCAGTGGCATGATCTCTGCTCACTGTAACCTCCACCTCCCCGGTTCAAGCAATTCTCCTGCCTCAGCCTCCTGAGTAGCTGGGACTACAGACGCCTGCCACCACGCCCAGATAATTTCTTTTTTTTTTTTTTTGGAGTTTTAGTAGAGACGGGGTTTCACCACGTTGGCCAGGATGGTCTTGATTTCCTGACCTTGTGATCCGCCTGCCTTGGCTTCCCAAAGTGCTAGGATTACAGGTGTAAGCCACCGCACCTGGCTTGAAGATTATTATTATTATTTTTTTTAAGATAAAAACGATGCTGGGGTACTGATCCTCAGACCATTTAAGTCAGAATCTCTAGAACAGCTGTTCTCAACCAGGGATGATTTTGCACCCCTCTTCCCCAGGGGATATCCAGCCTTGTCTGGAGACAATCTTGGTTGTCACAACTCGGGGGTGGGGTGCTCCTGGCATCTGATAGGTAGAACCCAGGGATGCTGCTAAACATTGTACAATGCCCAGGACACCCCCTGCCTGCTGACAACAAAGAATTATCCAGCTCCAAATGGCAATAGTGTCAAGGTTGAGAAACCTTGCTTTAGAATTGGGCCCTGGGCTGGACACAGTGGCTCATGCCTATAATCCCAACACTTTGGGAGGCCGAGGCAGGCAGATCGCTTGAGCCCAGGAGTTCAAGACAAGCCTGAGCAACATGGCAAAACCCTGTCTCTACAAAAATAAGCAGGATGTGGTGGCACATACCTGTAATGCCAGCTACTCGGGAGGCTGAGGTGGGAGGATCACTTGAGCCCAGGAGGCGGAGGCTGCAGTGAGCCATGATGCCACCACTGTATTCCTGCCTGGGTGACAGAGCGAGACCGTGTCTCAAAAAAAAAAAAGGATGGGGAGGGCCTGGGTGTCAGTATTTTTAACTTCCCATTCTAATTGGCCAGGGCTAAACAGAGCTTCTCAAACTTGATAGTGCACAAGAATCACATGGGCTCCTTGTAAAACTGCAGATCTGGGCTGGGCTGGGCAGATCTGGGGTGGGGCCTGAGGTGTACTGCATGTCTAACAAGCTCTCCAGTGATGCCAACGCCCCTGGCCCGCACTTGGAGTTGTGAGACTAGAATATAGCTAAAGGCATCCAGGCAGCTGGACTAGACTCTCACTGTTTTCTCTTTTTTCTGTCTCTTTAAATTTTCATTAAAAAAAAAAAAAGTTTTCCTTCAGGTAGGGAGGTAGGAAATGCAGACTTGGCAAAGGTTGAATCTGTTGGTTGCTGAGACTATGAGGCTTTGAAGGGAGAAGCAATGAGGCTGCCGCAGGAAGGAGAGGAGCTGTGTTCACAGCAGTGTGCAGTGATTCACAGCCCAACTGTCCGCGCCAGCCTCCCGCCCAGCACCGAGAGCTTGCAGCCACTTCCAGTCCCCAGCCCTCCTGGCCACAAGCCTTGGGCTGGCTTGCCCAGTAGCGATGACTCAGGCTTTCCACCTGTAAAATGGGTGGGATGCTCTCGCCACTGCACCACCCATCCCCGGGGCCAAAAGCCCCCAGCTGCTTCCCAGTTTCATCAAAGGCAGATCTTCAAAGCCTGAACCTGCAGCTGCTGTTCTTGCTGCTAATAAATCTCATGTGTGGCAGCTCAATTAGGAAGTCATCACAAAACTTTGATATTGAAAGAAAGGATTAATAACCCAGCCCATGTGGGAGAGATTAGCAGCTTCTGCGGAGACATCTTTGTAATCTATCCTTGTAGCCGGCAGCCCCTGGGGCAGCACTGGCAGGCGGGTCTCTGGGAACAGAGGGTGCCTGGGCTGAGCTGGGGTTGGGAAAAGCCATCAGGGGATTGGTTTGAGTCGCTGCTGGGTGGCACTCTCAAGGTGGAGTGTCTGGAAGCCTCTGACTGGTGCACGGCGACTCCTGAAATGTTGCCAAGTGCATCGTTGCTCCATTGAGTGGCCCCAGCAGATGCAGGGGGATGCCAGTGGCCTGGAGGCCCAGGCAAGGCAGGAGGGAAGGGTTAGAATTGGGCCGTGGGCCTCACGCGGTTGCTGCCCAGGCTCCCGGATGGGGAGGTCCGCAGGCTCCTGGCATGGAAGGGGCTGGCCCTCTGCCCAGTTCCCTGGGCTTGGGGAGGAATGCCAAGAGCTCAGACTGACTCACCCCAGGGGGCGGGCCTGGCCTCTTGGCCCATGCTGGAAGGAGAGAGGCCTGAGGAGGTGGGGCCCTGGCTGTGGCTGGGATCTGTTTCTCGCCTGCCCTGGGAAGGTGGCTGGAGCAGGTTTTCATTCTTTTCTGCAGCCTGGCTTCTGGAATAGGTGGCTGGCTAGTTAACCTAAGAGATTGGGCTCTGGAGCTGGAGGAACCTGCTTTTGAGGGTTCAAATCTAAGCTTCACCATGGATCCTTGGCCAAGCGGTGACTTTATTCCTCTTAGCTTTGGTTTTCTCCCCAGTCAAATGCGAATCATTTTAATACTTCCTTCCTCAGAGGGTTGCTATGAGCATTCAACGATAGCATTCTGGTTTAGTGCTCAGCAGAGGCCTGTCCTGTTCCTCCATTTTTCATTTATCAAAATATAGATGAGGACATAGATGTAAATAGATGTATTGAGAATACATATTGGGAGATACAGACATATTCATATCCATTCATCCACCCACCCATCCATCCACTCACCCACCCATCTGTCCATACACCCACCCACCCATCCACACACCCACACTTCCACCCATCCATCCATCTGTCCACCCATCCACCCATCCATTCATCCATCCACCCACCCACCCATCCACCCACCCATCCATCTACCCACCCACCCATCCACCCACCCACCCATCCATCCATCTACCCACCCACCCACCCACCCATCCATTCATCCATCCACCCACCCACCCACCCACTCATCCACTCATCCACTCATCCACTCATCCATCCATCCACCCATCTATCCACCTACCCACACACCCACCCACCCATCCACTCATCCATCCATCCATCCATCCATCCATCCATCCATCCATCCATCCATCCACCCACCCACCCACCAACTAGTACGTTCTCCTCCTAGGTTCTCGGCACTATTCCTGGTCTAGGCTTACAGCGGTACACAAAGCGAAGCCCCTCCTTCCTGGGCTTATATGCTAGTAGGTTAAAGATGAAAGAAGATAAACCAATACAAGCTATGTATAATGTATCTGAAAGTGAAAAGCTCTATGGAGAAAAGCAAAGTAGGACAGAGAAAGCAAGGTGACAGAGAATGAGAGAGAGGGACCGGGCTGGGTACTGCTGTTTTAACTCTCGGGAGGGGATGGGGTGGGTTAAAGAAGCCTCCCAGAGGAGGTGACAGCTGAGTAGAGACCTGCAAGAAGTGGAGAAGGGAGACATGCAGGTTACTGGGGAGGACAGACACTAGAAAGTTCAGATGCTCAAAGGTAGGAGTGTGCTGAGTATAACTGAGAGACAGAATGTTCTAGAAGTGTGGCTGGAACAGAGTGAATGAGGGAGAGTTCTAGAAAAGGACATCATGGGGGTAGATCATGGCTGTCTTAACGACTATGTTAAAGATCATAAATGAATTCCAAAGTCAATATGTCTAAACCCTTCAGGTACTATATCCTAAGCTTAGCATACATGATGCCTTCATGTTTTGGCTGACATCAAATGTACAAAGAAAGGATATACTTTAACAAAGGAAACCTCTTATAAAGAAGTTTATTTGCCCATCCCTTTATAAAAGGATAAAGAAAACCAATTCTCATGTACCTGTCCTCCTTATGAGGACAACAGGCAGCCTCTGGCTTCCTGTAAGGAGAACAGGCCTCTGTCCCTTGATTCATGAAAACGAAATGTGTTGTTAGAGGGAAATTAGCTGAAATGACCTAGAGCACTTTCACAAGGCATAACATTTGTACAGTCATTGATTGTCAGGGGTGATGGTTCCACATTTTAGATAACAACAGGTGACACAGGTGGGCAGAGCATGTCATATCTCAGTACCATGAAATCAGACCTCCTCTTTTGAGCAGACATCTCCCCTCATCACAGTGACTTCTGTCTTTTCTGCCTGCAGCCCAGCGATCTGCTCACGAGTTGCCCATGGTTGAAAGACAAGACACGGACAGCTGCCTGGTCTATGGCGGCCAGCAAATGATCCTCACGGGGCAGAACTTTACGGCCGAGTCCAAAGTTGTGTTTACTGAGAAGACCACAGGTCAGTGGATTTTTGACTTCTTTCTCTGTCCCCCAGAACCATGCAAAAGTGACCATCACTTTATTCTATACAACTTTGGTTTTGGGGGTAGATCCCACCGTGCAGTTTTATACCCTGCTCTTTTTACTCAGCATGTCTTCAGGGATTGTGATGGCCATACCATTCACCATTGCATGAATGTGCCATTCTACATTTTAACTCTTCTAGGTCATTTTGACAGAAAATGAGATTATCTCCCGCCCTCAACCCTTTTTTTAAAATTACTTTTTTACATAAGGAAGGAAATTCTTAAAACTTTTTGCTATTATCAAGAAGGGAGGCCAAACAGCACAGTGATAAAGCATGCATACTCTGGCCCTGGATATCTTGGGTTCAGATTCTGGGTTTGTTATCTGCTTGCTTTGTGATCCGAGGCATATTACCTAACCTTTAAAATTTCTTACCCCATAAAGTTGTCATGGAGGTTAAATGAGCTAATACATGTCACGTAATTATAATAGCGCCAAGTACAGCATCAGCCAATTAATATTGGCTACTTGTATTTTTATTATAAGTAGTTCTGTAGTTAATCAGCTTATACTTCTAGGATTAATTAATCTTGTACATGAATCTATATGTGTATCTTTTTAGTTTATTTAGGGTTTATTCCCAGCAATGGAATTTTGGATAGTCATTCTGAGGACTTTAAATACGTATTGCTAAATTACCTTCCAGAAATCTACAAATTGAAGTTGCCATCATGTCAGTCATAGTTTCACCCCCATCCCAGAAATGCCATTTTTTTAAATTAAAAAGAAATCATTGTGGAATTGGTACTTCTTTCTACTTTGCATTTCCTTGCTCTGAGAGGCATAACGTTTTGTTTATTCACCACGTGTATTCTTTCTTTGGTGTACTATCAGTGGCTTTTTCAGTGGGTATGTGGTAGAAAAGATGCTGATCTGAAGTAGGAAAATATCAGATTAAGCAATAATTAATGAAACAAATGTGTTGTTAGAAGGAAATTAGCTCAAATAACTCGGGACACTTATTTTGGATACTAGAACCAATTTTCTTTTTCCTTAACAGACGTGATTTCAGTAGGTTACTTCAAAGGGGTGTTGATGTTTGTCTATTTGTTTATTGTCCTTAGAACAATCCGAGAATATAACAGGTGAGTTGTCCAGTTGGAGGGATTCTGCACTGTACAAGGGCACCTCCTCTGAGGGCTTCCGTTCAAATTGGATACATCACCAGTTTACATATTAGTAAGACAACTTCTGGCAGGGAGAAGCAGACTGTCTTAGGCAAAGAGTGCTTCTTCCAGTCTCGCACAAATCATCCTTTTGGGATGGGCTGGACATGTGACCGGGGTGTGATAACTGCATTCTCACAGTTGGAAGCATAACAAGAGGCAGAATTTATTTTAAAAGGGTTTGATGACGCCTTTGTGAAAAATAACAAAAAAGGTATTAAGTAAGGCTGTGGCGGTGGGGAAGGGAGATGCAGGGATGGGTCGGGAGTGGTTTAGAAGGCAGATGTCACTGAGGTTTGATGGGATGTAGTGGTGTAGAGAGGCATTAAGAATGCAGGTGGCGGGGCCAGCCACCAGGCAGGCTGCATGCCACCCGGGCAGCTCTGCTGCTCACTGGCAGTGTCACCTGCGGAAACTCTCCATCATCTATCCCCTGAAAAGCAGGGACAGTGACAGTGCCTACCCGCAAAGGTAAGGTCTGAATGAATTAGAGCAAGCAGGCTTAGCACCAGAAGTGCTCGGTAAGGGGCAGGGGCTGCTGCTGTTTTTCTGGAGCTGCTGTGGATGAGGAAGGGGAAGAGGTTGAGTGTCGAGATTGTTTTGTTCACATGGCGCACTTGGCCAGCTGAGATTTGGCACACAGGAGAGGAGGTCTGTGTGGGGATGAGGTTGGGCAGGGAGGACGGGTTTCATTTTGGAAGTGGAAGTGTTGAGTCTCACGTACCCATGGGCCTTCTTGGATGAACCATGATCTCACCTCTGTGGAAAGGCAAGAGATTGGTGGGTATGTGGCCACGTGGTCTAGACTAAGAAACCAGATCCTGGCTGCAGATGTTGTCTTGGGAGCTGTCAGCAATGAGATCCGAGGTGAAGTCCTGGGAATTGGCTCTGACCTCCCAGGATGGCCTCCAGTGTGAGAAGGGGAGGCTTAGAAAACTGAGAGCCACATCCTTTAAAGGTGGCAGAGGAGGAGCTGTCACAGCAGGAGGAGAAGAACCAGGGGAGTCTGGTGCCCTGGAGACCAAGGGAAGGAGACGGGAAGGGTCAGCAGAGGCAGTGCTATGAAGGTCACAGAGCCCGAGGTCAGCCTGAGAGTCCAGTGAATGGGGGGCGTCTGGTGATTTGAATCACACGCACCCAGGTGGCGGTGAGTTGAGGAGTGAGCTGAGGAGTAGCGTTGCTTGAGGGATCGGAGATGATGAAGGTAAAGTCTGCTCCAGGCAAGAAGACTCTGCACCCGCAGTCCCCAACCTTTTTGGCACCAGGGACCAGTTGCATGGAAGACAGTTCTTTCCAAGGGTTGGGGAGATGGGCTGATGGTTTCAGGATGATTCAAGCACATTACATTTATTGTGCACTTTATTTTTATGATTATTACATTGTAATATACAATAAAATAATTATACAACTCACCATCATGTACAATCAGTGGGAGCCCTGAGCTTGTTTTCCTGCAACTAGGTAGTCCCATCTCGGGGTGACAGAAGACAGTAACGGATGATCAGGCATTCGATTCTCATAAGGCATGCACAACCTAGATCCCTCGCAAGCGCAGTTTACAATAGGGTTCATGCTCCTATGAGAATCTAATGGCAGGCTCATCTGACAGGAGGCAGCGCTCGGGTGGTAATGCAAGTGATGGGGAGTGGCTGTCAATACAGATGAAGCTTCATTCTTTCGCCCTCCACTCACTCACTACTGTGCGCCTAGTACTAGTCTGTGTTCCGGGATTGAAGACCCCTGGTCTATACCACATTTTTAGCCTCAGCATTATTGACAGTTTGGCCCAGATAATGACTCGGCAGGGGCGCTGTCCTGGGCACTGTAGGATGTTTAACAGCATCCCTGACCTCCACCCACATGGCGCCAGTAGTGCGGCCCAAGTTGTGACAACCAAAAATTGTCTCCAGACCTTGCCAAATTTGTCCTGGGGGGCAGTATTGCCGCTGGTCAACAACTGCTGGTCTACGGCTTAGAAATTTTCAGGAAAGACAAGGAAAGGAAAAGAGCATGAGGAAAAATCAGAATCAGGGTCACCTTAAGCCTTCCCCTGTGTGTCTCAGCAGTTCAGGCCCAGCGTCTGCTTGGCGGAATGCCTGCACAGCTCCCCCCGAGCTGTCCTGCAAAGTGGGGTGCAGGGAGGAGGCCTGGCCTCTGCCTGCTTTGCCTTGAGGGGCTGTTCCAGCCCCACAGGGCTCTGTTGGCTGACTGGTCTCTGTTTACACTGAAATCTTTTTGTTGCAGGGAAGAGTTTGAGGCTGGATCCTACCAAGTTCCTTAGAGTTAGGAGCCAGCCAGCTTTTAAGCACTCTGGGAGTTTCATTATTCTGAAGCTATCCAAGGGCATCAGTTAAGCATTTGTGGAATGAGTGAATGGCATTTATTCTCTAGCTTCTATTCTCTTGGTTTCAGAAGAAATTTCATATTTACCTCTTGAAGGCAGGAAAACACAGAGCCTGTTTCAGCTGTGAAAAGTTGGCTGTTAAGAACAAGAGTAATAATCACAGCTCCTATTATTGGCCACTGTCTGCAGGCAGCCCTGTGCCTGCCACTTTCCGTGTGTGGTCTCATCTCAGCTGGCACCCGTGGGAGGCAGACAGTTTAGCTTGGAGAATCCAGGGGACTCGTCCACAGGTGATATGCAGCATTGACCTGTCATTCAACCTCTTTGGGCCTCAGCTTCCCTGTCTGTAAAATGAGATAGTGACAGTCTTTCTTTCCTAGAGTTAAATATGTAAATAAGCGCCATGCACTTAGTGCTCATGGGATGTTCATTGTTATTTTTTGAAATGGGGTCTCACTATGTTGCCCAGGCTGGCCTTAAACTCTTGGGCAACATAGTGAGTTCAACATAGTGGACTCCAGTGATCCTCCTGCCTCAGCCTCCTATTTGGGATTACAGGCGTGTGCTTTTGTTATTATTTTTATGGTCTTGCAGTATTCATTACTCAGGACATAGTCATCATTCAGTTGATACATACTGCCCCAGGTGCTGGCCTAGGCTGGGAGAGATTTGGGCGGCTGTAACCCACAGCGGTCACCAGCACAGCTCTGAGGTCGGATGGCCTGAGTTCAAATCCCTGATCTGCATTTAGTAGCTGTGTTGTTCTGAGTAAGTTACTTTACCTATCTGGGCTGACATTTCCTCTTTTGTAAGATACAGAGGATGATTTACTTCTCTTGGGAGGCAAGATTAAATGAGATTATACAGGTTGGGTGCTTTGCATAGGGCTCAGAACATTGAACATGCTCATTAGATGTTAGCTTTTTTATTATCATCACTATATTTTGGCTGTAGAAAAACAAAGACAAGTAAGACTTTATCTCATGGAACCAAGAGACATTGAAAAATAGTAGTAAGTACTAATAATGAACATTATTAGTAATTTAGTAATTAGTAGGTCATTAATAATGAACTACATGCCAGGCCTTATTCTAAGCACTTTGTATGTGCTAACTAATCTGATCCCTCATAAGAACCCTACAAGATAGACTACTGTTTTCTCAATTTTACTGATGAGAAATTGAGCACAGAGAAGTTAAGTAACTTAGTGAAGATCACACAGCTGATAAAGGGCAGTGGTGGGATCTGAACTCAGGCACCCTGGCTGTAGACCCCACACCTTGGACTCTGCTGTTCTGTGCTTAAAAAGCTTAGAACCAGGTTAATTTTGCATGAAGACCCTTCAGCTGCTCTGAGCCACAGGCTTAACCATTTTGTGGTGATAGAAATCCTTGAATTAACCACTTCACCCCTCTGGGCAGCAGTTTGAATTCTCCAGTGTGTTTCTGGCATCAAGAGGATACATTTCTGACCCTTCCATGCCTAACTGAAGAATCCCAGGTGAATGTAGTTCCTGGATTAATGACAAGAGACAGTCGAGGGTGTTAGGGACACGGGGGGCTTCTCTGCGGGGGATGTCTGGCTCTGAGGGCTCTCTGCAGAGAGGGGGCTCGCCTTGCATTTGCTGGTCTTGCTCTTTTGACCCCAAGAGCTCACCTCCCAGCCCGGGCTGCCTTCTGCAGGGGGAATCCCTGTTGCTCAACTTCTTTTTTCCAAAACTCATCCCCGTTCCCATCTCCATGGACATTTGGCCAGCAAGGGCTCTGCGGGGCGGGGCGGAACAGTTGAAGTTTTCCAAGGAAGGGGAATCCCAGCTGTTTCTCACATTAAGGAAAGGTGACAGCCTCCTGGGCTAATCTTAGCCCCGAGTTTGGTCATCGGCACCACCAGCTCCAATGTTCTTTTTATAGCTGTCGACTAAAATGGAATTGGCAGTTTCCACTCCAGCAAGATGACAAATTGGAGAACAGTGGAAAAACAGTAGGAGAGGGGCAGCGTGGTGTTTCTTAAGTTAGAAAAGCTTGGTGTTTTGGAAAATGGCATCTTATTTATAGCAGCAATAATAATAATGATTATTATATTATTTGTATTACTATTTTCGATTATTTTTGTGACTTTCAAGAGCCTGTGTGATCTGGCCCCTGCCCATCTCTCTGACCTCAGCTTTTTTGACTCTCTCCCTGCCACTTGGCCATAGCAACACCTGGCTTCACTCTGTCCTCAAACACCCCAAGCCCATTTCTGTCTCAGGACGTTGGCTTTCTCCGTTTGCTCTTAGAATGTTCTTCCACCATTTCTTTTCTTTTCTTTTTTTTTTTTGAGATGGAGTTTCGCTCTGTCGCCCAGGCTGGAGTGGCGTGGCGTGAGTGCGCGATCTCGGCTCACTGCAAGCTCCATCTCCCGGGTTCATGCCATTCTCCTGCCCCAGCCTCCTGAGTAGCTGGGACTATAGGCACCCGCTACCACGCCTGGCTAATTTTTTATATTTTGTTTAGTAGAGACAGGGTTTCACCATGTTAGCCAGGATGGTCTCGATCTCCTGACCTCATGATCTGCCTGCCTCGGCCTCCCAAAGTGTTGAGATTACAGGCGCGAGCCGCTGCGCCCGGCCTCCTCCACCATTTCTTTTCAAGCCTGCCACCTCCTGTTCCTCCCAGTCTCAGCTCAAAGGTCACTTCCTCCACGGGGTCCTCCTTGACCATCATTCTGAAGTTGTCCCGCTTCCCAGACACCTTGTTCACCTTCTGTGCCACTGCCCGGCTCTGTTTTCTTGGGGGCACTTAGCGCTGTTGAAATCACCTTGTCTGTCTGTTCATTTATCACCTGGTCTCTCATGCTGGACTCTTAGTTCCTTGACAGCAGAGTCTCAGTGTTTGCTGCTGTATCCTCAGCATCCAGAGTGGTCCCCGGCACATAGTAGGTGCTCATTTGTGTTGTTGAATGAACGCATCTCTTTTAGTTGTCATTCCAGCCCTGAGAAGCGGGCAGCATTATCCCCATTTTACAGATGAGATAACTGAGGCTCACAGATGTCAAGTCATGCACCCCAGTTCAGCCCACAACTGGTGACAGAGGTGGAATCCCAAGGCAGCATTTGTCATCACCTCGAGTAATTTTTTCTAGTCATGTCAGAGAGGACAAAGAGAAACCAAACAGAACAATCAGGGTCTTTCCTATTTATCATTCTCAGTAATTGCTGAAAAGCCATTTGGATGTTCTCTGAAATTTAAAAAATGTGTAACCCTTCAGGCAAAGTTCACGCTGGGAAGTCCAGGCTGTTCCTGACTTCAGTGGGAACCCTGGCCCTTGGCCACAGCGCCTCAGGCGGAGTCGGGGGTCCCAGCAAAACATTGCAAAACAGGAAAAAATCTAAGGACACAAAAATAAAAGTGATGTGGCAGCGGGAACGGGGTTGCCATGGCTTTGAGCGACTCGCTGCGCCTGGGTGGGATCCAATGTTTTGGAAGGTTCCTTCACATGACACAGAGTTTTGGAATTTTTCGGCTGGTAAATCCTTCTTAATTCAGGCCCCCAGGCTTGGCCAACTAGCTCCCTGGCTCTGTGTGTCCCGCGGGGGCGTAGGTTGGAAACTGGCCTGCATCAGATTACTCAGCTTTGAAACTTAAATTGTTTGAAGAGAATTTTTTGTTTTGTTTTGCTGGACGATTTTCTTGGAACGGTCTGATGGCAGAGGCTCCCATCACCTGTCCAGAGGACAAATTGATTTTTTAGAAAGGACGCGTGGGTGGTGGAATTCCCTCTTTCCCACTGAGTCATCATATCCTGACATGAGTCATTTTATTACTTGGAGGTCCCCAAAGGTTGTATTTTGAGCTTTGTTTAATAAATATAAATGCATGTGCTTAAAATATTTTTTTTTTTTTTTTTTGCTAAATTAAGTATTTTTCCATGAATTTGTGCCCTGAAACAATCGGAACCATCTTAGAGCAGACACCTGCTCTTCCCACCTGTTTCTCTCCCTGGGTTTGGTTGTACCCGGCGTGATGTTCTCTGAAACAATAGACCTGGTATGGGAGTCTCTAGATGGGGCTTCCCTCTGGGAAATGTCAGACTCCAGACAGGGCTGGGGCATGACTAAGGCTCTCCGGACCTTTGCCCTCTGTGACTCATGTCCCTGGTGTCAGTGGCCCCCCGGGCTGGAGCCCATCACTTAACCCACAGCTTTGCTGGCACACAAAGCTGCTCTCCAAAGATGCGATCCAGATTGCAACTCCGAAGCTGCCGTGGAGATAAAGAAAATGGTCTCGTTTTCAGGGAGCTAAATATTTGCCTAAACTTGGTCCCCTGCATTGAAGAACAGGCTTTTAAGTCCAAGAATCCTGCAGTTCATTCCGTTTGCATCCATTTGAAGGAGGCCACAGAGAAATGAGTTTTTAGTTAGAACACTCGTTGTGTCTAAGCACTTCCACCATCAGAAATTGTTCCTGGTGCCAAAGGCCTTTGTGTAATTCCCACTTCAGAGGCTGAATTTTGAATCACCCGGCAGACTTGGCCTGAAGCCTGGATTGGCCTCACACTATGTACCTTGGGACTCAGTTTTCCCATCTCTAAGATGGGGTTGGTGGTGTGTTAGCAATAGAAGGAGATCAAGGAACTGAAAGTATCGGGCACATAGTAGGTGCTCAGAAAACATCAGCTGCCCTTCTACCTGCACTCTGGGAGCCTGGTTGACTTCACACAGGGTTCAGAGGGCAGAGCCATGTTGGTTTCTTGTCTGGGAGAAGAGTCCTTCTTGGCGAGGTGAATTTCTCTCCTGTCCTTACCCTGGAGCCATCAGACTCCTGGAGTCATAGCCTGGCAGCTAGAGGGAGCAGCTAATGGTCTGCTTCCTCCGCTTCCCCATTTTACAGATGGGGAAGCCAAGTCACACAATGTGGTCATTAGACTTCTTTGAGGTGACAGAGTTCATCAGTGGAGGGCTGGGCCTGAAACCCCAACTTCCTGGTTCCCAGAGTAGCTGGCTGTCTGAAATGTGTGGGGATCATCCACAGATGACAGCTTAGGGCCGAGAAGAGTCACGTCTAGGGTGGGACAGGGGAGGAGCTGAAATCCGGCCTCTGAGTAAGATTGACCTTGACTGAGCATCCAAGCGTGCCCTTTTAGGCTTGCTCCACTCACTCAGCGCCTGGTGCTTCTATGTTCATTTCCCAGGTGTTTATTGAGCACCTACTATGTGCAGTGCCGTGCCAGGCACAGGGGACACATGGCAGGTGAGATCCCTGCCCTTGGGAGTGGACGGTCTGAAACTTGTTTATAAGCAGGACACTTTCAGGTGGGGAAAATGCTGTGAAGCCAGGGAAGCCAGGTCACAGACCCAAGAGAGGAAAGGGTGTGGATTTAGGGGGGAAAATATAGGATGTGCAGTTAAATTTGAATCCCAAACAGTGAATTTCTTTAGTAAAAGTATGTTCTGTACAATGGCAAGGAGTTTGGGACATACTTATAGTAAAAAGGTATTCGTTGTTTTCTGAAATCCAAGTTTAACTGAACATCCTGTATTTTTATTGGTTAAATCTGGTAACTCTGGATAGGGAAGAGTCAGGGAGGTCTTGCTGGAGGAGATGGCTGTGAGCAGACCCCTGAAGGTGGGAAAGAGAGAGCCACAAGGACTGCTGGGAGAGTGTCCCAGGCAAAAGGAACTGCCCAGTGCCAAGGCCCCAGCGTGGAGATGAGCTTAGGGCATTTGAGGAATAGGAAGCAGGCCTGGGCGGCTGGTGCATCGTGAGAGTGAGAGCCCAGCCTGGAGAGGTGCTGCGGGGGGCAGGCCCAGCTGGGCCCTGCAGACATGGCAAGGAGTTTGGATTGAATTCCCAAAGCAACAGGTAGTTGTTGGAGGTTTTTGAGCAGGGGAGTGGCATGGTCTGGTTGATGTTTAAGAGTGCTCTGGCCATCTGTATGAACAGTGGACTGGGTTGGGGGCAGCACTCGGAGAAGCTGGGAGGTGAGTGAGCAGCTGGATCAGTTGTCCCGGTGGGGGATGGTTGGGGCAAGCCCACCAAGGAAGTAGTGGGGCAGGAGACTCGGGAATCAAGGGACTTCCTTTCCAGATCTCAGTAAATCCATTTGAGCAGTGTTACCCTGTTGGGCGGCTGAAATCCTAAGCTAGGGGGGCCATTCCTGAACCTCCCCCATCCCACCCCCATCTGCTGGGCTCATTAAGCCCATGCTTCCAGGCAGGACACATTTTTCTGCTAGTTAGCAGTCATAAAGAGCAGACTGAAATGACTTCAACCGTTTTTATTTGGCTAATTTTTAAAAGCACGGCCAGGACTGGGAAGCATCACGTGCGGTTTCCTAACATGAGCTGACACTTTGATTTCCTCCGCATTCGCCTCAAGCTCAATGACATGGTCATAGCCCGGGTGAGGATGGATTTGCCTTCCTCCTCCCAAAAGCTTGCTCATTTCTCCTGGAGTGCTGACATGAGCCCGCAGCTCCTCCAGGCTGACTGCTAAGACTCCAGCCCCAACCCACGGCCAACCCTACTGCTTCCTGGCTGCTTTGTTCCATCACAGGGTTAAATAATTGCCTGCAAAGAGAAACCAGGAAACCAACGAAAGTATAGGGGCCATACATCAGCAAACGGGCTGGTTAGCGATGCCCATTCTTCTTGCATCTAGTAGGGGTTTTCTTCTGGAGTTGACTCTGCAGTGAAGTTAAAGCAAAGGCTATAATGTCAGGTGGGTGTGGTGGCTCATGCCTGTAATCCCAGCACTTTGGGAGGCCAAGGGGGGCGGATCATCTGAGGTCAGGAGTTCAAGACCAGCCTGGCCAACATGGTGAAACTCCATCTCTACTTGAAATGCAAAAATTAGCTGGCTGTGTTGGCATGTGCCTGTAATCCCAGCTACTTGGGAGGCTGAGGCAGGAGAATCTCTTGAACCTGGGAGGTGGAGGTTGCAGTGAGCTGAGGTCGCGCCACGGACTCCTGCCTGGGCAATGGAGCGAGACCCTGTTTCAAAAACAAACACAAAACAAAGGCTATGATGTTACTTTAGCCATCCCCCCACCCCATGTTTTTTTTTTTTTTTAACTTGCGGAGTTGTGCTAAGTCTTCTCTAGACCTAACCCTTTTGCCCAAAGTGGTTGGCTCCTTTCTCTTCCCCTCTGACTAAGACTTGGAAGGGCTGTTTTCACACCAGCTGCCAGTCCTTGTTAATTTTGGATGGGGGAATTTTGCCTGAACGTCTGCTCAAGAGACCGAAGTCCTTTATTTCATCTCAGCCCAGAGCGGTAGAAGCATACTTGGTCTTCTCAGTCCTGTTCCACGGGGGTAGGTCTGCCCAGCGTCCCAGACCCAAGTTGTGGGTTGGGAGGTGGATTATACGGAACTCCTGGTCAATGGCACTGGGAATGCCGTCTGGGCTGAGTTGCTCTGATTGTGTTTGATTCCTTGTCTGCACCCATATTCCCAGCTCCTTCGTCATCAGCTGATTCCCACAAAGGACCCCATAATAAGGGCTTGGTGGTTCCTCCTTGCAGGGTCCTACAGCTGGAGAGGTCAGTGGTCAAATGTTTCCTGGACTCTAGCTGTGGGGTGCACACTGGAGGATCCTGAGGTCAATTTGTTTGTTTATTCAGCCAATATTAATAGAGCAACTATTATGTGCCAGATGCTGTAGAGCTGAGGATAAAGCAGAGAGTGAGATAGCTATAGCCCTGCTCTGGGGGATCTCACAGCCTGGGGCTGGGCAGAGATAGCAAGCCAATAAGTTGCTAAAATGATGTCAGGCTGGAAGGGAGGAGTAGAAAGTTATAAGGGGATGGTGTGGGATGAAGGCGGGGGGGTCTCCCTGAGCTGCGCCTGAAGGATGGGAAGGGGATGGTCACAGAACAGCTGAAGAAAAGCATCTTGAGAGGTGGAAACAGCAAGTTCCAAGGCCTGGAGATAGGCAGGTGTGGCTGTTGGAGGGAGAGAGAAGGCCAGTGTGTCCAACGGAGTCAGGGGAGGAAAGCTGGGTGGAGAGGCTGGGTCCCCACCTCAGTAGACATAAGCAACCCTGAGTCCACGTCTCTCTTGAGCCTGGGTGGAATGTCCAGCCCTGCCTCCCTGTCTGGGGGCCCTGGAGGGCTGGAAGGCATACATGGTCCATCTCACGGCCTGGGGTACAGCTGTGCCGGAGCTGAGTCAGAGCTGATGGTCCCAGCCCAGCCTCCCTCTCAGGCTGTGGCCCCAGAGGGCTCCTGAGAGACAGGAAAGTCAACAGGCAGCTGCAATGTGCCTTTTTCTTAAGAAAAAAAAAAAAACAAAAAACAACTTTATTTACAAATAATAAAAATATAAACAAATTAAAGTCACCATGATGTTACATGTTTCTTGAATCAGTGAAGAAAGGCATGAAGGTCTCACCTCACCCATTCAGGCCCAGCCCCAGAGGTACAACCATATGAGTAGCTTGGGGCACAGGCTTTCTAAGTTTAAGCAGACTTATGAATAGACTTACAAAGTGGCATCATGCTGTACATACAGGTCTGCAGCATTTTTTAAAAATCTGTTTTTTATTTTTTTTATTTTACTTTATTTTATTTTTTTGAGGCAGAGTCTCACTTTGTCGCCCAGGCTGGACTGCAGTGGCATGATCTCAGCTTATTGCAACCTCCACCTCCCGGATTCAAGCGATTCTCATGCCTCAGCCTCCTGAGTAGCTGGGATTACAGGCATGCGCCACCACACCCAGCTAATTTTTGTATTTTTAGTAGAGACGGGATTTCAGCATGTTGATCAGGCTGGTCTCAAAATCCTGACCTCAAGTGATCCACCCACCTCGGCCTCCCAAAGTGCTGGGATTACAGGCGTGAGCCACCGTGCCCAGCAAAATCTGCTTTCTAATATAACAGGGTCATGTTTTCAGGTTAGAAAACACAAATCTACCTAAGGGCTGCCCAGTGCTCTTCTACTGATTTTCCATACTGATTACAGATGGCCCATAATTCATTCAACCAGTCCCCTACCAATAAATACTTTCTATGACCATTTTATTTATTTGCAATGAGGAATTCAATGCAATGAAATGCAGCAAAAAACTTCAATACCCACCAAAGCACTTGGGTCAGGATGGCCCTTCAATTCTTTTTTACTGGAATCAGAACGATGCAAGACTCCAAATTCTAAAATCATAGTAATGACAGCAGTATTAACTATGCACTGGGAATTTTACTAAGCATTTCACATACACTGTCTGTTTTAATTCTCGCCACATCTTCTTAAGTTCAGTAATATTAACTTTATCTTTTTTTTTTTTTTTGAGACGGAGTTTTGCTCTTGTTGTCCAGGCTGGAGTGCAATGGTGTGATCTCGGCTCACTGCAACCTCCGCCTCCCGGGTTCAAGCGATTCTCCTGCCTCAGCCTCCCAAGTAGCTGGGATTACAGGCACCCGCCACCATGCCCAGCTAATTTTTTGTATTTTTAGTAGAGACAGGGTTTCACCATGTTGGTCAGGCGGGTCTCGAACTCCTGACCTGAGGTGGTCCACCTATCTCGTCCTCCCAAAGTGCTGGGATTACAGGCATGAGCCACCAAACCTGGCCAAACTTTATCATTTTTGCTTATGAGGAAACTGAGGCAGAGAGAGCTGCCACTTGAAAGCCACACAGTGAGTAAACTTTGGGGACAGAACTTGAACCTGAGCAGAGTGGCATCAGGCTGAGAAAACTCCATCAGCATTTATTTTTTATTTTTGAGACGGATTCTTGCTCTGTCACCCAGGCTGGAGTGCAGTGGTGCGATCTCGGCTCACTGCAACCTCCGCCTGCTGGGTTCAAGCGATTCTCCTGCCTCAGCCTCCCGAGTAGCTGGAATTACAAGTGCCCACCGCCATGCCTCGCTAATTTTTGCATTTGTAGTAGAGATGGGGTTTCGCCATGTTGGCCAGGCTGATCTTGAACTCCTAACCTCAAGTGATCCACTCGCCTCGGCTTCCCAAAGTGCTGGGATTACAGGTGTGAGCCACCACACCTGGCCCCATCAGCATTTGTTTTGAATTCCACTGCCCCATGGGAGTGCAATTCAGAGGTTGGGATTAGTGGGTTCTCCAGGCAAAAGCCCAGGACTTGTGGACCCGTGGATGTGGGGTGGAGCGGGGAGGAGGAGCCTGGGAAAATGACCCCAAGGTACCTTGCAAACCGCACACTTCCCTTAGAGACCAGCCTCCTGGAGTGTGTCTTGCACGTGCTGCATAAAATCAAGAAAGACAACGGATGTGGTCTTTCACTTCCTGTTGGGGACTTGTTTGTCCAAAACCGAGTGCAGACCCTCCATGAGAGAGTACAGGTCAGGCCAGATTCCTGGGCTGCCCTTGGAGCTTCTGGTACCAAAAGGGTGCAAAAGAAAGAAGATGGACCCTTGGCTCATAGTTTAAGTTTTGATTTCTTATTCCTGTGAGGTCTTTTTCCTCTGTGTATGTTTTTAAAGTTAATGGTGAAAAGACCCACTTTGGAAAGCAAAGGAAAATCAGGCACCATGCTGCAGTCTCCCATAACAGACTTCGTCGCTTCATAAATTCCCTCCAGCCCAAACCTGTAGGCAGAAGTATTGCAATCAGAAAATGCACTTTGGAAAATGTTTATTATTTTCTGATTTTAAAATGCTTGTGTTTTTCTCAGTAGTAACACATTGTGGAATATATGCAACAAATGATAAAGAAGACAGTGTTGAAATAATCTGTTGCCACTAGCCATAATCATAACAGATATCTGTTGAACATTTTTTTTTTTTTTGAGATGGAGTTTCGCTCTTGTTGCCCAGGCTGGAGTGCAATGGCATGCTCTCAGCTCACTGCAACCTCCATCTCTGGGTTCAAGAGATCCTCCTGCCTCAGCTCCCCAAGTAGCTGGGATTACAAGTGCATGCCACCATGCTGACTAATTTTTTGTATTTTTAGTAGGGACGGGATTTTACCATGTTGGCCTGGCTAGTCCCAAACTCTTGACCTCAGGTGATCCGCCTGCCTTGGGCTCCCAAAGTGCTGGGATCACAGGCATGAGCCACTGCACCCGGCCCCAGACATTTATATAATACCCTGCTTGGGTCTGTTACCATATTTAATCTTCAGAACGACCCCATAAGGTGTGGGTACTATGATTATCTCCATATGTTGGATAAGAGGCAGGGAGAGAGGTCGTGTGATATCTAAGGTCTCACAAATCATTGGGGATAGTCAGGGATTTGAAGCTGGGTGTGTCTGCTCCAAAGTTTGGGGTACACAGGAGTAAAATGGCAGAGCGCTGGGGTGACAGAAGTTGGTTATGACTGCAGGGCATGGCCAGGAAGGCTCAGGGTTCCAGTCAGTGTGTTGTGGAAGGCCTGGCAGAGAACACTGGAGAGGGCAGGACTTTCCCCCTGTCCCCCATGGGCGTCCTTCCCTGTGACCCACACTTACCGGGCTCTAGGGAGGCTGAGGGATGTGGCGGCTCACCGCCTCACTTCGGGGCCTCCCGAGGAAGGGCTGGTTGCTGTGGCTGGAACTCAGAGGAGAGGAACTAGACGGAGGAGCTGCAAGGCACAGGGATCTGAAACTGCGTGAAGAGTGCTGACTCTGAGGCCAGGCTGCCTGGGTTCCAATCCGGCTTCCCCACAGGGTCTGGCTGGGTGACCTTGGCCTGCGCTCTTGCCTCTCTGTGCCTGGTGTCCTCCCCTATAAGATGGGGTGAGGAGACCTGCCTCCTATGGGTGCTGTACAGATGAGAAAAGCCCATGTATACGAGGTGCTTAGAGTGATGCTAGGCATGTAGTGAGTGCTCATAAGACTCAGGGGTAAGAGCAGTGCCTGGAGAGGCTGGAACGAGGGTAGGAGCCGGGTTGTGCTGGGCCTTGAGAGCCACAGTGAAGCTTCCATGGTATCTTGAGGGCACAGCAAAGCAGGGAAGGGCTTGAAATCTGCATCTGCATGAATCTTTGTGGTGAGTGACCCTACAAAGGTCCCATCCACATGAGATCTTTCTCCAGCCTCCCAGGAACCTTCTAGCCTCACAGTGATCTGGTAAGCTTCTCTTGTGTAACAACCTTGACGTGTCTTTGAAGCCATCTCTTTGTTATTAGATTATGTCAGTTGTTGCTTAAAGGCTGTGATTTAATAACTACTGTGGGTCTTTGCACAGCCCCCTTGCTTCTCTGGGCCTCAATTTCCTCGTCTGCCAGTGCAGGGCTGGCTAGTTTCTAAGGATACTCTCAAGAACCTGTGTGCTGGAATTCTATGGCTGTCAGTGGGAAGAGTTTTGTCTGCCATGCACACCCACCAGAGGTGGGAAAAGCTCTCTTGTTCGTGTTGGGTCCCTTGACCCGGAGAGGACAGTCCATGAGAACTCTCCTCCTGGTGACGCCCTTTTCGTTGGACCGCCATTTTGTATTTTCTGTTTCATCTGCCACTTATTGGTGTGAGCCTAGGAAGACAGCTGGGAATGGAAGCTTTATGGATCCTACTTAATACTTCCTGACCACATTTCCAGCTACTATTTTCTCCCTTTCCTCCCCATTATGAACTTCTGAAAATGACCCTTTTTTTTTTCAAAGCAAGCTCATGTAAGTGGAAAAAGAAATGATGCTGTTGGTGGCAGAATTCAAGAATTCAATTCAGGCAAGGAGAGTCTATGGGGGAGGGTGACAAACCAAACATCAACATGTTGCCATTTCCGCTGTTCATTTCTTACTCAGTCTTCAGGCTTCAAGCTCACTTTGCAGTTGTGGATGAGGACACACTTTTTGATGAAGACCCTAGCCTGGCCTGTACAGTCACGCTCCTGGTGGTGACCTCTACCTGAAAAGGGGACATGTTTCTCTGTTGGGTGGTCTTTGACTTGTCTTTGACAAAGAAATGAGGATTGTCCCTGACTAGTTCTGTACAGGACTTTGCACACTGAAAGGACTCAGGTCTTGATGACTTCGCTTCCAATTCCTCGATGTCCATCCAGTGATCTTCCCTTGCTTCCTTTTGGGCATCAGACATGCCTGCTCAGTTGTCTGAGAAAACAGGGGGTCGAGGTATTCTGTCCTCATCAAGGGGGCATGTGTGATGTTAGCCTTTGGCATTTTCTTGACCTCACCAGCAGCCTTTGGAGCCGCTGACACTTCTGTCTGTTCAGTCATGAGATGTTGATCAGGCATTTGCGTGTGTTGGGGAGATGGTGATGAATATGACTTGGTCCCTACAGCAGGGACCAAGGGACACTAGAGTGAGAGTCAGTACATGAACCACCTGCTCTCTTCCCTTTTAACATAGCCCATGCCTTGCTGAGTCATTTCAGGAATTGCGCTGTAAGGTCAGGACTTACAGACTTAATTGTTACAAAGGGCTCTAGCGTGTTCATTGCTTGTTCCTTGTTAAGATCATCTAGAGAGCAATCACAAGACTTTATGTTAATTTTTCATGGGGGAGGTAGGTGGGAGTATGTTTAAGTAATGCTTGAAACCCAGATTTCATTGGGTGAATCTTAAGAGCCAAGACTATATGGGTTCAAACCTAAGCAATCACAGAAGATGCGAATAGCTGTGCTTAAAAGTAGGGAGGGGTTCATTGGTCAAACCTTGGGAAGTGCTATGTACTCTAGCCCACCTCGGAGAGTTACTCTGCACAGCAGCATGTTAAAGCTTCTGAGAAGTCCTGCAGTGAAGAAAGCCATTTGACTTTGACTCAGCAGTTTCCAAATGCTTATTAGCATGTAGATTTTTTCCCCCTTCTCATAAAACTATTTAATATCCTTCAGAACCAATGTTCCACAAAACACCCTGGAAATACTTGTTGAAATTATTTGTTTCAGCTGAAAACTGCTCAATGACCAGTATAGGTGGTCAGCAAGAGAAATCAATTATTTGCAAATGCAGAGTTTTTATTTTTTTGGGGGCCCAACTTCTTGGCCCCAAACAGGGGAAGTAGTGTTCTGCTTCTGGACAGGAGAGTTTACTGAGCAAAACCTCTTCATCAGTTGTTATGACTGACATGAGATCCAGGCTGTCTGCTGAGGAAAGGTGGAGGGTGAGCCCCCGTCTTTCTGCTCTTCAGTGATTTGTGAGCCAGGACACCACTGAAGTCACTGGCTTCCCTCATGACTTGGGGCCGCATCTTTAAGCCTGTGTTCTCAGACCACCAAGGAGGCATGTCTGGGATAGTCAGGGATCTGTCATGTTGCTTCTCTAACAGCTTTGGCGTAGAATAAAGTGCAACATATAACAATGCTTTTTAAAATTATTTATTTATTTATTTGTTTGTTTTGAGAGAAAATCTCACTCTGTTGCCCAGTCTGGAATGCAGTGGTGCAATCTTGGTTTGCTGTAACGTCTGCCTCCTGGGTTCAGGCAATTCTCATGCCTCAGCCTCCCAAGTAGCTGGGATTACAGGCACCTGCCACCACACCTGGCTAATTTTTGTATTTTCATTTTTAGTAGAGATGGGGTTTCACCATGCTGGCCAGGCTGGTCTCGAACTCCTAGCCTCAAGTGATCCATCTGCCTTGGCCTCCCAAAGTGCTTGGATTACAGGCATAAGCCACCATGACCAGCCCTTAATAATGCCTTTAAAAAAAAAAAAAAAAAAGAAAGATATATAGACATTCAGACACAGGGGAAAAATGATGGTAGGATTGTGGACAGTTTCTATTTTTTTTCTTATTTTCTGTTGTCCTGTTTCCTTTCTTCTGGCTGTCAACATTATTTTATTTTAAAAAATTTTAAAATATAACTTCAACTTTTATTTTAGATTTGGGAAGTACATGTGGTTTGTTACATGGGTATATTACATGACACTGAGGTTTAGGTATGAATGAGCCTGTCACTCAGGCAGTGAGCATAGTACCCAATTGGTAGATCCCTGGTCGCTGTCTCCCACCTCCATTAGTCCTCAGTATCTGCTGTTCCCATCTTCATGTCCGTGTATACCCCATGCTTAGCTCCCACTTATAAATGAGAACATGTGGCATTGAGTTTTCTGTTCCTGCCTTAATTTGCTTAGGACAATGTTGCCTTGTTTTCTGTTGACACCATGTCTTCCTTTTGGAAAAAGGAAATATTTATATGTATAAATACATACGTACACACACTTGCACATATTGACACATACACACCTTACTGAAATGACATATATGTAAGCTAAGATAAACAGAAGTTGGTGAGTTTTTGTCTTAAATCTTTGGTTTCTAATAGTTCCTTCAAAGTCTGTCATTTTTGAATTTTTCTAGATGGGCAGCAAATTTGGGAGATGGAAGCCACGGTGGATAAGGACAAGAGCCAGCCCGTAAGCATGTGACACACTGACTATCAGGCAGCTGAGTGTCTCTCAATCCCCCTCACGTTTCCCTCTTTCATGCTCTTTCCTTCTTTCCCTCCTTCCTTCATCAGTGTCCCCCAGAGCTTTGGACCTAACAGATACTCAATATGTGCATATTAATGAGTGAATTCAACATTTATTGGGCACCACACTCTGTGATTTGTAACTGTGACTTCTTATTATATTTTGATGGAGTATTATTTTTTGCTGCCGCTGACAAGTTAAATTCCCCTGAAATCGAACTTCCCCTGTAAACCAGTGAAAGGCACATCAAAACACCCATAGACAGTGGGCTGCCTGGATGCGCTTAGGGTCTGGGTAGGAACTGAGACATGATTGCAGTTAAGTTCATGACAACTCCTTCCTTATAGAACATGCTTTTTGTTGAGATCCCTGAATATCGGAACAAGCACATCCGCACACCTGTAAAAGTGAACTTCTACGTCATCAATGGGAAGAGAAAACGAAGTCAGCCTCAGCACTTTACCTACCACCCAGGTAAGGAGTGTCTCTGACGACCCCTTTGGTATTGAGAGGCAGTACAGGCACAGGGCTCGGGACTCCTGAAGTCTGCTCCTAGCCGGGTAACTTTGGACAGATGACTCAACCTCTCTGAGCCTCAGTTGCATCGTCTGTGAGACAGCATCTTCCTTATAAGGGTTCTGGAAATTAAATGCACATAAATCCTTAGCACAGTGCAAAGTAAGCTGATGTCAGTGATATTAGCTCTTATTGCCTTAGTACCTTCCTTTAGGGGAAGGGGGAATAGAAGAAGGGTGTGTGTATGCATGTTCAACAGAAGGGTGCTATGTGGATGACTCCTGTCCCTGGCTTAGATTTGATCATGATAGAGGGGCTATGCCCTAAAACCTGCAGAATCTTTATGTGACCCCCCCGATTTGAGTCATCACCCCATGGCCTAATGGAGTGACTGGTGAATAACTGGGTCAGGAAGTCTCATTCCCACAAAGTACAGCCCCAAGAAAGGTGATGAGTACCATTTTTTCATTCATTCATTTGTCCAGAAAATATCTGAGTGTCAGGCACTGTTCTTGGCTTGTGGACACGGCTGTGAACACTACAGGGTAAGAATCCCTGTCCATGTGGAACTGCCATTCTAACAGAGGGGATTAGGTCATAGATAATGTTGATATTATTGATATGTTGGATTACGATTGGGGCTGTAGAAAAGGTGGACAGGAACAGCCAGGGGAAGCATAATTTTAAATTTAAAAAATGCTTCTCTGAGCTCTCCCTTGGGAAATAGGCTATAGGCTTCCCAGGCTGAGAAAGACCTGCTAGCTATCTTCCAAGATTGGAAACCTATAATTCGAGAGAATCACCCAGGGTATAATTTCCATCCTATGACAGTTTCTCAGGGAGCCTCTGGGCTGCTAGAAGCATTACACTGAGGGGTGCCCTGGCAGCCTTGCCTTGGTGAGCTTGACTTGTGCCCACAGTTTTGTGTTGACCCTTGTGAGGACACTGCTGTCTTGGGACAGACATGACACTCTTATCAGGGGCAGGGTTCAGGTCACCAGGACCCAAAACTGTGGGAGATCGCTGGGGTGGGGCTCTAGACTGCAGCTCAGGAATCCCTTTGAGCAGACATGCTCTCAGTTATGTTTCATGGTGCTGTCTCCTCTCATTTGTGGCCCGGCCTTGGCTCTTGTCTGGTTGAGCATGACTGGAGTGAGCTCTCATTTGTGGCCCGGCCTTGGCTCTTGTCTGGTTGAGCATGGCTGGAGTGAGCTCTCATTTGTGGCCCGGCCTTGGCTCTTGTCTGGTTGAGCATGGCTGGAGTGAGCTCTCAGTCTCCCAGATGGGCCAGGGAGTGAGGTGATGGCCTTTGAATGGCACCTCGAGGGACAATTTCTGTGGTTAGAGACAGCCTTGCCTAGTCTCCTTATCTCCTCCAATCCCCAATACTTGGAGGTCCCCCACCACACACACACACACACACACGCACGCGTGCACACACGCGTGCACACACACACATGCACGCACACTTGGTCACAGTCCTGTCACTGACTCATTCACTCCAGTAAAAAGAAAACTGATTCCTCAACTCCTGGGATTGGTAATGCTTTAGTATGGATGTTGGGAAGGAGCGATTTCAGTGATTGGTGCTGGGCGGGGAGAAAGGAATGGCCACAAGTAGTAGTCATGATGGATGATCATAGCAAGAGAATAGCAGCGACAGCAAGCATTGAGCACTTACTGTATGCCAGCCACTGTGCTCAGTGCTTTGCACACACATCTTATTTAATCCTCCCGATGATCTCGTGGGGGTAGGTATGATTGTTCCTGCCAGGTAACAGACGGGGAAACTGAGGCTTGAGACAGTAGTGCTCATTCCCCCAAAGCACTACAGAACGGAGGAAGGGAACAGTCACTATTTGCTGATTCCTTTGTCTAGAAAATATCTGAGTGCCCATTAAGTACCAGGTGCTGTTTTGGGCCATGAGAATCAAAAACCAGACAAAAGTCCTCTCTTTGAGGAGCTGACATTTGGAGGTGGGGTGTATTCAGGTAATAAATCAGCATGTAAAGCATCTATGACATTTCTGACGGGGATAAGCAGTAGAAAGGAAAGCAAGCGGAGACAGGAGCTGCTGGGATAGAAAGAGGGGGAGGCATCATCTGAAATCAAGCATTCTCCTCTGAGCTGTCACCTGGAGAGATAGGCTGTGAACATCCCAGGGCTGAGTCAGACCTCCCAGCCACCTTTCCAATACTGGAAAAATCTATAACCCAAGATGTTCATGGCCAGGGTAAAATTTCCTACCTAAGACAATTGCATGGGGAGCCTTTTGCCCAAGGCTGATAAGTGATGGGGACCAACTGTTTGTCCCACCCGTATGGACTCCCAAGGCCATGTTCCCAAGCACCGTCCACGAATCCTCCGTGCACATCCGTGGCTCACTGCCACGGGTGCCCCTATGTGCTCTTTTCTCCTCCCAGTCCCAGCCATCAAGACGGAGCCCACGGATGAATATGACCCCACTCTGATCTGCAGCCCCACCCACGGAGGCCTGGGGAGCCAGCCTTACTACCCCCAGCACCCGATGGTGGCCGAGTCCCCCTCCTGCCTCGTGGCCACCATGGCTCCCTGCCAGCAGTTCCGCACGGGGCTCTCATCCCCTGACGCCCGCTACCAGCAACAGAACCCAGCGGCCGTACTCTACCAGCGGAGCAAGAGCCTGAGCCCCAGCCTGCTGGGCTATCAGCAGCCGGCCCTCATGGCCGCCCCGCTGTCCCTTGCGGACGCTCACCGCTCTGTGCTGGTGCATGCTGGCTCCCAGGGCCAGAGCTCAGCCCTGCTCCACCCCTCTCCAACCAACCAGCAGGCCTCGCCTGTGATCCACTACTCACCCACCAACCAGCAGCTGCGCTGCGGAAGCCACCAGGAGTTCCAGCACATCATGTACTGCGAGAATTTCGCACCAGGCACCACCAGGCCTGGCCCGCCCCCGGTCAGTCAAGGTCAGAGGCTGAGCCCGGGTTCCTACCCCACAGTCATTCAGCAGCAGAATGCCACGAGCCAAAGAGCCGCCAAAAACGGACCCCCGGTCAGTGACCAAAAGGAAGTATTACCTGCGGGGGTGACCATTAAACAGGAGCAGAACTTGGACCAGACCTACTTGGATGATGGTAAGACGCTTGAGTTTTGTCACTGCCTGTAAGGATGGTGCCCTGAAGCATCTCTGCCCAGGAAGTTCACTGCATGGCCTACAGATTCCGTAACCTCTTTGGGCCTCAGTGTCCCCATTTTAATTTAAGGAGGTTGAATAATATGCCCCGAAAGCCACCCCTAGCTCTGTGCAAGAATTACCTCCCAGCAGTAGTTGCAGAGGGGAAGCAGTAACAATTTCAGATGCCCCCCTCCAGAATTGCCCCCATAGAACAAGCAAATGAGGGCAACCCGGCATCCCCTGGGTCATGAACTGGGTCCATTTAACTGCTTCCACACTCTTTCCAATTGCCAGATTTAGACTGAGGCCAAGAAAATAGAAAAGAAGGAAAGCTAACCTCTTTTCATTCCTGTACAGAAAAAAATCCCACTTTATAGCCCTCTTTTGTATATTTGAGGGAGGGAGAGGGAGGAAAAGGAAGAAGAAAGCTCATTGAAAAGTGGCTTTATCAGAACAGCTTGCAGGCAGGCTGCGGGCACTTCTCTACCCTGTGCTGGTGGAACAGAGATGCGCATTGATGGGAAGGAAGCAGTGGGCTTCCGCTGTGGTGAGCCCAGCTGATGGGTGGTTTGGGCCAAGGAAAAGATGCAGGGGAGGCTTTGTGTGAGTCTGTAGGTGCCCGTTTATGGGCAAGGGGTCTGGCCAGAGGGTAGTCTTGCGGAGCAGCTGTGATGAGGTGTTGGTCCAGGATCTCAGGGAAGAAGGACAAACCACATTGCTAAGACTCACCTGGGAGCCGCAAGGTGCATTGGGAGGTCGGAGAGGGTGGGATGAGCAGAGCAGCCTTGCCTTGGGGGCTCCAGACAGAAAAATAGGCTGTTGGACTTTCTTTACCTTCGTTTTTCTTTTAAAAATTTTTTGTGGATATATAGCAGGCATATATATTTATGGGGTACATGAGATGTTTGGAGACAGGCATGCAAAGTGAAATAAGCACATATAGAAAATGGGGTATCCATCCCCTCAAGCATTTATCTATTGAGTTGCAAATCCCATGACACTCTTTACGTTATTTAAAAATGTACAGTTAAGCGACTGGAGTTTTTTCTTAATAGAAGAAGGAAAAACCTAAATTGCTGGCTGTCATTCCCAGTTCCAGTCCTGTATTTTATAGGCAGTAGCATCTGATATATGCTGAAACCTCAATTATTTCAGAAAATTAACTCTCAGGAGCCCAGCCAAGGGGTAGGAAGTAAAGCAAAAGCTTTGAAACAGCCACAATAGTTACCATCAAGACCGGGTACTAAATTTCATATACCGCAGTGCCAGAAATATCCTCTGCTGCATAGTCAGAGGCTGTTGATCTTTACGAAATGTCTTGACAAGCCAGGTTATCTGGGGGCTCTGTGACTTCTGGTATTCTCCATACCCGATCCCTAGGGAGACAGTCGATCAAAAACGTCCCTGAACTCACCAAGCAAAGACCTCTGGGGCCACTTCTTGTAGGGTCATCCTGCCCCACGTGCCTTACAAGGCTGACCTCTAGGTATTGCTCTGTTAATAATTGATCCGTTTGATCCTGAATAATCAAGCACAGGTTGAGTTAGGGTCATGGTGCTCTGTTTTGAAATGGACACCTGCATGCAATCCATCCTTGAACAATTTACATTCACAATGGTGAAAATAATGTTTTGGTGCTTATTTTCAAGGGGGCAGTCATGTAGAGAATTAACTAAGGCAGAACGTGGTGGATCAATGAAGCACGGTCGTAACCAGATCCCTCTCCATGTGAGGCCTTGGGGGATTGATTGTATTGGAGAGGAGGTGCTTTATAAATAAATGAGTGTCTGTGCAGGGCTGGATAATTTTCCCCAGCTGACTCTGCACCTAGGGCTGGTCTGGTCTCCAGAGCGAGAAACACACTGGCCTCTCCTACCCTGTCCATCCCTTGTTAAAGGCAAATGGTGAGTGCCTTGGATATTGGGGCACCCATGTCCAAGTGGCCTGAGGTGGTCATGACTGGCTATGGCAGCCCCAGATCCATAGATGTCCTTGCCGTTTCCACATAAGTTTATGTTAAAGAGAAAGCAGCTGAGCACCGAGACCCTTTTGGGCCTCCTGAGGCCCTTTCTGAATTCAGGCAGGTTCAAAGTCGTGGTGAGGGGGAGTCCCACTAGGTCCAAACCTGAGTCAGCTCTAAAGATGTCTCAGAGAACTGAGCGAGGTGAAATTTAGGTACGTGCTGTATGACCCCAGCCCATGGGATGTTAGGAGCTATTTTCTGAAGGAGGGTTCCATGGCTTTAAAAGATGAAAAAACTAGGTTAAACCAAGTTTTTTTGTTTTTGTTTTTGTTTAATTATTTGTTGTGGGACTTCTGAGAGGCTTTATCGTGCTAGCGGACATTATAAGTCTCTAGAACGAGGGGGCGTAGCACAAGGAGAGCGCATCGCACACTCCAGGTGGTGATGTCCACACTGGATTGTACTGTGTTCTGCAAGAATGGAGGCCTGGGAGTCGTGCTACACAGCTGACCTGGAAGCTCTTTTCCTAATACTTGGCAGAAATAACATAAAGGAAGCTCAAGAGCTCTGAAGCGCAGCACTGCCCTGTCCCCTGTGCCATAGTCCGGCTTCTCAATTTGGGGGCTGCAGATTCCTGAGGCCAGAGTAGGATGGGGCAGTGGAATGGTTTCCACCCGTGTGACCTCCAAAAGGCAGCAAGTGCCACTAGTTATGTTCAGTGCTCCACCGGCCTTGTCTCCAAGGCTCCGCCCAACCCAGGACCCTCCAATGGGCAGGTCCCCTGGTGGCTCGTGCCCAGTGGCAAGCCCCAGACTGCATTTCCACTGTAGCCACCGAGAAGATGTTGGTGCAGTTTTGTCTCTCAACTGCCAGAATTTCAAATTCTCCTAGCCCATCTCCTAGCTAGTCTGTCTAGCCCATGCATCCGTGGAACATTCCAGATGTGCCACCATCAGCTGTATGGATATGAGATTTGGATGTCTTGGTTTGCTGTGTTGTGTTATTTCTGACAAGTAAACTGGAAAATCCCCTGGGTCATTCCTTGGGTGTCTGGCGGGGCAACTTCCTCGGTCTTTAGGTCCTTTTCTGTCCCTTTCGTTTATGATTTCAAGGGAGTCTGTCGCACATGGCGCATATTTGGCTGCACGGGGCCCGTGCTAAACCCCAGGGTGCTGTGCTGCCCGTGCATGGGCATTTCTGGTTTGTCATTTATTTCCCTTGGGATTTTGCCAAAGTGGGCTTTCCTTGGAAACTTTGTAAGAGCTGGGCTTATGCGTTTTGAGGGTTGAGGGAAGGTTCTGTGGCTGGAAAAGGAAGCAGTCACCAGTGGACACACAGGTCCTCCCTCCCCCGCACAAGTGCAAACAAACCATCTTTGAAGCTGATCCCGCCCCTGCCCTGGGGTCCAGGGAAGCCCCTGGCTCTGAGTTATCGTTTCCTGCACCTTGGCCAGTGATCCCAGCATCGCGTCTGGGCATCCCACCCCGCTCCCTCGTGGGGCATCTGTGCTTTATCTCAGCCCTTCCCGCCTGCATTCCTGCACACAGACGCCGGCTGGCTTGGCCCCGTTTGTTCTTGGAATGCCAAGGCGCTCCTTCTGCTTTCTCCACTCTGAGTACCTGAGACGTTTTCAAGAAGTCTCTTTGGAAAAGCAAAATAAGTAATATTCCAGGGCCAAAGGCATCCACTCCCCCGAGCCCCGTGTTTCTCCACCCACCCCAATTCAGGCACTTTCTTACAGTTCTTCAAAAACATATGGTTCATACACTGTCACTTGCGTTCTCTCTGCTGTCATCCCCCTTCCGTGACTAGTCCCTTGTTCTAAGGCCCCAAGTTGTACCTGGGGAACACCAGCAGCTCCTAGCAGTAGCTGCTTCTGGGACCTAATTCTTCCTTACCTTTCTCCCCTACTCCTCTCTCCTCTCCAACCCTCCCTGTCCTTAACCCTTCCTTCTTCCCTCTCTCCCTCCCTCTGTGTCCTTGACCCTTGACTTCTCTGTCCTTGACCCTCCTTCCCTCTCACCCACTAGTATTTTCTGGCTGTCTACTCTGTGCTGGGCACTGTTCTGGGACTTAGGGATCCACTAGTGAACAAGTGAAATGAAATCTTTGCTCTCACGGTGATTGTTTGGTAAGGGAGATAGACATTAGCATGGAAGGCAGTAAGTAAGCAAGTGAAATTCAGACAGCGATGAAAGCGACAGGGGAAATTCCATGGGGTTAGGAGCGAGACGGTGGCTGCCTGGTTTGGGGGTGAGGTTGGACCCTGCAGATGAGTGTACAGAAAGGCCACTCTGAAGAGGCGGCCTTTGGGGATGGATGCAGACCTGGGGAGGTCTGAGGGAAGAGTGTTTCAGGGAGAGGGAACGCAGGTGGCGGAGGCCACGAACTCGGAGACGTGGGCTTGCTCCCGCAGGCTTTTAGCAGCAGTGCAGCATGGGTTGATTTACTGTTTGAAAAGATCACTCTGGCTGCCTTTGTAAAATGGACTATAGGGAGGCAAGGGTTGAAAAAACGGAGATGAGTGAAATTGAAAACGAATCCCATGACAGGAGCGTGATGGAAGGCGGTGCATTTCACAGGGGGTGTGCCCCACAGGCCCTGTCGTGAGCGCAGTTACTTAAAAAGCAACTGGAATTGCCCAGATGTGATCAATACACGGGTAATTCTCAGCACTTCCCTTGCATAAAATGAGGGGCGGCTGCACTTTTTACCGCTCAGGACGCAAGCAAGCAGGAGAGGCGCTGGGGAAAGTGGACTCAGAGGTGACTCTTACTAGCGCTCTTGTGGTGCATTCTAGGAGCTGTGCTGACTCCACAGCTGAACTGGGGGTGCAGAGGTCATCGGGTCATCTCACCACCAAACCCACCACAGGTTTTGAAGTAGAGAACTTACTACAGCTGCCCAGAGACTCAGCCACAGATGAGAGAACTTGGGGGCAGGGGTGTGGCCTGGGACTCAAAGGAGATGTTTTGCCCCATTCTGGAAACATCCAGAAAAGAAAGGATGTGGTCTCGGTGATGGCTGCAGCCCCTGCAGTGGCTTGTGAGGATAGCAGCTTGTGTGTGTGTGTGAGAGAGTATATTGATGTGTGCAGGAAGGGCACAAATCAGTCTGCTCAGTCTTAAATCTACTTCTGCCCTGTTCTTCATGTAAAGTACTTAATTATATGCACATTCAGAAATCAGTAGTGCACTCTGTATATTTCACAAGCGGGCCACCCACAGAATTGCCACCTGGATTATGACCGTCTTTTCGGCACCCCAGAAGCCCCCAGGTGTCCCTTTCCCTTCTACAAAAGTGACCACCATCCTGTCTTCTAACTCCAGAGATTCATGTTGCCTTTTTGCACAAACAAAAGTCAGATTTCATGACTCTTTTGTGTCTTGAGTGTCAGCTCCATCACTGACTCTGACCTTGGGCAAGTTACTCACTGCCTTGTGCCTTCATGTCCCCATCTATAGAATGAGATGGTCATAGTTCCTCCCTTTGAAGGCTGTGCTGAGGATGATGAGTTAGTGCATGTCAATAAAAGGGATCTTCCATAAATGTGACCTGCTGTTTTATTTGTTTATGATTTTTTTCTTTTTTTTTTGAGACAAGGTCTTGCTCTGTTGCCCAGGCTGGAGTGCAGTGGCATGATCTTGGCTCACTGCAACCTCCGCCTCCCGGGTTCAAGCGATTCTTCTGCCTCAGCCTCCCAAGTAGCTGGGACTACAGGTGCCTGCCAGCATGCCTGGCTAATTTTTGTATTTTCAGTAGAGACATGGTTTCGCCATATTGGCCAGGCTGGTCTTGAACTCCTGACCTCAGGTGATCCATTCCCCTAGGCCTCCCAAAGTGCTGGGATTACAGCTGTGACCCACCATGCCCAGCCTTGTTTATGAATTTAATTGCCTTGATTTCTTGTAGGACATGGTTCAAATTTTAAAAATCTATTTGTGTAGGAGAAAAAATTTGGCTATACTGATCTTTGGAGATGGGCTTCCTCACCTTCATGCCCTGCTTCTTCCATGGGATAGATGAGTGAACACAGCCCCAGGGCACTGCCCAAGGCTCCCTCCCCCTGCTTCCTCCAGGGGACCTCAGGATGTGTATCTGCATGAGGGAGATGATGCCCTCGCCGGGGGCTGCTGAGAACTCCAATGAGTGTATCCCCTGCCATGGCTCCCTGGAGGAGTGTGGACCAGTGGCCCAGGTTTTGCTAGTTGTGCCTCTGGCAGAGGGGCCATGAGTGTGCTTTGAAAAGGCTCTACCCAGAAGCTGGGTGCACCAATGCGTGAGAAACAGGCAGGGGAGGAATGAACAGAGAGACCCACCCTCCAAAGCTCAGGAAGCAGGGAAAGGAACCCAGCGATGGAAAAGTGTTTTGTAACTGGCCTGCTTTGTTCAGCAGTTCAGGGATCTTTCACTGGGGCCCTTCAGTGCCCACGGCAAGCCTGGGACAAAGCGGCTCCTGTGTGGGGAGGCGTGCAAAGCCCACGCGGAGCCTGGTTGCCGCAGAGCCCTGCCGTGAGCCCGGCAGCCATGATGACCCCGGCAGGGCTGGGCCTCCTGGTGCCGACAGAGGGTGAGACACAGGAGTCTCTGTGCTGATGAGAACTGAGCCAGGCAGTTGCCTGGCCGAGTGGCCCAGAGGCTGTGGGCACCTGGAGAGCCCGGTCTGAGTATCTCAGTGTAGGCCTTGCTGGTACACCAGTAACCACCAGAAACCACCAGCACCAAGTTTAACTCACAAGGCCACCTGGAGCCGACACCAATAAAAGGTCAGGCCCCCGTTGGGAGGGCTTTTGCCAGCATCCTTTTTTTGCCTTCATTTAAAAATGTATCTTTATGTAGGCACTATGTTCCTACGTTTAGGAAAGATATATAAAAAAGACATCCAGCAGAAGATGTCTTCACCCTTCTGCTCTGCTCTCTAATACTGGTTTTTCCCTAGCCTCCTAGAACATTATTTCTCAACCTTTGTTTCATTATTACCAACCCCCCACCCCCAGCCAGGAGCCTTTTAAGACAATTTTTTTCCTAATCTCCATGCCATGAAATGTCAGTGCTATAGACACACTACGTGTCTGTTCATGTACCATAGCCCTTTGCAGAGTCACAAAGCATTGTCATATGGAAGATTTTTTCAACACCCCTCCCGCAGAGAACCAATTTTTACCCCCATGGAAGCAACATCATCCACCTTGAGGATGAATGCTTTAGGGTTTTTTTTTTTTTTTTATGTAATCCCGAGCATATGCAAATACACATGTATTCTTATTTTCCCCTTTTCTACAAAAGGTGGTAAAATGTACACACAGGTCCCCCATGGGTGGAAACTTCCATATCACTTGCTGTTTCACACAGTGCTGACGATTTGTCCTGTAACTGTCATTTGGTCAATGGGGACCCGTTCTCAGGAATCAGATGGTTGGTCTGAAGGCCTAGCCTCAGTTCTAGGACTTGTCTGGCAAAGAGTTGCTGTGGTTGTCCTGCCTAGCTCTCAGTCTGGCCTCATCACTGCCCTCTTTTGTAACTTTGGCCAAGTCACTTATAATGGTGCCCGACTCTCTGGGTTACTATAAGAATAAAAATGGGGGCGTCCTGTGAAGCTCTTTGCCCAGTACCTGACATGCACGGCGAGGGTTCAGTAGTTGCTGATCACTCTTCTTCCCCTAACCGCAGTGACATTTTCCTCCTCCTCTTCCTTGTCAGTTGTGAGCTATAGGGGCAGGGGCAGAGGAAGAGCCAGGAGGCTGACTCTTGGCCTGAATTCTCAAGTATGTGGTCAGGCTACCTCTGTAAATTCAGCAAAGGATAGTTCGAGCCTTGAAAATGTCAAAGTCCAGAAAAGTGTGGTTGCCTACAGAGAAGCCCACAGAATCTACAAGAATTGCTGTTGGAAGATCATTGAATTGAACTAGTAGCCGTTCTCTGACCCTCTCCTGAGTGCCTAAACGATATGCAGGTATCTGTCCCTGGGGTATCTCTTGTTTCCCTCTCTTGTTTCCCCTTCCTTTCTAAGAATGTCAGATTTCAAGCTGTGCCACTTAGCTGTCCTTTCATCCTGAATGATGTGGACTCTGTATTTCTGGCTTATGTAAGAGAGCTACGTTCCAGCCGACTCCAGACCCAGAAACGCTCAGTGATCTTTTTGAAATTCTGCAAAGCAAGTGTTTCCAAAGGAATGTGCACTTGCATTTGGAGGTCAGAAGCCACCAAACCACAAGAAAGTCCCTTCCCAGACTTGCTGTCCACGCAGCCCTCATTCCAGAGCAGCATCTGTCCTACCAAAAGCAGACAGCTCCTAAAAAAGAGGACCAAGTGAGAGGCAGCACCCAGTGTCATTCATGGGCTCCCAGTCATCTGCTAGAACCAGCTTTTAATTATTCTGAATTGTTTATGCTACATTTAATTTCCAAATGAGGCTATTCTCTTGTGATAACAGGTGAATATCCTTGTGAAAGAGTGAGGTGCTCATTTAAGCAAGATTTATGGGTAGGTCAGCATCATAACCAATTTTAAAGGCCCTCCTTTGTACTTTCATTCTTACTAGAACACAGGGCAGAAGGGCTAAGACTCACTTCCCTGCTCTGTGGGTGTGCTATGCTGGATGTACCAGCTACCTCACTCATTTCAGGGCAATGCCACCTCTCAGCTGATGGTTTTCAACAGCATAACTTGTGGGGCTGGAAACTGCAGTGGATTTTCCCTGATTCCAGCCACATTCCAAGATAATCTTTTATTTTATTTTATTTTATTTTATTTTTTTGAGAGAGGATCTCTCGCTCTGTCACCCAGGCTGCAGTGCAGTGGTGCCCTCATAGCTCACTGCAGCCTTAACCTCCCAGGCTCAAGCAATCTGCCTGCCTCAGCCTTCTCAGTAGCTGGGACTATAGGTGCATGCCACCATGCCTGGCTCAACTTTTTATTTTTTATAGAGACACAGGGTCTTGCTATGTTGCCCAGTCTGGTCTCGAACTCCTGGGCTCAAGTGATTCTCTCGCCTCAGCCTCCCAAAAAGCTGGGATTATAAGCGTGAGCCACTGTGCCCAGCCAGAATATTATAATGTTAAAAAATCTACATAACTTTCTAATATCAGTGCTAGCTGTAGTAGCGCTGTTTCTCTCCAGAAATGTAGAACTTGAAAAAGAATTTGGTTACTTTAGTCCATGAATTGGGTGGCAGTTACTCAACTCATTTTATGTACTAGATTATTCTCTGTGCTCCCTCCCTTCCCACCCTTGATAAACCCATTTTGGATCAAGGGCAAAGCTTTGTTTTCCCAGGGTAAACCCACAGAGAACAAACGAAAGCCCCCCTGCCCTGAAGTAGCCATGGTTACCAGTCATTCTTAGACTTGAGATTTGGGTGTGTTTTGGTGTGTGCTGCCTTCAAGTAACATTCTGGACTCTCTTTTTGCTCTGAACCAGTTCAACTTTATTTTAGCACTGATTTTCTTTTACATTCCACCCTTTCAGGAAAAAAAAAAAAAAAAAGGGGTTTTCTTCCTGGGGAATGATGAAACCATTTATTTGGCTCTTCTCTGCTGCATTTTTGACACCTCTTTAATTTTTTATGGATCCGGGGATCTGGTCAAGTTGTGCCTGTGAATAGAGGCAGGGCTGGGGCCTGTTTTGCCCATCCAGAGTGTTAAGAATCTTTCTCTAGATGAAGTCAAAGACAAACTGAGGGTTGAATTTGAAGGAGTCCATTCTGGTCCTCAGCAACAAATTCTGCTGCTCTCAGGTTTGGGGATGACATCTGTCTCATCCCTTTAAACAGTTATAAAATCAGATCTCTGGCAAGGCAGCCAAAGTGGAGAGTTCTCTGGTCATTTTACGGTGAGCCTTGAGCACCCCAACTTGGTTTTATGGCAGGACTGTCTGTTGCGAGCAGTTTGGACTTAAGTCCCAGGCTGTCCGCAAACCAACAAATAGGTTTCATCTGAAGCCTGTTAGTTCCACTATCCCAGGAAAGCTGAAAAGACACTCCCTGCTTGTTAATTTCCAAAACTCTGGGCAAAGTAGAGGTTCTGTTGCATAAGCTGACAACGTGGAGGACGCCTTTGAAATGCTGTGCGGCCGGTTCTTATAGATTTCTGGAAGTTGATGGTGTCTTTTGAATTCTCAACTTTATTAAATGCCCCAAAAAGAATTGACCCAAAATTGATGAAAGCACCCTTTCCCCTTCTTCCAGATGGATTGAGTTGTGGTCTGCTTCAGCACTTGGAAAAGGAGCGGCCAACTGGTGCTCCACGGGCTGCATTTCGCCCGCAGATATTTTGTTTGGCCCACACAGTATTTGAAAAAATATTTTGATTAGATGCCAGTGTTGAAAAACTGGGAATTGCACATAAAAATAGGGATTTCTGACTTTGCTTAGAAAATCCAAGGATCTAGCCACCCTGGGCCCCACCTCCTGCATGGCAGCTACTGAGAGTCAAAGCCAAGGCTAGCCCTGAGCAGAGGCTACTTCCTTTAGTTGGAACATCCACTTGGCCCGGTCCACAGCCCCCACCATTCCCTTTTGTCTTCCAACAATAGGTGGATTGTCCATTGTTATTTATCTTCACACTTGTTTTGTTGTTCCTCTTAGACTTCACCGATCTCACTCAGGGTTCCTATCTGGACCCATTAGGCATTTGAATTGTGCCCCCATTACGGAAGTGCCACACATATCCAAGGCTCACTAATCCAGGACCTGCATCCGGCCGGGGCCTTTGAAAGTGTTCCCTGCCTCTATCTTCCTTCCTTCCCCTCCTTGTGGCTGGGGAAGATTTTTAAATGGGGGTAAGATTTTAAAACTTTTAATTAAATATTTTGAACATATGTAACTATAGCATAGTACAAGGTACCCCTACATACCCACCACGAAGCTTCAGCTGTTATCAATGCATGGCCAATGGCCAATCTGATTTCTTCTACACCTTCATCCTGTTATATTCATTACCTGGTAATTTTGTTTTGGGGGTTTGTTATTAGTTTTTTTTTTTTTTTTTAAAGACATAGGGTCTTGCTATGTTGCCCAGGCTGGAGCATAGTGGCTATTCACAGGTGTAATCATGGTGCACTGCAGCCTTGATCTCCTGGGCTCAAACAATCTTCCTGCCTCAGCCTCCAGCATAGCTGGGACTGTAGGTGCATGCCATGGTGCCTAGCTACACAGCAATATTTTGAAGCAAATCCTAGACATCCTATAATTTCATGTATAAATAGCATGTGTCTCTAAGAAAAGGACTCTGAAAGTACAAGACCACTAGCACACATGGAAATTAATAATACTTCCTTAATATCATGAAATACCTAGTGTTTAAACTTCCGGTTATCTTATATAAATATCATAAAAGTGTTTTCTTCTTTGTTTTTATTATAGTTCATTTGTGTCAGGAGTCAGACCAAGCATTGCAAGCAGATGCCTTTGTTTTAAGTCTGTTTTAATGGAGAGGTTCTTCCCCTAGATTATATCTAGAGGTTCTTCCTCTAGATTAAATAATAAGATCATTTTTGGGTTTCATCATTAGTATTATATTGCAATTTATTTGTTGAAAAAATGAGGTTGTTTATCCTGTGAGATTTTTCAATCTGGCTTTTGCCAGTTATATCTCCGTGATGAGGTTTTTAGTGTATTCCTGTCTCCTCTGTATGTCCTGTAAGTTAGCAGTAAAACTGAGAGGCTTCATTCATTCAGATTCAATTGTTTTTGGCAAGATTGCTGCATGGGTGGTGACACATCCTTCTGACAGGAGGTACGTGGAGTTGGGTTGCCTGTCTTTTGGTGATTGATAGTCAGTGCCTTGCTCCATTAATTCAGTGGTGCATGAATTATAAAATGGTGATATTCTATTCTAATTCTGCCATCCCTTCCTCTACTGTTAGCTGGAAAACTTCTATAAAGAGAAACTTCCCTTCATTAACAATGATAGAATTCATATAGGAAAAGCAGGATGAATGCTTGATTCTTTCCCTTTATTTACCAGTTTTTAAAATAATGGGTTGGTTCATTAATATCCTACAGTGATGATCCATTACGGTTGTTTGTGTGTAGTTGCCTTTTTTTTTTTTTTTTTTTTGGATACCATTATGAACTCATGAATTTAAGCATAATTGGTGTTTTAAGATTTTAATGGGCTTTTTTTTGGTAGTTCCTTTTGTCCTTATCATTTGAAGGACTGAAATAATATGACTTCCTGTCCTTTCTTTCTCTGGCTTAGCAATGTACTCAGATATTCTGAAGCCTGAGGGAGGAAATAATCCTACATAGGAACTGAGGATCACATCTCCTACATGTGTGAAGGGGAAATCATGAAATCGCTCTCAAATGCCAGCTGCTGAGATACTCCTTGCGGTGTTATGGCATCTTTAAGCATGATTCCAAAGCAGTTAGAGCTTGCAAGGCAGGGGAGGTTATCGGGAGGATTATTAGAGGGTATTGATTAGGATGTAGAGGCTGCTGTAACTGAACCCAAAATAACAGTGACTTTAACAAGATAGATGATTTCTTCCTCTTGTAACAGCATGGGGATAAGCAGTCCATGGCTGGCATGCTGGCCCCACCGTACCAGGAACCCAGGCTTTTTCTGTCTTATCACTCTCCATTCTCGGGGTGGTACCCTCATCCGAGTCATCTAAGATGGCTCTTGGATGGGAAAAAAGAGGAAGGAGGGCACGCCCTTTCCTTTAAGGGCATAACCCAGAAATCACATTTATCCCTTCAGCTAATGCTTTATTGGCCAGAGTCTTGTCATGTAACCACACTGAGCCACGCAGGAGGCTGGGAAATATAATTTTTTATTTATATTACCCAGTCATGTGCACAGCTGAAACCTGCTACTGTGGAAGACAGGAGAATGGATTTGGGGTCTTTATACAGGATAGGTATGACCATAATGAGAAAACAGCTGCAAAAGGAGGTTGGATATTTTGTATGACTTGATATTCTTAGGAGTTTCTTTATTCCACAAATATTTATTGAATCCCTACTGTGTGCCAGTGAGGACACAGCAGTATGTGAAACAGAGTCTCTGCCTTCAGGGAGCGTACTTCTTAGTTGGTGAGACAAACAGTGAAATCAATATATATTATAATGTCAGGTGGTAAATACGTACTATAAAGAAAACCCAGGGCAGGGGTGGTGGCTCACGCCTATAATCCCAGCACTTTGGGAAGCCAAGGCAGGCAGATCACTTGAGGTCGGTAGTTCAAGACCAGCCTGGCCAACATGGTGAAACCTCGTCTCTACTTAAAATACAAAAATTAGCTGGGTGTGGTGGCATGCGCCTGTAATCCCAGCTACTAGGGAAGCTGAGGCAGGAGAATCACTTGAACCCGGGAGGCAGAGGTTGCAGTGAGCCGCAAGCGTACCACTGCATTCCAGCCTGGGTGACAGAGTGAGACTCTGTCTAAAAAGAAACCCAAACAGACAACAAAAGAAAACCTAAAACAGAATGAGGTTGAGGCCTTAAATGTCTAGTTATTGCCAATTTTCCCCAAATTCAGGAAACTCCTCTCCTAACGGTCAGTCTAGGAATCTCAAAACATTTTCTTATTACCTTTTCTCCTGAAGCAAGTCTTTCAGCTTCAGCACTACTGACATTTAGGGCTGGATTATTCTCTGTTGTGAGGGGCTATCCTGTGCATGAAAGGATGTGTGCCGGTGTTCCTGGCCTCAATGTACCGGATGCCAGTAGCACCCCAGATGTGACAATCAGAAATGTCTGCAGATACTGCCAAGTATCCCCTGGGGGGCAGAGTTTCCGCTGGTTAAGAACTACCATCTGAAGGATTTAGTGTCCAGCTCTGGTAGAAATAACAGCTTTATAATATTGAGTGCTGACCACACCATGTGTGTTTTGGGGAAGGAGTGTCCACTCTACAAAAAGATTGTTATTGGTGGACTGGAGCATTCCTAGCACTCTCTGAGTGTGGGAAGCCACCGGGAACTAGTGTCTCCCCATGGCACCACCTGTTCCCTGGTGCAGCACCCAGGACAGGGGCCCCAGGGTCAGAAGATGTTGCTGAGTAGTTAGTGTCAAAGGAAGCTTGATTCTGAGCCTTCGTTCTTCCTTGCCCGTGGCCTTGGGCGAGGCATGTGTGAAAAGTAACTTACGGACTGCCCAGTGCCCCGCAGGTACCAGGGAGGGCTGATGCTGTGATGTGGATGCCGCCTCTTTTAGCATTCAGCTGGCGGGCTGGCTGCCTCGGGAACTGCTCAGAGGGCGTGTTGCTTGAGCATTTGCTTTTTTGGTTTGTTTCTTATCAACTGGTGTTCTTTCCTTCTTTGAACGGATATCCACTGAGTATGTAAAGTGAGCTGGGCTTGGTGCTAGGTGCTGGGACACAGAAGTGAACCAAATGGATGGGGCCTCCCTGCTGGCAGAGCTTGCTCTGCAAGGGGAAGGCTGTTCATCAAATGTCAACCAGAAAATGATGAGAATTTCAGATGTGGGGGTGGAGACTAAGTGCTGAGTTCAATAAAGTGACGATGGAGACGGGCATAAATTCGGACGGGGTGGTCAGGACCAGCCTCTTTGAGGAAATGACTTTGGATTTGAGACCGGGAGGAAGAGAGTGAGGGGAAGGAATTCCAGGCAGAGGGAAGAGCAAGCATGCAGGGCAGAGCTGGGTGGAAACGTGGTTTGTGTGGAGGACAGAGAGAGGTCTGGTGTGGCTGAGAGTAATGATGGTGACGTCATGGAAAGGGAGCATGGAAGGGACAGGCCTTGCGGGTTGAGAGCTATGGATTTTATTTTGGGAGGAAGGGGAAGCTACTGGCAGGTGGAAGGTTGAAGTTTTGGAGGGAGTATGTTTGCCAGACTGACAAGTACAGGAAATATTGTAATAATGCTAATGATCCCTCCCCCTTACTGGGTGCCGTGGAAGGCAGGGATGGTCATCTCTGCATCTTAGACGTGAAAGCAGGCTGAGAAAAGGGAGGGATTTGTCTGAGGTTACAAAGCCAGAGGCACAGGCAATGGGTGGTTAGAGGCACGTGTGTGTGAGAAGTGATTCTGAGTCCATGTATAAAGAGAATAGGGCATTTATCCTGGGCTGCTCCCTCTGCCTTTTCGCTCCCTCATCTGATGAGACTCCAGGAAACTGGCTTTTGCCCCAGACCCACTGATCTGACCTCCTCCTGGGCCCTCCATGTGGATTCCCTGCAGGAACCTCACATTCAACCAGTGCTAAAGTGAATTCCTGCTACTGCCCCTACCGTTCCTCTGGCCCCCATGCTCAGCTCCCATCTGTTGCCTAAGGAACTTGGGGGTGTGGCCTTAGGTGAGTTACTGAATGTCTGTGACCTCAATTTCCCCATCTGCAAAATGGGGATATTAGCAGTGCTTGAGGTTTAAAGGAAATGATGTATGGGAAGTGAGTATAACCAGGTCAGCCACACAGCACTCCATAGAGAGCAGCTATCAGCTTCATCATCTTCTTAGCCTCAACTTTATCTGTCCAGGGCTGCAGAAATGTCTTCATCTCTGCACTTGGGATGTGCCAACCCTCCTTTAATATCTTCTCACCAGTTTTTGGTCCCCACATAGCCTCTCCCAGATTTGAATGGGCCCTTTATTCCAGACAGATGTGAAACTCCTTCATCACGGCTTCCTGTTTGAGGGAGCAGCCCCTTCAGCCAGACAGAGTGAGAAGCCAGGAGCTGGCACCCTGGGAGTCCCAGGTGGGTGCTGTGCCCTACCTAGGCAGAGCACGCAGGTCCTCTGAGTCCTGAGGGTCCTGGTCTGGTTCCTCTGTTTTCTCTCTGGACCATTTCAGAAGCAATTCCCTCAACTATCTCTGGGATTTTTTTAAATTTTGAGACACAGTCTCTGTCTCTCAGACTGGAGTGCAGTGGTGTGATCTCAGTTCACTGCAACCTGTGCCTTCAGGGTTCAGGTGATTCTCCTGCCTCAGCCTCCACAACAGCCGGGATTACAGGAGTGTGCCACCATGTCCGGATAATTTTTGTATTTTTAGTAGAGACGGGGGTCTTGCTATGTTGGCCAGGCTGGTCTTGAACTCCTGACCTCAAGTGATCCACCCACCTCGGCCTCCCAAAGTGCTGGGATTACAGGCATGAGTCACCACACCTGGCAGCTATCTCTGGGATTTTTAAACCCCTACTGTTTTCTTTTTCCCTGGACTTCCTATTATCTGAACATCATTATCTGTATTTGGTGCAGGATTGTTCCAGACCAGGGTCAGTTTTTCCTCCTGTGAGATTGACAAATTGGCAAGAAAGAAAGGGAAAGAAGGAGGAGGAATGGAAGGAAGGGAGGCTGATAAAGTGTGGTGTTGGTGACAGGGTGTGAAACGTGTCCTCTCAGTCATTATTGGTGGGCATCTGCATGGGTAGAACCTCTTTTGAAAGGCAATTTGGTGAAATGAACCCAAATTTAGAATGCACACATCTTTTAATCCAGAATATCCCACTTCTAGAAATGTATCTTTAGAGGTGTGAGCCAGCTGTGAGCCAGGCTGGCTGTTGATTCCATGTCACTGGTCCCCAGCCCTGCACAGTGTTCTCTGGCATGAAGCTTGGTGACTTCAGGAGCTCCTGGTTTTCCTGGATCCCGAGACAGGTGGTGGCCAGCTACTCAGGGACCACAATAAGCCCCATCTGTCTTCAGGAAGCCGGGTCCATCCGGATACCTGCTGCATGTGGTGGGTGGGATGTTGACTCCAGCCTTGTCTGTAGTAGCAGGAGACTAGAAACAGGCTAAATGTCTGTTAATAAGATGCAGACACACAAGGAAATACTGAGCAAGAGTAGAAGGGAGACTTTCTCCTGATTGTGTTTTCTTTAGGATTTTTTTTTTTTTTGATACAGGGTCTTACTCTTGTCACTCAGGCTGGAGTGTCATGGTAGCATCATGGCTCACTGCAGCCTCAAACTCCCAGGCCCAGTGATCCTCCCACCTCAGGTCCCCAAGTAGCTGGGATTACCAACATGTGCCACCACACCCAGCTAATTATTTTTTGTAGAGATGGGGTCTCACTATGTTTCCCAGGCTGGTCTCAAAACTCCTGAGCTCAAGGAATCCACCAACTTTGGCCTCCCAAAGTGCTGGGATTACAGGCATTAGCAACCATGCCCAGCCCCTAGGAGAGAATTTTTAAAAAGAAAGGGGCAGATTTCAGGTCCTAGAAATGACCCCAGAGGCTGGAGTGAAAATGAGGATTTAGAAACAGAAACCTTTCTGTTCCGGTTGGGGCTGTGTTTCCGGCTGTGTGTATGCATGATCAGCCTCACCCACCCCTCAGCTGTGAGGGGAGGATGACTCGCGGCTGTGCGGAGGCTTTCTTGCCTCCAAACCTTTGCCCGTGCCTTAACCACCGCCTGGAAATCCTGCTCTCCTGTGACTTTTTTTTTTTTCTTTTTCCTTTTTTTTTTTTTTTTTTTAAAAACAGAGTCTTGCTTTGTTGCCCAGGCTGGAGTGCAGTGGCACAATCTCTGCTCACTGCAACCTCTGCCTCCTGGGTTCAGTCGATTCTCCTGCCTCAGCCTCCCGAGTAGCTGGGATTATAGGTGTGCACCACCACACCTGGCTGATTTTTGCATTTTTAGTAGAGACAGAGTTTTGCCATGTTGGCCAGGCTGGTCTCGAACTCCTGACCTCAGGTGATCCACCCACCTCGGCCTCCCAAAGTGCTGGGATTACAGGCGTGAGCCACCATGCCTGGCTCAGCGTTGAAATCTGCCCAGCGTTCCAAGGCTCTGACAATGTCTCCGCTCTGCACCTGGAGGGTTTCTCTCTTGCCTTGAAGTCCTGGAAATGAACACGGTCTCTTTCAGGTGTTTCCATTTATTTATTTATTTTTCTCCCTTGCTCAAGTTCGAGTCTCTGGGTAGTGAGGACAAATGCTGTGACTTGTCCGCACTGCTGACTGCCCCTGGGCTGGCTTTGCACATGGGAAGCCCTTGACAACATTTGCTGACGTCCACCCTTTGCTCAAAGACCTGGCTCAGCTTCCTGCATAAAAGGTGCTCACCCAACATTTGTGGTATCGAATGAATAACCAGGCATGAAACTGAGAACCGAGACTGCCTGGGTTTAAAATGATTTAAAACTATTTGTCACAAAAGAACAACAATAATAATAGCAGCTCATGCTTAAATGTTTACTGTTTACCAGACATTCTTCTAAGACTTTGCTGCATTAGCTTATTTAACCCTCATGGCAGCCGCAGAGGCATTTTATAGATGAGGAAACTGTAGCCCAGGGAGGTTAAGTAACTGGTCCAAGGTCCCATAGCAAGTGAGTACGTTTGTACATGTTCTTTAGTTTTGTTTTTAATTTTAAAATTTTTATTTAATATTTCTGGAGGGGACAGGGTCTTGCTCTGTCACCGAGGTTGGAGTGCACTGGTGCCATCATGGCTCACTGCAGCCTTGAACTCCTAGGCTCAAGCAATCCTCCCACCTCAGCCTCCTGGGTAGCTGGGACTATAGGCGTGTGCCACCACTCCTGGCTGTTTTTTCTTAATTTTGTAAAGACAGGGTTTCACTATGTTGCCCAGGCTGGTCTTGAACTCCTGGCCTGAAGCAGTCCTCCCAGCTCAGCCTCCCAAAGTGCTAGGATTACAGTATGAGCTGCCACACCCCGCCTCTTTAGGTTTTTTTGAAAAAAGATGCTATATGTTTCTTTGGGAGTTCAGGAGTGCAAATAAAATCCTCTAGCATCTGCTAACAAGATTTGCCAGTGAATAAACCCCGAGGAGACAGACTGTGTCCTGGTCCTAGAATCAGGCTGTTATCTCCTCTCAGCAGGATGGCTTTGGAACCCAGGGCCCTCTTAGTGCCATGCAGTCCAGCCTCAGAGGGCACAGTGGATCGACAGAGGCAGATGCTTGGGGGACTCCACAGGCCAGGCCGGGGCATGACCTCAAAAATGTGCTGGCCACTGGGCCCGTGAGAAAATCGATTTCTCACCTCCAGCCAGCAGTGCTGCCCAGCACCGGGTCATCCTGCAGTTGTTGTGACAGCAAACCCGAGTGCCATGGAAAGGATTGTGAAACCCAGGAGCTGGCTGCCTGGAGAGCAGGACACTGCACTCGGCTCCATGTGCTGGGGGGGCGGGGGGGGCCAGAGGGGATGGGGGGGCCGGGGTCGGTGGGGCGGGGGTGGGGTCGGTGGCCTCATCCTGCGCTTCTCCTCCTCCTGTGCTCCTTGTTGTTCTGTTGTGCTTGGCACCAGGTTGTTTTGGACACAGAAGTATTCCTTTTGCAGGGAGACCCACAAGATCGCACCCCCTTTGCATGCCAAATATCTGGCCCAGCTGGCATGCACCCCTGTTCTGAGGGCTGCGTTCCAACTCCCTACTCCTCCTGAAGATAGCATCCCCGTGGACCCAGCTGGCAGAGAGTATGAGGTGGCCAGGGACGCCCAGGAATCGGGCATGTGAGCCGGCCAGGGTTTCCCTCTCTAAACAGCAGCAGTGTTTGCATCCTGGCCTGGCCAGGGTGCTCCCGACCCGGCCAGCGGGGCCTCCCTCCTGCTGTGGTTACAGGCTGTTTCTGGGGGTGGAAAACAGAAACCAGCTCTGTGTTTTCCAGGCTGCCAGGGTTCTGAGAAATTCATGCCTCAGCCCAGGAACTGGAACTCCCTGCTCCTGCCCACCCCCTGGCCCGTTTGGAGAAGGGGGCAGCAGCTCTCAGCATGCTAGTTTCCTGTTCTGTTCCGATTAGGGAGAAGGTTCTGAGGATGGCCTTGTGACTCAGAATGCAGACGGCTTGGCTCCATCTAAGAGGGCCACCCCTTTTGGTCGCAGGCCCCTTCCCCAGTCCAATCACCCCAGCTGTGTGATGCCAGAGTGTGCCAGTCGTGGGGGCTCACCCCAAAATGGGCTCTGGCCAGGCCTATCCTGGAAAGAATTCCCTAAATTCAAACTCCAGATCTTACAGTCCTTGGTTTCTTATTATCAGAGTTCTTAGCTGTTCAGGGTCCCCTCTGTAAGGCTGGAAGGGGAGCTGGAAGGAAAGCAGTCAAGTAAATTCCTGCTGGGTGGGTGTGATAATGGGGTTAGGGCCCCCTCCTGTGGGGGCCTTGAATTTCAAAGAGGGGCTCACTCACCCTAATAGGGCTCTTAATAGTGATGTTTTCTCGCTGAGGTTGGGACCTCTGTTTTGGAAAGTTTGGCATCCTGGCCCAAATTTCTTGCACTTCGGTCAGTTCTACTCAACACATCTGCAGAGTGCCTACTGTGTGCCAGGAAGAAAACAAGTCAAAGAGCATTGCTTCAGGCCGGGTGCGGCGGCCCACACCTGGAATTTCGGTACTTTGGGAGGCCAAGGCAGGTGGATCACTTGAGGTCAGGAGTGCGAGACCAGGCTGGCCAACATGTTGAAACCTTGTCTCTACTAAAAATACAAAAATTAGCTGTGCGTGGTGGGGTACACCTGTAATCCCAGCTACTCAGGAGGCTGGGGCAGGAGAATCGCTTGAACCTGGGAGGCAGAGGTTGCAGTGAGCTGAGATTGTGCCACTGCACACCAGCCTGGGAGAAAGAGCAAGACTGTCTCAAAAAAAAAAAAAAAAAAAAAGACATTGCGTTGCTTCAGGTCCTTGCACTATGGTTTGTAGTGTGGCCAGGTGTAGTTATACTGTGTGTGTGTATATGGGTGTGTGTGTGTGTGTGCATGGATAAAGAACACTGGGGCTAGTATGGGCAGGAGAAATAATTAGGTTTAATCAGGTCCTCCTTGAACTTCAGTGGTTAACTCAGGGTCACTTTAGGCCTGAAAAAAAGCTTCTGTCTTTACTATTAAATGAAATGTTATCGGCAAGGCAGGAATCCAGGGTAGGCCCTGGAACCAGAACTTCTGGATGTAAATCATTGCTCAGCCACGTGCTACCTGCGTAACTCTGATCGAGGCCCTTCGCCTCACTGAGCCTTGATTTACTGAACTGCAAAATGGGAGTTATCATTATAACACTTACCTCATGGGTCACTGTGAACATTGGGTGGGTTAGTACATGTAGATTGCTTAAAACAAGGCCTGGCACAGAGTAAATACCCAGTAGATACCAAATACTACCACTGCCACCACTATCATTATCACCATCACCATTGTCATCTATCAACACCTGCTCCCAGCCAGGTAAACTGGTAGGTGCTGGGTGAATGAAGTGAGGTTCCTGCTCTGTGGTTCTTACAGTCTAGTAAGGAGGAAAAAACGTCAGAAAGAAATAGATTTCAGCTGGTGACACATGCCATGAAGAAAAGAAACAGGGTGCTGGGGGAGAGAAGACTTCAGACAGGGTCATCAAGGAAGGCCTCTCTGAGAGGTGACATTCTCCTGCCCTACGTGTGTTAGAATGCTCTCGAGATGTGCCAGGATGTGCAAAAATACCAGCTCTTGTATGGTGGGTGCAAAGGAGACCTGTCTCCTTTTGTCTTCCTTCTCTCCAAATAATCCCTTCCCCACCGCCTTCCTTCCCTCTCTTCCTCCCTCCTTCATTACCTTCTTTCTTCTCTCTCCCTCCCTGTCTTTCTCTCCCTCTCTTCCTTTCCTTTAAAGAATAAATTGCTTTTATTAAATGCATATAAATATGTTTAAAATATATGTGACAACACAAACACATACTGTGTACTTACCCCTCCCCCTAAGCTTAAAGAACAATAGGATAGTCATTTCCTCTGAGCTCTTCTGTGTAGAAAATGTTTTCTGGCAAATCTTTCAGTTACATTTTTCTAAAAGATGACTTTAAACAAACAGTTTTCCCCTGATATTGTTATCACACTAAAAATGAAGAATTCTTTAATATTATCAAACTCGTGTTCAAATTCTCAATTGTCTCATAAATTTCCTAATATTTCGCTTTTTTTTTTTTTTTTTGAGACAGTCTCTCTCTGTCGCCCAGGCTGGAGTGCAGTGGCATGATCTCGGCTCACTGCCAGCTCCGCCTCCTGGGTTCACGCCATTCTCCTGCCTCAGCCTCCCAGGTAGCTGGGACTACAGGCGCCTGCCACCATGCCTGGCTAATTTTTTGTATTTTTAGTAGAGACGGGGTTTCACCGTGTTAGCCAGGATGGTCTCGATCTCCTGACCTCGTGATCTGCCCACCTCAGCTTCCCAAAGTGCTGGGATTACAGGCGTGAGCCACCGTGCCCGGCCATATTTCTTTTTGTTAAAGTTTGTTTGACTCTGGACTCAAGGAGGGACCAGATATTGTGATTGTTTGAAATGTCTTTTCAGTTTCTTTTGTCTGCTCATACCCCACATTCATCTGTTCTCTTTGCCATCTTTGTACTGAAGAAACCAGTTCGTCCTGTAGAATTTTCTGTAGTCTGGGTTTTGCAGGTTGCAGTCCCATACTGTCGTCTCACACGTGTCTGTGTCCTCAGTATTTCCTATAAGTTGGCGGTCAGATCTGGAGGCTTGATCCAATTCAGCTTCGATGCTTTTGGCAAGACTGTCCCATCAGTGTGGCGTGTTCCTCCATCAGGAGGCAGGTGGGTCTGGTTGGCTCATCTCTGATGTTCACAGCCATGATGCTCAGTGATTCAGGATACAATTTCAAACACATCCTCTTCATTCACACCTTAGCATAATTGCTACCCTGAATTTTGTGTTTGCCACTTCCTTTTCATTTTCTTTGTAGATTTCACTCATTGTCTTTGCTTTAGCTGTAATTCTTTCCTTTTCTCTGCTGCATAATATTCCATTGTAAAGCCTATTTATCCGTTCTGCTGATGGTGGGCATTTGTTTCCAGATTTTTCCTCTTTCTGGTTACAGGCAGTGCTGTCTGGAATGTTCTTTCGCTGTCTCCTGGTGCTTGCACACAGAGGACTTTCTGTAGGGTTATACTGACAAGTGGAGTTGCATGGTCACAGGGTGTACACACTTGCAACTTTAGTAGACAATACCAAATTGTCTTCTGAAGCAGTTGTACCGGTTTACACTCCCATCAGCAACACATATGTAATTTATTGCTCTACAACCTCACAAAGTTTGATACTGTCAGACAAATTTTTTCACTTAGCTGGTACATGTAAAATGATACCTTTCGATGAACAGAAAATTTTCATGTAGTTAAATTTATTTTCTGAAAGGTGTGAGTTTTCTGGGTGTAGTTTAGGATGATGTGTCGTCAGGTCACTCTGGAGCTTGTTAGAAATGCAAATTCCCACCTCCACCCCAGTCCTGCTGAATTAGAAACTCTGCCGGCAGGGCCCACAGTCTGTGCTTTTACAAGCTTTCCAGCTGATTCGGAGGTTCCCGCCAGTTTAAAGCAGTAGGTCAGAAAATCTTTCTCTACCTTGATGTCACAAAGAGATTCTCCTATAGTGTCTTCCAAACTTGTTGCAGTCTTATTGTGTCCAGTATGAGGGAAGGTTCTAATTTCACTGTTTTTTTGTATGGATAACTAGTTATCACCCACCATTTGTTCAGAAGATGTAATCTGTTGGTGTTGTAAATATCTTTCCTATATAAGTGTGGGCCTCTTTCTGGGCTCTGGCTTTTTTTTTTTTTTTTTTTTTTTTTTTTTTTTTTTTTTGAGAGAGTCTTGCTCAGTGGCCCAGGCTGGAGTGCAGTGGCGCGATCTCGGCTCACTGTGAGCTCCGCCTCCCAGGTTCACACCATTCTCCTGCCTCAGCCTCCTGAGTAGCTGGGACTACAGGCGCCCGTCACCACGCCTGGCTAATTTTTGTATTTTTAGTAGAGACGGGGTTTCACCGTGTTAGCCAGGATGGTCTCGATCTCCTGACCTCGTGATCCACCTGCCTCGGCCTCCCAAAGTGCTGGGATTACAGGCATGAGCCACCGCACCCAGCCTGGGCTCTGGCTTTGTTGCGTAAGTCAGCTTTTGTCTGTGTCTAGCCAATAACATGCTGTCTTTTTTTTTAATTGACAATAATTGGCTATATCTGTAGGGGTATGATACACACTGTCTTTATTGCAACAGCTCTGTAGAAATGCTTAATTTCTGGCAGGTCTAGTCCCAGCTTGTTGTCCCTCAGAAGCGTCTTGGCTGTTTGTGGCCTTTGCGTTTTCCATGTCCACGTTGGAGCCAGCTTGTCGGGTGCTACAGAGTCACGTTGAATTTTAAATCTTCTTTATATTCTTGAATCTGTAGCTCAATGAGGGGAAAATGGACATTGTACAGTATTGATTTTTTTTTTACTTTTATGAGACGGAGTCTTGCTCTGTCATGCAGGCTGGAGTGCAGTGGCATGATCTCAGCTCACTTCGACCTCCACCTCCTGGGTTCAAGTGATTCTCCTGTCTCAGCCTCCTGAGTAGTCCTCTACAGGTGCATGCCACCATGCCCAGCTAATTTTTTTTTTTTTTTTTTCCTGGAGACAGTCTTACGCTGTTGCCTGGGCTGGAGTGCAATGGCGTGATCTTGGCTCACTGCAACCTCCACCTCCCGGGTTCATGGGATTCTCCTGCCTTAGCCTCCCGAGTAGCTGGGATTACAGGCACACACTACCACACCTGGCTAATTTTTGTATTTTTAGTAGAGATGGGATTTCACTATGTTGGCCAGGCTGGTCTCGAACTCCTGACCTCAAGTGATCTGTCCGCCTTGGCCTCCCAAAGTACTGGGATTACAGGCGTGAGCCACCACGCCTGGCCAGTATTGAATTTTTACGGTGTTTTTTCAAAGCCTGCTAAAAGTCGTCTTTCATACTAGAAATAAAGAGCCACTTCTCACGAGGCTCACTGTCCTTCCCAGCCACTGACCCTGCCACATGGGTGGGAAATGCTTGAGAAACTGGCTTTGGCCTTGTGGTCCACCTCTCCCTCCCCCAGATACTCAGTGGCCTGAACGGATGGATGCCCAGGGTTGGGCCACAGAGGACTTTAGTGGGAAGGCTGGCCCTCCTATCTCTAAACGGCTCAGGTTTTCTGAGGATCTGCGGCTCTTCAAACCTGCTTCCTGCTACAGTCTTTTCATGGGCAATTTCTAGCCACGTCCCAGTTGGCGTATGAAATAAGCTCAGGATGGAGATACAAACGGAGAAACAATTTCTCCTTCTTTAAGTTGGACTGAGTGGAAAAGGAAGGCTTAGGGTTCCAGACTCCACGGTTCTCGTCCTGACCCCATCTGCTCAGCAGTTGAATAAGCCTACCAAATGCCAGGCACGCGGTTGGGTGCCCTAAGGGCTGTGGGCCTCTGCAACTTTGGGATCAGGATTTCACTAGTTAGCAGGGAAGATGGGGTGCCAGGCAGGAGAGCAGCCTGAGCAAGAGCTCAGAGGCACTGTCTCCTCCTTTGTGACCACGAAGTGTGATTCCCAGTTTCCTTGGAATCTGCTCTACAGAGCTGAGGACTGCAGCACCCGATGTCTACAAGATGAAGTCAGCACTGGGTTGCCAATATCTGGAAGCCATAGTCGGTTCATTTATTTGTCCATTCTTTCGCTAAATCATTCATTCATCCAACAGCCATTTCTTGCTCACTGCTGGGGCTAACACAGTGAAGAGGCTCAAAGTCCCGGCCCTCCTACAGCTTGCAGTTTGAAAATATAAATGATAAAACTGGGGGCGCCAAGTGCTCTGTTGGAAGAGAAAAACAGGCTGGGGGATAGGGCATGATGTGGTGGCATGGAGGCCTGCTTGCCGTTCCAGTAAGGGGAGCACCTCAGGGGAGGTGGCATTTGAGAAGAGGTCTTATCAAGAGAGCCCTGCAAACGTCTAAGGCAAGAGTAGCAGTCCAGGTAGAGAGAACAGTAGGTGTCTAAGGCAAGAGCAGGAGTCCAGGTAGAGAGAACAGCAGGTGCAAAGGCCCTGGGGTGTGAGCAGGCTTGACGTGAATAGCGTATACTAAGGAAGACTGTGGACTAGGGGAGAGTGAGGGAGAGAAGCAGATCATTTTCAGTTTTAAAGGCCAAGTGGGATCCCTGGGTCCTGACAGTGGGTGGGTACTGGCAGGCAGCTAGGGAGAGTCGATCAAGATGGAATTCCGACGAGGTGGCCAGCAAGTGGTCATAACACCCAGGCTTCTGCTGTGGAAGCCATTGACTCCTGGCACCCTTGGAGGTGATCTGAATTTCCCTTTCAGACAGGCCCCGCTATGGAGCTAAGATGGCACACCCTCTCTAGACAGGATGGCTTATGTGGGCTGCAGATGCCCCCAGGCCCAAAGCCAGAGTCAGACTGATACCATAGGAAGGCCTGGGCTCCGTGAGGTCTAGAAACCCCGGTTGCTGGTGGGTTTGTGGGAATTGAGCCTACGTTTTTCCCCTTCTGCTGGAGAACATTGCCAATGGAAGCAAGCCGGGGTGCCTCCAAGTCATTCCTCTCCGCAGCCCAGGCCTTGGCTTTAACTCTTGTAATACACCAGCACCATTTCACCTTTTAGATGTGTACCAGGCTTGGCATAGTGGTCCCGAGGGGGCCAAGCCACTCTTTGCTTCTTAAATCTCAGTGTCTGCTCCCCGCCACAGGTTACCCAAAGCTAACAACGATGCCAACACTGTCACCCCCATTTTTCTTTGTGTACCATGTGGGTGATTTCTACTGCCCAGCCCTGATAAAAGCTAGGGTCTCCCAAGGACCAGTGTCTGTGCTGAGCTGCATTCAGAGAAGCGTATTCTTGTTGCCAGGTGGTAAGTGAAAACCAATTTCTATCTTCAAGTAGCCTGAGCCACACTGCTCTGCTATGTAATAGCTGCAGAGCCTGGGTTTGTTACTCTTTCAGAGACTTGGTTTCTTCAGCTGTGTAATGGGGGCAGTCAATACCTACACTTCATGGGATGACCATGAGAATTAACAGCATATATATGTAGGCTGGGTGTGGTGGCTCACACCTGTCATCCCAGCACTTTGGGAGGCCCAGGCCAGCGGATCACATGAGGTCAGGGGTTTGAGACCAGCCTGGCCAACATGGTGAAATCCCATCTGTACTAAAAATACAAAATTTAGCCGGGCATGGTGGCGGATGCCTGTAATCCCAGCTACTCAGGAGGCTGAGGCAGGAGAATCGCTTGAACCTGGGAGGCGGAGATTGCTGTGCTCTGGGAGACAGTTGAAAGCCAGACCTGATTGGAAAAGTTCTGGGCAAGTCCTATCAATTAGGAGGTGGTAGTTATTCTTTCACCCAATCATTCCTCCTCGAGATTTTTACTGAGCACCTACTATGTGCCAGGCTCTGTCCTAAGTGCTGGGGATATAGCAGTAGATGAGAGAGATGAGGTCTGTGCCTTAATGAGGGTATTACCAACCAGTGAGGGGTTGGTGTTAAAATGTCACAGGTTTCAAGATACGGGGTTCTGTGATCTGATTCATGCTACTCCCTCCCGAAAAACCAGGGCCACAGGAGCCATGCACAGCTGAAAGGCAGTGCCTGCGAGGCTGTGACCTAGCTGATGCCAAGCTTCTACGAACATGGCACATGCAAACAGACCTGCTGGTGAGGCACAGTGAGATGACACGTGTGAGGTCATGGCGCCTGTACACCCGCAGTTCCTTAGGAACTCGAGGTGAATGTGATTGCCTGCCTCACGTCTTCCTGAGTGGTGTCTCCAGTACTGAAGAGCAGCCTCTGGTACTGCTCTGTTGGCCTCGCGTTGCATGTGGATCTGGGGTTTGAAAGGCATCATTGAAGTCTAGTGGTGGAGGGTGGGTTGGGGGAGGACAAGGAGGATGCCTTACAGCCCCTGGAAGCTAATTTGAGGGGCATGTCCTGTCTGGTGTTGCTTGGCTGGCGTCTGATGCATTTCTCTTCCAGGAGCTCAACTCGAAGCAGGTGGCTCCTCTTGCCATCTTGGGGCTTGGTGCCGTCCTGGCCACAAACTGATCTGCCAGTGACATGCTCTCCTCCCAGTGAGCCCCTTTTACTAGAAACCAGAGTCTCAGAATCACCATGTCTACTCATCCCAAGAGCTGGGGACAGTTTGGCACGTGGTGTGGCATCTTTCTCGTAAGCCCTAAGGTCTTGCTCATAAAATGGCTGGTGGCAGGGTGCTTGTGAGTCTGCTGTCTGGGCTGGTTTCCGGAGGCCTCTGGTTTGCAGAGAGCGTCGGTGACTCACGCTGTTCTGCAGGTTGCCAGCCCAAAGCAGTCTGCGCACACTAGGGCGCAGTGAGGCTTGGGAGGGGCCCCTCTCAGCAGGATGTGAAAATGCATCTCTGAGAGCATGGCTGATCTCAGCCCTGCCCATTCTGAAAATGCAGAAATAGCTTCAAAGGTGAAAGTGCTTTGGTGGAAGAGGGTGGACTGGCCGTCGTCAATTCAGTCTGTTAACAAGCATCCTCTGTGTGAGGGCTGAGACACACTGCTGCTGCTAATAGAAATAGCTGCTACTTTTGGTTATTTCTTAGCTTGGCATAGTGCCATGTGTATGCATTCCCATATTACAGATGAGAAAAACTGAGGCTCAAGGACTTAAAAGATTGGCTCTGATTCCCAAAACAAGTAATGTGGTACAGACTTCTTATGATGTGCCTTGCACGTTTGAAGAACTTTGCATGCATTGACTCAGATTCTCTCTAAAAGCCTTAGAAGCTGGGAATAGTTTTTGCCCACCTTTAACAGAGGAGGCACAGAGAGGGTTAGGATTTGCCTCAAGTTCCATGAAAGGATGTGGCAGAGCTGGGATTTGGACCCCAGCCGTCTGTGTGTCCCTGTGACTCTGACCCCAGGGTGTGAGCCCCTTGCCAGGACAGCTGAGAAAGGGAGGAGCTGTTGGCTGGAAGAAACAGAAATTTGGGCCTGATCATGGGCAGACAAGCAGGATTCAGATGCAGAGAAAAAAGAGGGCCTCCTAGGCATCAGCCAAGCGACACAAAGGTGTGGTGGTGGGGGTATCAGGGTCTGCTCCTGGTTCAACCCCTGCCATGGACCAGCCATGTGATGCTGGACTAAAATAGAGGGATGTCTGCTTACCTGAACCTCAATGACTTCACTGGCCAGATGCCTACCTCATCAGCATAGACCGAGACTTTGGAGAGGAATGTACTTTGGGGACTGTATCAGTCAGCTCAGGCTGCATAACAAAATATCATAGACTGGGTGGCTTAAACAACAGAAATTTATCTTCTTACAATTCTAGAGGCTAGCAATCCAGACCAGGATTCTGGAGAATCCTGTCAAGATCAGGTTCTGGAGAGGACCTGCTTAGGTCCTGGCTTGCAGACAGTCACCTTTTCTCCCACTGTGTTCTCCTATGAGACAATGAGACTGACCTCTGGTGGCCCTTCTTCTTAGGCCACTAATTCCATCACGAGGGCCCCACCTTCATGACCTCACCAAGCCCTAATTATCTCCCAAAGGCCCCATCTCCAAATATCATCACAGAGGGGGTTAGGGTTTCAATATAGGAATTTGGCGAGTGTGGTGGGGGCATAACTCAGTGCATAGCAGGGACTGTATAGGTGAAAGGTTTGATCAAGGGGTGAATCAGGAGTGAAGGTTCTGTCTGCGTGTCCTGGGAGCTACTGTCTTTTAGGAACACCTGGTGCAGTGTCACCCATGAATACAGTCCTTGCTGGTCACTCCAGGTGGCCTTTGAGTTGATAGCAGTACGTGCAAGGGCCACGCCTGTGGATCTCACTTGGAGAAATTTAAGACAGAGCCTGGTCCCTACTCAGATCTTGAGAAATTTCTTTGCAGGCAGCCTAGTGGCTTCTCTTGCCTGTGAATCTGGAAAGTACGGAGGGAGTATGGTTGATATCTCTTATGGGAAATCCAGGACTTAAAATACAAAAGATAGATCCAAAGGTTTGTGGAAGAAACTGTGATATGGCCAGGGATGCCTCTGCTTCCAGGACGTGGGCTTGAGTTGGGCTTCGGGAGAATGTGGATGTGTTGGGGGGAGGGGTGTCCCATGTTGGGGCATCCCATGCTGGGGCTGTGCTGTGAGCTGGTCCTGGCATATGTGGGCAAACACAGAATGATCTGGAAGGTGAACTTATGGGAGGGTGAGATGGAGACTGGGCTGGAAGATTCAATAAATATCCAGTGAATTCTTTCGAAGAATCAGGGGCTATGTTGGTATTTGAAGAAAGAGCTTTATGAAGCTAGGCCCAGGGGGTTTGCACCTTCTCCCAGAAGAGGGGGAAGTTTTGCTTGATTCTGTGACGTGAGCAAAGCAAGTTAGGGTGGAAATCTTTCTTACTGCTCCCACCTGCTAATCCACCTGGGAGTGTCTGACCTGCTCACAATTCCATCTCTCTTGGATAAGCAAAGAGACATATACTCAGATGTCTTAAAACAAATGTTTGGTTAATTCCTCTAACCCCCAGAGGGGGTTTATGGTACATGTCTTCCCCAAAACTCAGGTATTTATTTTATTATCTCATTTGTGATCACAGGCTGATTTGTGGGTTTGAATTACTGTTTGTTTCCTGTGTCTCAATTCAATATAGTAACAAGTGCTTTTCTTTTGCCTTTTTTTTTTCCCAAAGGCAGCAAGTTATTTTGCAGGGCTTGTGCTGTTGGCTGATGTTTCTTAGCAGAGGGTTGGGGCCGAGGTGGTGATGAATTGGCTGAAGGACAAGGAAGTAAACTGTGGTTTGTTTAGAATGCTTTCCTGCCTGTGGTTGCTACTTTAGAAGCCGTGTGGTTGCTTGATAGGAGAGGTGCAGCTTAGTTGCGTGAAATCAGAAGAAATTCTGCTGAATTGGAGAATAGAAATGGGCAGTTCAGGTCTGAGTTTACACAGTTGGTTAGTCCTTCCTTGTCGGGCAGCTTAGTTGAGAAAGTCACCAATTGTTTCTCCGTAGATTGTAAGTTGATGTGCAATCATTGCAAAAAAGCAGACAATGGAGATGATGGTAGCATGTTCTACACTGGCTGAGGGGGGACAGCTGACTTGCCAAAAAAGCAGACAATGGAGATGATGGTAGCATGTTCTACACTGGCTAGGAGAAAACAGCTGACTTGCATTGTAGAAACACAAAACTGGACGTCCCTTAGACCAGTGCCTGTTTCCCATTGGCTCCACCACGGAGATGCACGCAGGGTTTCCCTTAAATTCCATCCCATTCTAGTGTGCATGCCTGTGAGCTCAGAAGTCTGGGAAGCTAGTTGTATATTTGTCAAGGAGACAGATTCTTGGGTCTGTACTTTTGTCTGTAATGGCTATTTGTTGACCTCTTGTGTTTTTATGAAAATTATCAGCATTGATTAAGCTCATCAGTGAACCACTTCTAATTTACATCCTAAATTATCATCTAGTCCATAGGACCAGTGGGATGACTCACCAGTTTGTGCCTGGGGGGTAAAAATGCAAGGCCACTGTACAGGTCTTAGGCTGTAACCTTGTATTAGGTTGGCACAAAAGTAATTGTGGTTTTTGAGGTACCCCTGTTTCTTTGGGAGGATTTGTAGATGATACTTAGGGACCATGTAGTAAGTCGAAATACTGCCTTTTCTCTTGACGCCCCATCTCCATATTACTGACAACTGACCAGCACATTCACACGGATCAATGGACTTACCTCCCATTTAAACATGTAGGGCAACAGAATGGTATCCTTGGTTATTGGAGTGGCCTCTTTTAGACTGGTCTTTGTCTCTTTCTCTTCCATCTTCTTTAGGGGACCATATTGTGGGCTTAATAAACACATGCCAATGAGCCAGCTATAGCATCTCATTTATTTTTATTTTTTTGAGACAGTCTCGCTCCGTTGCCTAGGTTGGGGTGCAGTGGCACCATCTCAGCTCACTGCAACCTCCGCCTCCCAGGTAGCTGAGGTTACAGGCACCTGCCGTCACACCCAGCTAATTTTTGTATTTTTAGTAGAGACGGGGTTTCACCATATTGGCCAGGCTGGTCTTAAACTCCTGACCTCAAGTGATCCGCCCACTTCGGCCTCCCAAAGTTCTGGGATTACAGGCGTGAGCCACCGTGCCTGGCCTATAGCATCTCATTTAATCCTCAGTGACTTTGCCAAGGAAGTGTTCTCATCCCCATCTCGTGGCTGAGGAAACTGAGGCTCAGGGAGACTGAGGCAGAGGCACTGTTGAAGTGCTTATGTTCCAAGAGCTTCTGATGTGAGTCTACATTTTAACAGAGGCCCCAGGGCAGCCAGAGGATCTTTCAAATTGGGGAAACCCTAGCCCAGGACTAGTACCCGTAGAGCTGGGGCCGCATCTGGTCTCTACCCAATGCTAGGAGGCTGTTCCTGGACAAGTCGCCCCATCTTTCTCTGCCTTACTAACTTGACCTGAGAAATGGAACTCTCACCACCACCCCGGGAGATGTCTGTGAGGATGAAGGAAGGCAGAGCGAGTAGCTACCTGCGGGGGAGGGTGTTTGGCGGTGGTCTGGTCCCGAGTTGATTTCAGGCCTCAGTTGAATGAAGACAGGCCCTGCCTCTGTCTTCCACAAAGAAGCTGACAAAGAGTGAAACTCTATGACTAAACAGGAAGCTGCACCTCCAAATGCTGCAGACGGAGCCATCATGTGATGCTTTCTATCTCTCTGAGAAGCTGACAGAACAGGGCTTGGTTTCTCGAGTCCCCTGAGATCGTGCCATTGTGCCCCCCACTCCCCATATGAACACTGGGCACCATGCGGTTTGGTGTTTGAAGGTTTGGAGAGAGAACTCGTGTTCTGGCTGGCTGGTCTGAAGAGCCTGGGCCCTGGGGTTCCAACTAGATTCCAACAAACTCCTCCAAGGGTGTGACTTCAGACCTGTGCCTGACACCTGAGATCCACTTAAGTGCTCCTTAAATGAGTAGATATGGATAAAGTGAAAACGTGTTGGTCATTACAGAACTTTAGAGCTGTCAACTGAGCAAAACAGGGAGTGGCGTGCTCTAACATAAGTTCCAACAGGATCACCCTGCTGTAGGGCCGGGGGTAGCAGCGGAGGTTGTTGGTTTCTGACTATCTTGGGTAAATCCAGAAGCATGTATGGGTGGGTGGGATGTGGGCTGTGAACAAGGAGTCAGGGAACACACAGGTTGGCCTGAACAACTGGAAGGAGAGAATGTGTGTTTCCCATCATGGGAACAGGTGAGACACGGGGAGGAGACAGGGAGCAGGGGTGAGGATCCAGAGATTGGTTTTGGCCGTGTGAAGTTTGAGATGACCTGTGGGCAGGTAGATATTGCAATCTGAAGTTCAGGAGTGATGGTCTGGGTTAAAAACATTAATGTGGCTGTCGTCAGGATAGAGGTGGTATTTTAAGGCCCTGAGGGAATTATCTGACAGTACCGTCTGCTCTTGGACTTGGAAGGAGTCAGTTTCAAGTGGAGACTGGGCAGTTTAGTGTGGGAGCTGCCTTAGGGCCACATCCACCTGGAAATGTTTGCTTTGGGAGATGGCCTGAGATGCATGGTCAGAAAAGGAGGAGAGATGAAGTGCTTCTTTTGCCCCAGGGCAGCAGTGGCCAACCCCAACTAGCCAATTCCTGTTGGAGCCCAACATTTGGAAATCCAGGCCTCTAACTGCATAAGCGCTGAAAGGATCTCATTTACTGAGCATTCTGTCTCCCTTGAAGATGAGATTTCAGGGAGCTTATGCCTCTATTTGAAAAAGCATCCTAGTTTACTTGACATTTCTAATAACGCTGCATTATTCCCTGTAAGAAATTGGACTCAGAAAACATTTCTAAATCAGGCATTTGGAATGGACTTGGGTATTCCAATTCGGCCAAAGGGGATTGGGAAGACAGGTGTTTTGAAAGCCACAGGCATTGTACAGATGTAGAGAGGAGTTTATTTACAATAGACTCCCCAGGTCTCATTCTCTTCAAGTGCCTTCGTTGTTCTGATAGGGCAGGAGCTTTTTTTTCCATTGTTGACAAAAAACAGGAAGAAAATGTGCAGTTTTATGAATTTCCCTGACCACTGAGGTGATATCACTAGTAAGAAGGAAACTGGGGCCCAGTTTAGTATCTGTAGATGCCTGAAGGAAGATAACAGTTGAGCAGATCTTTAATGAAATTCTGATTTTCCTTTGACTGCAGCAGAAACCAGCTTAATTTTCTCTTTGTAGTTGGCCATGATTTGTAAACCCCATCACATACCCACAGCAGCCCTTTTGTCCACCCTGAACACGCTCCCCTGATCCCGCACCCCACATAATGTAATGCACTTTGCACAGAGTCCCTCATCTCCATGATTATTACCCTAGTGTTGGGTTAATTCTGGCACAAATGCTAAGATGTTACAGAATTTTGGCTTAAACTAGAGCCAAAGGGTTAAGCTCTCTCCTGGGCTTGGATGATGTTGGAAGCATAAGAGAGAACAAAGGTGATTTTTTTTTTCTTCTCAAAAATGATTTTGCAAATCTTTTTCAGAGCTGATAGACACACACCTTAGCTGGATACAAAACATATTATGAAACAGAATGACTGTGATCTTTGATCCGAGAAATCAAAGTTAAAGGTAATCGATATCTTCTGCTTCTCCTTTTGTTTTCCAGCTGTGTGTTTCCTTAACTTGAATTTTTTTTTTTTTAAGTATAAGAAAACTTGACAGGCTGAAGGCCCTCTCTTCTCATTCTCCTGCTCTTAAGGGCTAGACCCCTCCACTCCTGAAGTGGACACTCCTGGGGACCTCCCTGAGAATCTCAGGGTTGGGCGGGAGAAGGGGGGGATGAGGCCCCGTTAACTTGCATGCGCCCCGATTCCAGGGCTGGCCTGCATGGAAAAATGCAGCAACGTCTTTGGAGCCTGCTCCTTTTTGGTTTTGCACACTTTGTTGTGGGTGTCCAGTTAAATGAGGCTCTCCATCCGTGGCGGGTGTTCGGCACTGGGGAACAGCAGAGTGAGCAGGGAGGTCAGAAAACCTACCTAAGAAGCCACTGAGGAAGCCCCGCCCTGTGCTTAGGTCATTTCCAATCCTGATTCCCTCCACTCAAGGTTTCAGCTCCTCCCGGGGGGGCTTCCTTGTTGTGGCTTTTGAAGTCGCATGATTCTGCTACTTGGTTTCTGGATTTGAAATCAGCCCCTTGAACTGAGTTTCCCAGGGTGCTCGGCTAAGCCCCTCACCCAGCAGATCCACCTCGCCGGGCCTCCACAGAAGAGCCTGGCTGCTAAGAAGACCTTATCGTGCAGGTTTCAGGAGGCCCTGGGGTGTGAAGTCCAGATGAGACATTGAGGAAGGTTGCATTACCTCTCTGTGCCTCAGCTTCTTAGATGCTGTTGCTGTTATTTAATCTTCTCCATATTCTAATTGGAATAAACCAGCACACACAGTGCCCAGCCCATCTTAGAGCTTCTATTAGCACACCCAGGGGAGCTGACGCTTCAGAAGCATGATTGCCAGAGGATGGGGCCTGCTGAGATGAACCCCTACTTCCCTATGGCAGAAGGAAGCCCTGTGGGGAGGAGAGCACATTCTCCAGCCATCTGCCACTCTCCCTCCTCAGGACTTTGCATCCGAGGAATCAGGATAAAAATGCAAGTAAAATATCAGTGCTGAGGTTGTAAGCCCCTCAGGGAACTTGTCAAAGGGCGGTGCCTTTTTAATGTGTGTCTTGGGCTCAGGGACTTTGGCAAGCCAGTGGCTCAGGCCTGTGGCTGACTCTGACCAGCATGGCCTGGGAGGGGATTTACTGCTGCTGCATCACTCTTCAGACCCCACCCACAGCTTTGGGCTACAGTCCTATTGAGGGTTTTATGTTCTTTTCACTGAGCCTCACTCAAGTATGGCCAGGTTTCCCTGGAGAAGATGAACACTGGGAAGTTTCTTAGTAAGCGCAAAGCAGAGGTCTGGGAGAGCTCCGTTTCAAGTAACAGGGCTTTTCAGTTAGAAGTCAGAGGGGAAGGGCTGGGCATGGTGGCTCATGCCTGTAATCCCAGCATTTTGGGAGGCCGAGGCGAGGTCAGGAGTTCGAGACCAGCCTGGCCAACATGGTGAAACCCCGTCACTACTAAAAATACAAAAATTAGCCGGGCATGGTGGCAGGTTCCTGTAATCCCAGCTATGCTATGCAGGAGAATCGCTTGAAACTGGAGGCAGAGATGAGCCGAGATGGCGCCACTGCACTCCCAGGCTGGGTGATGGAGACTCAAAAAAAAAAAAAAAAAAAAAAGAATCAGAGGGGAGGGCTCAAGACCAGCAGGCCCGGTTGCTTAGGAAACTTACCTCTTGGCCTTCAGAGTCGCTTCCCCTGATAACAGTTAGGACCAAAGGCAGACGGTCCCAGAGAGGACTTCATGTGCTTTCAGGTTCATGCATCCTGACCCAAGCATGCAGGGGTCGTGGGAGTGAATTCAGCAAGGCACTGCAAGGCAGAGGAAACAGTCAGTAGTGACTAGGGGGTGGTGCCTTGGGCCCCCTCTTGGCTCTCAGATTCTTTGATTTGGCCTGGAGAAAGCAGCCCTCTCGATTCCCATCCAAGCTTGAGGAGTGTCTTTCTGGCCATGGCTTTTGTGGCTGGGCCCAGGCTCTCGTGGGCACTCACGCAGTCTCACCAGATTTTAGAAAACATGCTTGAGGTTTGAGCGAGAAGCAGGACCCAGCCTATCCGCTCCTTCCTGTTGCTGCTTTCTCAGGGGATTCAGTTCCAAAGTCAGCAGTCAAAGGGAAAGGGCCTAGAGTAAAATTCACCCTTGAAAGTCCTTTAAATTGCACCTGAAGTATTAATACATGTGTGTTGTTTTCCCCATGTAATCCTGAGTAGCCATCCTGCTGCAAACTGAAGTCTGGGAACCTCTGAGCTCTGATAAAGGAAGGAGGAGAAAGTACATGCAGGTGTCTGGGCCTTTTAGCAAAACAGAAAATTCCTAGGACAGAATGGGATACTAACAGAAGTCAGTTTTAGCTTTTAGAAATCCAGTAAGAGGCACTGGCTTCCCCAGATTGCCACCCTCAAAAAGTAGGCAAAAAGAACACCCTGCTTTTTCTTCTTTGACATTGTCAGCTCCTAGTATATATATGCTAAACTACAGCTCTCGGGTCAATCCTGGCCCCAAGCCTGTTTTGGCAAATGAAGTTTTATTGGAACACATCTGTGCCCATTTGCTTACTGTCTACGGCAGCTTTTATGCTACACTGGCAGTGCTTAGTAAGTGAGAAGGAGCCCACAAAGCTGAAAATATTATCTGGCCCTTTCCAGGAGAAGTTTGTTGACCTCTGATATACCATCTTTTTGTGTCTGTAGCCATATCCTTCTTACTGAGTTGAAACACCTCTTTATATATAAATGACTTTGTCATGTATACTGAAAATGTTACACCATGTTTTGTGCGTAATTTTTGTATACTTAAGATCGGTTCACTTTTTCCTTTCCAGTTTCAGGCTTAGTAGTCACCCTGAGATCATTCTCCATCAGTCTTTTAGGGCACCTCTAAGGATGATCACAGGCCAAGAGCACCATGGCAGACTCACAACTGCTGGCCTCAATTCTGTTCTGAGAAAGGGACACTTTCTCCAGCAGAGCACTTGCCTTCGTCACACGGCCTCTCTTTGCTGGCTAAGCAGAGTCTGCTATAGCCGTCCCCTGACTTCACGCAAATGACACAGAGGATTCTGGGATCCCCAAAAGAAAGAGGATCAATACTGTACAAGTTAATCAAATGGGCCCTGAGTTCAAATCCCAATCCCCCGTCACCTGCTAGGGAGAGTATTGGTCTGCCTGTCTCTATTTCCCCATCTATAAAATGGGGATGATGATGTTACTAGGAGCAGTGTGAGAATTAAATAATAGTCCCTGGCACTGTATAGGGCCTGGCACACAGCTCTCAGGAAATGTGAATGGCTGGTATTCTTTCATAGAGAGAAAGACTCCAAACAAGTAACAGATCAGCAACCCATTTGTCAATCGAATAAAAAAGGAAAATCAGCTTCCTTAAACCAAGGGACCTAGACTGATGGTGCAGGGTCCTTGGGGTGGACTAATGCAGGCATTAAGCACCTGCTGTGTGCATGGTGCCATGCATGAGTGGGGCTACTTGAAAATTCAGTACTTGCTTTTGGAGGGAGTGAGGGCACCATGGCAGGAATGTGGGGCAGCTTCCAGGAAGGGGCAGAGCACTGCACATGGCCCCATTTGGGAACAGGTAGGAGGAGAGGTACAGTTGCTGGCCTAGGGTAGATTATTGGAGGAATAAAATGTTGATGGCAATAATACAGGAGAGTGGTTCAGCACCCAAACCTCAGAGGCTGACTTGGGGAGGACAATCTTTGCTGTGACCTGAAGTTTCCCAATCCCTTTCTAAGCTTCTGTGTTCTGTTCATAAATAAATGTTATTGAGTACTTCCCATGCATCAAGGCATCGTCTAAGGGATATGAGGGGAAGGAGAGCATCAGCACAGCAGGGGATAGTGAGGAGACAGGAGTGCAACTGGGCTGGGGGTGGCCACCAAGTGGAGCTTTGCCAGGGAGACTGTTTGAGCCTTAGGTGACATGAGCGAGAAGGAAAAGCGTTAGACTAGGGAAAGCATGATGCTACTCAGAGGAGCAGCGTGAGGAAGGTGAGACGAGGAGGAACAGTGCTGAGTGGGGGCTAGACATAGGGAAAGCATGATGCTACTCACAGGAGCAGCGGGAGGAAGGTGAGACGAGGAGGAACAGTGCTGAGTGGGGGATAGACATAGGGAAAGCATGATGCTACTCAGAGGAGCAGCGGGAGGAAGGTGAGACGAGGAGGAACAGTGCTGAGTGGGGGATAGACAGAGACCAGGAGAAATGGCATGGTGAAAGGGTACTGGGGTTCCCCGGTACCCTGGAACTCGAGTCTGCAAATGTGGGACCTCCCTGTGGACCCTGCATGAAGTGGTTGAGCAGAGACCCCCCTCTCAGAACTTAAAGCCCAATGTGGCTCTACTCTGTCACCACCACCTAGCAGGCATTTCTGTTCTAGAACTTTCTCCTTGTTGGCAGTCAGGGGAACAAGTGCCGAGATTTCAGAAAGAGGAGGTTCCTACCCAGAGAGGTTTGGGCAGGAGTTGAACTCAGGGCCACTTCAGCACCCCCAGTAGCAAGAAGGTCTAAGTGCATAGGGTCACTGAATTTTCCAGATGCAACTCTTCACTTCTATCTGAAAGTAACTCCCAGAAAGCAGGACCGTTTCCATCCAAGGAGAGGGAAACATGCTTCTGCCTGTTTGAAAGGTTTCCCTACTTCCTATCCCCTGCCCCAGCCCTGTGTTCTGAGAAGGGAAACAGCCCTTCGAGAGGGCCTTGGTGCCAGCGTCTCTGCCTTCCAGCTAATTTTAGAAAGCTGAGGCTGTGGAAAGTTTTCATTAAGGATCCACTCCTCTCACTTCCTAGGTTGAGAAAACAGGAAGCCCTTTGGAATCTGGGCTTTGAAAAGCTTCACATGAAGCTGCCCCGACCCCACCTGCCCCGGGCATTTGGCTTTCGCTGCATAAGTCCTACACAGCACGGTCAGCTCATCACCCCTGCAGGGAGCACTGAGGGTCTGGGCTGACAGTCCTTATTCAGCTTCTGGTTTAGGGCCCCTGGGAGTCAGCTGTTACTCAGTACACAGTAGATGCCCAACTAGTGCTGGTTAGCTAAATATATGAATTCGTCCTCTACATTCCTATTAATGAATCCATTTCCACATGTTGGAAAAGTTATACATAATGTATATATTTCTAATACATATATACTGGTCTACAAACCAATACTGGCTGAACACTGGGCACTGTGATCTTTACTTGCATTATCTCATCCAAGCACCTCAGCAACCTGGGAGGTAATATTTTTAGATGCAATTTACAGATGAGGAAACTGAGGCACAGAGTGGTTATGTCACCAAGGCAAGGTTCACCAAGCAAGTGGCAGAGGTGGAATTCTAACCCTGGCTGGCTCTAGAACCTGACCTCTCATGTACGTGCTTGTGGCACGCCTGACGTTCTGGCACAAAACAAAGTCAATGGTTGCAAAGCACGGAATTCAGAGTCCAACATGAAGCGTGGGGATTTTACTAACCATCATAACCACCAGCTATTGAACACCAGGCACTGTGCTGGGCGCTATTACCTATGTGAATGCTTAGCATCCTCACAACAGCCTGAAAAGGTATGTGCTATGATTCCCACTTTACAGATGAGAAAACTGAGGCATGGAGAGGTAACATCATACAGTCAGAGAAGGAGCTGAGAATCAAACCCGGTTCATTCAGCTCTTTGCGTTCCCCGACTCTCACTGTTATGGAGGTTGCAGACCATCTGGGCAGGGGTTTTCCAGGGAAAAGCACCCTGAACCTAGGAGGGCCCAGCTTTGACCATGGAGAAACTTCGGGCAACTCTGAACATTTAACCCTCACTGCCAATGTAACTTAAGGCTTAGGTGAGAAAAGGAAGTATGAGGAGGTGTGGGAAGAATTCAGTGTCAGAACCAGGAAACGGGAAATGAACCTGCCTTTGATGGGACTCCCAAAGGGGTCTACATCCTCATCCCTTCCACCCCATCACTAGTCAGTATGGTCCACCTGCAAAACTGAAGGCGTAGGCATACCTTAGGGAGCATGCCTCACGCATGGGCTGTCACCAATAGCACCTTCTTCTTTCCAAGAATGTTTTAGGGAACCTTTTTGCAGGATCCACTATCCTAAGATCTCACTGCCCTAATTCTAGTAATTAGTACCTTACCCAGTGGCCAAAGTGGGAGAAGGTAGCTTGCTTCTTGATGCCAGTGACTGTTACTGCTCTTGGTTCCCTGCTAGGAACTTCACACATACTTCTGGGGAGGGAGGTGATCAAACTTTCCCAAGCTGGCACATGATCCTTCACCTGGTTGTGCTGAAATGGAAACTATGTTTATGTTGATGGCTAGTCAGTCTTTGGGGGGCCCTCACTTGCTCTCTTTGTAAGGGTTCCTCTTTTGAGAAGCGTAAGTTTTATGGATCAAGAAAGAACCATGTTTTATCAGACCTAATCATGTAATAGGCATTTTCTAGATGTGGAAATAGTGGAAGTAGTTTGGTACACAATAGAAAGCCTCAAGCACGACATCAAATGCAGAAGAGGAGAAAGTTACTTCAAACATGCCCTATGGCTCAAATCCATTTTTGCCACAAAGATTTCCATTTCTGCCACAAAGATTTGAAAAAGTTACCATTTGAGCAATTTTCACTAACAGATCTTTAGCACAAAATATTGCCTGAAGAAAATATGATATAGGAAAGCATTCCTTATATTAAAAATTGTCAAATATACCATCACAAGGGACAATAAAAAAAGTATTTAAAAAAAAAATAGAGATGGGCAGAGTGGTTCATGCCTGTAATCCCAACATTTTGGGAGGCTCAGGTGAGAGGATCGCCTGAGCTCAGGAGTTTGAGACCAGCCTGGGCAACAGAGTGAGACCCTGTCCCTACTAAAAATTTAAAAATGTAGCCAGGTGTGGTGGCGTGCACCTGTAGTCCCAGCTACTCGGGAGGCTGCGGCTGCTAGGAGCCATGATCATGCCATTGCACTCCAGCCTGGGTGACAGAGCAAGACCTTGTCTCAAAAATCAATAGCCCGCTAGAGGTTCTAGAAAGTGAACCTGATGCGTGTTTTCGGTGCCCTCTCACTCGCCCCATTCTCTCTCTCTCCCCCCTCCTCTTTTCTTTTGTAGTTAATGAAATTATCAGGAAGGAGTTTTCAGGACCTCCTGCCAGAAATCAGACGTAAAAGAAGCCATAATAGCAAGACACCTTCTGTATCTGACCCCTCGGAGCCCTCCACAGCCCCTCACCTTCTGTCTCCTTTCATGTTCATCTCCCAGCCCGGAGTCCACACGCGGATCAATGCATGGGCACTAAGCAGACTCTCACTTAAGGAGCTCGCCACCTCCCTCTAAACACCAGAGAGAACTCTTCTTTTCGGTTTATGTTTTAAATCCCAGAGAGCATCCTGGTTGATCTTAATGGTGTTCCATCCAAATATTAAGCGCCTGCTGACCAAAAGCACATTCTGCACGAGACAGGACACTGGAACTCGCCTGAGAACAGAGTGACTGGAGCTTGGGGGGATGGGTGGGGGACAGAAGATGTGGGCGCTGTGATTAAACCCCAGCCCTTGCGTTCGTTTTTCCAGGTCGCAGATACAGCTCCTGTACCTTTTGAAGGAAAGGAGTTCTCAGAGCAACCAAAGGAACGTGACCCAAGCGCCCAGCTTACAGGCTGAAGAAACCCAAAACCCTCGATAGAGACAGAAACTGAACTGTCAGTCCTTAGAGCTCGCCCAGTCCATGCCACAACTGGGCCACAGCTAAAGCTTTATTTTTGAATTCTCATTCCAAAACCAAACTGTCTTGCCCAGACAAGATCACCTGTTAAGACTTCTTGGCGTTAAGTTATGACATGTATACGCGTTTGTTATTATTTTTTTTCTGCTTTAAAAGGCTGGCCAGGGCACCTAGCACTGGAGCTGTCTTGGCGAGCTGTTCTTTAACCCCTGCAGCACGCAGTCCTGCTAACACAATTTCCATAGACTTGGGGGGCTGACCCAGGCTGCAGAGAGCAAGCACCTGTCTGCTGCAGCTGTACAACCTGGATGCTTTGCAAGGTTCCGGCTTGCTTTCTTCCTAGCAGCCAGAGTGCTTTTCCGTAACGCAGTGAAGAATCTCAAGCATGTGCATTTAATTGAGGAATAGCAGAAGGGCTAAAGCAACCAAGAAAAGAAGTGCGGGTATTTTTGTTAAGGAAAACAACCCAAGTGCTTCTGGAGGTGGGTTTCTACCAAGATAGAGGAAAAGGGCTGAATTCCCTCTAACCTAAATTCAAAGTGGGACAGTCAAGCTCAGGATGTGCTTCCCAGCTTCACTGGTTAATTTGACCTGAACCTATTTAAAGATCTCTTCTGCCCCTGAAGACCTATCCGCACTAGAATTCTAACATGAAGAAATCTACTCGAATGCATCCTTTACTTTGAATGAGCTCTGTTCAGACCAGTTGCATGTTATATGTGATTTCCTTCCTCCCAACTGTTTCCACTGAGCGCACCCACAGTCTCCCCTAGTCTTCCTCTGTGGGTGTGATTTTTGTGATTTTTACAAACAAAACCCTTGAAGTTCTTGGCAGATGTGTTTCTGTTTGTTTGCATGTACTGCAGATACCCCAGGACAAGCGGGGGATTCATTTTTCAGCCATTCAGTTGTTTCCTCAATAATCCGCAACAAAGTGAAAATATTCTTAGCACTCAGACTGTACTTAGAGTGTTTCCTCAGTCCAGTCTGTACAGTCTGTAGGCAGAAGGCCTCAGAAGAAAGTCATGGCCACTCAGTACCCACTGTGGGCTTTGTAAGTCCTGGCTGTCCCGTCAAGGTTACCCAGAGGTAAAAGCTGCCTGGGAGTGAGGCCAGGTGTGTTTGGCACTCCAGATAGAAGACAAAATGCTCAAATTCGGGCCTGTGCACTTGTATGCAACCTGTCGGTCAATACCTAGCATTTATTTTTCCCTAACAATGAACGACCTTTCCCTCACCTACCCTGAGCTCAAAGAGTTTAGCAAAATTCTCTTTTAAATAAACAGAATGCCAGTAAGAGGTTGACCCCTACCACAGAACTTCTGGGATGCTAAATACTTCCTCACGAACAAAATAAGTTCCTTATACTAGCAACTTCCTCACGAACAAAATAAGTTCCTTATACTAGCAGCTTCACCTAAAGAATTTTCTCTCCAGCAATATTGACTTCACTGGGGAAAAGCCAGGAGTGTGTGGTGAGTGATTTGTTCTCACTTGACCTGGCTAGGACTGGCTAGGAGCCATTTTTTGTACATGAGGGAATTTGGGCTTTCCTCAGTTATCTGAATGTTTTACCCAAGTGCCTTCCTGCTATTGTAGCAAAGTAGCTCAGCTTCCTTGTCCACAGGGTGAAAAAGGACTAATGCATTTTCCATCAGTTTTCTAACTATGTTAGCAAAAAGGGCCTCCTGGTAGCTCAACCTCCTGTACGCATGTGTGTGTGTAATACACACACAAACCCCTCTGTTTTTCTAAGACATCTTAGCTGGATATTATAGGAAGCACTTTCATAAACAACTGTAACAAATCGCAAAGGAAAGAGAAACAAAAGCATTAGATTTGAGACATAAACAGGCAAGAGAAAGTGTATTAGGAACTGACAGCTATCAAGGAAGTTTTGTCAGTTACAAATGCTAGGAGGAAATTTTGACAGGAAGGATGGCTCATGAAATATTTCCAGTATGGGAAGAGGCAATACGATCCTCTAAGAGAATGAGAAAGTAGGGGTATCTAAATGGTAAAGATGGGTGTGTTGCACGTGTGTTAGAAGGATCTCAGTTAAGTGAAGGTTTGCACTGCTACATCTAAGTTAATGTAAATATGTAGCACTCTGACAGGTCTACCATGTTGCTGAATGTAGTATATTTCCAAAGTTTGCAAGTCTTCCTGTATTGTACAAAAATGCTGCTGCTTGATAATATGTATAGCAATCCAGATTAGTATGTTATTAAATTTTATTTTCTTACCTGTATTTTTATGCTTTTTACCTGTCCTCAAAATATTACACCCCTGTTGGAATTAGATTTATATTTATAAATGGTCAGAAATCTTTTTAAGTGTCTCTTTTTACACATAGGTTGATTTTTTTTTTTCTTAAGAGAAATGATGTATTCTTGAAACATTTGTTACTCATTCCAGGAAACAAAAACCCATATAATAAAACCCCCACTCAGAGCCTGTTAGTCACCTCTCTAGAAGATGGCATCTCAGGAGAAGGCATGGCTTCGTGGAAGAAGGAACCACCTTTTTCTTGCTCAAGAATTATGCTGACTTCAGCCCTGAGCCTGGATCTGGTCACTGAGAATCATCGAGTGTCGTCTAGATCCTCCCCCCAAAATAAGTAATCTAGTAGGTGATTTTGATTTTAAAAAATTGACACCAAAACCCTGCCTGCATTATAATGGAATTCGAAAAGAATTCATGTTCACAGAACCCAACGTTCAGGCTAATATTTACAGAGGGGACCAAATCTAAATCCTGGTAGATAACTCCTGTATGCTTTATCCAAAGGACATCCACAGTTTTCCAGCATAGCCATAACCAAGGATGAATTGATTCCTTCAAAGAACTGGGAGGCACAGATATTGCATTTTTTGTTTACATCCAGTAGCCAAGACGCCTCAGTGAGCCAGTCTTGGGCAGAGGCTGTCACATTTAGGCAGATTGGAAGTTGGCATGTTCTAATTCTCACTCTGGACTACAGTGAGGCTGAATTTATCATGTCAAAAAAAAAAAAAAGACCTTTCCACGTGCTTTCTATTGCTCAGAATTGAAAGAATGTTTTCATTTCAAGTTTACAAGAGGCATGGATGGAGTTGTGACGTTCTTGACAAGCTGGGCTAACCTTTCCCGAACTTGTTTCCCAGAGGCAAGGTGCTCGGTGACCCAGCGCATCTTAACCTTTGGTCTCCTAGGCTCGAGGCTAGGGCATTACGTTTCATGGAACCAAAACAGCCAATTGCATAGCAAGTATTTTCCTGCATTCCAATTAAATGCTTAAGAAAAAGCAGCATCCTATAAAATTGTGATCATAAACATCCATTTCCCTCAGCTTTTGTGAGTGCCTTGACTTACAGCCAACATCACTGTTTAACTCAGTCTGTTTAAAAACAAACTTTTCTGGTGGGTGATAACAGAGAGTTGCTCCCTGAGCCATCAGGGTCCTGGCAGCTGGAAGTGAAAGGGTTATTAACATTCTACTTTTATGCAGCTGTTGGCTGACTAGAATAAACTCCCTGCTGAGTTCAACCTTTGAGTGGAATGGATGCAAATGATGTTGTTTCCATTAGAGCAGGTGCTCACAGCATTCTGATTGGCCTGAGCAGACCGAGGCTATGGCTGTTGGGACAAGCTTAGCATCCTGGACATCTTGTCAAAGAACCTCACTCGCCCCCATGGCCTCTACAGCCCTCAGAGGAGAGAAAACCAGGACAATCCTCCAACAAACAAACAGAGGTCTCTCCAACATGGTGGTGCTGGCAGGCTTAGGTTTAGAAAATCCTGACTGTTAAAGGCGTTTGAATACATCACATTCCTATGCAAATGTTTTTAATCTCCAGTTTAATGTAGTTTATTTTTCCTATATGTAAAGTATTTTTATACGGCTTGTATCATGATAGTTTAGCAATAAAACAATTGGAAGCAACAGCTACTTTGGTGTATCTTTCTTTTCCAGAGAGGCTACTCAAATATCCCCTTTACATTTCGGGCTCCCTCAGCAAGGAACATTTTGTGTGTGCACATAAGTGTGTGCGTTTACTCCTCGTCTCAGCCCTAGGAAGTAGTCTCAGCCCTAGGAGGTAGGTACAGTCCCACTCTGCTTGTGACTCAGGCTCAGAAGCCACTTGTCGGAGGTGACAAAGCCACATGGTCAACCTGAATTTGTCTGATTCTCTCCAGCACAGCTCTGCTGTAATCTGTGCCTCTAGACTACTTTTGAGGTAGCATTCATAAAAGAGATTTATGATGCCCACCTTAGACCAGCTTTCCAGCCACTTGGAAGGCAAAAGCCATCATTTTTATTTGAGCATCTTGCAAAATATCAAGGTTAAAGAAAAAAATGCACCTTATACCTTCAAACCCACAAACATAAGTACTAGAACCTTCTAGCCAAGTTCCTCCTTAAAACAGCTTTTGCCACCCTGTAGCTAAAGCACCTAAGAGGTTTGGAAGTAGCTGCTATTTTTAATGTCTTAATGTGGTTCGAACCTCCTCCCACCCTTTAACCCCAGGGAAATGGAATGGGATACCTGCCCCAGGCCCTGTGCTTCACTCCACCATAGCCCTGCTCTTGGAATGTCTTCCTGGGAATTTTCTAGCCACCCTATTCCAGTGCCTGTAACCAGCACCAGCACTACCAAATGGGCAGGTGTCCCAAGCTCAGACAGGGACCTGCATGGGTCCTGGCTGCTGGAAGTGCCTATCTTGAAATAGCGTTAGTCTCCCTCTGGTGGCTGGGACCAGCTGGCTCCCATTTCTCCCCTTCAGATGCCCCAAAGAGCTCTAGAACCTGCACCTACAGGGTCCAGGCCAGCTTCCAGAAGAGCAACCTGGTGAGCAGATTGCTCCTGATGGCTGGTGCAGTATTTTCATTGTGATTTTTGTGGGATGGTGTGAGACTGGATCACCAGAATGGTGCTGATTTAGGAATGGCTCAAATTGCATATGCAGACAGGAGCCCCACAAAAAATATCTGCCCAGGGCTACACCTAAGAGGCAACTGTGCCCCACTAAGATGATTGCTGCCGCTGCGGCCAACTGTTTTGCTTTAACTCACTTTCTGAAAACCTTACACCACTTCTCCTAAATCGAAAGTCAAAATCACTTAAGCAGAGGACAAGGCTAAAACTATACAGTCATTTTTAAAAAAGAAAAAAACAAACAAAAAAAACAAGTCTGTGTTGTACATTTATATTTAAGCCACACTTAATAAACACAAATTTGGCCTGTGTCTCAGTTTCCCCAGATATAAAATGAGGACTCTAGTCCCTACCTCACAGGTGCTGCATGCTTAATCAATATTACCTATCGAGCCACCGTCCCATCATTTAACAAACAGATTTCAGATTCACCTAAGGCTTATCGTGGAGCCTTGAGCTCATCTTGAGACCTCATTTGACTAATATCTGGAAGAAAACATTTCGAGCTCTGACTATGGGATTTTAATTTTTCTAAATAGATCATTAGAGCCAGAAACTTGAGTTTATCCAATTTTCTAAACCTGAGATAACAAGGAAGTTCGTATTGGAGCATCTTGGGGTCACTTTGCCAGGAGTTTGCAAATCTGAACATGTTCCTTGCTGTATCCAACAGCACGGTGTAGTTTCGTACAAAGGAGCAGAAACAGAACAGTGGTTTCATGCCAAGTTGGAATTTAAGAAGTGGTAAGAATGACAGGAGAAAACAAATGCCGACTCCTACTCAGCCTCTTCATGTTCATACATTGGGAGGAAACTGGGTTCCTGGTAGGACCAGGTTGAGTATAAAATAATGCTGAGGACAGAGGCACAGAACCACAAGGACCTTTAAGAAATGAAAGTGAAGTCATTTCTTTTGTCTGTGGATCCCCAGTAGCTGTGATGGGGTATAGGGGACACACTTGCTATAAACCTCATGACATTTTGTGGTACAAAAAGATGGATGAGATCGGACCAAACTTTCTCCAAAAAGGGCTTCTCACTGTAAACCACCTCTTGCCCTGCCCTCCTGGTAAAATTCAGAAGTTGAGCTTTGTAAATGGCCCGATGAGGAGTTATCAAAGAAACGAAACCCCCTGCTGTACATCTGCCGTGTCCCAGGCCCTCTAGGAATCCCTGATTTACTAAAAACTTCAAGCTCTGAAACACTGCGCTGGACTCGAGACAGGAAGTACAGTGACAATTCACTCTGATTTCCAGGGGCTATACTTTTTACATCAGTGATCCCTAAATGTTTTGTTGAAATGGGGACACTTCATCCTTCTATGAAATACTGACAAAACTCCTTGAAAACATATTGCCAAGTTTCTGCTGCTGTGCAAAGTGTCAGAGGATATTTGATTCAGAACCCTCTGCCCTTAATACCATGAGAAAAAAGTATTCACAGGACAACCGTGGAGAGGGTTGTATTTACACCTTCACATACACACGTGCCAGACTCCTGTGTGGCCTCCCCCTCAATGTGCCTTCTTCTCTTCGACAGCCAGGAGGCATTTTGAGTTCAACATGCCACTAAATTTCCTGATTCCCAATCTCCTCTTCCTCCCTCCCTCTCCCAACACACACCCATCTTACTCATCAGTTTATGCCCACACCATCTACACAGTCGCTTAGTCAAAACCCTAGGAATACCCCGGATCCTTCACTGTCCCCACTGCCCACACATCAGCAAGTCCTGCTGGGTCCCTTCTGAAATCAACCCACCTCTATGCCTCATGCTCACCAGAACACCCTCATCTCCTACCTGGATGACACAACAGCCCTTCGCTGGTGTACTCCCGACCTCCCCGTCCACACAGCAGCCAGATTGAGGTTAAAGCAGCCTCAGATCCCATCACAGCCCTGTTTAAAGCCCTCCACAGCTTCCCTTTGCATTCAGGATGATCCGAATTCCAGGCAAGAGGCTCAGCCATCTTCCTTGGCCGCAAGTTCTCCAGCCTCCAGGCCTCTTTTCTGTTCCTTGCCCAGACCACACCATTCCCCACCTCTCTTTCTCTCCTCCTAAAACTTGAAACGCTTTGACCCCCGAGTTTCATGGACTGGCTCTTCCTCATTCTTCAACTTTCCAATCAAATTCTTGTCCTCAGAGGACTCCAGTGACCGCTGTTATGTGGGACCTACCCCATGCCCCGCCCACACATGCACTCAGCCTGGCGTGTCAAAAACGCTGTTTGGATGGCCGTGTGCATGTTTGCTGTCTCTTGCCCCTGTAAATTCCATGGCGGCGACGATTGTCTTGATTTGCTCAATGCCGTCTCTCTACACCCTGGCATGCGGTATGGTAGGCCCCCAGGAACCGGGTGTTAAATGAGCAAACGTGCCTTTTCCTGTACATGGAGAACAATGGGCTCATCTGGAATGTATGGAAAATTAATCATTTCCTAATATTTAACACATTTTATAAACCAAACAACTGACTCAAGGGAGACTTTCCTTCTGCCCCATATGGCTCGGTTTATTCATCTCTAATTACACAGCAGTGTATTCCAGCCTGTCTTCTAGAAAGAGCCAGTTCCCTTTGCTACAGAAAGCCATAAAGACCATGATTCCCTAGAATCCTGGAGCCTGCCAGGCCAGTTATCTGCTTTCTGGCAGCCTGCAGTCACCTGTGGCCCTCCTGCTTGTAAAATGCTCACTGCTGTGGCTCAACAGCTCCTTGGGGACAGGTAAGAGACGGGCCAGCCAGCCAGCTGCCGTTTACAAGCCAAATCTGAAACCGGCTTCTCGGGGGAGTCTGTTTGACAAGGTGAATAATGGATTGTTTGCAGCGGAGCGAGGTGCAGCCAGCGCCTGTAGCTTGCTATGTTAGATGGTGCTAACGCGCTCCGGCTGGGCGCCTCTCCATCTGGTCCTCCCCAGATACACCTGCAGCCGTGCAGTTCAGGAGCCCACGTTCTCATTTATCCTCCCCGTGGTGCAAATAAGCCAGGGCACCCTCTGTGTGCTGCTGGGGTCTTCGACACAGACCTTGGCCCCTGAGCTGGGCTCCAGGATCTGAAGGTGCAAGGGCAGGCTCTCCTAAAATCTGCCCTGTGGACACCCCCCTGGTTCCCAAGACCAGCACTGCCTAGAGTAGGTCCAGGGCTCCTCGGAGAGTCGGGCAGTGGGGGTCCCAGGTCCCGTGACTTCCATCTCCCAGGGCTCACGGCCTCCCCTCCAGGACGAGTCTCTTTTGCCATTTATCCCTGTTTACGTCACTCTCATCTCATTCCCTGCGTCTCACTCTGACCCCCATGAGGCTCAGACCCCACTTTCTGCCCCAAAGCCCCATGAAATGGTGCTGCCCATCCCTCTGCACCTCACTGCCCACCATAAACAAACCCCCACATCCTCAGTCTTCCCTCCCCCAGGGCCTGCGTGTTTTCGTCCTAGCTGAAACCCACCGCTCCTGAGCCCTGTCTCCTTGCCGGCCTCTGCAACAATTAGCACAAACTTAGTGGCGTAAAGCAACACAAATGCATCACCGCACAGTGCTGGAGGTCCAAGGTCCAAAGTAGGTCCCACGGGGCTAACATCCTGGTGTCAGGAGGGCTGCGCTTCTTCTGGGGGCTCTGGGGGAGAAGGTTCCCTCATCCCTTCCAGCTTCTTTGGAAATAAACACGGCTGCCCGCATTCCTTACCACTCAGCCCTCATCTGCTGGACCAGCCATCCCATCACTCTGATTCCACTCCCAGCCTCATGCCTCTTTCTCTAACAAACTCTCACATCTCTTTCTTTTGCCTCTAAAGACTCCTGTGATTACATGGGGCAAACCTGGGTAACCCAGGGTACTCTTCCTTTCTCACTGGTGATTAGCAATAGCACCTGCAAAGTCTCTTTTGCTGTAGAAGGTAACACATCCACAGGTGATGGGCATTAGAACATGGACGTCATTACAGGGCCCTTATCCTGCCTGCCATGCCAATGTGGCAGTGTTCAGAGGTGATGCCTTTAAGTGGTGACTGTGGATCCTGAGGGCTCTACCCTCGTGAGTGGATGAATCCATTCATGGATTAATGGGTGAATGGGTTATCATGAGAAGGAAACTGGCGGCTTTACAAGAAGAGGAAGAAAGACCTGAGCACAGCAGCACATTAGCACACTCAGCCCCTCCCCACGCGATGTCCTGTGCCACCAGGGGATGCTGCAGAGTCCCCGTGAGCAAGAAGGCGCTCACCAGATGTGGCCCTCGGCCTAGGACTTCTCAGTCTCTACAACTAGAAAGAAATTCTCTTTCAAAATGCCCAGTTTCAGATATTCTGTTATAAGCAACAAAAAACGGATGAATACATTATTCAAGGCTCACGGACCACATCACTGAAGAACACAGACTAAGCAAAGTCTCCATCCACGTGAAGCGGACATCCCAGCAGGGTGCAGAGGGAGGGAGAAAGGCCTCAAAGAGACCTGGAGCTGATCATGTTTCAACCTGAACTCTTGCATTTCTCCTCCCTAGCGCCGTTCCACCCCAGCATTTATTTCATTTCGTGGGACACCGTCACCCCGGTCACTCAGGCTAGAAGTCCAGCACCATGCTTGGCCCTCTTCCTTCTCTGACACCCATCTCCCATCTGTCAGGAAATCCCATCAGTTCCCTCCTTCAATTTTATCCCGAAACTGACCCCATCTCAGCCTGGCACTCTTCTGAGTCTGGTGTTTGTTTCAGCGCCACCTCCTGCTAGGACTGATGTGGTAATCTCTCGGCTGGTCTCCCTGCCTTTCCCCTTCTGCCTGTCCTCATCACAGAGTGATCCTGCTAATCTTAGATCAGGTCCCTCCTCTGCTCAGGACCCTCAATGTGAAAGACAAAGACCTTAAATGGCCACCAAAGCTTTCCACTGCCCACCTCCCTTCCTACCTCACCTCCCAGTACTCTCCCATCTTGCCCTCTGCTCCAGCCCCCTGATCTCTCACCCTCAAACACGCCACACTGCCTACATCTCAGGGCCTTCATCCAGCTGTTGCTTCTACCTGGCATCTCTTCCATTAGATGTAATAGCTCCAGATGTCAGCAGAGACACTGCCTAAGCTCCCATCCTAAAATCAGGCCCACTGTATTCTCCATGGCTACTTGGACCCAAACAGATGCTGCTATAGTTTGGTTTATCTGATGGTCCTCCCCTCACAACTGCCGCCATATCTCATGTTGAAATTCCATCCCCAGTGTTGGAGGTGGGGCTTAACAGAGGCGTTTGGGTTATGGGGTGGATCCCTCATGAGTAGGTGAATGCCCTCCCTGGTGGGGGGTGGGGGTAAGTGATTTTTCACTTCATTTGTTCCCATGAGAGCTGGCTGCTAAAAGGAGCCCGGCACCTCCCCTCTCTCGCTTCCTCTCTCGCCAGGTGACCTGCACACATGAGGTCCCCTGCCTCTTCCACCATGAGCGGAAGCAGCTTGAGGCCCTCACCAGAGGCAGATGCCCCATCTTGAATTTTCCAACCATCAGAACCATGAGCCAAATCAACCTCTTCTCTTCCTAAATTGCCAGCCTGAGGTATTCCTGTGTAGCAACACAAATGGACTAAGATGTCTAACACAATCTCTGAAGGCCTGAGTGCATCTGTTGGTAAATGGCCTTCAGCTGCATCTTGGTGGCATCCTGATGGGGGGAGGGGGTGGTAGGAATGATCCACCTGGTGCTGGCACTCAGGGGTTGCACTATCTACAGAGAATTTTAAAACAGTATTTCAACAATTGCTCTGATTTTTATTATCACTAGGTACTAGCTTTTTTATTTATTTATTTATTTTTTTTTTTTGAGACAGGGTCTCACTCTGTCATCCAGGCTGGAGGGCAGTGGAACAATGACAGCTCACTGTGACCTCTGTCTTTTGGGCTCAAGCAATCCTCCCACCTCAGCCTTCCGAGTAGCTTGGACTCCTGGTAGCCACACCCTTGTGTGATCCCCTACCCTTGAGTGTGGGCTGGACCTAGTCACTCTGTTCTTAGATTACAAGAGGTAATGACTTCCATCTTGCGGGTGCTCTCTTTATCCGAGTCTTCTCATTTGCTCCCTCTGATGAAGCCAGCTGCACTGTCTGCGTGGAAAGAACCCAGGGCAGCTCCTGGTCACAGACAGTGGGGAACTGAGGCCTTCAGTCCCAGCCCACAGGGAACTGAATCCTGCCCACAACTGCTGATCTTGCTTGGAAGTGGATCCTGCCCCAGCAGAGCCTTGGGATGACCGTGGCCCCCACTGACTCCTGACTGCAGCCTGGGAGAGACCCTGAGCCTGGGGGCCCAGATAAGCTGAACCCAGATTCCGGGCCCATGGGAGCTGTCAGATAATGAAAATGTGTTGTTTTAAGCTGCTATATTTTGAGGTCATTTGTTACAGAGCAATGAAGAACTAACATATACAGAGAGGTCATGTAACCAGGCTGAGGCCACATAGTCTGTCAGGGGTTGGGGGAGGGTCAAGATTCAAGTCCAATTTGTCTCCTAGAGCTTGTGAGTTTTTTTGAGACAGGGCCTCACTCTGTCACCCAGGCTGGAGTCCAGTGGGACGATGAAGGCTCACTACAGCCTTGACCTCCTGGGCTCAAGCGATCCTCCTGCCTCAGCCTCCCGAGTAGTTGGGACCACAGGCACACATCACTGCACCTGGCTAATTTTTTAATTTTTCATAGAGATGGAGATCTTCCTATGTTGTCCAGGCTGGTCTCAAGCTCTTGGTCTTAGGCGATCCGCCCACCTCAGCCTCCCAAAGTGCTAGAATTACAGGCGTAAGTCATTGCGCCCGGCTGCTTGTGATTTTTATCTCAAAACACACCACAGAATTTTCTGTATCTGTGTTATAATAGGCATTTCCACCAGCATCTCCACGAAGCAGATGGGCGCCTGGTAAACTCCACATGGAACAGGCATGTGGCAGCCACCGGGCCACATGGACCAGCATGTCCGCCCCCTAACTGGTTTCCATACCTCCCCAGCCCATTCTCCACGCAGCTGCCAGATGATGGTTCTGAGGCTCCAGTGGGTCGCCATCACAATTAGGTTTAAAGCTCTGTAATGACCCCTTTCATGTAGCTTTTAGAGCCACAAGTGACCTGGCCTGGCCTACCCCTGGGCTGCCCAGAGCTGGTGCTCACACATCTGCCACACACAGGCCCCATCAGAGGGTTCCACATCACAGAGTCCCCGCAGCTGGGCCCTTCATCCGGTAAGGAAGAGCTGCCCCACCCTCCATCCCACCTCCACCACCTCCCCGCCGTCCCCCGAGGATTTGAGAGGAGCCGTCCCTGCCCACATGGACACCCTGGTTAATCCCTTTCCTTTATCTTCACCCTCCCTCTCTCCCAGCTCCCAACCATCAAGGTTCAAACATACTGGGTGTCCCCTGTCTAAATCAACTAGAAATAAAAATAGAAAAAAAATCATCCATCGAACCCACATCTGCCTCCAGCCACCAGCCTGGCTTTCCCCACACCTCCCAGCCAAGGGTCTAGAAGGAGTTGCTGCTGCCTCTCATCCCCTGCTCCCACTCATTCACTCCCCAGCCATTGTGCTGGGACTTCTGCACGCACCTCACTGCCAAACCACCAGCGCCCTCCCTTGTCATCGAATCAAATGGACTCTTCTCATTTCTTCTCTTCCTGGACTTCCCAGTGGCATTTGGCTCTGAGGTGTTCTCTCCACTTCTTCAAACTGTCCCCTTGCTCTTGGTTTTCAGGTCACCCATGCTACCTACTTCCCCCGGCTTCAGCCAATGGTCCCTCTTCCTCGATGCTAAAATCGCAGTGCCCAGACTCCACCCAAGATCTTGATCAACAATGAATGACCCTATGATTCCGCAGTGGAACACCTGGGAGTCTATCCTCTAGAAACACTCCCGATGCACCCAAAGACACACAAAGATACTCAGGCTGGTCTACTGAAGTAGCAGAAAAATATAAACAATCAGAACACCCATCCTCACAGCCCTGGTGACCTGATGCCTGGCGGATGCCCGTAGGGGGATCCAACGCAGCTTTGGAACAGAATAGGTGTGTGCATTCATTTCCTATGGTCACCTAACAAATTGCCATAAACTGGGCGACTTTGAACGACAGAAATTTATCCTCACATAATTCTTGAGGCCAGAATTCTGAAACCAAGTGCTGCAGGGCCGTGATGCCTCTGAAGGCCGTGGGGAGGACCCTTCCTGGCCCCTCCCAGCTTCTGGGGGTTCCTGGTGTTCCCTGGCTGTGGCTGCATCACTCCAATCTCTGCCTCCATCTTCACATGGGCTCCTCTTCTTATAAGGATACTTGGTTTTGGATTTAGGACCCACCTGGTTAATCCAGGATGGTTTCATGCCAAGACCCTTCACGTGGTGACATCTGCAGAGGCCTTTCTTCCAAGTAGAACCACACTCACAGGTACCAGGGTCCAGCACAAGAACACATCTTTTGAGGGGGCCACGATTCAACCCAGTACAGTGAGGAAAACCCCCTGTTTCCTCAGGTTCTGTTTAGAGTCAGCTCCTTTGTTGCTCTTTTGTGTCTCCTGGCCTCATCCTTCCTCATGGGCCTTCCCTCTGTCTAAACTGTTATCTACATGGTTTGTCTTGGCCGGGCGCCATGGCTCACGCCTGCAATCCCAGCACTTTGGGAGACCGAGGCAGGTGGATTGCTTGAGCCCAGGAGTTTGAGACCAGTCTGGGCAACATAGTGAGACCTCATCTCTACAAAAAGTACAAAAACAAAACAAAAAAGGACAGTTTGTCTTGCTCACTGCTGTGTTTCACCCCAGTGCCTGGAACAGTGGCTGGCAAGGGAAAAAGCAAAGTGCAGACCTGTACGTCCCATGTATGGGATGACCACACATACACACACACACACACACACACACACACACACAATGACATAAACTCATACACACACAATGACATAAATTCACACTGCATACACACATACTGCATACACATACTGCATACACACACATCCACAATGCAAACACACATACTGCATATACACATGCTGCATACACACACACATCTGCATATACATACATACTGCATACACGCACACTGTATACACACACATCTGCATACACATACATACTGCATACACGCACACCATATACACACATCTGCATACACACACATACTGCATACATGCACACCGTATACACACACACATCTGCATACACACACATACTGCATACATGCACACTGTATACACACACACATCTGCATACACATACATACTGCATACACGCACACTGTACACACACACACACACACACACACACGTGCTTTTTCTGAAAGACATTTTGAAAGAGTCCAGGGCATGGGGGAGGGGACGAGAGGGGCTTTTCGCTCCATATCCATTTGTACTGCTTGAAGTCTGTAACCACACAATCTATTACCAAGAAAAAGTCTTAAAGGAACAACACATCATTACCTACACCCGGAACAAAGCCACTACAGGTGTGACCCCCTCACCTGCTGCAAGCCACTCAGTGCCACTCCTGCCCCTCAGTCCCTCCCCGGCCCGTCCTCCGATGCCTCCTGCCCCTCTCCCCTCTGTAAAGATGGAGCTGGGGGAAATAATATGGCTTGGATCCGTGTCCCTGCCCAGATCTCACATTAAATTGTAATACCCAGTGTTGGAGGTGGGGCCTGGTGGGAGGTGATTGGATCATGGTGGAGGTGGATCCACTGTTGCTGTTCTCGTCATAGTGAGTTCTCATGAGATCTGGTCGTGGAAAAGCGTGTAGCACTTCCCCACCCTTCTCTTGTTCCTGCTGCTCCGCCCATGTGATGTGCTGGCTTCCCCTTAGCCTTCCACCATGATTGTAAGTTTCCTGAGGCCTCTCTAGAAGCAAAAGCCACTATGCTTCCTGCACAGCCTGTGGAACTATCAGCCAATTAAACTTCTTTTCTTTGTAAATTACCCAGGTTCAAGTATTTCTTTACAGCAATGGGAGAACAGCCTAATGGGGGGGGCGGGGGGGGCGGAGGGCTACATCTTCCGTGTCTCTCCCTCTCCCTCCTGGTGTGTTCTGCACAGGGCTGCCATGGTGCAGCAGCCCTAATATTTTTTTCAAGGATCCAAGTTCTAAAGCTAGACAGCATGGTGACTGCAGGCACAGAGGCTACAGTGTCAGCTGCCCTGCGTTCAGGGAGCTGGGCAGGGAGCTTGTTCCAGTGTCTTCCATTTGCCCTCCAGATTCACCCTCAGCTCTCTGGGCCTGGGAGGCAGACCATATGCCCAGCCTCTCCGGGGCACCTCTGGCTTTCAGAGGGTTCCTTCAATAGGAGGTGCCAGCAAGAGATGGAAGGTTGGGTGTTCATGCCGTGGGCTGGATATGTCCCTCAACAAAGGCCACTGTCTCTCCATGTGGCCCTCGCCATGGGGTGCCATCCCTCCCAGTCCCAGAAACTGCTCTCCTCCTTAACCTCTTCGGGCCTTGGGGCGGCAGAGGTGCCCCAATGCTGACAGCTCTGGGGGATTCATCTTGCATTACGTTTCCCCTCTCTCCTGTGCCTTTGTGAATAATCCATTAAAACTCTCCTCAATTTACTCCTTTGCCTGTGTAGCCTCCTTCTGGATTCCTGGTTTCTGGCCTGCTATTGTCTGTTACCTTCACAGAAGCCAGAGGGATCCTTTTCAATATGAGCCAGACGATAGCACCTTTTGCTAAAGCCCGCCAAAGGCCCTGGCCTCACTCAGAATAAAAGCCAGGCTCCTGCTATGATCTGGCCCCCAGCTACTCTCAGACCACCTCATCCCTCCAGCCACGCTGCCATCTTGCTGTTTCTTGAAGAAGCCAGACATGTTCCTGCCTCAGGGCCTTTGCACTTGCCAAGCCTGCTGCCTGGAACGCGCTTCCCCCATCCCCTGCAATGGCTCTTTGGGTCACGTTCCACCTCCTCAAAGAGGCCATCCACGGCCTCTCCGCCACCCTCCCTCGCAATACCTGGGGTCTTGTTTGGGTTGAGCGCCTATGATAGGTTCACTCTCCCACCTGTCTTCCCCCGAGAAGGTCAGTTCCTCGAGGGCAGAGTCAAGTCTGCCCAGTCCACAGTTGTGCCCACAGTGACCAGAAGTGCCAGGCATGTGGTAGGTGCTCTGATATTTGATGAATGAATGGGGACATTTCCCAAGCAGCTTTCTCTGGAATTCTTGGCTGCCGCCTGCCTTCTAACAAGTCCCTTGACTACAACCTGTATGATCCAGGGGCGATGGGGGACATTTGAGGAGACACAAGCTTTCTCCTGCAATTCATCCAACCAGAACCCCAAATTAGAACTAAATCACTCCTTTGGTGTCAAGGCTAGAGCAAGAGAGAGAGAGAGATAGACAGCGCCTGCTGGAGGAGCAGTGGAGCAGGGCCAGAATGGGTGGCATCATAAGAACAGTGTGGTCGGCTGAATTATGGCCCCAAAGAGGTCCCCGCCCTGATCCCTAGAACCTATGAATATGTTACCTCATAAGGCAAGAGGGATTTTGCAGATGTGATGATGTTAAGAACTCTGAGATAGGGAGATTATCCTGGATTATCCAGGTAGACCCAGTGGAATCACAAGGATCCCTATGGAATGGAGGCAGGACGGTCAGAGAAGATGTAATGATGGACAGAGAAATCAGAGTGATATGATCCAAGGAAGATGGATGGCCCCAGGAGCTGGAAAAGGCAGGAAACAGAATCTCCCCTAGAGCCTCCAGAAGGAAGGCAGCCCTGCCAATATTTTGATTTTAGGACCTCTGCCCTCCGGAACTGTAAGATGTTAAATTTGTGTTGCTTTAAGCCATTAACGTTTGTGGTAATTTGTTATGGCAACAAGAGAGAACTCATACAAAGAATAATATCTGCTCTTTCCTAACTGCTTATCAAGTGTGTGCCAGCCGCTGCAGGAGCCGTTCCCAGCACTCTGCAGAGCAAGGGCTCTTGTTATCTCCATTTCACTGATTAGGAAATGAGAGGTGATGTGGCTTCCCCGGGGTTGCATGGTGAGTGGCTGAGCCAGGCGGGAAGACAGGTCTCCTTGATCCCAGAGCCCACATTCTTCCCACTAAGACACCCTGCTTCCCCGGTGCACTCACACTTCTTTGGCCTTCAGTTTCCCCATTTGTCACCCATGGGCCACCTCTCACCTTGGAGTTTCACAGCCCCCGGCTGCTTTATGCAGAGGAACGGCTAAGACAGCCTCGCCCAGTGACCCCACCTCTCTGAGCCTTGGGGTTTTTCCAGGCCTCAGTCTTCCCTGCCTGGCCCCCGGGAGGATCCAACATGAGGGCGCCTGTGCAGAGAACCTGCAGGCCTTGTTGGGTGAGTCTGTATCAATGGCTGGCCACTGACCCATCCCTCTGAGCTGCACTTGGAGGCCAGAGGGTGGCGATTCTCCTGACTCCATTGTAAAGCCCAAGACAACCTCGAGATCTGATTGGGAAGGTGGATTTGCATCTGTTGCCTGCCTGGGCTGGGTGCTCTTGCACATTTGCTCAATCTATCCAAAGCCATCTTTGACACTTCTAATGCCATCATCCGCATTGCACAGCTGGGGAAACTGAGGCCCAGAGAACTGTAATACGAGCTCCAAAGCATTCATTTATGCACCCAACAGGTGTTTTTTGCTGCAGACCTTGTGCCTAGAACAGAGTGTTTTGGACACAGCAGTGGAGCTTGTGTCCCAGCAGGAAGGATAGACTGTATAAACCATAAGAACAGAAGAGTTCAGCAACGGGTGCTGCGGGAAAAATTAGCAGCAGGGAGGGTGCGGCTGGTGGTGCTTCTGGCAGGGGCTGTGATGTGCCTGGTGTTGTGCTATATATACTGGTTCCAGGATTTCTGTCCCCGAGCTCTGCAGCCACCCTGCAAGGTAGGGCTCTCCTCATTTCTCAGATGAGCTGGAGGCTCAGAGAGGGCGCAAGCTGGTGACCCTGCAGCTGTGCAGTGGCAGAGTGATGATTTGAACCCAGGTCTGTGTGCACCCAAAGTGGATATGCTTGCACCCCCTAACCTTGCCCCCAACAGGGATTCTGTGGCCCTTAGAGGGTGCAGCCCGTGAGGCTCTGATCTCTGGGGGCTCTGATCTCTGGACCAAAATGCATCCAGGGACTTCCCTGTTTGCCAAGCAAGAACTAGGAGTAGGAGCAGGCAGGGGTGAACTGTCGAGGAGATTTATTTTGGGGAATCTAAAAGCCTGAGTCTGGCCAAGAACACTCCAGTGGAAATGCACGTTTTCTCCATGTGAACATTATGAGCCCCAGAAATCTGACCTCCCCCTGGCCGGGCTGGTGGGAGATGGCCTCTGTGTGGCCCGGAGCCCCCAGGTCCCCCCTAAGTAGGTACAGCTGTCGGGCTTCCGTGCTTGGAAACGTTCACATGCTACCGATACGAAATACTTTCCTTCCTAATAAACTTTCCCCCGCAAAAACAACTGGATGTGGAAAGATCCATCCTCTGCACCCAGCCAAGGCAACCTGCAGGCAGAAATTTCCCTTTAGGCTGAGCAGGGAGGCCCGTCCTAAGGTGAGAAGCATTTCCTGGCCACTGGGAAGACACTGGAAGGGACTCTCGGTGGAGCCCCACTGCCCTCTAGAGGTACAGATCCCCAAGCCCCACTGAGGATGCTCAGATCCAGGGCCTGGGGCTCTCCCGGGACTCTCCCGGGACCCCCTGCAAGAGTGGCTTCCACAGGCTTCCCTAAAACCTCCTCCAGCCCCTATCCCAGGTCAACGTTTCCCTGACCTCTGTCCATTTGCTGAGTTAAGAGAAGTAGGACACGTCCAGCCTCCAGCCAAGTCAGGTCCCTGGACCATAGGCTGTAGCTCAACGAACGCGGCTTGCTCTGTCCCAGACAATGGCACACATCCCTGGGAACTGCTGCCAGGCCTCTCCGGAGACTTTTAAAGCCACAGATCCTGAGGCGATCAGGATGCCCCATGCCCCCTAATTAACTCAAACCCAACATAATGCTGTACAGTAAGAGTAAGGAAGTCTAAGACACTTTGGAGTTTTGCGTGATGGCTACCTTGATGTCCTTTTTGTTTTCGAAAATAAACATCCTTCAAATTATTAACAAAAAAATGTTTGGGGCACTGCTCTGATTGAAATCACTTTTGCAACAATTGTAACAATGAGAAAGTTGTGACAATGAAAGAGATCTGACCTAACCGACTCCATCTTGCTTCTCACCTCCAAGCCGCCCTTGTTCATTCCAGGGCATAGGTAACTTTGGGAGGAACTTAGTTTATAGTTTAACTTTGAAACAAAGATGATAACAGCCCATTCCCGAAACAAACCTTCTTCTTGCCTAGGGACCAGACTGCCTTTGTAAAACTAACAAATGAGCCACAAGATTAGAAGTTAACTGTTCAGGAGTCACGCAGCCAGAGCCCAAAATATCCCTAAACTTCCCAATTTCTCCTATAACACTGGTATTATAAAATCTAAGATTGGTGTTTGAGGGACTTTTCAGACTCTGCACTCAGCTGGGATCACCCAGATTGATCAACTGGCTCATCTAGTCCCGTGGCTTCCACGTAGGAACCAACTCAGTGCAAAAGGACAGCTTCGACCCCGATGATTTCATCTCCAACCCAACCAGTCAGCATTCCCCACTCCCTGGCCCCCTGCCCACCAAATTATCCTTTAAAAACCCCAGTCTCTGAATTTTTCAGGGAGACTGATTTGAGTGATAATGAAACTCTGGTCTCCCACTCAGCCGGCTCTGCGTGAATTAAACTCTTTCTCTATTGCAATTTCCGTCTTGATACATTGGCTCTATCTGGGCAGTGGCAAAATGAACCCACTGGCGGTTACATGCTGACATGTGAATGACATTGTTAACATGTAAATACTCTTTTACATGAATGTTGGCTCTCGCTTAGTGAGTGGGTACCATGTGCTCTGCGGCTCGGAGATCATTCACTGAGACCTCAGGACAAGCCTATGAAGTGGTACTGCTGTTGCTGTCATCATTTTACAGGTCACACAGCTGAGAAATGAAGTCTTGGAGGCTCGATTTGGGGCAGTCTAATCCTAACCATTAGGTCACCCTTCTTTTCTGCTGAATTGGGTCACCCAGCAAGGAAACCATCTCTGGCATCCAGAGCTTCCATCTCAGAGGGGAGTTGAAGCAAGGACACGCCATGGTTTCCACGCCTCCTTTGAGTCTCTGGACTGTCCTCATGTCTCTCCACATCTATGGGTGACACTCCAATCCCATCCTGTGGTCCAGTCCCTGTCCTCTCTCACCAGATGGCCACAACAGCCCCCTCCGGCCCCTTTGAGACAGTGATGCTTTCCAAGGGCACACATTAGCACGTTGCCTCCTGGAGTAAAGCTGAGTTGTCCAGTGCTTCCAGTGCCTTTAGGATAACTCAGATGCACCCTCAGAGCTCAGCCCTTGTCCCTTCCTCTGGGAAGCCCTTCTGGCCTTACCCATCACTCCCACAGCACTTCTCCTTTCAGAACCTGCTGAAGTTGTAACTTAACATGTGCTGTGTGATCATGTAACCCATCTCTCCACTGCTGGACTCTGAGTCCCCTGAAGATGAGGACTCTGCGTGGGCTCCCGCTGTGTCCCCTGAGCTGACTTCTGTGTCCTCAGTCCCCCACCTCCAACCCCCACGACACAGAGCAGGCACTCTAATATTTGCTGAGTGAATGAACACATAAATGAATGAATGAGGCTGGGCATGGTGGCTCACGCCTATAATCCCAGAATTTTGGGAGGCCGAGGCAGGCAGATCACCTGAGGTCGGGAGTTTGAGACCAGCCTGGCCAACATGGCAAAACCCCGTCTCTACTAAAAATACAAAAATGAGCTGGGCGTGGTGACGCATGCCTGTAATCCCAGGTACTTGGGAGGCTGAGGCAGGAGAATCACTTGAACCAGGGAGGTGGAGGTTGCAGTGAGCCGAGATCATGCCATTGCACTCCAGCCTGAGCAACAGTGAGACTCCATCTCAAAATAAATAAACAAATTAATTAATTAATTAATTTAAAAAAATGAATGAATGAAAGCAAAGTGCAGTAGGTGCTCCCAGGAGCGAGAGATGCCATCTTGATGGTGGGTGGGAGGGGGACCAGGGAGACTGTGGAAAAAGTGGCACTAGAGTCAGAAAGTAGACATGCAGAGAAAGGGGAGAGGGCACTGTATGAGGAAAGGCACGGAGATCAGACACTGTGCCACATCTCCGGGGAACAGAACCCTTTTACCAAGGCTCCGAGATCCTTGCAATGTGGTCACAGTCGGCCATGTTTTGTGGTCACGCTCGTACTACATTTCAGCCATAGCAAGCCGCTCACAGCTCTTCGACTGTCCCAGCTCAGGCCTTTCTGCTGCCGTCTCCTCTCCCTGCCGTGCCCTCTCCTTGAGTACTAGGCTGCTGCAGTCCAATCCGGCTTTCCACCCAAAGGCTGCAAACTGGTGACCCGCAGGCTGGACCTGGCTTGGGGATGTTTTTTGTTTCATCCACCCAGTGTTTTTTTTTTTTCTTTTTTTAAGGCAGGGTCTTGCCCTGTCACCCAGGCTAGAGTGCAGTAGCGTGATCTCAGCTCACTGCAACCTCTGCCTCCTGAGTTCAAGTGACTCTCACTCCTCAGCCTCCCAAGTAGCTGAGATTGCAGGCACCTGCCACCATGCCCAGCTAATTTTTTTGTATTTTCAGTAGAGACGGGGTTTCTCCATGTTGGCCAGGCTGGTCTCGAACTCCCAACCTCAAGTGATCTGCCCACCTCAGCCTCCCAAAGTGCTGGGATTACAGACGTGAGCCACCGCGCCCGGCCTCTTTTTGCTTCTTTTAAAAAAGCACTTGAAATTCCGATGTCTTTACCAAAAAAAGTTTAGATTTGTACTTTCTTTTGAAGAACTAGATAATCTGGCCACACTCGCCCCACATCCTTTTTGGTGACCACGAGTCAGAGCTGAGTAGCAACCACCTCTTTGATGGGGGCACGTGTTGTCAACTGGCCACCATCCGCCCCTAACTGTGGCATTACCCTCCACCCACTTTGTTCATCCTTGTCACGCACCCAGGCCCTGCAGGACCTCTCCACACACATATGGAACTCGGGTAGCCCAGCCCATGGGATGTCTGGTGCACGTGCCCATGTCTTCTCTAAGCCTCTGTACTAGGCATTGCTGCAGAGGGGCCCTGCTCCTGAGGCTGGTCCTTCTCAGCATCCAGGGCTCAGCTTACCTGTTATACCTTCGGAGAGGCCCTCCCTGGCTACAGAGGGTCCACCCGCGCCATGGCAACACTGTTGTTCTTGCTCTCTGCTTGCTCCTTTACAGCTCTCCCTCCCCTCCAATGTGTCATCCAGTTTCTGTGTTCGTGGAGTTGGCCTCCCCCAGTGCAAAGTCAGTTCTGTGACAGCAGGCATCAGATCTATTGGGATTGCGGCTGTATCCCCAGGGCCTTGCAGCGTGTCTGGAACACGGTAGGCATTGCATCAATATCTGTGGGACACAAGAATGAAGGAATGAAGGAAGGAAGGAATTAACACGCAATTGCGATTCTTCAGGAACTCCCACTTGGTAGCAGGGCAGGGAGTAGACCTTATAGACTAGCGGGTGTTAAATGGGGATGACTCCCTCCAACCCCCACCCCACAAAAGACAAATCCAGTAAAAAAAACCTGTGAATGTAACCTTATTTGGAAAAAGGGTCTTTGTGGATGGAATTAAGTTAATGATCTCAAGAAGAGATCATCCTGGATAATCTGGGTGGGCCCTAAACCTAATGACAAGTGTCTTTAAAGAAGAAAAGAGATCACTGACATGGAGGAGACGTTCAGGGGAAGATGGAGACAGAGGTTGGAATTCTACTATCACAAGCTAAGAACCCCCAGAGCCATCAGAAGCTGGAAGAAGCTAGCCAAGATTCCCCTGTGGAGCTTTCAGAGGGAGCACAGCCCTGCTGACACACGGATTTTGGACTTTTGGCTTCCAGAACTGCGAAAGGATTGTTTTGGGCCATCCAGTGTGTGGTAATCTGTCATGGCACCCCCAGAAAAGGAATACATTGACCAAGCACAGATGCCTAGACATTCATGCAACCTGCAAAGGGGCTTTCAAGATGCCAGGGCTGCAAGTCTCCATTCGATGAGCTGCTATTTTTTATTTTTATTTTTTTTGAGACAGAGTCATACTCTGTAGCCCGGGCTGGAGTGTAATGGTGTGATCTTGGCTCATTGCAACCTCTGCCTCCCAGCCTCCCGAATAGCTGGGACTACAGGGGTGTGCAACCATGCCCAGCTAGTTTTTGTATTTTCAGTAGAGACAGGGTTTCACCATGTTGGCCAGGCTGATCTCGAACTCCTGACCTCAAGTGATCCATCTGCCCCAGCCTCCCAAAGCACTGGAATTACAGGTGTGAGCCACTGCACCTGGCTGATGAGCTGCTTTTGCTGGAGCAGCAGCCAGCTTGGCTCTTCCTGCCTTGTGGAGCATCGGCCCGACACCCATTCAGAGGGATGAGACACCGCATCTCTCTTCACCATGCTACTCCTGTGATTAGAACTTCACAGACTTCTCAGCCTGCCATTTGGATTTTGTTTCCTGGAGTCCCCTTCCCACAGCTGCGCACTTGCCAAGTGGAGCAGCTTCCTCCCCTGCACACAGGTGCCCGGTCCTCTCTGTGTAGAGGTCTATCCCACCTCCCCCAGCTCCAAAGCCAGTATCCCCAGGGAGCTTTCTCTAATCCCCTGGTTGGATTCTTCTGCTTGGTTTCTGTGTCTGTCTCAAGGTGGAAAGTGTGATCTGCCTCCCAGCCTTATCTCTTCCAGTAGCCTGCAGGGGAAATGGACGTGCCGTGCCTGTCTGCACGCTTCCAGGCACACAGTAGAAAAAAAAAAAAAAGACAGCAAAACCCTCAGGAAAGCACAGCTTTCTGCCACCCTCCATCCTTGTGCAGCCAACAGCCCACCTCCTGGAGCCACTTCCCAGATACCACTGAACCTCTGACCTGACTCAGGTCCAGCTCACAACCTCTGACCTCCCTTTCCTACCCCACCAGGGTCATACCTGCTGCCTCAGGGCCAGGCAGACCTTGCCTTGGGAGCTTCACATTCATAATGAGACCCGTGATTCCACCCACTGGAGGGCCCTGCACCCAGTGGGTCAAGGGCATGACCCCACGTACCGACATTCCCAGCTCCTGAGTGGGACCTCAGATGGTGACACCACTCAGATGGCAAACACCAATGGTACCTGCCTGGCAGGGTGCTGTGAGAATGACGTGAGGTCACTTCATGTGACTCCCTTAGAAACCATGTGGGTTGGAATAAGCACTTGATAATAGTAGCTAGCGTTCACAATGATGACGATGGTGATGATGATGGTCATTGCCATCCACAGCGCTGGCCCCAGGTCAATACATAAGTGTATGGGGGCATGACAGGGCTGGCCTCCTACCTCTGACTCAGGCTGGCAACACCCCAGGGAGCTTGTGGGAAGGCCTTGTCCCCGGCAGAGGCAGAGCGTCCACGCCCCATCCTGGCCCCTGTCCACTCAGTGTCCTTTCTCCATCTGAGTCGATTTCTGTGGTGCTGGAAGATGCTTTCAAAATGATGTGAGCATATTTCTGAGGTCAACTTCTAATCAAAAACGACTCCCAGACGGTGCCCTGGTTTAAAAAGAAAAGAGAGAAGAAATGGAGTGAGTCACCGTCCAAACCATTTGAATGAAACAAAGACACAACAAACTCTCTGCTTTCCTCTTGAGCCAGAATGGATGACCTCAGCCCTATAGAGACACAGCTGGAGGGAATTAAGGGGGATCTCCGGTTCCCCGAGATAGCGAGGACGGCACAGCAGAGCCACCATGACTCACGGTGAGAACCACAGGGATGGAATCCAGGGGCCTGGAACCCCGGGGACCTGCAGCCAAGGCGAAAACCAACACTGGTCGGTGGGGAGGGGTGGCAGGAGGCTGAAGGATTGCAGGCCCTGGGAATAGTCGATGAGTGAGCTTGAAAAAGACCTCAAAGCTGGAGCAATGTGACCCCCACGATGTCTTCCGGGGACCTGGAGGACATTGCCAGGCCTAGACTTGGGCTTTTTAGTGCCCAGAGTGCCCCTGTTGGCAACTCTATTTCCAGTGTCTGGAATCCTTCCTCCCAATATTCCCAGGGCCCCAGGATCCGTCACCCTCACCCTCTGGGAGGAGAAGGGCAAACACAGTCATGGCCCAGGAATCTTAGAGCTTCATTTTGGAAGGCTGTGTCTCCCCAGGCTCTGAACTTGGAAGTCTCTTTGCCAGACAGACTTTTCCTGGGGATGGAGGGAGACTTGGCTGGACAGAGATGGGCAGGCCGAGTGGGAAATTATAGGTGGGCTCCATACTTCACCACAACTCTTAGGCCAATGTTCTCACCTTCCACTCAGGATTGTCAAGGTGACTCACTAAACTCACAGGATCAAATCTTTTTTGAAAATTCAACTGGTTTCTAAAGTGATAGCAATAATATATACCTAGGGTGAAACTTTTTTTTCAATAATAAAGAGAAGCATAACAAAGTTTTCTTCTGCCAGACTACTCCCAAGCCCATTTTTTCAGTGGTATTAATTCTTGGTTTTGGCTATTCTAGTTTTCTGATGGTAAAGTCTACCTTGAATAATGTCTACTTCTACTTCTTGACTTATCAATTTTAGATGGATTTAGATTCAAATTTAGATCAATTTCAATGGAAGATGATTCCTTCCATTGAAAGATAAGGAAATTAGTGCTATTATTCTGACCTTTGTATGTTCTTCCTCCTCTCCCATCCACGTTAGTTATAAAATTTTAAGTCATGGACCCTGAGATTAGTCTGAATTCAATTCCCACCTCTGCCACTTACTTGCTGTATAACTTCGGGCAAGTTACTTAACCTCTCTGTGTTCCAGTTTTCTCATGAGTAAAAATGCAGATAATGATACTAACTGCTTCATAAAGTTGTCATGAAGATGAAGAATTAAAACATGTAATGTTAATTCATGTTGAGTGCTTGGAACAGTACCTGATAAGTGATATCAATAACTGTTAGCTACTATTTCTCATTATTCTGTTCTAAAGTTTAGAACAGTATTCACCAAGGAACTAAGTGTGAATAGACTCATGGAAAAAATGTGATCTCGAGTCACAGAACTGTTACAGCACAAAGGAGAATTTTCCAAGTGTCAGATTTCATAGATAACTCTTTAAAGTGCCTTTCTAGTATCCTTTGCCTCTTCTGTATAATTGTCAACTGCCACTTTTAAACATCTTTATGCTGCTGGGCGCAGTGGCTCACGCCTGTAATCCTAGCACTTTGGGAGGCTGAGGCCGGCAGATCATGAGGCCAGGAGATCAAGACCATCCTGGCTAACATGGTGAAACCCTGTCTCTACTAAAAATACAAAAAATTAGCCGGGCATGGTGGCGGGCGCCTGTGGTTCCAGCTATTGGGGAGACTGAGGCAGGAGAATGGCATAAACCCAGGAGGCGGAGCTTGCAGTGAGCCGAAATTGCGCCATGGCACTCCAGCCTGGGTGACACAGTGAGACTCCACCTCAAAAAAAAAATCTTTATGCCATCCTCTTTCTTAGATTTCTTTTGGAGAGATGGCCATATATCTTTGGGTAATTTTTTCATATAGAGTATATGATTTGTAAGTTTTCAAAATCTTAAATATCTAAGAGTATCTTTGCTTATCTATATAAATAATCCTAGCTGAAAGTACTTTACCCTCAGAACATGGAAGACGTATCTTTATCATCTTCTGGCATCCAAATAGACAACAAATCTGGTGTTAATATGATTTTCAATCTTTTGTAATTGACCACTTTAAAAATTATTATTTCCAAAGGCCTGTAGTCTTTATTCTTAAAGTTTCAAAATTCTCTCTGATGTTTGTAAGTATGCATTGCAATTGGCACCAGATAGAACTATGTAAACTGAAGACTCAAGTCAAGATGTGCAATAAAATGTTGTCCTTTCTTTTACTGTTTCTTGCTCCTCCAATCTTTCTCTTCTCTTCTTTTGAAATGCTCATTTACAGAGGCTGGACCTCCTAGCTTTATCCTCTTCTATCTCAACTTTTCTAATTTCTAGTTTTGTCTAGTCATCCTACATTCTAGGAGATTTCTTCAATTTTATTATCATATTACTAACTTTATCATCAGCCATGTCTATTTCATTTTTCATTCACTGAAATTTTCAAATGCAATTATATTTTTCATTATCAAGAACATTTCTTGTTCTCCAACTGCTCAGTTTTCACAATAATCTACTCTAGTTTTGTTGATGTGACAGTCTCTCAAATATTCCTCAAGACACAAACTGGAATGAAAACTTAAAAAAAATCTTTCCCTGGAAATATCTCATATCATTCCAGTATGAAGTATTCAGTTTATTTACTTTGATTCTTCCCTTTTTGTGAAATTTGTTTTCTGCAGATGTCTTTCGATGCCCTGAATGTGGTTTCACATTTACAAATAAAGGACCAAGTTGGTTAGTTTCTGTAAGTGACATGGGCTTCCTGGACAACTCTATGTGGTCTTGTTCCCTAGTGGGACTCTCCCTGAAATGGCAAGACACACCATGGGCTGTGTATACATGGACAGTAACACTGCCCAGCAAGTTTCCCTATAGGACAGTGGTCACCAACCCCTGGGCCATGGACTGGTACTGGTCTGTGGCCTGTTAGGAATCAGGCCGCACAGCAGGAGGTGAGTGGCAGGTGAGCAAGCATTACCACCTGAGCTCTGCCTCCTGTCAGATCGGCAGCTGCATTAGATTCTCATAGGAGAGCAAACCCTATTGTGAACTGTGCATTTGAGGGATCTAGGCTGTGTGCTCCTTATGAGAATCTAATGCCTGATGATCTGACGTGGAACAGTTTCATCCTGAAACTATCCCTGTTCCACCCCAGTTCATAGACACACTGTCTTCCATGAAACCAGTCCCTAGTGCCAAAAATACTGGGGACTGCTGCTATAGGGAACAAGGGCAGAGAGCATATAGGCAGGCCAGGGAGACACCAAATTGTCAAAACAAAGAGGATTAAACAAACAAGAGGTTACTTTTTTTTGGGTAGAAAGAAGTCTAAGGGTAGACAATCACCAATGGTAGAGTGACTCAGAGATATCATTAAGCAATTGAGCTCTTCCTAGTTGCCCCCTGGTAGGACTTGAAAGATGGCTGCTGCCCCTGTGGCCTCACTCCTGAGCTTCTGGTGGGGAGAGGAAGCAAATGGGGTGGAGTGAAGGCACACACCAGGAATCCAAAGGCTAAACACCCAGCAGACTTCTCATATCTCATGATGGCATAGGAGACTGGGAGATGGAGCTTTTTGGCCAAGTGTTCTGTGACCTTGAACAAGCTAGAGTTTCTCTTAGAAAGGAAGAAGAAAAATAGATCTTGGGTAAGCCACCAACTATATGTGTGATGGGCATTTTTACCCTGAAGTATCCATCCCTGGGAGGAGCTGCTTATTCTCCCCCACCAGCCCCATGTCTATGGTGGAGACCTTGGTTCTCTCTCTAGCAGCCCTGTGGCAGAGATTGCTATTTGTCCCCAACACAAATTCTCTCCCTCCCTTTCAGTAGCAGAACTACTATTGCTCCTGGGCATGTGGCCACCTGGAATAGCCACATTTCCCAGCCTCCCTGGCCTCTGGGTGTGCCCATGTGACCGAGTTCTGGCCAATGGGATAGTGGCAGAAGTGAAGGTCACTTGGGTGTGACTGTTGAGGGAAGGGAGTGTGCTCTGCCTGTCACCTTTCCCTTGGCCAGGCTGCAGAGGTGGAGGACGTGCTCTGCACACCCTGGGGATGGTGGAGCATCAGGGTAGAGGGGTAGGAACCTACGTGATGGACACCTCCTCAGGCCTGCAGACTGTGTGGAGCAGAGCAGAGCAGCCACCTCAGCCCAGTCTTGAAAGAGAGAGAGAGATTGTGAGAGATTGAGATTGAATCTTGTTTTAGCCACTGTTATTTGGGCCTTTGTTGTATATATCTTAAAACAAAGAAGACCCAAACAGACACCCTAAGATGTCTTCTAAGCCCCTTTTTTTTTTTGAGATGGAATCTCACTCTGTCACCCAGGCTGGAGAGCAGTGGTGTGATCTCAGCTCATTGCAACCTCCACCTCCCGGGTTCAAGTGATTCTCCTGCCTCAGCCTCCCAAGTAACTGGGAGTCGTAGTAGGCATACACCACCACGTCTGGCTAATTTTTGTATTTTTAGTAGAGATGGGGTTTTACCATGTTGGCCAGGCTGGTCTTGAACTCCTCACCTCAAGTGATCTGCCCACCTCGGCCTCCCAAAGTGCTGGGATTACAGGCATGAGCCACTGCACCCATCCAGCCCATTTTTAAAAATCATTTTTCCATCTTCCACAACACCAGTGGAAGGGTGGTATAATGGCTCCCAAAGATGTCCATATTCAGATCCCCAGAGCTTGTGAATATGGTTCTCTATATGACAAAAGGACTTTGCAGATGTGGCTAAGTGATGGATTCTGAGAAGGGGAGATTATCCTGGATTATCTGGGTGGGTTCAATGGAATCACAAGGGTTCTTAGAAGAGGGAGACAGGAGTATCAGTGTCAGAGAAGGAGACACGAGATGTGATCATGGAAGCAGAAGTGTGTGTGTGTGTGTGTGTGTGTGTGTGTAGGAGAGAGACAGAGAGATTAGTGTGTGTGTGTGGAAGAGAGAGAGACAGAGAGACTAGTGTGTGTGTTTGTGTGTGTATGTGTGTGTGTGAGAGAGAGAGACAGAGAGACTAGTGTGTGTGTTTGTGTGTGTATGTGTGTGTGTGAGAGAGAGAGACAGAGAGAGAGAGAGATTAGAAGATGATGTGCTGCTGGCTGGCTTGGTAGATGGAGGAAGGGGCTAGGATCCAAGAAATGTGGCCAGCCTCTAGAAGCTAGAAAAGCGGGAAACAGATTGTGCCCTGGAGCCTCCAGGAGGAACAGGCCTGCCACACCTTGACTCTGGGACTTCTGACCGCTACAGCTGTGAGATCCTGAATCTGCATTGTTTCAGGCCATTTATTTTGACGTGATTCATTACAGCAGCAGTAGGAAGCTCAGACACTGGTTAAAGATGTGCTCATCAACAGAGCGTTCCATTCACGCTGCGGGCTTGACTGCTATGATCTCAGTCCTTACAATCCTGCCAGGGCATTACTCCTATTATTTCCATTTTACAGATGAGAAAGTTGAGGCCCAGAGAGGTTACATAAATCATCCAAGGTCACACAGCGAGTAAGTGGCAGAGCCAGGAGATGTTCCTACACATTACTCTTCTGCAAAAAATGTACAGGGTTCAAGAGGAGACTGAGAGGTGCAAGCCTGGCCCTCTGAGTCAACCTGGGAAGTGATGCCTTATTTTTTCTGACTTGTCAGGATATCCTCCTAACCCCCTAATTCGCCCTCTCTTGGTTAAAAATAGCCTTTGCTCTATTGCAGTTTGGCAGCTCAGTGACCCCTCATTTGTGGCTGCCCATAAGCACACCACAGACCTCTTTGCTTTGGGAAAACAGCTTTCCTGTGATGACAGAAGCCTGAGTCAGGGGTGCTGACGGCAGGGTGATGGGGAGAGGGCGATTCCTGAGAGCAGCCAAGCTCAGGACACCTCTGGGGCGGGCATCGCAGCCAACTCTGCAAGGCGCCCCATCCCGTCTCATCACACTCTGGGGACCCTTTGGGCATCTGCTTTATAGAGGCCACTTTAAAAGGAGTTGGAGCAAGTTCTGACCCCCACCCCACAAGCCAGGGAATCCCCTGCTCCCTTGCAAGTTTGTTCTTTCTGCTTCTCTACCTGCAGTGATGCCTCTCCTGAGACCCCAGGCTGCTACTACCTGGCTGGCTGTCCAGGGGCAGGAGCTGTCCTTCTCTCTTCTGGCCCCAGCCTCATCTATAACTTGGGTGAAGGGATTGGAATATCTCATGTCAGAGGTTCCTGTGACCACCTGCTGGTCCTGGGTGGAGCCTGTCTTGGTCTGTACTTAATGTCTTAAACCCTTGTACTTCTGAAAGGACCTCTCGTGTAGGATGGTTTGAGGATTCAACCAGATACTGCAGGGAAAGGGAACAGCATAGTCATGGTAGAGTGAGCTCACCATAGATTACTAAGCCTTTTCATTATTATTTTTTATTTTTAAATTTTTGAGACAGAGTCTCACTCTCTCGCCCAGGCTGGAGTGCAGCGGTGAAATCTCGGCTCACTGCAAACTCTGCCTCCTGGGTTCAAGCGATTCTTGTGTCTCAGCCTCCCAAGTAGCTGGGATTACAGGTGCCTGCCACCATCCCCAGCTAATTTTTGTATTTTAGTAGAGATGGGGTTTTGCCATGTTGGCCAGGCTGGTCTCTAACTCCTGAGCTCAAGCAATCTGCCCGCCTCAGCTGCCCAGAGTGCTGGGAGCCACTGTGCCCAGCCCCTTTTCATTATTATTACTGTTATAGAGTGATGCTCTCCTAACAAAACAGGTTTATTTCTTGCCCCCTCCTCCCAGGTCAGGTTTCTGAGTCTAAGCAGAGATTGCAAACAAGTGGTTCCACAAGTCATGCCCAGCCCATGGATGTGTTTACAAGGTGTTATTCTGCACAATTGTTTCACAACTTGAAGTAATTGCCACAGGTATGTAGGGTACAGTTTCAGCTGCTGACCTGGAGACCCCAAATAACAGCAAAGAGATAAGTTTGTAGTTCTCCCCCAGAGCAGTTTCAGGATAAGCAAGTGGATATGTGGCTCTGTGGGCGGGAACCCAGGCTCCCTTCCTCTTGTTGCTCTTCTTCCTTCCAGAATGTTGCCTACCAGAAGGTCCACAGTGTGCCTCACCATCAGGTCAGCCAGGTCTGGATTCAACTGGCAGGAAGAGCAGAGGGGAGGGTGTGACCCTCCTTCTCAGGGCCCAGCCTGGCTGTTGCCCACATCTGCTCACAGCTTATTGGCCCAAGCTGATCACTTGGCCACATGTAGCTGCTGGAGATGTAGCTTATTCAGGGTGGCTGTGGCCCAGCTCAAACCCAGAGGTACCATTGCCAAGGAAGAAGGAGCTAATCAATCTGGGGGAGAAAGAGTGGTCTCTGACACACTGACTTTTAAAAAGCAGGAGATTTGAGGTGTGTGTTGAGATCCTGGTGCACGCGGAGGATGCTAAGTGCTGAGTGCCTCTATGTGTCAGGCCCACATGGAGTTTCCTCGTTTAATCCTGGAATCGGCCATATGCAGGAAGTTCTGTATCATCCCCAGCCACACATGAGGAAACAGAGATTTAGCAGAGTCCTGCGACATGCCCCAAACCACAGCTAGAAAGTGGAAGAGTTGGTTCTGCCCCAGGCCTGACTCCAAAGCCTGTTTTCATCTCTGCGCTCATTCTACATATTTGGCAGGTTGGGCTCCTGTATTTCCCAAGAAGCCGAATGTGAACTGCCATGGCCCTTTCCTTCGCATCTTCCTTTCTAGACACACTCCAGAAGTAAAATCACAGCAACAAACAATATTTCCTGAGTGTCACTAAGGTCCAGGCACTAACTATGCTGAGAAGTCAATGAATGCTATCACATGGTCATGCTACCCTACCAAGCTCATTATTACCATTTCACAGATGAAGAAACTGAGGTTCTTAGGGCCAAGTAGTCAGCATGCAGTGTTACACAGCTGCTCCAAAGAGCATAGAGCCAGCTGAAATTTTCCTTTCAGATGTCAACTGCTATCAGTGGGTCTCAACTTGTTTAGTCACCCCATCACATGTCATCATCTATTTATCCATCCACTCACCCATTCATCCACCCACCCACCAGTCCACCTGTCCACCCGTCCACCCATCCATCTACCTACCCATCCATCCACCTACCTATTCATCCATCCACCTACCCACCTACCCATCCATCCACCATTCCACCTGCCCACCCATCTACCCATCCACCCATCCATCCACCCACCCATCCATCTGCCTACCTATTCATCCATCTACCTACCCATCCACCCATCAACCCATCCATCCATCCACCTATTCATCCACCCATCCATCCACCCATTCATCCACCCATCCATCCACCCATCAACCCATCCACCATCCACCCATCCATCTACTCATCAACCCATCCATCCATCCACCCGTCCATTCATCCATCCATCCACCCACCTATCCACCCACCCAGCCACTCATCACTCATTCACCCACCTGTCTATTCATCCACCCACCCACCTATTCATCCATCCATCCATCCATCCATCCATCCATTTATCCACCACTTCATCCACCCATCTATCCACCCACCCATTATCTATCTATCTATCTATCTATCTATCTATCTATCTACCTACCTACCTACCTACCTATCTATCCATCCATCCATTCAGTAAATATTTATGTGCCAGGTAACATTCTAGGAGCAGGGGAGACAGCAGCAAACAAGACAGATAAAAATCCCTGATCTGCTGGAGCTGGCTTTCTAGAAGGAGACACAAATAAATATGTTAGGTCATGATAGGCGCTAAGAAGGATAAAGCGCTTTAGGGAAAGAGCAGGGGTTAGTGAAGTGGGGTCTCAGTGAGCAGATCCTGAACGAGAGAAAGGAAGGAGCCATGTGCACGCCTAGGAGAACTATTCTGGGCAGAGGCACTAGCAAGCACCAAGACCCAGGTGCGAATGTGCCAGGTTTGCTTGAGGTTTGCTCAGGGAGGCAGAGAGCAGGAGGGGATGAGGTCAGGCAGGCCATGGAGCAGGATCCTGCTGGGCTTGTGACCACGCGGCATTTCTCCGGGTATTTCTCCAAGCCAGTGAGGAGCCATGGAAGGTTTTGACATCCCGACTGTCCCTTTAACATGCCACCCTCCCCTTGGAGCTCAGGCAGTGTCCCCATCACCCCACCTTTCACACTTGCCCCTGCCGAGAAAAACCAGGCAGCTGGATGGGGAGTTTTCCTCCCTGGCTCCTCAGGTTCTGGGAGGGATGCCACTGGCTGATGGGGGAACAAGAGCCTCACTCACCATTGCGGGCTGCCAGGGCGGCTGTGATTCTCTAATACAAGCCCAGCTGCAGGCCAGGCACGATGGGCTCATGTCTGTAATCCCGGCACTTTGGGAGCCTGAGGCAGGAGGATCACTTTAGCTCAGGAGTTCAAGACCAGCCTGGGCAACATAGCAAGATCTCATCTCTATTTAAAAAAATAAAAAAAATTAGCCAGGCATGGTGGCACACGCCTGTAGTCCCAGCTACTCAGGAGGCTGAGGCTGGAGGTTTGCTTGAGCTTGGTAGGTGGAGGTTGCAGTGAGCCATGATCACGCCACTACACACCAGCCTGCGTGACAGAGCAAGAGAGTGAGACCCTGTCTCAAAAAAAACCAAAAACCAAAAAAAGACCCCCACAAAACCAAACCCAGTCGCAGGCTGTCTGTGTGCCCAAGATGACTCAACCATGTTAGCAGAGGACTCACAGAGGTCTTCACTTGTAACCAGCAAGGTAAGTCAGAAGCAGATTCCATCCCTAGCCTGAAGGTCCCTGCCCCGCTTCCCACCCCTTCCCTTCTAAGGCTGAGACTAGGGATGGCCTCAGGACTAGGGGTGGGGAGGGGGCAGAGATAAGGCTCAACATCTCCTTTAATTCTCACAACAAACCTTGCAGAAAGCTCCAGTGTCATCCCCATTTTACAGGTGGGGAAACTGAGGCTTGAGGTTTAGCTGGTGAGGTATCATGCCCAACACCAGCTGTGGAGTAAGTGATGAAGGTGGGATTTGCAAGCAGGGGCGGCAGCTACATGACCAAGAGTCTCACCAAGGCAACGGAAGGGGAATCACCCCCAATCACTCCCCACCATTGAACACCGGCTGGATCCAACACAGTGCTCACCCCTGCAAGCCATCTCATTTGATCCTTACTACAAGCCCATGAGGTAGGTGAGCTACCATCATTCCCACTTTACAGGTGAGGAAACTGAGATCCTGAGAAGCTAAAAGAACTTGCTCAACATCACCCAGCTGGCCGGTAGCAGCTCCAGCACTTGCACGCCCATGGGGTCTCGGAGCTCATGATCTACTCCGGTGCAAGATTTGCTCTCTGTGGCTTTGTATTTCACATGCATTTTACTTCCTACTTAAGTTTGGCTGAGGGAAGCACACGGTACATTTCCACTGATGGGAAAGGCTGGGATGGACCCTTAATTTCGAAGAGGGCTTCCTCAATCGGATGTCAGTGTCAGCTTCCTGACATGCAGCTCCCCAGACAAGGCTGTGATGTGAACACAAGACAGCGAACCCTCAAGGACAGGGACCATGACCTTTTTATGGCCCCTAATCAGTAAACCAATAAATGAAATTTAATATTGATCAAATGCCTACTCTGTGCTAGGAACTCTGCCAGACAGTGGGGATGCGGAGATGAATGAATTGAACCTAGCTTCTAACCCCGTGGCGGGCCCACTGGGCAAAAAGACGACTGGGCACATGGAGACCATGCAGGCGATGAAGGGAACATGTAAGGTGAGACAGTGGCTCATCGAGATCATTCCACCTAGGAAGCCCCTCTGGGGAGGGGACATTTGAAGATGAGACCTGAGTAACAAGAGGACACAGACCAGGCTTCTTTCTTTTTGCATCTCCAATGCTAAGCACATGCCTGGCCCCAAGTGGGTCACCATCAACATCACCACCTCCATCACAGCTCCCATGCTGGTGGCCAGTGGGCGCCTTCTATCTATTTGCTTGTTCAGAGTATTTATGTCCATTTTACAGAGAGAGAAAACTGAGGCTCTGGGAGGCACTATGTGTCACCCACGGTCACTGGCAGAGCTGGTGTTTAAACTCATATCCAAGTGATGCCGAAGCCAAGCTCCTCCCCCAACACATCCTGCTCATCTGCTGAATGATCACACTAGAGACAGCAAATTCCACAAGCCCCACCCCACCTGTCACCAGAGGGTGACATCATCCTACTACGGGTCTAGGCAGGTGGCAAGGTTACCTCTCTCATTTCGTTCCTGATCACTGAGGGCCACCAGGCACCGGGCTGCCCTCCAGGGCACGGTCCTCCCACCTTGTCCTCAGGCTTGGGCACTAGGAGGTGCTGGAATGTTCTGTTGGCACCAGCCCTCACCCAGGCCCTGGAAAGGCCACCAGCTACCCCTTGCCCTAGCTCCCTACCCCGCACCTCCAGCTCCACAGCTGAGGAGTCTTTGGGCTGTCCCTGCAGTGGGGGGGGGGGGGGTGGATCACCCCAGGGCCACCTGGTGCAGGGTGCCCCACGCCACGGCTTCCGAGTGTTCCAACAGGAAAACCAGCCATGCGTTCCTCCCCTGTGGGTCATAAATGTCACCCCTGGAGATTAGCTGGGCTCCATGCTCCTGAACTCGGCCTCTTTAAGGAGCACGAGGAAGGACTGAGTCACGGCCCCCAGCCCTTTCTAAATTGGACTCAAAATAAAAAAAATAAATAAATGAGAGAAGGAAAGGGCATGATTGTTTTTGAGAGCAGAAAAATGAGCTTTCTTCGTGCTTGCACGCCTCCAGAGTGACCCAAGGGAGTGAGCTCAAAGCAGCCCCATGCAAACCCCTGTCAACTTCACCTTTAAGGTAAAGACGGGAGCCAAAGGAAATATTGTGGTAGAGTCTAAGGTACTGCTGATGCCCGCCTGGCGACTTGATTCACTGAACTGAGTGCAAACAAATCTCACAGCTCCTTCCTCTCTGCATATGTGGGTGTGGGAGGCAGGGCCTGGGCTCAGAGTCACCCCCGCTCCTGCCAAGCACAGCTCCGTGTCCCTGCTCATTGCGTCTCTTGTTTCTTTCTGTAGAGCACACAGGACTCGCTCCGGAACTTGCATGGCCCACTGTGAAAGGAAAATGCAGGGCCCCTGTGTGCAATGCAGGGCCCCTGTTTGCAAAGCAGGACAAAAAGTGCCACTAAAGATACTAACGTAAACGTTTTTCTTTTTGCTTTCTTCTGTGGGCCCTCTCTTGAGATGGTGTTTTTGTGCTTTTAAAAATTTGCTATTTATTATTGTTTGAAGCAAAAACAAAAAACATTTAAAATATTTTAAATTACTAGCATGATTTTTATATTATGCAATCCTAATTTCAAATAGAAGCCTATGAGCATGGAGCCCATCGGCAGCATCACTGAAACTTTAGCATTCGTGTTTTGGAGCTTGCATATGGGTATATATGTTGTTCTTACCAGGGTAGTGGAAACATCGCGCAAAACTCTCTCAATTGTTTCTATTTCACTCCTTGAGACATGCACATTTATACCTACATTGCCTCTGGCTTACTGATGAATAAAGAAGGGTTGAAAGGAGAAGGAACCCTGGTCACCCTGTCTTTCCCCTTCTGGAAAAGTCATCATGTATAGCAATAAATGGTTGACGACTATAGGGAAGTCCCACATGGAAGAAAAGGTTCCTGGGCCATGCGTGTTTTTTTCTGCCTTGACGGCAAGTGAGCAGTTCTGAGAGAGAACACGGCTTTCAGAGCTGCCAGCGTCTCTTCCTACTCAGTCACACATGGGACGCTCACCTTGTATTTGCTCTAAGTCTCACTGAACTCACACAGAACTCTGAAATCGTGGGGCACAGTGAAAACAGTGTCCTGGGCTGGGCGTGGTGGCTCACGCCTGTAATCCCAGCACTTTGGGAGGCTGAGGTGGGCGAATCACAAGGTCAAGAGATCGAGACCATCCTGCCCAACATGGCGAAACCCCGTCTCTACTACAAATACAAAAATTATCTGGGCGGGGTGGCGTGTGCCTGTAATCCCAGCTACTTGAGAGGCTGAGGCAGGAGAATTGCTTGAACCCAGGAGGCGGAGATTGCAGTGAGCTGAGATCAAGCCTCTGCCCTCCAGCCTGGAGACAGAGCGAGACTCTGTCTCAAAAGAAAAATTAAAAACAAAAACAAAAACAAAAAAAACACACAAAAAAACAGTGTCCTGTGCCTGTCTTCTCTGCTCAGGCACACGCTCCCTTGTCCTGTCAGACTCCACTCATAAAACCTAAGTTCAAAGATAAAATCATTAAGAATTTTAGGATAGCAAAAGCACAGTATGAAGCTAAGTTCAAAGTCCTTCTGAGCACGAGGACTGTGCAGTCACACAAGTTGCAAACCCATAAATCTGATCCTGATACAAACATATATATTTTTCTTACTCAAATAAAGTATGTATATTATAGAAAAATTAGGATGCACAAAAGTGACAGTTACCACCGAGCCGTGACTACCATTAACATTGGCTCTTGGATGGGGGCGGTGGCTCACGCCTGTAATTCCAGCACTCTGGGAGGCCGAGGCGGGTAAATCACTTGAGCCCAGGAGTTCGAAACCAGCCTGGCCAATATGGTGAAACCCCATCTCTACAAAAAAATACAAAAAATTAGCCAGCCGTGGTGGTGGTGGGTGCCTGTAATCCCAGCTACTCAGGAGGCTGAGGCACGAGAATGGCTTGAACCAGGGAGGCAGAGGTTGTGGTGAGTCAAGATCCTGCCACTGCACTCCAGCCTAGACGACAGAGTGAGACTCTGTCTCAAAAAAAAAAAAAAAAGAAAAGAAAAGAAAAAAAGAAAAACATCGGCTGTGTAACTTTCGCGATGGTTCTTGAGGCCTCTGTCACAAGATCACTTCTCAAAATCCTTGACTGAATTCTCCAGTGGCTTCCTCAAATGCTCCTTACTGAGGGAACAGGCCCTGGTGATCCCCATCCCATCCACGCCACCCTCCGTCCCCAACCCTTGTTCATCCTGCCCTAGGCACCAGGCTTTTCCTGATTCCATCTCTGTGTTTTTTGTTTTTTTTTTGAGACATAGTCTCATTTTGTCACCCAGGCTGGAGTGCAGTGGCGTGATCTCAGCTCACTGCAACCTCCAGCTCCCAGGTTCAGGCAATTCTCTTGCCTCAGCTTTCCAAGTAGCTGGAATTACAGGTGTGCACCACCACGCCCATGTAATTTTTCTATTTTTAGTAGAGATGGGGCTTCAACATGTTGGCCAGGCTTGTCTCACACTCCTGACCTCAAGTGATCCACCTGCCTCTGCCTCCCAAAGTGCTGGGATTATAGGTGGGAGCCACTGCATCTGGCTCCTGATTCCGTCTTCGTATCTGCAGTTCCCCATGCCTGGGATCCTCATCCACAAGCTCTTCCTATAACTGCCTCTTCAGCTGCAGGCCCCAGCTCAAACGTCACCAACTCTGGGAGCCTTTTCTGACCCATCATTGCCTCCCTGCTATTCTTCTTCATCTGTGGGACCAATAACTCTCCCCAGGGCTGTGCCTGCTGCTGGTGGGCTTCAGATTGGGTTTCTGAACCAATTATTGATGGGGGATTGGGTTATCACGAATGGCTTATACTGGAGTGGGCAAACTCCTGCCTGCCTGCTGGCCGAATCTGGCCCAAGGCCTGGTTTTGTAAGTAAAGTTTTACTGGAATCATTTTTGTATATAACCAATGGCTGCTTGTCTGCCTCAACAGCAGATGATTCATTGTAAGAGATACTGCATGGCCCACAAAGCCTAAAATATTTACTATCTGGCCTTTTATATAAAAAGCATCCTAGCTGGGTGCGGTGGCTCATGCCTGTAATCCCAGCACTTTGGGAGGCCGAGGTGGGTGGATTGCTTGAGCTCAGGAGTTGGAGACCAGCCTGGGCAACAGGGAAAAAACCTGTCTATACCAAAAATACAAAAAATTAGCCCAGCGTGGTGGCTCATGCCTGTGGTCCTCAGGAGGCTGAGGTGGAAGGATCACTTCAACTCAGGAGGCAGAAGTTGCAGTGAGCTGAGATTGCACCACTCCAGCCTGGGCGACAAAGTGAGACCCCCATCTCAAAAAGAAAAAAAAAAAGTGTGCTGACTCGTGGCTTAGACTAGCTAGAGCCTACCCTCAGAGCAGAGGACGGGGTCAGCTGCTCTTGAGTCTCATGGCCGCCTCAGAAAGGCGCAGAAATCCAAAGAAAACTGGGTGTCCTGAGGAAGGAGGAAGAGGGAGTGAATGCTGACCAGTCAACCAACAGTCACAAGAAACACGAGTGTACAATCAACATAAAGCCAGCTCCATTTTAAGGCAGTGCTATGACTTACTTAGCAAATCCCGTAAGATTTAACATCTAGATTGCTTCTAAATTTTTGCCATTGTAAATACAGTTGGCCCTTCGTATCCACAGGTTCTACAACCACAGATTCAACCAACCAATATCTGGTTGGTTTCAACTAACGTTTGAAAATGGAAAAAAAAAATACAGCAATAAAAAATAAGACAAATAAAAAACAATACAGTATAACTATGTACATAGCATTTACATTATATTAGGTATTATAAGTAATCTAGAGATGATTTAAACTATTCAGGAGGATGTGCATAGGTTATACGTAAATTTTATATCAGGAAATTGAGCATCCTCGGATTTGGTATCCATGGGAGTCCTGGAACCAATCTGCCTCGGATACCAAGAGATGACGGCACTCCTGTAATATACATCTTATGCACACATCTCTGGAACTGGCCATTTCCTTAGGACCCACCCAATTTTTTTTTTTTTTTTCACTTGGGGGCCTGAGCTGTTCCTCCACAGCACTGACCTCGCATCATTTTCCAGGGTAGGTAGGGAGATGAAGTCTTGCCTTATTTTTCAAGATGAGTGCGAGGGTGCCTGTTGAGATGCTACGGGGACAGGCTACAAGGAAGCCTGACATTCATGGAAGGGCCCTTGTGTTGGCTGTGGCAGCTTCACCTCGCACTTGAAAGGCTAGCTTTATTGCTGCACTTTTGCACCAAGGAAATGGAGGCTCAGAGATATCTGGTCATTTGCCCGAGGTCACAGAGCCAGCCAGTGGCAGAGCAGGGCATAGAATCCAATGTGCGCTTCCCCACACTGTCATTCATCCTGGGCTGTGGGGGAGGGACACTGTTGCATTGCTGGGTTGTCTGGGAGCTTCTGGGATAATTTCAGAGGGTTAAAAACATTCTGGACACAAAACTCCTCATGCACATGCTGGATGGTGCCGTGAGCTTCTTAACCAGGAGTTACTTTCAACCTGCACTTGGAAAGAAAACTTTGTGCCTTTCCCAGGGAGAAGGAATCCACTTCTTAAATCAAACTCATTCCTGCTAAGATACAAAGGACAGGTCAGAGCTGTTCTCCCAAAGGCTGCCCCAGAAAGGCAGCAGAGGGAAGGAACTGGGGAGAGCCCAAAGGCACTGGGGTGGGACAGAGACAGCCAGGTCCCAAAGACGCACGATCCCCTCTCCCCAGCGCAGTCTACAGGCCTCTGATAAGTTCTTTCTCCATCCATCTCCTGCTGGCCGGAGACTCTTTAATGAGTGGCCCTGGCAAAGCCACTTCAACTGCTGCCTCAGTTTCTCCTCCTTACAAATCCACTTTAAAAATTTGGTGGTACTCCCCACAGGATCTACAGGGCTGTGTTGGGGACCCAGCCTTGCCTACAGAGCTTGCCAAATGAAAATCATCCAGGCTGCCTTCAGGGTTTAGTCTACATCCGCGTATCAGCTTTACTATGACTTATTTCTTTTCACTTACATAAACGTCCTTTAAAGGAAACTTAAAAATCATTACCATCAATAATAAATTAATCCACGTGCCTCGGCCTCCCAGAGTGCTGGGATTACAGGCATGAGTCACCGCGCTACTTGGGAGGCTGAGGCAGGAGAATTGCTTGAACCTAGGAAGCGGAGTTTACAGTGAGCTGAGATCACGCCTCTGCACTCCAGCCTGGGTGACAGAGCTAGACTCCATCTAAAAATAAATAAATAAAAATAATAAATTAGCACCATTTTGCAAATAAAGAAGGCACCCATAAAAACATGTAACTATTATACTAAATGCTTTTCTCATGTACCCTTGCTGTCCAGTGTGGTCATGTGTCTAATTCTGGCATCTCCCTGTGCCTTGAAGGGCCACTCCCCATTTCCTGACTATAGCTTGCAGTGGGCAGGGCCATGCCTTTCTTCTAGGCTGCTTTACCAGGATGAGGCTGGTTTTTGGATCACCGACTGTTTTTTGTGTCTATATCTCACCAGGTTCAAAGCTTGAAGGATAGCGCGTTTCAAATTGCAACCACAAATAACATCGTCTTCCACCATGACAAGCCAACACCCCATGAAGGCAGCAGTCCTTACTCAGCCTAATTTTTTTTGTTGTTGGAGACAGAGTCTCGCTCTGTTGCCGAGGCTGGAATGCAGTGCTGTGATATCGGCTCACTGAAACCTCCATCTCCCAGGTTCAAGCAATTCTCCTGCCTCAGCCTCCCAAGTAGCTGGGACTACAGGCGCCCACCACCATGCCCGGCTAATTTTTGGTATTTTAGTAGAGACAACAGGGTTTCATCATGTTGCCCAGGGTGGTCTTGAACTCCTGAGCTCAGGCAATCAGCCCACTTCGGCCTTCCAAATTGCTGGGATAACAGGTGTGAGCCACCGTGCCCGGCCCCGACTCAGCCTAATATTAATAACATCAAAACAATTGATATTTATTTCTTGATTACTCCCTAATCCCTGGCTGATCACTTCCCATGCATGGTTTAGTTTAATCCTGAGAGGCAGTCATTAGTAACTCCATGCTGCAGATGAAGAAAATCAGGCACAGAGAGGTTAAGTAAGTTGCCCAAGGTCACACAGTTAGCAAGATTCAACTCAAGATTATCTGAGACCAACACTCTTCACAATGATGATATTTTGCCTTCCCAAAATAGCAACAGCTATCATTTATGGGAAAGGACACAGATTCGGGGAGGTGAGATGATAGGTACCTGCTTCTCCAAGATGCAAAACTATCAAGGGGCAGCTCTCACCAGCTCATGAACCTTCCAACATGCTGACCTCTGAATCCAACTGTTATCCTCACCCCCAGGGCCATGGCTTACTCATGAGGCCATAGAAAAATGGCCACATTTGTCCAATTCCTGATCCTGGCAGACCCACTTCCAGGGGCAGAGGCTTCTGTCTTTGGGAGAAGTGGTCAGGCTAAGGAGATAGCTTCGTATTCTCCAACTTGGCAGGGACCTTTGGGATGGTCTGCTAGTCCCCATGCTCTCATAACATCTCAAATTCCATCACTGACTGGGGTCTGGGCCCTAAGGCTGTTTATCTAATTTGGGTGTCAGCCAATGACCATCCAGGAGCCAAATCTGGTCCACTGCAGGTTTTTGTACCACCCATGAACTAAAAATGTTTTTTACATTTTTAAGTAGTTGAAAAAAATAAAAAGAAGAGTAATATTTTATGACAGAAGCACATTATATGAATTCTTGACTCTCTGCTAATAGAATGCGGCAGAAGTGCCAGAGTGATGTCTGAGGCTGCACAGCTGCTGCAGGTTTCTTTTGGGACACATGTCTTTGAACCCCTGAGCTGTGATATCAAAAACCCAGCCACCCTTAAACCACCATGCTGCACAGACAATGAAGAGAAATCACTCAGAGATGAAAAGAAATGCTTGAGGAGCTCCGGCTGTTTGAGCTCAGAGCCAGCATCATCATCAAAACCTGCCTCAGCATCTGCATCAGCACCAATACCTGCTTCAGCACCTGCATCAGCATCAACACCCGCTTCAACATCTGTATCAACATCTGCACCAGCATCACCACCAGCATCAGCATCACTACCAGCATCAGCATCTGCACTTGCACCAACACATTTTTCAGCACCTGCATCAACACCTGCTTCAACATCTGCATCAACATCTGCACGAGCATCACTACCAGCATCAGCATCACTACCAGCATCAGCATCTGCACCTGCATCAACACCTTGTTCAGCACCTGCTTCAACATCTGCATCAACATCTGCACCAACATCAATACCAGCATCAGCACCTGCATCAGCATCACTACCAGCATCAGCATCTGCACCTGCACCAACACCTTTTTCAGCACCTGCATCAACACCTGCTTCAGGATCAGTACCTGCATCAGCATCAACACCCGCTTTAACATCAGCAGCTGCATCAGATCAGTATCTGCATCAACAACTGCTTCAGCATTTGCACCTGCATCTGCCTCAGTATCTGCCTCAGCATCAGCACCAGCACCTGTATCAGCATCTGCATCAGCATCTGCATCATTATCTGTATCAGCACCTGCCTCAGCATCAGCACCTGCATCAGCACCTGCATCACCATCTGCATCACCATCGTCATTTGTATTGGCATCGGCATCATCTGTGAGTGAGCCTTTGGGGATTTTAGTTGCCAGCTTTTCTGCAAGCCACCCTAGCTGACACCACATAAAGTCAGACATAAGCTGTTCCTGCCAAGCCTTGCCCAGACTGCATATTTGTGAGATGAATAAACAATGGCTGTTTTTTAAGCCCCTAAAGGTTAAATGATGTGTTCAAGGTTGCTAGCTCATAAGTGTCAGAGCTCTTCCTTGAACTCCAGCTCTGTCTGATTCCAAAACTCCAGCTCTGATTCCAAAGCCTCTGGCGTTGCAGGACAAGGCTTAATGAGATGATGAGTGCCGAGTGCTCAATGAATGGGGCTGTAGTTACTGCCGTGGTCATTATTAATATTGTAATAAGTTAGCCCAGGCCCCCCAACAATTTAGCGGTGAGTGAGTCTTCCATCTGGGCCCCCTGATTCTCAGCCCAGTGCTCTTCCCTCTCACTCCATTACCGAAGAAAAGCGAGAGGAGATGATTGCGGGCACTTCAGGCAGGGGCTGGCACATGGACAGCTCCATTGACGTCAGCTGCCATTACGGCTTGGCATGAGTTAACACAGAGACAGGGGCCTACCTGCCTCCTGGCCCTCTGACTTCTGCTTCTACCTGGCCTTGTCTCCACACGCCAACAAGACTTATTCTCATAGATGGATCCAGTGACTACTGGTTGCCACAAACCTAGGACCAGCCAAGACCCAGTTGGCAGCCCAGGGTCTTCCCCAAGAAGTAGACCTCACCCCAGCAAGGTCAGCTCACAGGATGAGATGCCTCTTTGCATTTGGTGGAGGCAGCCGACATCTACCAAGTACATGTTTCACTCCTAGGACAGAACACTCTGGGACTCAGAGGCTGGAAGCTCTGCCAGCAGGAACCAGGCCCTGGAGCCTCTGTGACTCATCCTTTCCCCAAGGTCAATCATTGTTTTGAAGGTCAACTGTCCCCAGAGCTCTGGAAGCCATGCCTTTCGTGGGTCAAGTTTGCAAGTATGCCTCCCGGTTCCCTTTCCTTGTCTGCACCCCTCCATGGCCTTTATCTGAACTTCCCCCTAGTGTGTCTTATGCTTTTACAAATAGTCCTGAGATGTTTCGTTTTAAATTCTGGAGAAGTCAGCCCTCATCTCTTCCCCACCCAGAGATGCCCTCGGGGCCATGGGTTAGTCACAGGCATCTGGAGTTACATAACCCAGGGCTGGTACCAAAGTGGGCGTCTGGCCGGGAAGCTCCTTCCCGGCCCGTTCTAGTGTTGTGTGAGTCAGGCCTGTGCAGAAACACCCTGTGTCAATCTGCAGCACTGCCCCCAAAGAGTCAGGCTTCAGAGAAGGGTCTGAAGCTGCATGTGAGTCCAAACTCTGGACCCTTAAGCTAGAAGAGTGATGCCAATCATCAGGCCACCACGCCTCCAGCAGGTAGGAGCCTCCGAGGAGGGCAGTGTTTCAATAGCAATTCTGGACTCCATGCCATATTCCCTGAGTGGGTTGGGATGATAGTGTATCATGAAGTGTGGCCCCCTCCAGGCCACTGGCGTCAGAACCCAGTGGAGATCTTGTTAAAAAATGCACGTTTCCAAGTCCAAACCCAGACTTAGTAAATCCGGCTCTGAGGATTGTGCATTTTCAGTAAGTGGCCCTGGTGATTCTTAAGCAGTAAGTGTCAGAGCCAGAGGTCTAGGATGCTGAAGGTCCGGTGCAGCCACTAAGCACCTCCTAAGTGCCCCTCAGTGAACACTTCTTAGGGGCCTACCATGGGCAAGGCACTGCCCAGACCCTTGGGGAGTTAAAAAAGAAAACAAAACTTAAAAAATAAAACAACAAAAAATCAAATAAAAGCAGAGAAAGCCCTACCTTCGTGCAAATTTAGAGATTGTGAGACGTTCTTGGTGTTGGGAAAACAGATGACCAAAAGCAATCAAAGAATATGATTATTTCAGAGAAGATTAAGTGCTGGAAGGAAAATGAAGCAGGATGATGGGGCACCGTGGGTGGCATGGGGACGTTTTAGACAATGGGGAAGGCAGGCCTATCTGAGGAAGGGGCGGGGACAGAGACCTGAACCTAGCAGTTAGGTGCAGGAAGAGGCAGGGGAAGGTCAGGCATGGGAGATGCTTCATCCACAGTGCCTCCTTGACCCTCACATCCTGCACAGGAGTTATAGGGATTCCCCCATCCCCTTTGCACAAACTGCCTCCTCCTCCTATAGCCTCCGTCTCAATTGGTGGCAACTCCGTCTTTCCAGCTTGTATCTGTTTTCTAATTAGGGCTGCAGGAACAAGGAACAACCTGGGTGGCTTAAAACAACAGAGATGCATCCTTTTCCAGTCCTGGAGGCCCAAGTCTGGTATCAATATGTGGGCAGAGTGGGTCCCTCCTGGGGGCTCTGAGGGAGAACCTGTTCCTTGCCTCTCTCCAGCATGCCTTGTTGCCGGCAGCTCCTGGGGTTCCTTGGCTTGTAGCCGCATCACTCCAATCTCTGCCTCCATCTTCTCTTGGCCTTCCCCTCCATGTGTCTCTGTGTCCTCTCCTTTTCTTATAAGGACACCTATCATTGGATTTCAGGCCTCCCCACACCTAGGATAATCTTATCTTGAATCCTTAACTTAATTACATCTGCAAAGGTCCCTTTTCCAAAGCAGGTTGCCTTTGCAGCTTCCAGGTGTTGTGACTTGGGCATATCTCGGTGGGGGGGCTGCTAGCCAGCCCACTCTACCATTTCTCAGGCCAAAACACTTGGAGTCACCTCTGACGCCATTCTCTCTCATCCTCCACCTCTAATCTATCAGTGTAATGGTCCGTTTTCACGCTGCTGACAAAGGCATACCTGAGACTGGGCAATTTACAAAAGAGGTTTAATTGGACTTACAGTTCCACGTGGCTGGGGAGGCTTCATAATCATAGTGGAAAGCAAGGAGGAGCAAGTCACATCTTACATGGATGGTGGCAGGCAAAGAGAGAGATTGGGCAGGAAAACTCCTGTTTTAAAGCCGTCAGATGTCATGAGACTTATTCACTATCACGAGAACAGCACAGGAAAGACTCACCACCGTGATTCAGTCGTTTCCCACTGGGTCCCTCCCATAATACATGGGAATTATGAGAGCTACAAGATGAGATTTGGGTAGGGACACAGCACTAAACCATATAAATCAGCAAATCCTATTGGCCCAGCTTCAAAATATACCAAAAATCCAATCACTGCTCCCCTTCTCTGCCATAATCCACTGCCATCCTCTCCCACCTGGGCTATTGGAGTGCCCTGCTTCGTGGGCTCCCTGCCTCCACCCTGGACCCCCACAGTCCATTCTCCACCCAACAGCAGAGGGACCCTATTAAAACCAAGTCAGGTCATGTCTCTCCTCTGTTCAAACTTTCAATAGCTTCTCATTTCAGTAGAGTAGAACCCAAGAACCAGAAGGGTCTGGTCTGTCCCCCAACCCCACGACTCCTCCTTCCTCCTCACCCTGCTCCAGCCACACTGGCCTCCTTGCTGGCCTTTGAACATACCAGACCTTCTCCCTCCAGGCATTTATGCTTACTGCCTTTATGTTTCTGCCTTCAGGCCTTTATGCTTACTGTTACCTCTGCCTAGATTGTTCTCCCTGGAAGCATCCAAATGGTTTTTTCTCTCACTTCCTTCAATCCCTTCTCGATGAGGCCCAAAACACAAAAAATCTGGGTGAGGAAAGGCATGGTCCAAATCTCCAACAATCTAAAATGTGGCATGGTTAAGAGCAGTTAAGGGAAGGTAAGATAAAGCATCCACTTGGCCGGTTGTTTGGACCATCCTCCTTCAAACGGCTTGGGTTTGGCAAATTGGACTTGTGTTTGCTTCTCTCTGGGGCAGCCTCACCTCTTGGTTCTGCATGGAACACTATTTGCATAACCACAGGAGATTTCTGTTTTTTGTTTTTCAACTTTAGAATCAACCTTTGCTTTCCTTTTAGTGGCGGTACAGGGTCTGAATATTATAATTCTCAGCATGGAAATTTCTCATATATATTAGTATTTCTCTTATTCAATCCAGTTTTGCAAACTTGAGAGAGCACAATGTGCCTGGCGTTGTATGAAACACTTTATAGGGATTATCTCATCCAAACCCCAGAAAACCCCAGAGGTAGGTACCAATGCTGCAGGTATGCAGACAGGCTAAAGAGGTTAGGGGACTTTCACAAAGCCAGATAATTGCCAAGTGGCAGAGCTGGGATTTCAACCCAAGCCTTTGACCTCAGAGCACACAATCTTAACTACTGAGCTACACCATCACTGTTCCCTTTAAGCCAGGGCATCTCAGCCTTGACACTGTTGATATTTTGGGCCAGATAATTCTTTGTTGTAGGGGCCTGTCCTCTACACTGTAGGACAGGGGTGTCCAATCATTTGGCTTCCCTGGGCCACACTGGAAGAAGAAGAATTGTCTTGGGCCACATGTAAAATACACTAACACTAAGGATAGCTGATGAGTAAAAAAGAAATCACGAAAAAAGTCACATACATTTTTTTTTTTTTTTTGACATGGATTTTCCCTCTTGTTGCCCAGGCTGGAGGGCAATGGTGTGATCTCAGCTCACCGCAACCTCCGCCTCCAGGTTCAAGCGATTCTCCTGCCTCAGCACCCCCGACTAGCTGGGATTACAGACATGCACCACCACACCCAGCTAATTTCGTATTTTTTTAGTGGAGACGGGGTTTCTCCACGTTGGTCAGGCTGGTCTCGAACTCCCGACCTTAGGTGATCTGCTCACCTTGGCCTCCCAAAGTGCTGGGATTACAGGTGTGAGCCACCGTGCCCAGCACGTTTTAAGAAAGCTAACAAATTTGTGTTGGGCCACATTCAAAGCTGTCCTGTGCCACATGTGGCCCATGGGCTGTAGGTTGGACAACTTTGCAATGGATGTTTAGCACCATTCCTGGCTTCTACCCACTAGATACCAGTAACATTCACACCCCCATCCCAGCTGTGACAACCGAAAATGTATCCAGATATTGCCTAATATCCCCGGGGTGGGAGCAGGGGGGTGGGGAATAGGCTCCAGTTGAAAAGCACTGCTTTGACCCAGGTTCTTTCCTCTGGGAAAGTCCCACTGATGCCTTCTTTCCTATTGTTTATTAGGAAAGAGCTGCTGATCAACTCCACTATCTATACCTCTCCGCCATGGGATGAACCCAACCATGAGAACAGCCAAGGCTGGGCTCCCGTGGGAGGAGACCCTACTTCCTCTGAGCCACTCTGCCCTGTAGCCGACCTCTAGTCTTGTAGAAAGAGCGGTGGGGGTTGGGATTAAGATGAGAGAAGGCAGGCAAGTTGGATGGTGGAATGGCTGACAGGACACTGATGCCACCTGTTTCAAAGCAGAGCCTTGAGAAACTTTTCGATGGTGCAGGTGTGGTCAAGTTGAGCAGGTTGTGAGTGAGAAGGACAGAGGATGGAAAGGGTGTCCCCTGGATTCTCAACTTCAAAGTGTCACGAGGGTGCAGCTGGATCTGGGGCAGAGCTTGGAGAAACACTCCTGGGAACACAGGCAGATTGGTCCTTTGGCCTTGCCCAACCTCATTTATGACAGGTTGAGTGTCCCTTATGTGCGATGCTTTGGATCAGAAGAGTTTCAGATTTCAGATATTTTTGGATTTTGGAATATCTGCATATACATAATGAGATATCTTGGTAATGGCTCCCAAGTCAAAACAGAAAATTCATTTATGTTTCATATATGCCTTATACACATAGCAGAGGTAATTGCATATTTCTAATAATTAATATTCTAATAATTATATATTTTTAATAATACACATAGCAGAGGTAATTTTATATTAGCAGAGGTAATTGTGTATTTCTAATAATTTTGTGCATGGAACAAAGTTTGTGTTAAGTACTCATGTGGAATTTTTCACTTGAGGCATCATGTCAGCACTCAAAAAAGTTTCAGATTTTGAAGCATTTTCAATTTTTCAAATTTTCAGATTAGGGATTCTCAGCCTGTGCCTAAAACCAGTAAGTCACTTCTATCCCTAGGTCGCAGTCCCTTTGGAAGAAGGGAGTTAGTCCCAAGTAATGAGTCAGCGTCAGTGAATGATGGGAGAATCACCAGGGGACTCCTTGATGCCTAACACTGTGCTGGGTGCTCAGAACTCCTTCCTTCTAATTACACAGCATCTCTAAGGGTGATTGATACCACAGTGTCAGCCAATGTCCAAAGACTACATTTCCCAGCATCCCTTGCAGGAAGGCATGGCCATGTGCCTTTGGTTTGGTCTAAGCTACTGACCCTGAGTCTTCGTTTCTTGGGACTAACTCCCTTTCTTCCAGAGAGGCTGTGATCTAGGGATATAAGTACCTTATTGGTATTAGGTACAGACTGAGCATCTCTACCCTGAAAATTTGAAAAATTGAAAATTCTCTAAAACTTTAATGAGGTATGAGAGGAAGGCTGTGTAAAAAGGAGGCTAGGAGGGTCCTTTGGCTCCTCAGTTTATTCTGGCTGCTGGCCTAGAATGTGGATGAGATAGCCGGAGCTGTAGCAGCTACCCTGAATTGTGAGATAGTCTTGAGAATAGAGGTCACGTACTGAGGTTAGCAGAACAGAAGGATAGTTGTCTAGATCTCTGATGACAGTTTTATGTGAGAGAATAGTAAACTTCGATCTTATTTAGGCCATATTTTTTTCTATTCTATTTAGTGAAACCTAATTCTAACAGATGTGACTGGGTATAAATTGAAATCCGAAATGGTACTCTTCCTCTGAAATTTTTTACGAAGGCAGTCCTACAAATTTTGATATTTAGACCTCACTGAAGGTCAAAGCTGCCCTAATGGCACACTTGGGATGCAGCAAAGGAAACAGGCTTTGTATTGCTGTGTAGATAACACTAATTGCAGCAATTGTGAGTGACAAAGGAAATTGCTTCTTGGCTGGGGGTGGGAATGGGGAAAAAGTGGGGGTGGTGTGAGCTTGAAATGTATCCCACAGGCACGGACAAAACTTGTGTTTATGTTATTAGCACAATTAGATGTGGGTCAGTGTCCACAGCTTGAGTTTGTAAATAGCCTTTTGAGTAACTGTACGTTTTTTCTGGCTTGATCAAAATGAAACATCATTTAAAACAGCTCCATTGCCAACTGTCAGCTCTGCCAGGGCTGGGGAGGCACCCTCGGTCACATCAGGCTAGATATAATTGGCTTTGAAGTTTGTATATGTGAAGTGTCTTGAGGATCATAGGCTATAGAACTTGGGTGGAGGTATAGAAACTGACAGAGCTCATTGTTTACGAATATGGGTTCTGAGCCTTCACTGTAAAATCATCAAGCAGCCGTGAAACAGCTTTTGCTGAATGAACCTGAAAACAGGAGACTCAAGAGGTGTGGCTCCTCCTTGTGCCATCTAGAAAGAGTGAGGTCTTCTTAAGAGGAGATGATTGAGAACCATATCCTTTTAGGCCTTATGGGTCAGTGGTTAGGATCGATTATGTGCTAGATGAGCCAGCTTCAAATCCCTGCTCTATCATTGACCAGCCAGGTTGCCCCAGCTAAGTTACTTCACTTCTCTGTGCCTCAGTGTCCTCATCTATAAAATGGGTACAATATTAGTACCTTGCTCATACTGATAAAGTGCTAAGAACAATGCCTGGCTCACAGATGTGCAACATACGTGCGCTACCATTCCTACCATCAAAGGCGTTTGCACCAGAGTAACACCGGGTAAAATAAGGCTGAGACCTACTAGGCTGCATTCCCAGGAGGTTAGGCATTCTTAGTCACAGGATGAGATAGGAGGTCAGCAGGACTGGTATCACAAGACAGGTCACAAAGACTCTGCCGATAAAACAGGATGCGGTAAAGAAGCCAGCCAAAACCCACCCAAGCCAAGATGGCAGCCAAAACCCACCTAAACCAAGATGGTGATGAAAGTGACCTCTGGTTGTTCTCACCGCTCGCTATATGCTAATTATAATACATTAGCATACTAAAAGACATTCCCACCAGCTCCATGACAGTTTACAAATGCCATAGCAACACCCGGAAGTTGCCTTCTATGGTCTAAAACTGGGAAGAACCCTCAGTTCCAAGAAATCCACCCTGCCTTCCAGAAAACTCATGAATAATCTACCCCTTGTTTAGTGTATAATCAAGAAATAACTATAAGTATACTCAGTCAACCAGCCTGTGCTGCTGCTCTGCCTACGGAGTAGCCATTCTTTATTCCTTTACTTTCCTAATACATTTGTTTTCACTCTACTCTCTGGATTCACCCCGAATTCTTTCTTGCACAAGGTCCGAGGACTCTCTCATGGGGTCTGGATCAGGACCCCTTTCCAGAAACATCACTGTTACTACTATTATTCCACAGTTTCTATTTGAAGTTAATCTTCCAGAAAAGAGCTGTTTTAAATTTCATGACATTTAGTTTGCTTTTGTTATATTTATTCCATTAAAAATTGAACGAGAAGGAAGTTTAGAAAGTTATTTTCACTTCCGGTTCTTATTTTACAGCAGATAACATTAGAAGAAGCTTAGAAGTATCCAACAAAATGGATTTAAATTATTTAAACAACTCAACAAAACAGTGGCAGGCTTATCCACACTTCTCACTTAAAAAAGAAATAGATTGTTTATAGGCAGGTTCTATCCTGAGTATGCTTTATTATTAAACCAGTTTCAGGAGTTTGTCCCCAAATTTAGGTACGTTTTATTTGGAGAGAGGGGATCCCAGGGGGTATTTTGCTCTATGGAAAGGCCAAAAAGTCACGGCAAGGGAGACCTTTTTCTCTCAGCCATTAGAGATGAGGGAGTGGGAGGTGGTGTCTGTGGTTAATATCCAGGATGCAGTGGGTATTGAGGAGGTTCCTGGGCCTGGCCGGGCACTACCCTCCCTGAAGCCTTCTATCCTTTGGCAATGCCCCTTGTACAGGAGTTCCCCATGCTGACACCTGCTCATCAAAAAATGCTGGCTGGCTGACAGCGTCAAAAACAAACATTCGGTTAAATTGGAAGGAGTTGGAGGACTTTAGCTCTTGGGTTTTATGCTCAAAAAGAAGGGCTAGGGGGCCTCTGATGTTTGGGCTGTTACTTCTGGTAAATTGCTCTGATTTTCTTTTGTGGGGACACTCCTCCTCCGTTCTCACCCTAGATTGTTTCCATGAGGTTGCCCCTGTTCCAGACCAGAGGACAGGCACACGACCAAGGCCCTGGCCAATCAAAACACCACTTTCCCTTGTCTACAGGGATTTGTTCAGGAATGGGCACATGACCCGAGATGGGCCAACCAGAGTTGACCTCAGGATTTCTGCTGGAACTCTTGGGAAAGAGATGCTCTCTTTCAGCTGAGGTTCTAGACTTGCCAAATGTGAGTCCAGAGTTGTCACTGGGGGTAGGGTGGGGAGGTTTAGCCAGTGCTTGGAAAGAGCTCACCAAAGGATGTAGCCAAGGTAGAGGAAATTAGCGTGTAAGATCAAGGGAGAGAGATTCCTGGAAACATCACTTCCTGAATCCAGCCACACCCTGACTTTCTGTGGCACGTGCCAGTTCATTTCCTTTTCTTGGCTTAGTCCCATTTCAATAGGTTTTCTCTTTCTTGTGACTAAAAGGTTCTTGACTCACCCAGGTGGAAAGCTGAGGCCTTAGCCACATTTCTGTACCTGGGAACTGGCCATAGTTAAGAAGAATTGACATCAGAAGGAAAGAAAACCATACAAGCAGTCAAAGGCAACAGGGGACTTATGGAAGCCACCAATGTGCCTGAACACACCCACCATGCAGGTTCATCATGAGAGCCCTGAAGGGCCTGCTGTGGGGCCTGGAGCTGCATTTGTGTCCTCCCCAGTGCCGGAATGGGCTATTCCCAATTGTGCCCATTTTCTATACAAGTCCTTTTGTCACTATCCTTCCAATTCCTTCTAGAAGGTCTATTGCACTGTGCTAGACACCAGAAAATAACGAGAGCTGGCACAGGTGGCAGAGATGGAACCAAGGCTGTTTCTGTGGACTCATGGTGAGGGAGGGAAGAGTGAATGAATGAATGAATGAATGTCACTAACATTTACTGAGCACTTACTGTTCCAGGGGCTGTATACCTGTCCCCTTATCAGATCCTCATCATTCTACAAGGTGGTTCTTATGAAAACATCCATTTCACATATGAAGAAACTGAGGCACAGAGAGATGACCTTGTCCAAGGGCACATACTTGGCCAACAGCAGATCTGAATACTTGTAACCACCCCCAAACTGGTGTAAACTCACAAAGCCCCAACTCCATGCCAGCGCTGTGCCAGATATAAGGAAAATAATTCCGTGCATAAACAGACACTGTCTCTGTCCTCATAGCACTTTTCATCATCTGAAATTATCTTAGGAAATATTTCTTATTTGTATACCGATATTCAAAATCTGCCTTCTCTACCAGAATGTTAGTTCCACGAGGGGAGGAACCTCACCAGTCTCATTCACAGTTTTATCTTTACGGCCTAACAGAATCTGGCACATAGATGCTCAAAATTTACTCCATAAACAAATGAGTTAATCTAAAACAGAGTTTCTCAACCTCAGTACTATTTATTTATTTATTTTTGAGACAGAGTTTTGCTCTTGTCACCCAGGCTGGAGTGCAGTGGCATGATCTTGGCTCACTGCAACCTCCACCTCCCAGGTTCAAAAGATTCTCCCATCTCAGCCTCCTGAGTAGCTGGGATTACAGGCACCCACCACCACATCCAACTAATTTTTTTTTTGTATTTTCACTAAAGACGAGGTTTTGCCATTTTGGCCAGGCTGGTCTTGAACTCCTGACCTCAGGTGATCCACCCGCCTCGGCCTCCCAAAGTGCTGGGATTACAGGCATGAGCCACCGTGCCCAGGCAACCTCAGCACCGTTGATACTGATCTTTGTTTTGTGGCTACCCTGTGCACTATAGGAGCATCCCTACCCTGTAGATGACAGTGCCACCCCCAAACCTCCCCCAGTTGTAACAGCTGGAAGGGACAAATCACTCCCAGTTGAGAATCACTGGTCTGATGTGTTAGAATGACACTGTGGATAATTCACATCACCCCCGGGGATTCAGGAGCTTAACAAGCTTAACAACATCGAAGTGCCTGACATAGCACATATTTGACACATAGAATTGTCAGTACCTATGTCAAGATCCTGAAATATCTGTGATGTGAATGACTGCGATTAGGCCTGGAAACTAAGAAATGACTCCAGCCCACAAATATGTTACGGTTCCCCCCATCAGCACTCAAAACCCTGAAATCTATACATCCGTAGTGGCGAGACAGAACATTTAGACCCTGAATGATGTCAAGACGCAACTGGGCCTGAATCATCCTGAGAAGCATCCGATTTCAGAGGTTCTGCTGGTTTGAGCAGAGGCCATTTCTCAGGAGGGCGCCATTTGCAGTTGGCAGCAAAAACATAATGCAATTTGTCTTTGCCACAACTGGCAAAAGTGATTTTTCAGTGAGATGGTTCTTATTTCCTTTGAGTGGCTTATTTCTTCCCACAGATAGAACCAGAAAAAAAATTTCTAAAAGTGATCACTTCTCCTGGTGGTCCCAGAGCCCCCAGACTGCATCTTCCCCAATGTTTTAATATAAAAAGTCACATATGTGAAAATCACATCTAGCATCTGTGGCATGTATTACATATAAATCACAGATATTAATTGTGCCCATGGGTGTATAAATCTTTTTTCTTGTTCCAAGTGTCTTTATGCATTATCTAGTTTAATTTTTGCAATAGCCCTGCTAGGCGGGTTTTACTAACCGTACTTCACAGATGAGGGGACTAAGGCATGGAGAAGCGAAGTGACTTGCTCAGAGTGTCCACTGTTCCTCATGTTTTCCATCACCAAAAGCAGCACCACCATCCACGTGGTCACCCCGACCACAAATGGAGCTGTCCCTTGACATCCCCACTCCCTCAGCCCTCATGTCCTGTCCATGGGCAGGCCCTGTGGCTCTGCCTCTGATAGACCACTCAGGTCTGGTCACATGTCTCCTCTCCCCCATGGCCATCCTGGTCCTGGCCATCTGTCACTGGCAGAACAGTCTCCTCCTCTGGTTTTGCCTCTTGTCTCTGGCTCCTTTGTCCAGGCCATGCTCGCGAGTAGCCTGTCCTTCTGTCCTCCTGCTGAAATGCGAACTGAGGCTCTGTAGCCCCAGGACCAAGTCCAGGCTCCATGAGGAGGCCCGCAGCCTTGCCCAGCTGCCCTGAGCTCTCTTTTCAAGATCCTCCCGTTGCCACTCACCTCCCTTGACCACATGTTTCATACACATTTATTGGGCACCTACTGCATGCCCACCCTTCACATTCTAGGCACTGGGGATATGGCAGTTGGCGAATAAGGCCGCGTTTCTGCCCTTACAGAGTGGTATTTGCAGCTTGTGCTCTAACCCAGCTAGATCCCTGTGGTTCGGCTGGGGGCCCATTCTCAGTTCCTTCTGGGCCTCTGCACAGCTGTTCTCAAGTCCAGCATGGCCTCTCCTCCTTCCTTTTCTTCCCTCCTGAAACATGACTAATCCCTACCCTTCCATATTCGTTATCTGTTGCTGTGTAACACATCTCTCCAAATGTAGTGCCTTACAACCACATTTATTATCGCACCGCATCGATAGGTCAGGACTCTGGGAGCAGCTTCACTGAGTCCTCTGGCTCCAGGTGTCTCCAGGGTCATAGGCATCTCAAGGCTTGACTGAGAAGGGCCCCAGTTCGCTGTTGACAGTGGGCTGTTGGCAGGAGTCAGTTCCTCGTGGGTCCTTGGACTGAGGGTCCTTGGACTGAGGACCTCGGTTCCTCCCAAGTTATCAGCTGGAAGTCTTCCTTAGCTCCCGCCACGTGGCCCCTCCATGGTACTATCTAATGACATGGCAGACAGCAGAGCACGCAAGCTAGAGGGTTAAGAGAGACGGCAGCAAGGCAAAGTCACAAGGTTTGGAACCTAATCTTGGAAGTGATAGCCCATTATTTTGCTGTATTTTATTCTTCAGAAGCAAGTCACCAGGTGCAGGCCACACACTAAGGTGGTGGTTACACAAGAGTGTGAGCCCCACAAGGTGGGCAGGGACCACTAGGGGCCATGGCTGAAGCAGCCCTACCATACCTTCTTTCAGTATTAAGTATCAGTGTCTCCTCCTCCAGGAAGCCTTCCCTAGCTCCTGGGAAGGAGCTCCTTTATGAGCTCACACAGCTTGGGAATCCTCCTGTCAACACTAGGGCCATTACTGCGTGTGGGTCCTGTTGGGGAGACCATTTACCTCACCAGACCAGAGCTCTATGAGGCCAGGGGCCCTGCCTTATTGGTTTATTCTTCATCATATTCCCAGTCCCTACCAGCCCTGAGCACACAAGGGTCCTTGATATTTAATTGAATATTTTGTCATTAGCTGAAAAGTAGTGACATATATTGGTTCCATATTCTTTATTTTACAGACATGTAGAATATTAGACCGTGCAGAATTTAAAACAAGAATAATCCTTACAGATAATCTAAGACTGAGACTGAATTTATTTTAACAACAGAATCCTGCCTGAATTCAAATTCCTGTTCCCTCCCCATACTGGCGGTGGAACCTTAGGCAGGTTACTTCTCCCATCCACCCAGTTTCCTCATCTGCATAATAGGGATTATAGCTGACATTTATTGAGCACTTACTGTGTGCCAGGTATGATCCTAAGCACTTTATGTCTATAATGTCCTTTAATCTTCTAAACCACCTGATGAGAGGGACACCACTGCTGCTGTTCCCATTTCAGAAAGAAGGACAGTGGGCACAGGGAGGCAAGGATTCGAATCCAAGTACCCGGGTACAGAGCCCCCTGCCTTATCAGGTCATTGTAAGGGTTAAGTGTGATGGCGTGAACACAGTTCTTAGCTCAGCAATCAGCATATGGGAAAGACTCAGTGAACATTGCTATGTAAGTTTAACTTCCGCTGAATACAAAAGAAACCCAAATACAGCTTTAAAAACGAGGGGGCAGGGGCCAGGCACAGTGGCTCACACCTGTAATCCCAGAACTTTGGGAGGCCAAGGTGGGTGGATCATCTGAAGCCAGGAGTTCGAGCCCAGCCTGGCCAACATGGTGAAATCCTGTCTCTACTAAAATACAAAATTAGCCGAGCGTGGTGGCGGGTGCCTGTAATCCCAGCTACCTGGGGGGCTGAGGCAGGAGAATCACTTGAACCTGGGAGGCAGAGGTTGCAGCAGAGAGCCAACATTGCGCCATTGCACTCCAGCCTGGGCAACAAGAGTGAAACTCCATCTCAAAAAAAAAAAAAAAAAAAAAAAAAAGAGGGGCTACATCAATGACAGACTGGATAAAGAAAATCTGGTACATATACACCATGGAATACTATGCAGCCATAAAAGGGAACGAGATCATGTCCTTTGCAGGGACATGGATGGAGCTAGAAGCCATTATCTTCAGCAAACTAACACAGGAGCAGAAAACCAAATACCTCATGTTCTCACTTATAAGTGGGAGCTGAACAATGAGAACGTATGGATACAGGGAGGGGAATAACACTCACTGGGGCCTGATGGGGGATAGTGGGGGTGGGAGAGCATTAAGGAAAAGAGCTAATACATGCTGGGCTTAGTATCTAGGTGATGGGTTGATGGGTGCAGCAAACCACCATGGCACATGTTTACCTATGTAACAAACCTGCACCTCCTGAACATGTATCCTGGAACTTATAAAACAAAATAAAATAAAATAACCAAATTATTCTCTCAAAGCCTCAGTTTTCCCACTTGGAAAATGGAAATAATAATGGCATCCCTATAAGATTATCAGTAAGATTACATGTGACTGTATTGGTCCAGCACCCGGCACTCAGAACATATTCAATAAGAATCACCTAGTATTGCTTTCATAACCTGTAGAGAAAAAGCAGTAACATCTAACATCCGGGCCTCGGACATCTCAAAAAGTGCTCCACTGACTTTTTCTTTTAAACCAATGTACCGAATCCCACTCGGTTGGCAGGAGGCCACAGGCGGATTTGGGGCGGCACAGAGCACAGCCGAGTGCCAGGGTGTATCCCGCCGCAGCATTTTTCCAGGGCTCTGCCTGGCTGGCCCTGCTCACAGTGGGAGCTGTGGTCCCCGCAGAACGGCGCGTCCTGGACAGGCTGCGCGCGGGTGATTCATGCATTCATGCATGTCTGTGGGAAGCTGGGAACCAAGCTGGTGAGCTCGGCTGCCAAGTAGGCCTTGCTGGCCCTGCTTTCCCCTGGGGCTGGGCAACCCCAGGCTCCTTCGTGATTCCTCAGAATCTCGGACACCCCCTGAATTCCACCCTGGTGGGCCATTTGTGGTCTGTGCCCCATCCAGGGCCTGAAAGAGGTGCACCAACCTCCTGCATGGATTCCACAGATCCTGATTCAGACAGCAAGCACCCTGGACTATAACAATACCTGGGGGAAACAGACAGAGTCTGCGCACCACTGAATTCCAGCTGGTGGACTTCAGACCCGGGTTTGAAGCCTGGCTCTGCCACATCCTGATCATGTGGCCTTAGGTAAGAAATATAAGCTCTGTGAGCCTCAGTTTCCTCATCTGGCAAGTGAGGAGGGCCACAGTGTCTACCCTGTTTGGCGAGGACTGAAGATGGCAGTGCCTGGGAGGGGCCGTGCCTGGCATCAAGATGTGTCCGGGACCATAAGCCACTGTGACCAGCATCTAATCACAGGGTTTCTGTATCTCAGAGTCCAGCCCCTTATCTCTCTGGCCTCATCTTTTGCCGTCTGTGTCCTTCACCTGTCCTGGCCACACCAGCCTCTTTGCTGATCCCTTGACACACTCAAGCTCCTGCCTCCCAGCCTCTGATCTGCTCATCCCTCTACCTGGAAGACCCTTCCACACGGTTCACTCATCTCCTTCCAGTCTTTAATCGCCTGTCACCTTCTCAGCGAGATCTTCTCCGACCACCTTACTTAAAGTTGCAATCCCCTCCTTTACCAGCCCCCTTCCCTGTTTGGTTTTCCTCCAGAGCTCTTATCCACCACCTGGCAGGCTGTATATTTTGCTCATTTTTGGCCCATCACTCCCCAGGTATTAGTTTTCTTTTGCTTCATAATGAGTTGCTCTAAAAACGTAGTAACTTAGAACAACAAATATTGATTACCTTACAGTTTCTGGGAGTCAGGAGTTTGGGAATCAGCTGGGATTGAGTCATCTGAGGGCTCAACTGGGCCTAGAGGGGCTGGTTGCAAGACGACTGCCTCATACGGCTGCTGTGCGAGGCCTCAGTTCCTCACTACGTGAACTTTGCCATAAGATTGCTTGAGGCTTCACAGCATGGCAGCAGGCCTCCCCCAGAGTGACTGATTCAGTTTTACCACTTGGAAAATGGGAATAAGAAAGGCACCCCATAAGACTGTCATGAAGATTAAATGTGACAAAACAATGTAACATTGGTATAGTACCTGGCACTCAATACATGTCCTCGAGAGAGCAAGGTGGAAGGCATGATGTGTGTATGACCTTGCTGCGGAAGTCACTGCCATGCCGTCATCTATCTATCACCTATCTAATCAATCAATCTATCCATCCATCCGTCTATACATCTATCCACCATCTATCTACTATCTACCTATCATCTATCTACCAACTGACCTATCATCTGTCATTTATTTATTATCTATTATCTACTATCTATCTATCTATCTATCTAGCTATCTATCATCTATCTAATCAATCCATCCATCTATCCATCCATTTACCCATCTGTCTATACATCTATCCACCATCTATCTATTATCTACCTATCATCTATCTACCTATCATCTGTCTATCATCTATTTATCATCTGTCTATTATTTATCTACCATCTATCATCTGTCTACCCATCTGTCATTTATTTATCTATTTATCTATCTATCCATCCATCATCTACCTATCATTTATCTACTTATCATCTGTCTATCATCTATCTATTCATCTATCTATATATCCATCCACCCACCGACCCACCTATCCAGGCATCCAGCCATCCAGCCATCCATTTTGGGTGACACAAGTCATCCCTATTCAGTATGGTTGTGAGTACCAGGAGGCAGGGATCCCTGGGGCCCTCTTGGAAGCTCACTGCCACAGCCAACCAGAATATAAGTTTCATGGGAATAGGGCTATGTCTGTTTTGTTCACTGCTGTATCCTCAGCTTCTAGAACAATGCTGAGTACATAATAGATTCTTAATCTAGTCTGTTGAATGAATGAACCAGACAAGGTGAAACTTATCCAGTGAAAGCAGCACATGCAGGTCTCTCTGAAGACAGAGCACAACCTCTTCAACAGAGGTTCTATGAAGAACTCCAAGCATTTGCTACAATATCAGGATAATGGGGAAATGAAAGAAGAGGGAGCAGCTTCTGTACACAAAGCCACTTCTTCATAGTAGTCCCAGAATGTTCTGGTATGCGGGAGAGATGTGGCAGTTTGTATTGGAAAGGACAATGGATTTGAAGGTGGGCACAGAGCACACGGCTGCAGTGCACCCACGTGGACACCCTTCTGCAGGCTCACCTGGTTGGCATGTGCATGAGAAGATCAAGCACCTAGCCCTGGCTTGGCACTTAAATCAATAAAGTTTAGTTTGTTATACTTAAGCAGGCGTGATCACACCCACTCTGCCTAGTACCCAGGAATATAGTAAATTCATTAATTCACATCACTCATTTACTCATAACTCTTGACTTCATGGAGTTCACAAGTTAGTGAAAGACTCAAATGGATTGATACATTCTGAAAATAGTGCCACACAATATGTTGCGCTGTTGTTATGTGCCTTGATGAATTGCTGTTTCATTTATTGAGCACCTACTGTGTGCGGCCACTGTCCTAAATCTTATATGTATTAGCTGTATGCAGTAGGTGTTCTTAATCCTCTTTTTACAAGTGAAGGCTATGCAATCTCAGAGAGGTTAAGCAACTTGTCCTAGGCCACCCAGCTAGTAATTTGGATCTAGGTTTTGTGACCTCGGAGCCTTTCCTACTATGTGGTAACTTTTTTCTTAAGGACGTTTTAAATATCTACATTGAAACTGACAGTGGGAGTAACATTTCTAATAAAAGCCCTAGTCAATTCACTTACTGCCATTTGCTTTTTAAGTAATAATTGTGGTGGATTTGGATCATGTCAACTCAGCTAAGTTGGAATTCTCAGAATTCCCTTCCCTGCATTGTTTCCGGTTAGCATAGACCAAGAGATGTTTTGAGTGAGACCCGGAAGGGGGAAGTGAAGCGGCAGGTAGACTGCTGCCGTGCTTGGAAGGTAGGCATGGAGCACACGGCTGCAGTGCACCCACGTGGACACCCTTCTGCGGGCTCGCCTGGTTGGCGTGGGCAGCAGCTAAGCCTGCAGCTTCCAGCCCCTGTGGATCCTCCTTTATGTCTCTGAATCCTGGCAGAGGCTTGTTTAGTTCCAGGATGAAGAATGCCACCTTTTTCTGCAGATCACCTGAGTGAGTAATCACAGATGGCTGCTTGGAGGTGGCAAGAGATGGACGGGGGTTTCCAGTCTGTCATCCTGGGTTTCAGCTTGTCCTGATGACTCCAGTTTGTCATTACTCCCTCCCACTTCCCATCCATCCTTCCTTCTTGGTGGACGCCCTGCTGACTTGAGGATCCAGCATCAAATTCAAAGAAGCAGCCCCATGTAGGCGGGTGAACCAGCTCCCCAAGTTGCATAAGGTCAAATCTCTATGATAAATCCCTCCAGTTGATTCTGCTGTGGTCAAACCCTGATACAACAATTTAAGCCTGAATCTCATTTCGTGTACTTTAATATATAATAACTAAAGCCTGTGTTCATTCCTCCATTGTTTTCAAATATTTAAATCAAATACCTATGAGTGTGTGAGGGATACCTACGTCTGCCACACATCATGGTTAAAACTCTGTTTGAAGATTTTAAAAAGCACCTTGGCAATGCCTGGCAGGTCTGTCTGGAAAGGAGCAGAGAGGCCAGGATGGGAGGGAATCTCCCTGCCGTCGACCCAGACACCTTGGTTCTCCGAAATCACTTGATGGATTTTCCCCAGACCTGTCCCTGAGGCCCTGGACTTGGCTGTGGCTTTGACGGCGGGAACGCCTCCGAGCTGGCCGCTGGGGAACACGGACTGTCTAGTGGAAAATCCTGGTGCCAACTAGAGCTCTGTGTCGTAGGCACATGGCTAGACTGGAGGGACGCGCCCACACGATAGGAAGTGATGTGTCTTGCTGGACAATGCCAGCAGATACTATTTGATATTTATAAACTTTTCCAGACTCTCAGAGCAGAAGATGAGCAGCTTCATTTTTACAACCACAAATAGTACATTCCTAAGCTTTTACGTGTGTGTATACATATATGCATTAGAACAACTGAGTATAACTCACAAAAGATGAAAAAAACAATGAAGCAAATCCATGACTGAGTTTCCATTGGCCTAAAGGAGAATACAATAATTCATAAATGCCTCTCCATTTATACAAAGGAAGAAACGCGGTCAGGCATGGTGGCTCAGGCCCCTAACCCCAGCACTTTGGGAGTGCCGAGGTGGGAGGATCACTCGAGCCCAGGAGTTCATGACCAGCCTGGGCAACATAGCAAGACCCCATCTCTACAAAAATTTTAAAAATCAGCCAGGCATGGTGGTGTGGGCCTGTAGTCTCACCTATTTGGGAGGCTGAGGTGGGAGGATTGCTGGAGCCTGGGAGGTCGAGGTTGCAGTGGGCCATGATCAAGCCTCTGCATGCCAGCCTGGGTGACAGAGTGAGACCTTGTCTCAAAATAAAATAATAAAATAAAATAAAATAAAATAAACAGCAATGAACGAATGGAGGTCTGTGAACTTCCATTTATCCAAAGGAAGAAAGAACATTTCACAGAACCAGAAACATTCACAAAATCTTCTCTTTTACAAAGGTGGAAAGACTAGCCTCAACTGTTTACCCCAGGGGGTCAGAAAACTATGACCCACAACTGGCTGTTTTGGTAAATAAAGCTGTATTGGAACACAACCATGGTCACCCTCTTACTTACTGTCTATGCTGCTTTCATGCTACAACAGCCAAGTTCATTAGCTGAGACAGGGAGGTATGGCCCACAAAGCCTCAAATATTTATTATGCAGCCCTTTAGTAAAAGTTTGTGGACTTCTGGTTTATTCCATAACCTTTGGGACCACTGAAGTGTCCTCCCTATTGCTTTCACATTTTCTTGAATAAATTGAGCCCCTTATACCTTCAGCAGCAGGAAGTCTAATACTTCCTCTTGAGCACCTCACTTTCTCACCACTCCCATTATCCAAGAATCCTGGGATTTACATGGTCCAAAGAGGATCAGTCCTATTTCTAAACAACAGAACCCTACACTAAAGCCATTGGGTCTCACTGCCACCAGGGGTCACTGTTAAGCACAGGCTGCCCTCTGAGCTCAAGATCCACTGCTCCCCAACACAATGCTGGGACTGCTGGGGCCTGACAAGATTCCAGCTCAGCCAGTAGCCCTGTTAGAAGCAGTCCCCTGTGAACCTCATTAAGGCTCGCAAGCTTTGGCCAAGTGCTCCCACCCTCTTGATGATTTCTTGTTCTGGATCCATCCCCAGCCACGTGGGTTTCCTGTCTTTCTCCAGTAGATGTTAGGTGAGAGCCCCAGAGTCCACTCTGGTGGCTTTTCCCAACTTCAGGTCATGGGGAGCAATGATGGATATCTCAGTTCCTTCCTTACCTAGAGAACCTGGCTCCACATGCAAACGGATGCAGCTCCCCCCACCCCATCCCCAGCAGCTAGGTCTTTCTGGTAAGAGACGTGCTTTGGTCAGGTTACAGGAGTTCTTTTACAACCACCCTCAAGAAATGTCCCCTGTTCACGTTAACTAAGAAAGACCATTTCATTCCTAAACAAAGAAGATTTATTGCAAGGAGAGGCATAGGCAGGTGCAGATACCTAAAGAAGATAACCTGGATCCAATGTAGCTGGGTCTCTGTTCACACCTCATAGCTTCTTCCCTGGTGGTTCAGGCAGCTTCTGAGGTGGCCTCCGTGATCTTCACTTTCTTATATTCATGCCCTTGGGTAATCCCTTCTCCTTGGGTCATTTCCATCAAACCAACAGAATACCTCAATATTGGGGGAATGCCACATCTGTGATTAGATTACAAAACAGTTGGGCTTCCATCTTGCTAGCAGACCCTCTCCCTTGCCAGCTGTGAGGAAGCAGCCTGCCAGGTTGGAAGGCTCACATGGTCAATAGTCAGCTCATGCTGAAATCTGCCCTGTGGGGAGCAGGGAGCCAGTGTGGCAATGAACTGACAGAGTTCTCCATCCAACAGCCAGTGAGGAGCTGAGGCCCTGAATCGAAGAGCCCACACATGACAGAATCCTCCCAACAACCACATGTGTGAACTTGGAAATAGAGCTGACACCAGTTGAGCCTTCAGATGAGATCCTAGCCCTGGTCAAGACCTTGATCGCAGCCTTGGAAGAGACACTGAAGGAGGGGACCCAGCTAAGATGTGCCTGGATTCCTGCCCCACAGATACTGTGAGATAGTTTTAACTGTTTGTTGTTCTAAGCTACGAGGTTTGTGGATGATTTGTTATGCCACAGTAACTAATATACCTGTCCACAGACTATTCAGCACTAAACACACAGGAAACTGTCAGGCTTCACAAAGGTATTGACCTTTAAAATGCCTACATTTTGCAGCAGAGAGTGGTAGATAAATAGAAGTACTTCTCAGAAAGATAAAATGTATAACCTAAACAGGTGAACATTTAGGATTACCTGACAAAGGTCAAGGAGAGTAACAAATAGCTGACCCTTCCTCCCAGGTCCAGAGACTGGCCGGCTTTTGATGTGAGGGGTGGAGCATGCATCCAGCTCTCGGAGGCTATGGAGGGTGCCTGTCCACCTCTCCCCACCTACTCCACCTACTACCACTTCCAGTTAGCAGTACACTCTCCTGGGCCAGTCTCCGCAAATCGGTAAGCCCCATCTTCTATTCTGCCTGGCCTGGATTCACAACCTACTAAGCCGCTCTGAAAGGGAAATCTGGGGAATGACATTTATGAATGTAATTGACCAAGAGGAGCTGGCATTTCCACAACTACCTCTGCTGCTCAGAAAGGGCATCTAGGAGCCAGCTGGAAGCACCTTCTCATATCACAGCTCACTTAATCCTCACAGACTCTTGTTTTGATGGAAGCACTAATATCCCCAATTTCCAGATGGGGAAATGGAGGCAATTACACAGTAAGAACCCTGACCCAGGTCGTAAGCTAGTGAAGGGACAATCTGACCCAGGCAATGGCCCCAGAGTCTATGCTTTTAACAAGGGCCCCATATCACTATTCACCCACCAAGGATTCCCCATCTCCCCTCTATGTTGAATGGCCCCTCGGCTCTCCTAGAGGACCATTGCTCCCCAGTTCTCAGCTCAAATAGTGATGGTGGGAAGGACTGTCCCATTGTTTTTCTGTGTGTGCACACTCACACACACACTCACACACCCTCTTATAGTCACGTGTGCACTTGCACACACTCACCTGCACAAGCGCTCTGAAGCTCCAGGCCAGAGCCTATAACACGGGCCTGACGCATCACCACACTCCACAGCTCTGACCGCGCCAAGGGTTTCCTGCTCACACCCAAGCCAAGCTGGGCCAAATCAACCCTAGGAGGTTTGAGAAAAGGGGTGCTCTTTTTCCAGGGCCTCACTGAGCTGTAGGATGCAAGCCTGAAACTACTGGTGATGAAAAGAAAAGCAGAAAGAGAAAGCGCGATCCCTGAACACGTTTCTTAAGCCCCAAGATTCAGCCAGGCACAAAGGTTCATCAAGGTCTGTTTAGGTTCATGAGTCAGGATGGCCCCTAAATCGCTGGAGCCAGTCTGAGGTTGGTTTCTGTCACTTGAAACCAAGAAAACCTGAGCATTTCAGCAGCGAAAGGGGTATCTGCAGGGCTGCTAAGAGATTGCTGCTCCCAAGGCTTTAGACCTGCCCAAGGCAGCTCGTACCAGGCATATCACGCCTGAGCTGTCTGCTACACTGCCAGCTGGCATCCACCTTCCAACCCCTCCCTCTGCCACACACAAGGCCCAAGTCCATGGGGTCCCTATTCCTCTATCCTAAAGTCACACCACACACGTATCGACTCTGAGCCTTGCCTTCTTAACACCCAACTGGATTTGTCTTTCTTGTTTTCAACGCAAGCTAACAAGGTTTCCCAGGAGCTAAATTGAGAAGGTATAAGGGAGAAAGACGAGATTAAAGAAAAACTCCAGCTGACTTCCAACCCCACAATGTAAGGACCCAGGCAGTGATAGAATGTGAAAGCTGGGAAGAACTGAATTTGAGTTCCTCATTTTACACATGAAGCAACCCGGGGCCAGAGAGGTGAAGTGACTTGCCCCAGTTGTACACCAAGTTACCTATGCATGGGTACCTCACACAACAAAAGTTTTTAAAAGCTAAAATGTATTGCAGGCATACTGTGTGCCAGTCATGGGCTCAATGTTTTTGCTGTATTATCTAATTAGATCCACCCCCAATCTTCTGTAAGTGGTTACCGTTATTAGCTAATTTTCAGATGTTAAAACAGACTCAGAGAGGATATGTGACTTACCCAGGCTCACACAGCAAGGAAGGAGCAAGGCGGGCTGTCAACCCAGGCAGCTAGATTCTAGAGCTCTCCCTCTTCATACTTCTCCCCTGCTTTGGACAAGTTTCATAAAACGTTACCTCCCTTGGAAGGCAACACAATTGATTCAGGCTCTTCATGAAGTCTTCCCCGAATGAATTCTCCAACCCAAAGTGAACAGGCCTTTGTCTGCACGCAGCTTTCTGCTCTAATCTGGATCCCACCATCCAGCCCAGAGTGAATGACGACGTTGATTTCTCCTGTAATTGTGTGTTGTGTGTTCAACACTCATCCACACCTTTGCCCTCTCTTAACTGAGCATCTGCAGTGCCAGGCCCTGTTCTAGGCATGAGGATACAACACTGAACGAGGCAGACAAAAGCCCCTAGCCTCACAGAACTGATGTTTTAGTGCGGGAGACAGGTAATAGGTAAATAACCAAACATACAGCATCAGGCCAGGTAGTTACAAATGCTATGGGAGGAGAAACAGGGTAGGAGGGATAGAATAAAGTATTGGGGATAGTATTAATATTTTAGATAGAGTGATCATGGAGGGCTTCCCTGAGGAGGTGACAGATGGGCAGAGACCTGAGAAGAGCATTCCCGGCAGAGGGCACAGCAGGAGCAAACATGTAGGGGTTGGATGGTGGAAGAAGCCTGGGATATATCTGAGAAGCTCCAGGAGGGATTTGGAGGCTGAAGCGGCAAGGAAGGCAGTGGGGGAAGGTAGGCAGGCACACATGACATAAGGCCTCATGGGAATCTGGGTTTTCATGATTGCTTTTTGGGGGGTGGGGGGGGGTCCTACTACCCTCCTCACACCTGGCCAGACGGAAGGATCTGGGTCCCTTAAAGTGGGCACAGGAGCTGCTTCTCTGCAGCGGGAACACGCTGCCTTCACTCACAACAATAGCAGCTTGAGAGAGCTGACTTGGGGAGGGGTCGCAGAGGTGGAAAAAGTGACTCATTGCCAGCCCTGGCAGGGGACCCTGCAATGGCCATATCTGCTTTCTGTGTGAGTGTGGAAACCTGCACTGCACACGGCGCCCCACGGGGCTCAAGTCCAAACTGCAGACAGTGCTGGGGACCCAGGCTGATCCAGTCACGTGCTGTTCATCTTTCCCTTTCCTCCCTGTCCATGTGTGTCTCCGTGTGTGCCTATGTACGTGCATGTGTGTCCGTGTACATGTATCCACGTATCTCTGTGTGTGCATGTATGATGCATGTGTGTCCGTGTGTGTATCCATGTATCTCTGTATGTGTGTCTCCATGTGCATGCTGTACATGTGTGTGTGTATGCATGTATGATGTGTGTGTGTGCATGTCCATGTGTGCATGTGTGTGTATCTGTGTGTGTGTGTGTGTGGCATTAGGCCTTGGCAAATGCGAAACCTAAGTTGTCCCAGGTCACTGCCATGCAGGTCTTGCTCCTGCCCCTCCCGGGGCCACCACTAGCATTTAGGCTCCCTGTGCTTCTAGCTCTAGAAATGTTTATTTTACATCTGCCAGTTTGCAAGGCAATCATTGGCAACCAAATCCCCAGCCCAAGAAATCTGACTTCATCAGGACATCGCACACCAGGACAGGGAGACACTTCTGGGCCCCAGTCTGACCACAGACACCACGGAGGAAGTTCCATGCTGTGGCATTGGGTGACATCACTTCAGCTTGTGTCCCAGACCTGAGGGCAACTCCTGAGGATGTCAGAGCCCGGGTATCTTTTGGAGGTTCCCCTCTGTCTGCCCACCATGGCCTGGGTGCCTCTACTTCTGGCACCCAGTGAAATGGAGGGATTAGCTGTTGACAGACTCGCCATAAGTGGAGGTTAATTTCCAACTTTATGGATTTCTGAGTGGAGGGAGTTTAAAGTTAAAGATTCATAAATGAGTAAAATATAACTGCTAAAATGATTTAGCAGAACATTCTCTAGCATCCTAGAGTATGTAGTCAAGGAAACGCCAGAAAAATTTCCAGACTCCTCTGAGCAAACAGTATTTCACCTCTGTTCTACACACACACACACACACAGCACAGCCAGTCCTTTGAAACCTTTATAAAGTAATACAGCTTTCAACACAGGCACAAAAGCTAAGACACAGAGATAAGACCCTGAAACCTTAAAGTCTATTTCCTGGGTGCGTCCACTGCCTAAGATACAAAATGAATTAGCAAGGATTTCAATGTCCTAATTGGCCCAAAATTGTGGTGATAGTGACTCAAGGTGGTTTAGAACTGCAGGCATTATTGTACAGTAGGTTGGCAGCTGGCCATAGAGTCAGAGAGCTGAGTTCGAATCCTGCTTCCACTCCATCTTATTTGAGTAATGCTGTGCTGGTTTCTTAATCGGACTTCATTTTATTTCTGTCTGGAAAATGGAAATAACAACAGTCTATCTTTCACCTGAGTTTCTGGGAGGACTGAATGATGTGATATGTCTAAGTAGGTTCAGTAAAGTATAGCAGTTATGAGTATTGTACATCAGCTGATCTCAAAGCGTCTTCAAACTGCTTCTGCCTCATCTAATGCCCGGGTGCTCAGGCACCTTGTCATTCTCCCAACATCCAGGCACCGGAGACTCTGAGCCTGAGAGATGGTGTCTGCAGAGATGGCTTTGACCTCAAGTCTTGGGCCTGAGTTCAAGTTTCTCAGTGGCAGGATCTGCAGCAACAGGCTCCCCTCTCTGAGCCCCTGTTTCCTCATCTGTCATGTAGACAGGGATGATGCTCACCCCAGCCAGTGACTGCTGCAAGTATGAACTAAGGCAAAACCTGAGAAGCCATTTGGTAATGACATGGTTTGGCTCTTTGTCCCCACCCAAATCTCATCTCCAATTGTAATCTCCATGTTTCAGGGAGGGACCTGATGGGAGGTGACTGGATCATGGAGGTGGGTTCCCCCATGCTGTTCTCATGATAGTGAGGGACTTCTCACAAGATCTGATGGTTTATATATAAGTAGCAGTTTCCCCTGCACTTGCTTCTCTCTCTTGCTGCCTTGTGAAGAAAGTACTTGCTTCTCCTTTGTCTTTCGCCATGATTGTAAGTTTCCTGTAGCCTCCCCAGCCACGCAGAACTGTGAGTCAATGAAACCTCTTTCCTTCATAAGTTACCCAGTCTCAGGTATGTCTTTATAGCAGTGTGAAAATGGACTAATACAGGCAACTACAAAGTATCAGGGCAAAGTGAGGAGATTGTATCTTTTCCCCACTCAAAACCCTAGGTCTTCATCCCACTGGCTCCTCAAGTTACTTCCTCCCTTGCCTGTGCTTGCCAATACGCTGTTTCTAACTAAAGTGTTACTGACTGCCATGAGCATTTGTCATTCTTGTCTGGCCTACATTCGTTATCTATTTTTCTGGTTACAGTACCCCCATTTCCCACTGGGGCCACCCTCTCTCTCTCTCTCAGATCATGTGGCCCTGTGGTGTGGGCTCCCCCCCAGCTCCCAGGAAGAGCAAGTGACCCAGAGTTGGCCAATCACAGGATCACATTGCCCTGACCACAGGAGAGGAAGGGACATGAGTATATCAGAGCCAACAAGAAGAATCCTTGGGGCTTTCCAGAGCTGTCGGCAGAAAGCCATGCCTTCCATTCCCCTGGATCTGACCCTGCAAGTACCGATACATCCAGCCCAGGTCTACAGAAAGACCTGCCTGAGAGTGGCCCATGGGGCTGTAGGCAAAGCCAAGGGGCACTGGGGCTTCAGGAAGGGGGTGCGAGCCACAGACTCGGACTTTCCAAATATGTCAGCCAAAACAAACAAACAAACAAAAACAACAACAACAAAAACTCCTCAAGCAACCCTTTTTGCAGTCATCAACCTTGAGTTCATTTTCTGGTATCCAAAAGACCCCTAACAAATACAGAGAATAACAGCATCAGACCTTAACACTCCCAGGTGAGATGACAGCATTTCAGGAGAATTTACTTGTAAACACCACCTTCACCGTAAGGAATGTGTCCCTTATTCCATGTTTCAAACCAGGTCACTTCCTTCTTTGTCCACGGCCCTGACCTGCCACTGGCCACGTGCTCTTAGCAGCATCATTTGGCTGTCGTGTGTGCCCTCCCCCACCCGCCTCTGCCGTCATTCGTGCACTCTGCAGCCTGCAGAGCCTTTTTTTTTTTTTTTAAAAAGCAATTCAGTCGCTTGAACCTGGGAGTTGGAGGTTGCAGTGAGCCAAGATCGCGCCACTGCACTCCAGCCTGGCGACAGAGCAAGACTCTGTCTCAAAAAAAAAAAAAAAAAAAAAAAAGCAATTCAGATCATACCCCTTTCCTTCTTCCTTATACCTTAGGCAGATGGGAAATTGCAACTCATCCCTCGGCCCCCAGCACCCACCCCTGTCCTGAGCTTCAGTCACCGGGGCCTGCCTGCTCGTCCTTAAATGCACCGAGTTTGTTCCTGCCCCAGGGCCTTTGTTCGTGCAGTTTTCTCTGCCTGGAACGTTCTCTCCTCCCATGCTCTTTGCCTGGCTGATGCCAAGTCATTTTTGAAGGCGCAGCTGAAGTGCCACTCCCTCAGAGAGGCTGTGCTTGTGACTATGTAACACATTACCCTAAATACCAGCAGCATGAAACAAGGGTTTCTTCTGCTTAGCGACCCAGTGGGCCGGGACTTTGGGCAGGATTCAGTGGGCACAGCTTGTCTCTGTTCTGGGATGTCGCGGGCCTCAGCTGGAGGACGTGAGGCCTGGGCTGGAGTTGTCTGAAGGTGCGCGCATTCAGGGGCCTGGCTGGTGATGCCGGCTCTTGGGTGGGGCTGCTGTTCTCCTCCAGGGGGCGCTGTTGTGGGTTTCCTCACAACGCGGTGGCTGGGATCTAAGGGTGAGTGTCCCCAGAGAGGCAACAAAGCAGAAGGAAGCTATGGCACCTGCCTTGGTAGTCACACAGCCTCACTTCTGCCACGAACGAGGCATTAGAAGTGAGTCACTAAGACTGGGCCATATTCTAGGATAAGGGACACAGAACCCACTTCTCAGCAGGAAGCGCACCTACATCACACGGGAAGAGTGTGTGGGAGGGACGCCACCCCCGAGGCCGTCCTCGGAAATGAAATCTACCAGCAAAGCCGCCTTTCATTCCCTGACTAGGACAGACCCCGTTACAGGTGAAGAGAGACAGGAAAGGGGAAAGAAAGAGAGAGGGGCCTAGCAAGAGAATTAAAAACAAAGCCACCGTCTGCGAATCTGCTTCCTTCCTAACGCTTGACGCACTGTAATTACATGTTCATTTAGGTGTGGGGTTATTTACTATCTGTCCCCAGCTAGGCTGCAAGCTCTGCACACACACCTGGGCAGGCCTGAGTTTCTTTGTTTCTTTTCCCCTCCACTCCCTTCCCTTCCTTTTGCCACTCTGCATAGTGTCAGGCACATGTGTGACCCACAGAAGACGCTCAATGACTATTTGTGGAGGAAAGGAAGGAATTTTTCTACTTTATGCGAGAAAGAAATTATGTCCTGCCCCCAACACCAACTGGCAGGCCCTGGAGTTGCAGAGATTGCCACTTTTCTCCAGTGTCCATTCTCTCCTCTCCTCTCCTGGAAATACAACCCCTGGTTCTGAACCAGGCACCTGGTGGCTCAGCTAAAGACTGTAACTGCCCAGCTCCTGGGCAAGAGGAGACACTGACTAAGCTCAGGCCGATGCAAGGTGAACAGAAGTGCTGCTTGTCATTTCTGTGTCTTGGGCTAAAAGCGAGGGGCACCCCCTTTCTGATTTCTCCCCATCCCCATGGGCTGGAAGGTGCATGTGACTCAGACATTTTGTCTCAGGTGGACAAGGACATTACTCAAGGGGTGGTAGAGTGTGGAAGGCAGTTTTAGAAACTGTCCTCAGTGATTTTCCCCTCCTGGTATTCACATGGTATGTAACTCCCAGCCCCCGAGTGTGGCTGGACCTAGGGACCTGCTTCTAATGAGTAGAATGTGGCAAATGGAATGGAACGTCACTAACAAGATTATTCAAGAGACTGGCTTCTGTCGTGGTTGCATTCTCTTGCTAGGTCGATCTCTCTCCCTCTCTCTCTTTCTCTGTCACCTTCTTGGCTTGCATGCTTTGACGAAGCAAGCCACCATTCTGGAAAGGCCCAGGTTGAAAGGAACTAAGGGCCGTCAACAACCCCCAGTCAATGCCCTACAAGAAACTGCATTCTGCCTGGGAGAGCCTGGAAGCAGAGCTCTCCCCAATGAAGCCTTGAGACAAGATGGCAACCAAGGCCAACACCTCAACTGCAGCCTATGGGAGACCATGAAGCTGAGGACCCAGCATCATCACACTGGATTCCCAACCCACAGAAATTGTGAGATGATAAATGTGGCTGCTGCGCTCACCCACCAAGTTCTGCAGTAATTTGTGAAGCAGTGATGGATAACTAACACACAGGACAAGGAAGAAGGAGGCAGAGCCCTCAAGACCTCACACAGCAGAGCTGCTACACCAGTGAGGGAATGCCCATAAGAGAAAAGAACTTTCCTGCCTTGTCCCCACCCCTCTGCTTTGAGGATTTGCCCTTATGGCAGCCAAACTGTGTTCTAACACACACACACCCAGTTAGGGCCAAATCCCTTAGTGCAGCTCATGCAGTCCTCAACAGCATGGCCCATCTTATGCACAGATTTGCTTCCTGCTGTCCCCTCAGCTCCCTCCCTCATCTGCCATGCCCAATGCCTGTCTGAACTTGTCATTGATTTCCTAGCCCTGTGACCTTTGCCTGCCCACCTCCCTCTCTTGGAAAGTCCCTTCCTTTCTTTTCTACCTAGCAAGCGGCTCCCCCTCCTTCCATACCCAGCTGATATAGTCCCTTGCAGACAGTGTCCATCTCAGGAGAGTGAGCACTTCCTACTTGTGCCTCACTCTCCATACCCAATCCTGCAATTCTAATACTTATTACCTGTGTTTATCTGCATATCTGTCTCCCTCAGAAGACTGTCAACCACTGACAGATCCTTATTTATGTATTTATTTATTGAGATGGAGTCTCACTCTGTCACCCAGGCTGGGGTGCAGTGGCGTGATCTTGGCTCACTGGAACCTCTGCCTCCCAGGTTCAAACCATTCTCCTGCCTCAGCCCCCTGAGTAGCTGGGATTACAGGCACCTGCCACCATGCCTGGCTAATATTTTTTTTTTTAATGTATTTTTAGTAAAGACAGGGTTTTACCATGTTGGCCAGGCTGGTTTTGAACTCCTGACCTCAAGTGATCCACCTGCCTCGGCCTCCCAAAGTGCTAGGATTACAGGTGTGAGCCACCATGCCTGGCCCCTCTGAGGGATCCTTATGCAATCATGAACAGTCTTAGGTGCATTTATTCCATTCCAGGCACCATGCTGAGTGCTTTATTTACATTCTCATTTAGTGCTCACAATTATTAGTGTCCATATTTCACAGATAACAAGACTGAGGCACAGCAAAGTTAGGTAACTCATCCACATACAGAGCAGAGCTGGCTGCAGAATCCCAGCCTTTCTGATTTTAAACTCTATGCTCTGAACCACTAAAATGCAGCCTTCTCATTCACCTCTTCATCCTCAGTAGGCCTAGGCTCATGGACAAACTTGTCTCACCTGCCTATTTATCCCCTCCCTGGCCATGGCAGACATCACTAATCAATCACAGCATCTTCTCCAATCAGCCAAATGCAGCCTCACAATTTGTCTTGGTAAAAGCATCTGGGTAAGCTGCCACCATCAGTAGGAGTTGGCATGCCTGATGAAACCTCTAGGCTGTGCTAGTAGTGGGTGCCCATAAATAATGCACTGAATTGAGACTATTGTGACTGATTTGAGAAGGTGAAACATGGCCACCATCTACTGATGCTATTCATTACCCTCTACTGAGACATTGCTATGGTCACTGCTTAATTCCTGTGGGAACAGTAGCCACTCCAGACCCACCACTCTCCATCCTACTGACTTCCATGCTGATAGTCATGTGCGGAGACAGAGCCATCTCCACTCAGGAAAGACCACTCCCAAAGCCCTTCCTACATATGTGTGAAGCATAAATGGCAGCCGGGGTCATGCCAATAGGTCATGCAAGCCAGTCACAGAGATGGGGAGGTGTCACCACCCAAGGAGAAGCTTGCACTTGTTGGACATGAGCCCTTTTGGACAAGAAGCCGCAACAGAGTCAACACAGAAATCCTGGGCCAAATGCCCAGAGGGCCGCTGTATTGGAGAGTTATAGGAAGGTGGTTCTGGAACTATGGCCTCGAAGGCAGAGCCCAAGAAAAGCAGGGGACAGAGTCCTAGAACCTGGCTCCAGGCGGATGACATCCCTCCAGCTAGGCCCAAAAGCACCCCTGTCATCTGCTGCAGTGGCAAGTAAGCTGTTGCTGAAGTAAGTCATGGTGTTGATGGGGCTCTTGGCACAGATCCGACTATTCTTTAGGACTTTGAAGCCCCTGCAATAGGCAGGATTCTAAAAATGGTACCAAAAGATGTTCTCCCTTAACCCCAGAAGCTGCATCTGTGAGTTGGATGCAACAGTCCCATGATCATGTTATGCGGCACAGCTGACCTTAAGACAGGGAGGGAGATTTTCTGGATGACCCTGATCTATCACACAGCTGTGAAAAGCAGAAAACTGTCTCTGGCTGATGGCGGAAGAGGAAGCCAGAGAGATCCAAAGCATGGATGGACTCAGCGCATATTTGCCGGCTGTGCAGATACGCGAGGCCCCTGGGAGCAGAGTGTGGCCCCCGGCAGCCAACCAGCAAAGACACAGGGACCTCAGTCCTAAAACCACCAAGAACCGGACTCTGCCAACAACCCGAATGCTTGGAAGTGAATTCTTCCCCTGAGTTTCCAGATATGAGTGCAGCCCGGCCAATACATTCACATCAGCCTGGTGAGACCCTGCGCAGAGAACCCAGCCAAGCCCACCTGGGAACGGGGACAGCCTGTGGGGCTATACACATGATAATGTTAAATGAACCTGAAGGGTAAGCTACGGCTCCAGCGCAGGCTAAACTCACATTTGCAAAATTAGTAATCAAATGGATGAGGATACCAACGCTGGAGCATGTCCACATATGCCCTTGTTAGGGTCCTAGATTGCTTTGAACACCAGCCCCTGAGCTCTTGGTGACCAATTCAGGCTGAAAGAGCCATCTCTTGCCCCCAGGCTCCCATACCTGGCAGGCCCTGGTCATAAGAGTGGGTTGGGCAGGTGTCCTCTGCAGACAGAGCTCCAGGGAAGCTGCCCTTTAGAAGATACTTCTAATCCCTGATGGGCCGTTTGCATGTCCTGGATGGGATGTCAGCTCCTCCAGGAGGTCTTTCTCCCCTAGGTCCCCTGTAAAGGGCCTCCACCTTGGCACTATTGACATTTTGGACCAGATAATTTTTTGCTAGAGGGCCTGTCCTCTAGCAAATTGGAACTCCTGACCTCAAGTGATTGAACAATGATGTAGAACAATCATGTAGATTGTTCAGCTGCATCCCTGGGCTCTACCCACTAGATGCCAGTAGCATCTCCTGAATTCTAACCATCAAACATATCTCCAGAGTTTGCCAAATGACTGCTGGGGGTAAAAAAATTACCCCTGGTTGACAACAAGTACTCCAGCACTTGCTTGTGGGCCCTCTCACTTTTCCTCCTGACAAGCTCAGAGAACGAACCTCCCCCCTCACGCTGATGCATCATCGTATTTCAATCAATGCATCGCATCCATCAAAGCCAGCAGGATGCTGTGTGTGTATGTGTGAGTGTGTGTTCCGCTATTCCAGCCCATGTCAGTTCCATCAGCAGGAAGGAAGTGCTGGGGGAAGGAACATGCTTCCTGGTCAGGCCATCCTGCAAATCATGCTGATGAATCATCGTATTTCAATCAATGCATCACATCCATCAGACCCAGCGAGATGCTGTGTGCGTACGTGTGTGTATGTGTGAATGTGTGTTCCACTATTCCAGCCCATGTCAATTCCATCAGCAGGAAGGAAGTGCTGGGGGAAGGAACATACTTCCTGGTCAGGCCATCCTGCAAATCCCTGATGCTGCTGACTTAGCAGAAGCTTCCCACACACTGGCTTCTCCAACACCATCACATACGGTTGTTCTCAGCCCTCTGCTCCTTGCAAAGGGCTAGAGCTCCCTTTCCTGGAGGGCCTGTGAACAGCCAGCGTTGAGCCATGAGGCTGACATTATCCTCCCCATTTGAAAGATGAAGAAACAGGCTCAGAAAGGTAATGCGAAGAGCTGAAGACAGCAGATCTAACTTATTCTGAAGGCTGTTTTTATTATAGATTTCCCATCATAAAGCAACCTTCTAGATACGCAGCCTGGTCACTGTGAACAATAAACCTTTAGTGGTCTCACTTTGCAGCCAGGCCACTGCCGAGCATTTATAGATTCATTGGATTTCATTATTGAGTATTTTAAGCCTACAATAAAGAGCAGAGGATAATGCAGGTTGAGTATCCTTTATCCAAAATGATTGGGACCAGAAGTGTTTCAGATTTCAGAGTTTTTCAGATTTGAGGATACTTGTATTACACTGAGCAGCTGAACGTCCCAAATCTGAACATTTGAAATGTTCATTGTAGCATTCCTTTGAGTACAGCATCAGCACTCAAACTGTTTTGAGTTTTGGAGCATTTTGTATTTCAGATTTTCAGATTCTGGATGCTCAACCTGTGTACCAGAAAGGCTGACATCTACTACCCAGCTTGGTCCAAATTTGTTTTATGACTGAAGTTATTTAATACATGTGATAGAGACAGGAGACAGCCAAGGGCCCCCCACAAAACTCCACCTTCAAGCCTAAAATGGCCTGAAGGCTGAAAAACCCGTACTGCAGGTCCTGGAGAATCTCTGACCCGCCTGAGCACTGGGAGGATGGGGTGGAGTCTCAAGAAGTTTGTGCCGTTTGCAAGGGAAAGGAGCCTGGCCTCTACTTTTCCTGGGTAGTAACCTGGGATTCAAACTATGAGGTGGGAAGCCTTCTAGCAGGACTCTCTCCCACTTTACTGAGATTTATTTTTCCTTTTTGCCTAATAAATTCCATTTCCCCTCACCCTTCAAAGTGTCTGCAGGCCTAATCTTTCCTGGTCACGTGACAAGAACCCTTTTTTTTTTTTTTTTTTTTTTTTTTTCCTACAACACATGTATTAGGGCATTCTTGCATTGCTATAAAGAAATACCTGAGACTGGGTAATTTATAAGAAGAGAGAGAGGGAGAGGAGGCGCCACACATTTTTAAATGACCAGATCACGCATGTAAAGCAAAAATAAAATTCTAAGCCCCACAACCTGCTGATAAACCCTCCCCTTAGCCAACAGCATTCTAAAATTAACCGGAAAGACGAGTTCAGGTTATCATGGGAAGTGAAAGTCAGACATGCCTTCTTATACCCTCCTCCCCCTCCCTTTGGAATTCAAGCACAGTTGACCAACATTAACATTAAAACAGATCTTAAGACAGATAGAACAGACTGATAAGAAACATTCACAATCTATTTTCTGTGAAGCCTGCTTTGGGAGGCTTCATCTGCATGATAAAAACTGGGTCTCTACAACCTATTATCTTAATCATTCCATCTGTGATTCCAGGTCTTTAAATAATAACTCTTTAAACCAACTGCCAATCAGAAAATCTTTGACTCCGCCTATCACCTGGAACCCCACCTCCTCCAGTTCTCCAGTTGTCCCGCCTTGCCAGATGAAACCAACGTGTATCTTACATGCATTGGTTGACATGTCTCTCAAAAATGTATAATATCAAGCTGTATCCCAAGTACCTTGGGCACATATTCTCAGGATTTCCTGGGGCTGTGTCATAGGGCCATTGGTCCCTCATACTTGGCTCAGGATAAACCTCTTTGAATATTTTGCAGAGTTTGACACTCTTCATTCACACTCACTATTGCAAAGACAGCACCAAGCTATTAGGAATCCACCTCCTTGACCCAAACACCTCCCACCAGGCCCCATCTCCAGCATTGGGGATTACAATTTGACATGAGATTGGAGCAGGGACAAATATCCAAATTATATCAATAGGTTTGTATTGAAAAATTAAGCCACATGCAGTGGCTCATGCCTGTAACCCCAAAACTTTGGGAGACTGAGGCGAGATGATTGCTTGAGGCCAGAAGTTCAACACTAGCCTGGGCAACATAATGAAAGCCTGTATCTACAAACAATTTTTTTTTTAATAGCCAGGCATGGAGATGTGTGCTTGTAGTTCCAGCTACTCAGGAGGCTGAGGAGGGAGGATCACCTGAGCCCAGGAGTTGGAGGCTGCTGTGGCTATGATCATACCACTGCACTCCAGCCTGGGTGACAGAGCAAGACTCTGTCTCAAAAAAAGAAAAAAGAAAAATTACACATGTGCAGAGAACTGTACATATCATAAATGATTGACTCAATGAATTTTCCTAAATTGGAACCAGCCCCCAGATTAAGAAATCTTCTATTACCCTAGGGAGCCCCTCATGTGCCCATGGTTGATTTTTTTAGGAACCAAAGCATGGCAGACAAAATTGGTCCCTGTGAATAACCTGCCCACTCCATTCTTCTCTCTCTCATCCCAGAGGTTCCATAATCCTAAATACAATGTTTGTTATTCCCATATTTGCCTTTACATTTATAGAACATGTGCACATATACCCCTGTGCAATAGATGCTTTTGCTTTCATGCTTGAAACTTTATATGATACTATGCTTTTCTCATTCTAAAATGATGTTCTGAGGTTTGTCCATTGCCGTGGGTTGCGACTCTCTGGGGTTGGTGTTGTATAGGTGGTGAAAAGAACTTACCAAGATAGCTGTAGGTAAAGAAAGGCAGATTTGTTAGAGAAAGTGTTGCAAGGAAGCAATGGGCAGGTCAGCAAGAGGGGAGTTGACTGCAAAGCGACAAAGCTTGCTGGAGATTTTATAGGCTGGTGCTTGGGCTGGAGAGGGCTACGTGCTGTACTGATAACACCAAGGTTGCAGGGAGCTAACTTGCATTTTTCTATCAGCCAAGGGTCTGGTAATAGCTGGGCACAGGAAGACTGTGAGTTATATTGTGCAAGAGGTCCATGGTCCTGCATTGTGTCCTAGAAAGGCAGACTTACAGCTTATCTGCTTTCTCTTTTTGCTTTCCCTTTGTCCCACCAGCCTGACTCCTCCTCCCTAATGAGAACTCCACATCCATGTACATCAATGAAGCTGTAGTTGTTTTTGCTGCAAATATGTCACAAGGCATTTCTCCACTCTCCCATTGATGGACACTTTAATGGTTCCTAATATTTCTCTGTTACACACAGATGCTGTTATGGGTCTCCTTGAGTATGGCTCTGGCATGCTGGAATGGGAGATTGTCCAGAGTAAAGATATGTAGGGGTGGAACTGGTGTATCATAGGATGTGGGTGTGTACAGTTTTGCTCTCCACAGGGGTTGTATCAGACTCATAGGAATTTTAAACTGGGGACAGTATCAATGACTTCTGTCCAAAAGCCACAAACCATAAGCCCATGGAGCTAAAAAAGCTTGAATAATATTTGAATCACCAATGCTAACATTTACAAATGGGAAGAATTCATACAAAATCCATATTTGTAGCTTTTTGTGAAACGTTGGGTAATTCTGGGCCCAGACAGCTGCAGAGGTGCTTCTTGAGGCAGAAAGAGAGGGGGAGAAATACCCCAGCCTCCCTCCCGCCCTCTGAACTCTGCCTCCCGTGGCCAAACCCAGCTGGCTCAGAGGCCTGCAGGGGTCAGCCCTCCTGGGGATGACCTCATCCCTTTTCTGTGCTGTTTAAACATTGCACAGTGTTCTCACCAACTTGAATTCAAGCTTCTTAAGGGCAGGCAGAAGTTACTGGGCATCTCTCTGTCTCCAGAGCCAGGCTGATAGCCTGATCCTAGCAGGAGCTAGATCGGCTTAACAGATGTGACTTTACGTTGCTGGAAGATATGCAGACAGTGACCCTTAGCCAGTCTCTCTAACCAGTCTCTCACACGTTCCAGGCAATTAATTAAAATGTTGAATTATAAATGGACAGAGAGTCAATATTTTAAGTCTATGGACCATATGGTCTCTGTCATAACCATTCAACTCTGGAGTTGTACAGCATCAGGAGCCATATACAATAAGCGAGTGAATGGCTGTGGCTGTGTTGCAATAAAACTGTATTTGCAAAAACAGGCAGTGGGCCACATTTGGTGGTGGGTTGCAGTTTGTGGACCCCTGCTATGGACCATGATGTAATTGGTACAACCTGGGTTTACATTTGCACAGCTGTTAGCAGTGACCCTGGGAGTCAGGCCACCAAAAGAGTGCTGAACTGCTCTGTGCTAGAAGTAAAGAGGAATTTGGAAGAGGGAACACTGCAAACAGAAGATGGGAGAGGAGAGGGGATGAGGAGGGGAGGAGAGGAAAGATGAGCTGGACAATAGGGCCAGGGGCTGGAGCCAGATGGTGAACATAGCCAGGAACCTTTTGAAGATGAGGGAGATACAGCTTTCAATTGTAAGATGTCTTTGGTTACTGATCCAAACCTTCAGTAAAGTCTGCTCTGTCCCCAATTGCCTTTGTGAGTGGTTTGTGTGTGTGTATGAGAGTTAACAGAATGTTCTGTCTTCCCAAGCACCGGGCAGCTCCCCAGCACTCAGCCCCGCTCAGTGCAGGCTGAGTGAACCTCACTGATTCCTACAACTACCTAGAAAGGTAGCAAAGAATCTGAAGGTCAGAGAGGTTAACCCAAAGTCACACAGTCAAAGAGGAGCAGAAACAGAAACCAAATTCCAAAGCCCTGAATATTTCCTTGGATTGCCCAAACAGCTGGAAACTCAAAATCAGTTTTTCTGTTTCCTGGAATGAGCTTTGGTGTATCTCTTTGAATGTGGGTTGGATTCCTGGGGATTTAGCCTCAAACCAAACCCTGACTCCAGAGTAATGTGAATTAAACCTGGGGAGGTGCAAGGGAGGTTACCTTATGCTCCTTCTTCCCTCCCCTGGACCTGGCCCCTGCCTTGGGTACTTCCCCACTACCCTGAGGCACCTGCTTCTGGTGGGGGCGGGGGTGGGGGTGGGCAGCAAGGGAAGGGGTGACCTGGGCTCTCTCTCTGCTTCTCTGGGAATTAGAAAGGGGGTGGGGTGTTTTGTCATCTCTGAAGCCAGCACCTGGGTTGACATCATCCAGCTACCTGGCACCTTTTATGGCAGAAGGATAATTTGGCCTGGCCATTTATTCACACAATCCTCCAGTTTAGACTTTTGACATTATCTATAAACAAACTTAGATGTATCATCATTGAATCTTATGCAAAAAGCATTACTTTGTTAAACATAAACACTTATATTTTACCACAATTTTGACATCCCTTTTTGCCTTAAACTTTTTAAAAAATATGAGATGGCTTTGGCTTTCCTCAGCCTCTGAGAGACTCTCATTAGGTGTCAAACCCAAAAGCTAAACAAAAGTTGATTTATGCCAAATGTAAGCTTATCACAAGTCAATTAGGGCTCAGACAGGCTTTTGTGACAAGACTTTCTAATCAATTCCATCCGGCCCCCTCCGAGAGTCTATGAAAGAATAAACACAACATTAAAACCGGCAGTGGGGCTCTTCACCTTCTTGGGGTTCCCATGCCTTTGCCCTCTGACAGCTGCTCTAGGCCTTTACCCAAGGAAATGTACAGACATGAATGCAGCATTTTGTTTCCAATTTCAGGGATGTCTAAACTACATCCACGGACTCCTTAAGTCCCCACATGAAGAAATTTTGGGGCTGGGTACGGTGGCTCACGCCTGTAATCCCAGCACTTTGGGAGGCCAAGGCAGGCAGATCACGAGGTCAAGAGATCGAGAACAGCCTGGCCAACATGGTGAAACCCCATCTCTACTAAAAATGCAAAAATTAGCTGGGTGTGGTGGTGCGTGCTGGTAGTCCCAGCTACTCAGGAGGCTGAGGCAGGAGAATTGCTTGGGCCCGGGAGGCAGAGGTTGCAGTGAGCCGAGATCATACCACTGTAGTCCAGCCTGGGCAACAGAGCAAGACTCTGTCTCAAAAAAAAAAAAAAGAAAAAAAAAAAAAAGAAGAAAGAAATTTTGGTGGAGCCTTTTTAAATACACAAATTAAAAACAGTAAAGAAATATAATTCATGATCGGTGCAATTGTCCCCCAGGTGTAGTCTTTAAGCACACATTCTACAGCTCCCAAATTCAGGAGCTGGAAGCACAGCCTTGCTGTGAGGTGGATTTAGCTTCAATCTCTGCCCGGATGATATTGGGCAAATGGCCCAATCATTAAAACGGACACATGAATGGGACCAACCCGGCCGAGTTAAGAGGATTGAATTAATATTTGCGAAGTGCACAGAAGGGCGCCTGGCATACCAGAGGTGCCCAATCAAGGTTAGCTCTCACCAGCATCGTTGGTTCTCCTCCCCTTCCAGGCCTGCGCAGAGCTAGGGAGGAGGGATCACCCCTGCCTGCTTGAGACCTCCCGCTGCCACATCGCTGGGAGGACGCCGGGCTGCCCCAGAGCGGCCACAAGAGGGAGCACTTGCCTTTCCTAATGCCGAGGTCCACCTGCGCCCAGCCTTCCACTTAGGCAGGAGCCAGACTACGTGGGCTCCCTAGACCTCGGATCCTAACCCAGAACCTTCTCTCCCCACCACAGCTGGAGGTGGGGTGGGGTAGGGTGAGAGGGGCCCTGCTCGCAGCTGTTCTCTGTGCACTTGGGACAGGGCTCTAATTTATACCTGAGCACCGTGGCCTGAGGTTTCTTCTCTGCCAGCCTCAAGGGCTGGTCCTCACTTCGTCTTGCCCTTAGCACCCCAATTCCTTGCAGCGGGTCCACATGCCCTGCTGTGAGATATGTTAGTACTGGCAAGGCCGTATCCCTTGCTGGGTGCTTGATCCCTTGGCCTCCCCACAGCTGGGTGTCCGCACGGCCAGTGGCGTGGATGCGGGAGCTCGCTGGGGTTTCTGGAAAAGGCCGTAATTTCTTGTCTATTCTGTGGGTGCAGCAGATGGGCCTCCAGCCCCATGCTCCTGCCTCAAATGCAGCAGCTGTGGTGGTCATCCTGAGACTGGAAGGTGACAAATATAAACCAAAAACAAAATTCTAAGACCCCAGCTAACTGAATGGACCCTTCCTCTTGGCCAAGGGTATCCCCTAAAGTTAACCTGAAACACGAGTTCAGGCCATAATGGGAATGCGGGTCAAACAGGCCTCATTATACCTCCGCCCTTTGGAATTTAGGCACGGCTGACCAGCATGAACATTAAAACAGAGACCTTAACACTGACAAAGCTGACTCTGCCAATAAGATGCCAACGTGACGGATAGCAGGCTCTGAACGAAATTGAAGTATTTTACCCCAAAATATATTTCTTTGACATATTTTGAAATGGCCTTGCAAAGCTGTCACTTGTGGGGAAAAATCTACATTCTGTAGAGAATCCTCTTCCCTTTCCAGGCTTTTTTTCCTGGTCCAGGAGAGAATTAACTAAGTCTGGCACTTTTTTAAGCCTGATAAGAAACATTTACAATCTATTCTCTCTATCTGGAGGCTTCATCTGCATAATAATAAGAACCTTGGTCTCCACAACTCCTTAACCCAGACACTCCCTTCTATTGATTCCAGGTCTTTAGATAAAGTCTTTCAACCAGTCACCAATCAGGAATTCAGGAACTCTTTGAATTCACCTATGACCTGGAAGCTCCCCTCCCTGCTGTTCCTGCTCCCTACCCCCACCTTTGTGTTATCTCTGCCTTTCCAGAGGGGACATTTTCCTTTAGCACATGTAAGACACATAATATACATCAACCTCAGGACCCCAGAATAACTAAGGCAAAGGGAAAAGTAAAGCTGGGAACTGCTTAGGGCACACCTGCTTCCCATTCTATTCTATAGCTACTAGGGTAAAAACGCTACATACCTCCCTCACAATTTGTCCACGAGGAAATTCCTTGCAGACAAAGGACAGACAGAACTCAAAGTCATCTCTCTGTGCTGAGATAAATGCATATCTGATGGCTTGCTTTGGAAAGGCTAATCAGAAACTTGAAAGAATGCAACTGTTTGTCTCTTATCTACTTACGACATGGAAGCCCCTCTGTGCTTTGAGTTGTCCCACCTTTCCAGACAGAATCAATGTACATCTTACACACACTGATCGATGTCTCATGTCTCCCTAAAATGTATAAAACTAAATTGCCCCGAGCACCTTGGCCACATGTCATCAGGACCCCCTGAGGCTGTGTCACGGGCGCATCCTTAGCCTTGGCAAAATTAACTTTCTAAGTTGATTGAGACCTGTCTTATATATTTGGGGTTCAGACATGTATTGACTGATGTCTTATGCCTCCCTAAAATGTATAAAATGAAGCTGTAACCCGGCACATATTCTCAGGATCTCCTGGTGCTGTGTGACAGGCCATGGTCACTCATATTTGGCTCAGAATAAACCTCCTCAAATATTTTACAGAGTTTGACTCCTTTTGTCAACACAAGCCAAAGGCACAGAAAAACAAGCTGGGGAGCAGAAAGCCAGCCTGACCCACCCAGGCCTCCTGTCCCTCCTGGGGATACCCTAACATGCATGGGCCACTTTGCCCCTCCAAAGGCTGTCTGTGGCTCTTATCAGAAAATCCAGATGGTGGCCTCAAGGCCCTGCTCCAGCCTGGTCTCCCAAGTCTCCTGCTTGCTAACTTCCACCTGCTGCTGCAGCCTTCTCTTCTGCTGCTGCACCATGCAAAGTCCTGCCTCAGAGCACTTGTACTTGCTATTCCCTGCTATTCCCTCTGTCTGGAAAGTCTTCACCCAAATTTTCAAACAGGGTGGCTCCATCATTCACACAGCTCAGCTGTTACCTCCCCAGAGGCGCTTCCCTTGACCTCCTCCTCTTTCATGTCTCCTCTGTTGTGCATTACTGTGTTTCAAACTCTTCACAGCACCTTGTGCTATCTGTGACAGTGGCAAGAGGCAGACAGGGGTGGGTCCCTGGTGAAACACCACCTTCAAGCCAAAACAGCCTGAAGGCTGAAAGACCGGACTGCTGGTTCCAGATGAAACCCATGACCCAGAACAGAAGAGTGAGAATTTCTGTTCCTGTTTCCCCATCCTTTCCTGATTCTTTCTGAATGCTTTTTAACCAATCAAATGTGGCCTTTTTCAATAGTATCTATGGCCTGCCCCTCCCCCACCCTGTGCCTATAAAAACCCCAGACTCAACCACACTGAGAGAGATGACCTGACTTAGGGTAAGAGACCACCTGCCCATCCCCTCTCCACTGATAGTTGTTTTATCACTCAATAAAATTCTCTGCCCTTATCACCTTTCAATTGTCAGCATGACCTCAGTCTTCTTGGATGTGGGACAAGAACTCGGGACCCACCAAATGTGGGTACTCAGAGGGCTGTAACACTGTGGTTCTCAGCCCTCTGCTGGCAGAGGGCAGCCACCCCATGTGACAGGAAGCAGTAAGGGGACCGAGCTTCCCCTGGAGCTGTGGGCTGGAGCGGGGCAAGGGGCTGACCAAGCTGTTAACACACCACCATCCATTGGACTGTGGACGGGAGTACTGAAAGAGTTAATTAGCACATTTAACACCCCTTCTGGGGCTTTGGGGTTGTGGGCACCCCTGGCTGGGTGCCACCACATTCCCCCTCGGGGTGACATGCCTGGTCCAGCCACAAGCCCAGCATGGAGCCTACCCCTGTGCCAGCTTTTGGAATGGCTGGCTGGACCCCACACTTGCTTGCCCACACACCCCTTCCCACCAGGGGCTAAGCATGCAGTTATGGTGTCCATGGGATCCACGGAGTGCAAGCCAGACACAGCCTGGTGGGCCAAGTAGATGGAGCACCTCCTGCTGCAAGCCAAGCAAAGGGGCCCGAGAAAAACCCTGTCATCTGCAATTACCTTGTTTATTCCCAGTAAATTTCCAGAGGGCACAGTGTGTGGCCCAGAGTACATAGGTAAGTATGTTTACTAAATGAATGAACGTATTTTCCTTTTTTGCATAAGGAAACATATTTTCCTCTTTTGAGTAGGTTCTTTGCAACCATGAAACTCCTGAGCAAGGTAATGGGACAGAGAAATTAACTAAAGCCAAGCCCCATAATAAATTGATTCTGCTATGGCTGCTGCAGGGTGAGCTCTCATCTCTCCTTCCCATCTGTTCCCCTCCTGGCAACAGCACACCATCCCCCCTTGCCCCAGAAGTCACCCATTCACCTTACGTTTGGACATCATTCCTGGCATTAAGACGTCTCTCCTGGGGAGGGGTCTTCTACTGAGGTAAGCAGTTGGCATCAGCATCCCTCCCCTATTGACAAAATGGATGAGGGTGACGGCCACCCGCCACGTGCTCTCAGGTGAACCTGAATTGCCCCCCAGATGGCTTCTGGGAGAGGATATTAACTGTAAACTTTTGCAGAGCCATGTGCTGAAATGTGTCAAAAGGTGTGCTTTTAAGAGAAGGCTCGCAGAGGAAATGTGAATCGTTGCCCCATCCTGCAGTTTTGTGAATTTGGAATGTGTTCACTAGGGTCTCTGGAAGCTCATGGTAGCAAGCATGTTCACAAATAAGGCCGAGCAGCCAGTTACAATGTCCCCACCCTGCACTGTGGCTGAGAGGCCAAGCCCTGCAGCCGCACAGACCTGGGTGTGAGAACAGCTACGCTGACCGTGTATTAGCTGCATGATACTGGGCCACTCAGACACTCTGTGTTTCACTTTCCTCATCTGTAAGTGCACATTACAATTGGAACGACCTGATGCACTCCTACAGAAGAAATTAAAATTACGTATGGAATGCAGGCACATCTTGAATGCAATAAATGTTCACTTTTATTGAGGTCAGGAGGAGCACTGACCACCAGAGGAGGAACCCAAGTGGCTGTGTGGAAATGCTCCTAGCTGTCACACCCAGGAACCTGGGCTCTGATGAACACCACCTTTGCCCTCCTCTTCCAAGCCCCACAGTCCACTGGGTTGCTTTTCATGCTCACAGACTCTGCACATGCATGCTGTCGCCAAGTGTTGTTTTTTTTTTTTTTTTTTTTTTTATTATTATACTTTAAGTTTTAAGGCACATGTGCACAACGTGCAGGTTTGTTACATATGTATACATGTGCCAAGTTGGTGTGCTGCACCCATTAACTCGTCATTTAGCATTAGGTATATCTCCTAATGCTATCCTTCCCCCCTTCCCCCACCCCACAACAGTTCCCGGTGTGTGATGTTCCCCTTCCTGTGTCCATGTGTTCTCATTGTTCAATTCCCACCTATGAGTGAGAACGTGCAGTGTTTGGTTTTTAGTCTTTGCGATAGTTTGCTGAGAATGATGGTTTCCAGTTTCATCCACGTCCCTACAAACCAAGTGTTTACTTGGTGTTTACTGAGCACCCTCTGGGGGCTAGACACTAGGCCTCAGTAGGTGGGTGGCTTAGTAAACACTAATGCTTGTGTTTATTGAACACCTCTGGGGACTAGACACTATGTCAAGTGCAGCAGAGTCTAGGAGTTAATAGCAGAGTCTGGAAAAATCCAGCCTAGATTTGAATGTTAGCTCATAACTCACTAGCTATGGTACCTTAGGAAGACACTGAGCCTCTCTGTGTCTCTGTTCCCTCTTTTTTCAAATGGGGATAGTACTTACCTCTTGGGGCGGTTTTGAGGATTAAATGAATTGCTCTATATACAGGAGATGGGCCAGTGCTCAGGACATGGTGCATCCCATCCAATTATTAGTTATTAATGTCTACTTTAAAAGTATGCTTGACCTTCTTGAGGACTACATATTAAGACACTGAGGATAACTTAATTCCTTCAGAATTGAAACAGTACTAGTTAATATGGATTGAGCCCTTTTTCTATGCCCACATGCTTTACATCAGAGTTAATACACTTTTTCTTAAAGGGCCAGGTAGTAAAGAATCAAGATTTCCCAGGCCAGAGGCAAAAAGAGGCTATTATGTAGGTACTTATATAACCATTTAAAATGTAACCATTTCAAAATGAGAAGGAAGAAAACATTCTTAGCTCACGAGCTTTAAGAAAAACTAGTAGCTGGATAGATTTGGTCTGCAGGCTGGAGTCTACCTATCTCTGCTTTATATCATTCAATCCTTATAACAACACAAGTAGCATTATTATCTCCACTTTAAGACCTGGAAGCTTTGTCTCAGAGAGGTTGAGTGACTTATATTGTCGTCAGTCTCTCCCTTCTGTTCCGTTAATATCTGCTTTATATATTTAGATGCCTTGATGTTGGTCCTGGCAGATGTCCACTCCTTAATGGATTTTTCTTGGATGCCTGAATGATGAAATTAGGACATGAGGCATCCAGGTGTCTGACTTCCTAAAGAGCATTTTGATGAGAAAGAAGAGTTCCACAATTTGGGGGCTTGATACATGGAGATATAGAGTAGGATATAGAGTAGGAGGTCTCTTGAGAATAAGAGGGAGCTCTTCAGACTACAAGATAAGCAAGGCTCCTCCAGGGCCCCTGCTGAGCTCCCTGTGAGGCCAAGATAATAATTCAATGACCATAATGAATGAGCTAACTGTTGAGTGCTTTAAAATAGCTCAAAAACACAGCCATTTCACATAGCCACTTTTGGCTTTATATCCCCTATTCCATCAGCTTGTGTTCCAGAAGAGGCCTGTGACAGAGCAGGAGCATTACCATCTTGAACAAGTCCCTCATTCTAAAGTTCACCTTAATAAAAAAAAATTGCCTAAATCCAAAGGGCATCAGCCTGATGGCTAAGGTCAGCACGACCATAAACCACAAATAACATCTCCAACCAGAAACATTCCAAACTCTTCCCAGACCAGAGACATGCTAGCCCCAAGATAAGCCCCCTCCGACTGGGAAGATCCCAACCTTGAGATAACCCCCTCCAGCCGGAGAGATATCTGCCCCAAGTAATCTCTCCTCCTCCCAGAGACATTCCAACCTCACTGTAAAACTTCTCTCTCACACAAAAACATTCCAAGCTTGTAATAAGCCCCTCACCCTAAAACCAATATATACTCTTAGCCTGTGAGAGAAAGTGCTCCTGACTGAAATCGGCCAGAAGCCCCTCTCAGGTTTTATCTAAAGTAAACCTGTCTTTAATTGCCAAGCCATGTTTCATGTTTCTTTCCTCTTTAACTCTTACAGCCTGCAGCATCATTTCTGTCCTAGAGGGATGTTCTCATCTTAGTGGGCTGGCAAGCCACACACAACTGACCTCACAAGGGGCCCAGAGAGCCACACAGAATAAGCACTTGTGTGATGCCCACTGGCTCACCTGACACACCCAGCTCCAAGGCCTTTGCACTTGTGGTTCCCTTTGTGTAGAGTAGAAGTCAGCAGACTTTTCCTACAAAGGACCAGAGAGCATATACTTTAGGCTTTGTTGGCCTTATGGTCTGTTGAAACTACTTAATTCTGCTATCGTAATAGGAAAGCAGCCATAGATAAGATAATGCATAATGGCAGGGTGTGGTGGTTCACGCCTGTAATCCCAGCACTTTGGGAGGCCAAGATGGGCAGATCACCTGAGGTCAGGAGTTTGAGACCAACCTGGACAACATGGTGAAACCCCATCTCTACTAAAAATACAAGAATTAGCCAGGCGTGGAGGCAGGCACCTGTAATCCCAGCTACTCTGGAGGCTGAGGCAGGAGAATCACTTGTACCTGAGAGACAGAGGTTGCAGTAAGAAGAGATTGTGCCACTGCACTTCAGCCTAGGCAATAAAGCAAGACTCTGTCCCCCCTCAAAAAAGAAAAGATAATAATGCATAATGAAAGTGCATGACTGTGGTTCTGTTCCAATAAAACTTTATTTATAAAAACAGGTGGTAGGGCAGATTTGGCCTGTGGCCCTTAGTTTGCCAACTCCTGACCTAGAATATTCCCCCCACAGGAAGCTGAAAGGCTCCCTCTTTCACTGCTTCCAGCCATCTGTGTAGCTACCACCCTATCTAAACAGCCACACCCCTGCCACCCTGTTCCTCAACCTTCCTTTACTTCCCCACAAAGTCCTTACTATTATGTGAAATTACATTATATATTAATTTATCAGTTTATCATCTGGTACCCTCCTTTGGGAATGTAAAATCAATGAGAGGTACCCAGAGCTTGTAGAAGTGTTTGGTATATAGTAGACACACAATAAATATTTGTGGAATGAATAAATCTCAAAGAACAATAACCATAAATACAAATAATAGCAAATACTTTCTGCACATGTATGAATATATTCCTGGCACTCTGATACACATATGCAAAATACTGAATTCTTTCAATAGCCCTATAATGCAGGATCTTTTATTAAGCCCATTTTACAGAAGAAGCTGGGGCTCGGAGAGGTAAATTACTTGCCCAAATGGTGATGTTTGCCATCACAGGAAAACATCACAGAACATTAGAGCTGGCTAGGACCTTCAAGATCAATCTTATTCCAACCCTGGCATTATACAAATGCAGAAACTGCGACTTGGCAAGAGGAAGCCACATGCCAAAGGTCACATAGCAAGAAAGGGACAAGGTAGATTAAAGACCAGTGTCCTTGCCTTCCTGGCTGTAGGATGCACCACCTCCAGCAGCACTCTGAGTAGTGTCAGTTCCCTGCGTGATCTGTCATTGGGGGGACTGTGACCTGCTTGTGGCCTGTGAGCAGTGGAACCAGAGCTTTCTCTCTTGTCCCATTGGTTACTTCACGGACGAACTGCATGCCAGGCTTCCTTCCTGAATCATCCAATGCAGGTGAAGCCAGGTTATCTCAGCACCTGCACCCCCAAGAGGCTGCAGATGCGAAGCCTCTATAAAGAAGGTAATAAAGACTGCCAGGCAGCCATCCCAGGAATACTAACCAAGATCTCTCTCCGCCCTGGTGCTGGGCGCTATCCCCACACATAACAGTCTGCTCTAGGGGAGAGAGAGGCTGTCTGTGTTTTATAAGTGCTCTTAGTCACGTGTTTTTTGTTTTTTTTTAATGGAAAAAAAATCACTAGAACCAGTTTCCTCTTTCCTAAATTAATCCCAGTGTTTCTATTTTCAAAGAGCATTTAAGGGCCAAAGGACAGAGCCCTCAAAACCGGCATATACCTCCAGCTTGTGCGGGGCTGGGCATAGCTCCAGAGGGCCTGGCTGTGCCCATGACAGAGGTTTCCTGCCCAGACGGAAGGGGACATATTAGTCAGCTAGGGATGTCACAACAAAGTACCACAGAATATGTGGCTTAAACAACAAGAACTTATTATCTCACAGTTCTAGAAGCTAGAAGTTCAAGAGCAAGGAGTCGGCAGGGCTGCTTTTTTCTTTTTTAATTGTTATTTATTTATTTATTTATTTTTTGAGACGGAGTCTCTCTCTGTCACCCAGGCTGGAGGACAGTGATGCAATCTCTGCTCACTGCAAACTCTGCCTCCCGGTTCAAGCAATTCTCCTGCCACAGCCTCCCAAGTAGGCGGGATTACAAGTGTGCGCCACCGCGCATGGCTAATTTATTTATTATTATTATTATTTTTTAGCAGAGATGGGGTTTTACCATGTCGGGCAGGCTGGTCTTGAACTCCTGATCTCAGGTGATCCACCTGTCCCGGCCTCCCAAAGTACTGGGATTACAGGTGTGAGCCACTGCACCCTCCCAGGGTTGCTTTTCTGAGGCCTCTCTTCTTGGATTGCAGGTGGCCACCTTCTGCCTGGCCTCACATGGTCTTGCCTCTGTGCATATCTGAGTCCTAATCTCTTCTGCCAAGCAGACCAATCATATTGGATTTGGGTCTACCCCAATGACCTCATTTAACCTTAATTACCTCTTTAAAAGCCATATCTCCAAATGCAGTCACCTTCTAAGGTACTGGGACTCAGGACTTCAATATATAAATTTGGGGGCAAGGAAATAATTCAGCCCCTAACAGTGGGCTTATTTGCAACTGCTCCTTGGCTGGTGACGTTCAGCCCCTAGCAAACCCCCACCCAGCCATAGCTGCCTGACATTGGGGCAATGCTGTCCAACACACTGTGGGGCATTTAGCGTCTAGGCAACCCCTACCCCAACAACATCACCAGAGCTCTGGAGTCAGGACTCAAATCCAGCGCTACCCATTACTAGCTGTGTGTGTGGCCTTGGGCCAGGCATGCCCTCCCTGCCCTCAGCTTAGCGTGCAATGTAGGGTTGTCCCAGTGACTGTTTATTACATAATAAAGTGTTTTCCAAAGGGTAGCTTGTGTGCTCCCGAAAGGAGATGATTTCGGGGAGAACGACGACCAATGCCTTCTATTTCATTTGTGTGTATAATAATGTATTAGAAAATATAATTAGCCCAAGTGAAGGATTTCTCTATAAGTGTTTCTTCTAAAAGTAAATTGATTTAAAACGCATAATTAGCAAACAGAAGGCATGATGGCAAACACAATGAAAGCGGCACAAGAATGACTGGCGTGGAGAAACAGGAAATTGACACGGGGCGCCATCTGCACAGCCCTGGGCTCGTTGGCCATGCTTGGCACAGAGAGGCCACACCGGTCACAGTCCCTGCAGGAAGTCAAGAGCACCCTCACCCTGAGTGATCTGAAGAGCATTTCATAAGAGAGGTCTCTGGCATGATTGTTGTAGAATGAACCAGCTGTGCCTCGCCCATCCCTGCTCCTCCTGAGGTGTCAGGCCCCTATGACCTGCCCCTGCAGAGTCCCCGGCTTCCTCCCTCACCACTCTCCAACCCAGAATGTATGCCTCAGCCATGTGGGCCTTTTTCATTCCTCCCATAAGCTGTGCCTTCTCTTGTCTCCGTGCGTTTGCATGTGGAATCCTAATTCACGTGGCTGATGTCAGGATCCCCCAGTTCTGAGAATCCAGCTGCTCATCTGTTCGCTGGGGGACAGGGCCAGCTGCAGATGCACCACCACCTTCAGGAAGGGCTCCGGCCCCCGAAATACATCACAGATGTGCACTGACAGCTCACCGTGTGTTGCACTCTGCATGAATGGATATATGCTCATTGCCTTACTTAATCTTCAGGATTACCCATTTTACAGATTTGTTTGATCTTTATGCCCCCATTTTACAGACGAGGAAGCTGAGACTGGGAGAAGTGAGATGCCCCTTACAAACCCAGCAGATAGCCACCTGCACACAGGGCCGCTGACTCAAAACCACCTCGTACAAGACAGTTCCCCATACCCCTCCACCTCCCTTCTCCAGGACGAGGGCCCGGCAACTCGACCAGAATCTTTTCTCCCAAAGACTCAGGGGAGGGACCAGTTTGAGGATGCTCAACATAAACCCAACTGCAGCCCATCAGTCCTCAAGCTCATGAGATCCACTTCAGCAGAACACGGAGTGGTAGCTGCAATGTCTCTTGTGGGCACCAATGCCTGAGCTTGTTACCTTCTGGGAAATCATCTGGGCACTGCGGCTACCCAGGGAGCTATGAACAGGCTTCAATGCTCTTCTTTCAAGAAGGTTTCTACCAGTAGCAGGCAAAGGCCAGACAACTCTGGTGGGGCGGTGTGTGTGTGTGTGCACGTGCGTGCACGTGCGTGTGCGTGTGTGTGTGTGTGTGTCAAGGTCTAGCTTTGTCACCCAGGCGGGAGTGCAGTGGCGTGATCTCAGCTCACTGCAACCTCCCACCTCAGCCTCCCGAGTAGCTGGGATTACAGGTGCACACCAGCATGCCCAGCTAATTTTTGTATTTTTTGTAGAGATAGGGTCTCACTATGTTGCCCAGGCTGATCTTGAACTCCTGGGCTCAAGCACTCCTCCCACTTTGGCATCTCAAAGTTTAGGATTACAGGCGTGAGCCACTGCACCTGGCAATATTTTTTAAAGTACTGATTCGTCTCACTTTTGGACAGCTGAGCTTTTTTTCTAGATTCAGGGCCTCCAAGAATAAACCACAGAGTAGAAAACAGGAAAAATGGGAAAGGAATCAATCTATGGCTTTTTTTTTAAAGAATTATCTATTTTACCTTGTTTTTATTGTGGTAAAACACATATAACATAAAATCTACCATTAGCGACATTTACGGCATTCACAATGTTGTGCAGCCTTTATCACTATCTAGTTCCAAAACATTTTTATCACCCCCAAAGGATGATATCACTAAATGTAACTCCTCATTCCCCCTCACCCCAGCCTCTGACCACCACTAATCTACTTTCTGTCTCTCTAGATTTGCCTATTGTGGACATTTTATATAAATGGAACCATAGACTCAGTGTCCTTTGGGACTGATTTCTTTCACTTAACATAGTGACTTCAAGTTCCTTCATGTCGTAGTGTGTATCAGCATTTCATTCCTTCTTGTGGATGAATAATACTCTGTTTTATGGAGAAATCAGACTTTGCAATCCATTCATCAGTTGAAGGATTGTAGGCTGTTCCTATCTTTTGCCTCTCATAAGGAATGCTGCTATGAATTATCACATACGAGATTCTGCTTGAATACTTGCTTTCAATTCTTTTGGGTATATATCCAGGAGGATAATTTCTGGGTCTTATGGTATCTCTATGTTTAATGTATTAAAGACTCAATCACTGCCTTTTGGGTTTCAAATAGCCATCATTTTTGGAAAAAGGAAGGCCTTTCAGTTACAATCAATGCATTTGGGATCACGCTGATGAGTGAGGAAGGATGGGTCCCCTGCAGCCCAGGAGAGAAAGCCTTCCCTGGGCCAGGGTTGGAACAAAGAGGGAGAGATGAGTTGAGTGAGGCAGGTGAGCGGGGCCCCAAGCCCAGGGCTGGAGCAGGAGGAAACAGCCAGGCTCCTGCTCCACCTGCAAATCAGAGAAAATTTTCCATCAGCTCAGAAGAAAAATGAACCAAGGCTACGAATGGGCAATTAGAGAAGAAACTCACATAGCTAAAAATATGTAAAAAGTCAAGAAGGCACACTCATCATTCAAAAATGCAAATTCTGACATTGAGTTACCAGTCTCCAAGAAAATCTAACAAACTGGCTAAAACATCAAAGATGGAGCATATTCCATGTTTGTTAAGGAACTGCTAAATGACGACCCAGATACTCCACTGGTGGAAGTACAAAATGGTACAGCCATTTTTGAGAGTGATTTGACAGAATCCATTTAAATGAAGCCCATTTTATCGCCCAAATTTCACTATTAGGAAATCTACAGAAATAAAGGCCCAAGTAAGTGAAGATTTATGTTCAAGGATGTTCATGTAACATCATGTGCAATGTGTGTTACACGCACGCACACATTTACACACAAAAACAACATAACGTCCATCAATAGGGGGTTGGGTTAAATAAGTTATGATGCCTAAAGGAACCAGAAAAGTATAAAGTCATAAAATGAACAATGTCACTCTCTTTGCAAGACTCAAGTGAGAGATGCAAGTTTTAGGAGAATTTAGGATAATGTGATGACATAATTCCATTTGTGTGTGTGTTTTTTAAACTCTGTGTGACATGTTTATAAATACCTGTTGTTTAGGCCTATGCTATCCAGGCTCCATGTCCTTGATCCTAGGAGGCAGAGGTGGTGGTGTCCCTGCACGGAATGGCCACATGCCACCCACTTGGCCAGACAAATATTTGGGTCTACTGGTCTCCTCCAGCACTTGCTGCTGATAGGAGGTGGGGTGGGTGGGTGGAGGGGAATTGTGCTCCATCAGTGATGCTCTTCAAACAATATTCTAACAATATTCTATTGTTTCTTTGCCACAGATCCAGATGACAGAATCCAAAGCTTACTGAGTCCATGAGGGAGATGGGGATTTTGGAGCTGCTTCCCCTTCAGGGGCTCCATGGGCTGGCACGGGACTTGACTTCTAGAGTCTTTGGAGCCCTCAGGGCTACACCCTGGACCCTCTTCCTGGTGTCACTTTTCTTCCTCAGTGGTTTGCTTTCCCTCTGCCCTTCTCCTGGGCTTCAACCCCCCTTTTTCTGGCTGCCATTGTGGGTTGCTGTTGGCTCTCTGCTTTCTGTTCTAGTCTAGCCTAGCGGATGGAATGGGGGAGCCTTGAATTTTGAAGGTGGAGAAGAGAAAAGAAGGAAAAGCCCATGATGATCAGGATTGAGGATGGAGGAATCTAAGAAGAGCTGTATCTCACTGCTAAGGCTTGGCTCTGTGGCCCCACCCAAATCTCATCTAGAAATGTCATCCCCATAATCCCCACATGTTGAGGGCAGGACCTGGTAGGAGGTGACTGGATCATGGGGGCAGTTTCCTCCATCTTGTTCTCATGGTAGTGAGTGAGTTCTTATGAGATCTGATGGTTTTATGAGTCTGGCATTTCCCTTGCTTGCACTTCTCCCTCCTGTTGCCATGTGAAGAAGGTCCTTGCTTCCCCTTCACCTTCCGCCATGATTGTGTTTCCTGAGGCCTCCCCAGCCTTGTAGAACTTTGAGTCACTTAAACGTCTTTCCTTTATAAATTACCCAGTCTCCGGCAGTTCTTTACAGCAGTGTGAGAATGGACTAATACACTTACAGAGAGTGACATGTTGATCAGTTGTGAGCAAGGGAGACAGCACCTTACTATGCCAACAGAAAGAAGTCTTTCCTCCATCTCCTTCCAGCTTTGAGCTCTATTACTTTTGTCCTGGGAAACTCCAGACTCCAGGGAAAAGGAAAGGCTAATGGAAAGGAGGAAAAGATGAATCCCACAGCATAGGCTGATGTTAGGAAGGAACATGCTGTGCAGTTGATGACTCGAGGGGGGACCAGATTTGAGCAGGAGGGCAATGGGTTGAGGTGATGGGTGATAAGGATGTCTCTCCAATGTCTCATCACTCCAGTTTTGGAGACTTCGTGTTCTAAACCAAGATCCTGATTTGGTCCTTGTAACTTCTGTTTCCTATTGATGGGTTTTGTTTTAAGGGACAGGGTCTCACTCTGTTGCCCAGGCTGGATTGCAGTGGCATGATCAAAGCTCACTGCAGCCTCGGCCTCCTGGGCTCAAGCAGTCCTCCTGCCTCAGCCTCCCCAATAGCTGAGACTACAGGCAGGTACCACCAGGCCTGGCTATTTTATAGAAAACTCTTCTGTAGAGACAGGGGTCTCCCTGTGTTGCCCAGGATGGTCTTGAACTCCTGGGCTCAAGTGATCCTCCTGCTGTGGCCTCCCAAAGTACTGGGATTACAGGTGTAAGCCACTGCATGCAGCCTGTTTTTGGTTTATAATTGCTAAAGGTGTCAAAGAAAAGAGTGTAACAAAATGAATCCTGCTGGGGCCAGAAAGTAGTTGTGATTCTGAGCTTGAGGCCTGGTTATCAGACTCCCCAACATGAGAGGGAACCGAGTCATCCACAGGACCTTTCACCAGTGTAGACCAAGGGCTGGCAAACTTTTCCTGCAAAGGGACAGACAGTGAATATTTCAGGCTCTGTGAGCCAAGAGGCAAAATTGAAAATATTATACAAGTAGTTACAAGATAAAAACCAAATTTCCACACATTTTTTATTGATGAAATTCAAAATATAATAGTAATAACCAAGAGTGGTCTTTGAAAAAGTAATACAGGTTTACTAATTAGAGGAATGGAATTTTGGGGGAGGATAATACTTGCTTAATTGGGGGTCAAAGTTAGTGTTCTCTATCATTGAAATCAATTGCAATTGTCTGATTATATTTTTTCAACCACATAAAAATGTGAAAACCATTCTTAGCTTTTGGGGAGTACAAAAGCAAATGGGAGGCTGGATTTGGCACTTGGGGTGTAGTCTGCAGACTCCTGGAGTAGAGCCCCCTGGGGCCCTCATGGACATCCAAGGAGACCTGTCGATTTTTCTGACGATCCAGGTGGACTTTCTGGAAGGTTCCCAACACTGTGGAAGTGTATGAAGGAAAGCAACTACTCCAAGGACTTTCTGTTGGCAGAAAATGAAATTCAAAGTGAATAGAGTTCATGGCTGTGGTTTGAAGAAAGTGTCCCAAATTGGAGGCCTGCTGCCTTTGAAAGGGGGACTGTTCTCCTTTCTGTAAAGTGCAGCCCATCCTCACCTGCTGGGTGTCTCTGGGTGAGTCCCTGAACCTCTCTGGGTTCTTGGTTTCTTCACTCGAAAAAGTGAGAGTAATTGATGTCTGATGCAACACGTTCCCAAGTGCTGAGAAGATAATTGATCATGGGTATCCTATTTTTTAAAATATCAAATGTTATAAACCAAGCTTGTCCAACCCACAGCCTGCAGGCCACATGTGGCTGATGATGGCTTTGAATGTGGCCCAACACAAATTCATAAACTTTCTGAAAACATTATGGTCGGGCGTGGTGGCTCATGCCTATAATCCCAGCACTTTGGGAGGCCAAGGCAGGCGGATCATGAGGTCAGGAGTTTGGGAGCAGCCTGGCCAATATGGTGAAACCCCATCGCTACTAAAGATGCAAAAATTAGCTGGGCGTGGTGGTGCGTGCCTGTAATCCCAGCTACTTGGGAGGCTGAGGCAGGAGAATTACTTGAACCAGGGAATTGGAGGTTGCAGTGAGCTGAGATCACACCACTGCACTCCAGCCTGGTGGTAGAGCGAGACTCCATCTCAGAAAAGAAACAAAAACAACAACAACAAAAAATTGAATTTTTTTCTGATTTTTTTTTTTTTTTTTAGAACATCATGTATCATTAGTGTTAGTGTATTTTATGTGTGGTCCAAGAAAATTTTTCTTCTTCCAGTGTGGCCCAGGGGAAGCCAAAAGATTGGACAACCATGTTATAAACACTCTTTTGTCATTAAAATTGTTTTATGATGGTTAAACCCAAAAATCCTAAGTGGTCAATGAGAGAAATAAATGTTTATTTATATGCTCATTCAGGATGAATATGATGTAGACCAAAAAAAAAAAAAAAAAAAGTGACATTTCAAGAAATATCTAATGACTTGGAAACGTGCTCACAGAATTTTATGCGGCTAAAACAAGATAGAAATTTACTTCCCAATTTTGCTTCTATATATGTGTGCCTGTGTGTGCATGTGTCAAACTGAGAGAAAACATTGAAAAGTAGCTCTGGCTGCCTTGGGGTGGTGTTATTTGTGATTGTTATTTTCTTTATAAAAGTGCATGGCCTGCATTTACTATAATATTCATATATTACTTTTATTATCTACAAAAAAAAGATAACTATAATTCTAAGAGAGAGAGAACAGGTCAAGGTGCTTGGTCTATGAAGAGCTGAGTGAGGAATTAAATAGTGATTCAAAAGAGAGAACAGGGTCACTGGGCAAGGGCTGCGGTGAACAGTGGGACTATGAGGCTAGGGGGAAGGAACACGGGGCCGTGCAAAGGCAGGCAGCTGCTCCTGTCACTGCTGCCTTGAACCTGGAGGGCTAATGATGCACCCTGGTGTGGGCATTGATGATGATGAGCCTCCATCTCCTCTCACCTGGGACTTCCATCCCACCCAGTCCTGCTGTGAGGTCCAGTGGGGTGGGAAAAAGAGAGCAACAGACCTGAGTTCTAGGTGAGGCTCTGTCCCTTACCTCTCTGGGAGGACCTTAAGCTGGACGCTTCCCCTACATGTCTGCCTTCCCCCCACATAAAGTGGGGGGCTGTATGAGGGAACATTGCCCTGAGCCCAGCGTGTGCCTGGAAAGAGAGGATGGTGTGTCTCACAGATAGGCATTGGAGTACACTTGATTCTGTTATTCATTGTAGTTATGTCCCATAAAGTCATTGTGAACACTGAATTAGCAAATATTGAACAACAGCTCCTATGGGAAATACAGGGTTAGGTTCCTGAGAGCCCTGGTCACATTTTCACCAACCAATCAACATGTCGCCTTATTTGATGAGTATTTCTGATTGAAGATGCCTTATTCAACAGATATTGTTGATTCCTTAACACTGAGCTCCCAACCAATGGCTCTACAACTCAGGCCTGAAGGAAGCTCATCTGAGACATGGATATTCTCTGTACTAAATCCGACAAATGTATCTAACACCCATGTACTTATCTAACACATGCATTTTCTCTGACACTAAATAGACCATGAAAAGGACACTTGCTCATATTACGAGGCTGAAACAAGAAGGCAAAGCGTCACCATGTTCCACCAGTTAGATACATGCATGTCAGGTGACTCAAAAGTTTTCACTGCTCTGTGCATGTCTGCAAACAATCTGGAAAGTGTTGTGAGTACTAATTTGGGGCTTACAAATAAATTTTAATTGAGTAAATAAATCCCCAAATTCTCAAATAATGAGACTCAACTGTACCTTGAATCACAGTGACAAAGGGATGCTCTTCATCCTCTTTACATCCCCCTGATTATGTTAAGGGATGTGTTCATTGGTTCAAATAGGTTTTTAACACCCCTGCAACACTCCACACAACCTGGTTAACACAGAACAAGGAGATTCAGTCTCAAGGCCTTGGCAGACATCGGGTCCACCCTCAAGTAGAAGCAAGGTTGCATTTTCACTGTGTATTGTCAGATTTGTGGCAAGTCATGGATATAATATAAATGAGGGCTAGAAATGTACTTGGATTTTTTAAGTGAGTTAATTTAAAGAAAAATATCAAATAAATAAGTAAGGGAACAAGGAGGACAATATGGCCAAAAGTGGAACATTAAGTTCTGAGAACCACAGACCTATATGAAAAATAGGGTCCTCCCAACTCAACTGAACTAAGAGACAATGTCCACGGTCATGGATGTGACCTCCTGGCTGACTTTCCTTTCCGCATCTTGAAAACTGAAGTTCAGTTCCAGAAAGCAGCAGAAGGTAGGAGGCACTCCGATGCCCTCCCCAGCCCCCATCAACCCTGCCTGCCTCATCATCCCCAAGTTCAGCCAGCCCACCTACCAGCTACAGGAAGCCAGGGAGGGGCCATAGAGGCCCTTCAAGGGCTGAAAGCGGGTCAATGCTAGGACCACGGGCAGGGGACGACCCAGGCCAGTGTGCAAAACAATCACCAGGGAGATGGTGAAATGCAGATTCTGGATCCATTCCCAAGAGTCTGACTCTAGGGTCAGCGACAGGGCCCAGGAGTCTGAATTTTAACAAGTACCACCTTCCCCTATCTAAGCAATTCTGTGCTAGGTGGCCCAAGGGGAAACACTAGATGGAGGAAAAGTGAGATGAGATGAGATAGGACAGGAAATGTCAAAGTCCTGCATAATTAACAGCAGCAGCTGTGATCACAGGCCACCACTGGGCACTGACGGCCTTCCTGGTACTGCCTGTCTCAGGGAGTGTCCACTCCAGCAGCCCCGAGCCAGGATCTGTCACCCACACACATCAGCATGCAAAGATGAAGGGACTGGCCCAAAGTCACCAGCCAGCAAATGGTGCAGCTGGCATGACAGCAAGATGACCTCACTCCGGAGCCCACTCTCTTTACATCTAAAGCTTATTCTTAAGTGGTTCCTGGTGACAAGTGATTCACAGAGCCATTCTCAAAGCTTAACTGTTTAGCAACACTCAGCAAAAAAACCTCACAAAATCAAGGTATTGAGAAGCTACTGTGTCTCAAGCACTTTAGGCACAACATCTCGTCATTCTCACCATAGCCTGCAGGCCAGGGATGATCATACCCATTCATCACAGGAAGAGACCACAGAGGAAGCACAGAGGTTAAGCAGCCTGCCTAAGATGCAAACTATTAAGTACAAAATCCTATCAGGGTCAAACCACATTTGATCTGATCATATCTCAGGGTTCTTACTCCAATTCCACTCATGCTCGTTGCTACCACAGTTTTCCTGAACCTCACAAAGCCTTCACCTTGTATCTGTCAGCTTTTGCTATGTAAGAGACCATCCCAGAACTCAGTGGCATACAATAAGCATTTATACTCATTGATATGGTTTGGCTGGGTCCCCACCCAAATCTTACCTTGAATTGTACTAATCCCCATGTGGCAAGGGCAGGGCCAGGTGGAGATCATTGAATCGTGGGGGCAGTTTCCTCCATACCGTTCTCATGGTAGTGGGTAAGTCTCACGAGATCTGATGGTCTTATAAATGGGAGTTCCCCTGCACAAGCTCTCTCTTGCCTGCTGCCATGTAAGATGTGTCTTGCTTCCCCTTCACTTTCCGCCATGATTATGAGGTCTCCCCAACCATGTGGAACTGTGAGTCAATTAAACCTCCTTCCTTTATAAATAATTACCCAGTCCCAGGTATGTCTTCATTAGCAGCATGAGAACAAACTAATACACTCATCCTCAAACTAATACACTATACCTCAGAGGTATATGGGAAAACAGCTTTTCTCCATGTGTTTTTCTGGGGTTCAGGATGAAAGGGCAGCAACTACCCAGGAGTATGTTATTCTTATGGGTAAAGTCAGAAGTTATCAGACGAACAAGTGGAAATCTGCAATCCTCTTAAGGCCTAGGTTCAGAATTGCACACTCTTGCTTTCTTCCACATTCCATTGACCAAAACAAATCACAAGGCCAAGCCCAGCATCAATGGGGCGGAGGATGTACTCCTTCAATAGGGGGTGGAGGAAGGAGGAAGAAGGCAAACATTTGCTAACAATAAACCAGTGTTTACCTCCTCTTTTTGCTATAATAGAACTGCTGTTTCCCTGAGGGTAGGCAGCCACTCTCAGTCTATGGGGTTTGGGTGGGGCTAGCCCCACCCTGAGGTCCTAGGCCAATCAGAACTGAAGGTACCACCCCTAAAATCTGAGCTGCATCCATGGCTACTGAGCTTGTGGGGTATAAGTCTGGAATTGTAGACAGTCTCCTTGTCATTCTATGTGAAGAGCTTGCCTGAAATCTAAGCTAGCAGAGAGGAAGGCAGAGCCCAGATATAAATGATTTCTTGATAAAATAATATAAACACCTGGATTCAATCATGCCTGAAGCCAAACATACCCTTGACTTTTCATTGAACTATAAACTCCTTTCTTGTTAGGTCAGTTTGAGTTGATTGGTTGAGCTGATGGACCCCCCCCCGCTCCCCTGTCTGGCTTTCAGATGTACTGATACCAGAATGCAAAAAGCTTAGCCTCAATGCAAAGGAAGAAAGAGATATTACTCATGCAATAGCAAGTCAGGTAATAGAAATGAGTAAAGTAGACAGGATGTCAAACAATAGGGAGTGGTGGGGACCGTGGCAAACTGGTGAGCACAGATGCTGGGCAGGTGGCAGCTGCTCCCCAGCCCCTGCAGACTGTTGGTAGAAGGGTAACCTCACCACCAACTCGCCATCCTTGCCATCTTGGTCCTGTCTCCCAAGCATCCTACCTGCCCTCATAGGAAAGGTGAGATTCTCAGGAGCAGTGTTCTAGAAGAAGGTGGCTGCAGTTCTTGCTGTTTTGCACACAGAGACTTTCTCAATACTGCTGGGTGTCTAACCCAAATTCCTTATTACGCCTTGCTGGGTTCTTCCCCAGGAAATGGGAATGAGTTCTTTCCTCCCCCAGAAGCCTTTACTGTGGGGAGGGACTGAGATACAAACCCATTCATTATTAGTGCACAGATAGGTCTGATCAAAGAGATTCGAATGATAACTAATGGGCCTGGCAGTTCAGCAAGATTGCTTTGAGGAGGAAGGGGAGGAGGCATGAGTACAACGTAGCCAATGATGAAACAGGCTTGAGCAGAAGTAACTGACTGGAGAACCAGGGCTACAGAGGACCTAAGAGCCAGTTGCCTTGGAGGCTTGTGCTGGCCTGGGGACATCAGGAAGGATCTCTGGCCAAAGTCGGGCTCTGTCCCAAGCCTGGCCCTCCACCACTGGAGCGACGGTCCTTAAGATTAGCCACCGCCCACTTGCAGTAGAGTCTGTGCCGTTTGCATATTTAACACTCAGTCCTCTTTTTATAATTGAAACAGCACCTCAACATTTTGGGAGGTACCATCCTTCCCAACTGTCCCTGCGTATGATCCAGTGAGGAGTACATCCACAGCTCAGTTTGCCTTTCAGAGGGGAGGTGTCCTCTCCACTGAGCTTGTTGGAAGAGGCTTCAGGGGTCACCTCTGCCACCTGAAGGGGCACCTGCTTGAGAATGCAGCCAGCACTGGGAACGCAGTCCCAGCACCAGGCCAGGCCCCCTGTGACAGTCTGAGCAAAAAAAAATCAGCCAGAATAATCCTGTTTTTATTTGCAAACATAATATTTTGCCTCATGGATATTTGCCATGGATCCTTTTTGCATTAATTTTGATTTTTTAAAATAGTGCATTCAAATATAATTTATCTTGATGACTGGACTTTTAGGCACCCCTTACATTTTGCAGGTGGGGCTGGTGCCTCACTTTCCTCCCCCTGGGGCCGGCCCTGGTAGTTGCCATTGGAAGACTGGGCTCCAGTCCTGGCTCTGCTATGACAGATCTATGCAGCCTTGAGCAAACTGTGTGGCCTTTGCAAAGCCAGTTAATTCATCTGAACAATAGGGATGACAGTACCAGCTGGGCCGGATTAGATGAGCTGATGTCTGTAAAGCCTTGTAAGTAGTGCCTGCGTGAATACAACGCACTTTCGTGGCTGAACATGCAAGTCCTAGTCCTCCCAACAGCAGAGATGAGAAGCTCCCATAGGGTGGGGCACTGGGCTAAGGGGTGAACATACATATTCTAATTGAATCCTCTCTACAGCACCCTGAGATTTTAACCCTGGGAAATAAAACCTATTGTTACAGGTATGCCAGTTTTACAGATGGGGAAATAGGCATAGACCTCTACGTCTCTTGGCAAGGGCCACTCAACAGTAGCTGCAAGATCTGGGCAGAAGGTACCGGATTCTGACTTAGGTGAAGAAGAAAGCAGCAAGCTGCAATCATCACCCATTACCAAGCACCCGACACGAGATCAAACTCCAGAGCTGAGCTCACCTTACCAACATCCCTGATCATGAGATTTTGAGGCTGTTGAATTTTCATTGCTTGTGCTGCTTTGGGCCAGCTTTTATACCTGATATGACTGTAAAATCAACATCACTGATGTGTGCTTAGTCACGTTGACATTCTATGCAAATGGGGCAATGAGACCTTGGGACCTCTCTGGCCAAACCCAGAGCAGAAGAAGCATGGAAACAAAGATGTTCTCAACACACATCCAGGCTGGTGTGTGTCACCAAGCAGAGTCTGTCAGCTGCAGGAAGGACAGCTGAAACCTCCTGGGACTAATCATTTGTTGATGAATCACTAGGACTTTCTCACCTTTTTAAATTCTCTTCTGTAGAGAAATCACATTTTTTTTTCCCCCACCCAGTGTTTGTCCCTCCTTTTTTGCTATAACAGAATTGCAGTTTCCCTGCAGGTAGGCAACCACTCTCAGTCTATGGGGTCTGGGTGGGGCTGACCCCACCCTTAGGTCCTGGTGATTGCAGGACCAGCCCATCAGAACTGAAGGTACCACCTGAGCTGTGCAACCTGAGCTGTGCCCATTGCTACTGAGCTTGTGGGATGTAGGTCTAGAATTGTGGACAGCGTCCTTGTCACTTGATGAGAAGAGCTTGCCTGAAAACTAAGCTAGCAGAGAGGAAGGCAGAGCCCAGAGATGAATCTTTTTTTTTTTTATGAAATCATATAAATACCTGGATCCAGCCATGCCTGAAGCCAAATGTACCCTGGCTTTTCATTTACGTGAAAAGTAATAAACTCCTTTCTTCTTAGGTCAGTTTGAGTAGAGTTTCTATCCCCTTGCACGGGAGACAGTCCTAATAAAACTGTCTCCTTGACTGGAGGACTTGAAGGTGGTGGATGTTTCTTACACTTTTTTGAATCCCTTAGGAGGCCTAACACAGGGTTTGACTCCCAAGAGGTGATCAGTAAATGTTTGCTGGTATGGCAGGCAAGGTTCATTGTCTGCCCTGTAATCATTCTCCCTCCATCCTTGCTAACAGTACCCTCACTTTGTCAGGGAGACAATGTGCTTAGCCATCCCCATCCCCAAAATAGGTGGTGATTAATTTAAGCCAGTTGTGACAGTCATGCCCCCTAAACTTCTCAGATTCCCTTGCAGTTAGGGTTGGTCCCATGACTTACTTCTGACCAAGAAGACCAAGGGGAAGTCTGCTGTGGGGCCTTCTGGGAAAGGCTTTGCCCTTGTAATGGAAAAGGTAGGTATGCTAAGGCTGCCTTTTCTTCTTTTCTCCTTCTTGCTTTGAGCATAGGTGTGAGGTCTGGAGCTACAGGAGCCATTTTGTGATCATGAGGCAAAGAGGCAAAAAGCCAAAATGCTAAAGAAGGCAAAGTAGAAAGACATAAAAAAGAAAATGCCTAGGTTCCTCACATCCTATTCGAGCAGCTGAATTAAAACCAGTACTGCTCACCTCTGGACATCTTATGTGAAACAACAAATCTGTCCCCAACTCCAACATACATCTATTTGTTTAAGCCACTATTAAGTCAGGCTTCTGCTGTATGTAGCCAAACACAGTTTGTTTGTTTTTTTTGTTTTTTGGTTTTTTTTTTCACTGTGTTTAATTCAGTGGCTTGAGCAAAGTTTTTGTTAGAGTTTCCAGTCATTAGTCAATGGAAATATATCTGTATATACATTCATTAATTCATTCATTTTTGAGACAGAGTCTCACTCTGTCACCTAGGCTGGAGTGCAGTGACATGATCATGGCTCGCCATAGCCTCATCCTCCCAGTCTCAAGTGATCCTCTTGCCTCAGCTTCCCACATAGCTGGGACTACAGGGGCATGCCACTGTGCCTGGCTAATTTTTATTTTTTCACCAGATGAGGTTGGGGTGTTGGCGGGGGTCCCGCTATGTTGCCCAGGTTGGTCTCAAACTCCTGGTTAGGTGATCCTCCTGTCTCAGCATCCCAAAATGCTGAGATTACCAGGGTGAGCCACCACACCCTGTCTGCATATACATTAAATATGCATCAAATGTACAGACTAACTTTTGAAACTAATACCCTTATAGTCTGTCCAACAGACACTTCCATGAACATGTGCTAAGGTCACAGAAACTTAATATTAAAACAGAACACAGAAAACTTCCTGAAAGGAGGAGCAAATCTTATTTGTGTGTATCTGACTGGCCCAACCTCAGTAACGTCTTGAGGCCCAGCAGCAAGAGGCTCTGGGACATGTAGTTGGTCACTTTCTTGCCTCTACCGATGGGAAGACTGGCTAGGATGAAGGTGAAATGGATGGTGTATGCCAGCTCACCACACCTGCCATGCCACCTTATTGTACCAACCCCAGCAAAAGATGGACTTCGTTGTATTTCAAAACTCTTTTAAAATTTAATCCTGGGGGTCAGGTGCAGTGGGTGGCTCACGCCTATAATCCCAGCACTTTGGGAAGCCGAGGTGGGAGGATCACTTGAGGCTCAGAGTTTGAGACCAGCCTGGTCAACATGGTGAAATCTCATCTCTGCTAAAAAATACAAAAATTAGTTGGGTGTGGTGGCACACACCTGTAATCCCAGCTACTTGGGAGGCTGAGGCATGAGAATCGTTTGAACCCAAGAGGCAGAGGTTGCAGTGAGCTGAGATCACATCACTGTACTTCATCCTGGGCAACAGAGTGAGACTCTGTCTAAAAAAAATTTTTTTTAATCCAATGCTTATTTGTCAGCGTTCTCCAGAGAAACAAAACCAAGAGGATATGTATAGATATATAAGAGGAGATTTCTTATGGGAATTGGCTCACATGATTACAGAGGCCAAGAAGTCCTGCGATCTGCTGTCTGCAAGCTGGAGCACCAGGAAAACAATTACTGGTGTAGTTCAGTGTGATTCCTAAGGCCTGAGATCCAGGGGAGCCAGTGGCGTAATTTCCAGTGTGATTCTTGAGGCCTGACAATGAGGAGGTCCAAAGTTCAAAGGCAGAAGACAGGTGTTCCTGTCTTCGGGAAGCGAGAGCCAATTTGCCCTTTCTCTGCCTTTTTGTTCTATCTGGGCCCTCAAGGAATCGAATGAGGCCCATTACATAGTGAGGGTGGGCCTGGTGTGGCGGCTCATGCCTGTAATCCCAGCACTTTGGAAGGCCGAGGCAGGCCGATTACTTGAGGTTAGGAGTTGGAGACCAGCCTGGCCAATATAGTGAAACCCTGTCTCTACTAAAAATACAAAAAATTAGTTGGGCGTGGTGGCACATGTCTGTAATCCCAGCCACTTGGGAGGCTGAGGCAGGAGAATCGCTTGAACCTGGGAGTCAGAGTTTGCAGTGAGCTGAGATCACACCAGTGTACTCCAGCCTGGGTGACACAGTGAGACTCTATCTCAACACCCAAACAAAAGCATAACGAGGGTGATTTTCTTTCCTGGGTCTACCTATTCAAATGCTAATCTCTTCCTGAGACACCTCGCAGACACACATGGAAATAATGTTTTGCCAGCTATATCTAGGCATCCCTTAGTCTGGTTAGGTTGATGCATAAAATTAACCATCACAAGTACCTGCACAGAAAATAAAATAAAGAAATGAATAACAACAACAACAACAAAATCCTGCCATAAAACAGAAATTAAAAACTCCACACTAAAAATCAGAGGCTCACATAGCTCAGATATATATTTGTAAACCTTATTCCAAACTTCAAACAATTGCCAAAAACTATAAACAGTGCCATAAATTCCCTAGTTGATCTTCAAGTTGAAGACAACAGCATAATAACCAACAAGGTGAATGGGCTTATATTGAGTGGAATGATCCATTCAGATACATGGCTATGGAGAAGGGAGCAAGCTTGGAAAGCTTGAATCAACAGAGGGTAGCACAGACACAACTCTGGGAGGTTAGAAAAGAGTGGGATCTCATAACCCTGGTCTAATTATAAGAAAAACAGACAACATCAGATTGGGGAACATCCTCCAGACACCTGGCAGGTACTCTTCAAAACTGTCAGGGTCGTGAGAAACAAGAAAAGACCAAGAAACTGCCACCGACCAGAGAGACAGGGGGACATGATGACCAAATGCAACGTGGCACCCTGCTTGTCCTAGAACAAACTGAGAAAATTAATGGGAAAACTGGTGAAATCTAAAGAAAGTCTGCAGTTTTCATTTATAGTAAGGTACTATATTCATTCATTGTTGCTGCTGTAACAAACTGTCAAGGACTTAATGGCTTAAAACAACACAAATGTATTGTTATAGTTTTGGAGGCTTGATATGGTTTGGATTTGTGTCCCGGCCCAAATCTCATGTCAAATTGTAATCCCCATTGTTGGAGGAGAGGCCTCGTGGGAGGTGATTGGATCATGTGGGAGGACTTCCCTCTTGCTGTTCTCATGAGCGTGAGTTCTCACGAGAGCGGATGGTCTAACAGTGTGTAGCACCTCCCACTTCTCTCTCTCTCCTGCTCTGCCATGTAAAGATGTGCCTGCTTCCCCTTTGCTTTCCACCATGATTGTAAGATTCCTATGGCTTCCCCAGCCATGCTTTCTGTACAGCCTGTGGAATTGTCAATTAAACCTCTTTTCTTCATAAATTATCCAGGCTCAGGTAGTTCTTTATAGCAATACAAGTATGGACTAACACAAGGCTGAAACGGGTCTCACTGGCTAAAGTCAAGGTGTCAGCAGGGCCAGTTCCTTCTGGAGGCTCCAGAAGAGAGGCCATCTCCTTGCCTTTTTTATAATAGCTTGTGTAGACCACCTACATTCCTTGGCTTGTGGCCCCTTCCTCCATCTTCAAAGCCAGCAGCTGAACATCTCTCCTCTCTGACCTGTTTCATTTCCATCTCTACTTCTTCTCTCTCTGACCCTAAGTCTGTGGTCTCCCTCTTACAAGGACCCTGGTGATTATTCTGGGCCCACCCAGGTCATCCAGGGTAATCTCCTCATCTCAAGATCTTTAGCTTAATCACATCTGCAAAGTCCCTTTGCTACATAGGGGGACGCATTTGTAGCTTCCAGGGATTAGGACATAGACATCTTTGGGGTGCCTAATTATTCAGCTGACCTCATGTAGCAATGTTTGTTTCTTAGTTGTGACAAATGTACCACAGTGATATAGATGTCAAAAGGGAAAACTGGGTGAAGGTTATGTGGGGACTGTTTGTACTATCTTTGCAACTTTTCCATACATCTAAAATTATTCTGAACGCTTATTTTTTTTGAAAAAAGGCATTTACTGTATGATCTTGGGCAAGTCACTTAAATTCTCAGCTGTTTTGTTCTTTTATCTCTAAAATAGGTGCCATAATATTCATTCGACTTACTACCTGCGGTTTCTGTGAAGACAAACTGGGATACTGCAAGGGAGAACATTTGGTAAGATGTACAGGGGCACAGAAAGATAAATGTCTGCTATGATTCCAGGAGAACTTGGAGGATCAGTCCTGTAGCTAAGAATTGGGATAAGTATTTGGGGAGGAAAAAAAGAGAAAATAAGACAACAGTTGATCAAGGCAAAACATGCCCAGATATGGCAGACTGGCTGAGAAAGATGAGGCTAATTTGGGGACAGATGATGTCAGCATTTAGAGCTTCTGGTAAACAACCCATCATTCTATAAGACATATGTGATGTGTCTCAAATCACGGTCCTGGGAAGCCACGGACCGGAGCGGAATGTGGTGCTTTGGTGTTTAGTCCGCTCCCACATACCCCAGGCTCTGCCCCTCACTTCCAGACTGTCACCTCTGCCCGGTTTTGGACCTCACTACCATTTGTCCCAGTGCACCAACACATCTCCCCCTCCCTTCCCCTCCAATCTTCCTACAAAACAATGTCTAGGAGGACTCCTAAAGCGCAAATCTAATCATGCTGCTCCCTTATTAGAAAATCCTCTAGTAGGGCTGGGTGCGGTGGCTCACGCCTATAATCCCAGCACTTTGGGAGGCCGAGGTGGGCAGATCACAAGGTCAGGAGATCGAGACCATCCTGGCCAACACGGTGAAACCCCATCTCTACTAAATATACAAAAAATTAGCTGGGTGTGGTGGCACATGCCTGTAGTCCCAGCTACTCAGGAGGCTGAGGCAGGAAAATGGCCTGAACCCAGAAGGTGGAGGCTGCGGTTAGCTGAGACTGCACCATTGCACTTCCAGCCCGGGCGACAGAGCGAGACTCTGTCTCAAAAAAAAAAAAAAAAAAGTAAAAAAAAAAGGAAAGAAAATCCTCTAGTGGATCCCACTGCCCTCAGGATCCACCCCAGACTCTTCCCATCCTATTTCCCGGCCAGTCTCTCCAATCTCACCCTCTCATGCTCATTCCGTCGTATCCCACTGTCCAGTAACAACATCGGGCACAGTTCCTGTTCATGCCATGGCTCTAAGTATTTATCCCTGCTATGCTGCTAAACATATACATCTCACTCTGCAAAGCATCTTCCCTGTTTGTGCCAACTCCTATTCAATCCTCAAGACTTAGCTCAGCAGTCACCTCCTCCAGGAAGCCTTCCCTGAATATCACTCTGTGGTCAGACACCTCTCCTTCTGGGCTCCCAGAACTGCTTGGACTTGTGGCTTCTGCTCACTTATCATCAACTATACAACAGAGAAGTCTTCTGTGCATATAACTCTCCCCCTTTAAAACTCAAGCCATCTTCCCCCCAAAAAACCACACACACACAAGAGGACTGGGATTCATCCATCTCTGAAATAGTAATGCCGGTGAATGCTCATGGTTGCTTACTGTGTGCCAGACCCAGGGCTGAGCACTGAGTCCTCCTGACAACCCCTGGAAACAGACTATATTGTTATTCCCATTCTACAGATGAGGACTTGAAAGCTCCAAGAGGTTAGGGACTGTACTCAACACCACACAGTTACTAAGGGGCAAAGATGGAGTATTCAGACCCAAGCCTGCCAACTCCCAGTGCCCAGCACAGTTCTCAATCAACATTTGCTGAGTCAAAGTGCAATTCTGGGAGTGGATTAGCAGAGTGACAGTGCTTGTAAGAGCCCCCTGATATAAGCAACCTGGGAGGACTGAGGACCCTGTGTTAAAGCAGGGGAGGGGGCCACTGGAGGCCTCTTCACTCCGTGGCTTCCAGAATCCAGCCCCTCCTCCCCAATTGCCAACTTTGTCCCAGAAGGTTGCTCTAAATTTTATACTTTGAATATCCTTCTCAGGGATCCCCAGAGAGCAGATGAACCTCCAAGAGAGGGCCCCCACGGAGTCTGCATGGGTGGGAGGGAATGATGTCTGTCTTGATCACAGCCTTCCTTCTTGCTATGAGCTATACCTTTGCAGCAACACGTGAGGGAGTGGAACTAGCAACAAGGTTGCTTTATGCAGCCAGGATCATGCCAATACACATTAGTCAATACCCTTGCCATCAAACCAAATTTATGAACCCATAGAATCATCAGGTCCAATCATCCAGCTTCAGGAATGACTGAATCCAGGTGCTCAAGTGATACCATCAGAACCCATCTTTCCCTCACTCTCCTCTAAGTCTCAGCTCTGCTTTCCTCTGTGTCAGCCTCATTAAAAAGCAGGCTCTCCCCTAGGACACTGGCCACCAGTAGTTCCTGGCTTCCATCTTAATCATTCAACCACTTCCTGGTAGGACAAACTTTTCTCTCCTAGTAATTTTCATAAAAGGCTCCAAATCAAATCTTGCTGGCCTGGCTGGGATTTCTTCTTCACATGTGAATCATCAAGGTGGTTCAGGGAAAGAATACACTGACTGGCCAGACCTGGTTAATTTGCCCACTCCTAAAAATTGGGGGAAGGGGTGAATTTCCTCCCTGCCCAAAATGCGTGAACCAAGGGTAGAGGCGGCAGCAACACCTCACGGGAATTGAGATTCTATTTTCAGAAGCAACTGGACAGGAAAAATCAACAGACATTCACTACAAAATATCCAGGTGAAATAGAAACTCTTCCGCATGAAATCTCTCAAGCTTGAGCTGATTTCAGAAACCTGTGTCCAATCCTAGAATTAGGGACTCCCTTGAAGGGGCCCTCAAATTTCCCATCATGCAGGACACATGAGACGCTTGTGATGGCAATCTTCCACTTCCCCTTGCACGTGTCTGGCTCAGATGGCATCAGGATTCAAAGATGCGGGAGAGAGCAAGCTGTAAAAATAATCTGCTATTAAGCCCTCTGCCGGTCCCGGCTGTGGTGGCATTTGGAAGATGAAAGCATCACGGTTCCTTTGGAGATAGCAGCCACTTTCCAATCGCACTGATAAAAAAAGGAAGGCATGGAGTAAAGTGACATTTACATGCTAGGAAAAGCATACCTTCTCTCCTGCTTCGAAACCATTTCAGGAGCTGGGGAAGTGGGGTACCTTGGCGTGTGCTCCCCCCTCTCCACCTTCTAGGCCGAGGGTAGGGGAACCTGGCCTTGGGGGCTCAGCCAGCTTCGGCAGGCAGGTGGGTCCAGCCTCCATGGTTCGTGCTCTGAGGGGCCAAGGCTGCCCCACCCCCACCCCCCATCTGCTACTGGCAAGTTTAAATACCAGCCTGTTTCAGCTCAGAAATGTGGAAATTAAGAAAGGAAACGAACGGCAGTGGGAAGGAAAGAGAAGCTATGAATCACTTTTGGACCGCTGCCTCATTCGAACGCCGCGTGGGGTTTATTTTGGTCGTCACCATCGCTTGGTGAGAGGCAGTTCAGTGTAGGAGGAAGAGTTTGGGAGTTGCAAAGACCTGAGTTCAAATACGAGCTCCACTACAGGCTGGCAAGAGGCCTTGGGCCTCTCATGTCTCTGAGCCTTGGTTTCTTCACCTGTAAAATGGGGACTGTACCCCTCCATGGGTCATTCTGGAAGGGAAGGGCACATATACACCACGGTACATGGCAGCTGGTCCAGAGTTGGCACTGAAGGTCTTTAGTTCTCCTCCTTCTCCTCAGTGAGGATGGGCCCCATATCCTCCCCACCCATCATCCAGACCAGGAGGCAGCAATGATCAGTCCCAGCCGGTGGCCCTGAAACTGACTCTCACCACTGTGCCACTGCTCAGCCCTACTCCAGGCTCCAGCACCTTCCCCATCCCCAGGTTCCACCCATGTGGGCTGGGGCCAGTCTCTTGAGTACCCAGGCACTTTCCTAGCTTAAGGCCACCAGCTCACTGTCCCTCCCTCCCCCACACAGGATCTTCCAGGGCTGGCTCCTCCTCATCAGTCTCTACTCAAATGTTACCTCCTCGAAGCCCTCCCTGACCACGCTAGTGAATGCACTGACCATACGTGAGTCACTGCTAGCTCATCTCTCTAAAACAGTCTCATTTATTTGTTTGTGTGCTTATTATCTAGCTCCCCCAGGAATATCAGCACTAAGAGGCAGGGAACGTTTCCATCTGGTTCATTTCTGTGTCCCTGGTGGTGAATGGTGTACCTGGCACAGAACAGGCACTCAGATATTTGGGGAGAGAGAGAAAAAAAAGAAAGGAGGAAGAGAGGGAAGGAGAGGAGAGGGATGGGAGAGGGAGGTGGGGTCCCCTCCACCCCCCGCCCTCGCCCCCAGGTTCTGGATCCTCTATTCCCTGCACCCCAGCCCCCTCCCACCCACAAGCCCTGCGGGTCTAACTGTGCAGCCGGCTTCCTTGTTTGTGACATTCCACATAAGCTTCTTCATATGTGACTTCCTACTTTTGTGTGTCATGAGAACCAGTCCAGTTCACAGGTGACATTTGCACATCATGATTCTCAGAGGCACCAGGCATAACATCTGTCTGTTATTTCTGCCTGCCCATCACACCACTCCTGGTAACACAACCCTAATGCCGCCTCCAGAGAGCCACACCTCCCCCATACGCAGTCCCTGATGTTCAGATGGAGTTGCCCCCACCCCCAGTGAGAACGCAGCATTTTGTTGGCCACAGGGATTGGTCAGCAATGGCCATGTGACTCCAGCTGGGGCCATGGACATTGAATCCCAGGACTTTTGTGGCAAGTTAATTAGCAGAGATGCTGTCTTTCTGTTAGCAACACCAAGCGAGGTAGATATAAGCCAGGAGGTGACAGCCATCTCCTCACAGCGTGGGGACAGCCTGCCTGAGAATGAAGCCAGCACAGATGACAGCAGAACTCAGAGACAGATCTCTAATGGTCTGGATCCAGCTTTACCTGAAGTACCCACTACCTCTGAAATGTTCAAAGACCCAAGCCAATAAGTTCCCTTTTGTGCCCTCTGACTTGTAGAGCAAGCATTAGTCAGTAGCTGATTAATGGAGACCTGTGAAGAGGCAGCCAGCTGGGGAGAAGGGGTGGAGAGTGCCCTCTGTAGAGAGAGGGGCACCTTTCCCCAACTTTCCAACTCTGCTGAGGACAGAGCCTAACAGCCCCACCACCATCTTTTCCCACACTGTCCCATGGCAGATAAAAGCAACATTCTCCACCAGAAAGAGGAGAGCCCATAGAACTCCAGGGTAGACTAGACCAGAGGGCCAGCAGGGCTTTCTCCAGAAAAACCAGCATCTTCCCAGATGGGGGAGTTCTCTCTGGAGGTACCCACCTGCTTTGAGAACCCTGCTTCCATTCACCCCAAGAATCAGGCAGCCTTAAAAATCTTTCAAGGCAAAAAATAAACCTAAGCTACTAGTCATATCTCTGGAGGAAAAAGAAGACTTCCTTAGCCTTCTCAAAGGCGCAAAACACTTCCAGCGTGCGGGATGCCTCCCACTTGCCATCCGTCCCCAGGCCTGCACCAGGCCCGCCTCCTGGATGCTGCAAACACCTAAAATGGTACCCAGGGGCCAGATGGGGCCTGCTCCTGTACTCTCCACTGTCAAGTGCTCACCTGAGCCCACAAAAAGAAACAGCATCAGAAAAATGGCCCTGTAGGGGTGCAGCCCAGCTCCCTAGGGCCACCTTCAGAGCAGAAACACAGCTGAGGATGTAAGGCATCAAAAAAGGCCTCATCCACATGACAGGTGTCAACTTCTCGGGAAGAGTGGCAGCTCCAGCTCTCCTGGAATCTTTGACTTGAGACAGGCTCTCCCTGCTGCTGAGGCCTGGGGTAGGGCCTGGCTGTTTGTAGGCTGAGTTGGAATTTGCTTGGCTCTCAACTCCCCTCTGGCTACAGCTCAAGAGATACTCAAGAGATGCTCAAGAGATGGCCAAGAGATGCTCAAGAGATGGTCTCAAGAGGACATGAGGGCAAGCACCAGACGAGAGCTGCCAGAATGTGGGTTTCCAAAAAACAGAGCCCAGCTCTGAATCTCAGCCCAGGTGTTCAGCTTATCCTGGAGACATCTCTCTGCTGGAGAATCCTCAATCTCCACCTTCCTATGCACACCTGTCCCTCCAAACCCACAGGCCCCACTTCCTCCTGCTGTACATCCCTGCAGAGACATCCTACAGACACCTCCAACTCAACACCTCCCTCACTAAACTCCCTGCTCCCCACACAAGCTCCTGCTCCTCCTCCTCTTCCTCCTCCTCCTGCTCCTGTGTTTCCTAGCTCAGTAACTGACATTTCTAATCACCCCCAAGTTTAGATAATTTCCCTGATTCCCCTCTCCTCACCTCTGAGTAGCAGTCATCAACTGCTGACTCTCCTTCCTAAATCTCTCATCCCACTGTGACCTCCAGCCCAGCCTTCTCTTGCCTGAATTGTTTCAACAGGCTCCTCATGGGTTTCCCTGACTCCACGCAGGCTTGCTCTCTGAAATTCTCCACTCAGTGGCTACACTGGATGTCCTGAAACACAGATCTCCTCCTGTGCCTCCTCTGTGCAAACCCCTGCAGCTGCAATCCTCTGCCAGCAGAACAAGTCTCACATCCTCACCATGGCTTGCAAGGCCTTTCCTGATCTGCTTTCTAGCCCGACAAAGAGAAGGTATTCAAACATTCCTTCTAAAGCAGGCAAACTTTTTCTGTAAAGGCCCAGATCGTAAATATTTTAGGCTCTGTGGGCCATACGGTCTCTGTCGAAACTACTCAACTCTGCTGTTATAGTGAGAAAGCAGCTGTAGATGTTATGTAAGTGAAAGGCTGTGGCTGTGTGCCAATAAAACTTTATTTATAGAAACAAGTAGTGGGCTGAATTTGACCCACAGGCTGTAGTTTGCCAACCCATGCTCTAAAGGAATGAGCCAATGACTCACCTTCTCCACATCTCAGTTGCCTCGTCTAGAAAATGGGATAATGTTACCCCCATTGAAGAGTTGCTGGAGGATTTGAAAGAACACATCAAGTGCCTGGCAAGAGTCCAGCAAAGAGTCGGTGCTTACAGGGGATCACTATAATTAACACTATTATCATTGCTCTCCCTTCTGTATGTATAAAAATCCGTCAGCCCTGACTCCATAGAAAGGAGGATGGAAGGGTAGAGACTGTCTCTTCTCTGCAGTCTGATGGTTCACAATGTGTTTAAGGAGGATAACCAAACAGCTGAGCACCTCCTATATGCCGGGCACTGGGCTTCATGATGGAGAATGATCAAAATAAATCCTAAGGCAATAGTAACCCCCGGAAGTCAAGTCTTAGAAGTCTAAGGAAGTGGGAAAAAATTGCAAGAATTTGTTCAAACACCACTGCATGCCTGCTATGCGCCAGGCCTTGCGCAGGAACTAGGCCGCCCAGTGGAACACAAAGCAAGCTCTGTCTTTAAAAAGGTGTTGCCTAGAGAAACTATTTTCTCTTGCTTCTAAATTTCTGCCTGTCCCTGTCCCAGAAGCCACATTTTCATCTCAGAGAGGAAACAGAGGCTCAGTGCCCCTTGGGTTCCTCCAGAGCTCTCTGGGGAAGGCCTGAGTTACCCCCATCTTTTTTTTTTTAACTTTTAAAAAGCAGTTGTGTTATATAGGTAAACTTATGTCATGGTTTATATAGGTAAACTTATATAGGTAATTTTATATATAGGTTTATATATAGGTAAACTTTTGTTACACATATTATTTCATCACCCAGGTATTAAGCCTAGTAACCATTAGAAATTTTTCCTGATCCTCTCCCTCCCCCCACCCTTCAACCTCTGACCGGCCCCAGTGTCTGTTGTTCCCCTCTATGTGTCCATGTGTTCTCATCATTTAGCTCCCACTTATAAGTGAGAAAATGTGGTATTTGTTTTTCTGTTCCTGCATTAGTTTGCTAAGGATAATGGCCTCCAGCTCCATCCATATTTCTGCAAAGGACATGACCACATTCTTTTTTATGGCTATATAGTATTCCATGGTGTATCTGTCCTACATTCTCTTTATCTAGTCTACCAGTTTAGGGCATTTAGGTTGAGTCTGTGTCTTTACTGTTGTGAATAGTGCTGCAGTGAACATTCGTGTGCATGTATCTTTATGGTAGAATGATTTAGATTCCTCTGGGTATATACCCAGTAGTGGGATTGCTGGACCAAATAGTAGTTCTGTCTTTAGGTCTTTGGAGAATCACCACACTACTTTCCACAATGGATGAACTAATTTACCCTCCCACCAACAGTGTATAAGCATTCTTTTTTTCTACAACCTCACCCCCCAATCTCCTTGATGGGAGGTAGGGTCTGACACTGAATGAAGCTAGCTCTCTCTCTTACCCAGGCAGGGCCTTTGCAGGGTCATGAAGCTGAAGGGCAAGAAGGGTGGGGATCCTGGGGTCCTGGGTCCTGGGTCCCAGTAGCCCCTGACAGAAAGGCAGAGACGATGTTGGCTTGGGAATGAGAACCTTCCCCATTGCTTTCCTCTTGCTGAGGGACCACTCTCTGAGCCAATCCCAGCTCCCTTTTTGTCTGCTTTCTTTCCCCCCATAAGGCAGTGCTCTAGCTGTGGGCACAGACTGCTAATTGTGCCCCTATATACATTCTCTACTTGTCCCTCAACAGAGTCCCCTGTGTTTGCTGGAGCACAGACACTCAAATGAAAGTCACACTGGCCAGCCTCCTTGGCAGCCAGGCCTCATGTGACTAAGTTCTGCCAGTGGGATGGCTTTGAGGGGAAATAATGCACCTCTTTACCATCTCCCTTTCCACTCTGGAGCATGGACATGTGGGATGCCATCTTGAGCCATTCAGATGACAGAAGTACCCCAGGCAGCATGGAGCCACAACTGGGAAGGAGTCTGGGCCCCTGACGCCATCAAGCCATTGTTTGAGCTCCAGACTGTCTCATCCAGACTCTCAGGTGACAGAGAAATAATCAACTGATTCAGCTACTGTTTTTCTGGTTTCTTTGTAACAACGACTGCATTTAAATCCTAACTAATGTTAAGTATCAAGCAGGGTAGCCTTGTTCACCAGCCCAACAGAGGGTCCCATCCATTGCACTGTGCAAACTGCACAATACTTTACGGTTTCATGAAACTATTGCTCACTGAGCACCTCCTACATGCTGGGCACTAAGTCAGATGGTCAGGAAGCTACTGATAAATCAAAGTCTTGCTTCCCAGTTAGGAAGGACAGAAAGAAGAATAACAGTGAAGATATACAGAGTATTTCACTATGCACACACACACACACACACACACACACACACACACACACACACACACAGGCTTATGGGATACAGTCTATAAATATTCCCATTGGACAGATGTGAAAACTGAGGCCTAGAAAGGTTAAGGTGTCCAATAGCTAATAAGTGGCAGACTATAAATTCAAAACCAGACAGTCTGACTCTAATTGCTTCCCCGTCAATCCTCCAGTAACTATGTAAAGAAACATGTGTTGAGCCCTCACTTGGAACCTGGTGCTATGCTCAGTGTTTTCCATGCATTGCAACTTTTCTCCCCATCTATAGCTCTGGGAGACCAGAGCCATTATAATCCTGATGTGAAAGATAGCAAAACCAATGCAGAGATTACAAGAAGCTGGCCCAAGTTTACCAAGCAAGTTCGTGCCTGACTGTCATAAGGGCTGGAGGGATTTTTGTCTTCCTGCTTTTTATATCTGTAGACTAGGGGCTAGGGCACACCAGAGACCCAGCCCAGCTCTGTGCCTCATCCTTATTCCAGGTCAAACAGGAATAAAGCTCATACCTGTCCCCTGGGCTGAGCACTTCTTAAAGTCGGGCCCCATCTATCGTGTGTCCCTGTGTTCCCAGCACAGGGCCTTCCCCAGCATGTGCTGTGAGAATGGGGTAACCTATTTGCTTCCACTCTTCCCATCCATGGCCAAGTGCAGTGGACACCTCTGTGTGCTGTAGACAACTCTTGCTTTTGTCCCAGCAGCCCCTCACCTTTCTTCTGGTGACAGTGTCTTCAGTGTCTTAGCAAATCAACAATTGGGCTCAACCAAAGAGATAAAGCAGACCAGGTGTGGTGGTTCACGCCTGTAATTGCAGCACTTTGGGAGGCTGAGGTGGGTGGATCACCTGAGGTCAAGAGTTTGAGACCAGCCTGGCCAACATGGCGAAACCCTGTCTCTACTAAAAATACAAAAAATTAGCCAGGCATGGTGGTGGGCACCTGCAATCCCAGCTATTCAGGAGGCTGAGGCAGGAGAATTGCTAGAACCTCGGAGGTGGAGGTTGTAGTGAGCCAAGATCGCACCACTGCACTCCAGCCTGGGCAACAAGAGCGAAACTCCCTCTGGAAAACAAACAAATATGATCAAAACCCAAACTAATCAAAACATAACATCCCCCTTGGCCACAGCGGTTGGTTCTGAGATTGGCCACTTAAGCCAATGACATAGAAGGACCCCGCAGGTCGTTCTCACTTACTGGGAACCTACAAGGATGTGCAGGTGGGGGTTGCTGTCCTCATCTTTCTCCCAGGCAGAGCAAGGGATGGAAGCCAACCCGGAGAAAGGCAGGGCAGAGGGATGGTGAGAAGCCGCTCTTCTGTTCACATCATTTGTGTCCCTGAAGAACATACCCTTGGGGGTTTTCATGCATGTAAAGCAATCAATTCTTTTTTTTTTTTTTTTTTTTTTGGCATATGCAATTTTGCAACCACTTTTCTGTCCCATTTGAACCAAACATGTTCCAATGGATACTCTGTTTGGAGCCCGTCTCCTGCTTTCAATAATGATGCCAACTTACCTTTTAAGGAAAAAAGCTTCCCCTCCTCCCTATGACTCTTGTATACCAAAGCCCAGTTGGGCCTATGAATGGTTTGTCATCCGCTATTTTGACCTGTTCATTCACAGCCACATTGCTTCAAGGAGGAGGATTAAGTATGACAACATTGCCTGGAGAACTAGCGTTGGGGTTTAATCACAGCTGGCCTCACATCTTATTCAGATTCATATCCACGCATCTCATTTTTCAATGAGACTGAAGGTTGTATGAGGTAAGAGTCATGTCTTATAAATTCGACAAACAATGATTAAGTGCCTGAGGTGTCCTAGACACTGACTGGAAGCTGGGAACACAGAGGATAATAAAAGAGGTCATTGTCCTCTCTAAGGTAGATATGAAAGCAGATCATTGCAGATAGAAATGCATCGTGACAGGAAGTTTTGAGTTGCAAGTGGCAGAGAAATGCAACTTAAACTGGCTGGGGCAATGTAGAAAATCTGTTTCATGCAAATAGAAAGTGCAGGTAAGATCCAGCTTCCGGGCTGGGTGACCCAATAGCTTAACAATGTCATCTGTGATTTCAACGCCAACGGTGACCATCTCTCAGCACAGCCATCTGAGCAGCCTCCTCAGCAGGGCCAGCTGCATCCCAGGGGCGACACCTTTCCCCATCTACATCCCGGGAAATGGGGGTCCAAACTAGATGCACCCTGATTGGACCTTCAAGGTCACACGCTTGCTCATGAAACGGTGACTGGGCAGAAAAATGAACTGTGTGGATACCTGTAAACCAATCAGGGCCTACCAAGGAAGCAAGGGGGTGGAGTCAGCTTTCTCCAAAGCAAGTAGGTTACGTAAGCCCACTGTCTACCCTTAGAGACAAAAATGGTACCAGATTCCCCTGAGCTGACACCAGAAGCCTCTCCTGTGTCCATCACTAGGCTGCACTGGTGGTGCGTGCTGTCACTTCATAGTCACAATAATATCGGCAGAAGCAGCACCTAATGTTTATGAAATGCTTCCCAGTGCCAGATTCTAGTGTTCCACATCCGCAATCTTATTTCACCAGAGTTAGGGAGCATGATTACCTCCCATTTTGCAGGTTAGGAAACTGAGCCCTGGAGAGGGAAAGCGGCTGGCCAAAGTTATTGGCCTGAAATTTTTTTTTTTTTTTTGAGACGGAGTTTCGCTCTTGTTGCCCAGGCTGGAGTGCAATGGCACGATCTCGGCTCACCGCAACCTCTGCCTCCCAGGTTCAAGCAATTCTCCTGCCTCAGCCCCCCGAGTAGCTGGGATTACAGGCATGCACCACCATGCTCGGCTAATTTTGTATTTTTAGTAGATACGGGGTCTCTCCATGTTGAGGCTGGTCTCGAACTCTTGACCTCCAGGTGATCTGCCCGCCTCAGCCTCCCAAAGTGCTGGGATTACAGGCGTGAGCCACCACGCCCGGCCGGCCTGAATTTAAAAATCAAAGTGGCACCCTGTTGTCCTCGGTTCCCTAGTGTTTGAAAGGGTCTAGTCACATCCTTGTGCTGGGTGCTTGGCTGGGTGGATGGGGCTTTAAGGGAGACAGAAAACAGAAACCGCCTCTCCACTGCGCATCACATTTGCTGTTAAAAGAATTCCGCATGCTTCACAAGGGCTGCCTCCAGAGTCCTTTGCAAATCCCCAAATTGGCAATTCCTGCTACTGTATTTAATTTCCCTCTAAACTGCAGAAAAATTTAACAGAAAAACTTCAGTGTCCCCTTCAGACTGCACGATGCTCTAAATGAACATTAATTCTGCCGCAAAAATAAGCTCAACACCACCTTACATTTCATTGTTTGCATGAGAACACTGAACATTACTTTCTAGAATCTACACAGTCAACTCTAGCTGTTGACTTTCTCCAGGGGTGTGGGAGAGGTATGTTTCACCAACGATGTCACTTTAGGGCAGGTACAGCGTGCACGACTGCATGGCCCACAGAAGCAGGACCCAACAATGACAATGGCTCAGTGGATCCAGGAGCAGTCCTCTGGCCACGTGGCCTTCTCTCTTGCTTCCCTATTGAAACCTGCACGTGCCCATGTGTTAGAGACACGAGTTTGCAACTCTGGGCTTGGATAAATTCTTAGCGTCTGCAACCTCAGCTGGGTCTACATCTTTTCTGGGACAAAAATTCCAAGGAGTCCCTATTCCCTCAGTAAATACCTCCCTCTGATGGATGGGGGCTAGGGTTGGACAAAGGTAGGTTTGGGGGAGAGTGAGGAAGAAGTTCCACAGGACAGGTTTCCACCTAACGGAGCAGGGCACTTTGTATTGGAAGGTCATGGAAGCTGAGGCTGGAGGTTCGCTTGCTCTCCTCTTTCTGGACTCGAATGAGTTGTCATTTGCCTCGCTGGAAGCAGTTGGTCTCACTTTCTGCTGAATTCCTGGACTCATTTATCGGCCTTGCCTCCTGGAGTGTTTTATTTTCTTCGTAAACTGCCTTTACTTTATTAAGATTCATCTCTAATTAATCTTTTCTGTACAGAGCCTACCCATGAGAAGCTGCTCAGCAGAGCCAATAAATAAAGGCAGGAGGAACATGAGTTGGGATATCAGTAGCACCCAGCAAGTGGCCACCATTATTATGACCTTGTGTATATTTTTAAATCTCTGTGCCTCAGTTTCCTCACCTGTAAAGTGAGGATAGCAACAATGCATGATCTCATAGGGTGAGGCTTAAATAAGCTGTTGTAGGAAAAACACTTAAAACAATGGCTGCCCCATAGAAAAGACCCAGGAATGTTAGCTATCAAATAATTCAATATTGAAATAATGGAATAATGAAGTATGGCATGATGAAAACAACATGGTCTGTAATTTCATATAATCCATGTCTAGGTTTTACCACTTATTAGCTCTCAGCAGAAAAGTTCTCCACATTTTATGAGCCTTAGTTTCATTTTCTCCAAATGGGGAATAATGATTGTACTGCTTCCTGGGGTTGCTGAGAAGGTTCATTAACTTTAAATGTCTCACTGTGCAAAAACCAGTCACCACAGCAGGCCTGACTGCAAGGCTTGGCCTGGGGCTGGCATCTGGGAAGGTGGATTTCAAGAGAGTTCCCACCACTTCCTGACAAGAGTAGTTCACTGTGACTAAACCATTTGCACAAACAGCATGGTTTATGCTGGACACCTGCTTTCCTTCTGGGAATGTTGTCACATCCCAGGCAGATGGTGTCTATGTGACCAGCCCCCAATAAAAACCCTGGACACTGAGCCTCTAATGAGCAGTTCACAGGTGTTGTTGCAATTCATTGCTAAGGAAATCCTGTGTGTCCTGGGAAGCTCTAGTGGGAGAGAGCTCTGTAAGCTTCCACCTAGCTTCGTCTGTACTTAGTTCTCGGTGCCTTTTCCATGTGCTGATTTTGCTCGGTATCCTTTCACTATAAAAGTCATAGCCACGTGCAAAACTATATGCTGAGTCTTATGAGCACTCCTGGAAAATAATAGAATCTGGGAGGGTTCTTATGGACCCCCCGACACTCACCTGTGCCATACTTGTCCCATGAGGAGTCCTTGGTAAGTGGAAGCATTAAATAGAAGTGTCTACGGTGGTCACTGACTGATTGTCCTTACCTGTGAGGCTCAAATAAGAGATGTCTCCTCTAAAAGCAACTTAATTTTTGTTTTTTTAAAAACTGCAAAAAGAAATTTACTTGCACGGACCCAGAACATAAGGGTGACAAGGATGAAGATATGCAAGAGAGTATTTATAGCCTCTTTTATCTTAAATACCAAAGAAAATCCTACCAGCTTTGTCTTTTCTCTCATCTTCCACCCTCTGAGAAGGAATCCTGTCTGATAGATTACTGGACCTTTTCTTTATCGATTGAGATAGTCAATAAGGGAGACAAGATGAGGAGGGACTCGTGGGAGTTACAGTAGAAAAGGAGAAAACTAAAAACTACTAGGGAGAGAGAAGAATAGATTTAGGGAAATAAGAAAGAGGAATCAAAAATGAAAGAGCCCACGAAGGTTGGATTAGAGATAGGTTTTTATTTGTTTGTTTCATATTGTTTAAATGTGGAAATGAAAAACAGAAAATAACTTTGTGGCAGCTATTGTGTATTGAAGAAAGAAGAATTGGAAAAGAACTTTTAAAAAGAGATTTTATTATATATTATGGATGGGTTCCTTCTTTGATATGCTATTCAGAAGGCTCCAATAAAGATTCAAATTACTCTAAATTAGTTTGGGGTTGCTAAACTATTTGTTTTTTTATAGACTGTGTATCAGGCTGGACCACAGGGCAAACAGGCTTTATATGCATTGCAGAATCCATAGTTATATGACAGCTATCAGTCACATTCTCAATCTCTCACTCTCTCTCTCTCTCTCTCACACACACACACACACACACACACAGAGTAAGTGATATGGTTTGGCTGTGTTCTCACCCAAATCTCATCTTGAATTGTAACTCCCATAATCCCCATGTTTCGCATGTTTCGTGGGAGGGACCCAGTGGGAGGTAACTCAGTCATGGGGGTGGGTTTTCCTGTGCTGTTCTCTTGATAGTGAATAAGTCTCATGAGATCTGATGGTTTTATAAAGGGCAGTGCTCCTGCACATGTTTTCTTGCTGCCCCCATGTAAGATGTGCCTTTGCTCCTCCTTCACCTTCTGCCGTGATTGTGAGGCCTCCCCATACATGTGGAACTCAGTCCATTAAACTTCTTTTTCTTTATAAATTACCCAGTCTGAGGTATTTCTTCATAGCAGTATGAAAATGGACTAATACAGTAAGCTATTTCAGAATCTGCCAAATTATATTTACTATTACTAATTAATTTTCTTCGTTCAGCCAGATTCATTCTCAACCTGTCCCATTTGAAAATTTTCTCTCCTCTGACTAATATAACTTACCATTATTCATTGAGGATCTTCAGGACCCAGAGCAAGAAGAGAGGGAAGATAGAGGAACAAGGTTACTTTCACACCTAGACTCAGATGCCTGGGCTGGTTCAGTTATGTCAAGTTCAAGTTCAGTGACGGCCTGTTCAGTGATGTCCTCAGTGTATATCCTCAAGCCCTCATTATCTGAGGCTCAGAAAGGCTCCCACCTCCTAAACTCTATGAAACCCTGATTTCTGAAAGTTTAGGCCTCTTGGATCTCTGAATTTCAAAACAGTTAGTGACACATGCAAGGACAAGATCAAAATTTCTTAAGGGGAAAAAGAACCTGAAACAGACGTTGAGAGGGCAAACATCTCACACTGGATTATGGAATTAAAGAAAAAGTAGTAACATATGCACAACATCGTCCCTTAAAAGCTCCTGAGTTTAGATAAGAAAGAAGACCAAACGCTTCAAATGAGACTGCCAGATTTATGTTCAAGGCAGAATGGAATTTATGCGAGTTAAAGGTATCAAAAGTTATTGGAACAGGCGCTTCACAAAGACGATACCCTAAATAGCTGTAAATATACGAAAAACTGCTCAGCTTCATTATTTATCAGGGAAATGCAAATTAAAACCATAAAATGATACAAGTACACATCCACCTGAAAGGTTAAGGTGAAAACATCACACATTAAGGAAGTGAAGCAACTGGAACATGCATCCACTGCTGGTCATGGGGAGGGAGTGATTCAACTGGTACCACCAGTTTGCACTGTTTGTAGTATCTTCTAAAGCTGAACAGATGTATAAGTTTCAACCCAGCAATCCTACCTCTTGGAACATACCCAACAGAAACGTGGACACATTCACCAAACACACGTACAAGAATGTTCACAGCAGCACTATGCATAAGTAGTCCCAAACTAAAGCCTATGTTGACGTTCACCAGTAGATGAGATGAACAAATGGTGGTATATTCACACAATGGAATACTGTAGAGCAGGGAGTTGGCAAACTATGTTTGTAATCCAGGCTGCCAATTTCTGTAGATAAAGTTTCATTCATCGAAACTTTATTTACAAAATAAAGTTATTCAATGAATGAAACTTACAAAATTTTATTTACAAAAATTCAGCTCTATTCATTGATTTCAGTATTGCCTATGGCTGCTTTCATGTCATAACAGAAAAACTGAGCTGTGACAGAGATCAAAGGACCAGAGATGCTTCAAATATTTACTGTCGCTCTTTACAAAAAAAGTTTGCTGACCCCTGCCTTATAGCAATGAGAGCAAATGACGTACAGCTACGTGTGTTGTGTTGATAAGGACGCATCTCACAGTGTTGAATGAGAGAAACCAGGCACTAGAGAGCACGAGTTATTTGGTTCCGTTTCCATGAAGTTAAAAGTAGGCAAAATTACGCCCTGAAGTGGGTGTGACAAGTCAGGATAGACATTGCCCTGGGAAGCATGGTGACTGGAAAGGGACCTGAAGGTTCATGGGTTCCTGGTTGTGTTCTGTTTCTGGATCCATATGTGTGTGACCTGGATGTGTTCTCTTGGTGAGAATTCATCGAGCTTTGTACTTATGCCATGCACACTTGTCTCTACATTTATGATATTTTAGTGGAAAATCTTTAAAAAATGCTATTGGACTCCCTGCACTCTACCTTAAAACTCCAAGCCATTTCCCCTGCTCTCTCATTTGTGTCTTCCTTCACACAAGCTGATATTCCCCTGAAATGCACTCCTCCTGCTCCCTTTGATAAAATGTGATGGAGCAAGTGAGGGAAGAGAGAGACCCTCTCATATTGTTTTATACTCAGTACCTGTTGTAAGAAAAAAACAAGGAAGTGAAATCAAAGACAGGCAGCCCGGCGCCAGACCCAAAACCGGACCTAGGCCTGCCTGGCCTAAACCTAGTAGTTAAAAATTAACTCATGACTTAGAAACCGATGTTATCCATAGAGGCCCGACATTGTATAAAAGAACATTGTGATACTCCCTGCCCTGTTCTGTTTCACTCTGACTACCAGTGCATGAAACCCCTGTCACGTATCCCCTAGATTGCTCAATCAATCACTGCCCTTTCATGTGAAATCTGTAGTGTTGTGAGCCCTTAAAAGGGACAGAAATTGTGCACTTGAGGAGCTCGGATTTTAAGACAGTAGCTTGCCCATGCTCCCAGCTGAATAAAGCCCTTCCTTCTACAACTCAGTGTCTAAGAGGTTTTGTCTGTGGCTCGTCCTGCTACACAAGGACCCCTCTTAGGAGCTCACTTGGCCTCCCCAGGCAGGGAATGAAAGGAAAATCTTGAGTTCCTTCAAGGGAAATTCCAGGCACCTCACTAGCTTTGAAAATTAAATGAGCAACCTGGTAAGTGAGAAGGTAATAATAGCTTAAAATAATAGCCCAGGAAGTTAGAGCCACAAAATGTTCGGCTTCCTATAGAACCTAAAGATAACATCTTCATATATGTCCCTGAATTATTTTTCAGAAACCCAGACCCCCATCACATGGAAGATGGCATCTGCTGGCACAGAGACCTCAGGTAGGAAGGAACCAAGGACTGAATGGTGACCCTCCCATTCTTTGTTCTAAATATCTGCCCGAGAGGCCTGGAGGAAGTCATACTCAGAGCCCAGAGCTTAACATTCCTTTCTGTTGACCCCAACTTTTTAGAAAACTTTTGCTTCCTTAATCAAACACAAATGAAAGAATCTTTGAATTCACCTTTGACTTGCAGGCCCTGCTGGAGATGCTTTGCTTTTGTAAATTAAACCAATGTGCAACTTCCATGTGTCAATTTATGACTTTGCCTGTAATTCTGTCTCCTCACCTTGAAAAACACTTACAATGTAAGCCATGGGGAATGTTCAGGTCTTAGGCATTAGCTGCCTCATTCCCCTTGCCTGGAGCCCTGCAATAAATGCCTCACTTTCTCTCGCTGCAAATCCTGATGTCAGGGTTTGGCTTTGCTACACCAAGGTGGGTAGACCCAAGCTTGGTTCGGTAACAAGAATAATGCAGACTCATCCTTCAAATCTCAGTGCAGCTGTCTCCTGCTCAGGTCACCTTCCCGCCATGCCCCAGGGCTCATAGATAATCCAGGGAAGCGGGCAGAGAGATCTCCAAGAGGGTGACACTGGATCTTAAGTGAATTTGGAGAAATAAAAGAGGTGTCACTGGTTGAATTTTGAGTGTCTGTCACACAAGAGAGCCTAGGTTGGCCACTCTGGAGAAATTCAGCTGTTTGTAGCTTAGTTTAATCCAGGCTTAAGTCATCTGTGGGGGGTAGCTTAGTTTGGTGGGCAGAACATTGGGCAAATCTGGAAAAAAGAGCTGCGTAGCAGCCAGGACATAGTGAAATTAAAGGGACTAAGGTGCCACCTCTAATTGGCTGCAGAAAAGTGAGGAATTCATCGTTTGGCATAACTGAGAAACCCAGGGGGAGGTGATTGTAATCATAATAGGTTCATTGCCCTACGCTCACAACCAGTCCATACACCAAGACACTGGCTTGCAGCAGAGAAAGAAGTTTCATCACAGGGTCATTGAATGAGGTGATGGGAGAAAACCTCAACTCCATCTCCCCTAGGAATCTGGGGTTCAGGTTTTGGAGTGGGCCAAAGTACAGATATCATTGATCGGTCGAGGAGTGCAGAGTGAAGTCATGGGTGAGGGAGAGGAAGAAGCTGTATTCTCATGTGGATCCCTTTCTGTAACCACCCAATGGGTTCACCTTGCCTGCTGCCTAGACAGAACCGATTTATCAAGACAGGGGAATTGCAATGGTGAGAGAGTAATTCACACAGAGCTGGCTGTGCAAGAGACCAGAGCCTTGTTATTACTCAAATCAGTCTCCCTAAGCATTTGGGGATCAGAGTTTTTAAAGATAATTTGGCAGTTAGAGGCTTGGGAAGTGGGGAGAGCTGATTAGTCAGGTTGGAGATGGAATCAGAGGGGGTCGAAGGAGGTTTTCTTGCTGTCTTCTGTTCCTGGGTGGGATGGCAGAACTGGTTGAGCAAGTTCAGCTGATCCATCCAGTGCAGGGTCTGCAAAATATCTCAAGCACTGATCTTAGATTTTACAATAGTGATGTTTTCTCCAGGAGCAATTTGGGGAAATTAAGACTCTTAGAGCCAGAGGCTGCATGAGCCCTAAACTGTAATTTCTAATCTTGTAGCTAATTTGTTAGTCCTGGAAAGGCAAACTAGACCCCAGGCAAGAAGGGATTTTTTTCAGGAAAAGGCTGTTACCAATTTTGTTGCAGAGTCAAACCATGAAGTGAATTCCTTCCCAAAGTTAGTTTAGCCTACGCCCAGGAATGAACAAGGACAGCTTAAAGGTTAGAAGCAAGATGAAGTCAATCAGGTCTTATTTCTTTCACTGTCATAATTTCCTCAGTTATAATTTTGCAAAGCCGGTTTTGTTTCTTCTCTGGGGGTCTTCAAATTGGTTGCTGGAATTCGGGTCTGAAATACATCTGAATTAAATAAAAGCCTTATGATTCTAATGTCCAGGATCTTGTCTATAGGAACAATGGGTATGCAAATGGTCAGTATCTAGTGCTAAGTGACTTTTAGTAACAAGGAAGTGGGCCAAAGGGCAGCCTGATGAATGCTTAATTATGATTATTTCTGTCCAGAACCCAGGATGCAACTGTCAACCCTGTGGAGACAGTTTCACAATGGTTTCAGCTGGGGTTGGATCCAGCATTGTGAACAATGTCATCAAGAATTCCAGGAATCAGTCTTTTCTCTTTGTGGCTCTGCCTGCCCCAGGTTTCATTCTCTGACAGGAGTTGACTATGGTAACTCCAGCAGCCCCATGCTTATGTCTTTAAGTCCAATGGAAAGAATGGGTTTTCTCTTTCCTAAAAGTTCAAGAGAAGAGGCAGAACCAGGCTTCCTTTGTTTGGATCACATGCTACCCAGCACTCCCCGCCATGGAATCTTTGTAATCAGGGGATGGAATGCAGTGCTTGTCCAGGCCTGAGTCAAGCCTTGCCTTGCCCTGAAGCAGGTGATGAGAAGAGTCAGACCCATCAACCACTGTTTCCTGGTACACAACTCCCCAAATCCTCGGAATCTCCAAGAGGATGAGTGGCTTTCTGTATGCTAATGAGTTGACTGATGGCAGGGGGATCCTGGACAGACTATGGATGGGGGCTGGTTGCCAGGGGTACCAACCATGTGATTAGATGGTTGACAGTTTCAGCTCCACCCAACTGGACCTCTGGGGAGGGCTGGGGAGGGGGCTGAATGTTGAGTTGAGTTGATCACCAAGGCCAAGAAGGTAGTGAATCGTGCTTCCATAGTGAAGCTTCCGTAAAACCCCACAAGGACTGGGTTCAGGGAGCTTCAGACAGCTGAACACATGGAGGTTCCTGGAGGGTGGTGCCTGGAGAGGACATGAGAGCTCCACACCCCTTCCTTATACTCCACCCTCTGCATCTCATTATCTGTATCCCTTGTAATATCGTTGTAATACACTGGTAATGTTAGTGGTGGAAAAGATTCGAGTTACCCCAAGATACTGGTGGCCAATCTGTAGGGGTCTGCAGCAACTTCAGTCCTTGCCTCTTCAGAAGAAAGAATTTGACTGACGTGCATAAAGCAGAAAAAGAGACCAAGGCAAGTTTCAGAGCAGGAGGGGAAGTCTGTTTAAAAAGGCTTTAGAACAAGAAAGCAGGAAAGTTCACTTAGAAGAGATCCAAGAGGGCACCTGAAGGTCAAAGAGAGAAGAGAGCATTTAACTTCCATCCTAGCACTTTCTTTTTTTTCTGAGATGGAGTCTCATTCTGTCGCCCAGGCTGGAGTGCAGTGGCGCAATCTTGGCTCACTGCAAGAGCCACCTCCCAGGTTCACACTATTCTCCTGCCTCAGCCTCTCGAGTAGCTCAGACTACAGGTGCCTGCCACCACGCCTGGCTGATTTTTTGTATTTTTAGTAGAGACGGGGTTTCACCGTGTTCACCAGGATGGTCTCATCTCCTGACCTCATGATCCGCCTGCCTCGGTCTCCCAAAGTGTTAGGATTACAGGCGTGAGCCACCACTCCTGGCCCATCCTAGCACTTTCTAGGCTTGCCTCCTTCCCATGATTCTTTCCTTAGGGTGGGCTACCCGCATGCGTGCAGTGTTCTCTCTACCCTTGGGAACTGAGCATGTGCAGTGTGTTTAGGAAGTTGTATGCGTGCCCATCTGAGGTTTTCTTCCCTTTCCCAGTGGTAAGCTCCTGGAACGTCATACTTTGCCATCTTGTCTTGTAGTGAGCATGCCCAGGAAGTTTCTTCTCCCTGGTGTCTATATTCAGTTAACACTTTCAATGCCAATAGCTGTGGATCATCAGGAGATTGTCTCTCCCTGGGGCTGCAAATGATCATTTTTAGAGATAAAATGATAATCATCAGACCATCACCTGATATTCCTAGTGGGTACGGGGAGAGCCCTCTAATGCCTCACTCATGCCTATCTAACTACCTGTAACAGTAAACATAAGTAAGTGTTTCCCTGAGATGTGTGAGCTACTCTAGCAAATTAATCGAATCTAAGGGGGAGGGGAATCTCAATTTATAGCCAGTGATCACAAGCAAAGGTAAAACAACCAGGGGCTTGCAATTGGTATTGAAGTGAGGCAGGCACAGTCTTGTGGGACTCAGCCCTCAACCTGTGCAATCTGACACTATCTCCAGGTAGTATGGGAATTGAACTGAGTTAGAGGACACATAGCTGGTGTCCACTGCAGAACTGGTTATTTGCTTGCTGTGTCAGGGTAAACCCACATACATTTGGTGTCAGAAGCCTTTTGTGTTGTAAGAGCCAAGGACAGGAGAAACTGAGTTTGTTTTTTACTATATTCTCAGAGTCCAAGCAGGTCAAAACTACAGCCCCACCTTGCACTGCTTGTTAACTGTTGAAACCGACTTTGCAAAACTTTTAACAGTGAGAAAATTATCATCCAGAAGAGATCTGACCTAACCAACTCCATCTTGCGTTTAACCTCCAAGCCACCCTTGGTTGTTCCTAGGTGTGGGCCAAGCTAACTTTGGGAGAAGTTGAGTTTATAGTTTAAATGATAATAGCCCTTCCCAAAAAACTAACCCCCCTTTATAACACTAATGAAAGACCACCAAGGTTAGGAGGATGAGAAGGGCCTGAATTTGTGGTTAAGTGATGACCAGTCATTATTCCAGCCATTGCAAGATTTGTTACTTCCCCAATTACTCCTGCAGATAACATCATCATTGTAAAACTAAGATTGGCCTTTAGAGATGTCTTCTCAGGCTTTTGCATTTCTGAGGACCAGATGGCCCCACTAGGACCAGCAACTCTTGACTCAACATGACCTGTGGCCCCCACCCAGAAGTGGACTTAGCCTCAAGGACTGTCTTCCACACCCCTATGATTGCATGCCCAACCAATCAGCAGCATCCATTCCCTAGCCCCTGCCTACCCAAACTGTCTTTGAAACACCCTAGTCCCCAAATTTTCAAAGAGGCTAATGTGAGTAATAATAGAACTCTGATCTCCCATTTACCCAGCTCTTCATGTATTAAACTCTTTCCCCTGTTTTAATAAATCAGCTTCGTCTGGGCAACGGGCAAGAAGAACTTGTTGGGCAGTTACACTGTGACCTTCAAGAACAAAGTTTCTTGATCTGTACAAGGGTGATGGGTGTCCTAACTGCAAGGGGATATTGCAAGATGGCATGTATCTCCCAGGGACCAAGTACCCGGGCTTTATGTGTGCCCGATGAATGGTGGAGCCCTCTATACCATTCTGCTTTTCAGGAAGGAAAAAAGTCCTCTGTTTAGGCTCTGGGCCAGGGATGAGGATCAGGAGCGTGGGCCACCCACTCTGCAGACTCTACGGAGCCACTGTGTGGGTGCAGGGCCCTGTCAATCACAGCCACTTTATCTGACAGACCCCAAGGGAGAATCATCATCATTGTTTTAATCACACCATTGAAACAAACAAGAATCAGGGCTTCAATTAATTCAGCACACAAGTGGAACACATTTTATAATTTGCAAGTCAGATACAGAGCTGCAGACCGCACTGTCGCCCCAGTGACAAGTCACATCCTCAGAGGGTTAGGTGGGGAGGAACAAGGTAGGGGATAGGGATCTGGCTTTGGGTTGTGGTTCTGACACTGACAATTAGTGTGACCTCCAACAAATGCTGAAATACTCTGGGCCTGAGTTTTCTCACCTGTAAGAAGGAATCAGTGTTGTTGTAAAGATTATAGGCATGATCTAAGTCACCTAGGTTCACTTACAAGAACAAAGAGCTGTTGCTTTACTTATTCTAGAAAGGAAAGAAATCAGCATAAGGCATCAAGTGCTTACAAAAGCCACTGGAAGTTCATGAGGAGCAGGCTCTGGATTGGGTCTGTGCAAAAACATGGCAGAACTGGCATCCCAGGAATCTGGCACATCTGCCTCCATCAGGAAAGCAGAGACCCAGAGGCGGCTGAAAGTGTTAGCTTCCAGAACATGCAGCAGAAGCTGTGACCCCGCAATCCAGAAGCCCTCACCAACGCAGAGACCCCTTGTCTCCCACAAAGCTAATGGCTAGTCACTGCAGTGCAGAATGGAAAAGCTCCATGCAGCACAGGGACGACCTTGGCCTCCCCACCCTCAGCTGGAGGAGCAGAATTGCATCTCAAATATCCTAGGTGCAAAGGAATTGGGGAAATTGCTTTTTCTGGGAGGGGGGCTGCTCTGCAGTGCAGGAAGATGCAGAAGAAGGCACAACCAGATGGCAACAGCTGAGAAAAAGGCAACATAGGATGAGGCGCTGAAGGGTTTGGGATCCAATGGCCGGTCCTAGGAGCAGCTGGACTCATGTGCCCACAGCCTCCCTTCTAAGCCAGTCTTCTGAGCACCAAAGTGTCCTGAAGTCACCTGGTCCGTGGCTCTGCCCCAGCCCAACCAGAGCCAACAATCACCTGACCTCTCCATGGGGCCTTCTGGTTCCAGACCCAGGATGGGGAGAAGCAGCTCGGGGTTCATGATGAAGCATTGTCCCTGAGCCCTACACCCACCCTTCTGTGCTCTGTCCTGTGATGCTGAGACCGGGATTCTGAAAACCATGTTTCTGTTAAAATAGCTGACATGGCTCTGTCTCAAGATGAGACTTGAAGTCACATGTAGGGGCTTCAGAGTCAGATATAGACCTATCTTCCCTGTTCAGGGACTGTGAGACCCGGGCAAGCAGCTTAATCTTTCTCAGCCACGATTTCTTCCTCTCTAAAAGAATAGTCTCTCCCCACAAAGTTGATGTGACAGTGCATGTCTGTGTGTGTAAAACGCCCAGCACAGGGCCTGACAAATGGTAAGCTCCAGCCAGTGTCAGCGGATAGCGTCCTGCGGGGGGCCCACAGCCTTCCACTTCCTACAGGTGTAAAGGTCTCTAGGAAGGTGCCTGGACCCTCCTCTGATAGCCATCAAGGCAGATGCTGTGGAGCACATACGCTACAGCCATCTCCTCCTCCTTGCCTGCTGCCGCCTTCTGGAAAAGCAGAAGATTGCTGACACTCCATTCCAGAATGTTCCCTCTGCTTGGCACACTGGCTCTCCCAGGCTCAGCTCACTCTCAGGTCTTTCAGGCTTCAACTTCAGCCCCAGGTCTTCAGGGGAGCCTTCTGTGATTGTGCAAAGCATCTCCCCTGGGCTCCCCAGCCTCTGTTGGGCTTACCTACAAGCTGGCTTGTCTATTTCCCTACCCCACTCAGTGAACTCCTTGGTGGGGTGGGGGATGAAGGGAGGTGGGCTCACTGCTGAATTCCCAAAGCTTACATAAAACTTGGCACAAACACACTCCCGATGACTGGCTGTGGAAATGAATGGGTGAGTTCCTGATTTATGAGGGATAAAACAGAGGCTCAGAGACGCTGAACAGCCTTGCTTAGGATGAGGCTCATACTCGACCCCAGGTCCCACTACACCAAGCTGCTTCAAAGCAAGTTCAGAATCCAGAGCACCCTTCCCCCTCAGCCTTAGAGCTGTTACTTGGCAGGAAGGAGAGATTTGTGCAGAAGTCCACAGAGGGTCTGTCTGCAAACCTCCCTCACTGAAGTCACAATAAGGAGCTTGTGAAAAACCTAACCTCTCAGCCCCAACCCAGAGCCACAGAGTCAAAAGCTATGAGGTGAGGCCTGTTAATGGTCATTTCTCACCAACTTTCCACATGGCTCTGAAGTTCACTAATACTGAGAAGCCCTGGGGCGCCTGAGAACATGACTGGGAAGTTTTGCTGCTGGTTCTTCCTACCCTGTTTTCCAAGTCTCTCCTAACACTGCCCTGGGATGAAGGGGCCAGGTCATTGGAGTCCCAGCCCTCTGAATATTCCTTGCTTTACTTTTTTGAATATATTAACTTTTTAAAAAGTAACAATAAAACCACATCGCCCATGGGAATTTCAGCTTGAAAGATACTTTAAGCAGTTACTATAAAAGGGGGTCAAAATGCACGCCCTTTAGTGGCAGAGAGAGAATTGAAAAGATCCCTGAGCCCAGGCTTCTTGGGGTTTCCAGGATGGAGGTCCTAAATCTGAGATATGCCCTGATAGACAGGTCCAAACTTGACTCTGCTACTGCCTCTCTGTGGGGTCTTCAAGTTCCTTCAAGTTGCCTATGAAACAGAAATAATAGCAGCTCTGCTACCTCATGAGAAGAGTATGTGAGTATGCAAAGCCCCTGGCACCCAGAGGGGAGATAGCAATATATCAGTTATTTTCATTCATTATTCCTATTACATTCAACATGAGATAGACTGTTGGGTGTTTCTTAACACTCATATGAGCCTCCCAAAATAACCTAAGGAATAGCTTTCTCTGAAATTGTCTTTTATTTCGCAGCAGGGTAAAATCCTTGTTCCACCTTTTCCTCTGCACTGGTACTGTAGTCAGGGTATGTATGTCTATTAATCTCTGTGTTTGATAATTTCTAAGAAGTTGCTTTTGTCAAGGGTAGTGAGGATCCAGAGCCAGTGTCACGGGAGGTAAAGGAATTTACCAAGGCAGTTATAGGTAAAGATTTATTAGAGAAAGTATGAAAAAACGTTGCAAGATTGCAATGGGAAGCACAGCAGCAAAGGAGCTGTCTGCAAAGAGGGAGGGGCTGGAAGGAAGTTTTATAGGGTGGAGCTGGAAGGGGCTACATGCAGAAGGAGGTCATTGTACCCTTGGGTTGTTTGTGATTAGCATCTCAGGTGTCCTTTCCCACCTGAGGTCCTCCTCAACCTGGGGCCCCTTCCTCATTGTTGCTTACTTATCAGGACTCCACAGCTTTTGCCCAGATATTCTTTCTACTATTTGGGGCACAAACTGAACTTTCTGCCTCTGAAAATAGAGGCCACAGCAACCAATGTCAAAAGGAAGGATTCTTAGGTTGACGGTCTCAAAATATAGGCTTTAGAGTTTCAACTGAGATAATAATGTATCAAGAGGAAGGGCAGAAGCCAATGTTTATGTCCTAAACAATAATATGCCATACACATCAACAATATATAAACATAAATAACATTTAGGAAGGGTGAATGATGATTTAAGAGGCAGTATATTTCAATACAGGAAAAATAACCTTTCAGATTCATGTTATAGAGCTTAAAATGACATGGTTCCACAGGCTAAGTGGATAAAGGGGATTTGGAAAGAAAAACAAGGTTGTCAGTTGAGGGGACATTTCCCCTACCCTTCCTCTCTCAACCAAGACCTGGTGGTGAGGGAGAGAACACCACTTGATGAGTTTATGGACATGATCACAAGTGACCAGCAAGGCCCTGGAGGTTTCCTTCCCTACCAATATGGCGGCACCAACAGACCTGTGAGCTGCTATTTCTGTGGCCCCAGAGAGACCCAGGGGGCATCTGAAAGTTTCCCAAGCCCTTGAGGAAAGCAAGGAAGTACCATAAGGGTGGGTCAGTCTAAGACAAGGCTGTGGGGGGAGGGAGAATGCATTAACCAGGGTCCAGTGGGACTCACACATCGGTTGCTGGAGCCAGCCGGCAGGAATGCCAAGGGCAGAAAACAGACACTCCCTCCTTCCTGTCTCCAGCTAACATTGCTGTAGGACTTTCTCTTTAGCTAAAAATGGGGTCCTTGTCACACGACCATGAAAAATTAGGCTTGCAGACACTTTGAAGGGTGAGACGGGCAGGGTTTACTGGGCGAAAAGGAAAAAACGGGAAACAGGGACTCTCTGCAAAGTCAGAGTCCTGCTAGTGGGATTCCCGCCTCTCAGGCTGAATCCCAGGCTCCAGCCCGGAACAGGAGAGGACAGCTCCTCCCCCTGCCAAGGGCGTGAACTCCAGTGACTCCACTCCACTCTCCCAGTGTGCAGGCCAGAGTTTCTCCGGGGATCCCTTCATACTTGGCTGTCTCAACATGAGCCCTTCCAAACATAGGTGTCACCCTGGGGTGGGGGTGAGGGAATCTAAAATGGTGAGCTTAAACCTGAAATGACCAAGAAAAAAAACTAGAAATGACTCTGTTGACTTGATTAAAATTTCCATCTTTGGGTAGAATGAGAGATAGAAGTCAAGTGTAGGGAAAAAAATGTCAGTTTTTTACATATCTGAATTTGTGTTTTGAAAAATGGTACTTTCTACATGAGCATCCGAATTAATGCAGTTGATGGGAGTTGATTCTGCCAGTGATGAGTACTGTCTTGTGGCTGAGTCTCAGCTTAGTGTCTTTCCATTTCTTCATCAGTAAAAGGGGGACGTTCACCACTCTGCCTGTGTTTCAAGACTTATTGGAAGGGTCAGGAAATGTGGTCCACTCCTGAAATCAAAGCATTTTGGGAGGCTGAGGATCATTTGGGAGGATCATTTGAGACCAGAAGTTTGAGGCCTACCTGGGCAACATGTCAAGATATTCTCTGTACAAAAAGAGGACAAAAATTAGTTGGGCATGGTGGTGTGGACCTGTAGCTCCTAGCTACTTGGGAGGTGAGGCAAGAGGATTGCTTGAGCCCAGGAGTTTGAGGCTACAGTGAGCCATAATTGTACTGCTGCATTCCAGCCTGGGCAACGGAGCCAGACACTGTCTCTAAAAAATATATGATAATAAAAAAGACTTATTGAGAGGCTTGAACAAGGTAACGTGGTAAAATACTCTGAAAATATAAAGTGTCATAGATGAGCAACATGATGATGACTATTGCAGCAACAACAGTGATGACAATAATGTCATGGTGAGACATATGCTTAAAAAACCAGGGAGGACACAGTGCCTGCCTTCAAGATGCATAACATTTAAGGAATGTGCAGAAGAGCTGGAAGAGTTAAACATATTCTTAAAAAGATTCAGGCAGGCGGATCATGAGGTCAGGAGTTCGAGACCAGCCTGACGAACATGGTGAAACCTCGTGTCTACTAAAAATACAAAACTTAGCCAGGTGTGGTGGCACACACCTATAATCCCAGCTACTCAGGAGGCTGAGGCAGGAGAATCGCTTGAACCTGGGAGGTGGAGGTTGCAGTGAGCCGAGATCACACCACTGCACTCCAGCCTGGGTGACAGAGCAAGACTCTGTCTTAAAAAAAAAGAGTCCCAGTAAGCTGTAAAAATACAGCCACAGCATAAAAGGAAAAACAAATTATCATTTGACGACAAGTTTTGTTAGAATGACAGCTTGAAAACAATTCAGTAACCCTTTGAAATCACACAATGATGGCATTTGGCTTTGATAGCTGTGTCAGGATACAAAACTCACCAAGAATGTGAAAATGTGGCCTCATCCCCAGAGCTCATGAGCTGCTGCGGTTGCTGGGGACTGGGGACACAGGAAAGAGCAGGCCTTCAGAGGTAACTGCCTCCTGATGGTGAGAGCCGAGTGCTGTGCATCGGGATTGTAGGACATTGAAGCAGAAGGCCAGCACGCATGCCTGTGCTCACTTAACAACTGGTGTCTTCTGCGATTTACTATGTCAGGCAGTGGGAACACAAAAATAAAGTGAGTTGGGCCTCAGCCTTCAAAAAATTAGAGTTCAAATTGAAGACTCATGGGAATTGGGAGGAACTGGAATTCTCCTATGTGGCTGGGAGAGTGAGAACTGGTACTACTACTTTGGAAAATGTTGTGGCAGAACCCACAAAGCTAAACCTATGCACACCCTATGACCTAGTGATTCCCTCCTAGGTACCTACATGGCAGAAACGCATGGCTAGATTCCCCCAAAAGACTTGCACAAGGAAGGTCATCGCAGTATCGCCCATCGTAATCCCACAGTGGAAAGGAGTCAAACAGCCATCTGCAGTAGACTGGGGAGTGCGTTCTGGCGGCCTCACATACTGAGGTCATCTAATGCTGCAGTTCCCAGCCAGAGGGATTTTCCCTCATCCTATCCTGCCTTAATATTTGACAATGTCTGGAGATATTTGGGGTTGTCAGGGCTAGGGGGTGCTACTAGCATCTAATGGATCGAGGTCACTAAACCTCCTCCAATGCACAGGGGAGCCCCTACAAGGAGGAAGGATCCCATCCAAAATGCCACTCAACATGAATGAGGTGGAGAATCCTGTCCTGCGGCAGTGGGAAGGAAAGAGCTACCCACACACAAACCATATGGATAAATTCAAACCTAAGACTGAGCATGTTTGTAGAAGTAAAGTTTTCTTAGAAAGTCAATGTTTGGGAAAGAAAGGATCACCTGCTGATTGGCTCTGGAGAGTTTGGTGATAATACCCTGCTGTGCGACCAAATACAAATCCTTGGCCCTCTCTGGGCCCATGTGCTTAAACACTGAGCGTCAACCCTGTACAAACACCTCCGCGGGCTCTGGAAACCACGACTCTGAAAACCTCTCCCCTCCCAACCTCAGCTTTATCATCTATAAAACGGGCACACCATACTGCCTCCTCCACAGGGTTTCGGGAGATGAGATGATGTGTGTGAAAGGGTACCAGGAACTGTGAAAAACACTGCCCAGAATTGAGTTCTTTTCATTACTCAAGATCACACAGTACAGAGGTGGCAAAACGAATTTCCCAGGAGAAAACACCATCACCCCTAAAAAAGCAACCTTTCCTGGGTGCTCTGAAAGGGAACCAGAAGTGATAAAACAGCTTCCAAACAGAAGCTTAAAAGAGAGAGAGAGAAAGCCACTGCACATCTAAGCTTTGTGTATCCAAGCTTTGTGTATTGAGCCACCGTTCTTCTTTGGAGGGGCAGGTGAGGGTGGGGAAGGAATGGGAGAATGAGTTGCAGGGGTGATGCTGAAACGCGCTGCCTGTGTAGGGAGGCTGCCAGCTCTGCTGTGTGTTCAAATGAGTGGGCCAGAATCACTCCCTTTCTGTCCTGGAAAAACGTCAGAGAGTCCTCAGATACGTGACCATCGGGCAGCTTTCTGTCCCCAGGCTGGCCCTTCAGGACATGAGGGTGAGGGAGGTGGGAGGCAAAGCTTTTCTGCAGCATCTTAGGACTCAGATAGACTTTTAGACCTGGAGACACCACACCCTTAACTCTACCCCTAGGCCCCTCCATTTTGCAAACAGAAGACCATGTAGGGCAGGAAGAGGAGCCTGGGCTTGAACTCCGGGTCCTGCTCTTCCTAGCTGTGTGTCCTGGGACAAATTGCTCGTGTTCCTCAGCTGGTGAAATGGGGCTACCGCCACCTGCCTTTCTACCCAGCAGTGCAGATCAAACGGATGGGGTGCAAGTGTGGAGAGCAGGGCCTCTTGCGCACGAGGCGGGCAATGCGGGGTAACTGTTTTATTAGGAACGTCCATTGCCCCAGTGCCAGGTGGGAATCTGCATGGTAACCTCGCTGCTAAGCATGGTGCTAAACCTTATGTATGTCAACAAACTTATTTAATTTTCTTTGCATTATTATCATCATCACTCAGTAGGGAGGCTTGTGAGGTCAAAGAGCTTGCCCAAGTCACCCAGCAGAAATGGCAGTGCTGGGACCCCAATGCAGGCTTCAGCCTCCAGACTCCCCTCCTTTGGTCACTCTGCTCTCATGCCCCAACAATGGCTCTGGCAGCTGGTGTTTTCAGGTAGAGGTGCATCCTCAAGGAAGTGCCACCAGCGAGAAGGGCAGGGATGAAATGACTGGTCTGTCACCTACAATTTTCATCAAGGCTCCCGAACCAATAACAGGAACTGCGGCTTCTATTTCTTGTCCAGAGGATTGCAAACTCAAAAGTTTTCATGAAATCTTCAAATTTATCAATGTTGGCAACCAGTTTAAGTGTTTTTTCTTTTCTTTTTTTTTGGCGGGGGGGCGAGGGTAGTGGGTGACAGGGTCTCACTTTGTGGCCCAGGCTGAAGTGCAGTGATACGGTCATGGCTCACTGCAGCCTTGACCTCCTGGGCTCAAGCAATCCTCCCATCTCAGCCTCCTGAGTAGCTAGGACCACAGGCATGTGTGACTACACCCAGCTAATTTTTTTTAAAAAAGTTTTTGTAGAGACACGGTCTCCTTGTGTTGCCCAGGCTGGTCTCAAACTCCCGGGTTCGAGTGATCCTTCTGCCTCAGCCTCTCAAAGTGCTGGGATTACAAACATGAGTTTCTTTTATAATCTGTGAAAAATGTCAGTGTGTGGCCGGGTGCGGTGGTTCATGCCTGTAATCCCAGCACTTTGGGAGGCCAAAGCGGGGCAGTGGATCACTTGAGGTCAGGAGTTCGAGACCAGCCTGGCCAACATGGTGAAACCCCATCTCTACTAAAAATACAAAAATTAGCCGGGCGTGGTGGGTCATGCCTGTAGTCCCAGCTACTGGGCATGAGAATCACTTGAACCTGGGAGGCAGAGGTTTCAGTGAGCTGAGATTGCGCCACAGCACTCCAGCCTAGGCAACAGAGCAAGGCTCTGTCTCAAAAAAAGAAAAGTCTGTGTGATGTGGCTCATGGACCACCAGTTGTCACTCCTCTCCCACAAGGCTGTAAGCCGTGTAAGAAATTTATGTGATCAAGACTCCACTGCAAAATAGGAGTATCATAGCCTGGTTTAGGATTAGAAGAGATTAAAGAAAGTGAACGCCAAGTATCTAATACAGAGTAAGGCACACGTCTTAATCTGCTTGGCTGCTATAACAAAATACCACAGACTGAGTGGCTTAAACAGCTGAAATTTATTTCTCACAGTTCTGGAGGCCGAGAAGTCCAAGATCAAGGTGCCAGCCAAACTCAAGGAGCCAGCCAATTCAGTTCCTGATGAGGGCCCACGTTCTGGCTCAAAGACAGCTGCCTACTTCCTCCCTGTGTCCTCATGTGGCCTTTCTCTGTGCTCATGTGGGGGGGGTGGAGGGGCACAGGTGAGAGCCCTGACCTCTCTTTCTTTTAAGGACCCCAATTCTATTGGATTAGTTCCCCACCTTTAAGACCTCATTTAACCTTAAATGCCTCCTGAAGATCCTGTCTCCAAATATAGTCACACTGGACATCAGGGCTCTAATATTGAATATGTGAATTTTGTAGGGGACACAACTTAGTCCATAGCAGCACTTTAGTCTGTAGCAGTCAGAGGCACTTGACAGATGGGAGCTTTAATAACAACTCCCTAAACGATTGTAAGAACCCCAAACCAAAAAAACTTCACTTTCCCTTAATTATTAGCAATAACACTTGCAAGTTAGGAATTCTTTACATTTTTACTCAAATGAGGAAAGTGAGATTAATTAATACCCTTTTGGCATTAGAAGAATTACATGGCAAGATTCCAACCCACACCCGCTTGACACTGAAAACACAGCATGTTATCACTCGACGCCACTAGTGTGATGGATTCGTACCCACACCCCACTTAACACACACCAACAGCAGACACGAGTGAGAGGCAGGGAGGAAGGGAGGAGGGTGGTCTGTTGGACACGTGGTGGGGATTTCAGTAAAGACAGAGGGCTCGCTTTTCACCTTTTCCTAATTAGGGTTGCCAGATCAAATCTAGGAAGCCTAGGTAAGTCTGAATTTGAGATAAATAATGAATCATGTTTTTAGTGTATGTCCCATGCAGTATTTGAAACTAAAATATAACAGGGCATCCTGTGTTGTTTTGTTTTGCTTTGTTTTCCTAAGTCTGTTGACCCAAGAATGCGCCATTGTCTTTGTCTGCTTGGGATGCTATGACAAATTATCATAGACTGGGTGGTTTAGATGGCAGAAATTGGTATCTCATAGTGCTGGAGGCTGGGAAGTCCAAGATCAGGGTGCCAGCCAACTCAGTTCCTGGTGAAGGACCTGCTTTCTGGCCTGTAAACAGCTGCCTTCTCATTGTGTCCTCGCGTAGTGGAGAGAAAAATCATCTCTCTTGTGTCTCCTAAGGGCACTAATCCCATCCCATTCATAAGGGCTCTATCCTCAAGACCTCATTGCCTCTCAGAGGCCCCACCTCTGAATACCCTCACATCAGGAGTCGCTTCAACATGTAAATTTCTGGGGAACACAAACATTCAGTCCATAACAGCCAGGCTCTGCTTACCCCCACCCTGGCTTCTTCCCCCAACCACCTATGGGATTCAGCTAAAGTCCTTTTCTTTCCCTCCAGTTCCTGGTGGCACTTCTACAGGACCAGGGTCTTTACTATTGGAGGATTCACACCCCAGGCCCCGCAGTCACAAGCTTGTTAGACACAGAAGCTACAGTAGCCCTGTCCTGAAAACACTCATCACCCAAATTCTGTCCTCCTCAGGCCCCCTGCCCACTTCATTCAGGGTCCACCCCCAGCCACCTGTCAGTGGCTCTCCTGGTCAATGTTTCACCAAGACTGTCTTATGTACACCTTAAGAAAGAATCATTTAAATATCAAAGGATTCAGACAGGCCCTTGTAAGAAGTGGTGAATATTTTTGCAGAAATGACCTCTTTAAGCTTATGCTGTCAAGGTGAAGTGTGGAGGTGAGAACCTTGGGCTGTCAGGTCATGCTCGCCTCCCCCTCTGAGGGACCAGGGTGCAGACAGGCAGAGCCAGCAGCCGACTCCTCCCCTTAGCATGTGGTGGTGCGCGTCGCTCCAACTTTCACATTCCAGAAGAAAATGATGTTCCACATTTTCAGAATTTCATTTTTGAGATTTTTTCCTCCTTACCTAACACTTTTCGTTGTCAGTCTTTCTGACTCCAGTGCCCATGTTTAACCTGTACTAGTCCTAAGTGCGTCCTTAGCTGGAAATGAAATCATTGCTAACTCGATCAGCAGAATGTTGGAGGTGGTAGATTCCTGGGTTTTCTGTTAAAACTATCATGAGAAATTATCTCACAGGAATTGTATTTACACTTGTTGAAATCAAGTCTCCTTTCCAAAGGAGAATAAGCATATTAGAAAAGGACCTCACCAATAAATGAAGACAGGCTCCCTCCTGGACAGGCCTGATTCCTTCGGACCAGTTTTGCCAGTGAGGCCTTCCTTGCATTCATTTCAGCCACTGTTATACTAACAGAAAAAAATCACACAGGGCTGGCTGCAAATGCTGATCCTGCCCCTGGCTGAGGAATCTTGGGCCTCTCATTTAATAGAGCTAAGTTTTCACTTTATCACCTGTAAAACGGGAATAACTGCACCTACATTGCTAAGAGGATTAGAGACAATGTGTGGAAAGAGCTTAAAAGAGCTTCTATTGCGTAACGAGTGCTCTATAAACAGCAGCATCATTATCATTGTTGTATAATGAGAAGACAAAGCGACACAGCACATGACCCTGCACGAAGTTCTGGGGTAAGGACTGTGAGCCGAGTATAGTTCGTAGGCAGGCAAAGGCCTTGTAGTGTTATGATCTATACTGATTTTCGTCCAGCGTTCCCGGATGATAGAGTTTGCGTATTTGTCTCCACCCAAATCGTATGTTGAATTGTAATCCCCATTGTTGGAGGTGAGGCCTGGTGGGAGGTGATTGGATCATGAGGGTGGATTCTTCATGAATGATTTTGCACCATCCCTTGGTGCTGTCCCCATAACAGTGAGTCCTCATGAGATCTGGTCATTTAAAAATGCGCAGCACCTCGCCTCCCACCTCTTGCCCCTGCTTTCTCATGTGACACGCTTGGTTCCCCTTCACCTTCTGCCATGATCGGGAGTTTCCTGAGGGCTCCCTAGAAGCCAAGGAGATGCCAGCACCATGCTTCCCATAAAGGTTGTGTAACTGTGAGCCAATTAAACCTCTTTTCTTATAACTTACCCAGTCTCAGGTATTTCTTTATAGCAATGCAAGAACGGCCTAATACAGGCTTCACAAAGGAAATGCGGGGCAGATGGAGCTCTGGAGGACCAGCAGACTGTGTAGGTAGCAAAGAGGAAGGAAAACCTGGAGAACAGATAGCTTTCCTGAAGAACAGAAGGTGCTAGAATTGAAATAAGAAGAAATAACTCGAAGAGACCATTTTTTCCCCTTAATTAACATGGTAGGACTTCTGCTTCCAGCTACAACGAAGTGATTCTAGCAGACCCATGCACTCACCAATAACAATTAGAAAAGCCAGATGAAATTTAAAACAACAGCAACATCTTTTCGGAGGCTTTAAAAAATGACTGAGGAGCCAGCGCTTGACCTCAGAACGAAGGGTGGTTTGTTGAGGTGAGTCCAACTTTCTGTGTTGTGTTTTCTCCTGAGAACAGTTGTGGAGGTAGAAAGGCTGAGAAGCCACGCAGAGGGCAGCTGCTGTGGGCAGTGAAGCCAGCAGAGCTTCCCGCAGTCTCACAGAGCTAAGAGTCAAAAGGGGAGTTCCAAGCTGCCGGAGCATTGAGGCAAGATCCCCACAACAAGGAAGGTGCAGAGAAATGAGCCCAATACTATGCAGTTTCTCCTTGAGGCATTTCTGAGACCTTAAACTGCCCATGGCAGGAGTCCTAAGAAACAGCCTGAAAAACAGGGAATGATTTGGGGCAGCCTTATAGTATTGAAAGGGCAAATCGTTGAGTTCAGGACCTGCCAAGAAGGATGGGTTCTGGACAGCATCACAGGGTGGGTGCCTGGAGGATGACACCCTAGAGGTGGAGGTACAGTGGAGTCAGTTCAGTCTCTGATTGCATTGAAGTGACCATTCTAGACTAGCTTCCCACCAAAGGAGAGGGTCAATCACCTCTGGAGGAAAATGCAGTCCAGAGACTCTGTAATTTTTTGTACACTATGTCCCACATTCAATCAAAAGTTACCAAGCTGACCAAAAAACAAGGGAAAAAACAGAATATATAAAGAGACTCACAAATGACCCAGATAATAAACTTAGCAGACATGGATTTTAAAATAACTTGGAAAGGATGTTCAAGAAAATTTTAAAATGGTATTTAAAGACTTCTCTTCTCCCTCCTCAAAAGCCCTACACCCAGATGGTTTTGTAGGTGAGTTCTACCAAAACCAAACATTTAAGGAAGAGTTAATCCCTGTTTCATACAAGAAATTAGACAAAGTAAAGATTCTTCTGCTTCACTCCCCAAATTAGACAGAATGAAGAGTTGCAAGCTTATTCTATGAGGCTAGAGAAGGAAAAGGTGGCAGATGGAAAAAGTGATGAACCAAGTTCAAGATGAGCACATACTGGAGTAAGGACCACAGAGACGGTTAAATTGGAAAGAAAGGAAGAGACAGGTAGGAGAGGGCTGGATTAGAGTGGCCTTCAAGACCAAGCTGAAGACTTTACAGACGTGACACTGTGAGTGATGGGAGCTGATTTCAGCTCCTGACTGAGGGAATAACACAGCTTAGCTCAGTTCAGCTCTGGCATTTCTGCCCCATTGCATGGAAAAGGCTCTACCCTTCTTCAGAAGCCTCATTCATGCCAGGTGACCCCAGTACACCATGCCTGCAAGAGACCCAGTCAGAATCTCTCAACTGGGAGCTGGACTAAGAGATTAAAAAAAACCAAAAAACAAAAAAACAAAAAACCTGTAGATTTTGGGATTTTGAAGCTGTACATTCATTTATTCAACAGATACTTACTGAGTACTTGTTATGCACCAAGCAGCCTTTTGAGGACTGCTTCACTATGATGAATAAGGCTGACATGATCCCTACCTCTATAGCCCACAGTCCAGGGGTGGTAGAGAATAAATAAATAGAAAATAGACAGAATCATTCCCTTTAGTGGCAATAATTCCCATTTGTCTATCCTTAATTTACTTACTATTATAAACAGAGTAGTAATATTTCCTTATTTGTGATAGCAAGTGGGGTGGTCACTTTTATTTAAGTGATCATAGACAGCATCTCAGAAGAAAAGGTATTTGAGTAAATATTTGAAAAAAAAAAAAAAAGAAGGATGAGCCTGCCACATGGAGAGACGAGGGAAGAGTGTTTTCGGCAGAAGGAACAAGGGCGAAAGCCTGGAGATGGGAACAATCTTAGCACATTCAACAAATAGAAGAGCAGTTGGGCCCAGGTGAGGTGGCTCATGCCTGTAATCCCAACACTTTGGGAGGCCAAGGCAGGCAGATCACCTGAGGTCAGGAGTTCAAGACCAGCCTGGCCAACATGGTGAAACCCCGTCTCTACTAAAAATACAAAAAATTAGCTGGGCATGGTGGCGGGCACCTGTAACCCCAGCTACTCAGGAGGCTGAGGCAGGAGAATCACTTGAACCTGGGAGGCGGAGGTTGCAATGAGCCAAGATCACACCATTGCACTCCAGCCTGGGTGACAGGGCGAGATTTTGTCTCAAAAAAAAAAGAGTATTGTGGCAGGAGCACAGTGACCAAGAGGCAGGTGGCAGGAGGTGGCAGCCACTTGTCAGGCACAGCCTTGCAGGTCACGGTAAAGAGCTCAAATTTTATTCTAAGTTCTTCTGAGAAGATTCTGGAGGGTTTTAAACAAGGGCCATTTCATGATCAGACTTATAGTTTAAAATGCAAAATTGAGGTACACTGAGGAGAGGAGACTATGGTGAAAAAACAATAGAAGTGGAGAGAAACTTCTGAGGCTACTGTGGCTGCCTTGGTAGAGATGGTGGCTTCAGCTATCAGAGCAGAGGAGAGATGATGAGCATGGAATGAACTTGAGAAATATTTTGGAGGCAGAACTTCAGAACATGAGAGCAAGGGACAGAGTTTTGGGCTTAGCACCTAGAGGTGGAAGTTAGGGTCATTTTCACATGGAGCCTGAAGTTTGGGGGAGGAGAAGCTAGGAGACTTTCTGAAGAGGCCATTACTCAGAGAGCAGATTGCAGACAGACACTGTCTGACCACTTTCCAAGAGGGCAATGCCACCTCCATGCACTGGGTTCTGTAGGACTTCCCTGTACCCTTACAATCAATTTCATTTTCATTTGAGAGAAATTCATTGGGTTTCTGTTGCTCATAACCATGTCTATGACAGCTGAAGAGTTTAGGAAGATTCATGCATTGGGCATCTACTTTCAAAGGCACAAAACATTGTCTTTATATTTTTCATTTGTTATTTTCAAAGCTTTCGGGAGAAACCGTTCTTCCCCATTTCTGATATTTCCTTCCAGATGAACGGGACTCAGTGAGGATGAGACTCCTGCCCTCTGTCTGATGCTTTCCATCCCACCCCAGGGAGAGGAATATCTGACTGCAAGTTTTAGAAAACCAAAGTGGGTGTGGTTGGCTCACACATTGCTTTTACCCGTGGCAGGTCAGCCTGCCCACAGGAAGCCATGAGTCCCCTACTCCCACGTGCAGCATCCTTCATCCTTGCAAGGGCCACTCCAGGGCCAGCACATGACGGGGAGGCTAGAGGCCAACCCCAGACCAGCACCACCTTCGCCAAGTGTTTAATTCTGCCCAACTCTAGGGTATGGTTTTAGGAAGTCACATTGACTGTCATCTGGGCTACAACTTCCAACTGAGCATTTATTTGTAAGAAGTCAGAGGTAGTAGAGTGCGGAAGTTTCGCGTGCTGTTTCCAGAGCCACAGGGTTAAAATTCAGGCTGGCCATGTACCCGCTGCGTGGCCTCAGCAAGTTCATGTAACCTCTTTGTGACTCAACTTCTCTATCCATCCAATGAGATAACAATGGTAACTGCCTGTCAGGGTTGTTATGAGAACTAAATGTATTAACACATACAAAACACTTAAAGTAATGCCTGGCCACATATTAAATAAATACTCTGTATGCATTAGCTGGTGCAGTATTTTGGTTTCCATCTGTTACTCTTATTCTTGATTTTTAATCTGTTTAGACGAGCGCTGCCCAATAGAACATTCCGTGATGAGGAAGCGTTCTGCGTCTGTGCTGCCCAGCACGGCAGCTGGTAGCCTCGGGCACCTGGTAGCCTCAGGCGGCTGGTAGCCTTGTGGGCTCAGTGGGTACTTGAAATGTGGCTACTGAGATAGAGGAACTGCATTTTAAAATTGGTTTCCTTTTAATTTGTTAAAATGTACTTTTAAATAGCCATATGTGGCACGTGACTCCTACATCGGACAAAACAGGTCTCGAACCGAGTGGAGAAGAGGGGTACCACTAGTTGGTGTTTCTCAGAGACCCCCACCAGAAGGAATTATTGCTGGAAATCCTGCATAGTTACAAGACCTGTGACAAGTGAACACAGAAACTGGCATTTACAGACCTGCTGCGGCTGCTGCTTCCTGTCCTGATGTTTCTGACTGTCTCACCCGGGGGTCCCTTCCTCTGCGCTGTTTGGCTGGGTGCTCAATGATGTCTACGGAAGGTGAGTTTTGGAGATAAAGATACCGAGGTTTATCCAGGGGCATGCCTGCCTCTGGGCTCCACAGCCCATTAGTGATTGCAGCACAGTGATTGGGAGACTAGAAACGGATTCACAAGCCAGCAGATGACTGACACAGGCCACCTAAGGTGGCCAAGCTTTTACAAGCTCCTCCTCAGAGAATAGCAGTTAAGTGTGTGGGTTCTGGGGTCAGACTGCCTGGGTTCAATTCCCAGCTATGCCGCATTCCTGCTGTGTGACTGTGGACAGGTGACTTGCCTTCTCTGTGCTTTAGTTGCTGAATCCATTGCACAGATTCTTTACCACTCATAACTGTCTGGCTAGAGAGAATCATTACTCTCAGCAAGGCTTCCTAACTTGCCTGAGCTCACTTGCCCAGTAAGTCATTCATGGTATGGCAGGCAAGGTCTCACTAACGCAGACCTCCGTAACAACTGTTTCAGTGCTGACTGAGTGGTGAAGTTAAATATTAAAAGCTGAGAGAGCCAATGCCCTCATACAAAGGCTGGAATGTAACAAAAGCCCACCCAGAGTTTTGCCTAGGCTCTTCCTGGGCCTTAAAGCATGGCAAAATAACGAAGGAATTCTTAACAGGACTCGTTTAGGATTAAACAAGTTTTACTGGGGGTCTGAAGAACCTTCCCAGGCCTTCACAAACAAGTTTACTGGGGCTCTGAAGGAACTCTCCAAACCTCCATGATCTAGCAGGGGACAAGATAAGGGTAATCACCCCAGCACCTGGACACACTGAAATTAAGTAAATTTACTGAGGCTCCAGAGGAAGGTCTTCAGGACTCGGGCCTTCGTTGTAGATTAAAAGAAGTTAATCGCTTATGTCTTTAGATGAACGCACACTTACACGTAGACATATAGCTTAGAAGGTATATAAGCTCTGGCAAACTATCATTTTGAGTTGTTCAGGGGATCATTTCCAGGCCTTTTCCCTTTAACCGGTTACAGAAATAAAAACTCTCTTCCTCCCCAGTTCATTTGCATCTCGTTTTTGGGCGGCGAGAAATTGCAGCCCAGCCCTCAGTTTGGTCCGGGAACAATGGGGCTGGACTTTGGAGTCAGGATCCCCAGACTCCAGACTCCTTGCCAGTCTCCCAGACAGCTGCTGCTTCCTGCCCTGGCTTTCCCAGCAAGTCAAAGGGAAGGTGGCCTGGCTCGGTGCTGCCTGCAAAACTCCCTTCCCCATTTCACAGGACCTAGTTTTCTCTTCTAGTAAAGCTCAGCTTTGGTTTAAAAAACAAATCCATTTCCAAAGCAACCTGAGGCTCTGACGCCATGCTCACAGGGAGGGCGGCTCGGACCCTGCCTACTGGGAATCGCTCCTGCACCAGAGAACATTGTTAGGAGTTTGGGGATGGCTGGGTTTTGTTGACTTTTTTCCCCTCTCAGAATCCGGACCACGAAAGGTTCCAGCTTTCAAGTGCCTATTTCCCCCCATCAAGATGCTTGGACATGCCCCATCTTTGGGCAGTTTTAAAGATTCCCAGGGCATCTTCCCCTCCGCTGCCCAACTCGCCCCTGCCCATCTGCTGCAGTCCCTTCTCTGCTGCAGCCACCTTCCTCATCGTGGCTGGAGGAATGTAGAAAAGGCGGCCACAGGCCCCACAGTGTCTGCACTGAAAACCCTGGCAGGGGGTGGGGAGAGGAAGCAGGAGGAAGCAATGCTTAGCCCCAAGGGCTCTCATGGTGACTTCAGGCAGCAGCAGGACTCAAACTTGGGAGCTCAAAGAGTTCTGGAACATTCTTCCACTCCTCTAGCCTAACAGACTCCTCTTTAGAGGATTGGCATAATCCTTAGACGTTTTTTTCTTTTTCCTATTGAGATAATATAACACTCTCCATAATTCACAGAATAGTAGAAAAGAACCTTCTTCCAAAAGACTCCCCCAACTTCTGAGCAGGCAGCTCCCTCCTCTTTATTATGCATGTTCCAGAAAGCCCTTAGTAGGTGGATCTCCAAGCTCCCCCAGCTCCTCCAGAAGATCCTAACATTGCAACAGGATGGGCTCAGTTCCTCCTCCATCTCGGGGAAGATGATGGGAAGGGAATGAAAGGGAAGCCCCCAGACTGCCCTCCTGGACCAGGCTCCCAAATTCTCCCCCAGACTCTTGCAGGAGCCTCCCTCTTCCCCAGTCCTCCTGTCCTCACCTTCGTACAGCCAGAGTGACCCTGCAAATTGCAGGGTCAGGTCATGTCCCTCCTCTGCTCAGAGCCCTCCAGTGACTTTCCCAGCATACTTAAATAAAGTCCAGCTCCTCACCAGGGCGTGCAAGGCCTCACTCAGCCTGGCCTTGCTGCCTCCCAAGGGCCCCGTATAGCCCAAGAGAGATGGGTCCTGCCAGAAAGCATTGGCAGGGATCACTAGAGCTCTGTGCATTCTCTGGGCTATCAAACACATGAACAATTCTGTATGCAAACAACCTCAAACAAGAGCAAAGCATCCTGGCTTCAGACAGCAGCACAAATGCTGCACCACCGACAGGCTAAATTAGACTTAGAAATAATGTGTTGGTTTGGGTCTGCCTGTACTAGGCTGGGAATAGGATTTTAGAAGCATGGTTAAGAGCTGAATCATGATTCAAGCACAACATAAAAGTTCAGCAGCACTGTGATGGGAAGAATAAGAAATCAAGCAAAATGAGGTGCGGTAGGCTCTCTGTGGTAAAAATAATAATAATAATAATAAAATTAGTTTGCAATCATTCCTTACCTCAGAATTATTCATATGTTGAGGAGGCAAGAAAGTCGCCTGAAGTCAAACTTTCTATCAGCCTGACAGATTGGGGATGGGATCTGCTGCCTTCACGGCCCCTCCCTGCCAGGGGGCTCCCACCTGAAATCTGCACCCATAGGAGCCAATCCACAGCACCCAGGCTCTGGGAAAATGGGCCACGTGGGAGACAGGGGCCAGCAGTTTAGTTTAGAGTCCCTCCAATCAGCTGGCTAAACCTCCACTGGCCCTCAGAACTCCCAGCATGGAGGCCTCACTCCTGCTGTGGCCCACGAGGTCTTAGCAGTAGCCCCTGCCCACCCCCTGACTGCATCTCATAGGCCCCTCCCCTCCTCAGACACCTGTTCCCAGTTCTGTGAATATGTCCAGCTCCTTCTAGCTCTTTTACCCTCACACACGCTGATGCCTCAGCCTAAAGCATTCTCCCCTCTTTGCTTAACGAACTCCTATCATTTCTCACCTGCCTGCCCGCTTTCACCTTGCTCTCCCTCCATCCCCAACAGTCTATTCTCCCACAGCAGAATCGTCATTTCAGAATGTAGGCTGACCACGGTGCTTCCCTCCTTTGTTCTAAGTCCTCCAGGTAGCTACTCTCACCTTATCTTACAGTGAGTGCCAGTGGAATATATAACTATTCCCCTACCTGCCCCTTTTCTCCTACAACACGTGGATTCAGTTATGTGACATTACCCTCCCTCCTTCCCCTCCAGCCTCCTTGTCCCCTTTATATATTAAAGTCCTCAAAATCATCTTTGGAGAAAGGCACAGACCACAGACTGTTTCTGTGATTTTGTGTTTCTTCCAAGTGTGTCCTTAACCTTGGCAAAACAAACTTCTAAGTTGATTGAGACCTGTCTCAGATACTATTTAATTAAGTTTACACATACTAGATTTCAAAGACTTAATACAAAAAGAAGTAAAGCCTCTCAATCATAAAGTTTAGATCAATTGCACGTTGAAATGATATTTTTGATATGTTGGATTAAATAAAATGTATTGGTAAGATTAATCTGTTTGTTGGCCGCATAAATGTCTTCTTTTGAGAAGTGTCTGTTCATATCCTTTGCCCACTTTTTAATGGGTTTTTTTTCTGGTAAGTTTGTTTAAGGTTCTTGTAGATTCTGGATATTAGACTTTTGTCAGATGGGTAGATTGCAAAAATTTTCTCCCATTCTGTAGACTGCCTATTCACTCTGATGATAGTTTCTTTTACTGTGCAGAAGTTCTTTAGTTTAATTAGATCCCATCTGTCAATTTTGGCTTTTGTTGCAATTGCTTTTGCTGTTTCAGTCATAAGGTCTTTGCCCATGCCTACGTCCTAAATGGTATTGCCTTACAATAGGAAAGACTTGGAACCAATGCAAATGTCCATCAATGATAGACTGCATAAAGAAAATGTGGCACATATACACCATGGAATACTATGCAGCTATACAAAAGAATGAGTTCATGTCCTTTGCGGGGACATGGATGAAGCTGGAAGCCATTATTCTCAGCAAACTCACACAGGAACAGAAAACCAAATACTGCGGCTGGGCACGGTAGCTCACGCCTGTAATCCCAGCACTTTGGGAGGCCAAGGTGGGTGGATCACCTGAGGTCAGGAGTTCGAGACCAGCCTGGCCAACATGGTGAAACCCCATCTCTACTAAAAATACAAAAAATTAGCTGGGTGTGGTGGCACATGCCTGTAATCCCAGCTACTCAGGAGGCTGAGGCAGGAGAATCACTTGAACCCGGGAGGCGGAGGTTGCAGTGAGCCGAGATTGCACCATTGCACTCCAGCCTGGGCAGCAAGAGTTAAACTCCATCCAAAAAAAAAGAAAAAACCAAACACCGCATGTTCTCACTCATAAGCGGGAGTTGAACAATGAGAACACATGGACACAGGGAGGGGAACATTACATACTGGGGCCTGTCGGGGGGTGAGGGGCAAGAGAAGAGAGAGCATTAGGACAAACACCTAATGCATGTGGGGCTTAAAACCTAGTTGATGGATTGATAGGTGCAGCAAACCACCATGGCACATGTATATCTGTGTAACAAACCTGCATGTTCTGCACACGTATCCCAGAACTTAAAGTAAAAAAAAAAAAAAAAGATTAATCTCACTTTTAAACTTTTTCCATGTGCCTACTAGAAAATGTAAAGTTATATCTATGGCAACATTTACTCTTGTATTATATTTTCATTGGGCAGCACCGTTCTAGAGTTGCTGGTAAATAATACATAAATCATCAAATAAAATTAGTTAAGGTCATTTTAGAAAGTAATAGAGGTTCTGAAGCAGATAAAATAGGATGTGGCTAAAGAGTGATAAGGCAGAATGTTTGGGGAGGGAGGGCTTTCGATAGAATGGTCAGTATTGTGAGCCAAGTTGTACCCTTCCAAAATTCATGTGTTGAAGTCCTAACCCCCAGGACCCCAGAATGTGACTGTATTTGGAGACTGGGCCTTTAAAGAGATAATTAGATTAAAATAGGGTCACTAGGATGGGCCCCTAATCGAATAAGACTGTTGTTCTTATAAGGAGAGGAGATCAGGACACAGACACTCACAGAGGCAAGACCACGCAAAGACACAGAGAGAAGACGGCACCTCTCTCCGTTGAATGAGACCTCAGAAGAAACCAACCCTGCCAGCACCTTGAACCTGGACTTCCAGCCTCCAGAGCTGTGAGCAATACATTTCTGTTACTTAAGCCACTCTGTGGCCCCTACCAAACTCTATAGTCAGAAAGGGCTTTTCTCAGGAGGTGACATTGCAATTGAATGATAAGAATGGCCCAGCCTCCTGGAGGTCTCTGGGAAGATTCTTCTAGGTTACAGGAAACAGCAAGGGCAGAGGCCTGAGGGTGTAGGCAGAGAAAGAGCTCAGTGCAGCTGGTTCATGGTGGAGGAGGGGTGGGGTGGGAGACAAGGGCATGGGGTATACAGGGTCAGAGCATACTTGCAAGACAACAAACTTTCCTCACCACCCCTCTTACCACATACCATACATTTAAAGCTTCACCTTGGGAAGATTCTCCAGGGTGTCTTTAGGAAGGTCTGTATCCTGGAATCCACTTACAGCACCTTTCACTTTGAATCTGTCAAACTGCTGCAAGCCAAATGCATCCAGACAGTCATGTTCCCTAAGAACAGCTGGTGAGTCACTGCGGCAGAAGGCCCCAGGGCCTCTGGGAACTGAGGTCCTCGAATGAGGACGCTCACAGGTATTTTTAACATCACCTGTCCTGGGGACCAGAAAAAGATTTTGAGAGGTGAACAAAGAGAGTGTGAGAGCTGGAAGAATAATGCAGGTCACAGCCATGGCGACCACTAGCAGGCAAGGGTTGAGGGTATGGGAAGATTTGCCAGGTGGCTGTGCAGCACCCTAGACTCCCACCAGGGTGGGCTGAAGTAAGAATCAGCAGTGGGGACCAGCAAAGGCTGTGCCCCAAAAGAGGACTGCTCCCTGCCGTAGGAAAGAGCATCTAACCCACAGCCACTTCCTCCCCTCCAGTCATTTTAAAAATTACCTGCTATATTAATTCATACTCCTTTAAAATAATAATCAGTTGTACCCTCCTCCCTAGATAAGCACTGTTATTGTTTGTATGTATTTGCTTATTTGGGGGGGAAAAAAAGGAAGAATAGGTACAATAACCATAGACTAAGGAAGCTGGTTACTTGTAGAGGGTGGGTGAGAACATGGCAGAGGAGAGAGCGGAGGAGTGGCACCTTACTGGGTCTATTGTTTTACATATCTTAGAGTTCTGGAATCTTGTCAATGTTTTAGGCATTCAACAAATAAAATTATGTCAACAACAATATAGAAAAAAGCCTAAAATTGAATAAAAACAAAAACAAAGAAACCTAACTGTATTTCAAATGAATTACATAACCACACAGGTGTTTTAGAGGTTACTAACTCAAACAACTTCTAAGCCTAGTAGTTGGGCTATCAACCCTCAGTTTGATGACAGAAAAAGAACTGTAACTTTGGGAGGCCGAGGCAGGCAGATCAAGAGGTCAGGAGATCAAGACCATCCTGGTTAACACGGTGAAACCCCGTCTCTACTAAAAATACAAAAAATTAGCTGGGTGTGGTGGCGGGCGCCTGTAGTCCCAGCTACTCAGGAGGCTGAGGCAGGAGAATAGTGTGAACCTGGGAGGTGGAGCTTGCAGTGAGCCGAGATTGCACCACTGCACTCCAGCCTGAGCAACAGAGTGGGACTCCATCTCAAAAAAAAAAATGCAAAGGAATCCTGAATTCTGTTTCGTAGACTTATCATTGCAGTGGTTAGGATATAGCAATTCTAAAATTATTTTGTATGTGGTATAGGAATAAACAAATGAATACATGTTTTGATTGTGTTGAGAGCCTGGGTTCCAACACCCAGGATTTCTTTTGCCTTATATGGCAGAAGGAGGGAAATACCAATGGGGAATGTGGAAAGGGAAGAAAGAGCCCTGTGGTATTAGGTCAGAATTCCATACATCAGCGTAAACTCATATTATGGTCTACGTAGACACACACAAACACACAAACATGTACGTATGTTCTGTTCACTGAGAGGCTAAGAAGCATGAACATTCTAGCAGTAATGAGCACACCTAGCACTCCAGCTTGGTTTCTAAATACCACTCCCCACTGAAAGGAACCAGGGCTCCTTCAGAAATGACCAATTCCCAGGGCTGGGCAGGGAAATGACAACATGAGCCTAAAACAGCTTGCTGTGCAGAAAGTGACGAATTGCTCAAAACATGATGGGATCCTATTAAAAGGACCCAGATGAAAGACAGAGGGAGTTCATTTCAGTGCTGGTGCCCAGACAACACCATCAGGCAGTCTTGCTATCAAGAGTCTCCTTGGACCTGTGAGACCCGATTTTTTTTTCCAATCCTCTGAGCACCTTCATCTGTTCCCATTCTTTATGCTTAGAGTGATTTCTGTTGCACACAGCCAAAGAACCCTGGGTGAAACATGGAGTCTCCTTTCCTCCATTCAGAAACTCTTCCAGTCTTATAAGAAGTGCAGAAGGCCCAGTAAGGACTTTCCTGGCATTCCCTAGCCAGCCTCTCTCTCCTCTGCCTCCCGTACTGGGAGAATCAGGTAGATCACATTCCCAAAGCGTGTTGAGGAACAGTCTTATGAGAAACCACCTCCCCAGCATCTAGAAGTCATTGCCAGCAGCTCCACCCTCCAGAATTGCTCAGGTACGCTCAGGGGAGAGACTGTGTCATTGTGTTTCAATGGAGTGTTGGTTTCCATAAGCAGGAATGGGGTTTAATTTGCCCAGGGGACTCCAAACAACACGTGTGCCTCTCTGGAACTGTTCCATTACAATCAGGAGATGGGCAAAGTTTTAGACTCCCACTCCCCCAAATTGCTTGTAAAACAACAAGGAAAGATGGAAGCCATTTCATCATGCTGTATAATGAGCACAAGCATCATACAGGGCTCAGGGAGCGAAGTATGTGTCTTCCGTACTTATTGTGAGGGTGACATGGGACAAGCCACTTGTCCTCTTTGTGCTTCTGTTCCTCATCCAAACCTGCCCAATCCACTGTAAAAGCAAAAGCAGGAATAAAGCTCAGGCACACATTCCAGAAGCAACACACGCAGTGCGAACACCAGGGAGGAGACACACACACGTGTTTATCTCCCTGCTTGCTCTCTCCGAACTCCCCCAGCACCTAGAAAACATGCACGTCCTGGGAAGGCTGTTGACAAGCCCAGGCTGATTTCACAGGAGATGGAGAGGCATGGCTCATAGCACACAGCTTTTCAGAGAATGTGCCTCAGCTGAGGTCTACAGGCTGTTGCTTTTCTGCTAGCACATGCTGAACATTGACTCAGAGTGCCAGGCACCAGGCTACGTGCCCTGCACACATTAGCTGATCAAATCATCACGACTCCATGAACTAGTTTCTTAATTCCATTTTAATGCCACTGAGATGGATTTAAACTGGTAGAGCGATTTGCCTGAGGTCAGACAACCAGAAATCATCAGAATTGGGATTTGAACCCAAGTCTGACTGTCCCGAAGGCCTTTCCCTTCGTCTTTGGTTGGCTGAAAGGTGGTCCCCGAAGGATATGTCTATGCCCTAATCTCTGAAACCTATACGCTTCCTATGGCAGAAGAGTGAATACTCCTTATAGAACAAACGATGCAATTAAATTAAAGATCTGGAGAGGAGGCGCTGGTCCTAGATTATCCAGGTGGGTCATAAAAGAAATCCCAGGTGTCCTTAGAAGAGTGAGGCAGAGGGAGGCAGACACGTGGAGGATGGACGGGAAGAAGAGGAGGCTGTCTGCCCACAGAGGCAGAGATTGGAGCACTGTGGCCACAGTGGAGGAACCCGGGAGCCACCAGAAGCTGGAATGGACTCTCCACTAGAGCCTGGAGAGAGAGAGCAGCCCCAGTGACACCTCCGTTTTAGGCTTCTGGCTTCTAGAACTGTGGGAGTAGAATTTTCTGTGGTTCTAAGCCACACAGATCATAGTCTTTTGTTATAGCAGCCTCAGGACACTCATCCACCTCTTATGCCATCCAACTCCCCAGTGGGGTGTGGCAGTTCAGGGTACAGGCACACAGTGGGTGCCAGTCCTCTGGGCAGATCATGAGCCATGCCACGACACAGATGGATCCTGGTTCTTTCACCTTTGGGTCTGCAGAGGGACTGAGCACCAAGGCTTGGAGGTCTGGGAGGAGAAGCATTGTGCCCACGATAGGATTTTTTTTTTCTTTTTTAGACGGAATCTCACTCTGTCACACCAGGCTGAAGTGCAATGGTGTGGGTGCAGCCTCCGCCTCCCGGGTTCAAGCCATTCTCCCACCTCAGCCTCCCAAGTAGCTGGGACTACAGGCACGTGCCACCACACCCAGCTAATTTCTGTATTTTTAGTAGAGACGGGGTTTCACTATGTTGGCAGGCTTGTCTTGAACTCCTGACCTCGTGATCCACCTGCCTTGGCCTCCCAAATTGCTGGGATTACAGGCGTGAGCCACCATGCCTGGCCCACATGATAGGATTTTAATATTCTCTTCAGCCCTTTGCCCTCTGTTTGTCAGCAAAGATGACTGAGCACAGCCATGATGCACTGTGCCCTGGGAGCTACAGAAGTAGCATGCAAACCCAGAGACCTGAAGGGACACGGAGGAGGGGGAATGAGAGAGCTGGGTAGGGCGGAACAGTGACAGTGACAAGTGGGAGGGCATGTGTCCCATCTAAAAGGGCAAAAAAGGCACAATGCAGAATTGCAAAGATATGGAACCAACCTAAGTGCCCATCAGCCAATGCGTGGATAAGAAAATGTGGTATATATACACCATGGAATACTACCCAGCCATAAAAAAGAATGAAAGAATGTCTTTTGCAGAAATGTGGATGAGCTAGAGGCCATTATTCTAAGTGAAGTAACTCAGGAATTAAAAAAAAACAAATTCCATATGCTCTCAATTATAGGTGGGAGCTAAGCTATGAATACACAAAGGCATACAAAGTGGTATAATGAACTTTAGAGACTCAGAGGGGGAGAGTAGGAGCGGGTGAAGGATAAAAAAGCTACATATTGGGTACAATGTACACTACACAAGTGATGGGTGTACTCAAATCTCAGACATCACCATTACACAATTCACCACTATACACACACACACACAATTTATACATAAATATATTTTATATAATATATAATTAATATATATGTGTTAGTAATATATAACACACATTTATATATTATGATAGATGTTATATATTATATATTATTACTAATTTATATATTATATATTATGTAATTAATATGTAATAAATTATTACATTATATTAATACACTAATATCACATATCAATATAGTCTATATTATATATAATTTAGTATTACATATTAATTATATGTAAATATGTTACTATATATTATATATAACACATATATGTATATATATTATTACATGTTATATATTATATAAATACAATATAGATATAATTATATATTATATATTATATAAATTCATATTGTGTATTATGAATATATTATATATTAATATATCATTATTTATATAATCTATATTATATAGAAAATTTATATATTATATATAATAGATATTAATATATTATATATTATATATGTATATTATATATTAATTATAATTTATATATTATAACTTATATATAATATATAAAAATTGTATCTATCATGTATCTATTTTCATATTTTATATTTTAATATAAATGTATACATATATATTACATATAATAAAATTTTAAAAATAAAAGAGCGTGGAGGCTCACTGTGACTCATCAAGTTCTGGTGGGAACCAGGCCTGGTGCGACCGGAGCTCTCTATGTTTGCAAAAGCCAGGACAAGCATCTTCTTGTGAATCTGCCTATTTCAAAACACTGACAACTGACTCAGAACTTTCAAATCACCTTATGAGCCTAATGAAACCTTTGTGTGGGCCACGCAACCATCAGATCCCTCCTCTAGATGAGGCCAGCTCACCAAGGGTTCCTACCTTTTCCTCCCAGGGGAGAATGTTGTGCTGAGCCCCCATCCACTCTAATGGGGATGGCACCAGGTTCAAGAGACCAAAGAAGAGACCCAGAGCCAGCAAAGGAGCCGTGGAGTTTCACTGGGGGCTTATGTACAGGGGAGAGAGTCTAGTCGTGGTGGGCTGGACAGCAGAACCCCCAGTCCAGGGTTTTCAGCCTGGGCAGAAAAACCGCAACTGCTTGCAAAAGGCATGTGGTTGATACAGCATTTTCACTTAGCATCCTCCTCCTAACAACCTCCACTTGGCAATCGTCATTCAACCCAAAACACAGGGCCTCTATCCACGTTCCAATGGATGGGACAGAGGAGCTCAGATGTTCCTCATAGACGAGGAATGGATCTCCAGGTTGGCCACACCTGGATTCCTTAGCTGGTAACTCAGAACACATATCCAGGTGCACCATTCTCAGAGCATGCCTAAGGGATTGCTGTCAGGTGCATCTGCCATAGAGAGGGATACTGTCCGAGGACTGCTTCAAACTCTTTGTTTAAACTGCATTTCATTCCCTGATTTTTCACTCACCTTTGCCTTTCCAACTCCTGAAGTCATGGGAGGTAGGGGGAGGAGTGGAAAAGGAATTTGAATAGAACCTTCCTTTCCCACGTCACAGCCAACGTCACACGAATGCAAGTCGATGGAGATCATCTCAGCCCCCTACCAGGGACCCACCTGCACTGCAGGTGATGCACCAGAGATGAACAAAAACAAGGTCTACTGACCAAGCCTGCGGTGCTCTCTTAAGAAGCTTCCTGTAGGTTTGTCATGTGGGCACGTGGCCTGCCTGCTGCTCCTGCGCACTCACACCTGGAAGGAAATGGATTCTGAGAACTTTCTCTGTGGCCTCAGAACCACCTGGAGAGCTGGCTGCCATGGCCAAGGGTGTGGGGTGAGACAGCAGACACAGGACTACAGGGATGGATGTGTGTGCATGTGTGCGTGTGCATGAGTGTACATGGCTGCATGCAACACACAGATACAGAGCCAAAGACTTGGAGACAGTGGCCAAGAGGCTTATGCAATCTTCCACAGGGCCAGCACTTTCCTTCTTCTCTTGCTTTACAAAAGAATAGCAGGATTTGGCCCAGAGACATGTTCTGTTTGGACCACATGCTGTTTCTTCCAATAATAACTTCCCAGTAACAGAATCCATAATATCAACTAGAATTCATTGAGTTCTTACTGTGGATCAGGCACTGTTCTAAACTACTGACATGCTTTTCCATCTAATTCTTAAAGCCACCATATCCCTTCCAGGCCGTTAATATCTATTAGAACACCAATACTATTTTAAAAGAAGATTTCTCATACTAAGTTCCCTTTTCTCCGGCCCATGCCTAGACTAGTGCTTGCAATACATAGGTGTTCAGTAAGTATTTTGAGGCAGGAGAAAAGGGTCTGGAGGCAGGGAACCTAAGGCCATTTCACGCTGACTTCCTAGAACTAAATAGAAAGGAAAACCCTAACTTTCCACGCCTAATAACAAAAGGACCAGAGGCAACCCCCTTGGCAAACCCCCACTTTTTTTTTTTTTTTTTTTTTTTTTTTTTAAGACGGAGTCTCGCTCTGTCGCCCAGGCTGGAGTCCAGTGGCTCAATCTCGGCTCACTGCAAGCTCCACCTACCCGGTACAAGCGATTCTTCCGAGTAGCTGAGACTACAGGCACGTGCCACCACGCCCAGCTAATTTTGTATTTTTTAGTAGAGATGAGGTTTCACCATATTTGCCAGGCTGGTCTCGAACTCCTGACCTCATGATCTGCCCACCTCAGTCTCCCAAAGTGCTGGGATTACAGGCGTGAGCCACCACACCCGCCCAACCCTCACCTTTTCTGTGAGGCAGATGGGAAACTGAAAATACCTCTGATTGGTTGCTTTTTGCAACCAATCAGATGTTTGCACAGGAGTGTAACTTTGTAACTTCACTTAAGCCTTTAATTGGTTGTTGTCTACAACCAATCAGACTGATTGTGGGGCACTGGGAGCCAAGTCTTCGTTTGCATAGAAGTGCAGGTTTGTAACTTCACTTTAGCCTCTGATTGGTTGCTTTCCGCAACCAATCAGATGTTTGCATAGGAGCGTGGCCTTTGTAACTTCACTTCAGCCTCTGATTGGTTGCTTTCTGCAATCAGACAGATTGTGAGCCACCACTTCATTTACATGGGGTGAGCACCAAGTGGCCAATGGGAAACCTCTAGGGGGTACTTGGACCCAAGAAAATTTGGTATCTTGGCCCTTGAGCTGCTGCTTGGCCCACTGCCACCCTGTGGAGTGTACTTCTGTTTTCAATAAATCTCTGCTTTTGTTGCTTCATTCTTTTCTTGCTTTGTTTGTACATTTTGTCCAATTCTATGTTCAAAACACCAAGAACCTGGACACCCTCCGCTGGTAACAATTTGATGAATGAATGGATCATGTGGCCTGATGAAGGACAGGTCAGTCACACAAATAAATGATCATGCCCAGCCTCGGTAGGGCCATGGTACAACCAGGGGACAGAATATATTCTGGGGTGGAGGTGGTGTCAGGAAGGCTGTCCTGACTAGGAGAGCTTAATTCTGAAAGGCAGATGGGGTGGGGTATCAGTGCTGGGAACAATAGCCAGGGACAGTGTGGGGGAAAGCACAGTGGGGAGAAAATGGGAAAGAACTGGAAACTGCCAGGCCAGGCGTGGTGGCTCATGCCTGTAATCTCATCATTTTGGGAGGCCAAGGTGGGCAGATCACCTGAGGTCAGGAGTTCAAGACCAGCCTGGCCAACATGGTGAAACCCTATCTCTACTAAAAATACAAAATTAGCTGGGCATGGTGGTGCATGCCTATAATCCCAGCTACTCGGGAGGCTGTGGTAGGAGAATGGCCTGAACCCAGGGGCGGAGGTTACAGTGAGCTGAGGTCATGCCACTGCACTGCAGCCTGGGCGACAAGAGTGAAACTCCGTCTCAAAAAAAAAAAAAAGAACTGGAAACTGCCAGAAATCCATCCATTTTGGCTGACGCATAAAAGTGAGAAGGGAATGGGACAAAATGGGACCAGAGAGATTTAGGCCTAAACCACTGGATTCATTTCTTAAGGCCATCATAACAAACTTGCAGTGATTTAAAATATCAGAAATTTCATTTACTCTCTCACAGCTCTGAAGGCTAGACATCTGCAATCAAGGTGCCAGCAGGGCCACACTCCCTCCAGACTCCAGAGGAGGATCCTTCCTTGCCCCTTCCAGCTCCTGGTGGCTTTCAGCAATCCTTGGCTTGCGGCAGCCTCTCTCCAGGCTCTGCCTCCGTCTTCACACAGCTTCTGCCCTGTGTTTCTCTCTCTGTATCCTCTTGTCTTCTTATTAAGGATGCCGGTCACTAGATTTAGGGCCCACCCTAACTCCAGGAAGTATTAGTCTGTTTCCACACTGCTGATAAAGACATACCCAAGACTGGGTAATTTATAAAGAATAAGAGGTTTAATGGACTTGCAGCTCCACATGGCTAGGGAGGCCTCACAATCATGGTGAAAGGCATGTCTTATATGGTGGCAGGCAAGATAGAGCTTGTGCAGGGGAACTCCCCTTTATAAAACCATCAGATCTCGTGAGACTTACCCTCATGAGAATAGCATGGGAAAGACCCACCCCCATGATTTAATTACCTCCTACCAGTCCTCCCACAACATGTGGGAATTATGGGAGCTATAATTTGAGACTTAGGTGAGTACATGGCCAAACCATATCAGACATTATCTCAGTCCTTACCATAATTACCTCTGCAAAGACCCTGTTTCCATGGAGGTCACATTCACAGAGGCCTGGGGTTAGGACTTGGATATATCTTTCGGAGGGACACTATTCGACCCACTACCAATATTTTCCCACAGTGTTTCCGAAACTAACCTGTTTTGGAGGCTGAGGGCCCTGGGAAGTCCTCTGTTGGCAACACACTTGAGCAAACACATGGTAACAACAAAGGGCTGGTCCAGGCTCTAGAAACATCACCTGATGTATTAAACAGGCTCCATCCTGTGGCTGGGTGCCATGTAGAAGACCACTAGGCCAGCAGGAATGTCACTCAGACAAGGGCTCCAAACCCATATGTTGCCCCTCACAACTTTTCTTAGTTGTGTTTCCATTGATGAACACTACAGCCAAAATCAGGATCCCAAAATAAAAACCCCAAAAGGATCTAGAATATTTAGGAAAATCATCTTTGAGTTAGAAAACATCCTCCGTGTTTGGTCTCGATCTGTCTTTTGTTAGGTCCGTCCTCCTTGCCACTTAACACTTTCCTTTGCACCTCTTCCTGACACCAACAGACACCATGCAAGTCCCCAGTGAGGGGGCCTTCCTCAGTCAGCCTGGGGGAAGCATGAATTAGCTGAGAAAAGGACTCGCCTCTTCTGAATGGCATGCTAAATCACTCATCTTTTTCCAGTCTATGCTACATTTAGACTAACTTTTCTTTCTGTCTTCTAAAGGGCCATGCATTATGGATGAGAACTATTTCTTATTCAGCAGCCGAGAATCACTCTTCTATCAAAAACATCTCTTTCACTGCATTCTCAGATATCAAAGCCCGTCTCTGAACTCAGCGTTTCCTGGCCTTGTTCCCTGAAGGGGTCTGTTGGACAATGCTCTTGAGTGACAAATGTTTGAAATGTAAAATACACAGGCGAACACACTCCGGCTGTGAATCCACACCACATTCTTGCTGAAGATGGTGAACTCCATGCATCATGGGACCCCTGGAGTTATGGTCATTCTCACCTGAGAGAAGGCGGTCATTTCAAACCTTAGAACAAGTCATTTCTGTCCCGGGTGGATTGGAATGTATTGAAATTTCTGCTCCTGACTCTGCTTGGCATGTTCGTTTATACACTTGCCCCCTCCTCTTTCTTTATTCTCCTAACCCTGCTCTAAAATAAGGGGGAATGAAATAAAAGAGAACTATTGCTGGAAAGAAATGGTCCCAAGATAGCAACAGTAATTACCTAGGGTAATTTTCTTCTTCTATTTCTAAATTTCTATGATTAACATATATTAGCTAGTTTTACTAGTGAGCTACTTTTTTAAAAACCTCCTTTAAAACTCTGCTCATGGAGACATGAAGGCAGGGAAGCATGCACAAATTGTTAATTACTGCATTGTGAGTTTTTCCTCGTTATGATGAAAAAAATCACAATACTAATACTGATCATTAATATTTACTGAACACTATGTCCCAGACACTGCTTTATATCCCTTGAACGTATTATCTGTATGAATTCCCTATAAGATAGGTGCTATGACAATCCCCACTTTACAGATGAGAGAACTGAGGCACAGAGAGGTTGAGGGACTTTTTCAAGATCACACAGCTGCACCTGCTGGAGCTGGGATTTGAAACCGAAGGCTCTTAGTCGACATCCCTGGCAATAGTCAGCACCAACCTGTCTGCCAGATTTTGACAGCAGACCCTCTCTTCCCCAGAAAAGCCTCCCTGGCTGATGCTGTGAGGACAGAGATGAGCCTTCCCCCATGGAACCTGGCCCAAATGGCCTATTTGTAAGCCAAGTAAATGATGGTTGCTATTTAAGCCACTAAATTTTGGAGTGGTTTGTTAATGGGCCATGGATCATGGGAGCAATGGCTAGACTCAGGCAGCCCAGGAAATCTTCCTGGGCCTCCTGAGGGCAGGGGAGGCTCTGTGCCCTGGGCAAGGGTGCTCTCTCAGCACAGGGGCCAAGCAGTCTCTTGCTGCAAGCGACCAGGGCAGCAAAGATTGCTGATCTCATTCACAGCAGGACAGTGTGGGGAGGCAGGATTCATGACAGGTGTGTCCACAGTGCAGCTGGGAGGGTGGAGAAACAGGTTGTCCCGTGAGGGTTGGAAGTCACAACCTCGCTGCAAGACACTTCCTGGGTGAAGCAATCATTGACGGGATTGCCTCAACTATTGTTTCTTTTCCCTCTCTCCATCTGGTTAACTCTCTTTAAGTCGGCATTAGTAGTGTCCTCACCTCCTCCCCCGGCTCTCTCTCTCTTTCCCTTCCTCTCCAAATTGGAACCAGCAGTAAATCCTATCAGCACTCCCTTCAAAATGTATTCACCACCTTCCTCCCTGGTCCCAACCACCGTCCTGTGTCACCTAGATTGTTGCGGTCACCTCCTCACGGGTCTCTCTGCTCCTGCCTTGAAGTTTATCCTCCACAAGCAGCCAGGGACATCCTATTGGAACGTAGGTCAGATTATATCAGAGCCCCACAGTGTTTCTCTCTCACTCAATGTCCTTCTGGTGCCCCAAGACCCTGTGAGACCCAGCCCCCTTTTCCCCTCCCATCCCTTGTTCCCTCTGCTCCCGCCACCCAGGCATCCTCGCTGTTTCTTGCACGTTCAGGTGCCCTCCACTGCAGGACCCTTGCACTTGCTACCTCCCTTTTCTGAAATGAGCTTCCCCTAAATATCTCACAGCTCTCTCCTTCCTTCACATTGTTACTTCAGCCAACTTCTCAGTAAGTTTGTCCTTCCCACCCACTCCAAAACTTCACCTCATCTCAACACTTCATGTTCTACTTATGTTTTCTCCCTTGCATCATTTGACACTCTATAGATTTTGCTTATCTTCTTTAAATAAAGAGTAAATACTGTCTCCCCCTCTAATAAATCAAGCCCATGAGGGCAGTGATTTTTATCTGTTTTGTTCACTGCTGCATCCCTAGCACCTGGGACAGAGCCCGGCACTTAATAAGTGCTCAATAAATATTTGTTGCACACATGATTGGAGTCTTTCAAGACTCAGCCTAGGCCTCCATTGCTCTAGAAAGCCATTCTTATGAATACGCACCCCTGCTTCCATCCTGGGGTGGGCATTCATCAGAATTAAAGTCATCGTCACCCTCATTATTGTCCCTGGCACTTACCGTGACCTCAGGCCATGCTCTGTGTTAAGCTCCTTATGTTCAAATTGCCAGATTAAATACAGGGTACCCAGGTAAATTTGAATTTCATACAATAATTCGTAATTTTTTTTAGAGTAAGTATGTCCCATGCAATATTTGGGACATACACTTTAAAAAATCGTTGTTTATCAGACACCTTAAACCCAGGTGTCCTGTATTTTGATTTGCCGAGTCTGGCAACCTTACTTATTGTAGACATTATCTTGTTTGGGCATCATGAGGTATGGATTATGATTGCCATTTTATAGTCGAGGGCAGGCGGTGTCATGGGGCAGCAGGGCTGGTGGTGGGAGAGAGAAACTGGGAGAGCTTTGTAACGCAGCCAGAGAGTGTTCTGTAAAACCTCGGAACACAAAAACAAAAAGTCGGAACTGTCTGCAATTTCAAATGAAGCAATAAAAAAGAAGTGACAAGAGTGTCTTAAATCCAAGGAAGGAGAAATGAGCCTCCGCTCCTGAAAAACAGATGAAATAGAGACTTCGGGAAAAACGGATCTTCTCTTGTTGAAGATGAAATGCATCTTCCACAAGAACTACCTAGGCTTTGGGTGGGGGTTGGGGGAGGTGAGTCCATGCCACCAAGAGGACCCCAAGGAGAAAAGCGGAATGGGCTTTCAGAGCCCCAGGCAGGCCCCCAATGAGGCAGCCTGCTTCACCTTCCGGAGAGGCTGCCGTGCACGGGCTCAGGCGCGCCACCTGCAGGACGGATGGAGCATGGCCCTCCTGCGTTGTCAGTCACACCCTCGCTAAACCTTGTACCCTCCTGCTAACCAGCAATGACAATCCATACTCTTTAATTAAAAGCAAAAAGTCCATCCACAGCCCGAGCACCCTCCCTGCACTGGAAGTTCCCTAAGATGTAAGTTTCCTCTTTTTTGGCAGTTTTCACACCACCTGGAATACACGTTGTATTTCCCTATTTGATTAACGTCTCTCGGTCCCCTCACCTCCCATAGGACACTCCACAGTGGCAGGGATTTTTGTAAGTCCTGTTCATTGTCACATCCCCAGTATCTAAAACAGTTTCTAGCATGTGAAAAATACCCCATGAATATATGTTGAATGAATGAATGAGTACAGCTTCCTGCCGTGTCCTTAAAGGAAAGAGGCAAGCCCTCTTTTTCCCCCCTTTCCCCATCCCACTGGCTGGAGTTTCTGACTTGGCAATGGTGTCTGGGTCCATACAGATAAGGGCAACCCCTAGGAATGGTGGAGCAATGGACTAGCAAGTGCCTGCTTCCTTGTCACTAGGGACTCCAGACCAGCCCTGGACTACTTACTCCTGTGATTTGAGAGAAAATGAATGTACCTAGCTCAAGCCATTGCTGTTTGGAGCATCTGACCTTAAAAAAGTTATTGCAACATCCCGCGAGAGGTGCCATGTTGTATACACCCAGAAGAGTGAGTGCTGGATTCTGCATGGGGTGGGCATCAGAGAAAGTACCCCAGATAAGAATGTGATGACTGGATCTTGATAAATGGGCAAAGGAAGTGATGGCATCCCCAGCAGAGGACACAAACCATGCAAAGGTCTCAAAGCATGTGAGGCCACCGTCTGTCCAGGGACTAGCAAGCCAATCTATGGATTGCTGGGGCCAAGGTAGATAGGTGAGATACACAGCTGGCTGCAGGCAGGGTCTCATTTGAAGCCTTGAGCAGGCTCAGCTTCAGGAAGTGTGATTTCTGGCTCCAGATGTGCTGGCCTGGGTGAAAGTTCTGTGGGCTCCTTCTTGCATGGAAACTGATAAACCCTGAGATTTGGGTTTGAGGAGAAGGTGGCCCTTTGGGTATCTGGTCCCTCGCATCTCACCTGGCAACTGAGTTACCAGAGAGGAACTGGAAACCAAAGCCACTTGATCCCTCCACTAGCAGGGCTTTGTTCCCTGCCTCTCTCAAAGAGGTCACATACCTGGAGAGGACCTGGGGACTCAGAAGTAACCTGGCCATCCCACCACCAGCAATCATTTCTGTCTCCCTCTTATTTCCAAATCCACCTTTGTCAGTCTCCAACCTCACACTGCCTTCTGGATGTGTAAGGGGCATGCAGATTCTCAGCTAACCACATGCCCTGACTTTTTGTTCAGGAAATACAATTATTCTACCTATAATCTCCAGAAAGAAATTTTAATGTTCTTATAGTGGTTTGAGTCCAAAGAGCTCAGGAAGAACTTATACTTAGCCCGCTAAAAACAAGTGACCAAAATGGCCTGGGAGATGTCACATGATAGCCCTACCCAAGAGCATCTTTTGTTCTTTAAAATGTGCTTTTCAATGTACATTCTGGGGGAGAATTGGCCTGGTTCCTGAAACCCTGCTCTAATTATATATAATTTTTATAAGTATAGTAATTACAACTCACTATGCCTTGCAGTTTAAATTGAATTGGATTTTTATGGAAGCAGGAGAATTAAGAGGAAAGCATTCTAGCATCTTTGAATTTATTGACCTCACTCCTCATAAGGAAATTGGCTGTTAGCATCTCAAAGACATATCCAGAAACCACTGCCCCTTTGGTGGCCACTTGGGCGTAGAAAAAAAAGTTCTGCCAACCTCAGAAATCCAAACTTAGAGAACAGACATTATAGGGTGGTGGCTGGCCTATAGTTCATTTCCTACCTGTCAATGGATTTTGTTTGTTCAACATTTTAAAGTTAGAAAATTTCACATAAAAATCTGAATTTTTAGCCTCTATTGACATATCAAAGTCCAGGTTATGCTGAGCCTGTGTTCCCATCTGATATGAGTAGTTCTTTATACCAGTGTGAGAACAGACTAATAGCAGTGTGAGAAGGGATTAATACAGAAGATTGGTACCAGGAGTGGTGTAGTCATCAGATTTCATCTTGATAGTCCAGGTCAATTACCCCAGCCAACACTGTAAGTCCCGTCTTAGCCTGTTGACTTAGAGGCAGGAAGAGCCCAAAGTGGCTAGGCAGCAATCTTAACTTCCAGTTTAATGGAATCATTGTTGTGTCTCCTGGTGGCAGCATTCCTCCCTCTGGAACTAAGACCTCTAGGCCAGCAGAACATAACGTTGTGGTAACAAGCTGCAAAAATTTTGCTAGTGGGTTCCTTGGGGTGATGGTGAGTGGGGCCACTTCCATTTCTACCCCCTTGATTCCTGGACCCATGAATCCTGGCTATGGGAGAAAAGTATCATATAAGATGCTGAATGTTAACAGCCAAGACAATAGGGGAAATGCCTCCAGGGCATGTCGGAGACCTTTGAGGCAGTCCCTCCCATCACAAGCTTGGAGGCCTGGGGGAAGACATGGTTTCCTGGGGCAGGACCAGGGCCCTGCTACTGTGGGTAACCTCAGGACATGGTATCCTCCATCAAGGCCACTTCAGCTCCAGCCATGGCTAAAAGGAGCCAAGGTACAGCTCAAGCTGCTGCTCCAGAGGCTACAAGCCCTAAGCCTTTGCAACTTCCATGTGGTGTTAGGCCTGTGAGTGTGCAGAGGGCAAGAGTTGAGGCTTGGGAGCCTCCACGTAGATTTCAGAGGATGTATGGAAATGCCTAGATGTCCAGGCAGAAGTCTGCTGCAGGGGTGTAGCCCTCATGAGAACTTCTACTAGGGCAATGAGGAAGGGAAATGTGGGGTTGGAGTCCTCATACAGAGTTCCCACTGGGGAACTGCCTAGTGGAGCTGTGAGATGATGTAAGACATGTAGTCAAAGTCCCTTCCACCTTGCCTTGTCTCAGTCTCAGATGAGACTCTGGACTTGGACTTTTGAGTTAATGCTGAACTGAGTTAAGTCTTTGGGGAACTTTTGGGAAGGCATACTTGTGCTTTGAAATGTGAGAAGGACATGAGATATGGGAGGAGCCAGGGGTGGAATGATATGGTTTGACTCTCTGTCCCCACCCACATCTCATGTTGAATTGTAATCCCGCGTATTGGAGGTAGGGTCTGGTAGATGATTGGATCATAGAGATGGTTTCTAATAGTTTAGCCCTATCTCCCAGTACTGTCTCAGGATACAGTTTTCACAAGATCTGGTTATTTAAAAGTGTATAGCACTTCCCCTCTCACTCTCTCTTCCTCCTGCTCCTGCCATGGAGATGTGCCTGCTTCCCCTTCACCTTCTGCCCTGATTGTAAGTTTCCTGTGGCCTCTCAGTCATGCTTTCTGTGCAGCCTGTGAAACTGCAAGTCAATTAAACATCTTTTATTTATAAATTACCCAGTTTTAGGGAGTTCTTTATAGCAGTGTGAGAATGGACTAATATACCATCTGACAAGAATGGACTGAAATCAAGGGATAGCTGTACCTTTCAGACAAGGTGTTTTGGTTTCTGCTTTGCCACCCCTCTTGCTACTCCTTATTGCCTCTCTAGCTCTGCCCATTGTCAATACTCTTAGTATTCTTAAGGTAGAGAGGTCATTCTCTGCATCCATGTCTTCATCAGAAGTGGGAAAATGTACGATTAAGGGCCAAATATTTTCAGAAAATGGGGCACATTTTATAAGTCTCGTGATTGTGATAAACATGCCTGTATTTTTATGAACTCAAGATATCTCTGCATCAATATGATCCAGCATCTTTACTTGTGTATCATGCTTTGCTTGGTCCTGGTAGGCATGAGAATGTGTTATGCCTTCTTTTGTAGATTACATTATGGTTCTCAGTTCATCACCATTCCCTCTGTCCATGTGACTTTGCTGTCCCTCCACTTGAAGAGGAGGGTATTTTCCCACCCTTTGACCTTGGGCTTAGCCATATGCCCTGTTTCAGCCAGTACGACTTGGGCAGATGGAACACAGGCAGAGGCCAGTGCAGTTAGCCTTCTGTTTCTGGATTTTTGCCATTGCTGTGACATACACACTTCCAAGTAGCTGCTGGTTCAAAAAGAAAGCAGCTTGGAGCCAAGGCCAAAAGAACATAGCCTTGGTCAGGCAACCCACAGACACCTGAGCAAGAATAAATATTCATTCCTATAAGTCACCAAATTTTGGAAGGGTTTATTATGCGGTAGCATTGTGACAATAGTTGACTTAGTTATTTGCTATAATAGAATCTCATAATACCCCATTAAGTTAGTGACCTAGACCTTTGAGGCCCCAAAATAAAAGATTTCTTTTCCTTTTTGAAATCTTACAATGTTGCAGGCTCATGAAATTAAGATAGACAGCATTTCCTCCCCACGAGGTATGAAACAAAACAAGTTAATTATGGGCTTTTCATGCCAGCCAGTGCCCAGTGACCCCAGCCACTGCTCCCTCTGGCATCTCAATTTGGAAGAACTCCAACTGAGTCCCAGTCCATCAGCTTCTTACTCAGTATTTCTGAATGTCGTCAGGGCTGGGGAAACAAATGGCACGCACAGATTGGCTTTATCTTGTTTTCAAATACAATGCAAAAATGCTAAATGTTATCAACATGCAACTCTAGACAGCCAATCAACCAATACACATTGAGCCCTTACCATCTGCCAGGAGAATACACTGGCCCTTGACAAGCCACAATGATGTATTCATCACAGACCTGCATCCAAGACTTTACCACTGAATCAGGAGATGTGATGTATATAAATGGCAGTGGGGAGGACCAGTGGGCTCTCTCACCCTGCCTGACCTCTAGATGCCAGCATTCTATAGGGCCTCAGGGCTGCCTTCTTCTTCTAGCCCTCTGTACCCTCTTTCCAGGAAACCTCATCCATTCCTAAAGCTTCACGTTGGGTCTCTATGTCTATGTCTATATCTACTTTCTAAGCCCAGACTCACAAATCCAAGTACATTTTGGACATTTCTACTTTGATCTCTTACAGGCATCTCAAACTTAATATGTCCAAGGTTGATTTATTGACATTTCTGCCCATACCTGATTTTCCTTCAGTCTTCCCCATAGCAATAAATGGGGTCACCCAGTTATGCCAGGTAGAACCTGAAAGGTATCCATGACATCTCTAGGTGCTACTTCCAGGATCTATGTATTCTCCCTAATCCTCTGTGGTTCCTATCCTAGTTCCAGCCATCATTACATCTCACCTCAATGACTATGGCAGCCCAATGGCCCCCACCTCTATTTTTGTTCTCTACCCCCATCCACTCCCCATCCATAGCATGAATGAGCATTCTGGAAACCTAGAAAGATATCAAATACCAAATTGTGGGGAAACTCTACTGGTGATTGGGGTGACAAGGATGTTATATGGCCTGCAGTAGGCAATAAAGCATTGTCCCAAGTCCCATACAAGTCTACAACGTTGCGCCTGACATTCATGTAGGTGAAAAACCTGTTTGAAATTAACTGCTAGAACTTAACTCTGGTTTATATATTGTAAAAAGTATTTTTTGCAAGACTTGAACAAATCCTGGATTTTCCAGGGCTGTAACTACCATGTAAATATAAATTCAGGGGACTGCATTTCTCTGTTTTAAACTTTTAAGAAGCACTATTCACCATTTTGCAGAATCCCATCACTAGAGAAATGCCAGTGGTGCTGAGTGGCCACTGCTACACATCTGGATCTTTCTGCATTCATAGCTGTTGTCTTGTTTTTCCAGTGTTATGGATGGGTGTCAGCAGGAGTACTGCTTTTTATCTTCTATCAGAGTTTTACGGGAATATTTGTTCAGTGACATATATATTTTACCAGAGGCCAGGTGCAGTGGCTCATGCCTGTAATCCCAGCACTTTGGGAGGCTGAGGCGGGTGGATCACCTGAGGTCAGCAGTTCGAGACCAGCCTGGCCAACATGGTGAAACCCCGTCCCCACTAAAAATACAAAAACTTAGCCAGGCATGGTGGCAGGTGCCTGTAATCCCAGCTACTCAGGAGGGTGAGGCAGGAGAATCGCTTGAACCCGGGAGGTGGAGGTTGCAGTGAGCCAAGATCGCACCACTGCACTCCAGCCTGGGCAACAAGGGCAAGACTCTGTTTCAAAATTTATATATGTAAAACTAGAAATCCATCTCGTTTTATTTCTCCTGTACATTACACTCAGGGCAAATGTACACACATACACTTCCCTGAAATTGTATGTATAGATAGGTCTTATTAGCTGTTAATTCTATCACAATGATAAAACATACATTATGAAATATGTTATAAAGGTGAGCACTGGGCCTACTATGATGGGAACCATAAATTTAGATGAAAATATCTCTGAGAAGACGTACAGGAGGAAAGTAGGCTTTCTAGTTATGGGGAGAAATAGACACTGTGGAAAATTAACAGGTCACTTGCAGCAGGAAGGTATTTAAAGATAAGGCAATGGGAAAAATCTTTTAAAAACCTTTAGACACTGAAATGATTTTTGTTCAGAAAACTGAGAAGAAAAGACTTCCCTTATGGTCACAGGACTTTGTTTTTCATCTACATTTTCAAAAGAGAGTTAATGATCCTAGGCTGCCTCCTTGAGATGTCAGTGTCCCCGACTCAGCCTCTAGGTCTGTTTGGGTTTCCCAGCCTGCCTGCTTCTCTTGGGGTTCAGAAAGAGAAACAGAGAAACAAACCAATTTTTAATGTTTCATCAGAGAATCAGGATAACCTGGTCACGACTTCCACGAGGGGCTGGGTGAGCTGGGAGCCTGTGTTTCAGGAAGGCAGTTTTATAGAGAAGCCCATTCAGAGGCTTAAATGTTCCTTTTTTCTTTTTCTTTTGCCTAAGGACTAATATCTGTTAAAACCAGCTGTTTTGTTGCATGAAAAATACACTGAAAACGTATGAAAACAGAAATGTCTCAACTAATTACCCCTTTATCCAAGACTATCGTAGATATCAGAGCACTGGGGTTGCTGAGAAGTGGGGATACCAAAATCCCCCACCTCACCCCAAACAGGCCAATCAGTCAAGGAATAAATTGCATCCTGAAGGTGGGGAGGCATATAGGAAAATGATCAACAACTTAGATATAAGGCGATTTCTGTTTGCTCTTTCAAAATCATACAAGAACAATTCTGCCTAAGGATTACCCACTGCTCTGGGACGGTGGTTTTCAAAGTGTGGTCCCTGTACCAACAGCATCAGCATCCCCTGGGAATTTGCTGGAAATGCAAATTCTTGGGCCTCATCTCAGACCTACTTAATCAGAAATTCTGTAGGAGAGGCCCAACAAACTGTTTAACAAGCCTTTCAGGGGTTCTGATGCTCCCTGAAATTTGAGAACCACAGCTCCGGGAGAAAAGTAGCTTTGACTTCCTGCTTTTTCTTGATTGAAGCCAAGGTTCTGAAAAGTTCGAATATAGATAAGTTTGCAAATAACTTTTATCCATAGTGACACATATGATTTCTGCCCAGTAGGAAAGATAACCTAAACATTATGGTTTAGTGTCTATAGGACATTAATCAGGTATCTATTGGACAATAGCAAGTATTTAACTTTGCAATTTTATTCCAATATTTTTTCACTGACTATATATACACACTTCATTCTCTCACATCCTGATTTAAGCCAGTGAGTCTGCTAGTTCATTAATGAGTCAAATAAATCTGACACATAATCACTATATATTTGCATAAAAAACATATCTTAAGCTTTTTGAAAATTAAACTTTGATTAAGAGGACTCTAAGTCATCTTACTTCTCTTTTTTCCCCTCAGTGTCATCTTGGACCATATTCTTTTATACTTACAGGCTGGTAATAATAATAATAATGATAGGGCTAACATTTATTTATACTGCTAAGCTCTCTACCTGTGTTATCACTGCTTTAGTCTTCATAATCACCCTAGGAGGTAAGCTGTATTATTTCCCCCGCTTTACAGATGAAGAAACTGAGGCATAGGAAGTTGGAGAAGTTGTTACTAGTCGTGCAGCTACTAAATGGTAAAATCAAGTTTGGGCCCCAGCTCCGAGGCCCCACAGCTCAGAATCTAGCAACTAGCTATTCCCTTCTACCACCAGAGGAAAATGGGAGTTTCTTAGGGAAGGCACTGATTGCATTTGGGACAGGACAGACTTTTGCCACACAGGGCTGCTTCTTTCAAGGTAGCCTGTTCAGTGTCCCTAATCCCTGCCTCTAAATGCCAGCAGCATCTCCCTCATTGTAACAAGCAAAAATAACCTCCCTCCTTCTCCCACTCTCAACAAACACACAATTGCCCTAAGGGGTTAAGAACAGCTGTTTTATAAACTGCTTCAAACACCTGTGTTCGTGATAGCACAGGCTATCCTTTGAAAAGGTGTTTACACTTTAAGAGCTCAGAGAGGCTGGGCTAATCCAAAGGAAAGAATCTCCTGTGCTATGAAGCTAAATTAGGGAGCAGGAAGTCGGAGGACCCTCCCAGTGCCCCTTAAAATAATAGTTCGGGGCCTGATGAAGCCACTCGGAAGACCTAACACTGACAAACTGTGATACACCTTCCTCAATATGTGTCAGCTTAAGAACACTAAATAAAGCATAAAACACAGACATGCCTCTCCTCTCCAGGTTATAAAATTCCAGGTAAGTTCATTAAGGTGAACTTTTTATTTTATTTTGGTGGGTAATTAGCATATTTTAGACAGCTGTTGGGTGATTTGAGACTGTCATATTCAATTTATCTGCAAAACCACTGAGGTTTGATAGGAAAATACAGTTTCCCAAGACCTAACCTCTAAGGGAATCCAAGTTTATAGGTTCTAGGAAGAGTCCAGGAACTTGTAACCGTAAAAAGCTCTGCATGTGGCAACAGGAATTATCATATGACTGCTGAGCTATAAACAGGTACATCTGCTCTGGGCAACTGTTTAACAATAGATGTGAAAGTTGAGCATGGGCCGAGCGTGGTGGCTTATGCCTGTAATCCCAGCACTTTGGGAGGCTGAGGTGGGAGGATCACTTGAGCTCACAAGTTCAAGGCCAGCCTGGGTAACATGGCAAAATCCTGTCTGTACAATAAAATACCAAAAAAAAAAAGTAGCCAGTTGTGGTGGTGTGTGCCTGTAATCCCAGCTACTCAGGAGGCTGAGGTGGTAGAATCACCTGAGCCCAAGGAGGTTGAAGCTGCAGTGAGCCGTGATTGCACTGCTGCACTCCAGCTTGGGCAACAGAGCAAGATTATATATATATATAAAATAGATAATTTTTATAGTATACATAATGTATATATAATATATAATTTTTATATTATATATAATGTATATATAATATATAATTTTTATATTATATATAATGTATATATAATATATAATTTTTATATTATATATAATGTATATATAATTAATTTTTATATTATATATAATTTATATATAATTTTTATATTATATATAATTTATATATAATTAATTTTTATATTATATATAATTTATATATAATTAATTTTTATATTATATATAATTTATATAAAATATATAATTTTTATATTATATATAATTTATATAAATATATAATTTTTATATTATATATAATTTATATAAAATATATAATTTTTATATTATATATAATTTATATAAAATATATGATTTTTATATTATATATAATTTATATAAAATATATGATTTTTATATTATATATAATTTATATAAAACATATAATTTTTATATTATATAATTTATATATAATATTTGATTTTTATATCATATATAATTTATATATATTTAATTTTTATATATAATTCATATATAATATAATTTTTATATTATATATAATTTATATATATTTAATTTTTATATATAATTTATATATAATATATAATTTTTATATTATATATAATTTATATATAATATATAATTTATATATAATATATAATTTTTATATTATATATAATTTATATATAATATATAATTTTTATATTATATATAATTTATATATAATATATAATTTTTATATTATATATAATTTATATATATATAATTTTTATATTATATATAATTTATATATAATATATAATTTTTATATTATATATAATTTATATATAATATATAATTTTTATATTATATATAATTTATATATAATATATAATTTTTATATTATATATAATTTATATATAATATATAATTTTTATATTATATATAATTTATATATAATATATAATTTTTATATTATATATAATTTATATATAATATATAATTTTTATATTATATATAATTTATATATAATATATAATTTTTATATTATATATAATTTATATATAATATATAATTTTTATATTATATATAATTTATATATAATATATAATTTTTATATTATATATAATTTATATATAGTATATAATTTTTATATTATAATTTATATATAGTATATTATATATAATTTATATATATTACATATAATGTATAATATATATATTACATATAATAGATAATATATATTATATATAATAAAGGAAAGAGGTTTAATGGACTCACAGTTCAGCATGGCTGGGAGGCCTCAGGAAACTTAACAATCATGGTGGAAGGGGAAGGAAGCACATTCTTCTTCACATGGCGGCAGCAAGGAGAAGTGCAGAGCGAAGCAGGGGTAAAAGCCCCTTATAAAACCATCAGATCTCGTGAGAACTCACTCACTATCATGAGAACAGCATGAGGTTAACCACCCCCATGATTCAGTTATCTCCTACCGGGTCCCTCCCACAACATGTGGGGATTATGGTAACTATAATTCACAATGAGATTTGGGTGGGGACACAGCCAAACCATATCATTCATATATATACATATATATATACACACACACACACACACACACACACATACCCTGTGTATATATATATGAAGGGAGGGAATGAAGGAAGGAAAGAAGGAGGAAGACAGAAAGAAAGAAAGCTCAGCATAAACAAACCCTATGATCCAGGACTTCCATTCCTAGACATGTACTCAACAGAAATACATACTTAAGTTCACCAAAACACGTAAAATAATGTTCTTAGCAACACTATTTGTAATAGCATGAAACTGTAAACAACCCAAATGTCCAACTACAGAGGAATAGACAGTGTTATATTTGCATAGAGTGGAATATTACACAAACTATGCTATAACATGCAACCACATGGGTGAATCACAGAAACGTGGTGGATGAAAAAAGCCAGAAATGAAAAAATATTTCCTGTATGATTTTGTTATATGAAATGCAAGAACAGAAAAAAAATTAGTCTATGCAATAGAAGTCAGAGAGAGGCTACCCTCTGGGGAGGTATTATTGACTAGGAAGGGACATGAAGGAGCTTTCAGGAGTGCTAAAATGTTCTGTATCTTGATCTATATAGATGTATACATATGTAAAAATCATTAATACACTTAAGATTTATGTACTTACAAAGTAAAAAACAAAAATAAAGCTCCACAGGTGATTCTGATGCCCCACCAACATTGGAAAAAGGGACCTATTTTACCCACAGCAAAAAAAAAGTTAATATCGCTAATTAAGAGCTAAAGCTTCCAACAGCTCAATCTGCTTTGTTCTGAAATTATAATCGGCAAAAAATTGAGCTTGTAAAATGGGTAAATTCGTTGGTGATTATTTGCTTTGCAGAAGTGTTCACCATGGGGTTTCTTTAAATGACGGACTCCCTTAAGTACATTTAAAAAATAAGATCTAAGTTGCCAAAGGCTATTTATTCACAAATGTTAACAGATGTATAAAGTGATCCTGACTGTTTCAGTGTTTGGGTGGGTGGGGAGTGGATGGAATCTTAATACTCCAGACAGAAGTCAGAGCTTCTCAAAGCTATAAGAAAGTGCCATCCTGAAACTGCTCTGTTTTGAGTATTGTTTTATATGGGTGGAGGGAACACACTCAAAGAATGTTAGAAAAGGACCACAGAAAATCCAATTGTCTCAAAAATGTAATGGGCTCAATGTGGAAGGATGAAGGTGGCATAACACAGTACATTTCAAACTGCAACATGCATTGGAATCACCTGTGATCTCGCTGCCATGCAGATGCTGAGAAGGAATGGGATTCTGCATTTCTGACAAGCTCCAGGGTGAAGCTAATGCAGCTGGTCTATGCACCACATTTTGAGTAGGAAGGACACAAGGGAGCTAACTCACATGGATTAGCTTACTTAATCCTCACAACCATGCTCTAATTATAGGCTATTATCCCCATTTTATAGATAAGGAAGCTGAGACAGAGAATGGCTAAGTCACTCAGCTAAGGTGGGATTTGAATTCAGGCCTGTCTGACCCTTCTTTTTGCTGCCAACACACCAAGGGACAGAGCAGAGCTTGAGCTGACAAAGCCTTTCTTCTCCACCCTGTCCTCCCAACCCTCACACCTCTTCCTCCTATCACCCCACAGCTCTGAAGGTAGACAGTCAGCTAGCTTTCAGCCAGCCAGCTTGACTGTCTCTGATTATATTCAATTAGAATCAGAAGGCTATTCTTGGTGATCAAATATAGATGAGTACCTTGGTAACGTCCTCTCCCCTCCCTGTAGCCCTCTACACCCTTGTTGAGGCTCAAACTCCAGAAGAATACCAATAATTATGAGACGGCCAGATGCCGAGATGCAGAATTTACCCTCACTCCTTCAGGAATGACTTTGGTCCCAATTGCCTGCATAAGTCCTTCTTGCAATGTTGCAGGTCCTTCATGCATCTGTTAACATTTGAATCTTGCAATGTTTCCCTTTCCCCTCCAGCCCATCCCACAATTACACAGCAGTGGAGAGTATAAAAGTGTTTCTTTTTAAAACATTGCATTTACAGCTAAATTCTCTACTTTTCCTCTTGTGCACGCACCACATGCCATGTTAAAAGGTGAGTTCCCAGGGTGTCAAATGGTCTCCATGGTGAGAAGAGGTTGTAAACATAGAGTGATTAAACTTCCAAGGTACAACAGCATCCAAAACTGTGGTGGCCACCCACCACTCCTGTCTCACTCTGAGAACTCTAACCACAGACATAACAGTGCCTGCAGGTAGCTGTGGATCTCAAACAGGTGCTGGTTCCACCAGCAGTGCTGGGCTTCACTGGAGGCTCTCATTCCAGGTTCCCATATTGCAATGCACAAGGTTCTGAGTTGACACCACTGCAAAGGCATTGGCTGTATAATGTTTAGAAAAAGAGATTCCTCCCTCTGCTTCCCCTGGGCCTTCTTGGTAGGTATATACATCGAGGGTACAAGAAACATACCAACCAAAAACAAAAACAAAAAACCTGGAGTAACTATATTAATTTCATACAACACTGACTTTAGAACAAAGTTTCATGGAGAGAAATAAATTAAATGCCTTTGCATAACAGCAGAGGTGTCAATTTTCTAAGAAGGCATAACACTTCTAAACATGTATGTACCCAGTAACAGAGCATCAAACTACACAAGACAAAAAGTAATAGAGTTGAAAGGAGAAATAGACATATCCACATATAGTTGGACACGCCAGCATTCTTCTCTTAATGATTGATTCAACAAATAGGCAGAAAATCAGTATTGACGTAGAAGACAAACAATATCACCAACCAACTGGATCTAATTAACATTTGTAGAACACTCTATCCAACAACAGAAGAATGCACATTTGCCTCAAGTGTGTGTGAAACACCCACCAAGATACACGCACTCATCATAATCTGGTCCATAAAGCAAACCTTAACAAATGTAAGAGAATTGTAATCATAATAATTATGTTCCAGAATTATAACAAAACTGGTCTAGAAACCAATAAGAGAAAGACAGCTGGAAAATCCCCCAAATATTTGAAAATTAAACAACACACTTCTAAATAACTCATTGAAACTCAAGAGAAAATGGCAAGGGAAATTAAAATATATTTGGATGGAATGAAAATGAAAATAAAACATCAAGATTTGTGGAATGCAGCTAAAGCCATGGTTAGATGGAGATTCACAGCATTAAAATGTTTATATTTGAAAAGAAGAAAAAGCTAAAAACAGTAACCAAAGCTTTTACTTCAATAAACTAGAGAAAGAAAAGTAAATTTAAACTCAAAGGAAGCAGAAGGAAAGAAATAACAAAGAGAAAAGCAGAAATCAATAAAATTGAAAACAGAAAAGAATGAAGACAAATAATAAAACCAAAGCTCATTCTTAGAGAAGACAGATAAAACTGATAAATCTCTAGCAAGAGTGACCAAGAAGAGACAAAGGAAACAAATTAGCAATATCTGAAATTAAAGAAGGCACATCACTTCTGAAGCCACAGACCTAAAGGGATAATAAAGGAATACTGTGACCAACTCCACTTCCTTAAATTCAACAACTTAGATGAAATGAAACAATTCCTCAAAAGATACCAAATATCAAAACTCACTCAAGAAGAAACGGATAACCTGAATTGTCCTATGTCTATTAAAGAAATTGAGGCCAGGCACTGTGGCTCATGCCTATAATCCCAGCACTTTGGGAGGCCGAGGCAGGCGGATCACGAGGTCAAGAGATCGAGACCATCCTGGCCAACATGGTGAAACCTCACCTCTACTAAAAATACAAAAATTAGCCGGGCGTGGTGGTGCACGCCTATAGTCCCACCTACTCGGGAGGCTGAGGCAGGAGAATTGCTCGAACCCGGGAGGCGGAGGTTGCAGTGAGCCGAGATTGCACCACTGCACTCCAGCCTGGTGACAGAATGAGTCTCCATCTCAAAAAAGAAAAGAAAAAAGAAATTGAATATGGAGTTTAAAACCTTCCAGAAAAAAAGAAAAGAAAAAAAAAATACTCCAGGCCCAGATGGTTTTACTGACAAATTCTTCCAAAAATTTAAAGAAAAAAAATACCAATTCTATAAAATCTCCTCCAGAAAACAGAAGAGAATATTTCCCAACTCATTTGATAAGGCCAGCATTACCCTAATACCAAACCCGACAAAGACATTATAAGAATACAGACAAAAAAAACAAAACAAAACATCATTCTCTCAGCAAGGCATGTTCTCTCAGCATTCCTTGTAGCTGGGGCCTCATCATGTGACACAGACTCCACCAATCAGATAGCACCATGTGATATTTCAATTGAGAAGTGAGCAAATGGCCCGGCACAGTGGCTCACACCTGTAATCCCAGCACTTTGGAAGGCCCAGATGGGTGGATTGCTTGAGCACAGGAGTTCAAGTGCAGGAGTTGCCCGGGCAATGTGATGAAACCCCGTCTCTACAAAAAATAAAAATATTAGCTGGGCATGGTGGTGGCACTTACCTGTAGTCCCAGCTACTCGGGAGGCTGAGATAGGGGCATCTCTTGAGACCAAGAGGCAGAGGTTACAGTGAGCTGAGATGGTGCCACTGCATTCCAGCCTGGACAACAGAGTGAGACCCTGTCTCAAAAAAAAAAAAAAAAAAAAAAAAGTGAGCAAATGAAGACATTGGTGTCCAGAGAATCTAATTCCTATGGAGGATGTATGGCTTTCAGGGGCAGCAGAGGCTGTGGTATTCAGTGAAACTGTAGCTTTATTCTTGGTTGCATAGTTCCCAGGCTGATTCTGGCACTCCTGGAGATGCTGTGAGCTACGTAATCTCCTTTAGTTCTGCTCCTGCTTAAGTGCTAGAGTAGATTCTGTTATTTGCAACTAAGAAGCCAGACTGACAAAAGGGGAAAGACAGTGAAACAGAAAACTATGAAACAGTGTGATAAGGAATTTAAGAAGGGGATGTTCAGGCTATAGATGAAGAGAATGGTCCCCTGTGAGTCACTGCAGCAGACTGGTCATGAGCACTGTTCTTAAGGTCAAAGTTCTGGATTCAAACTCTGGCTCTGCTATTACTTAGCTGTGTGGTATTAGCTCAGTTGCTCAACCTCTCTGAACATTAGTTTCCTTTTCTAAAATGGGACAATGATACCGAACTCAGAGGAGGATTGTAATAATAGAATAACCTTTGTAAGGCAAAGGCTTATTAAACATGGTTAAAAACTCATTAAATAGCAGTTATTAAATAGCATTATCACCAACCCAGTTAGCAATGCTGGGGAAAAGTCAGGGAAGGAATGTCAGAGGAGAGCACATTTAAGCCAGTTATTGAAGAATCAGCCTAGGAACTTAGCACATGACTGACAAGTCTATGGCATTGGATTATCTGGGAAAAGAAGATTGGTATATGGATGCAACAGAACTAAATCTTATCTTAAAAACAACATGAGTCACAAAAGCATTTATGGGGAATGAAAGACGCCAGATACAGAAGAGTACATTCTGTATGATTACATTTATATGAAACCCTAAAACAGGCAAAATAGATTTATATTGATAAAGCATGGTAGTTGCCTAAGGCAGTTTGCAGGGGGTGACACAGAGCAAGAGGACTCTTTATGGAGTGACAGACAAGCTTCACATCTTGATCATGGTGGTGGTTACATGGGTGTATGCATTTGTCAAAATTCAGCCTGTGCAAGTAAATGGGCACATTGTATTGTATGAAAATTATACTAAAAACCCAGAATCCTCTCACCTCTATCCCTTGACAACCCCTACCAACGGCAGTTACATTTTCACTTCTGCCCTCTCTACTTGCAAATTGATAGCTCCAAGCTACACAGTTCCCAGCGCATCATTACAGCTTGTTAACTTGGAGTCACCCAGACAAATTTCTCTCCCTCCCATTCAATTTTGAATTAAGTCAGAAAAAGACAGATTAGCAAAACATAACCAGAGATAGAATTTATGACAAGCAGCTAATTTTTCCAGGACTTTCACTAACACTCCCCTTGGAGATGACTCAATAGAAGCACTCACCCCCTGGCTGCCTGCCCCCAACGTCTTCCCCGACCGCATCAATCATAGTTTCACTCCATAAATGCTTTGTAGAGCACCTACTATGTGCCAGACACTAGAGTCTGGGGATGCAGTGGTGATTAGTGGGTGTTTGGGGTACAGTGGGGCACACGGACAAGTTAAAACTGAGATTATAGGACAGCATGGGAAATGCTGTGTTAGCGAACAGATCAAAGCATCGAAGGAATGCAGAGAAGTAGGGGGAAAAGAAATCAAGGAAGCCATCTGGAGGAGGTGACCCTTGAGGTAAGTTTTGAAGGAGGAGTAGGAGCTGGATAGGTCCTGCTTTTTGAGAGACTATGAATAACTATTCTTTGGGGAGTTCCTACAATGTGCCAAATTCTGGGCTGGGCTCTTTACATAGCTTATCTCATTTCAATGATTACAACTACTCTCCCCATCTTCCAGATGAAGAAACTAATTCTCAAAGGAAAAATGGTTTGTTCAAGGTTACTCAGATGATGAAGATTAGTACTTACAGCTAACAATTTCAAACTACTTTCTCTTTGCCAGGTCCTGGCTGGGCACAGTGGCTCACGCTTGTAATCCCAGCACTTTGGGAGGCCAAGGTGAGTGGATCACTTGAGGTCAGGAGTTCAAGACCAGCCTGGCCAACACGGTGAAGGCTTTTCTCTACTAAATATACAAAAAATTAGCCGGGTGTGGTGGTGCATGCCTGTAGTCCCAGCTACTCAGTAAACTGAGGTGGGAGAATCGTTTGAACTTGAGAGGTGGAGGTTGCAGTGAGCCAAGATCATGCCACTGCACTCCAGCCTGGGCAACAGAGGGAGATTCTGTCTCAAAATAAAAATAAAATAAAATAAAACTAGTTAGAAATGTTTGCCAGTTCCCAATCTGAGTTATTGCACCAAATGCTTTTGACAGTCCTACAAGGTAGATATTATTATTAGAGTCTTTTTATATGTGAAGAAACTGAGGCTCAGAAAGGTTAAGTGATTTACCCTAGGTTCTGTGGCTAAAAGCAATGGGTCTGGGGCACAAACTCAGGTAGTCTAGCTCCAAAGCACACATTCTCAAGCATGACACTACACTGCCAGACTTACTCCAGGGGTCTGTGTTCTCAGCCATGAAAATAAATCTCTTAGGAAGGTGATGTACAGGTTAAATGAGGTAGACCCTGTAAAGCTCTTAGCATGCGTGTGGCACCCCACAAGCACCCTGTCCTCCTGGCTGCTGTTACTAAGGATTGATACTCAGCCCCTAAAAGTGACCCATCCATCCAACACGTGCTTACCGAATGCCTGCCACGTGCCAGGCACCATGCTAGGTACTGCAGGTGCAGCGGTGGAGAAGAGTCCAAGAGCCCAGGGAGCTTGCAGTCCACAGAGTGTGTGCAACCCCATTCAAGACTGCTTCCATCCTAAGGATGAACCAACACTCACTGCAGGAGGTACAACTGGATTCCTACTCTGGTCTCAAGATACATTTTTTCAAAAAAGCTCAGCAGAGAAAAAAGTCTGGAAAAGAAATACTGCAAAATGCTAATAACGATTGCCTTTGGGTGGCAGGACGATGGATGAGTTTTTTTTCCCTTTAACACTTTCCTGCATTTTACAATTTTTCTCCAAGGGAAAAAATGTCAAAAAGGTGAGAAATGAGGATAGTCTAGGAGCAAGGACAAAAGGGCCTGTGGGCATGTCCCTGATTGCCTATCTGACCTACTCTGTCCTCGCAACCCTGCTACTGGGATCAGTTCTTGGAGGAGCCGAGGCCACCTCCCCACCCAAGCCCCCTTCTCTGGTCTTCTGCAGTACAAGTGACACACTTGCCTCATGTTCCATCTCCACATCTCCCCCTTCCCTTTAGTTTTCTCCCTTTCTTGACATTCAATTTCATCCAGAAAAATAACGAGACACGGGTTTCTAAATTGGAATGAATAAATGACATTCCTATTCATTATTTAATCTGCTCTCAGACTTGAATGAACACTTCCAGGGGTAATTACCGCAAGACTCCAAATTCATTTCTAGGAAGCAGTTGCCGGCGGCCTGCGCAGAAGGTACCGACGCCATTCAATATTTATGAAGCAACATTCCCCAAGAATATCGGGCCAGGAAGGCAACTGTAGAAACATCACCCAGTGAATATGAAAACCGTTTGCTTTTTTTCCCCCCTAGTGTTTCGGCAAAGAAAAGGACTTAGTTCTCTCCTCCTCTCTCCCCATGGCAAACACACGAACACACTGATTTGGGCTCTTCATCAGCCTGGCTCCTAGTGTGTTAGGGGACCAGAGTTAGGAGCAGCCATACAACATGGATCCCAAATACCAAAGAGAGTCCAGAGAGGTCATCTCTTCATAGGCTGTTGCACCATAACTACTCTGATGGAATTCAACCACTCAAATATTTCCTGATTATCTACATAGCAGGTGCATAGTATGTTTTAAAAACATGACATAAAAGCACCAACCATAAAAGAAGAAATGGATAAGTTGATCTTAATGAAAATTAGAACCTTCTGTTCATCAAAAGTTCCCATGAAGAAAATAAGAAGGCAAGCCCCAAACTGGGAGAAAACATTCACAATACATTTATCTGACAAAAGACTTGTATCCTGAATATCTAATGAAGTCTTACAACTCAATGAGAAGACAAAATACCAATAGCAGAATAAACAAAACATTTGAACAGACGCTTCAAAAAAGAAAGTGTACAGATGGCCAATAAACACATTGAAAAGATGCTCAGTATCTTCAGTCATCAGGGAAACGCAAGCTAAAACTGCAATGAAATGCTACTATATATCATTAGAATAGCAAAAGTTTTAAAGATACCTGACAATACCAAGTGTTGGTGAAGATGTGGGGCAACTGGAACTTCCACACATTGTAGGTGGAAATGTAAAATGGTAAATCTACTTTGGAAAACAGTTTAGCATTTACTGTAAAGGTAAATATATACTTACCATACAACCAAGCAATTTCACTTTTAAGTATTTATACTAGAGAATGAAAATATATGTCCACAAAAAGGCTTGTCCGTGAATGTTCATAGCAGCTTCACTCATAATAGCCAATAACTGGAAACAATAGATAGAAATCAACAGTTTGAGATATACTCATAAGATGGAATATGACTTAGTAATAATAAGGAACAAACTACCAGTATAAGCAGTAACATGAATTATGCATGAAACATAATGCCGAACGAAAGAAGCCAGATAGAAAGAGCCCAAGTGGTAAGATTCCGTACATATAAACTTTAAGAACAGGCAAAACTAACATACAATGATAGAAAATGGATTCGTGGTCACATGTGGTGGCTTATGCCAGCACTTTGGGAGGCTGAGGCAGGAGGATTGCCTGAGCCCAGGAGTTCGAGACCAGCCTGGGCAACATAATGAGACCCTGTCTCTCTTTTTAAAAAAAGAAAATGGATTGGTGGGTGCCTGGAGTAAGGTGGGGGATGTGGGTTGTCCACCAAGGGATACTAGGGAATTTTTCTGGAATGATGGAAATGTTCTACATCTTGATTGAGATGATGGTTACAAGAGGGTTGACATTCGTTAAAATTTATCAAACTCATATTTAAAGTGTGTGCCTTTTATGATATATGCATCATACCTAATAAAGTCAATTAAATTTCAAAAAGAAAAGCCATTTCCTCCAGTTCTAAGATTTAATAATTTTTTTTTTTTTTTTTTGAGATGGAGCCTCACTCTGTCACCCAAGCTGGAAAGCAGAGGCACAATCTCGGCTCACTGCAACCTCTGCCTCCCGGGTTCAAGAGATTCTCATGCCTCAGCCTCCTGAGTAACTGGGGTTACAGGCAGGTGCCACTACACCCGGCTAATTTTTGTACTTTTAGTAGAGACAGGGTTTCACCATGTTGGCCAGGATGGTCTGGAATTCCTGACCTCCAGTGATCTGCCCACCTCAGCCTCCCAAAGTGCTGGGATTACAGGCATGAGCCACCACACCCGGTCAGATTTAATAAATTCTAAGAGTTATCCAGTATTCTTATAAGAAAATGAAGTGGGCTGTACACACAGACCAATACTTTCCAAGCATGCCCAAGCCCAAAATCTATACCTCAATACTCTAGAGCTTTTGTTAAATCCTAACTGTGTGTTGCGTGTCAGGAAGCAATGCAGCAAAACAGTGAAGAGCACAGGTTTGGGAGCAGATAATTCTGCATCCAATTCCTGCTTTTAACAATACCGGTGGGCAAAGAACATTGAGATTATAGGAGTCCCTTGCTAGTATGCAGTAGTTGTTTTGCCTTTTTCTATGGTAACAGACCACTCAACTTTGGCTGGGAATATGGCTTCCTAGAATGAAGACTACATTTCCCAGGCTTCCTTGCACCTCAGCGTGGCCCTGCACTATTGGCCAGAATTAGTGAGAAGTAGAGTTATATCAGGCCTCTTCCAGAAGCCTCTTTAAGAGATGGTGTGCATGTCCCCTTGGTCCTCGCCATTCCTTTCTCTGTCTCGTGGGCCTGGAATTCACATGCTTCCATATTGGGTCAAGAGGCCACACACAGCAGGGCAAGAGTCAAGGTGTCTATGGCATTAACTCTAAGAATCGCCAGACCTCCCAGCCCTGGGTTCCTGCACTCGGATAATTGCAGCAGAGAAATAAGCATCCCTTTTCCTTGTTTTGAATTTCTGTCAACTTGAGCTCAACCCAATCATAACTGAAATGCCTGTGTCTCTGAAAATTTGTATGTGTAAGATCTGGGTTTATAAAGGCATGAAAGGGCTTAACAAGCTGTTTAAAGAGTTGAAAGCAGCTCAACCTGTCTGGAATATGGCATTTGAGGGAGGAAGTAGGGAGGATAAGGGGAGAAAGGCAACCAGGGAGATTGGCACAGACAATCCACCCAGGGCCCTGCGGGCAGGTTAACGGTTAGATCTTGATCCGAAAAGCAATGAAAAACAGCAGCTGACTAATCAGCATTTTTAGACCAATCCCTCTATCTGCTCCATGGAAAACCAACTGTAGGGAGCGATGCAAGGAGGCAGGGAGGCACGGAGTCTAGGCAGGAGGCTCCTCCAGAGCCCAGGTGGCCTTGGCCAGGCTGCCCTCTTGTCTTGCATGCAGTGTGGCAGCTAATGAAAGACCTCATTTACCATTCCTTAGGGAGGCAGATGTCTCAAACCCACACGCCCACAGAGGCCCTGTAGAGGAAGCAGGTAGGAGGCAGGACAAGGTTGAGGATCTGGGAGCATTAGTTGCTGGACAGCCTGCACCCCTGACAAGACAGCCCCCCTGGCTCCCTCCCACCCATCAGTTGTTGCCCTGCAGAAGACAGTCCTGGAGTCCCTGAGGCTGCCAGTTTTTCAGAGAAGCTCAAAAGATGGATTATTATGGGAACCTAATTTTTTTTTTTTTAAGGCAGGCAGACCTTTCCTGTAAGTAGCAAAACAAATTTGTCCTCGGGCAGAAGCTGACCAGCAGGCTGCCCGTTTGAGGCCTCAAACTACCTTCCCTTCTCTTTCTGCTTCTCCCAAGCCCACCTCCGAAATTTCAATGGGAAACTCTAAAACTTGCCGCAGGGGCAGTAAATGCAGATAACACTTTCTTTGAGATCAACAACTCCAGGGTTCAAATCAGTGTCCTGGATAACTTCTTTTTTGGGAAATTAACACAAGGGAGAAATTGATATTTCCCTCTGAAATTCCAAAGATGCTCAGAAACCCTGTGAATGTGCTATCTGCTAGACAGGAGGCTCACCCCCAGGAACAGGGACGCCGGCCCTGCCTAACCCACACTCTCCACCTGAGATCTCTCTGCTCCCTTCCTCTCTCACTAAACGGGCCCCTGAAGGCAGCTGGCTGAGGACAGAGGTGATGCTTTGTCGATACATCATAATCTCCTGCAACTGCCTGTGGGAACTCCCTGCGCCAGACAGTCTGATAACCCTCTTTTTCAGATGTATTGCGACAAAACTGAAAACATGGGCCTCTAGGGAGACTCTAATCCAGCTGAGCAGATGGAGAAGTAGCACACAGACATTCCATGGGTATAGACCCGGGATCAGGCCACAGGCCAAACCTGACCTACTACCTGATTTTGCAAATAAAGTTTTATTGGCACACAGCTGCACCTTTGTTACATGTCATCCATGGCTGCTTTCCTGCAACAACGGCAGAGTTGAGAAGTGGCAAGAGAGGCTGGCAATATATTCCCCAAAGCCTAAGATATTTGTTATCTGGTCCTTTATAGAACATGTTTACCCTGGAACAGAGCAAAGAACAGCAGGTATTCAGGGTGGACTGTGTACCCATTGCTATTAGGGATAGCACACATTGGATCATTTAACCCTCAAACAATTCTTTAGAGGGAAGGTTTATTATTCCCCCCATTTTACTTATTTTTATTTTATTTGTTTTTAGAGATGGGGTCTTGCTCTGTCACCCAGGCTGTAGTGCAGTGGTGCTATTGCAGTTCACTATAACCTCAGACTCCTGGGCCCAAGCGATCCTCTTGTCTCAGACCCAGAGTAGCTGGGACTACAGGCATGCACCACCACCCTTGTTCATTTTTAAATTTTAATTTTGTAGACCTGGGATCTTACTCTGTTGCCCAGGCTAGTATCATGCTATCTTCCTACCTCAGCCTCTCAAAGTGCTGAGGTTATATATGTGAGCCACCATGCCTGGCATATCCCACCATGTTAGAGAGAAGAGGTTCAGTGAGGCTAGCTGACTCAAGGATGCCACAGGGTATCAGTGGAGGGTTCATACTAAACCCAGCCTTTCCACTACACCAGTGGGCATCAACAGAAATGGAACTGCCCCCAACAGGGCATTTTGAAAATTCACAGGAGCATTTTAGGGGCACCATTGGCATTTAGAGGGTGAGCGCGAGGGCTATCGACTGCCCTGCCATGCACGGCACAGTCCTGCAGGAAAAGAGAATTGTCCCAAGTCCCCCATACTCCACAAGTAAGACACATGTTTAGAAGTATCTGAGGCCAAGTCTGATTCCGTTCTGCGTAAAGTATTTTGGGCACGGTTTCTATCCACACGATTCTCCCAGGAATGCAACTCCCATTACCATGTAAACAAGGGAGTATTGTACTTTCTTTTGCTCAGAATTTTACCAAAATTTACTCACCATTTCATCAAATCATGTCCCTGTCAGCAACATCGCTTGTGATATTTGAGCCACAGAACACACCTGTGTTAAAGCAACATTTCTAAGCTGATTCTAATTTGGTAGACCTGGCGTCTGGCTTGGGGGTTTATTATTACTGTTTTAGTGGCCCTCTACTCCTGAGTGATTCTGGTGCTGCTGGACAATGGACCACACTTTGAAAAAAATGCTGTTTTAAGGATGCCAAACCAGTGTTTTGATCGTTTTGGTTCTGCTGGAATGTCAGGATCTCTCTGGGTTAAGAAAAGAAGGAAATGTCACACACAGAAAGAGCTACCTGAGTGACAGGGAGAGGGTCTTTAGCTAGGTTAGGATTTCTGTCAAGGCCACCATGGTCCATGCTTGTTATCCTGGAGGGTCAAAGCGGAAGGAGCAATGCCAGCCTGTCCAAGAAACCTGCTGAGTAAAAGCCATCCTTGAAATTTGCCCCTCGTGTTTGGTGGAGATTATTCAACACCAGTGCCATCAGACAGGCTCTTTGCCACCATGAGCTGGAGAGAACTAGGATCCCTGGGACCAGAACTCAGTGTCCAGAACAAGCACATCTCACTAAGACTTCACAAAACGACTTTCCATGACCCTTGCTTGTACCCAGGAGCCACAGACCATTTGGAACTTCTCTGAGGATAAACTCAGGCTTAATGATCCATTTTCCTGTGCCCTTGGAAAATGGTCTCAAGGCACACAAGAGTCAATTAAAATCAGAGTCCACCAACTTGAATGAAATAGCCCTGGGCCACCAAGACAAGTCCCAAGCCTGGCTCCTACCCCAGGCAGAGCAAGCAGTAACCTCGGGAGAAAAGCAATTATTTAGGGTTGCAGCAAGGACATGCGCTACTATCGAGGAGCCTCTAAGTTCCCTCCCCATCCCAGCAGCCTCTGCAAACATCCAAGCTCCCGGATACTGAATGCCCAGGTGGGAGACAGTTAAACCATGTTCCCCATGCTGGCCTCAGCTTTGAAGAACAGTCCACAATCACACTAATACCCAAGGTCCAGCCAGGACATAAGCTGGTCTGCTCAACCCCGACTCTCTCCCTGCGACAGGAACTGACATTTAGTGAAACCCCAGATGCACCAGCTCCACACACACCATCTCATTGAACTCTCAGGACAATCGTTTCAAGTGGGTGCTGCACTGTCCCCATTTTATGGATGGTCACACTGAGGCTCAGACAGGTTAAACAATATTTCCAGGGTCATAGGGCTCACAAATGACTAAGCCTGGGCTCTTCAACAGCCTGCTATATTGCTTATTTCAGTGGACAAGGGCATGAGATCTGGAGCCAGGATGCCCGCACTCAAAACTGTGGCACTTATGTTGGCTCTGTAACCCTGGGCAAACACTACTTTCCTTCTCTGTGCCCCAGTGACCTCAATCATAAAGTGGGAATCATCTTACACACCTCGTAAGTATCACATTGATTAACCCACATATACTGCTTGGTACAGAGCCCAGCACTTTCTAAGGACATAATAAATATGAATTGGATATAGTTTGGGTGTGTGTCCTCTGCAAACCTCATGTTGAAATGTGATCCCCGACGTTGGAGGTGGAGCTTGGTGGGAGGTGTTTTGGTCACGGGGGTGGATTCTCTCATGAATGACTTGGCGTCCTCCCTGCGGTAATGAGTCAGTTCTCACTCTATTAATTCACATGACAGCTGCTGTTTAAAGAGCCTGGCACCTCCTCCCTTTTCTTTTGCTCCCTCTCTCACCATGCTACACACCTGCTCCCCGTTCACCGTCCACTGTGATTATAAGCTTCCTGAGGCTCTCCCCAGAAGCAGATGCTGGTGCCATGCTTCCTGTACAGCCTGCAGAACAGTGAGCCAAATAAACCTCTCTTCTTTGTAAATTACCCAGCCTCAGGTATTGCTTCATAGCAATGCAAAACAGACGGATGCAGTTCTTGTGATAACAGGGGTTCGATTGCTAGAACCCGTTTATGCCAAATGCAGCTCTGACTCAGAAGAGGAAGGCCTGGAAGTGGCCAGTGCCATCAACACAGAGCCATTCCTCTCATCTCACCAGACCAACTAGGCAACAACCACGAAGTGTTCCCAACTCTATGAAGGAGAGGAAGTGCACATGGCACATTCCTGGATGTGCACACGATACACTGGTTGCAGTCATTTAATTAAACAGTGCTACAAGGGAGCACTTTGTTTGATGGGGCAAGCTGTCCTAGGGGAAACATTTTTAAGAAAATGGCAGGAGGGCTTTTATTTTAAAAAGTCATCCTCCCTCTCCTTCTATGTAAACATATATCCAAAAGAACTGAAAGTAGGGACTGGAACAGATATTTGTCCACCCAGCACTTTGAAAGGCTGAAGTGGGCAGATTACTTGAGCCCAGGAGTTCGAGACCAGCCTAGACAACATGGTGAGACCCCATCTCTACAAAATTTATACAAAATTAATAAAAAATTAGCCAGTGCGGTGATGCATGCACTTAGAGTCCCAGCTATTCAGAGGCTGAGGTGGGAGGATCACCTGAGCCTGGGAGGTGGAGGTTGCAGTGAGCTGAGATCGCACCACTGCCCTCCAGCCTGGGCAACAATAGTAACAACAACCAAGTTAAGATGGTAAATTTGATGTTATATGTATTTTACTACATTAAAAAAATACAAACAAAAAACACACTTGATAAGTAAAGAAGCCAGTCACAAAGACTACGATTCCATTTATGTGAGATGTCCAGATAGGCCAATCCATAGATACAGAAAGCGGATTGTGGTTACCACGGGTCGAGGGAGTTGGCGCAATGGGGAGTGACTGCCAGTGGGCACACGGTTTCTTTTTTGGGATACTGAAAAATGTTCTGAAATTAATAGTGGCTATGTCTATGCTACTGTGAATGTACTAACAACTCCTGAATTCTGTACTTTAAAGGAGGGAATCTTATGGCATGTGAATTATATCTTAATATAATTGGCTATAAAAAGGAAAGTTGCTGTCAGGAAAAAAAATCATCCTCTCCTCTGCTCACTTTTCCCCCAGTGGTCCCTGAGCTCTTGGCTTGAGGCCCTTGCAAACGCCGTTCTCTCTGCCTGGAGCGCCTTTCACTCCCAGTCCACACCTACACCATGCATGGTTCATACTTTCTCATCCTTCAAGCGTAAGCTTCATTTCCAGGAACATCCCTGTCTCCGTGGGACCTGGAGTGCCCGGAACTCCCCTCCAAAGACTCACAGGCTCATATGTGTTCCCTCCTCCCTGCGGCAACACACTCCACAGATGAATGACTGCACCTCTCAGCAATTACGGGGCTGGAGGGCAAGTTACAGGATTCCCTGGCCTTGTTCTTCCTCACCTGTAAGATGGAGCTAACACTGCTTTTCTCATGGAAGTTTATGACTGGTGGCCAGTTGCGGTGGCTTGCGCCCATAATCCCAGCACTTTGGGAAGCCGAGGCAGGTGGATCACTTGAGGTCAGGAGTTTGAGATCAGTCTGGCCAACATGGTGAAATCCCATCTCTAATAAAAATACAAAAATTCGCCGGGCATAATAGCCCATGCCTGTAATTCCAGTTATCTCAGGAGGCTGAGGCAGGAGAATCACTTGTACCTGGGAAGCGGAGGTTTCAGTGAGCCGAGATCACGCCACTGCACTCCTGCCTGGGTGACACAGTGAGACTCTGTCTCAAAAAAACAAAAAACAAAAAACAGTGGAGCCCTTCTGAAGTATCCACAGTTGGTGACTTCATAAATAGCAGGAAAAGGGCCCCATCTGGTGATGAACCCGAGAGGAAATAAGCAACGTGTAAGTCAGTCAAGGCTGAATTCCAGGGTCAAGTGGGGCTGAATGTGCGTTTTAAATTCAACTCGTCTTTCAAGGATTATCTATTGAGCAAACATTATGTGCCAGACACGGTCTCAGGTACTGGGGGCACAGTAGTGAACAAAACAGACAGGACAGATTGCACAGGGGTGCAGTGACAGGCGAGGGCAAGGGACATTCATCCACTCAACAATACTGCTGAGCTCCCACTTGGTTGGGGCCCTGCTCTAGGCACTGGGGAGCTGGCAGTGGCCAAGAGAGGGAAGAGCTCCTGCCCTGCAGAGCTGGCACCCAGTGGGAGGACAGATGACACAGCAGCAAGTCCACTTCAAATTGTGGCAAATTCCATGAAGCAAGTGAACAAAATGACAGGCAGAAAATAAACCGGAGCAGTGGAATAGCTTGCAAAGAAACAGCCTTTTGGAGGAGTGTCACTGAAGCTAAAGTAAGACCCGGGCATGTGAAGAGATGGGACAGAGAATTCCAAGACAAAGAAACAGCCAGTGCAGAGGTCCTGAGGCAGGAACTGCTTACTTTGATGGGGGCAGGGGATGCTGTTGGAAAAGTGGGCAGAGTGCAGATGCCATGCAGCCTGGAAAGACGTGGTGAGGAATTTGAGTTTTATCCCAAGAGCAATGGGAACACATTTAAAAAGTTAAAATGAACAAAACTCCGGGTGTTCCGAGAACAACAAGATCTGCCTTCTCTGAGACAGCATATGTCCTGGGGAAATGAAGTGAACTGAGGCCGGGTCATTTATATTTTATGCTTGCAGAACCAGACACTAGTGTATTTTAACAGCATGAGCAATGCCGGATTTCAACATTACTAAGGCAGGAGATGAATAGAGGCAGGGAGAGACTGGAGTCAGGGAGGCTGGGGAGGCACTTCTATTAGATCAACTGAGAATTGATGGAGACCTGGATGAGGAGGGGTGGTGGGTAGGCTGGAGGGGAAGGGAGGGAGCAAAGCCTGGACTAAGGGATTAAAGAATTGGGAAGAACTGAAGATGGAAGCCAGGGACAGGTTTGGTCACCAGCAGAGGAAAAAGCCCCAGATACCCCCAGCGTCCTGGGGAGAGCGTGCAGGACCGGACTCATCTGGAAAGAGAGACTCTCATGTCTCCTTTTACTATCAAAACACATGCACAGACCAAAATGCACAGATGCATGGGACATACTGGGCTGAAATAAAGATTCTGTGAATCTCTCAATTATTTAAAAGTATTTAAATTATTTAATTATTCCTTAGCAACAGGGGAAGCCTAGATGGAAATGTGTACTAACACACTGTGATATGTTATTTAAAATCCCAGGCAGTCCTTTCCTTTCCATCTGTGACCAAATCAAGCAACGCCGGATGCTTTCTGTAGGTCATATCTTCTTATCTTCACAGTAACCAAAAATTAGGTCTTAGCGGCTATTTCTGCTCCCCTTCCTCTCCAGCCCAACTCCGCATTCTCACTTCCAGCTGAAAGCTTTGCCTGCCATTTAAAAAATCCTTGCCAGACCCATGTGAACCCCCAGCTGCTATCCTACTTCTCTGATCCCATTGATAGATGAACACCTTATCACAGCAGACTCTATTTTCTGCCTCCTGGTCGCCTCCCCACATTGTGTCTTGGGCCCACTCCCATCGGGCATTCTTCCCCATTCACAAGGAGACAGCCTTAGTTAAGGTCACCAGTGACTTCCATGTTGCCAATCCAATGGTTCCTTCTCAATGATAAGAGGGGGGTAGTCGATGGTTCAATTAACAGAGTTGTCCCGGGCCAGGTGCGGTGGCTCATGCCTATAGTCCCAGAATTTTGGGAGGCCAAGGTGGGAGGATCACTCAGGCCCAGGAGTTTGAGACCAGCCTGGGCAACATAATGAGACCCTACGTCTATTTAAAAAAAAAAAAAAAAAAAAAAGAGAGAGAGAGAGACAAGAGAGTTGTCCTTTGTGTTGAGCACATGAACAGTGACAGTTATGCCCATTTGACCAATGAGGAAACAGAGGTGACACAGAGATAAGAAGGCATTTGCCTGAGATTGGATGTCGAATGAGTTCTAGGCACCAAGGGAAGCAGGGAAGGGTGTGATACCCAATTCACGAGGTGCAGACCTGCCCCCAAGGAAGTTTCCAGCAACCTTGCTGCAGGACAGGCAGGCCATAACCCCATACAGATTCCCCAGTAGCGTTCAAATCACACCACAGGCCCAACCCGTGCTATAGCAGAAAAAGCAGGAGGCAGAGGACTGTGGCTTAAGTCCCAGGACCACTCATGTCACTGCCTCTTGATGTGGGGACTTGGAGCAGGTCACCTGGCATCTGAGTCTCGGTTCTGGAATTTGCAAAATGAGATGTGAATTCTGGCCCTGCCTTCCTCACGAAGGGGCTGTGACAGTCCAGGGAGATGACGCGAGTGATGAGTGTTTGGCACACTAGGAAGTGGCGGAATATGACTATTTCCGCACCGGCCCCATCTGCCGCTCTGCTCAGCACCCACAGCGGCAGATATGTAACATGACGTTTCCATGAATTCTTGCCATTAGGAATTCCCAACACCCACGCTTTTTCCCTTCTGAAAGTTCTGCTGCATAAAAGAGACAGAGAACAAGCCACCCCCTCCTCCGCTTCTCTGGATAATTCTACACCACTCCCCCCTGCCCATCAAGTGTCTGTGGAATTCCAGCTTCAAGCCACCCCCTCCTCTGCTTCTCTGGATAATTCTACACCTCTCCTCCCCGCCCATCAATCATCTGTGGAATTCCAGCTTCTCAAACATACAAACAGTTCATACCGGAGATGACCAGCGGTTTGGAACAGCCAGATCATTTGCCATTTCTCCTTTTTAAAAGGTCTTTGGGGACATGATTAACAAAAGCTAAGATGGGAGGAAAGGACAGAAATGAGAGCCCCAAGGTTTTTTGGGTTTTTTTAAATGTTTTCAACGAGCTGACTGTGACTTGAAACAAGAGGCCAGACCTGGGCAGCCAGCAAGCTATGATGAATAACGCTGCCAATAAGGGTGCTTTTTTTGTTCATTAACATCCCGCTTGTGCCCTAAGACCAGGGCGTGATGTATGGCAATTGTATCAATGTTCCCCACAGGGCAGGACACCACATGGTTTAGTAAGTGGCTAGAGCCATCCCACCCAAGCTGGCCATTTGCTCTTGTGTGCAGACTGCACCTCTGAACAGGCCTCAGTGCCTCTCAACCACCTCCATGACAAGAGCCGATATTAATGGAGCACCTCCGAGGTGCCAGGCGCGGTTAGAGGTACCTACCACGTGTTAGTGTATTTAATAAATCTTTACCAATCTCTCTTTCAGGCTGGAATAGCGCTCCCATTTTATTGCTGGAGAAACTGAAGTTTGGAGAGGGGCAGCCACAGGCACCAGGGTCATGGGGTTACCATCAGTCAAGGCTGGGACTTAAACCCAGGTCATGTGCCTCCCAAAACAACGCTGCTGTCAAATACTCCACCAAGGGAATTCAGACTGCAGTGCTCTCTGCAACAGGCAGGTAAAGTGAAGTCAGGCCAGGTGGGGACTGTAGTGAACTGACTACACACACCCATCTAAGGGGAAACGCAGCCACTCTGAGGCAACCACAGTGATTTGCATGAATCTCACGTGCATTCAGCCACAGGTGAAAGAAGGCATCTTGCAAAAGCAAAACTATAGGAACCAAAAACAGATGAAGTGGCTGCTAGGAGCTGAGGGTCGGGGAGAGCTTGACCACAAAGAGGCAGCAGGAGGGAATTTGGGGGATGGTGAAAACACTCTGCACCTTGGTGGTGGTTGCACAACGGGATGTTCACCAAAGATGCTATGACCAAAAGCTAAAAAGCCTGAAATTAACCACATGTAAAATAGATCTTAAACAAAATGGGACGAAACAGCAAATCTGTGGACTGGGTCCAAGCTGTGGGCTGCTGTTTTGTAATCTCTGCCCCACCTTCCACATCATTAACACCTGTCACACACAGCGATGAACATGCAGGGCTGGTGGGTGTGACTGATAGGGGAAGAGGTGAGGGGAAGGTGCTGACTCGCCGGGACTTGAACCCTTCCTAGTTCTATCACTTACTGGTGGGGTGACCCTGGGCAAATAGCTTTCTCTCTCTAAGCCTCAGTCCTCTCTGTTTCAAAGAGGGGTGAGGACACTTTTCTTTGCATTCCTGTTGTCAAAATTAGATGAGATCCTAGAGATAATGCTCCCAGCACACGGCAGATGCTCAATAAATTCTCCTGTCCTTGGAAATGTCCATGGCCTCCCAGGAGTCACGTGGGCCCAGCAATCATCCCCTTTTATGACCAGATTTCTCAGGGGCCCCTCCTAGGTCATCTTAGCCCACCTAGAAGCTGGGGAAAAGCCAACCAGGCCCAGGACTTGCTCTTTCTCCTGCTAGCTCCCCTAGGGAGTCCCTAGCGTAGCCACCCACAGAGACCAGGTGGGATACGTAGCTGCCCACCCCCGGCCCACATTGCTACAGGTGAGTTCATCGGACCAGCTGGCTGTGGGACTTAACAGGCAGGCAGAACAGCAAGTTAAAGAGTGGGGGCTCCGGAGGCAAACAGACCTAGTGGGTTCAAGTCTTTTTTTGTTTTGTTTTTTGGATATGGAGTCTTGCTCTGTCGCCCAGGTTGGAGTGCAGTGGCGTGATCTCGGCTCATTGCAACCTCTACCTCCCAGGTTCAAGCAATTCTCATGCCTCACCCTCCCGAGTAGCTGGGATTACAGGCATAAGTCACCACACTCGGCTTATTTTTCCATTTTTAGTAGAGATGGAGTTTCGCCATGATGGCCAGGCTGGTCTCCAACTCCTGGCCTCAAGTGATCCGCCCACCTCAGCCTTCCAAAATGCTGGAATTACAGGTGTGAGCCACGGCACCTTGCTGGGTTCAGGTCTCAACTCTGCCACTTGTTAGCCAAAAGACATTGAACAAGTGACTTACGCTCCCTGAGCTTTGATTTTCCATCTGTAAAACAAGGATGCAAGGAGCACCCAGTTCTCAGACCTGTGGAGAGGATAAGTGTGATGATGCTGCCATGTCCGGGCACACCATAGAGCCCAGACGACTTATCTGGATCTTCCAGATCAAATGCTGCTGAGTATTACTCTGCCCAGGAATCCCTCTGTGGATGAGTATTTACGAGGTTTACATAAGACAAAGTTCCCAGTGAGGTATGTGGCACTTAGTAGATGCTTGATAAATTGCAGCTATTTTTCTGATGATCTTGGTTGCTACTAGTGAAAGATCATGCCCCAGAGGCATCAGAGCAGGCACAGGCCATGTCCAAATGGGATAGCTGGCCAGGCATGGTGGTTCACATGTGTAATTCCAGCACTTTGGGAGGCCAAGGTGGCAGATCATGAGGTTAGGAGTTTGAGACCAGCCTGGCCAACATGGCAAAAACCCATCCCTACTAAAAATACAAAAATTAGCTGGGCATGGTGGTGGGCACCTGTAGTCCCCACTACTCGGAGGCTGAGGCAGGAGAATTGCTTGAACCCGGGAGGTGGAGGTTGCGGTGAGCCGAGATTGCACCACTGCATTCCAGCCTGGGCAACACAGTGAGACTCCATCTCAAAAAAAAAAAAAAAAAAAAAAAAGGGATAGCTGGATTCTTGAATCCAAAAATCCAAAATGCCAGAAACACAATTAGTACAGAAACAAAAAGTACCTGGGCCTTATCACAGTCCCAGACATGAATCAAAAGAGACCTGGGGCCTCCAAATATCCAGCAGACACTAAGCATTGATCTATCCAAGAGTAAAAGGACAATATTCTGGAAACAGACCCGCCTTACAGGAGGTCACCGAGCGAGTCAGAAACAAAACCCACAAAAGGAGAGAGCCTCAGTTTCTTGACTGAGGCACAGAGTACAGCCAGCTCCTCCCAGATTGTCACAAGCAGGCCACCCCCGCCCTCATGGAGGGAATCCATAATCATAGTAGGTAGGATAATTAGGCAGTCGCAGAACGGAAGCCTGGGAGAAAAAAATCAGATTATCAGCTGCACCGACTGCCAGGAAGGAAATCTTTCTCCCCCATCTTGGGTCGTTAACCAGCTGTGTGTGTTCAACTCGACACTCAGCAGAAGCCCATCTGGGCAATAGTATCACTGTATGTTCTTTTCTAACTCAAACAATATTATGTAAACTTGAGTAGAGGTCTCTAGGCTCACGCGTGGCATTAGGACGACGGATGGATTTGGGTTTTACTACTCAGATTTTGTTGGCTGAGCATTCTTCTCCTGGACCAAGGGAGGGAAGGGTCTAACACTCTTCCTTCTTCCTTGCTGAAGTTATTTCTACCTCTGCAATCAACGCACCCCTGGGCTGCACCCTTCCCACCCCCAATACACACACACCAGCTGGGAGGGAACAGGCGGGAACAATAAGGAAGGCTGCTCAACCCACAGGGACTCTGTCCAGTGCCTCCCTTACTTGTCACAAGTCAGGTGGGGAAGATGAGGGAATATTTGGTTTTAAGCCACTATGCTCTCTGACCATCTAAAAATATTCCTTTTTCTTATTTGCCAGTCTCCTGGGCAACCCTGGGATAAGCCAAACTCTCTCTGGCTGGCTTTTCTGCTCAGTCTAGTGCTCATCATTCAAGCCTGTCCAAAAACCTCCTCCTCCAAGAAGTCCTTCTTGACTCTTTCACTACGGATCTCATCTTTCCTTCAAAAATATTTTTTTTCGAGATTTTCTAAAAACCATTGTACAAGTGTCAAGAGCTCTGTGTATAGCAATGAACAAGACACTTTCCTGCCCAGGAGGTGCTTTCTGAAAACTGGGTCCCATGTGACTCAGCCTCTGGTTCCATCCCATCTTATGGTGTCTCCATCTGGCACAGGTGGTGTGGGTGAGCAGGAGAGTCAGGAAGATCCAAGGTTCAAGTATTAGCTCTGCTTCCTCCTTCCTGTGTGACTTTAAGCAAGCCTCTGAGCCTCTCTGACTCTCTCTCCCTCCCTTGGAAAAATGTGAATAGTAATTACCACTTAGGGTTGTTGTAACCAATGGGTTAATGCAGGTCAAGGGCTTAAAATACTGCCTGGTACATGGTAAGTGCTCAGTAAGTATTATCCTGCTATCCTTATAACAAGTGCTTGATACATTGTTAATATTTTTACTAGTAAATTTCAATTTAATAGTAAATGATTCCCTTCAACTGTCTTGTCAATTCCTTATCAGCAGTAAGGGCTCTCTGTCCCCTACAATGCCTGCCAGCAGAAAACAGAGCCATTTGGAGTTTAATATTTGTTGATGGTGAATGAGCTTTTGCTCCAGTTTAAAGATTAATAGCTGCAAGTGTTTTCCTAATAATAACAGCCAGTCTTTGTTAACATGCGCTGGCTTAGCATGTGGTTTGTTATTTACAGACATCATGTCATGGAGCCCTCGAGGTGGTCCTGGGAAGTTTGTTCCTGGACTCCAGGTCCGAGGCCACAGGGACACTTCCTCCCTTGCACTCCCACAACCTTTCCTGCCTGGGCCTCTCAGTCTTCTGGAATTTTTATGTCCCCCTTCCCCAACTCCTTACCTGGATAAGACCACAGGTTCTGGAGTCAGGCAGACCTGGTTGGAATCCAGCTCTAAGCATCTTTCAAAGGGAGCTATCCAAATGCTTTCTCTAAAAAGGTAGCTAAAGATGATATGACTTAACGCATCAGTGAAGCCTGGTACATAGTAAATGCAATAAATGTTAACTGTCATTATTGGTGTCATTGCCCTAATTGGTGGTGTCATAGTATTTACAGAATTAAGGCCAAGGACTGTGTCTTGTTTCTCTATAAGACAAGGCATTATAGACTTTTCTCTATAACCCACGTCTGCATGTTGACACGGTCCCCAGGTGATTCATGTGCGTGTTCAAGTTTAAGAAGCACGGATACAGAAGGCCAAAGTTGCAAACTCGTATGTCTGCAGCGGCTAGAAGCAGCAGGAATAAATTAGTGAAGCGATCCCTGAGGGCTTCGAGCAGATTAAGCAATGTGACTCTTCACAGCTCCTTCAGATTGGGCTAAAGGTAGGCACCAGACTCAAAGCCAGAAAATCCATTGGCTGGCCTGGAGCCAATCAGATTGAGTCTCTTGTTCAACTCTGGGAGAGGAGGAGAGGGATGTTGTTGGTCAGACCCAGGTGGGCCTGAGATTGAGATGAGTAGGCTTGGGCCCTGGGCATTCTCACGGTCTGGGGAAATCAAGCCAGAGACAGGAGCAGGCCCGCAAGTAAGAGCAGAAGTGGGCCATCATGTGGCCCCCTGGAAAGACAGATAACAGGCTCTGCTGACCTTCATTCCTGAGATGGAGCACCTGATTCCTAGGAGTGTCCCTTTGTCCCATTCAACCAATCTCTCCAAGCACTTCAAAATACCCTTCAGGCATGAGAAGGCGGGAATTAAATAAATCCCTTAAATAGAAAATTATTCAGTGGTTAAAAATAATCCTCGCATACTGGCACACAAAGATCTTAAAGGCTTTATTTAAAAGCAAAAAGTTGGCCCCCCATAGTGGCTCACTCCTGTAATCCCAGCACTTTGGGAGGCTGAGGTGGGCGGATCACCTGAGGTCAGGAGTTCAAGACCAGCCTGACCAACATGGCGAAATCCCATCTCTACTAAAAATACAAAAATTAGCCAGGCATGGTGGCAGGAGCCTGTAGTCCCAGCTACTCAGGAGGCTGAGGCAGGAGAATTGCTTGAACCCAGGAAATGGAAGGTTGCAGTGAGCTGAGATTGCGCCACTGCACTCCAGCCTGGGCAACAGCAAGACTCTGTCTCAAAAAAAAAAAAAAAAAAAGAAAGAAAGAAAAAAGAAGAAAAATACTTTATTTGCTTTATAACCTCAGGGGCCGACAGTTGAGGTAAACACATTCAACAAAGTATTAAATATATGTGTTAATATATGCATTAAAAATATTTTTTAAATTGGCTTCAGTGATTGAGTTACTCCAACTTCTTCAAACTCCTTTCTCCTCCACGGGAACCATTTTCAATCTCTTTAGTCATCTTGGCCACACCTCCCTGGGCCCCTATCCATGTCTTTGCATGTTTTTTTTTTTAAACAAGTGACCAAAGCGGGGTTTGGAATTCCACTGAAGGCCTGCCTGGTGCAGGGTATGGCTTTATTCATCACGATCTTTGGAACACACCCCCAGAATCTTGCTGACTCCATTCAGGGACAGTCACCAATGACCATCACCCCCAATTTCAATTTGGGGGGATTTTGTCTGATCCATCCGCTTTTATCCTGCCTCTGGATTGCATGAGCTTTGTTGTGGCTCTTTTCTGGGCGCTTGGGGATATTATTAAAATTAAGTGACATTTTTCGAGTCCCTTCTATGTGCAAGAACTGTGCCACACCCTTCACGTATATAAACTCGTTTGGTCCTTCCAGCAACAGCTCTGTAGGGGGTAACATTATCTTTGTTTCCTAGGTGAAGAAACTGGGGCTCAGTGAGCTGTGATGTGTCATTTGTCACACAGCTGGGGAGGGGCAGAGCTGGGGTTTGAACCCATGTTCTTCCCACTCCACATGGAAACCACTGTTTTTGTTCATAAAACAGTATAAATTCATCTCATTCTGTTTTTAGAATATCATTTTCCTCAGTTGTTCAAAGCCCTTTGAATTCTATTTCTGTCTTTCAGGATATTAACGCTGCCTCTTAAATATCATCTACATGTTTAATGAAGCAAATTCGCAAATCCTTCATCCAGGTTGTCAGCAAGAACATTAAGCGGAAGAGTTCCCAGGAGTTTTTGGAGAGTCAATTACTATTTGGTTGAGATTCTCAAACCACTTGTTCACTAACCTATCAATCACTTTGTCATCTTTATTGACCACTTCCTGTGCCTCTGCTAGGAGGTGTCAGGAGTAGCCCTCAGCTACAAGAATCTCACAGTCTAATTGCACAATGCAGTGTGGTTAGGACCACATTTGCCCACAGGGCCAATACAAATGACAGGGAAAAATGTTCACTGTAACATTATCTATAATAGTAAGCTCTCTAAATATCAAATTAGTAAACTATGGTATGCCTATTTCATGGAAGGTTAGACAGTCATTATGATATTTTTGTAAGCATATGAAACATGGAGAAAAAAATAATGTTAAGGCTACAGTATTATTTACATGGTATGTTTGCAGGCCCCTCCTGTAATACTGAGCAATGGTCAAAAGTAAAATCCCAGGGTTAAAATATTAGATTAGGAAAGTAAAATACATAAAGTAATTAAATACCTTTACAAACTTTAAGCATATAAAACCCAACAAGATGTAAAAGCTGTGTGCTAGATAAACTTTGGTCAGATGGTGTTTAGGTGAGCTGAGCTGAGACTTAATATATCAATTCAATGAAATGTGGACTAAAGATATCCTTTCTGCCAGTTTCCCTAAAGCGAGCAGAAGCATTCATCAATGTTCCGGAGAATTTCCGTTTGCATTCAAAATTAGTGTCAGCTGTCTCTAAAATTATCCTGACCAGTCAAGCCACATTTTGAGTAGCAAGTTTCCCTATAAGGCACATAACCTTGGCCTTAATGTTGTAATAACAACATCACCAATTAGAATGATAACGAGGTCTTCTCTGATCGCACTTTTAAAATTGCAATCCCCCAAATGCTTCCCCCCTTGTCTCTGCATTGTGTTTCCCCAAAGCGCTTACCACCTCTGTCACATCACCATTTTTCATTGTCTCTTGAGATGCCCTTTGCTGTGAGACACACCATTATTTTATGTACCACTAACAGTGAAAACAAAAATGCCATTTAAATGACATGAAGCCTTAACAACACAATCCAAATGAATCAGTTCCATCAGTCTCTCAATGTGTTAAAAGTTTTTTCATCTTTCCAAGGGATTTGATCATTTCCCTTGTCTTTACTCATGCTGATGGGCTCATGGTAAGCGAGCATTCTGCACTACTTATCTCAATAATCAAATGCAACACAGTTGCATCTTCCTTGAGTACCTTCCTTGCTTATGTCATACAAAGTCCATGGGTGTTGGTTTACAAGAAAAAAATAATGGAATTATGATTGGCACTCCAATGATAAACATTGGCTTCACTAACATCAGACAAATGCCCTGCTGTCTGTTCCCTTGCCCTTCTGCACACATAGTACCAATGCTGAGTCAGATGGGTATAGTGTTAAGATATCTTAAATGGAAATTAAAATTCCCACACATAATAATTCCAACAGTGCATTCAGCCCAACAAAAGCAACAGCCATCTGAATGACCTTAATGATGATTTCACAGGAACATACTATGACAACCATATCTTGACTATTGCCCCCACCAGGAGCAGGCATGAGACAGCAGCAGTTCCATCGACTGCAAAATTATCCCAGTTTCAAAGATATTACAATGGGGGATGGGGCTGCATTTCAGGATTTATTAAATCCGCCATTTATGTTATTTGTTTTCATTCCCTGCCCCAATTTAGAACGGAAGCTCTTTGAGGCAAGGGATTTTCATGTCTTCTATTCTCTGCTATATTTTCAAACCCAAGAACAGCAACAGGGACAGAGCAGTCAATATCTGCTGAATGAATGGCTCAATTTTGCTCTCGATCTGGCCCACTATCAGAACTGTGTCTGTTCAGATTGTATTCTATGGACAGTCCTACCTTCATGCTTTGCTCCCTACTGTGCAAATCTTATTTATAATAATTTGGCACAGATACTTCATGCATCAGATGTCACATGTAAGATTATGCCAACATAAAACTTTTACATACAAATAAAATTTGAAGTTTATTTTACAAGGTTTGCATTTTGACCTCAAACACAATCATTGACCAACATTTGTTGAATGTGGTTGTTACATTCAGGATGCAATACTACATTCTCAGGGTACAAGAAGGCACAAGCAAGTGAGAGAGTCAAAGCGTGTTTGTAAAAATACACAGACTGGCACAACTCCTGTTCTGTGCTGACCCAAGCCAGCACTGGCCACACCTGTTGTCCTTGCTGTTCTCCCTAGCCTCATACCCTCAAAAGAGGACCTTGAAATCCCCCCTCCAAACAGCCACTGCCCCTGTGCCAATTGCAGGAGGAGGATGTGGAGGGTGAAGGCCAATGCTGAGCAGACCCGGCTGTCATTTCTAGAACCATCTTCTGCTTTTCAAAATGTCAAGTCTGTTCTACTGGAATAGAGTCACAGCCTTTTCCATTCCCCACCCGACATTTCCCCTAAACCCAATCTGCATTTTATAATTACAAAAACAATGCATGCTTGGGAGTCTATAATTATTTCAAAATTAAAAAGTGACACACGCTCATTGAATTAAAATTATAAAAATTAAACAAGCAGACAAATATGAAGGGAAAGTTTCCCATCCATCTCTCAGAGGCAAACCCTGTTTCATTTGTTAAATGTCCTTCCAGACTTCTATGTGTACCCAATTTGTGTAAGTTCTCCTGTTGTGAAAGTGGAACCATTCTATACACACTATTGTGGAATAAACTCTCACCATTTACTGAGGGCATCACATCCATATTCATATCCATGTCTATAGTACAGATATATCTGTACTATATCTGTATCTATACTATAGCTATCTATATCTACAGCCATAGCTACAGCTATCTCATGTTTTTCCTTTATAAATCCTTCACTGGGAAGCTTTGTAAAACTTGTATTTCTATTGTATGCCTGTACCCCAAGTTTATTCAAGCAAGTCTTCTTTATGGATCATTTCCACAGGAGGCGATAAATCACATATACACATATAAATTTTGCCTTTTGTATTTCTGTAGAATACATTTCTAGAAGTAATTTCTGACATGCATTTTTCAATTGATGATACTGATAAATCACCCTTCAAAAAAACTGCACTATGAGGTCCCTTTTTTTTTTTTTTTTGAGATGGAGTCTTGCTGTCACCCAGGCTGGAGTGCAGTGGCGTGATCTTGGCTCATTGCAACCTCCGCCTCCCAAGCTCAAGCAATTCTCCTGGCTCAGCCTCCCGAGTTACTGGGATTATAGGCACATGCCACCACGCCCAGCTAATTTTTGTATTTTCAGTAGAGACAGGGTTTCACCATGTTGGCCAAGCTGGTCTCAAACTCCTGATCTCAAGTGATCTGCTAAAATGCCTCCTAAGTGCTGGGATCCAGGCATGAGCCACTGTGCCCAGCCTAGATCCCCATTCTTTTCATGTGCATTGAAATACCAATTGAGTACCTTCTATGTGCCAGATTCTTTTCCAGGTGCTGGGGAAAGCAGCTGCGAACAAAAGGAAGTCCCTGCCCTGGTGGAGCTTGTCGTCTAGAGAAGGGAGCTGGACAGTGAACAAATACAGAAGCTATGGGTCACATGATGATAGAAGTTATGGAAAAAAAGCAGAGTAAGGGATGGGGAGTAGCTGGGAGAGTGGGGGCCATTCAAATGAAAGAGCCAGGTTACCTCCTTGAGAAGTGAAGGAACTGGGGCTGGAGAGATGCAGGTATCTAGGGGAAGAACATTCCAGACAAATGGAAAGCATGCCCACCAAACAAGCCAAGGCTCTCTACCAAAACTCTCACCAACGTGGCCATAGTCGTGACTTCTCTATCTTCAGAAATTGGAGGTAAAATAGATACATATGATTTGAAGTTAAACATTTTTTTCCTGATTTTGTGAACATTTATAATCTGTTTTGGGGAATTGCCTGTTCTGTGACCTTTGCCATTTTTCTCTAGCAGTGTCTGACTTTCCCTCACAGATTTCTAAGAGTGCTTTCTACTTGAAGGATATTAAGACTTTGTCAATTAGTGTGCAAATATTTCCCAGATCTGCGATTTTTCTTCTGACTTGATCCTCATGTCTTTTTCCACAGGGAAATTGAAAAGTTTTATGTAAACAAATTTGCCAATCTTGGATTATTTGGGATTTTGTGTCTTTTTAAATGGCCTTTCCCAGCCCAGAATTATATGAATACTTTCCAAAAATTTGAGTCCTTTTGTATTAAAATACAAAAGGATTAAACTCACCACAGGTAGTTGTAATGTGTGTTAATATGTTTAAGACTGGAATTTTTTGTGAGGGTTGGTAGAAGTATATGGTATGAGGTGGGAAATTTCACTTTTTTTCAGTGGATATGCCAATTATTCTAACCTTGCTTATCAAACAATAACTGGGTGGTTCGAACTCTGAGGCTGGGTTATCTCAGCTAGAAAATAGCTCCACCCTTCACCAGCTTTGGGACCTCAAAGGTGTCCCTTCACCTCTGTATCCCAGAACTCTCTTCTGTAAAGTGTGTTAATACCAGTATCTGCTCCTTAGGTTGTACCTACCTACAATGGGCCTACGATAACGTGGGACTTCAGTGAGGCTCAAAGTGAGCACAAGGTGAGTCTTGCAACTTGCATGAGTGCAGGACACGTGTCCTGTTGAAGTCAGAACTTGCTTCAGACTCAGAAAGCAATGCCGTTCTAAGAAACATGAACAATAAAAGCTGTGTTCATCTCCTGTATTAGCCAACAATTTATGCTGAAAATGATGCCATAGAAGGGAAGGGAAAGAGAGGGCACTCCAGGGTTCCTTTTCCTCTCAGTCCTTCCTTAATCATCAGCAAGCCGAAGATGGGGAGTTGGTAACACGTGAGCATAGTAAGAAGTGAAATAAAGGCAGTTAGTTTGGGGCAAGTTTTAACTCTTCTGCTAAGAATGAAATATATATCCATGTACAGACTACAAAATAGGAATTGTGTGTTTTCAATGATTCCATATATGAGTTAACTGCTTCTATATTTGCATTCTTAACAAGCATATAATATAAAGATGAACACTAAAATTCATGCTAAACATTTTTATTTTTTCTTTACTTGGAAGGACACTAAATAACAAAAAACACTACGATGAGAGAGACTGTGAAAGAAAAAGAAACAATGTTTTCATACCTTTAGTGATACCTTTTTTTGCTTTTTGATCGAGTCTTACATTTTTATTTCACACTGGCTCCTGCTAATTCTATAGCCAGCTCCATCCTGGCACATAGCAGGCACTCCATAAATGTCTGAATAAATCAATGAACGCCCCTGCAGTAAATACTGATAAAGCCCAGGGGAATGGGGGAAGTAGCTGGCACAAGTAAGGTGAATGTGTGCATCTCTGCCAGCTCTCAGACAGCAGCATAACCATTAACCCAGCTCCATGCTCTGTCATCAGCAGAAGTCCACGTGGGGCAGGAACTTCTCTAAGGAGAGACTTTTCTTTTCATTTATTTATTTATTTATTTATTTGAGACAGAGTTTCACTCTGTTTCCCAGGCTGGAGTGGAGTGGCGCAATCTCAGTTTACTGTAATCTCCGCCTCCCAGGTTCAAGCAATTCTTCTGCCTCAGCCTCCTAAGTAGCTGGGACTACAGGCCCATGCCACCACACCAGGCTAATTTTTGTACTTTTAGTAGAGACGGAGTTTCACCATGTTGGTCAGGCTGGTCTCGAACTCCTGACTTCAGGTGATCCACCCACCTCCCGAAGTGCTGGGATTACAGGTGTGAGCCACCACATCCGGCCCAAGGCCTTTTCTATCCATTGCCATTCTCCTTGCAAATCCCCATAGGCCAACAGGAGCTACTTACAGAGCTCCTGTGAAGCTCTGTGAAGGTGAAGAACACCTTCCTGGTAAGATGGTCCCCAAGATTTGTCCCCATCTCTGAACTCCCTGTGCCCCGTGGCTGTTCACTGCAGCCTTCAATTCCCAGACCCGCCATTCTGCAGACTGCTTGCTATCTGCTCCTCTGAGTCAAGGACTGCTCTTGTGTGTTGTCTAAAAGTAAAGCCTAAAAGCCACATGATGGCCCAGGCATGGTGGCTCACGCCTGTAATCCCAGCACTTTGGGAGGCCGAGGCAGATAGATGGCTTGAGCCCAGGAGTTTAAGACCAGCTTGAGCAACACGATGAAAGCTCAACTGTACAAAATTATATATATTTTGTATGTGTATGTATGTGTGTGTGTATGTGTATATATATGTGTATATATATGTATGTATATATATACACACATACACACTCAAAAATTAGCCAGGCGTGGTGGTGCAGGCCTGTAGTCCTAGCTACTTAAAAAGCTGAGTGGGGAGGATCACCTGAGTCCAGGGAGGCAGAGGCTGCAGTGAGCAGTGATCGTGCTGTTGCACTCCAGCCAGAGGAGTGACAGAGCAAGACTCTGCCTCAAAAAAAAAAAAAAAAAAAAAGTGAAAGCCACACGATGATCTGCCCAATTCATTGAGGAACCTGGAGACGCCATGGACTTCGTGCTTTCAACCTCCTGCATCTTTAACCAGATCCCATTATCAGCCGGCCGTCTAGCTGGGAAGTGCTCCAGCCAGCTATTTGTGGCTTATCTTTGCTGAAAAGACTAAAGGAAAGAAAATAGACTCCTTCAGACTCTTCACACAGTGGTTTCCCCTTCCAGACACAGAGGAGCAGTCTTTCCTCCCACCTCCCTCTATTCTTCCACCCAGCATCGTGGAACAATGTGCTTTTGTGTTCTTTCTGTCCTTTGCAGGTTGTAGCTTTGGCCTTTCTAATTTACCCTCCCAGAGGAGTGCTATTTAGTTAGGAGCATTTCTGACAAAAGCCAGGTTTCTGTCCACTTCCCCTGGCATTCTGGTTTGCCCTTGAACTCAGCATCAAGTTCTGGGGTTAGCCAGTGTGGCATCTTGCTCCCCTCCTACTGATCTTGCACCACCATAGTGAGGACCACATGTGCACAGGCACGCGCAGAGAGATCCTATCAGTCGCAGCAACCGTGGGCTGAGCCTACTGAGTGCCTGGCTGTCTACACGCATCATCTCATTCTTTTCTCAGAACAACCCCTATGACGGGAAAGATTATAATCCCCATTTCACAGAAGAACGAACCAAAGCTCAGAGTCATTAGGAAACTGCTCCTGAGTGATGGGTGGGAAACAAACCCAGGACACTGAATCTCAAGTCCATGCCCCTCCACTCCCCACGCTGTTCCATCCACACCTGGGCACATGCACGCCTGAGCATCCCCAGTGGCCAAGCACGAGGTCTCCCTTAACAGCAGCTCCTCCTGGCCCCAAAATCATTCTGCATTCTTCCCAGTATCCCTTCGTTCTCCTTTACCTAGTGACATTCACTAGGTGCAAATTTAAGAATTCCTCTTCCTCTTGTTAGATTTTCCCTTCCATCCCATAGATCTGTTTGAATCCAACCCTCTCCAGCACTTTCCCAGATCAGGAAGTGCCTCAGAGCACACAGGGAACCCCATCACACCCCAATACGGATCCCTGGAGCCCCAGATCCACTGAGTGGGGACCTCGAGGTGAGCCCAGGAATCTGCATTTTAACTCACATCAAGGACTCTGCCCCAGCAGGTGCACATACCCTGGCGTTTGGGAACCACTGAGTCCTTTACCTCATTGGTGCTACACAGGAATCACCTGGAGTTCTTACTGAAATGCAGATTCTGGTTCAGCAGGGCTGGGGCTGGGCCTGAGATTCTGTTGATGCAGCAGATTCCGGGGCCACACATTAAGTAGTGAGGGTTTAAGGTCAGTGGTTCTCAGCCCTGACTAAATATTGGTATCACCTGGGGAGCACTTAGATCTAAGCTGCCTGGGCCCTGCCCCCAGGAATCACACAATTGTTGTAGAATCAAACCAGTGTCCCCCTGCTCAATGTACTGAATCTGACTTATGCTGGCTTGGGAAAGCCTAATGTTACATTTTTAGGAATTGTGTGAACCAGTTGATAAACAGAACCACTATTAACCATCAAATTATATAAACAGAATTAAACTAATTATATTTAAAAGAAAGTACATAATTACAACCCAGCACTTCCTAATCATTTTACTACATTTCACTCCTTCTATGCTCTTAAGATTATTTGTGTCTATTTGATTATTTACGTACCTGTGTGGTGGAAGGGCTACTTCGTCTTTCTTCCCAACTCTGCACCCAGTCAGCGACATCAGCCTTGGTGGGAGTGTTTCTGCCTCGGAAAACTGCAAATGCTACAGATCAGGGTTTACTTCCCCAGAAAGCTGGTTTTTAGACATTTACCAGTGCACCTGCAGCCCTCATCGCCCACAGACACCACAATCACCTGCGGTGCTTGATAAAAGTGCAGACAGCTGGCGTCTACCTAAGATTCCCGAATCCAACTCTCTGGTCATGGGAACTGGGGATCTGCGAAGTTTTTAGAATAAGTGACCCAGGTGATTTCTTATCTACAGTGAAGTTACTTTAGAATAATGATCAAATCTTCCTAATTAGCAGAACTCAAGTTGGATTAAGATACTCACTGGGCACCCATTTGTTTTGGCTCTGAGAAATCATTTCCAAGGCCTTTTGAAAAGGCTTTTTATCTGAAATCCTTATTCCATCAAAATTCTGGGCAGAGCACTTTTTTCTCCCCCAGACGTGAGCAGGATGTTGTATCAGGAAGCTCAGTGGAGGCCTTGTCACCTGGTTGTCCTTGCATCTGACCTCACACCCAAAAGCATCGGCCTCTCATTTTTCCCTAATAAAGATAGTGTGTTGGCCAGAATTTTCCATGCTCCAATGTCTCATCAGGCTTGTGTCCAAGCTCAGACCCTTTTGAAATGGTTAGAAAGAACCGAGTCAAGAAACTAGGCTATTAAATAAAAGTTCTGCCAGCCAGGTGTGGTGGCGGAGGTCTGTAATTGCAGATCCTCAGGAGGCTGAAGTAGGAGGATTGCTTGAGCCCGGGCTGTGCTGTGATGCTCCCTGTGAATAGCCACTGCGCTCTGGCCTGTGCAATACAGCGAGATCCCATCTTTAAAAGAAAAAGAAGTTTTGCCAAGTTGTATACTGTAAATCTTAATTGAAATTTGTCAAGGTTTGCCCATCCCTGGGATAGTGAAACTGGGGAAAAGTGGTGGGAATGATCCTATAACCCTTGTGTTCTAACCAACAGTTATTAAGCCCAATATTTCCCTCACTTTAGATAAGAATTTACATTTATTTCCTCACTTTTTCCTCCAGCAAACTGACAAATGATTATCACCATGTTACAAATGAGGAAATGGTTTAAGAAATTTGCCAGGTAAGTGACATTCCTCAAGTCTTAACCTTTAAGATATATATCAGTTTTCTATTGCTACATAACAAATTACCACAAACTCAACAACTTAGAACAACACACATTTATTATCTTATAGTTTCCACAGGTCTTGGGTCCAGGAAAAAGGGTTAATTGGATCCTCTGCTCTGGGGCTTCCCAGGCTGAAATCAAGGTGTTGGCTGAAGTTGCAATTCCCATCTGAGTTTCTGCTAAAGCCAAGTACCACTTAGATTATTTACTTAAATTTTTCATTAATAAACTCACTTTTTATAAAACTCAGTCTTGCCCTAAGCAATAATATCCATTAAATTGCCAAGTTTGATTGTCAAATTTTCCTTTTTTCTTAATATGCTCAAATAAACATACCACTATTTTAAAAGTTTTAAGTGTTGCCTCTAAAATTGTGTGCACTGATTGTACCCACACCACACTTTACAATTATTTCCCGTACCACACCTGGATTTCATGACACTACATCCTACACTAGCAGCCTCAGGTACCTTACAAATGATTTCTGTTGCCAACCAGCTACAGAGAATCTACAAGGTCCAGGACCCAGGTAGGTGGGGAGCCTGCAGACAGGTGCATGTTTTTTCATAGAGACCTCCATACATTTGATACACACATTATCAGCATCGGAAATTAATTTTCACAACGTGTCCTCAAGTGTATGCAGATACTTTGAGAAGCTTAGAAGGTATCTTCCAATATGCCATGTCATTTAATCTTCACAAATTGTGAGGTAGACACCATCATCCCCACCTCATAGGTAAGGAAATTGAGACTTGAGAAAGTTATAGGACAGACTGAAATGCAAACTTATAGGTTCTCTGATTCCATTCAGCAATGTTTTCCATAGCATCATCACTCTTTCCAAACAACCTTCTAGTTCTCCACCAGCGACCATTTTTCTTTCTCTCTTAGTGACAGAGCTCACATTCCCAGCAGCAATGCATTGTGGCTGAGCACATGGCCACTAGGAATAAAGACTGAATTTCCCAGCTTTCTTTGCAGCTAGGAGTGGTCATGTGACTCAATGCTGGCCAATAGGGATGTGAGTGGAAGAGATGCCTACAACTTCTGGGAAGAGTCCTTCAAGTGAGTGATCTGTCTTTGTCCTTTCTCCTTCCTGATGGCTGGAATGCAGCCATGATGGCAGGAGCTGTAACAGCCCCCTTGGACAATGAGGTGACCTTGGGAAGTGGAAGATATGCACAGGGAAGCAACAGGCCACCTGGAGACTTTGTGGAGCAGACTGCCCTGCCAGCCCTACACTGCCTCCCCCGGACTGTTACAAGAGAGTGAGATAAACTTCTACCTTGTTTCAGCTACTGTTATTTGGGTCTCTGTTATTCACAGCCAGACCTTTTCATAACAAATATAAAGTCATAATGAGGAAGGAAAATGCCAAAGTTTCAATGTCCCCATTTTACAGAACAAGTCCCTTTTTTCTTGGAAACAGAACACCTGCCCCACAGTGGGACTATGGGAGAAGAGAGGTGACTTGAGTCAGGACCCCCAGATGGCACCCGGTAAACATTTACCCACTCAGGTAGAGCCTGGACCCAAGGCTTCAGGACCTGCCACTTACAAGCAATCTGGGGCCACAAAGCAGTTTGTTCTGACAGCTCATCTTAATGATGTGTTTCCTGCAAGCCAGCTCCTCACCAGGAACTCAGAAACACAAAATCAAAGCAGCCCTACCAGGTGCTGGCAAATATCGATCAAAGCCAGCAAGGCTGGCAGAATTCTGATACCTCCTTCCCTGAGCTTGCCCGAGAATTTGGGAAATATTATATGACAGTAATAAAGAGCAATTGAAACTTCATTAGGGGATGGATGGAAAATGAGCCCAAGCCAAATAATGCCCAGCCAGAGATGGCAGGGAGACAGGGAGTCATTTTTGGCAGGAACATGTTGGACAGGCATGGAAGGTGATGTTGGATAGAGGAAGGAAAGAACGGATGTTTCTTGAAGCATCTTCAATGTTGACTCAACTTTATTGGGTCTATAGAGCTGGTCCAGCCCCTGGAGTTCTACTGTGGCATTTTCTCACTTCTCAAATTGTTATTTCGCACATCAACAACAACTGGATGTGGAATCCTTCCCAATAGCGGCCACCTCCAGTCCCAGATCCCCACTGGATTCCTCCCAGGCAGCTTTCCATGATGCTGCCAATATGTGATTTCTATATTATTGATTCTCACTGCCATTTTCCATTAGCTCCAACAAGGGAGATGAGACTGGTGACCTGGTAGAAAGAAAAGCAATCTATTGGATATCAGTATTCAGAACTGGGGAAATACCAATGCTGTTTGACTTAGGATGGGGTTACATCATGATAAACCCACTGTAAGTTGAAAATACTGTAAGTCTAAAATGCATTTAACACACCTAACCTACCGAACATCATAGCTTAGCCTAGCCTGTCTTAAATGTGCTCAGAACACTTACATTAGCCTACAGTTGGGCAAAGTCATCTAACATAAAGCCTGTTTTATAACAACATCTTGAATATCTCATGCAATTTATCAAATACTGTACTGAAAGTGAAAAACGGAATCGTTGTATGGGTATGGTTTCTTCGGAATGTAAATTGCTTTTGAAACATCATAAAGTCATAAGTCAAATGGTCATAAATCAGGGGCCATCTGTAATGGTAATCATTACATTACTATTTATTTATTGCTCACAATGTGTCAGTCATTGTGTTGGGTAATTGATATCTTTATTGGTTAATGTTTATGAAGTATTTACTATATGCCAGACCCTACGTTAAACACACATTTTGCATGTATTAACTCATTTAATCCTCTCAACAGCCCTAAAAGGTAGGTACTATTCTTATCCCTATGTTACTGATGAGGAAACTGGGGCCTAGCAGTGGGGGAATTTCTCAATCGCAAAGCTAGGAGGTGAATAAAGTCAAGACTGACTCATACAAAGCACTTCCTGCCACCTGAGGGGCGTAAAACATGAACAAGTACAGAATTGTTCATTCAGTGAAAAATTAGCTTGAGGCTGAGCAAGTAAGACATAGAAACATTTGCACACCCATGACTACATCCTTTTACCCAGCCTTATCTTTCTCAGAACTTACCACTATAATATGAATTGTTCACGGTCACGATTCTACCTTCACATATCAACTCCATGAAGGAAATATTTTTTTTCCTGTTTTCTTTCTTTCTTTTTTTTTTTTTTTTTTGACAAAGTCTTGCTCTGACACCTAGGCTGGAATGCAGTGGCGCAATCTCAGCTAACAGCAACCTCCACCTCCCAGGCTCAAGTGAGTCTCATGCCTCAGCCTCCCAAGTGGCTGGGATTGCTGGGGTTCAGTGGCATGATCTCGGCTCACTGCAACCTCCACCTCCCAGGCTCAAGTAAGTCTCGTGCCTCAGCCTCCCAAACAGCTGGGATTACAGGCATGCACCACCATGCCCAGCTAATTGTTGTATTTTTAGTAGAGATGGGATTTCATCATGTTGGCCAGGCTGGTCTCGAACTCCTGGCCTCAAGCAATCAGCCCAATTTGGCCTCCCAAAGTGCTGGGATTATAGGTGTGAGCCACTTTGCCCGGCCTTTTTTTTTTCCTGTTTTCTTCAGTGCTATTTCCTCAGCTCCTAGGACAGTGCTAAGCACGTAACAGAGCACATTGAAGTGCTCAGTTAATATTGGAGGAAGGAGAAAGAAAGAGGGTTGGAGGAAGGGGAGAAAATGTCAAAGAATGTTTAAGAGCATGAAGAAAAAGAAGCTCTGAGGACAGACAGCATTATAGGGGAAAGGGGATAGGCAAGCAGGTCACAGAATAAGCCACTGGGCCCACGCTTGAGTGGGAGTACAAGGAAAAACTCTGAAATAGGCTTTGATTGGAAACAATGGCCCATAAAACCGCATTGAAAATGATACAAAGAAATTGACAGTTGGCCTTAGCTAGGGTAGACAACAGGGCGTGGTGGGGACAGCATCAAACTGGAAAAGCCATGCTTTTTCTGGTGGGGTGATGCTGGGGGAGGCCAGGGGGCTGTGTTTGATTCCAATCAATTTGTCACATTGGAAAAATTTGATTTTTTTGCAGCCCCCAAATCATATTTTTGTGAAATATTTCAACTTTTTATGTTGGCCTCAAATTCCAAGTTATTGTAAAATGCTATAGGAATGAGATGGGAGTCAAGGGGTTGGCCTAACCCACACACACGTAATTATAAAATCTGGGCCACATATTTTTAAAAACAACTACTTGAAGGCTCTGGAGAACAACAAGAAACAGAGAAACAGAGGAGACTCTACCCTTAAAGACAGGAAGCTAAGTGTGGGATTTGCATATTAGTGACTTTTTGCCTGAGGGTACTCGCCAATCCACAAGCAGCTAAGAGTGACAAAAAGCTGCAGTTTACTGGCTGGAGGTGTCAAAGGTAGAGCACTGGAAAGCAGCTGGAATGTTAGGTGGTCAATCCTGGGAGAGGAGGAACTGCCACTGGAATTAGCCGTGACATCTCTATATAAAATGCACCCAAATTCTTAGCTGACTACAAAACTACACTTGTCAGGGAAAACCTAGGAACTGCAGTGAAAAAGCAGCAGCGAGAAACTAAAGAACTGAGTCAGAGTTCCTGCTGACGTTGAGGGAGGCAGAGTTAGGAGGATGAGCCTATCCAAATTAACTGCCTGCTAGAAAAAAATAATAACTCTTCAAAGGAGCACAACAGAACCCAGAATCTCTACAACATATCATTCATGATGTCTAGTAGTGAATCGTAAGTCACTAAACATACAAAGAAGCAGGAAAAGGTGGGTCATCATCAAGAAAAAAAAGCATTTAATGGAAAATGATCCCAGATGTTGCAATAATTTCAGGCGAGAAATTTAAGGCAGCTATTATAAACAAGCTCAGGGACTTAATGTCACCTAATATAAATGTAACTGGAGTCTCAGAAGAAGAGGAGAGAGTGCATGGGCAGGAAGAAATTTGAAGAATTAATGGCCAAACACTTCCCAAATTTGGTAAGAGACATCAACTTACAAGTCCAAGAAGTTCAGCAAACCTTAAATAAGATAAATACGATAAAAGCTCTACAGAGGCGAATTATAGTCAAATTCCTGAAATCCAAATATAAAGAAAAAAACCTTGAAAGTAGTCAGAGAAAAGCACCATATTACATACTGGAAGATAATGATAAGAATTATGGCTGACTTCTCATTAGAACCAATGAAGGCCAGAAGAGGAGGGAGTAACATCTTTATGATGTTCAAAGAAAAAAAAGAAGAATCCATAGTTCTTTATCAGATGAAACTATCCTTCAAAAATGAAAACAAGGCTGGGCACAGTGGTTCATGCCTGTAATCCCAACACTCTGGAAGGCCAAGACAGGAGAATCACTTGAGCCCAGCAGTTTGAGACCAGCCTTGGCAATGTAGGGAGACCCTGTCTCTATAAAAATAAATAAATAAATAAAAATTAGCTGGGCATGGTGGTACATGCCTGCAGTCCTATCTTCTTGGGAGGCTGAAGCAGGAGTATCGCTTGAGGCCAGAAGTTAGAGGTTATAGCAAGCTATGATTGTGCCACTGCACTCCAGCCTAGGTGACAGGGCAAGACCCTGTCTTGAAAGAAGGAAAGAAAGAAAAGAAAAGAAAAGAAAGAAAGAAAGAAAGAAAGAAAGAAAGAAAGAAAGAAAGAAAGAAAGAAAGAAAGAAAGAAAGAAAGAAAGAAAGAAAGAAAGAGAGAAAGAAAGAAAGAAAGGAAAAGAAAGAAAGAAGAAGGAAAGAAAGAAAGAAAGAAAGAAAGAAAGAAAGAAAGAAAGAAAGAAAGAAAAAGAAGGAAAGAAAGAAAGAAAGAAAGAAAGAAAGAAAGGAAAGAAAGAAAGAAAGAAAAGAAGGAAAGGAAGGAAGGAAGGAAGGAGAAAAGAGAAAGGAAAAGAAAAGAGAAAGCAAAATAAAGATATTTCAAATAAAAAAAGATGGAGCAAATTCATCACCATAATCTTCTACTATAAGAACAGCTATAGAAAGCTTTTCATTCTGAAGAGAAATGATATCAAATGGTAATTAACCTACAGGAAGAAATGACAATCACCAAAAACAGCATATGTTTCAAACTGCTCCATCATCTCATGAAATATGTGAAACAGAAACCAGATAAAAGAGGCACGTATGTGAAATCTTGTCCCTCAAACAGTAGAGCTTTAAACATCTCTGATGTCTGCCTCCCAGGTGTGAAGGCAGTGGCATGCTCCAGGACAGGGGAGAGAATCCTATGAGGGTCTTTTCCTCTTCCTTCACTTTTTGGTCCCTGCAGAAAAGTTTTGAGGGGCAAACCCTGAGGTTTTGTAATCTAGGCCATACTGAAGACTCACCTGGTATGTCCATAGCCCCTGAGCATGGGGGGGTGAGGCTGGCTTGGGAAGTTTCACAGATCCTGCTGCCTCTGTGCTTACAAGCAGGTCGAACGTCTCAGCTGGGCACAGTAGCTCACATCTGTAATCCCAGCACTTTGGGAAGCTGAGGCGGGTGGATCACTTGAGCCTAGGAGTTCAAGATCAGCCTGGACAACATGGTGAAACCCCATCTCTACAAAAAATACAAAAAGTAGCCAGGCATGGTGGTGCAGTGGCGGCTTATGCCTGTAATCCCAGCACTTTGGGAGGCTGAGGTGGGAGGATCACTTGAGTCCAAGAGATTGAGGCTAGAGTGAACCAAGATTATGCCACTGCACTCCAGCCTGGGCAACAGAGCAATACCCTGTCTTAAAAAAAAAAAAGGAAAAAAGAAAAAATAGTCTCCTGAGTCCAAGCCCAAGGCAACACAACTGGGAACAGGGAACGCATAGGTGGCAAACTGCTTGCTCTAGGAAAAGGCTCGAGGAGGTCAGGAGACCTGAGTTCTAGTTTGGAATCTTCCACACTCACTGAGCTGTTCTTCAGCCTCTCTTTCTCAAAAAGGAGAGATTGATTGAGAGAAAAAAAAAGTGGTCTCAACCTTTTCTACCTTGCTGTACTGTTGTGAAGTTCAAACATGCATCAGCTCACTGGAAATGTTTGAAGATCTTTAGAAATACAAAGAATTGTTATGAAGAAGGGTCCCTCCCATACATACGCTATACTGTTTTCAGTGTATAAAAATCCAAAGGACAGCTGGGTTATAAACACTTTGGACTGGTGAAGATGTGAAGAAATTGCAACCCTTATGCACTGCTGATGGGAATGTAGAATGGTGCACCCACTGTGGAAAACAGTACAGTGGTTTCTCAAAAAACTAAGCATAGAGTTACCATATGACCCAGCAATTCTGATGCTAGGTATCCACCCAACAGAACTGAAAGCAGGGCCTCAAACAGATACGTAGACACTAGTGTTAATAGCAGCATTATTCACAATAGTCAAAAGGCAGAAGCAGCCCAAATGCCCATCAAGAGATGAATGTATAAACAAAATGTGCTACATCTATACAATGGAATATTATGCAGCCTTAAAAAAGGAAGGAAATTGTAACACATGCTACAATATGGATAAACCTTAAGGACATTATGCTAAGTAAAATAAGGCAGACACAAAAGGACACATATTGCATAATTCCATTTATATGGAGTACTGAAAATAGTCAAATTCATAGAGACAGAAAGCGGAATGGTGGTTTCCAGGGACTGAGAGGAGGGAGTTCATGGGTACAGAGTTTCAGTTTGGGAAAATGAAAAGGCTCTAGAGATGGATAGTGGTAATGGTTGCACAACAATACAATTATACTTAATGCATTGTACATTTAAAATGGTTAATTTTGTGTTATGCACAAGGGTGAGGGTGTGAATGTACTTAATGAATTATACACTTAAAGGGATCAATTTTGTGTATATTTCACAATAATTTTTTTAACTTTTAAAAAATCACCTGGAAGCCCCTGGGACACAATGGATTTTTTAAACTGAAATTTCCCTGGAGTGTAGACTCCAGTGTTCCAGGTATGGAGGCCAGTCCAATGTCACTCACAAGCCTTGGAGCAGTAGGGACAGCAATTGCGCCCAGGGTCTAGAAAGAAGAGAGGCATAGCCAGGCACATGTGGTCAATTCGTCCTTCCAGAGCCTCCCTCTCACTCAATGTTCCTCCAAGGCACAATTTCATTTTGGTAGTTTCCAAGGTAACCTTTCCCTCCTACAACAGACTGGCCATGTGTAACATTAAAAGTAATGGCAGAAACAGCAATTACTTTTGCACTGACAAAATAATATTTATTAATAAAGCCATTTATTGGGTGAACTCATTTAGTCCTTACAACCCCAAGAGGTAGGTACTGCCATTGCCTTCATGATACAGTTGAGGAAACTGAGACACAGAAGTGTTCAGTCATCTGCCCAAGGTCACTTACACATGCAGTGGGGGACAGAGATGAGACACAAAAGCAGGGGGGCTGGCTCTATAGCCACCCCCTCAATCTTAACTCTTGCCGCCATTCTAAGACAAGCTGCATATCTCGCTCAGGAGTGAAGGGTATTCCAAAGGCAGGTGAGTTTCTGCTGTTGATTTGTTTGAATTTTTTTGAAGTCAGTCCTCATCAGAGAAGCCATGGGCTATGAGGATGCCAAAATCAATAGCAGCTTTCTTGTATTGAATCTTTCCATGTCCCAAACACCATTTCCTCTAACCCTCACACCAATGCTGCCAGATGGGAAGGTATTGGCCCGATTTCACAGATGGAGATGGAGAGGCTCATGGTCATTAGCTAACTTGCCTGAGTCTATGCCTAATCTGGGATTAAAAGCCAGGTCTGGCTGATTTCAGAGCCTCTACACCTAAATCCAATGATGGTCCACAGGGCCAATTTTGCACTTAGCTCTTGGCAATATCCAGAGACATTTTTGGTTGTCCTATGGGGGGTGCCACTGGCATCTGGTGGGTGGAGGTCAGGGATGCTGCTAAACATCCCACAGTGCACCGGACATTGCCACGACAGAGAACCATCCAGCTCAGAATGTCAGCCGTGCTGAGGCTGAGACACCCTGCCAAAGCCCTAGGCTGTGATCGAAGGCAGTGCAGAGAATCTCAGTTTTAAGTTTTTAAAATTTCCCTCAAGGCCTTAAAATACACACCACAGCACGTCAGCCGTGACTATCTCTGGGTGGTGAGAGTGCTGGTGAGTTTTATTTTTTTCTTTTGGCAAAATTGCATTTTCTAAATTATCTTCAATGAATATGCATTAGTCTCGTAATCAAATAAGTTTCAGCTTTTCCAAGAAGTCCATGGGCTCTGGGAGTTGGAGAACCCTTCTGGGTTGGCATTTCATGATCTGATGTGAAGTTTCAGGAAGGTGAATCTCAGCATAGGGGCCAGGGGCAAGGTCTGGCTCAGCCGGTTACTGGATGCCCACCCTTGGACTTTGCCCCTAGAAGCCTGGTTCCTTGTTGGTAACATGGAGATGATATCTCTTGGGTTGTGTCACCATAGTTTTTCTTGGTGCCTGACCAGGTGCCAGGCACTATGGAGCTAAGCATTTTATCCACATCTGCTCATTTCAACTCCCCACAAGCCCATGAGATTGGCCACTGAACCCAGGAGGGAGAAGCAGCTTGCCCAAGGTCATGCACATGGTAGGTGGCAAAACTGAGACTCAAACCAAAAGACATTTGACTCCCAAAAGCCTGCCATAAGATACAGACCCAAACAATGGTAGTGTTTGCTATTCCTGCCCATGGAGGGGGCGCTTTGCAAAGAGTGCCCTCGTAAGGCAGTTGAAGAATCTCACGCGCAGCTGGCATCCTTCAGCTCCCAGGGCACAAAGAGCTGTGTCTTATCTGTTCAGCATCTGAACTGACTCAAGGAAGCTGCCTGGCTTAAGTCCTCCCAGGCAGGGGAGAAAGACCCTGGTCAGCTGGAAAAGAGGAAAGAGGTAAACCTGGGGGCCCGAGGAGGCTGGCAGAGCTCCTCTGTCTTCTCTCTGACTCATCTTGCAAAGAAAACATCCCTAGTGTTAGCCCTGTCCTCATCCGGCTGTGGGCTGAGCTCAGGTGAACACTCTGAAGTAACTGACACTCCACCAAATGCTGCCCGTCAGCTCTGGGATGCGACCCCATAGAGGTAGGCTGACCAGGGTTAGCAGGTGTTTTATATAAGCATGTCTTGTGTAATATTTGGGACAGCCTCATACTAAAAAATTATTTGTTGTTTATTTGAAGTCCAAATCTAACTGGGTGTCCTGTATCTTATATGGCAACCCTTCCAATGGGCCCTGGATATCTGAGAGTGAGGGAGGAAAAGGGCTAAGGGCTGCAGTTTTGGCCTTTATCAGGACAACTCTATTAGGACTAGGCCGGGATGACACCCTTCACATCTGTGCTAGGATCTGGGATCTGGGATCCTCTCTGATTCAGCCTTCACATCTTTTTTTTTTTTAATTTTTATTTTTTAAGACGCTGTCTTGCTCTATTGCCCAGGCTGGAGTGCAATGGTGTGATCATAGCTCACTGCAGCCTTGACCTCCTGGCTCAAGTGATCCTGCTGCTTCAGCCTCCCAAGTAGCTGGGAGTACAGGCATGCACCACCACACCTGGCTAATTATTATTATTATTATTATTTGTAGAGATGGTGGGGGGTGGGGTCTCACAATATTTCCCAGGCTGGTCTTGAACTTCTGGTCTCAAGCAATCCTTCCACCTTGGCCTCCCAAAGTGCGGGAATTACAGGCATGATCATGCCTGGCCCTCCGCATCTTTCTCAAAGGCATATTTTTTCCTTTTATTCCCTGCATAATATCCCCACCTTGGCTCCCCATTACCCTGAGCTAAGCCCTTAGCTGAGTCCTGTGCACTAGTGTCCCCCCAGGGCCTGGATGTAGAAGGTGCTCGGTAAACCTCTGTTGAAAGAACACGTAAGAAGATGGTCCCAGCCATCTGCAGCCTTGGTGCTTATTCCTGCTGTCTCGTGCATCCCGCGGGGGCCATGCAGAGCTTCTTTCTTTCTCCACCATCACCTGCCTCCAGCCCACCCCCACCCCTGTGCCTTCCCCCAACTCATCCTTATCTCAGCTTTCCCTTGTCTTCCACCTGGGGGGTTGGCAGTGAAAAGAATGCCTAACCCCTCTGGCAATGCAGAGTGGTATTGCTCCACTGTGTTCAGTTCATCCTCCCGACAACGGGTGAGGTGGGTAATTCCTGGTGCCAGTCCCCTTTTTACAGCTAGTAAGGGGGAGGCGAGAATTCTGAGCCAAGCCAGTCTGGCTCCTGGGCCCACACTTGTGCTGGCTCCCTCTTAATCCCCTGCATGTAGAACTTTCTACCCGGGCTTTGATTGCTCATTTACCTCTCCTGCTCCTCTGCTCCCCGTGTGCTCCATGGGGGGAGGAACCACTCCATCCTCCACACCTGTCATTAGCATCTGATAATAACAAGAATCATATCAACCAACATTTATTGAGCACTTATTATATTCCAAGGACTTTCTAAATGTTTGATGTGTTTAACACAATTCCCACAACAACCCCGCGAGTCATAAGTACTGTTGGTATCCCCATTTTACAGATGAAGAAACTGAGGCACGGAAAGGCTGGGTTAGCAGCTCCAGCCACACAGCCAGTGGCACAGCTGGGAGTCCAACTCTAGCAACCCAGCGCCAGAGCTACCCTCACAGCCTCCACAGCAAACATTCAGGAGTACTGGTGGTGTGCTTGAGTAAAGAAAGGAGATTTTGTAGTTACTTCACAGGACCTTGAGAACAAGCTTGTGAAATAAAGAGAGGGTCATTGTGGAGGTAAAGGAATGGAGGGCCCCCCACCAGCTGGCTGTGGAATCAGAACGCACTCCCATCTCTAAATGCCAGCACAAGCTGCATTCTTTAAAGGATTCTTTAAGCCCCAATACTAATATGGCTTGATCATTAGAAATAATAAACCATCATACCAATAGCTGGTGCTCACTGAGAGCATGCAGTCTACCTGCCAGGTGCTGGGGGCTTCACATGCCCTCTTCGATAAGACTTCGAAGCAGATACTATTATCATCCCCATCTGATCAGCAAGGTTCAAAATGGGGAAGTGACTCTCCCAGGGTCCTGTGGCTTCCTGGTGACAGGGCTGGCCTTGGAGTCTCAGCCTGTGTTACTCTAAAGGACAGGCAGGGACGCAGCTTTCTTCTCTGTCCTCAGGAAACAGCCTGAGGAACAGCCATGTCATCAGGAAGCTACGTTTTTTTTACAGACGGATCTCTAATGAAACTTATTTACCTCTCTTCATTCCATATTTTCCAAGATAAGGATTTAAACCAACTGAAATAAACATTTATTCACTGTTTTTTTTTTTTTTTTTTTAATCAACTGATGGTCATTGGGCTCCTACTCTGTGTGAGACACTGCCCTGGATGCTGGGCATACACGGTTAACAGCACCAAGGCATACCTTGTGGGCTAGTGCAGGAGAGCCAAGGAAACAGATAGATAAAATACCGGGTGATGAGGCATCAATGGTGTACATGGAGGGGGTGAGGGGAGCCCACCGAAGATACCCAATCCCCTGAACGGAAAGGAAAACACAGAACCCAAGATGAGCTATCAAGTGTTTGAGTTGGCGTTCACCAGAGAAATGGAGCCAACAGGATATAGAGAGATTTATAAGAGGAGATTCATTATGAGAATTTGCTCACGTGATTCTGAAGGCCACGAAGTCCCGTGATGTGCCCTCTGCAAGCTGGAGATCCAGGAAAGCCAGTGATATAATTCAGTTTAAGTTCATAGCCTGGGGTGCAATTCCCAGTCTGAGTCTGGAGGCCCGAGGACCAGGAGCACCAGTGTCTGAGAGTGGGAGAAGATGGAGGTCCCACCTCCTATAGAGGAAGCAGATTCATGCTTCTTCCACCTTTTTGTTCTACTGGGGCTCTCAGCAGACTGGATGATGCATGCCTACATTGAGGAGGGCAGTCTCCTTTACTCAGTCTATGGATTCCAATGCTCAGCTCTTCCGGAAACCCCCTCACAGATACACCTAGAAATCATGTTTAACCAGCAATCTGGGCTTCCCTTAGCCCAGTCAAGTTGACACATAAATAACCATGACATGAAGAATGAGCAGGAATCACCCAGGAGAAGGGGAAGGGACAGAGGGTCAGCACATGTGAAGGCAAGGAGCGAAGCTTGCGGAAAGCCTGCTGTGAGTACTAAAGTGCCTCTGTGTCCCTGAACCATGGGCTGTGCAGTGGGGAGTGGGGAAGCCTGAGAGGTTGGGGTGAGGACTTGACCTTGAGGGTGGCGGGGAGCCGCACAAGGCAGGTGTGGAGCCACAGTTCCCACTCCCGTCCATCCATGCACTCCTCCTCGTGGGCTGGTCCCTTGGAGTTAGGTGGGGCCGTGTAACTACTTCTGGCCAATGGGCTGTGAGCAGAAGGGAGCTGTGTCCCTTCCGGGCTGAAGCATTTAAGAGCCAGTGCATAAGCCTATGGGTCTCCTCCCCCGCCACAGGGACCCTGGAGCCACGTGTAGCTATAGGATGGAAGCCCTTGGAGACTGGAGCCACCCATCTGCAGGGAGCTTCCATGGAGAGGCTCTAGATCCACAGTAGCCTCTGTGTGCGTGAAAAGTAAACATCCAGGTTAAGCCACAGAGATTCTGAAATTTGTTGACAGCAGTGTTGTCTAGCCTGACTAGATCCAAGGGTGGAAAGCAGGTCAAGTTTGGTGACTCATGCCTGGGGAGATGCTTTGGTTAGACAGGCTTAATGGGTATCAAATATTTAAGTTTGGAGACAGCATCTGCAAATTAGTTCATTCCCACTGGGATTCAATTCCAGCCTCTGCTCCACAAACTGAAACCTCTGTCTTGTACTTTGTGGGTACGTGGTGAGCAAGTGGTCAAACCAAGAGAAGAATCGGGGACTGGACAATCTGTAAGCCAACCTCAGACTCAGCCCCCAGTGGAGAAACGTATGGGAGGCCCCTCCAAGGGCTTATGTTCATCCCTGTTGTGCCTTGGTCCACCATCAACCACCTGGTCAGCCCCTTTCTCCTCTGCCTCTGTGCACTAACACTTATCCCAGGCTCTTTACAGCCTGGAGTGGGATGTGTCCCTCCATTCTGGCTGATGAGTTGTATAAGCAGTAGCAAAGGCTACTAGAGAGTGAATCTTTCAGATCAAAAGGCTTCGGCTTACAAAGACAGCCTCTCGCTTATGCCCTGCCTCCTCCCTAGGATGCAGAAGAGGATCAGAGACACAACACCTGGAGCTGTGGCAACCATCTTGGGTTGGAGATAACAAATTCAAGGACAGAGGGTCAACCCAGAAAGGAGACTGGGAAAGGGCCTAATTCCCCGATGACATTTTTATGACATGCGGTATCTTGGTACTTCTGCCCAGACATCTTGTTAAGACAGGAGTGAATATTCTTATCCTTTTAGCTGCTGTTACTCAGGGGTTTTGGAGCCAAACAGACCCTAACAAATACGCTTTTCACCTTTAGAAATCAATCAGTCAATCAATAGTGTAAATGGTTATCTCAGCTCAGGAGGATCGGTTCCACCAGAGATTCAGGGGAAAAAGCCAGTTGCCTCTGTAGGCTTGTTGTCATATCCTCCTCTGACATGTCTGGAGTCTGAGAGTCAGAGGAGACTGAGCTGGATGTTTTTGCATCTCCTTAGTTTAGAACATTGGCCACTGTTCCTGTGGGTCACGGGCATTCAAGGTCTGTGTTAAAAGCTTCAATCCCCACGCCACTATCTGGGGCTGATCTGATGCCAACTGCTCTTACTTTTCTCATCTCCTTCCCTGCGCTCCGGGTACAGCCCACAGCCATCTGTGAAGGGCACTTTGCAGGCATCATCCTTATCAATGTTTTACGCATCTGCAGGAGGCAACAGAACCCATGGCCAGGCTACTGCAGCCTCCCATACACAAATTCCGGCTCCTCCTTCCAGTCAGGTCCTAGGCCCTTCTCATTTCTGCATCAACAAGCAGAAAATGCTGAGGCTAGAAGAGGGCACATCAATGTTTTCTTGGTTTCTCATTATTTTGTCTCCAGCCATCCCACAGATACTAATCTTAAATTCCTAGTATATAACAGTGAAAGGGACTGGATGCAGGGGCTCATGCCTGTAATCTCAGCACTTTGGGAGGCCGAGTCGAGCAGATCACCTGAGGTCAAGAGTTCAAGACCAGCCTAGCCAACATGGGGAAACCCCATCTCTACTAAAAATACAAAAAAATTAGCTGGGTGTGGTGGTACGTGCCTGTAATCCCAGCTGCTCAGGAGGCTGAGGCAGGAGAACAGCTTGAACCCAGGAGGCGGAGGTTGCAGTGAGCCAAGATGGTGCCACTGCACTCCAACCTGGGCAACAAGAGCGAAACTCTGTCTCAAAAAAAAAAAAGAGTGAAAGGGACTTGGCTTTAGGGAGCAGAGAGCCCAGGGCATTCATTTCACAGATGGGAAGACTGAGGCCCAGGGAGGAAGTGGTGTTGGCCCATGTTCACGCTATGACTTAGAGTCAGAGCCAGAACTAAAATCCAGCTCTCCATGAGTATAGGATAATCTCTTAAACATAGAATAATCTCTTAAATGTAAACAGATGTACATACCTATATGCACATGCAAGTATAACAATCAAGTAGAAGGCTATTCCTTCTTGTTTTTTTCAGTGAGCTCATAAACTGCTTGTGGTCAAGTTTGCATATGGTAGAAACTCTATTCAAATGGGGTTGATTATTTAAAGGGGCTTACTGCCTCTCATAAGTGAAAACTATAGGGACACATCTAACTGGATCCAGTAGGCTAAGAGATCCCCTCTGGATGTTGCATCTCCAAGCTCTGCTGCCTTCCACACAAGCTGACCCACCCCGGAACTGCTAACCTTGGTCAGAGGACGCGGTGCTCAGTCCCTCCTCAGCCACCTGAACTGGAGTGGGTACGTCCTCCAAAAGAGCACCAGTGCTGTTATCAGAAGAGGTGGGAAAGAGGGATTTACAACATCAGATGCCCACCACAGTAAGTAACGTACCTTAGCATCCTTTCATTTCCCCTATAGGTCCCTATAAACCCTAAAAACAAAACATCCCTGACTCCCACATATGAATGAATGAATGAGTGTGTGTTGAATAAGCACACACTGAATTGCTGATTATTAGCACTGGTGCTGTACACTTATGCTGCCATCCCCAAGGACTGCCCTGTGTCTCTTCATCTTTCCCCACTCCCACCCCATGCTCTCTGCAAGATACTGGAGCAGCCCACGGGTAGGAAAGGCAGCAAGTTACCCATTTGGATTGCTCTAGTGAGTCAAGAAATGCCCCTGTCGAATGCTGGCCAAAAGCTGCTCTCCCAAGCGCTCTCTGCTGTGTGGGAAGGCTAACTTTAGCTGCACAAAGGGCTATTGCACTGTTGGTAAGGCCACAGGTTGAATCTGAAAGACCTGGGTTCGAGTTCCAGCTCTGCACCTCATTAGCTGAGGGTCCTTCTGCACATTCCCTCCCTCTCTGAGCCTCAGTGTCCTTATCAATAAGGTGAGCATAATACCAGACCCTACCTGGGAGGAATCGCGTGAGGGTCACATGGCTGTATGGCAAGCCTGTGGTTCAGTGCTTGAAACATATCACAGATGATCATTATTAGCTATCTTTGGTTTCACAAGGATGCTCTTAACCCATCAGCACCCAACATGCTTATTAGATGAGCGCTCACTTTGCAAGGAGCAGACCACTCCTGCCCTGGGGTGACTGGGCCACAGACACACCTTAATAATAAGGGAGACAGGGAGGGGTACCAAGCAGAAGATAAAGCAAATCCATGGGGCTATCACAGTTGATAAAGGACTTCTGCAAACATTAGCTCATTTAATCCTCACAATCATCCTGTGAGAGAGAGCCTGCTATTGTTTCCTTTATGCAGATGAGAAAAACAGGCTCAGAAACACTAAGTCATTTGCCTAATTTACCCAGCTAGTAAGTGACTCCAGGACCATTGCTCTTTGTGGAGCTGGAGGTGTGAGCTGAGAAAGGGACAGAGGTCATCTGCCATTCTTTCCCCCTGTCATTGCTGAGTGGAACCCATTTCTGAGTTTGTGCAACTGTGAGTGACTCAACCCACCCTCTCTGTCAGAGAGGTGGCATATGTCCCATGTCCATCCAATCACCAATCAGAGTGCCCCATCTCCCAGCCACAGAGACTGGGGCATGGACAGGTACATGGCCCAGACAGGACCAATCCAAACCTCCCAGGAACTTCATGGAACTGAACCCTCAAACTTCCCACTCAATAAGCCCCACTTCTCCCCTGGAGAGGAACCTCCATGATTCCCTGGAAGAGAATTAAGGCATCTGTGAAACAGGACACAGATACACATGTAGCCAGATGCTGAGCTGCCTTTTACAGCCTCCTCTTCACTGTTGTAAGAGCACCACTCTGCCACTTCCTGCTGTGATCTGGGACGAGTGCCTAAGCCACTCTGTGCACCCCCTTCTTCTCTGCAGAGTGAGGCTAGCACTAGTGCCTTCCCCGTAGGCTGCTGCGAGGGGTAAATGAGACGATGCCTGCAGAGGGTTCAGCACAGAGCAGGGTGTGCAGGAAGCATCAATAGCTGTCAGCTGCTGTGATCTTTTTATCTTACCCAGGCCTGCCTGCATCTTGTCACTTGTCACCCAGGTTATAATCAGCACCTAACAGCTTCTGTTCTCTCAGCATGTATCTGTCGCTTTACTGTTGGACCAGCTGGGGAAAGGGCTGCAATCATTGAGTCCCCAAAGGCTCGCTTCCCTAGCTCCTCTCCATTCCAAAGGGGATGGATAAAAACTTAAAATGATCCCAGCTGCCACCCTTTGAGGAGCGCCTTCTTGGCTTCCTTTCTCCAAAGCATTCTCAGCAAATGGCACCTCTCAGAAGGCCCCGAGCTGAGGCAGCAACCACGGCTTTCAGTGATCATTCACAAAAGTCCTCCCGGAACTGGGACCGTTCCCTGCTGATTCTAAGTCATCGGAGATGTTGTTTACATTGTCACCTTCCTCGGACTATGTGTTCTGGAGCCCTGAAAATAAAGCCTTTTTGGCATTCCATCAGTAAGGATTTCTCAATAGCCATGAACAGAAGCCAATTCTGGAAAACGTAAGAGAAAAAAAAAATGTACTGAGAGAACGTGAGCCTAGCAGCACTATTCACAACAGCCAAAAGGTGGAAACAACCCAAATGGCCGTCAGCTGATGAATGGTTACGTAAAATATGGTCTATCCATACAAGGGAATATTCTCCAGCCTTAGAAAGGAATGAGGCATTAACACAGGCTACAATGCAAGTGACCCTCAAACACCACTTGTTAACTAAAAGAAGCCAGTTGCAAAAATTCATGCACTGTTTGATTCCATTTACATGTAATATCCGGAATAGGTACATCCAAAGACAGAAAGCAGTTTTGTGGTTGCCAGAGGCTGAGGAGAGACAGGAAGAGGAAGCGATTGTTTCACGGGTGGGGGGTTTCCTTTCCGGGTGATGATAATGTTTTGGAACGGGATAGAAGTGCTGGTTGCACAGCATTGTGAATATACTAAATGCCACTGAATTGTACGCTTTACAATGGTTAGTGTGATGTGAATTTTACCATAATTTTTCACAAAAAGAAAGATCAAAGTGTTAAGATTTAAAAAAAAAAATAAAAGGAATATGGGCTGGCCCAAAAGATAAAAGGAAAGCTAAAAAGCCGGGTTTGGGAAACGGCAGGAACCAGGGCAACCCCGTGGGTCTGGGTAGCGTGGGTGGAAAGTCTGCTAGGCGTCATCCTGTCCCAGGCAGCACCCGCCATTTTTAATCCTTGAGTCAAAGACCCACACAAACCTCAGTCCCAGGCCCAGCTCTTGACAGGAGAGGGAAGGAAGCCTGGACCAACGGTCTCTCTAAGCTGCACAAGAGAAGAGAGATGGGAAAATTCATATTTTGTTGTCAAAAGAAGGGAGACAGCGGCTGGGAAGACAAAAATATACGAATTTGTGGGGAAGGAAGCTGGAGATGTGAACTGAGGCAGGGATAGAGGTCATCCGCCCTCCTTTCCCCTGTCATTGCTCAGAGGAACCCATTTCTGAAAAACCTATCATTCGATAGCTGCCCTGTTGCCCTCGTGCTACTGTGAGTGACTCAACGCACGCTCTCCATCAGAAAGGTGGCATATGGCCCCCGTCCATCCAATCACCAATCAGAGTGCCCCATCTCGAAGCCACAGAAACTGGGTCATGGATGGGCACATAGCCCAGGCGGGACCAATCCAATCCTCGCAGGAACTTCATGGGAAGACCCCTCTTTCTGCAGGCGGCCCCCACCTACCATCTGCAGTGCAGTGGAGCAGGAGAGTGGTGTCAGATCCGTCTGAGCCAAGTGGACTAAGAGTGAGGAAGGGGAGGTTCCCCACACACACACCAAAAAAACAAAACAACAACAACAAAAAAAACAAGGTGCTGCTTCCAGAAGAAGGAATGTGAGCTAGGTTGGTCGAAACAACAGATGGTCATCACAGACATTGCCATCAGGAGGTTCACAGGACTGTGCTGACCTGCTGACAATATCAGATCATGGGTCCCCTGGTGGTCCCAAATTACCCAGACCACTTAACCCTCAATTCCCAGCTTCTGGAAGGCGGGAGTCCAGGTCAGCAGGTGATTCAAGGATCCCCAGTTGAAGCATACAGTATTTGAATTAGCCCCCCAGGTTGAATGCAGCACTCGGATTATTTAAATTTTATTTGCAACTCACGGCTGTCTTGCTGACACTGTAATTATTTTGTCAGGATGCTTCTTTAGTGCCAGGCTTTGCTTTCCCCCAGCAGCCTCCCTAGGGTTTGGTTCTGAACAGAAGGTTGGATGTAGATTAGCCAGAAGCAGCGGGACCGCAACGGTGCAGCAGCCGAAACTGCTGTGTGGTGAATGCAAGATGAGGCTTGAGGGTCTCTCTCGGCTGGGTCACCTCCGTCACCTGCTCACCTCCAGCAAATCTTGTTGGAAATGACCTGCTATTGCGCAAGTATTGACAGTCAGCCCCACCACCTCTCAAGCCAACCCAGCACCTGGTCCTGTCTATTCTTCTTCCTAAACCTTTCTCAAACTCCATCTTTTTCTCACCCATTCTTTTCTCTGCTACCATTCCTTTGCCTCCTCTGAGCATCCATCTCACCCTTCTCTGTTCCTCCACCCTTGACCATCCAGAATCCATCCTTATCTCTTCAAGGATCAAATCTGACCCTATTATCCACTCCCTTCACCCATTAATACCCTTTGACAGCTCCCTATTGCCCTCAGAAAAAAAACTCCAGCCTCCCAGCCTTCTTGGCATTGTTTAGAGGAACCTTCATGATTCAGCCACTACCTAATTCTTTTACCTTTCTGTTACTCTCTCACAATGAACTTCTTTGGGTTCTTAAAAAGTGATGTATGTTCTTTTACCTCTATGGAGCCTTTGTGTATGCTATTCCCTCTGCCTGGAATACTGTTCCCTCACTTCCTTTACCTGCTTAACTCTCCTTTTTTTCCTATTTCTTTTTCAGCTACTGCAGATCAATACCTATTCAACTCTTAGTCATCCTTCAGTTCCCATCAGAGAAACCACTGCCTGCAGAAATGTCAGGTGCCCTTTCCACAGGCTCCCATAGTGCCCTGCTCTTTCCCAGTCAAGAGTAAATTATAATTCTTGATTTGCTGCAGAACACACGCACATACATGGGGTAAGCACCTTATGGGAAGGAACCTTGACCAACTTGTTCACTGCTTCCTTAGCATAGTGCTTGGCACATCACAGCCATCCGCTAAATGTTTGCTAAATGAAATTACTTTTCCAAATATTTATTATTTCTAGTTTGCACTTTTAAACTTTTTGTTGATGCATAATGCACATAGAGAAAAGTGTGGAAGTCCTAAGTGTGCAGCTCACTGAATGATCACAAAGCAAGCTCACCTGTGCAACCCCAACCCGGGTCAAAACTAGAACATCAAAGGATCCCAAAAGACCTGCTAGGCCTCCTAGCAATCATTCTTTCCTGCTTCCTCTTCCAAAGGTAATCACATTATTGACTTCTAAGACAACAATTGTTTTCTCTGTTTTAAAACTTTATATTAATAACTTCAAATTTATATGTTTATATATTAACATTATATGAATGCAATAGGACTCTTTCACATCTGGCTTTGTTCATTTAACATTGTTTCTGAGATTTATTTATATTGTTGCGGTAGTTGTAAGTTGTTCTTTTTTTGGCTGTACAATATTTCACTGTGGGAATATACTATGATTTTTAATCCATTATACTATTGCTGGCCATTTGGATACATTCTAGTTTGAGGATATTTATGTCTTTGGTGTGCAGATATACACAATTCTGTTGAATATGTACTAGGAAAAGAAACAATGGGCCAGAAAATATGTGTATGTTTATCTTTAGCAGTTACTTTAGCCAGTTTTCAAAAGTGGTTGTTTAGACTCCCAACTGCAGTGGGTGAGAGTTCCAGCTGTTTCACATCATTGGTATTGTTGGTCCTTTTAATTTCAGCCATTCTGGTGGATCTGTAGTAGCATCTCATTGCAAATTTCATTTGCATTTCCCTGACAAACATTGAGGCTGAGCATTAGTTCATTGAATATCTTCTTTTGTGAAGTTTGTTTAGATTTTTTTCCTATTCCTTTTCTTACTGCTTTGTAAAAATTCATGACGTATTGTGAATATGACCCTTTTTTCAGTAATTTGTATTGCAAACACCTCACTCATTCTGATTGTCATTTTCTTAATGTGACTTGATGAACAAAAGTTCTTAATTTTAATGTAATCCAATGTATAGGTCTTTCATTTATGGTAAATGCTACTCGTGCCTTACTTAAGAAATCTTTTCTTGCCCCAAAGTCGTAAAGATATTCTCTTATCTTCCAGTGGCTTTATTGTTTTACCTTTCATATTTAGATTTAAAATCCTCCTGGGGCTGGGCACGGTGGCTCATGCCTGTAATCCCAGCACTTTGGGAGGCCAAAGCGGGTGGATCACAAGGTCCAGAGATCAAGACCACCTGGCCAACATGGTAAAACCCCATCTCTACTAAAAATACAAAAATTAGCTGGACGTGGTGGCAGGTGCCAGTAGTCCCAGCTACTCAGGAGGCGGAGGTTGCAGTGAGCTGAGATCATGCCACTGCACTACAGCCTGGCGACAGAGTAAGACTCTCTCAAAAAAAAAAAAAGAAAAAGAAAAAGAAAAAGAAATCCACCTGGAACTGATTATTCTCACGTAGGAGTCAAGTTTCACCACTTTTCCTTATGGATAGCTGATTGACCCAGCTATACCTGTTGAAAAGACCACTCTTTCCCCATTACTCAGAAAGGCCACCTTTGTCATAAATCATGTTACTTTATATTTGTGGGTCTGTTTCTAGAAACTGCTATTCTTTTTTGCTGGTCTGCTTGTGTATCCTTGCACAAATATTACACTCTCCTCGTTATTGTCATCTGTTAGTAAGTCTTTCCTCCAACTTTGTTCTTTCTGTGGTTGTCTTGGTTGTCCCTGGACTTTTACATTTTTGTATAAATTTAAGAATCAGCTTATCAATTTCCAAACACAAAAAAGAAAACTGTTGAGATTGTGAGGATTGCACTGTACCTGTAGATTTGGTGAGAACTGATAGCTTTACAATATCGAACCTTCCAGTTCATGAATATAGTATCTCTCTCCATTTATTTATGTCTTTTAACATTTCTCTCCCTAATATTTTAGAGTTTTCTGCAGAGACTCTTACATATCTTTCAGTGGATTCATTCCTATTTGATTTTTGATACTATAGTAAATAGTATTGCTTTTAAAACCTCATTCTGTAATTGTTTCCCTTTGTTATATAGAAATGAGATCAACTTTTTTAATGTTAAACTTGTATCTAGGGACTTTGATTAAATTAATTTATTATTCCAATAATTTATTGGCATTCTTCCAGATGTTCTAATTACTCAAATATGTCATCTGTTGATCATTTTATTTCTTCCTTTCTAACCTTTATACATTCTTTGTCTGTTTTATTGCACTGACTAGGACCTTCAGTACAACATTGTGTACCAGTCACGATTAGCAGGCATCCATTCTTTCAACATTTTACCAAGGTTTTTATAGATACACCCTATTAGACTAAGAAAGTTCCCCTCTACTCCTGGTTTGCTAAGAAAATTCCCCTTCTACTCCCTCCCAGTTTGCTAAGAATTTTTATACTAACGAATGTTGGAATTTATCAAAAGCTTTTTCTGTTTATATTGAGATAATCAAACAATTTTATGCCTTTATTATATTAATATGGGAAATTGCATTGATGAATTTTAAATGTTAAACTATCTTTGCATTTCTAAAATATATCCAACTGGTCAGGATGTATTACTTTTTTTTCTTAATTTCTTGCACAAATTAACATATTACTCTTAATATATACCAGATTTTAAAGTGTGCTAATATGTTTAGAATATTTGTGCCTATACTTAAAAGAGAGATTGGTCTAAAATTTTCCTTTCTTATAATGTTCCTGTCAGATGTTGTTATCGGGGTTATAATAGCTTCCTAAAATGAGTTAGAAAGGAATCTTTATTATCCTCTGGAAGGATTTGTCTATTTGTATAATTTCTTCCATAGATGTTTAAAAATTTTTTGCCAGAGAAGCCATCTAGACCTGCTTGAAGTTTTCTTTGTTAAATGGTTTTAAATTAGATTCAATTTTCTTAATAGATAAAGGACTCTATATTTTTACTTTTTTCTTATATCCGATTTATTATTTTTTAAGGAATTTGTTCATTTTATCTAAATTTACTGTCATAAAGTTGTTCATAATATCCTCTTATTAGATTTTTTCATGTTCATTTGACCTATAGTGATGCCCTTTTAAAATTCCTGATCCTGATCATTTTAGGCCTTCTCTGTTTTTCCTGATCAGTTGCTAAGGATCAAAAATTAATAAAAATGTTATTAGTCTTTTCAACAAGCTTTGGGCTTTGTGAGCCTTTCCTTCATATATTTGTTTTCAATTTCATTATTTGCTATTCATAACATTATTATTTCCTTCTTTTTATTTTCTTTGTGTTTAATTTGCTGCACTTTCTCAACTTTATGAAAACATGCTTTGATCTGATTTCTGCTTTTTATTATTTTCTTAATATATGTATTTAAAGCTATACATTTCCTTCTAAGTACAGCTTTAGATATCTCCAATAAGACTTTTCTCCATTTTTTTTTTTTTTTTTTTTTTGAGATGGAGTTTTGCTCTTGTTGCCCAGGCTGGAATGCAGTGGCACAATCTTGGCTCACTGCAACCTCTGCCTCCCGGGCTCAAGCGATTCTCCTGCCTCAGCCTCCTGAGTAGCTGGGATTACAGGAATGCGCCACCATGCCCAGCTAATTTTGTATTTTTTTTTTTAGTTGAGGGGAGGGGTTCTCCATGTTGATCAGGCTAGTCTTGAACTCCTGACCTCAAGTGATCCGCCCATCTCGGCCTCCCAGAGTGCTGGGATTACAGGCATGAGCCACCACGCCCGGACTTTTTCCCATTTTTTATGAAGGTATAATCTACATAAAATAATTCCACTTTTTAGTGTTCAGCTCCAAGTTCTGACAGATGTATACAGTTGTGTAACTATCACCTTGGTGAAGACAGAGAAGAGCTCTGTCACTTCCCAAAAATAACCTTATGCCCCTATATACAAGGCAAAAATTTTCTCTTCAGCTGCATCTAAGTGGCTATCAAACCCATCCACTGAGTTCTCATTTTGGTGCACTTGTTTCTGTTATAGAAATTTAATTATTCATATAATCACCATTATATGTGATCATATATGTTGTTTCATTTGTTTTTCTATTTTTTAGTAGTTTAAAGCAGAAGGGTAAATCCAGCCCCTGTACTTCATCTTGATCAGAGTAAAAATTCCAACAAGTTTTTATAGGTAATCTTTTCATTATCATTTGGTTGAAAATATTTTCTAGTTTCCACTGTAATTTCTTCTTTGACTCATCAGTTATTTAAAAGTGTATGGTTTATTTTCCAAACACATGGGAAATTTTCTAGTTATCTTTGGATTAATTTCTCGCTTATATCTACTATAGCCAGATAACATATTCTGTGTGATTTCAGTTCTTTGAAATTTGTTGAGACTTGCCTTATGGCCCAACATATGGTCTGCTTTGTTAAATGTTCCATAAGCTCTTGAAAATAATGTGTATTCTGTAGTTGTTGGGTGCAATGTTGTAGGTATGTCAATTAGGCCAACTTATTAATCATGTTGATCAAATATTGTAAATCTTTACCTTTTTATTTCATCGGATCATAATAAAATCCCTTAATGTGATTGTGGGCTTATCCATTTTCTTTTTAGTTTTGTTGACTTTGAGATTACATTATTTGATAGAAATGAATTTTAAATTTCCAAATCTTCCTTATGAATTATACTTTTTATCATTATGAAATATCTCTTTTACCAGGCGCTGTGGCTCATGCCTGTAATCCCAGCACTTTGGGAGGCCGAGGTGGGCAGATCACCCGAGGTCGGGAGTTCCAGACCAGCCTGGCCAACATAGAGAAACCCCATCTCTACTAAAAATACAAAAAATTAGCTGGGTGTGGTGGCACATACCTGTAATCCAGCTACTCAGGAGGCTGAGGCAGGAGAATCCCTTGAACCTGGGAAGTGGAGGTTGCGGTGAGCCAAGATCATGCCATTGCACTCTAGGCTGGGCAACAAGAGCAAAACTCCATCTCAAAAAAAAAATTAAAAAAGAAATATCCCTCTTTATCTCTAGTAATATTTTTGCCTGAAAGTATACTTTGTCTGATATTAGCAAAGCTATTTCAGCTTTCTTTTCATCTATCTTTTTCTATCCATTTATTTTCAATCTATCCTCTTGTTTATGATAGTTCCTTGTAAGCAGCATATTGTTGGCTTTGTTTTTCTAAACAGTCTAATAATCTTCAACTCTTAATTAAAATATGTAATTTATTTGATTTTAAATATATTATCATCTTGTTACCTTTCTTTTGCATCATCTAGTATAGGCTCCCTTTTTCCCATCTTCATTATTTTCTTTCTGAAAATATTCAATATGTATTGTTAGATAACACTCTCAATTATCTTATTAACTGTCTTATGGATTTACCTAGAGATTGCAACATACATCCCTGATGTACCAGAAAAAATAAATCTAGCCTGGGCAATATGTGAGATCCTGTCTCTACCAAAAAATGTTAAAATTTGCTGGATGTGGTGGCATGCATCTGTGGTCCCAGCTACTTAGGAGGCTGAGTTGGAAGAAGCACTGCTTGAGCCCAAGAGGCCGAGGCTGCAGCAAGCCATGTTTGTGCCACTGCACTCCAGCCTGGGCAACAGAGCAAGACCCTATCTCAAAAAATAGTATACACACACATACACACCCCTACACACATTTATTTCATTCTGAATCCCTAAGTTTCCATCTACACACACACATACACACGCACATATGCATATATATGTGCGTGTGTGTGTGCTTTTACCGTTTGTCAGAAAACAAAAGATCCTTGGAACACTTTAACTCCATTTACTACCTCCTAATTTAAATGTTTTTATTGTCATGTGTTTCAATTCTCTGTATAGTTGACCCTTGAACAATGTGGGTTTGAACTGCATAGGTCTACTTATACAAAGATTTTCTTTCACTTCTGCCACCACTGAGACAGCCAAGACCAACCCCTCCTCTTCCTCTTGCTCCTCAGCCTACTCAGTATGAAGACGGCAAGGATGAAGACTTTTATGATGATCCACACACCACTTAACAGATAGTAAATATATTTTCTCTTCCTTATGATTTTTTTTAATTTTATTATTATTATACTTTAAGTTTTAGGGTACATGTGCACAACATGCATGTTCCCTAGCTTACTTTATTGTAAGAATATGGCATACAATCCATGTAACTTATAAAATATGTGTTAACTATTTGTGTTTTCAGTAAGGCTTCTGATCGGCAATAGGCTATTAGTAGTTAAGTTTTTGAGGAGTCAAAAGTTATACATGGATTTTTGGCCAGGTGCAGTAGCTCATACCTGTAATCCCAGCAGTTTTGGAGGCTGAGGTGGGTTGATTGCTTGAGCCCATGAGTTTGAGACCAGCCTGGGCAACATGGCAAAACCTATCTTTTAAATTTAAAAAATTTTAATTAAAAATAAATCAATAAAAAGTTATACATGGATTTTTAACTGTACAGCAGGTCACCACCACTAACCCCAGTGTTATTTAAGAGTCAACTGTATTTTATCTTAATGTAATAATTATCAACATATTACCACAATAATAAACCTATTATTATAAACCTATCATATAAAAAGATAAACATATTAATTTATGCAATCAGTGTTCATTTACATCTATCCATTTATTTATCCTCTACATTGTTCTTTATTTCATCCTGAATTCCTAAATTGCCATCAAGGATCACTTTTCTTCTACCTGGAGAATACTACTTATTATTTTCTTTAGCATTAATCTTCTGGTGAAAAATTCTCTTGGCTTTTGTCAAAGAATGTCTCCATTTTTCCTTAATTTTTAAAAGTAGTATTCTGGATAGAGAATCTAGGTTGACGCCTTTTTTTTTCCTGCACTTTGAAGCTATCATTTTATTGCCTTTTGGCTTCCATTATTTTTAGCTGTTATCTTTGTTTCTTTGAAAGTAACGTATCTTCTTTCTGGATGCTTTATAAGGTTTTCTCTTTGTCTTTAGCTTTAAGCAGTTTGACTATGATATGACTAGGGATGATTTTCTTCGTATTTACTGCATAAGGTTCTTATAGCTTCTTTAATATATGGATGAATGTCTTTTATCATTTTTGAATAATTCTCATCAAATATCTTTAATTGTATTTCTTCCATATTCTCTCTCTCCTCTGTGATTCCAATTCCATGTTTTAGACTGTTGCATCTTATTGTGTGTCTCATGTTCTTTCATTTTCCACCTTTTATCTTTCTTTCCTTCATTTACATATGTTCTTCTGATTTATTTTTCAGATTACTAATTTTCTTTTCAGCTGCATCTAATCTACTATTGAAAACACATCCACTGAGCTCTCATTTTCAAACGTTTCTCAGTTGTAGAAATTTTATTTGATTCTCTCCTACAGTTTGTTATTCTCTGCCAAAATTCCTCATCCTGTCACCTAGTGCTTTGAATGTTTTAATAATTATTATTTTAAAGTCCCTGTCAAATAATGCCAATATCTGAATTCCCTGTAGTTCTATTTCTGTTTAATGTATTTTTTCTTGGTTTTTGTTCTAATCTTGCCTTTTTGTCTTCCCAGCATTTTTGTAATTGTATGCTAGACCTTGTAGATTAAAAGTGTAGAATATTTTAACCCCCTATATTGTATTAGTCTTAGCCTGGATTCCCCCAGAAAGGAGAACCTGAGACCTTGATTTGTGTGCAGATTCATTTTGTTAGTAATCCAAGCACACTGGAGTGGGATTCTGAGAAGAATGTGACAGGGAAAGAGAGAAAGCCAATTCATGAGTACACTCTTGAATCAGTCATTACTGGGGGTAACTGGGGGTTGATCCAAGCTAAGACCTCCTAAACAACAACAACAAAAATCTAATTGCATCTCAAAATGTCCTGCCTAAAGAATGGAAGAAAGAAGCATTTATTCCCCAGCTCACATTCCCCATTGGTCAAGGGTTGCTTATGGGTGGTTAATTCCGTTTCAGTTCCAGGATGCATGTGCGTGATGGAAAGGTAGATTCCCATGGACAGAGGCGTCAGAGCAGCCCTGACATGAGAAGTCAGAGATGGCAAAGGCTGAGGCAGGTGATGTTGAGTTACACCTGCACAAAGTTAGTTGCGGCAACAGTGGCTGGAATAAAATACAGAGCAGTAAAATATGAGGAGGGATGGGAAAAAGCTTCCAGTCTCTTTCCAAAGAGGATGTATTTTGCTTCTAACAGGCAGTTAGGTTAGGAAAAGATGAACCTGATTCAATCATGGATTTTAATGGCTCAGAGCCGAGCTTCAGTCCTGCTGAAGGATGGTCTGTTTCTCGCTCTCCCTTACTGCTAAGGAGCAGCTCTCCAGGGTCCTAAATCAATCCTAGGGTGTTTACCAGGGCCCTCCTTCTGTGGCTGGCTCTGAATGCCCATATTTGTTGCCCCAGCTCCATAAATCTGCCTTCAAATCAATGAATGCCTTAGGGGGAAAAGTGGTTTGAAAGATCAGACTCAGCGTTAATGGTTTCTTTTCTTTCTGGGATCTTGGCCCCTTGAAGCCTGGTTGCCTTTGGTAGCTTTCCAAAGCCTTTGATCAGATTTTATTTTTTGTGCCCAGGTTTTCTAGTTGTTCTCAGCGGGAAGATTTGTCCAAAACAAGTTAGCTGCCATTGCCGAAAGTAAAACATTCCCATTTGTTTACTAAAAGTTTTTGGAGGTAGACATGTACCTTCAAGTGTTAAAAATAGCCTTAAAAAACAATCGCCTCAAAGTCTGGGTTGAGCTTTGCATCCACGCTCTCCTCCTCTTTCTAGGACCCCTGCCCCTGGCCCTGCCATAGCTGTCACAATGTCTGGCACTTGGCACACACTTAATATGTGTTACGTGAATGCACACCCTGCAGAGTTGCTTGTTCTGTCCACAGAGGATGCTGTGAGGGTTGGGAAGACCATCCTTTTCCTTCAAAGTCCCCATGGGGCTGACAAGAAGCTACAGTGGGGATGAGAGGTCCCACAGACTTTAACACTCATAAGACCCCCTGGGAGAAGACTGATGTGAGCTCATTTCTAGATCCCATCCTGGAGTTTTAATTTAACTCTAAGGCCAACGTCTACTGGGAAAATCTGTACTAAGCAACAGTGGCTCCAGCACAAATAATTGCCCAAGACTGGAATTCCTAGTTCAAGGATGACCCAATTTGGGGACCCCTTATAGAGGATCTCCAGGCCAGAACAAGCTGGGCCTGAAGATACAATATCTACTGGAATGGTGTTTCCCAAAGCGTGTGACCCCAAGTGACTTTGGATGGTAGAGGGGCCACCGCTTGAAACAGCATTGAATCCCAGAGTAAGTAACTCTTTTTCTATCCTCATTCAGTCCATTCAATTAAATCAAGGAAAAAGGCTCAGGATGGTGCTAGGAGGTCCTTAACCCTTCTCCAACACATGTCCATCTTCCTTTTTAACAAAAGACGGGCAGGTCTCAGGTTAAGAGCTTTCTCAGGCACAACTATCAGCTAGCAGACAATAACATGATTTTCACTGTATTTCTGTTTACTTGTGAAGTCTATTTATAGAACATTATATTGGCTTTCCATTTACCTTAGTGACATAAGTTTAAGTAAACTTTTATGTCAACAAAAATATTAAGTTAATAGTAGCTTTAATTGTACATAGCTGGAGCAAAAACCATAAAGGTCGTATGCAAAGAAGTGAAATTTGAGAAACAGTGCCCTGAAGCAGTTCTCCTTCACTGGGAACAGACAGATGATGATGAGAACAAAAGATGTGACCCCAGGGAACCTAGGAAGCCAGAAACCCACACCAAGGGGCCCAGCCTTTTAGTTCCTACCACCCAACCAGGAAGGAATGAGAGTCAGTCGGGAGCAGACGGGTACCAGCCTGCCCGACCTCCGCCAGAGATAAGTTCCTTGGGGTCAGGACCAGCCATTTCCTAGTGATGCTTGTTTCTAACATAAGCACTCCTTTAAGGAATCCAGCATTTTTTCTAATACCTCTTGCGACTGAAAGAGACACATGTGAGAGTCTGAAAGAGAAGGTGAGAAGCAGGTGGGGGCAGTGAGAACTTTCACATGGGAGTCAAGAGAAGTGGAAAGAAGTTTGTAAAAGGAGCCAGGTGCGTTTAAGCATTCACAAGACGTTTTCTATGGGCTCTGTTTTTTTTTCTCAGTGTGTGTGTGTGTGTGTTTGTGTGTGTGTTGTGAGACAGAGTCTCACTCTGCTGCCAGGCTGCAGTGCAGTGGTGTGATCTTGGCTCTACTGCAACCTCCACCTCCCCGGTTCAAGAGATTCTCCTGCCTCAGCCTTCCACGTAGCTGGGACTACAGGCGCCCACCACCATACCCAGCTAATTTTTGTGTTTTTAGTAGAGATGGGGTCTTGCTATGTTGTCCAGGCTGGTCTTGAATTCCTAACCTCAAGTGATCTGCCCACCTCGGCCTCCCAAAGTGCTGGGATTACAGGCATGAGCCACCGCGCCTGGCCAGCATGGGCTCTTGAACCTTCCTAAAGGGATATCTAATACTCACCAACAGTGGGGCAAATAGTCCCACTTCCAAAACCTTCCTAGGTTGCCTGACATGAAGGCCACTGATTGGTTCATTACAAATTTGCTGCAAAAATGTAAGGCCTGCATAGGCCACCACAATGGGAAGGCAGCCCAGAGGTGACGGAAAGCCAATGGTCCTGCCTGTCACATTTGCCTGAGATGAATGGCTTTCATTTCCCCAAGCCACCAAGACATCATCACCCACAGCACCTCTGCCCGAGTTCAATTTCACATCATGCAGCTTTCACAAATGAGTGACTGGGGGCAGTGTTTATCAAGGGAATCTTTTTGTAGCCACCAAACCTGTGGAACCATTTTCTCCTTTAATTTCCGTCCCGTACTTCCTGCAGAAACAAATAAGATTGAGTGAGGGAGCTGCTCTGGGAAGGCAGGAAATAATGTATGTATCCAAACCAAGAAACATCCCATCCATTATGTAACTGAGAGGGGCTGAGAAGAGTGAGGAAAAAGTTGTAAAATGGCAGCCCGAGGGCCCACACTTGTTGGCAAAGGTGTTTTGTTTGGACCATGCAGTGTTTTGTTGTTTTGTTTTTTAATGTTAAAAAATATATAAAAATTCAGAGATTTAACATAAAAATCCAGCTGTCAGGCTTCTCCTGGAAAAATCAGATCTGAACACACTGGGCCGACAATATGGCAACAACCAGATGGAACCAAATGACCGGGGCACAGGCTCCCCAGTTTGCCTCAATCCCTACCCCCGCTTTGCTCATGTGTGTTTCCCATGGAGTAACCAACTCATCTTGGGTTGGCCCCAGGTGGTTCTGGCCTTAACACTGAAAGTCTCATGTCCTGGGAGCCCTCTCAGTCCCAGATGAACTGAGACGGTCGGTTATCTTGGGTACCAACCTGGCCCCGATAAACATAGTGGACAATATTCATACTGTATGCATCTCCTGCTAAGCACAGCTCTAAGCATTGTAAGTGGGTTAACTTATTTAATCCTTGCAGCAACTCTATGAGGCAGGTACTATATCATCCCAGTTTACAGGTGAGAAACTGAGGCACAGTCAGCTGAAGCGTATGCAGCCTAGAGGACTCAGCTATGAGTTGGGACTTCAGTCTCTTTCCCTGGGTGGGGTCTCTCTAATCCAGGGAGTCAGGGCATCTTATTTTAGGTCCATGCAAGAGGAGGAAATTGACTGATCTTCTAATCCGCTTATCACCATGGCCCTCTTGGTGACAGAGGAGGTTCCTAACCACCCAACATGTGTTCCCTCCTCTTCTTGCTTAAGATTACAGGGCCTTGATTTTGTGCAGGGCCCATCATGTACAGGGAAGGTGAGCCCCTTCCCAACCTAACCCAAAAGAATGACACTAGATGGTCCCCAGCATGGTCATTTTACTCCGCTTAGCTTGGTTTGATTGGTTCAAGGTTTATGGCCCTGTTCTGAACAAGGAGACATTAAGAGGAGATGTGGTGAGGTTTTTGTTCCTTGGAAGGTTTTCACTCCCTGATAAAAGTAGCAATAGGGACGAGACCTTTTCCTATATTCTGCCTTGAATGAGGTTGTGTAAGGATGGGATGCTCGGAGCTGTGGCAGCCATGCTGTGACCAAGGCACAAACCTAAGCATGAAAAGTCAACAGAGTCAGCAGGGTGGGCCCGAGGGACAGAAAGAACCTTGGTCCTTGGTGACACAGCGAAGCCACCAAGCCAACCCTGGAGTAACCCACCTCCAAACTCCTTTACTGTTGCTTAGGTCACTGTTAGTTCATTACATTGTAACTTGCAGCTAAACATATCCTAACTGATATGCCATGGGACCCTTGAGAACACCTTTGCTTCTCCCATAAAGTCTAGAGCAGCCCATGCCCTATTTTCCTTCTGTCTGAGCCCTCCCTTGATCCTGTAGCGACTTCCAAGGTTTAGGAGGCACCTCCCAAGCATGAGGCACACGCAGGCCCAGTCTCACCATGTCGGCCACATGGAAGTGAACAAAACAGAGAAATATCAATTGGCTGAGGAGCCAGAAGCTCACTGTGTGGAAAAGAGCTGGGTCAAGAGAAGGGGCGTGTTTCTCCCAATGTATTCGGCAAGTCATGGAGTGAACGTTAGTGAGGGTGAGACCTGTCCCTGCGACGGTTCCTTCCCATCTCCTCCAAGTGCTCTCCCCCATCATAGCCTCTGCAGGGCCTGGCTTTGACATTCATTCACCATGTGACTTTAATGGGGTCCTTTGCCTTTCTGTGCCTCAGTTTTCCCATCTTTAAAATGGAGATAATAATAATCTCATCCTCGTAGTGTTGTGTGGTAATTGAACAAAATGATAACTGTAACATTTTCTCCAAGGTGCCTGCCACATAGGCGCATTCTGTAAATGTTTGTGATTATCTTTATTATGGAGGTGGGGAGATGGAGTAAGTGAGAAGGAGTTAGGCATCAGCATTCCCATTTTGTGGGTAAGAAACCTAAAACTTTGAGAGGTTAAAACGGATTGTCCTCAAGTCACCCAAATAATAGGTAAATAACTAAATTTGAATTTAAACCTGGATCTATCCTATTCCAAAATCTGTTCTAGAAAGCAGAGTATTATTTTGAAACAGGTACTAAAGCCAAGGAAAAAACCAAAAATTTCTGTTCACATTTGGGATTCTTTCAATAAAGAAAAGCAAAGAGGTTTTCTGGATGGCAGGCTAACCTATTTTTACTGAGACCTTTAATTAAAGACAATTACCCTTGGTGATAGAATGGCTGATCTCAGCTCTCAGGAAAATTACCCCAAATGGCAAATGGAATTAAATATCCACTCAGTTATTGGCAGATGCTCTCCGAAGCAATAGAACCATAGGACTTGATTACAATGACAAGAATAGGATCTGGGCCCCAGATTGGAGGAGAACAAAATCCACTTTCAAACAATTCTCCAATGATTTCAATTAACCGTGGGCTAAACCAGGCAGTTAGTTGTGTAAGCATAGATCTCTTTGTGGTTCAAATTAAATTTCGTCTAGTACAAATGCTGCTTTGAGATTTTCGGAGAGAAAACACAATACTCAGGAAATGAATTTGGATCTCGTCTGCGTGTGTTGTATAATTAGAGATCAGGTGGGCTCTCCCTATTCCCCAGGGCATGTTTAAGTTATTTTGTTTGATGATAATTATTTATAATTATTTTTAGCAACATCCTCATAATACTCTCACTCCTACTTACCTGTCCAATTCCCATCTACAATAAAAGAATCAACAAACTCTAGGCTCTGAGCCAAATCCGGCCAATGCTCGTTTTTTTGTAAATACATTTTTTAGAGCACTGCCATATTCATTCCATTTACATATTGCCTCGGGCTGCTTTCCTGCTGCAAGGGTAGAGCTGAATCGTGGGGTAAGTTTTGCAACAGAAACTGTAGGTGGCCAGCTAAGGTGAAAATTTCTTTCAGGCCCTTTAAGAAAACATGGCTCATACCTGTAATCCCAGCACTTTGGGAGGCCGAGGCAGGCAGATCATCTGAGGTCAGGAATTTGAGACCAGCCTGGCCAACATGGTGAAACCCCGTCTCCACTAACAATACAAAAATTTGCCGGGCGTGGTGGCATGGGCCTGTAATCCCAGCTGCTGAGGAGGCTGAGGCAGGAGAATTGCTTGAACCAGGGAGGCGGAGATTGCAGTCAGCTGAGATTGCGCCACTGCACTCCAGCCTGGGTAACAGAGTGAGACCCCATCTCAAAAAAAAAAAAAAAAAAAGTACAAACCCCTGCAGAGACGGTAGAGAGGAAGATTTTCTGACGGAAAGTCCACGCTCAGAAGTTGAGACTTTGCCCAGAAGGTGATAGGGAGCCCCTGGAAGGTTAGAAGGAGGGGAAACACGGCCCCTGCAGCAGATGCCATCAGTGTCTCATCCTGTCCTCTGGTCATCTCCTCTGCGAGGATAAGGTCACTTACTGCAAACACCTGTGGGCATGCAAGCCCTCCCCTGTCCATGCTCACATTAGTGATCCAGGGGCTCTAACGTCCGGAGAGCCCAGGCTCAGGAGTCAGCTAGACCTGTATTCAAATTCCAGCTTCTCACATGTCCTACTGAGTGACCTTAAGCAAGTTGCTAAACTTTTCTGTGGCTAGAGAGATGGGCAGGCCAACTTTTCAGGGCCTTGGGGGACATGTGAGGAGAAATAGGCGGCACAGATGTTAAGTTAGATTTGTGCTTGTTTAAAAGACAAGGAGGAAGACAGGTGCAGTGGCTCACATTCAAAATCCCAGAACTTTGGGAGGCCAAGGCAGGAGGATTGCTTGAGTCCAGGAGTTCAGGACAAACCTGGGCAATGCAGTGAGATCCTGTCTCTACAAAAAATTAACAATTAGCTGGGCATGGTGATGTGTGCCTGTGGTCCCAGCTACTTGGGAGGCTGAAGCAGGAGGATCACAGCTGCAGTGAGCTGTGATCATGCCACTGCACTCCAGCTAGCCTGGGTGACAGAACCAGAAGCTTTCTTTTTCTTTTTTTTTTTTTTTTGAGACAGAGTCTCGCTCTGTTGCCCAGGCGGGAGTGCAGTGGCACGATCTCAGCTTACTGCAAGCTCCGCCTCCCAGGTTCATTCCATTCTTCTGCCTCAGCCTCCCAAGTAGCTGGGACTACAGGCACCCGCCACCACGCCTGGCTAATTTTTTGAATTTTTAGTAGAGACGGGGTTTCACCGCGTTAGCCAGGATGGTCTCGATCTCCTGACCTTGTGATCCGCCCGCCTCGGCCTCCCAAAGTGCTGGGATTACAGGCGTGAGCCACTGCGCCCGGCCAGACACTTTCTTGAATCAGAAGCAGAAGAAAGAAGAAAAAGAAAGGAGGAGGAAAGAAAAACAATAAGGGAAAAAAAAACTGTTGTAAAAAACCAGTATGACTCCTGATAGTGTCCCCCGTCCAACACAATGGCCACAGCTCAGAGAACGGAAGTCTGTGTCTCATCTTTCCTCTGGGATTTGAATAAAGTCAGTTCCACCTGCTTAAGATCCTAGAAAATGGGGGCCATTTTTATTATGCCTTGATTTCAGCAAATTACCACTTTCCTCAGGAAAGTCCACCAAAATAATGGACAGGAAGTTGTAGAAATTCAGGAGAGAGACCCATTTTGCTCGAATGACAGCAAACCACATTTGAACTTGAGCTAATTTAATTCTCTGCTCCAGTTCAATATTTCCAGCGAAGATTTTGAGAAACAAAATTAGATTTTCAGTAATGAAGATGCATTTCAATACATGCCACAGCTGGGCAGATTCAACTTGTTGCACCAAAGGCGCTATTTCCTGGCCACATTGAAGAGTAAAATCTGAAACTCACAGTTTAAATGAAGCCAGGAAAGAAAATAGACCCGTTAGCACTAGGCAGGATGGAGAAGGTTTTAGCCAGGCCCTTGAACTACTTCATTCACCGGATCTTACTGTGCTGGAAGAAATAATGACCCAGCTCTCAGGAATATAGACAGTTTGAGCTGGAACAGTTTTTAGATGTTACCTAGAGCAACTAAGCTTCCATAAAACAAGAATCATAAGATGTTTTTTTCTTTTTTTTTTTTATAAAACACGGCCAGGTGCGGTGGCTCACACCTGTAATCCCAGCACTTTGGGAGGCCAAGGTGGGCGGATCACAAGGTCAGGAGATCGAGACCAACCTGGCCAACATGGTGAAACCCTGTCTCTACCAAAAATACAAAAATTAGCTGGGCGTAGGGGCACGTGCCTGTAATCCCGGCTACTCAGGAGGCTGAGCCATGAGAATTGCTAGAATCAGGGAGTCGGAGGTTGCAGTGAGCCGAGATGGTGCCACTGCACTCCAGCCTGGCAACAGAGCGAGACTCTGTCTCAAAAAAAAACCCAAAGAAACAATATTTTGCTCTGTTGCCGAGGCTGGAGTGCAGTGGTGGTGGTGCAGTCATAATTCACTGCAGCCTTGACCTCCTGTCCTCAAGTGATCATCTTGCCTCAGCCTCCCGAGTAGCCGAGATTATAGGCACACACCACCATGCTCAGCTAACTTTTCAATTTTTAGTAGAGACAAGTTCTCGCTATATTACGCAGGCTGGTCTCGAGTTCCTGGGCTCAAGTGATCCTCCAGCCTCAGCCTCCTAAAGTGCTGGGATTATAGGCATGAGCCACCATGCCCAGCCCACCATGAGATGTTTCTAAGAGTACAAGAGCCCAGCAATGAGTAACAAAATCTTTAAATCCACCTATCGAGAAAGATATTCCCTTTTCAATTCATCTTTCCCATTACATCAATGAAGGAGCCTCTGTTTGGTGTTATTAGTTCTTTAACACTTCCTTTTGAAACAATAGGCCTTAGGTCAGTGGCCACACTGCCCGGCTAGAATTTTCCTTATAGATCAGGAGTCAGCAAATAGTTCCTGCAAAGGGCCAGAGAGAGACTATTTCAGACTCTGTATGCCGCATGGTCTCTGTCACAATCAAAGGCAAAGGCAGCCATAGATAAAAAGTTATAAAGTTTATAGACAAAAATTCATAAAGTTTATAGACAAAATGTCATAAAGTATGAGTGTGGTTGTGTTGCCATACACCTTTATTTATGGGTACTAAAATTTGAAGTATTCTTCACATATCATGAAATATTCTTCTTCCTTTGATTTTTTTCCTAACCATTGAAAAATGAAAACATCTTTCTTACCTTGGGAACAGCACAGAAACAGGTGGCCAGCTGGATCTGGCCATGGCCATAATTTGTAGACTCTGTTGTAGAGTAGGGTGGTGACCAGAGAAGAAGAGCTCACTGTGCTCGTCACCAGCTTGGACTCTGGAATTCCAGCTCCTCAGTTTATCATTTCTGTAACTCCAGAGAGTTGCTTTGCTTCTTTGAGCGTCAGCCTTCCCCTCTGTAAAGTGGGAATAATAACAGCACCTACCTCAGCAGGTTGTTATGAGCATGAAGTGAGTGCTTAGAACATTACATGGATGCAGTGTTAAATCGATATTAGCTCTTGTTATTGTTTATTTTTACTTTTACTTTCTCTTTAGAGCAAGCGATACTGATTTTTCAACCATGGTGATCATATAGTTTCCTTTTTACCTAAACGTATTTAGGTAAAAAGTCAATTTAAAGGGAAATATCATTTGAATGCATATAATCTTATGCAAATAGGGCAAAAATTATAAAAGGGACATTCAATTGACCAAAGGTTCAGAAATACTTTGCCAGTTCCTTATCTTCACTATACAAGGTTGAGAAATAAATATTAACGATCAGACAGAGCCTTCGTATAAAAAGAGAATTAGCCCAGGTGCGGTGGCTCACACCTGTCATCTCAGCCCTTTGAGAGGCCAAGGCAGGCGGATCGCCTGAGCTCAGGAGTTCGAGACCACCCTGGGCAACATCGTGAAACCCCACCTCTACTAAAATACAAAAAATTAGCCAGGCGTGATGGTGGACACCTGTAATCCCAGAGGCTGAGGCAAGAGAATTGCTTGAGCCCTGGAGGCAGAGGTTGCAGTGAGCCAAGATGGTGCCACTGTACTCCAGCTTGGGCTACAGAGTGAGACTCTGTCTCAAAAAAAAATTTTTTTAATAACATAAATAAATTTAAAAAATAAATAAAAGAGAATTCGAGTACATTCCCTTGTCTGTGACTTTTAACTGTTAGAGTCACGTGTGTACATTGTCTTCCTGCCTCTGCTGTACCGCGAGACCCTAGAGGGAAGGGACACATGGCTTCTGAACCCCTAATCCTCAGATGTGGAACATAGCCCACAGACAGTGACCGCTGGTCATTGTTTTTTGAATTGAGGTAAGATGGATTATTCCATCTCAACTGAGAACTAAAAATAAAATCCTAAGCCCCCCAACCAACTGAATGGACCCCCCTCTTGGCCAAGAGAACCTCAGAGAAACCATAAAAACTGAGTTCTGGGCCATCACGGGACAGGAGGTCAGACTCACCCTGTTATAAACCCCTTCCCCTTTGTGGCTCAGACACAATAACTGACTAATATTAATATGAGCATAGAGATCGTAAGACTGATAGAATGGACTCTTTGTGGCAATAAGATACCAAATTATAAACAGGATCTAAGGCCATGCCAAGCAAGGGTTAAGTCACACATCCCCATCCTTAAAGAAACTACTGTAGTCAGGTAACGACTACAAGGTTTCTCTTTTTCTCTGGCATCTAAACAAGCACTGACCTCAAGATCAGCAACACTAAACAACTGCAACTCACGCCATATGCTGACTAACTGCCCCCCTGTTCCACAAGCCACAACTTCAGCTTTGATGGGACAGAGACTGATTTCAGTAACTTCCTCCCGATAAGAGACCGCCAGCTGTAAACACGTTCTGGCCGGTTTATAGAGGCTGCACACTGAGTGCCTTCACGGCCCTGCTTCACCTTTTGACCTATAGGGCCTAACTAGAATGCATTGAAACAATGTCTCCTTCCCAAAGAGAACATAGGCCACACATAATACATGTTCGTTCGTGCATACATCAGAACCCCTTTCATGAATATTCATAGCCCCTCCTGTAACCTGTTGAATATGTCTACTTGGCCAACCCATTCATGAATTCCTGTCTTGTCTTTCCCTCTCTCAAAGTGCCTACTAACGGCCTCTTCCCGAGGTGATGCTTCCCATGCTGGCAGAATGGCCACCTTCCAGGCTATAATCCTTTATAAGAAATAGTCTCCTTTCTAAATTTATAAATTTGTGATTTTTTTTCAGTTGACACAACACATATGAACCTTCAAGTTGCTTCTAGCCTCGCAAAAGACCAGGAGTCCAATTTCTTGATTCATTCATTTCACAAACACTTAAGAACCCCAACCAGGAGCAAGCTCTGCTCCAAGAACCCTGAGAAAAGGAATAAATAGCCATTGCTCCTTGTCTTTGATGGTTGGCTCTGAATTCTTTGATCATGCATTCCTAACTTTAAAAACTGCTAAACGCTCACCTTTAATATGTATCAATTATTAATATGTATTCATTATTATTTATTGTTATGGTATTATATAATTATTATGTTATTATATGGTCATAACTTTTTCCTTTTTTTTTTTTTTTTTGGAGACAGTCTCACTCTGTCGCCCAGGCTGGAGTGCAGTGGCATGATCTTGCTCACTGCAACCTCCACCTCCAGGGTTCAAGCAATTCTCCTGGCTCAGTCTCCTGAGTAGCTGGAATTACAGGGATCTACCACCACACCCAGCTAATTTTTGTATTTTTAATAGAGATGATGTTTCACCATCTTGGCCAAGCTGGTCTTGAACTCCTGACCTCAAAGTGACCCCACCTCAGCCTCCCAAAATGCTGGGATTACAGGTGTGAGCCACTGTGCCCAGCCATATAGTCATAATTACACATAATAATATATTTTATTACAAGATATAAAATATAATTATAAAATATAACATCTGTTATTATAATTAACAACATGCTATTTATTAATTAAGAATAAAAAGGAAGAAATGACCATAGCTCCTGAGCTGCCCCTGGTGTGATGAAACAGGAGCAGCTCAGAAGCAATGATCATTCCTTTTTATTCCTAATTAATAATTGAATTATTAATTATATATGTATTTATTTATAAATTGCATGTGAATATCACCTTTTTTTTCTTGAGACAGAGTCTCTCTCTGAAGCCCAGGCTGGAGTGCAATGGCACAATCTCGGCTCACTGCAACCTCTGCCTCCCGGGTTCAAGCGATTCTCCTGCCTCAGCCTCCCAAGTAGCTAGGATTACAGGTGCCTGCCACCAAGCTTAGCTAATTTTTGTATTTTTAGTAGAGACGGGGTTTCACCATGTTGGCCAGCTGCTCTTGAACTCTTGACCTCAAGTGATCCACTTGCCTCAGCCTCCCAAAGTGCTAGAATTACAGGCGAGAGCCACTGCTCCCGGCTGTGGATACCACTTTTCCAGTCTATCCCGCACATTATAAAACAGGCAAAAGACGGTGAAACCAAAGTTCTAAGGTCCCCAGCACTGCTACTGTCTTTCCACACACCCCAATTTGAAGAGGACCCTGGGTGTGGCGGAGGCCAAGCTGACACCTGCACACAGTCATAACGCAGGGGTAAGCCCCTGGTCCAAGTGTGACTGTGTTTGCTGGATGGGGAAAATGGGCCAAGGTTGGGGACATCTGTGACAGAGACCTGAAGCTGAGCTGGAGCTGAGATGGAAGTAGACTTAGGGAGGTAGAAAGTCCAGAAGGAACAGTCCTTCCCAAGCCGGGTCCCCATGGTTCCAAGCTGTCTTCCTCCTGCCACCTTCACAGCTCGGGAATGGGGGGTAGGAGGGAAGAGGCAGGGAGAGCTGAGATGCCCTTTATCCCGGTACATTATCTTAGCATGGCCAGAATAACTCCCCCCATCATGAAATTGGCCATGGGGGCTTTCTTATTTCCCTCCTTGTGTTCAAGGAAGCATGCACATTGCAGCAAAACTTCCTGCTGTCTTTCTGGCAAGGAGCCCAGCTTCATCATCACTGAGCACTGCCCTTTGGTGCCTGTGCAGAACACGACAATACAGCCTGACAGTGGGATTAGGATTTTGCAGACCCTTGACAGCAGGTCTGTGGGACTTGGGAGCCTTCCAGGGGCCCTGCCTGTTACAGAAGCTGGGCATGCTGCTCCGTAGATATTTGTCTAGTGAATGAATGCAGGCACAGATGAACGAATGGAGGACTATTTGCTCAAGTCACAGCTCCACTATTTTCAGAACAAAAACACTAATAGAGTAGGAGCTAGATTGCATTATTTCCAATTCTTACAACTGCACAGCAGAAATTATTTTAGCCCTGTGAATACTGGGACTGAGAGGAGAGAGGTCTCCCAGCATCCCACCTGCTAGGAAAGGGTCAGAGCTGCTGTGAGGCCCCAGGTTGCCTGACCCTGAGCCAACTTCTCATCCCCTTTGCCAATGGCTTCAATGTGGGGACTGAAGGGGATGCCACTGGCTAGGTCAACCCAATCATCTGACTCTCAACTATCACCTCCCATACCTCTGCCATCTGTTTACCCACAAGCTACTGGAATACCTCCAGGGACGGGGTCCCATTTTTACCTTTGGAAAGCTAGGAGATTCTTCTTAATTTGGAGTGGACATTGGTCTCCCTGTGATGCTGTCTATGGAGTCCATCCTTGGGGGTTTTAGAAAACAAGTCTACTCGCTTTCCCTGCTACCCACAGAGGGGTCCATACAGTGTTGTTCTGGATTCCTGTCATAACTTAAAGGGAAACTTTCACAATGTCCACAGCCCTTGATGTCCTGCAAATGAAAGAGGAGGATGTCCTTAAGTTCCTTGCAGCAGGAACCCACTTAGCTGGCACCAACCTTGACTTCTGAATGGAACAGCACATCTGTAAGAGGAAAAGTGGCGGCATCTACATCATAAATCTAAAGAGGAGCTGGGAGAAGCTTCTGCTGGTGGCTCGCGCCATTGTTGCCGTTGAAAACCCTGCTGATGTCAGTGTCATATCCTCCAGTAGCACTGGCCAGAGGGCCATGCTGAAGTGTGCTGCTGCCACTGGAGCCACTCCTATTGCTGGCCACTTCACTCCTGGGACCTTCACTAACCAGATCCAGGCAACATTCCCGAATCCATGGGTTCTTGTGGTTACTGATTGCAGGACCGGCCACCAGCCTCTCACAGAGGCATCTTATGTTATAACCTATCTACCATTGCTCTGTGTCACAGACATTCTCCTCTGCACCATGTGGACATTGCCATCCCATGCAACAAGAAGCTCACTCAGTGGACTTGATGTGGATGCTGGCCCGGGAAATTCTGCCTGTGCAGCAGCACAATTGCCCGCAAACACCGGTGGGAGGTCATGCCTGATCTCTACTTCTACAGCGATCCTGAAGAGATTGAAAAAGAAGAGCAGGCTGCTGCTGAAAAGGCTGTGACCAACGAGGAATTTCAGGGTGAATGAACACTGCTCCAGCTCCTGAGCTCACTGCTACTTGGCCTGAGGTTGCAGACTGGTGTGACGGCGTGCAGGTGCCCTCTGTGCCTATTCAGCAGTTCCCTACCCAAGACTGGAGTGCTCAGCCTGCCACAGAAGACTGGTTTGCAGCTCCCCCCGCTCAGCCCACCGAGTGGGTAAGACCAACCACTGAATAGCCTTACACTGTTCTTGCACAGGCTCTTAAGCAACATGGAAATAAGGTTGACAGAAAATAAACATCGGTTTCTAAAAATTTTTTTAAAAAGAAAAGGAAAACCAGTCCACTCTTTTAGATATGTGGACTAATGTGTGTGTGTGTTTAGAGAGGTAGATAATGCTAGCATTCAGTATTGATAGAATATTTATATATAATTAAGATTTATTGAGTGCTTATAATGTGCCAAGTACTTTACAGAAATTATCCCACTTAATCCTCACGACACAACTGTGAAGTAGATATCATCAGACCCCCCTTCTTCAGATGAGGACACCAAGGTTCAGAGAGCTTGCACCACCTGCCCAGAGCCCCACAGACAATTCCTGTCTGAGCAGAAGCTACACCCAGGCCCACAGTAACCCCAGCACCCTCCTTTCAGCTGCCATGTCACCCTCTTGCAGGCCTTACTAGCCTGGTCCCTCGCCTCTAAAGACAGTCCATTTGTGTTATTCAAGTAATCACTTTCCCTTTTAAAAATGTTAGAAAGCACAGGATTCATCCATAACCCCATCACCCAAAGATAACTATTGTTAATATTTCCATGCATTTTTCACATCTAGATATAGATAATTTGGGGTTTTTTTTTACAAAAATGAGCTCATACTATACATATTATTTTGTAACCTATATTTTCTACTCAATTATATATCTGGAACATCCTTCCATAACAACACGTAAAAGCCAGCATCATTTTATGACTGCCTGGAATTTCATTCTATGGATATACCAAAATATATTTAACTACTCACCTCTTATTGCGCATTTAATTTCCTCCAAATATAAATCCTCCAACACATACCCTGGCACATGGATCTTTGTGCATATATCCCACTATTTCGTAGGTTATTGCCTGTAAGGAAAATTGTTTGAGTCCAAGGCTATGCCCACTCAAAGGTGTTGCTACAGAATCCTGACACCCCTCATCAGTGTAGAAGAGGGATTGCCTCTCCACCCTCTAGCCCACAGAGCTGTCATCTTTCTTAATCTTGGCCAATCTAAAATTATAATAAAATGGCCAGGGAAAATTATAATAAAATGACATCTTGTTTTCATGCACTTATCTTTTATTACCAGTGAGGCTGAATTTATTCCAATATCAGACAGTTTCAGTCCATCTTAGGCATATTACATCAATTACTATGGTGTCCCTAAGAGCACAAAATACCCCGGGGGGGTTCAAACCAGCATAGATTTCAGAGGCATCTGCCCAACGGGTCTCAGCCAAGTGGTTAACCGTCCCCACAGGGTGCTGCCCAGCCACCAGGGCCTAAAATGTGCTCAGACTCCAGACGTGGAACAAGACTGTCTGGTTAATAACACACGTGGCCCAGCCACCCCAGTGTGGCATTTACAGCTCTCTGGTTTCTGTCAATGTTGCCCCTGCTAAACTACGTGGCTGTCTAGTCTGCACTAAGTGCAAAGCTGGCTCCTGTGCCGGGCACCTCACCCACACCCACAGGAAAGGCTGCCTTGATTTGAACCTCTCCTTGGGGCCTGCAGGGAGGAGTGCCTGTGTGTAAACACACTTGTGGCTTTTTGTTCTCCTTCCTGCTGATTATTTTAAAGCTAGGAGTTAAGTAAGATTCAGCTTGGCGATTAATTCACTCATGATGCTGCCTAACCTGTTGCTGTTTTATAAACTCAGGAAATTCTTCTCATTGATGGGTCTCAGTGTTGAGGGTGTAACAGGCCAGCCCCCTCCCACGATGCTGTGCATGCCTGGAGGAGGGGATGCGGTGTGGCAACCTCGGCTGTGTCCCGATGACCAGCATCCCTCCCCCTTTCTCAGGGGAACAGCACCTCTGTTCTTCTTGCCCAAGTCCATCCACGACCCGCTTCCTATGCCCCACCTCCAGCCTATGGAACAGGCAGAGTTCCAGACCCCAGTTCAAGTTCCCCACTGCCAGGTGCCAGATGAGTTATCTTCTCAGAGCCTCAGTTTGCTCGTCAGTAAAACGTGGACAATAGTAATACCTACCTGCTAATGTGGTTGTGAACGTAAAACAAGAGCACCTCCATTAACATCATCTTGGAAATGACGACGTGTAGAGCTGACTTCGTTTTTATTTTACAAATACTGATTGAATGGCCAGTTGGATTCCATTGTAATCATGCTTCAAATATAAGCGAGGCATAGGAAAACTTACAGAGAAATTATAATTATTGGATCTGGCTGCCCCCCAGGCCTTTCTGTGGCTTCGGATATGGGCCCTGATGCAAGATATATGATCACTAATATTTGTTGACTTGAATTGAGCTAAGGTGGTCAAAGCCAGTGTTTATGAACCATTGAGTTCCTTTCAGCTCGCGATAGCTCAGTGGTGCATGACTCAGTGGCTGCAGCACATCTTTTATTCACTCATTCAGGAAGCACTGATGATGTCAAGTCTTGTGCTGGGGAAGGCCAAAAAAGAGCAAAAAGGGGCCCTGTTGTCGAGCTGTTTATCATCCAAAGGAGAACAAACACCCACACATACTACTGTCCAAAGCCAGTAGCCAGAACATATATGATGATACACTCTGACCAGCACCCTCTGCAGCAGTCAGCCCAAGATAGTCAGGATTTGGCCGATGACTGCCAGCTTCCCAAATCAACCCTTGGGTTCCCTTTCACAGTCCTCTCATAGCACATGCTTCCATAAAGGTATCACCGCTAATGGTGAGATCGTGAGGCAAATCCAGAGGAGATGCTCTAACCACTGAGCTATGCTGCCTGGCCTGGGAGGAATGAAGAAAGAGAAGAAGGAAAATGAAAGGAGAGAAGAAGAAACCTAAGTCCTAAACACAGAGTGACACATTCTCTCCCACAAAGGTTATGAACAAGCCACATCTTCCTTACACTAAAATTAACTCATTCTAGCCTGTCAAGCTTCGGTGTGTTTGAATCACCTAGGAGGCTCGTTAAACACTTGGATCCTGGGACCCACCCTTAGAGGTCCTGAAACCGACAGTCTGGGCTGGGGCCTGGGAATCTGCAATTTTACCCTAAGTTCTCAAAGTCCTTGAACCTCAAAGCATGGTCTTCAAACAGCATCTTGGCTATCACCTGCTATAGCTCTGCACCTGCCAATGCAGACTCCCAGGCCCGCCCTTCAACCTATTAAATCGGAATGTGTACTTAAACAAGATCTCTAGGTGTTTTATGTGCACATTAAAGTTTGAGAAGCCCTGCTTTTGGTGATTCTCATTTAAGAAGTCCAAATACCACTTGGAGCGTGATAAATAATACTAACAATGAACTAGGCAGTGTTTGGAGTGCTTAACGCGTAATAATTCATTTATGAGTCAAAAGAATCCTATGAGGTAGAGTCTATTATTATCCCATTTTACAGATGACGAAAATAAGGCACAGAAAGCTGAAGTAACTTGCCAAAGTCTCAAAGCTGGCAGGTATGAAGGATGAGGTTGAAACCCAAGCCAACCAGCACCTGCCGCTCCCACTTGCCTGCTGAATTCACCTGGAAATTGACAAGCCCTGCATCATCCTGGCTGCCTTCCTGGGCCCTGACTTCTCAAACAAGGTGATCAGCAGCTCTGCAAAATCAACAAGAGGTGCACTGCTCTAGGATGTCCTGTGGCCAAATAACACATGAAAATTACATTGATTCTCTGGGAAGAAAATGGCTGTGTGGGTCTGGGCAAAGTTATTACATTTTTAAACTCAACCAGTTTAGAAAAAAAAAAATTGTGCATACACAAAGACATGCTAGGGGCTCAAATGAGCCCTACAATTAAATCAATTCATTGCCTCAAATCTGCACTGAATATTAGGTTGGTGCAAAATAATGGCAGGAAGAAAAGCTAGGGAAGAAACTTAAGAAAACTGCAAGGAAGAGAACATATATTTACTATTCGTCAAATGGAAGTGGATCATTAAAAACATCTTTACCCTCTCTTCATGTTGAACAGGCTGACTAGGAGAAGAAAAGGGAAGGGTTGGTCCTGCTGTCTGAGCAGTGGCAGAGGCAGAGGAGGTAGAAGGGAAGGCAGATGAGGCAGGCACACTGAGTGTAACTTGTGTTGAAAAATATCCTTGTATAAGTGGACCCATGCAGTGACTTAATATATTCCATAAGATTCTGGGGCAAAAATGATGGCAAAGCAGGTGAAGAGCCACTCGTAGTGTCTTCCACCCAGAAGAACTTGTTTGGAGACTTTTGTGCCCTCTGTCCTCTGGACTAAAACTATTTTATAAAACCAAGCTATGTTCTCTGAACTTAAAATGTCAAAACATTAAGAAAACCTGTACAGCAGGACTGATTGCTTCAGTGTGCCTCGCCTCTGCCTGTAAGCACCCTTCTCTCCAGGACGTTGCTTGTATTTGGTGGCTCTGTTCTCCCACCACTGCTGCAACTGAGTTATTGGGTAGTCATGTTCCCAAGTGAGATCAGGCAAGGCTGGAAAAGGCAAACTCAGCAGCGGAAGCTTCGGGGTTTTCTGATGGATTTTTAAGGATATGAGGACTTCAGAACCTTGGAAGGTTTTTGGTTTGGTTTGGTTTTTCCAGTTCCATGAAACAAGAAAGACAACGACAATCAACGGAGATGGCACACATGCAGCCAGGAACAGAACGGACTGAGTCCCAACGCTAGAAAAGGATCTCCCCTTGATCAAAAAGGATTCTGTGTTTGTACATTTCAGCAGAGAGCCAGCTCCGCTTCCAAAAGACAGAGAGTGACAAAATGGGCCTCTGAGCAGCCCTGGGCCTACCCATCAAGGCCGAAATCCATTTGTCTTGGGTTTTGGCAAGGCACTCTGGCAAAAGCAGCGGCCAGGCAGCCAGAAACACAAACCAGAAGACCGTGCTTTGAGACAGGCTTCAGAGGGGCCAACTGAGCTCTAGCGCAATGTTTAATAAAAGATAAAGAGCTCATTGCAGTACTATTTATAATAGCAACAAAAACTTGGATGATCAGCATAAGATTGGCTAAATACATTTGTCTATATCTGTACAGTGAAAATTAGATTTTCAAAGAATATCTAACAACTTAGAGAAATACTTATTCAGTTGACACTTGAACCATGCAGGAGTTAGAGGCACTGATCCCCATACAGTCAAAAATTTTCACGGAACTCTGGACTTCCCCAAAACATTAACTAATAGCCTAATACTGACTAACACCTTACTAATAGCCGAGTAATACATATTTTTGTATGTTGTGTGTGTTATATGCTGTATTCTTATAATAAAGTAAGCTAGAGAAAAGAAACTGTTATTAAGAAAATCATGAGGAAGAGAAAATATATTTACTATTCATCAAATGGAAGTGGATCACTATAAAGATCTGTATCCTCTTTTCATGTCGAACAGGCTGACAAGGAGGAGAAAAGGGAGAGGTTGGTCTTGCTGTCTTCGGAGTGGCAGAGGCAGAAGATGGGGAGGAGGTGGAAGGGAAAGCAGGCAAGGCAGGCAACGCTGGGTGTCACTTGTACTGAAAAAACTCCTTCTATAAGTGGACCCGCGCACTTCAAACCCATGTTATTCAAAGGTCAACTGTCATATAATGTTAAGTGAAAAAAAAAAAAAAAGCAGGACCCACAGCACAAAACTAACTATTCTGTACAGAGATAGATAGATACATAGATATAGATATAGATTTTTTTTTTTTTTTTTTTTTGAGACGGAGTTTCACTCTTGTTGCCCAGGCTGGAGTGCAATGGCGCGATCTTGGCTCACCGCAACCTCTGCCTCCCAGGTTCAAGCGATTCTCCTGCCTGAGCCTCCCGAGTAGCTGGGATTACAGGCATGTGCCACAACGCCCAGCCAATTTTGTATTTTTAGTAGAGATGGGGTTCCTCCATGTTGGTCAGGCTGGTATCGAACTCCTGACCTCAGGTGATCTGCCTGCCTCTGCCTGTCAAAGTGCTGGAATTACAGGCATGAGCCACCATGCCTGGCCAGATACAGATATATTTTTAAGGAAAAATACTGGAAAAGTAATCACCAAATGTTAAAAATGTGAGTAGATTTTCTTTCTTTCTCATATCTATCTGCATTTACTAATTTTCCATAATATACATACATTCTTCTTATAGACAGAAAAAAGGAATTTATAATTCTTATCATTATAAACCAAAAATACATTGCTGATATTGTTTCCTAATACAGTAAATATAATAACAGTTACCATTTACCGAGCACTTAGTATGTACTTTAGACAGATGATTTTATTTTACAGTTACAATAACCACGAGAAACAGGTACTATTATTATCTGTATTGCTTATGGGAAAAGAAGCATTTACCATTCAAAAGTTAAATGTCTTGCCTGCAGCTCAGTTACCACTTAAGGGACAGAGCTGGGTTCCAAGGAGGATGTCTGTGGTGTTGATGTCTGTGGTGTTAATGTCCATGCTATTAACTCTGAAGTAGCCCCAGAAAGTGAGACCCAGGTAGGGTTGCCAGATAAACTGCAGAACACTCAGGTAAATTTGCATTTCAGGTACACAATAAGTAATTTTTTTTTTTGGTGCAATGTTTTTCATTGTGTAGCTACATTTCTAATTTAACTAGGCATCCTGTTGGTTACTTGGTTGGTTTTTTAATTAGAGAAATGACTTTTTTCACAAATTGCTATAGGAAGGGGTTGAAAGTAACATAGCAGACCAACAGTTTTAGGAGAAGTCAGGTTCAGGCCCCAAAGCTATTTATTTATTTATTTATTTGAGACAGAGTTTCACTCTTGTTGTCCAGGCTGGAATGCAATGGCATGATCTCGACTCACTGCAACTTCCACCTCCCAAGTTCAAGTGATTCTATTGCCTCAGCCTCCCAAGTAGCTGGGATTACAGATATGCACCACCATGCCCAGCTAATTTTGTATTTTTAGTAGAGATGAGGTTTCTCCATGTTGGCCAGGCTGGTCTCGAACTCCCAACCTCAGGTGATCCGCCTGCCTCAGCCTCCCAAAGTGCTGGGATTACAGACGTAAGCCACTACGCCTGGCCTCTTTCAATAAGATCTGGGAACCGTCAGCCCCCAGACAAGCACAGAGAAAATCTCTATATGTCTTGGGTTCCCTTTTGTTACACCCGCCTATGAAGGAGAGGGAGCTTTCGCTAATACATATTGGATGCCTGGAGCAGACAGCCCCATAAAAGTGAGGGATGCTTGTGATTTGAAGACTCCACCAAGCAATATTGCTGAGCACTTGAAAGCCACACTTCAGGCATACCCACACTAGGTGGTAACAGATCTCCGAGTCTCCTCTATGAAGTGACTTGTCTGGCTTTGCTGTCAGCAGTCAGAACAAGAAGTGACTCACAGCCCCCATCCTCAAGTCCTAGCCCCAGTCCTGGGGCTCATTGTGACACAGTCTTTCACATCCAAACTTAGACCATTTGGCTAGTCTATTAGGATCATCTAGGGAGTTTTAAAAAATACTGACACCTGGGCCTTTTCCCAAAAATTCTGATTTATTTGGCTGGCCAGTGGTGGGAAGTGTGGGTATTTTACAGCAACTCCCCAAGTAATTCTAATACCCAGGCAAGGGTTAAAACTGCACTGAATCAACCACAATAAACCAGGTGCTGGGATACCCATGACAGGGGAGAATGTCACATTCATCTGTCAAACTGAAATACGAAAGTAAACCTCACTGGGTTGCTAAAAGGATTAAATGAGCAGCTCAGTACATGCCCTGCACAGAAAATACTTGGCAAGTGTTATTTCTTTCCCAGAATCAAACACACTCACTGACATTTATTGAGCCTTTTTTTCACCCAGACTTATGTTATCTCATTTAGTCCTCAAAACAGTTCTATAAGGTAGAGATCATCATTGTCTCATTTGTAAGATGACAAAACTGAGTCAAACAAAGGTGACCTCATTCTCCAGGTCATCAGCTAATCATAGTGGAGCCAGGACTTGAACCCAGGCCCTTTGACTCAGAACCCCACGCTCTCACTCCGTTCCCTGCATTGTCTTCTTGCTGACAGAGCCCTCTAGGGCAGATGAAGCCATCTACACACCACCTCCCAGCCTTTGCCCTGGCCATTCCTTTGCCTTGAATGGCAATCTCTTCTCTGCCTCTGCAAATTATAACCTGCCGAGGAAACATCCCGGTCCTTCTGGGCTCTTGTAGACCTCACAGTGAGTGCTCGGTCATCCATTCATTTATTCTTTCTCTGACTAAGCAAACATCTATTGAGCACCTACTGTGTGCCAGACACTGTGCTAGACACTGGATATAAACACTAGAGAGTCTTGGTTGGGCCTGCCGTTCCAGGATGGAGACCAAAAATAAACAAAACAAACAAATGTATAACTGCACATTGCAGAGATCGCTCTAAAGGGAACTGGGAGCTTTAGCCTGACCGTGAGCACAGAAAACCACGGGGTGGTTTTAAGCAGAGGGTTGGTGTGACCAAACTTGTTTTTCTGGCTGCTGTATGGAGGATGGATTGACTCAGGGGTGAGGGTAGAGGCAGGGAGGCCAGAGAGGAGGCTAAAAGAGGAATCCAGGTGAGACGGGAAGAGGACTGGCTCAGTGTGGAGGTGGCCTGAGGAAGAGGATGGACATCTTCCAGAGAAGCAGCTTGCTGCCGATCAGATGGGGTGGTGGGGGGGTCATTGCCGCTTGCTCTGGCCCTTATGACAGACATTCTGCAGCATTTTTTACTGTGGCCTGTTTCATGACTGTATACATTGCCTCTGGAGTAATGTTCTAAATATTTAACCATTGGTGTCACGGGGGAGAGGCAAGTATTGACTAAATCAGAACAAACTGTGACTCCAGCTTTGGGCAGCATCCCCTGCTGGGCTAGGCATTAACCCTTTAGTTGCTGGACATCAGTGAGGTCCAAGGGATCCCAGGTGAACAGCCTGGGTGGAGGCAGAGGACTCGGGGGGTTTAGGATGACACTATTTGTTAGCAATATTAAAAGCAAACAGCACATGCCCCCTCAGGATGCCTCCGTACTCGATTTTAAACTTCTAGGAAGCAAGGCTAGACTTAAGAAAATCAATTAGCTAGAAATTTGTCCAACAGGTATCCCATCCCTTGCAAAGACCTGGACTTCCCTGGGAAGATGTCCAGGCTGACATTTCAATTTTACATTTCTGCGAAGAGGTGCAGAGTCCTCCAGAATCAATCCCTGAGCCTATGAGGGCTACATGTTCTGTGAGCCCAGAACTCGGGAAGAGAACATGTTATCTGCGGGGGATTGCTGCTGGCAGCCCTGGAGAGACTGTTCTGTGCTAGGGCACACCGCCTCAAGGATGCGGGGATCTTGGCAGACAGTCCCGGGGAGCCCGGCCAGGAGGACACAGCGGGAGGCAGAGGGAGCCGAGCCACTCCTCCCCAGGGTTTGTCCTGAACTTTGTCATGTTGAAATTCTGACATTTTTAACGGTGGAAAGAAATTTTAAAAGATTATGATTAAGAACAAAGAAGCAAAGAAATCTATGTGAGTGAGCACAGTTTGTTCTGGAAGGCTTTCCCTTTGCACATTCAGGTTCTCAGTTCTCCACCTGCAAAGGGGGTAGATTTGCTTTTTGTGCTCTTTGTACTTTAGAAGGATGTTATGAAGATTGATGAGGGCCTATTAATAGCCACCATGTTAATGGTTCCCTCCCTTCTTCCTCGCCTTCCCTCACTTCCTTCCAGAGATGTTCTACTGATTTAGATAATGGAACATGCAGGCACATTGTGGAGTCTGAACTCTTCTAGTAGCCTCATTATTATCTCCCTTCATCCTGACATCCTGGGGTGGGGCTGTTATTGTCATCTTACGGGGGCTGAGAGAGGAGTATGACCAGCTGTGGCCATGCTGCTGGTGAGAGACAGATCTGGAAATGGAACCCAGACCTCTCTGACTCCCCAGTTCAAGTTTTGGGCTGGCTATAGATTGTCCCTAGCACCCCCTCCCATGGGAAAGTCCATTTTAAAAAGGAAGATGCCCTAGAATTTAAAACCATGGTCAGTCTAAACTGCTTAGAAATGAAGCATGGAAGGAAAGCAAGCCTGAAGTCTGGACATGCACCAGCCTGGTTTTGAATCCCCTTTTTCTACTCACCAGCTGGGTGACCTCAGGCAGAGTGTTTAACCTCTCTGGTCTCAATGCCTATTGAAGGAACAAGGATGCTCTGGCTTTGAAGGCCATAGAAAGACAGCCCCACAGCCTAAAGGTTTCAGAAAAACAGAAAAGCCCAGTGGCTGACGTGAAGAAACTGCAACAGCTTTGGTCAGTCCCGGAGTCCAGCCTAGTTTGGTAGCCTAGTAGCTGTGGGGCTTTGGACAAGATGCAGAACCACTCTGTGCCTGTTTCCTCGTCTGTAAAATGGGGACAATCACAGCCCTTGCTGTAAAGCGTGGGCATGAGAATCAAATGTGATCATTCACACCAAATCCCAGCATTAGGCTCGTTCTGGGTATCCATCCTCAAGGATGAAATAAGGTCTAGGCTGCCTGCAAAGGCCTCCAAGCATTTTGGCCAGTGCAGCAAACTCATATTGCCACAGCCATCAGGACACCAGACAGTGGCACCCTTGGTCCCTGACCTTGAGCGGTGGTTAAGAGCAAGGAGTTAGAGCCAGATGTTCAGTTCCAACTCTGGCTCTGCTGCCTTCTGGCCCATGACCTTGGGCAAGTAATTAGCTTCTCTGTGCCTTAGTTTTCCCAGCCATAATATTAGTACATACCTCCCAGGGTTGCTGTCAGAAGTAAACAAATGAGTATATGTAAATGCCTTGGAACAGTGCCTGGCATATAAAAAAATTCCATCAAGGTCTTTCCTGGTATTATTATTTTTCTCCTCACTTCACATGTTGGTAATCTCCAAAAGAACCAGCTATCTCTGCCGTGGGAAGATGCTCTCTGGACCGCCTGACATTGCCATTAATGACTGAGGACCCCAGCTGGATCTGAAATATCCATCTCTTCTCACCCCTCAGAGCCACTGCAAGCTTGGACTGTAACCTGCTGGGTTCCAGAGAAGGCAAGCCTTCCTCCAGTAGGAGTCCGTGGCTCCATGTCACCGGTTCTAAGAGGTTTCTTCCAAAGGCTACATTTCTTCTCATAACTATCCCACTGTGGGCTCTCCAGGCCTGCCTGTTATATATAAATACACTTAACTTTTATGGGGTATGCGGTGCTCTCGGCATAAACCGTCTCCTGTGTCCCACAGGACTGGGGAAGGGCTGGAACATGGAGCATGTGCACATGTGACAACACCAGGACAGATTCTGAGACCCAGATGATTGGAACCTCCACCACAAGGTACCACCCTAGAGACATAAAACATCACTGAAGTCTTTCAATATCCCCCACTGCATGTGTGCAATTTGGACGTGATCCTCCCAGCATGGATCGGCGCATCCCATCTCTCTCATCCTCCTCCGCCACCACTGTGCTTATCAGACCACCGGGGAGGCCTCCTGGCTCCCGGTCCTGCTTCTGTTCTGGCACCTCCTTAACTCTGTGCTGCATACAAGCTGAGTGGGTGATATGGTACAGCAGAACCCCACTGGTCACGGCCTTGCCCCAAAGGCTCCTGAGGCCCTTAGAGCTGCTCTTACAGCCAGCCCGGCAGGGCCCTCCTAGGCGTCTGACTCTCTCTTTCAATCTTAATGGGTAACTTGATCTCAGTCATGAATGGTTAGATGCATGTATTTTGTTTCTGGTTTGCAGATGAAGTAGCAACTAAAGCCATCAGTTCATTCATTCATTGATTCATTCAGTCAACAAATATTCATTGAGGGCCCACTATGCATCAGGCTGTGTCCCCGATGTTCAGGGGACAGTGGTCAGCAAGACAAAGTCCCTGGCCAGGGCCAGTTGCAAGGCCGTAGGGACGTGCAGAAGCACAGCAGCCGGGCCTCAAGAGGGCCTGAGCTTGCTTTAAGGCTCTGCTGTGGCTGTCTGGAAACTCTTAACCGTTTTTAGACAAGGGCCCTGATTTTCATCCTGCACTGGGTCCCACAAATTGTATAGCTGCTCTGTCCCTGCCCTCAGGGAGCTCACATTCTACTGGGAGACAATGGATACTCAGTGAATCTTAAATGTCAAGCCCCAGAGGAGAAGTGCTGTGAAGAAAGTGAACCAAGGCGGTGTGTGCCAACCAGTGAGGGTGGCCTGGCCAAGGCTGTCAGGGAAGGCTTCCCTGAGCGGGTGCCTAGAGGGAGCCAGGCAGCCAGACAGTGGTGGGAGGTGGGTGGGGAGAACCTTCCAGGCAGGAGGAGAAGAGCAAGGGCTGAGTCCCTAGGGCAGGAGGAGAAGAGCAAGGGCTGAGTCCCTAGGGCAGGAGGATGTTTGCTAAGCTGAAGGGACAGGGAGGAGTCGGTGTGGCTGCAGCTTGGGGAGTGAGTGAGAAGGCACTGACCTAAGCAAAGCAGGGGGCCATTCAGTGCAGCTCGAGGGGAGGATCCAGAACCCCTACCCACCAGCTCATGGTCTGACCTTGCCCAGATTCACTGCAAGGCCTGAGGCTGGTCCTGAAACCCAGATCCTCCCCAACAGGATCTCTGCAATGAGAAGGGCTGGCTGGACAATGTTCACCATCCCTTCCAGCTGCAGCCAAGTTGGGACAGCCCTGGGGGGTTTCTCTCGTCCGCATACTATGGATACAATGCTGGGGTGGAGGGGGCAGCCACCGTATCTTCCCATGCTGGGGTTGAGGGGTTCCCAGCTCCCCAGCACAGCCCTCAGGTTTCACGGAGCTTGGCTACTCTTTCTGAGAATCTGCTACCACTTTTTGCAGACCCCAAATGTGAGTTCCAGTCACATCGTTCCCCCCACTTCTCTCATTCAAGAACCATGTTCTTGAATCTGCTACAACTTTTTGCAGACCCCAAATGTGAGTTCCAGCCACATCATTCCCCCCACTTCTCTCATTCAAGAACCATGTTCCTGATACTGCCTTATCCTTACACTATCGTGCTGTTATTTACTTCACGGTCAGGAATTGGATTAGGACTTTTTCTTAAATGATCTTATTTTAAAGGGAAACATTGTATCATTGCTATGTAATACTTGCCATAAATAGAAAGTAACCATGAAATAAACATTTTGCAATATCCATGTTATCAAATTCTAGCTAAATACCATCCTAGCCTCAGGCGTGCTCTGTCTTTGTTTAAATGGAAGCGTGCAAGTGCTAGAAATGGCTTAAAGGAGCTAAGGACTCTAGAAGCAAACAGAGATTTTCTCCTAAACAAGCAGAAAGTCTGAGAGAGAATGAAAAAAGGACCATTTCACCCTGTGACTCAATTTTGTTTAACACCATGTATGAGTATATCTTAAAATTATCTTCCTAACAAAACCAAACAAAACCTAAACCCAAACAAAATGAAACTAAGCCCAAGCCTGTCTGACTTAAGGAAAGACAAGAGGCTGTAAAGAAGTGAACGGGGAGCTCACCGAGATTCCTGGAGGGCCAGAGACTCAGGGGCGGGGCTCAAAGCATCCTGCAGAACTGGCCCAGGGAAGGTTCCTGGAAGCTCATGCTGGGCACAGGTGTCACCACCACCATCAGGACTGCTCACCAGCCTCTGACAGCAGAACTGCTGCCATTGCCACCAACCCTAGAACTAGAATGTAGCTGCTGCAACCCCTCACTACAAGTGTGCTCCCAACTTCTTTTTTTTTTTTTTTTTTTTTTAAGACAATTGTCTTGATTTGTTGCCCAGGCTGGAGTGCAGTGATGTAATCATGGCTCACTGCAGCCTGGATCTCCTGTGCTCAATGAATCCTCCCACCTCAGCTTCCCAAGTAGCTGGGACTACAGGCGTGAGCCATCACTCGGGCTAATCATTGTGTTTTCTATAGAGACAGGGTTTTGCCATGTTGCCCAGGATCCACCTTCTTTATGTTACTAGCTTCTAATTCAAAATCTGAGTGCTTCATCTGACTGGCAGGACTGGGGTCATGTGACTGTCCTCTAGCTGCAAAGCTGGCTGGGAAAATGAGTGACATTTTCAGCTTCTATCATGAGAGGTAGATTTTTGTCTCAAAATATGGGAGATTACCCAGGCATGGGAAGGGAGGTTGAATACCCAAATGTCAGAAAAAGAATGAGAGACGACCATTACATGTACCACCTGTGCCAAAGAGAGTTAGCACAGCAAACCCAGCCACCATCCTTTGGAAGGCAAGAAAAAGTCCCTATGAGGTTGACCCTTGGCTAGAGTCTGGGAACTCAGATTTCATGAGGGTCCTACCCACCGTTAACTGGTTAAGAGTGGCTTCTGTGCCTAAAATACCTATACAAAGAATAGTGTTTGTGCTGAACACCTGAGCTCCTTCTGGGAGTCTGGAATTTTGGTACCTGCCAGGCCGAGGTTGCCACATGATCTGCCTCCAATAAAAATCCCAGGCCCCAAGTCTCTAGTGAGCTTCCCTGGTGGACAACATCTCACATGTGTGGTCACAACTCATTGATGGGGGAATTAGGTATCCTGTGTGATGCAGTGGGAGAGACTCTTGGAAGCTTGTGCCTGGTTTCTGCCTTCACCTACGAGCCTCTTCCTTTGCTGATTTCACTTGTTGTCTTTTCATCATAAGTCACAGCCAGGAGGATGACCGTATGCTGAGGCCTGGTGAGGCTTCCTACTGAACTGTCAATCCTGAGGGTGGTCTTGGGGCCCCTCCAGCATACCACCAATGTGACAGCCTTAGAAAAAACACCCACTCAGCCTCACTCAGCAGCTCTCAGAGAGGAGGAAAGTCTAGACACTCTTGGGATTTGTAACTTCTAAACAGTGACAATGACCCTTCAAGGCATGTTTGTGAACTGGGTAAGGCAAGTCTGGATAGCCCTGTTCACAGAGGGGGAAACTGAGGCTCAAAGAGCAGAGTGGCCTGCCCAAGACCCCAGGTCCAGTAAGCTGAGAGTGGAAACGAGAGCCTGAGTGGTTCAGACTCCTAACCCAGGGCACCTGCACTGGGTCACTTCCCCAAAGCTCTCTCCAACTTTATGAAGCCTACGTAGGATTCATCCCGCCAGTTGAGGGCTCCATATTGTACAAGATCATTCCAGGCAACCGGAGCTTTATTTGTTTCTTTGTTTGTACAGGGTCTCACTCTGTCGCCCAGGCTGGAGTGCAGTGGCACAGTCATGGCTCACTGAAACCTTGACCTCTCAGGCTTAAGCGATCCTCCTACCTCAGCCTCCCAAGTAGCTGGGGCTACAGGCACATGTCACCATGCTTGGCTAATTTTTGTTTGTTTTGTTTTGTTTTTGAGATGGAGTCTCACCCTGTTGCCCAGGCTGGAGTACAGTGAACACAATCTTGGCTCACTGCAACCTCTGCCTCCCAGGTTCAAGCGATTTTCCTGCCTCAGCCTCCCGAGCAGCTGGGATTACAGGTGCCTGCCACCACGCCCAGCTAAGTTTTGTATTTTTAGTAGAGACAGGGTTTCACCATGTTGGTCAGGCTGGTCTCGAACTCCTGACCTCAAGTGATCTGCCCACCTCAGCCTCCCAAAGTACTGAGATTACAGGCATGAGCCACCATGCCCAGCCTAATTTTTGTATTTTTTGTAGAGACGGGGTTTTACCATGTGCCCTGACTGGTCTCTAACTCCTGGGCTCAAGTGATCCCCCACCTCAGCCTCCCAAAGTGCTGGGATTACAGGTGTGACCCACCACACCTGGCCAACCTGAGCCTTCTTGCAAATGTATATGTAGTTATTTCAATTATGTCTGCCTCAAATGGAGTATGAGGCCAGAATTTTTTTCCACCACCACCGTCTAGTAATTAAACATGCATCACCCACCCCCTAACATCAGCATTTCTCCACCTGTCGTTCTCAGACCACCTGCATCTGAAGCAGAATCACCTGGTGTGCTTGTTTAAAATGCAGATTTCTGGCTGGGCGCGGTGGCTCACGCCTGTAATCCTAGCACTTTGGGAGGCCAAGGCGGGCGGATCACATGATGTCAGGAGTTCGAGACCAGCCTGACCAACATGGGGAAACCCCGTCTCTACTAAAAATACAAAAATTAGCCGGGTGTGGTAGCGGGCGCCTGTGTAATCCCAGCTACTTGGGAGGCTGAGGCAGAGGAATCGCTTGAACCCGGGAGGCAGAGGTTGCAGTGAGCCGAGATTGCGCCACTGCATTCCAGCCTCAGCGACAGAGTGAGACCCCGTCTCAGAAAAATTAAAATAAAATAAAATGAAATAAAATAAAAATAAAAAAATAAATAAAATAAAATACAGATTTCTGGGCCTCTCCCAGACACGTCGTTAGAATTCCCAGGAGGCACCTGAGAGCGTGCACTTAACAAGCTCCCCAGGGAACGTTTATGTTTAGCAGTGTCCGCCAGAGTCCTCAGTAAACCAAAACAGGACCAGAGAAAGTGCAGGCTGGGGGGACTTCAGAGTTAGGCATCCGTATTTCAGCCTGCGTTGCAGGGTCCCCAGTGGCATGTTCAGGTCTCATTCTACATATTTATTTAGAGCCCAAATTGTCAGCAGTGTCTAACATAACTGGATACTGTGCTTGCAAGTTCAACTCAAAACAGAGGCCAAGTTTTGCCTTTTATTGTCGCTTTTAGTGTCCAGAACCTGGCACATCTTCCTCAGCCATAATAGTGGACTGGCTGGTGGCCCCAAAAAGATATGCCTATGTCCTAATCCCTGGTACCTGTCAAAATTACCTTGTATAGTAAAGAGTGGATATTACCTTATATGGTAAAATATGTGATTAATTTAAGGATTTTCAGTGGAGGTGCTTATCCTGCATTATCTGGGTGGGTCCTATATCCAATGTCCTTATATCCAGTGTCCTTATTAGAGTGAGGCAGGCAGGCTGGGTGCAGTAACTCATCCCTATAATCCCAGCACTTTGGAAGGTCAAGGTGGGATGACTGCTTGAGGCCAGGAATTCAAGACCAGCCTGGGTGAGACTCTCATCTCTACAAAAAATAAAAAAAATTAGCCAGGGGCTGGGCACGGTGGCTCATGCCTGTAATTCCAGCACTTTGGGAGGCCGAGGCAGGAGGATCACCTGAGGTCAGGAGTTCGAGATCAGCCTGGCCAACATGGTGAAACCCTGTCTCTACTAAAAATACAAAAATTAGCTGGGTATTTTAGTGGGTCCCTGTAATCCCAGCTACTCGGGAGGCTGAGGAGGAGAATCGCTTGAATATGCCAGGAGGCAGAGGTTGCAGTGAGCCGAGATCACACCATTGCTCTCCAGCCTGGGCAACGAGAGCGAAGCTCCATCTCAGAAAAATAAAATAAAATTAGCCAGGCATGGTGGCTCATGCCTGTAATCCCAGCATTTTTGGTAGCTGAGGCAGAAGGATCACTTGAGCCCAGGAGTTCAAGACCAGACTAGGCAAGACTCTCATCTCTACAAAAAATAAAAAAGTAACTGGGCATGGTGGTGGCACGCCTGCAGTTCCAGCTACTCGGGAGGCTGAAGTAGTAGGATCACTTGAGCCCAGGGCTTCGAGGCTGTAGTGAGCTATGACTGCATCATTGCACTCCAGTCTGGGTGACAGAGTGAGACCCTGTATCCAAAAAAGAAAAGAAAAAAGAGGAGAGAGAAAGGGAGAAAGGGAGAAAGGAAGGAACAAAGGAAGGGAGGAAGGAAGGGAGGGAGGGAGGGAAGGAGGCAGGCGGGCAGAGGGAGACTGACAGAGAGGGGGTGAGCTTGGAGTGATAGCAGCCACCAGAGGTGGAAGAGGCAGAGAATGAGAATGGACCCTCCCCTGGAGCTTCCAGGGGGACCATGGCCCTGCTGATGCCTTAATTTCAGACCCTGGCCTGCAGGGCTGCAAGAGAAGAAATTCCTGTTGTTGCAAGGCACCCTATTTGCGGCCATCTGCTACAGCAGCAGCAGTTTTCAGGGAAACTAATATAACCCTGAAAAGTACTCCATGCTTTGAGAAGGAAAAGTAAGGCATTAAACTTGCCTGACCCCAGGGCCCTTGCACAGGCTGATGGTTCAGCCCGCGTGCCAGCTTGCCGCATGCCCAGCTCGCCACATGCCCAGCTCCTCACAGGCGCTTTCCTTGACAGCCCCACCCACCATAGAAGGAGCTGCCAATCACTCTCTAGCCCCTTACCCTGTGTTAGCGTTTCCTTTGCTCTCACCGTGACATGAAACGGTCTGTTCATTGGTTTGCTTGTTAGTTGTCTCCATGAGAGTGGAAACCTTGTCTTATTCATTGCTGCCTTTCCAGTGCCAGGCACTGAGTGGGAGCTAAAGAAACATGTGTTGAGTGAAAGTAATTGCCATTATGTTATACTAAAACATCGAGAAATTCAAACTCTGTCTGATAAAGCTTAATATCCCAAAGGATTTTTCAGCTACAAAGGATCTTTTGGCTGCACCCAGCCTCCAAGGTATACTGTTACTCCCTTCTGCCATAAATTCACTTAAATGGGAAACTGAGCACCTGACCTTTGCCCTCTTCCTGCTAGTCATGGCTCTGCGACCTTGGGCTTATGTCCTTCTCTGAGCCTCAATGGCCTCATTAGTAAAATGAGGACTTTGATTTACTGTTAGCGATGGGTTTCTACTTAGGGAGCAGTTTCCACCTGCTCCACCCTGTGCTAAACCCTTTACAGGTGGACTTCCATGGGGTCCTCATGACAATCCTATGATATAGGAATTATTATTGACCCCACTTGACAGATGAGGAGACTGAGGAACAAGAAAGTGTCATCACTTGCCCAGAGTTGCATAGCTAACAAGACAGAATACATGCGAGGCTGCTACGCCACTCAAGATGCCCTCCGCTCTCAAGCCTGCCACTCAGTTTGAACAGCAGGCCAAGGGTGACCTAAATTGGTAACAAATTTATATGTACATAACTGCACACTTGCTGGTCTTTAATCACAGTGGATGTCTGAGGAAACTGTTTTCTTCTCTCACTTTAAAAAATACGTAACCGGCCAGGTGCGGGGGCTCACACCTGTAATCCTGGCACTTTGGGAGGCCGAGGTGGGCGGATCACTTGAGGTCAGGAGTTCGAGACCAGCCTGGCCAACATAGTGAAACCCCATCTCTACTAAAAATACAAAAATTAGCCAGGCATGGTGGTACGCACCTGTAGTCCAGCTGCTCGGAAGGCTGAGGCACGAGAATCACTTGAACCCGGGAGGCAGAGGTTGCAGTGAGCCAAGATTGTGCCACTGCACACCAGCCTGGGTGACAGAGCAAGACTCCTGTCTCAAAATATATATATATATATGTAACAAAAGCCAGCATGCTGAAAGTCTGACCAGCTAGCTGGGCACCCAAATCAAAGAACAATTGCAAATGATGTTGCCCACTGCACTCTGTAAACATGCATAGGGGAGAAGGTTCTGGTTGTAATGGCCCTCACATTCATTCATGTAAGACTCCCGCTTCTCTCCCCACACAGGGAGATATATTGCTGTATCGGTGGGAGGGATGCCAAGAGCCCTTGAATTATTTACTATTAAAAGGCACTGAGCTGCCGGCGCCCTCTCTGAATTATTTAGCACTGTCAGGTAGTTCTGTATGTGCAATATGCATACATTGTGTTCGCATTCACTCTGTTAAAAGTGACTTCGTTCTAGGCAGTGTTGGGAACATCCCTGTCTCTGGCGTCAGTTACTCAGTCTATCCTGAAGTCAGGAAGAGCTGATGGTGTTTGCTAGGGGCGCAGAGGTTCAGAATGAAAACCAGGAGGAAACAGAGGGATTCATGTCCCCCATAAAGGTAAGATGACGGGGTACCTCTCGCAGGGCAAAAGGCAGAGCAACACAGACAATGAGGTTTTAGCTGCCCCTTGACTGAGAATGTACTGGGTGCCTCACGCCAAGTCTTTCTCTCAAAATGTAGGATATCTATCCTGCCTTTCCTACAGTAGCTGGTAGATAAGATCCATGTATATGACAACTGAGGAAAAAGCAAAACGGTGTTCATCTAAACTTCACTTCTTACATCAGGCGACCTCTGACTCTTACCCCTCAGAGTCTTGGATCCTACATCTGTAAAATGGGAGTGATGAGACTTTCCTCGTGGCACAGAGCTGAAGAGCAGGTGAGTTTCAGGCAGAATCCGTACATGCTTATCTATCTACACCTAACACAGCATAGGCACCAATAAGTGTGTGGGGGATCTGGAAAATGAATGAATGTGAAGAAAGGCAGTTGGTGTCCGATTGGATAAAAGGAGACAGAAGAACCTGCCGTGATTGGGTCTTGGACAGCAGTGATATTGGGGGAGCTGGGAACCAACTTTCCTTCCTACTTTATCCTTTTTTATCTTAAATTTTAATTGTTATGGGTATGTAGAAGGAATATTTATGGGATACATGAGATACTTTGATACAGGCATGCAATGTGTAATCATCACATCAAGTAAAAGGGCGTGTTTGACCCCTCACTTCATTCTTGCAGGTCCCAAGTCCTTCTGCTGTGCTAAGGACTGCAACATGTGTGGGATGCAGAGATGGCATTTAATAAACATTTATTGAGCATGTACTATGTGCTGGGCACTGTTTAAGCTGTGGGAATATATTCATGAATTAAAAACCAGGCCAAAATACCCATCTACTCTAGTATAAAGAAAATAGAGTTGCTGTCCTCAAGGAGCTTAGAAAGAGAGATGGGTAAATGAATCATAGCATAAGTGTCACAGGTGCAAGGAGCAGAGAAGGAAAAAGGCAACAGGCATGGGGATAGGTGGGCGGGGTTTCAAGAGAAGCGTCATAAAGGAGGTCGCATCTAAGCTGAAGTGAGGGGCTGTCAAATCCTCACCTGCACTATACACAGAGATGCTTGGGAAAGATGCTGGGCTTTGGCTAATAGTGGAATTCTCAATTCATAAAAGGGCAGTTTCAAAGTTGGGGCCTTGTGCTGCCATAATAGATGAATTTCTGTGTTAACTTGAGGAGATAGTAAAAATTTTAATTAAACATCTGCTGGGTTACAAAAGGCAGCCTCATGAAAAAGTAATCTCTGTCATTTCCTCTTGAAAACGTCTAGTGGAAAGTAAATGGGGAAAGGAGCCTGATAAAATACAAGGCGGCAGCATCTCACCCAGGCTGGAGATCTAGCATGGAAAATTGGGAGAGCTTTTTCTTCTCCTTTCTCTCCAACCTCTTCTTGAAGGTATCTATTTTCTTAGGGGCTGCCTGTAAAAGAACCTGCAGTCAGCCCATTAACAGGATTCAGGCAAATCCCAGCACTTCTGGTGGGCGGGAGGAGAAGAGGTTGAATGGAGCTTCAGTGTCAAGGTCAGCCTTGCGGCTCATTTGGTTGCCAATGATGGAAACTCAATCTGTCTTCAGGCATGGATGGATCCAGATACTCATGATGCAATCAGGAATTTGTCTCTGACCATCTCTGGTCTCTGTCTTCCTCTGCATTGGCTTCATTCTTAGAAGGCATCCCCCATGTCCTAGCAAAATGGCCTCTGTAGTCTCAGGCGTACATCCTACCAGCTGAGCACCCACAGCAGAAAGATCATCTCTCATTTAATAATGCCCACAAAAGTCCTGAGATTGGCTGTGAGTGGCCCGACTTGGGTCACATGCCCATCCCTAAAGCACTGTGACCAGAGGAGTACGCATACGCATTCTCCTATGTGAGGCAAGGGTCACACATCCCCTGTCAGCACCAAGGGTCTGGAGTCAGCCCTTCTTGAACCACAGGGTCTGAGAGCAGAGAACTGCTAACCCATCAAAGTCAAACTAAGGCTCAGTTATCAAAATAAGGGGGGAAGGGATGCCGGTCAGATCAGAACCACCATCACCCAGTAGAGGCTCCTGGGAGAGTTTATCTCAAGGAGAGATGACTTAATGCTGCCACTGCGTAAGCCTGGGATCTCAAGGGAAGGCGTGATTCTCAGTATACATTGGTGTCTAAACCCTGAGCCCCACCTTAACCAGGTGACCTTGACCATGTGTGCTCACCCCAAGGAGGAGCAGGCTGTGGGTATAGTGTATAGAGCCTAATCCCCAAGCACTGTACCACATCAGGGTCCCGGCAGCCCACTGCAGTAGCCCTCCACGAAAGCATATGGCAAAAGTCAGGAACCATCCCCTCCTTAGATGCTGTGCCGATCGGTTACCATGAGCTTAGGAAGCGCTGGTGGCTGGGTGACCAAAAGGACCTGCTCCCCAGCACAGGCAGAGCAGCAGGACTTAAAGGCTTGTCTCAGGGGAGGCATCAGAAACTGTGGCCACGGAAGCCACATGTGGTTGGGGCTGATATGTGTGCACATGTGAAACCCCTGGATACAATCAGAAGTGTCTGATGAGTGAGCAGATCCAGGCAGGAGTAACAATAACAACAATAAGCCACCTCGTACCAGGCAGGCACTGTACTGAGCACCTGAGGACATCATTTTTTTTCATCCTAACAGCAACCCCAGGAAATAAGAATCACAACCCTTCTTTTATAGATGAGGAAACTGAAGTTGAAAGAGATTATTTCACTTGCCCAAAGTCACACAACAGTAAGTGACAGAGCTGGGATTTGAACCCAGGACTCCTGTACCACATAGGTCCTGCTATTCTCACTTCAATATGGAACCCCCCCATATACACACACACACACACACACACACACACAATATGGAACCCCTCCATACACACACACATACACACACACAGCAGGTAAACACTTTGCACACATCCAGAGTGAGGTACCAGATCATGCAGGTTACAGAGAAAATGAAGAATCATCCATGGTCCAGAAGTAGACATTTTAGTGCTGGGGGCTGGGTTCGGGTCCTGATTGCAACCGTTTTAAGCTGCTGGCCTCTTGCAAGTCACTTAAGTCTCTCCTAGCTGTTTTATCCCCTGTAAAAAGGGAATAATAGTATCCTGACCACCCCGAGAATTCCATAGGATCATGCACGTGGATGTGTTTGAAAACCGTGAAGTGCAGCATAGATATAAATAATCATAATAATATTCTGCAAAGAGGAGGCCAATTAATGTATTAAATATTTTTGAAGGAGAAAATGGTTTGTGTTGATACCACAACAGTTTCTCAGCACGAACAATACCATCTGCCTGCAAATATTGTGATGTGGGAAGAAAGAAACAATCTTTACCCAATTATCTTCCTTATAAAGATATACTGAAGTACAATTAATTCTCTAACTCTTCTATAATATTCTCTTAATTAGTGGTAAAAATAGGCATTTCTTTCCAAAGCTTCTGCTGTTATATACTAAACGCTGTTTCCTTATTCGTAATATGCTAATTTACTAGTAATTAAGAGCTTTGAGATTCTGTTTAATGACTGCGTTTGGTTTGTTGAGGATAATTGCATCTCCTACCCACTATTCTGGAGTTCCCAGGCAGAATCTAGGAGCATAAATGGGCACAAAAGGAATAAGGGGAGCCCCTCCCCTCTCTGGGTGGTGGCCCCTTCCAGACCTGTCTCCTCTAGACTCTGAGGGGCACGAGCTTGAGCACTTTCCCTCCTCCTTCCTGCAAAGCGCAGTGTTCTCATGGCACGCGCATTTCCTCCTGTCCCTGCCTTTGGACTTGACATCTCACCCCCTCCAGACTTCACACCTGCAGCCTGCAGCCTGAAGATACCACCTAGCACAGGCTTCTCAGCCTCAGCCCTGCTGACATCTGGGTTGGGAAAATCCTCTGTCGTGGGGGCCGTCCCCTGCACCATAGGATGTTCAGCAGCATCCCTGGCCTCCACCTACTAGTGAGTAGCATCCCACCTCCCAGGTATAACAATCAAAAATCTCCCCAGGCACTGCCAAATATCTCCTGGGGCAGGCGGGGTGCGAAATCAGCTCCAGTTGAGAACTGCTGACCTGGTGTAAAAAGATTAAGAACAATGGAAAAGTCTATTCATGGAGGGTCAATTAAATAAATCATGGCGCATTTCTCCAGTGAAATTTCTTCAGCGGTTAAAAAGAGTAAGTCGGCCCTATACAAACCGACGTAGAAAAACCTTCAAGCAAAAAAGTCAAGGAGCAGAACAGCATCCATAGGAAGCTGATTTTTATGTTCACTGTATTTGCATTCAGGAGAAGGACACAAGAAGATTGTAACAGTTGTCACCTCCTTGGAGGACACTTGAGTCTGTTCTGACTACTATAACAAACTACCATTGACTGGGTGGCTCGTAAACAACAGAAATTTATTCCTTACAGCTCTGGAGACTGGAGAGTCCAAGGTCAAGGTGCCTGATAGATTTGGTGTCTGGTTGATATGGTTTGGCTGTGTTCCCACCCAAATCTCATCTTGAATGTAGCTCCCATAATTCCCGTGTGTTATAGGAGGGACCCAGTGGGAGGTAATTAAATCATGGGGGTGGTTTCCCCCATACTGTTCTCGTGGTAGCAAATAAGTCTCACGAGATCTGATGGTTTTATACAGGGAAACCTCTTGCGCTTGGCCCTCATTCTCTCTTGTCTGCCGCCACGTAAGACGTGCCTTTCACCTTCTGCCATGATCGTGAGTCCTCCCCAGCCATGTGAAATGGTGAGTCCCTTGAACCTCTTTTTCTTTATAAATTACCCAGTCTCAGGTATGTCTTTTTCAGCAGCATGAAAATGGACTAATATGCCAGTGAGGGCCTGTTTCCTGGTTCATGGATGGCCATCTTTTTGCTGCATCCTCACATGGCAGAATGGGAAAGGGTACACTCTCAGGCCTCATTTATAAGGGCACTAATCCCATTCATGAGCTCTCATGACCTAATTACCTCCCAAAGGCCCCACCTCCCAATTTCAACATGAATTGGAAAGGAACACAAACATTCCATCCATAGCAGAGGGTAACCAGATAGCTGGACATCAACACAGAAGAAAGCCTTGACATGTCTCAATTTTTGTATGAATTTTGTTCCACGGAAATGCATTACTTAAAGAGTAAATATAATTTAAACAAACAAACAAACAAACAAAACACCTAACACATTGTTTGACTTGGAACAGCCTCAAATTCTACTTTTGTTCACTCCTCAGGGAGCCTCTTAGACAGGATTTTTTTAATGTCACATTCTGTCATCTTGAACATAATCAACAACTCACATCTTGAAAGCAGTTTCCAAGCCAGGCAGACTGACATGTTCTGTGTGAGGCCAGGCCATTGCTAGGTTTTCAGAGAGAGAAACTGGGGTCTAAGGCTTGGGAAGGTCAGGTCCCTGATTCTGAGATGACCTCGAGTCCTCTGTGACATTTCACAGCCAGGGTTGATGAGAAAGCTGAAATATAAAATCCAGAGATACAAAGGATCACCCTGGAGGGGGAAGTTTGATTCATTGCTTTATGAAAAGAATTTAAATGGGACTGCTTCAAATAGTGAGCCCCTCTGGCAGAAGAAAAATACATCTTGCCTGAAAAGAAGTGTGATTTATTTCACCCGCTTTAGGACTGTCTCTGATGATAGACATTTAAGTCCTGCCTCATACATGGGTCAGATTATGGGTAATGAACATGGCATAAGAGACTTTAAAAGCCATTTAATCTTTCTGGTATCAGTCTCCTCATTTGTCAACCACTCAAGTCATTGAGCCAGACCAATATTTTCCAGTGTGTTTGCTACAACTCTGCAGAAAAGTATGAGTTGTTATGCAAGAGACAAGGCCTCAAGAATAACTAAGCTTGAGAAAAACTGGCTTAAAGGAAGTTAGGCAAGTTGCTTTTTGCAGGACTTCTCAGAGCCTTTATTGGGAGGGACAATATTTTTTCTTGAAAAATTAATGTGTGAGGTTTCTTTCCTTCCTACATTTTCCAGGGTCTTTTTCCTAGAAGGCATGGAGACCCATCTCTGCTTCCCAGCCCTGGGAACTATTGCAGCATAGTCAGAGAAGCCGCCTCAAATCAAAGTTTCTTTCTGCCTTTAATAAGTCAGGTGAAATAGCATGGGAATGTGACATGTCTTCCAGCAGCAGAAAAATGGTGATGAGTTTCAAAGGCAAGGAGAGAGATAAAAGAATCTGCAACACTAGCGACAGAAGATATTCTCGGGCTTCAGTGCCCTGCAAAGTGGTACTCTCCACCCCCCTCCCCCCGTCACAGGCCCCCACCAACAAAGTAGATAACAAGACCCAGAGAAGTCACTGGCAAAGAAGTCCATTTGTCAGAGGCAGCAAAGCTTCCAAACAAAAAGAGCGATCACTCAGAGGATGCTTGATAACTGGAGGAGCCCCCCCACCACCCCATGCCTTGTTGCATTCTGAGATGTCCCTCCCGAGACTTTGTACAACACCAGGTGAGGAAAAGCCTGTGATGACCAAGGCTGAATCTTCCAGTAGCCCAGGGGGAGAGCAGCTCAGAGAAGCATGAGTGGGTTGAAAATGTATTTTTTTAAAAATCAATGACAACAACAAAATGCAGGATTTGGGACGCACCTGAAGTTTGCCAGCTGAGATTCATGTCTACAACAAGGGCTAAAGGGCAGAATGAATCTCTAAGAGGGAACACATGCCTTCCTAAACTTCTCTGTTTGTGGGTCATAGACGTCGTGATGAGTCAATAAGGATGATAAAGAAACAACATAAATTGCCGAGACTAATGGAACACCCAATGCGTTCTACCAGATGTCCTATAGTTCTACCAACTAATAGCGCACCCCAGCCCTTCGGGGCTCAGAGGAGGACTCGATGGAGGAGACAAAGAGAAGATACTAGGGAGCAAAATTAAGCTGCTTAGATGGTGCCCAGAAACTGAAGGGTAATTTAGCATTTCTATCAAGAGCCTCAAAAAAAGTGTGTGCCTTTTGGTCTAGTAATTCTTCTTCTGGGAAACTGTGATAAGGATTTAATATAGAATGCTAGGGGGATCTTTAGGTTAAAAAAAATAAGTTATTCATAATTGGGGATGCAAGGGAAGGAAATAAATTGAAGTCCAAGAATTGGAGAATGAACAAGTAAATTATAGCACCTCCATCTGATGAACTATTACACAGCCATTAACATTGAGGCTTATGGAAAGACGTTACGGATATGAAAATATTTAATGTAAGGGAGCAAAGCAGGATATAAGTTGGTACATTTTGCACATCTCAACTGGGAATAAAATGCACAGAAAAAAACCCTGAAAAGAAACGAACCAAAATGTTAACTGGAGCAGGCAAGCAGGGAAGGGTGGAAAAACCAGAGGAAATGGTTTTATAGCAACTGAGGGCAGCGTGTAAGGTACAGGTAGGAATTCGCTCTATGTCACGATGTCAGGCTGCAAGAGCCCACCTGGAAAGGAGAGATGGGCTAGTCAGAGGAGGGCAGGGCACAATGAGAAGATGGCACAGCATAGGTCCTCTCCCAGATTCTGAAATAGGGCCCTGTATTAGTTTTTTATGCCTGCCATAACAAAAATGCCACAAACTCAGCAGCTCAAAACAACACAAATGTATTGTCTTACTGTTACTGTAGGTCAGAAGTCCAGGAGAGCTTGACTGGGTCCACTGCTTAGGGTCCACAAAGCCAAAGTCAAGGTGTCAGCAGGGCTGTGTTCCTTCCTGGAGGCTCTAGGGGAACATCCACTTCCAAGCTCATTCATGCTCTGGTTCAATTTCGTTTTCTGTGGTTGTTGGACTGAGGTTCCCATTCCTTGCTGGCTGTCATCCAAGGCTGGTCTTTGCTCCAAACAGCTGCCTGCATTCCTTCTCGGGTTTTCCACGAGACACTCTCTACTTCCGATCCCCCTGACTTCACCTTCTGTCCCATCTCTCTGCCTCTGGCTAGACAAATTTCTCTGCTTTTAGGGGCTCCAGTAATTAGACTGGGCCCACTCAGATAATCCAGGAGAACCTCCCTATTTTAGGGTCCATAACTTAACATCTGCAAAGTCCCCTTTTCCATGTGACATATGGTATTGGCAGGTTCCAGAGATTAGGGTGTGGACATCTTTGTGGGCCACTCTGACAACTACAGATCTCACCTCTCTTGCCGCCTCATTTCAAGAACACCTGACCTCCCTTTCAATCACCCGACACCACATATCAGACTAGGCCTGCCATCCTGCAGGCAGTCTAAATGAACCACAGCTGTCTGTCTCCAAATGTGTGCCCAGAGCTGGAACACATCTAGCAACTCCAGCAACCTGAACAGGGCACCACACAGCCATGATTGGTTGTCTTCTCCTCAAGAGCCTCGAGAGATTGTTATGTAGCCAACACCAACCAGGCTGCACCTACTCACATCAAACATTTATCAGATGGCTGTAAAAAAAAATGTGAGAGAGAGCTAGGCATGGTGGCTCATGCCTGTAATCCCAGCACTTTGGGAGGCTGAGGCAGGCGGATCACTTGAGGCCAAGAGTTCAAGGCCAGCCTGGCCAACATGGTGAGACCCTGTCTCTACTAAAAATACAAAAAATTAGCTGAACATGGTGGTGCCTGCCTATAATCCCAGCTATTTGAGAGGCTGAGGCACGAGAATCACTTGAACCCAGGAGGTGGAGGTTGCAGTGAGCTGAGATCTCACCACTGCACTCCAGCCTGGGTGATACAGTGAGACTCTGTCTCAAAAAAAAATGTGAGAGAGAAGGAGGAATGACAGTTCCTGTGCTGCCCTCATCACTCTGCCAAACTGTCCCAGCCTCGGCTGAATGCTCCTCAGAGTCGCCTGGGGAGCCGTCCCTGAGAGAGGCTGGTTCCTGAGCCCCCCTTCTCAGACCAGCTGAATCAGACCTTCTGGACAGCAAGGCCCTGGAATCTGCATTTTCAATGAGTCCTCACTCTCCCCCGGTAATTCCTATGCACACAGTTTAAAGGGGTGTCTCTAACTTGAAATCTGGAAGCTAGTAAATGAGAAAGGTACATGCCTTGAGTGAGAGACAATCAGAGGGCGGTTGGACTCTTCTCTGAACTCTGAAATTAATGCAGCATCAAGGGGAAGCCTTTTGGGAAACAGGGAAGAAAAAGACAGACTGGCACTGCAAAGCCAGACAATGGGGTTCTGCTGAGGAGAGTTCACGGTACAGGGCATGTAGGAAGATGGACAAGCCAGCCTGAGTGGTGGTGATCTGGGCAGCTGGGTTGGAGGATGAGCCTCAAGTAGAGCTAAGCTGAAAAGGTGGCACAGCACCACTGCAGTGCCCAGGTCTCGGGGCCAGGCGGGTCACCAAGTTCCCCAGCTGTCTTATGCTAGGAAATCGCTCATTCTCTCTTAGATTGCTTCTTTATCTGTGAAATGGGTATAATGATAGTCCTTTCTGGATAGGGCTTTCAGGGATGTGGTTCCCTTAAAGCTGTTTTGCTTGTATCAGTGAAGAATGCGCTTGGCTGCAAGTAATAGAAAACCAATGACAGAAGTCCCAGAGGTTGGTTCTTATTGGCAAGGGTTCTTCAGCAGCTCCACAAGATCAGGACAGAGGTCTCTGGCTCTGCAGGCAGGGCCTCCCAAATGTACACACAGATCACCTGGAGACCCAGGTGCAAATTTGAGTGCAGTAGGTCTGGAGTGGGGTCCACATTTCTAACAATCTGGCCCGCAGACCACACTCTGAGTAACTTTTTTGAGACAGAGTCTCGCACTGTTGCCCAGGCTGGAGTGCAGTGGCGTGATCTCGACTCACTGCAACCTCCGCCTCCCAGGTTCAAGAGATTCTCCTGCCTCAGCCTCCCAAGTAGCTGGGATTACAGGCACCCGCCACCACACCCAGCTAATTTTTTTTTTTTTTTTTTTTTTAGTAGAGACAGGGTTTTACCATGTTGGCCAGGCTAGTCTCAAACTCCTGATCTCGTGATCCGCCCGCCTCAGCCTCCCAAAGTGCTGGGATTACAGGCGTGAGCCACCGTGCCCAGCCTGGAGTCTTTCTTTCATGGCTACAAAACTGCTGCTTTGCTCAAGCCATCACATTTTCAGGCAAGGCACAAAGAGGCACAAAGGGGCTATGCCAGCCATATCTGCTCCTGTTATCTAGAAAAAAAAAATGGAGCTTTCTCATGAGCTACCAGAGCAGACATCCTCGTGGGTTTTGTTGGTCTAAAATGGGCCTTGCAGCTAGGCACAGCTACACAGGAAGCTGAGAAAATGAAAAACAGTATTGTTAGGATGGGCTTAAAATTTAAACCTTAAATCAATCACAGTTTACCCAGAGCTGGGCACTCTGCCTCCCAGTGTAAAAGCAGGTTTGTTTGGCAAGAAGGAAAGGATGGATGCTGGGGAGCAAACAGCAGCATGCTAGCCACACTCCACTGCTTGTTTCATGAATAAAGCACTTCACATAAATTCTCAATAAATGGTAGCATTTCATCAGCATCATCTCATTAACATGTATTAAGAGGACTAAATGCCAGTTGCCTTCCACACTCCCAAATAACCTCATGCAGAACAGGGGAGGGGGTATGAGGCCTCCTGGACTGCACAGAGCATACAGGGTCATGGGAACCACCTTGAGCAGCCCAAGGAAAGTGTCTCCACAAGTCAATATCTAAGCTCCCTGGGATCATAGGTTACAGAGGTAAATCCCGGAGCACATGGCCAGGTTTCCTCCCCTTCTCTGTAGCTCACACTTCCCCAAGGGGTGATTTCTAACTCCACCCTTGCCCTCTTCCTGAATCACAGCCCGAGATTCATAAAAAGAAAATGCAGGGCCTTTCCTGAGGTTGTATCAAAGTAAAGCTGCTGCCTTCTTTTGAGTTGCAAGGAGGGAAACATGAATCCGACCCACCTCGTGAATTCAGCCAACAGGAGAAAGTATCTTCATGGAGAGTCTTCAGTCTGCTTCTGTTTCCAGGGTCAGAAAAGAGGGAACCCCAGAGAACCTGGAAGCCCTGGAGACAAAGCTTCAGCTGCCGGCTTCCTATTGGAATGTACAGGGTTAGAGCTCCCCTCCAGCTGGAAGCCATCTGACCTTCCAGGGCCCAGTGGACAGGGACCTGGTTAATTCTAACCTCCCTGCAACTTATCCGCTAGGTTTTGTTTTTAACTGAATTTCTGCCATGAGCAATGTTACATCATGGTTGTTGTTGGAGTCCATTTTACAGACAGAGAAAAAAGCAAAGAACCAGAAAGGTGAGCTCTGAAAACTCAGTCTGAAGTTGTCTAACCTTGAAGGATGTTGTGCTTAGATCTCGTTAACAAGCTATCACTGGTGTTAGAGTTTTTACAAATGAAAAGGGCCCTTCATTTTTCATTTTTAAGGAAGGAGTTATGGGCATAAAGAAAATTCAACGAGATTTGGAGTCCAAAAGCCTGAGTTTAGATCCTGGTTTTTTCCACTTAGCAGTTCTTTGATGAAACTGAGCCAGTTTCACTGAACTTCATCTATATGGATATTGGTAATAAGAATGGAGATATTAATATAATCATTATAACACTTGAGAGGATGCTTAGTGGCACTGTTCTAATTGCTTTACATGTATTCACTCATTCTGCCACAATACTGAAGTCGATCTGGGTTATAATCATCCCCATTTTTCAAATGGGGAAACGGAGGCACAGAGAGATTAAGTAACTTGCCCGAGGACACACAACTGATAAGCAGCAAAGCTATGACTCTAACCCAGGCTTATTTCCACTCTACATCACTGCTGTTTGCAGCCTTGAAAATGCTAGACCACATGGGGTACGATTCTGATACTCAGGTATCATTATCCCCATCTTATACAGAAAGAATATGTGACTTGCCCAAAGACACAGAGGCCACCCACCTCCAGAGGCCCGGGGAGACACAAGAAGGTAGCTTCTCTGTGGGTTCCCTCCTCCCTCCCCTTCTGCAGCCCAAGTCCCCACAAATGGCCCCCCTGATGGAGCCTCATCCTCAGTCCTCACAGTCCCCACCCACGCTGAGCACAGCCCCGCAGCCCGTGGCCCCAAATCAAGAGCACCAGCCCCCTATTCATCCCACTGGCAGGAAAACCAGTTAAGCATTTTGCTATTTTTGTTTCTGCCAAAGCCATCGGGTGATGCAAAGAACAATTTCTTTTCCTTTTTCTCTTTTTTTTTTTGTCTTTATTAATACATAATTACCCTTCCTCCATCATTCTACAGAATGGGTGCTTTTCTGTCTAACATTGAGTCTATTTAAAAGCTGGGGTGAGACGTATTTTCAATGCCCAGAAAAAAAAACTTGTTTGGTCCCTGGAGGGGAGAATGAGCAGAGATGAATATAATGTTTGTGTTACTGACTGTTGTTCCTCATGAAAGGCTGTAACGAATAAGAAATAAAAGGCAGGGGGTGGAGGGAGGGGCAGAAAGATGGAGCTGTGTAACTGCAGGCTCCTGGGCCTTTCTGAAGCCACTGGCCTGGCTAAGAATCAGCCTTGAGTCCCCACATTACTCCATCATGGTGGGTACAGGGTACAGGGTATTCCATGCCAAAACTCCACTGCTCTTGACCAATGAGTTCATTGCTATTCAGGTCTTCCTTTGAAAATGATGAAAGTGTACCAAATCTATGGAAAGAGAAAAAAGCACACAAAACAAATATTCCCAGTGGTATTAGCACAGCAGATCTGACAGGGGCTGGCCTGTGCAGTTGAATCTCAATTGAAGGAGATTAGTGGGAAGGGGAGGCATCAATAGGGGATTTATAAAGATGAAGAGAGAAGCTTGCCTACACAGTGTATGTTATATATAGATTGATAAGATTAACGATACAGAAACCTATGTAGGAACTATACTAGAAGCATCAAAACAATGATGGTGAGGAGTAAGTCAGAAAATGCACATACCAGGCCAGGCACTGTGGCTTTCACCTGTAATCCCAGCATTTGGGGAGGCCAAGGCGGGAGGCTCACTTGAGGCCAGGAGTTCAAGACAAGCCTGGGCAACATAGTAAGACTCCAACTCTATAAAAATTTAAAAATTAGCTGGGTGTGATAGCACGTGCCTGTGGTCCCAGCTACCCAGGAGGCTGAGGTGATAGGATTGCTTGAGCCCAGGAGGTCGAGGTTGCAATGAGCTGTGATCATGCCACCACACTCAAGCCTGGGTGACAGAGCAAGAACCTGTCTCTAAAAAAAAAGAAAAAGAAAAAAGAAAATGTACATACCGCAGTGCATACGCCTGGCTACATGTCAACTATCAGCCACCACGACGCAACTAGCTTGCTGATATGAATGGTTATGATGTCACTGTGTAATAGAGTCATTATAACCACACCTCACATTTACTGGAGAGTTACACTGTTCTGAGTGCTCCACTGCCCACAACAGCCCCTAGAGATAGGTACTCTTATTGTCTCCATTTCGCCAATGAGGAAACTGAGGCACAGAGAAGTACATTACTCAGGTCACTCACTAGAAAATGACAGAAAATAATTCAAAGACTCTGGCTCCAGAGTCCATGGTTTCAGTAACCATCAGAACAGCAGGGCTTTAGCACAGTGGCTAAAAGAAGACTTTAGACTCAGACTGACCTGGGTTGAAAAGACAGATCTGTGACTCTTATTTCCCCTACAGAATCACAGCACTTTTAAACCCTGGAGAATCATGAAGATGGCAGATTGAAACTCCTTGATTTGCTAGGGAGCACAGAAACTTGGGAGCACAAGAGAAACCTCTCCCCAAGCTCATGCAGCTGGACCTTTGACGGCCTGCTCTGGACTGGGCCATCATCATTTCTGACTTACCTGTCTGGGAGATGACCAATGGGGACCCCTCTGCACCACCCCAATGCAACCTGTGCCTCAGCTCTGGGGTTCTGCAGCCTGCTTCCTCCAGACCCAGAGAGGGGAGTTGAGAGTGCAGGGGCCTGAGGACTCCCTGAATGTCATAGCCACCATCGAGGATCCAAGGAATCTGCCATCATCTGGTGTCTCCCAAAAAGCCTCCCAAGAGTGAACCCCAAGTGCTCCTCCCCAGATGGACACTTCCTTGCGCTTTGATACTGGGTTTGATGAAAACCTACTGAGACGCCAAGGAGGGAACCGTAAATCAAAGTTACATACAGCTCCAAGGAGGCTACTCACAAATGCGTTACAAGATTGATCTTTTCATTTTAAAACATCAACACTTATTCTTTTCCTCTGCAGGTTCCCCATTGGTGAAAGGGAGACAATAATAGTACCCAGCTCTGGGGTTGCTATGGACATGAAATGAGCAAAGACACAGCGCTCAGAACAGTGTCAGTATCCGGGAAATGTTAGGTGTGGTTCTAATGACTCCATCACACAATAACATCAGAACCGTTCATATTAGCATGCTGGTGCCTAGAAAGGCTGAAATGATTAACATGTAGGCAGGCGTCGGTAAAGTGTGCTCTGTAGGAGGCCCTGGCTTTATGATCACGGCTGATATTATAGAGTGCTGGTGCCACGCCGGGAATCCTTCTAAGGGATCTAATGAATAGATCGTAACCCTCACAGCACACCTATGGGGAAATTTAACTCTTTCTTCCCATTTCCTCCTCATTTGGCGGCTGTGGGAACTGAAGCACAGCCAGGTTAAGTCACTTGCCTGAGGCCAAACAGTAAGAAGCTGCAGAGACAGCATTTGAACCCAGGCAGCCTGACTCCCGAGTCCCAGTGTGTAACCACTACACCACACTACCTCTCAGATCCACAAAGGAATTTATGTTTCAGGAAACAGTCACCAGTGACATCCCTTCAGCCATGCCCACACCCCAGCCATGGCCACCACACTCATTGCTGGCTCCATACCAAACTGATTTTTTTTCCCCTCTTTGTTTTCATTGTTCTATCTGTTTTTCTGATTTTTTAAAGGAGAAAAAAATTAATCCTGAATGAAACCAACTTTCATTGCAAATGAAACTGAATTGTCCACAACTGAAAGCATATAATTAGAGAATGTTAATCTCCTGGCGATTCTTCTCCCCACCCCACCCCAAACCAAAAATACATGAACATTTGCAAAAAAGAATTCATCTTTACCTAAAACTATAATTAAACGACTGCTGGCGGTTACCTTGGTGACATTTAAAAAAAAAAAAAAAAATCCTTCACTACAGCTCCCCACTCTGGATAATACAAACTTGGCAGCCAAGTAAGTCAACAGGTTGCCCAGGAAACTGTTTCCTTGACAACCATGAAGATGGAAGGGGACGAAAGAGTTAGGGAAATGTCAGGGTAACAATGCTATATTAAAGAAGAAAGAGCCCCTTTGGCATGCTGAGAAGCTTCCCAACTTGTACTGAGCAGCAGAGCAGAGAACACAAATGACTCTGAACATGACGAAGGCAGCTGGAAGAATGGCAAACCCCAATTCTCCCTTCAGTGGCTCATCCACCGGGTGGAGTTCCAGTGGTGGGCATGGAGCAGCTGTGCATTGAGCACCTACTACATGCCAGCATCGTCCATGTGCCCTGACTCTAGTCTTGGATGGTTCTCTCCACTTTGGAAACTTGGCCAGGTGGGCCTGGATGCTGGGGATGACAAATAAACTGCAGGACTCTTTTTTGAAATGTTAGTGTCTGGAGTTCTCCCTGTGTGTTCACTTTCCCGTCTTCTCTTTTAGCCAGGCTAACTCTGTGCTTTCTGGCCTGGCCTGGAGGGGAGAGAGTGTTTGTAGGATTGGGAAAGCTGAAACTTTGTTTTCAAAGGCTACATAGCTCATGGGTGGGATTGGTCACGCGTCCTGAAATGCCAGGAGAGCAGACATGAGCGTCCCTGAGGAATACAAGAAGGGAGAGGGAGGGGTGACCCCAGAGCATACAAGGATTCCTCAAGCTGGGATCCTGGGCCCTGATCCTTGGCCATGCTGCAGGTGGATGGGGGAGTGTCATGCCCTTGGAAGGGAATATGGCCACAGGGTCTCAGTCTGACCAAGACTGGCCAGGAAGGAAGCAGCCAACCTGGGACATTATATGAGCTGGGACAATATATGTCTCCAGAGTGATCCATGTGGACAGATGACCATCAGCGCCAGGCATTTGGGGCTATGTAAGGTTCCAAATCTTTCTGCACCCAACCAAGAACAAGTGAGGGAGGCTTGAAGTCAATTTAAAGAAAATAAAGGAATGTTCTATTTCTTGTCTCCCTAAGTGTGTGGACAGAGAGCCACACTTGCCAGGTATAATTTTCAGCTGTGTTTTCCAAACAACTTGAGAAAGTCCTGTGGCTGAATTCTGCAAAGACAGGAGAGAGGAGAGATGATGCAGAGGCTTCTAGAACTGAAAATTCCAAACTATTTTCTCTTCCACAAAACTCTGTCACCTCTGGCTGGCCCCGCTATTGCCGTTGCTTTGCACCTTGTCCAAACAGGCTTTTAATCAAATTATTCTCTGACCATAAGTGAGAATGCAATGACATACGCTAATCCTCACAGAGCATATGGTAAACTCAGGACTGTCTCTTGTCATAGGTGAATCTGACACTGGCAAAAGGAAAAATTGATCTGACACTACACACGTCAGTAGCATACACAAAAAAACTTGCACTGTTATAGCACTTTCACAAAAGACAATTTCTTTGCTCTTTTCAACAAACCCTGTGTGGCAGGTGCTCATCTTACATGATGAAACCAAGGCACGGGAAAGGTGAAGTCTTGCCCAGGGTCCCCTAGCCAAGTCAGCCACAGGGCCCAGGACCAAGGCCAGGTCTAGTCAGTCAAACTCCGCCCATGTCTGTTTCCCTCTGTGCTACACTTCTTTTCTCCCTGCCTGATTCTTTCCTGTTTTCCTTTCCTTTCCCTGGGTTTTTTTCTTTCCTTTTTTTTTTTTTTTTTTTTTTGAGGTGGAGTCACTCTGTCACCCAGGCTAGAGTGCAGTGGTGCAATTTCGGCTCACTGCAACCTCCACCTCCCAGGTTCAAGCGATTCTCCTGCCTCAGCCTCCTGAGTAGCTAGGATTACAGGCACCTGCCACCACATCTGGCTTTTTTTTTTTTTTTTTTTTTGTATTTTTAGTACAGATGGGGTTTCACCATCTTGGCCAGGCTGGTCTCGAACTCTTGACCTCATGATCCACCCACCTTGGGCCTCCCAAAGTGCTGCGATTACAGACGTGAGCCACCGTGCTCGGCCTCCCTGATGTTATTATTTCCGGAAAGGGGTCCCGATGCAGACGCGAAGAGAGGGTTCTTGGACCTCGTGCAAGAAAGAATTCAGGGCAAGTCCATAGAGTACAGTGCAAGCAAGTTTATTAGGAACGTAAAGGAATAAAGAATGGCTACTCCATAGGCAGAGCGGCGGCATGGGCTGCTCAGCTGCTTATACTTATAGTTATTTTTTTAATTATATGCTAAACAAGGGGTGGATTATTCATGAGTTTTCCAGGAAAGGTGGGGGCAATTGCTGGAAGTGAGGGTTCCTCCCCTTTTCAAACGGTATAGGGCAACTTCCGGGTGTTGCCATGGCATTTGTAAACTGTCATGGTGCTGGTGGGAGCGTCTCCTAGCATGCTGATACTTTATAATTAGTGTATAACGAGCAGGGAGGCTGACCAGAGGTCACTTTTGTCACCCTCCTGGTTTTGGTAGGTTTTGGCCGGCTTTTTTACTGCAGGCTGTTTTATCAGCAAGGTCTTTGAGACCTGTATCTTGAGACCTATCTCATCCTGTGACTAAGAACGCCTTAACCTCCTGGGAATGCAGCCCAGTAGTTCTCCGCTTCATTTTACCCCACCCCTATTCAAGATGGAGTCGCTCTAGTTCGAATGCCTCTGACATTTTCAGTCTACTATTTTTTCCTTTTGCCTCCCCAAATACTCCAGTGATTCTTAACTGGGGGGGTGACCCCCTCCATCCTTGCCCAGGGTCCATTCGGCAATGTCTGAAGAAATTTGAGGTTGTCATACAGAGAGGGGGATGCTCGTGGGTAGAGGAGAGACCAATGATTCAGCTCATCATCCTGTAATATTCAGGAAAGCCCTGCACAGCAAAGAATTGCCAAGTGCCCCACATATCAACAGCCAAGGCTGAGAAACCCTGCCCTCAGAGGGGGATAAGAGGCTGCACATGGGAAGCACCCGGCCAGGACCTGCCAGGAACTGCGCCATCTTAGTGATTGCCAATGATGCCATTCAAGCGCTATCGCAATTGGGAAGTCCAGCTTATTCATAAGGAAAGAAGAAGAAGTACACTGAGCACTCGTGGGCTTTGGTTCTGAAGTTTATTCCTTTAGTAAGAATTCATCGACTTCCTTCCATGGGAAAGGCCCTGGGGTCCACAAAGGAATAAAACGTCTTGTCTTGTGGACAACGTCACACAGTGGCCTTTAAGCCTAAATGTACAACCCAAGACGTAAACCCCAAGAGCAGTGGGGATGAAGGTCCCAGAAAGTCTATTGCCACTGGCTCTCTCTGTAACCCTGGGATCGACTGGAATGTTGCTAAATTCTTTCTTCCCAAATGCCAATAGGCATTTACTAGAGGGTGAGAAAAGGCATCCGGGAAATGCAAACACGAGCCACTGCTTACACATCGGAGAACCTCAAGCCTCAAAAACAGCCAAAGATAAATTATTTTGCCCAACCACTTTTCTCCCTTACACCCACCACCACTGAACAAAGAAAAAGCCTGGAAGGTAAGGGAGAAGAATGCGGTTTGCATATCTAACAGCCCCTTGGAAGATGAAACTAACAGAATCAGAGATGATCAGCCTGAAAGGTGTAACAAGGTCGGGGGGGCGGGGGGGGGAGGTGGCAAACTGTTCAGCTTCTAAAAACATGAGCTAAAAATACCCTGCACATGTCATTTACAAATTCACGGGGCTGTTTAGACAATACTGTGATCAGACTGCAATTGATACATGTTTTCCCCTCAGTGATTAAACACAGCCTGATTTTTAAGTACCAAACAGCTGCCTCCAGGTTTGTCTTGAAAAACCAATCTTTCATTTGTGTTTGATTGGCACACCAGGAGGTCCCAATCACAGCTCCTTTATCCCCAGCGCCTAAAATCAGATGATATTCAACTTCAGGAAGGGGCAGCTGAAAGGAGGCAAAGGGGAAAAAGGGCGGAAGCAAAAGCTCCAATGAGAGAGGCTTCTAATCACAGGCAAGGAAGATACCAGCACCTTCTACCCAGCAGCTTTCTCCCAAAACCATGAAGGGCGGTAGGGGTGGATATCAAGGAGGTAAAATGACAACAGCCTGTGTCTCTGGAAATAATTAAATATTCCCCCTTCACACTGAGAGGGAGGGCAATAAATAGTTCAATATAATCAGGCAAAGCTTTTTAGGGACCTGGAGATTTTCAGTGAATATGAGCAAAATGATTCTGCTGAAGAGCCTCCCTCCCCTCCTACCTGTAGGGGCAGTGGGCTGAGCTGAAGGTGGTTTCTGCAGAAGCTGAGAGATGGATGTGTCCAGAGCCTCTGCATTTCTTTGAGAAGAGGGGGCGTCTGGGTTTTCTTTTGGGGTTGATGGAAAGGTTCTAAAGTTAGATAGCGGCGATGGTTGCACAATTTGGGGAATGTACTAAAATCCACAGAATTTCCCACTTTTGAAAGATGAATTTTATGTATGTAAATTACATTTCAATAAGGCTATTTTAAAAAGAAAATAGATAAAATCAAGAACTTACTCTACATAATTGTTTTTTTCTTTCGAAAAGGGTGGGGGGGGGGGTGGTTTAGACACAAAGACTCTGGATTTGAATCCTGTCTCTCCTAACTTGTAGCCGTGGGATTCTGGGGACCTACTCAGCCTCCCTCAAACCCAATTGTTCCATCTGTAAAGTGGGGATGTTAAAAATGTCCTTTCCTCGTAGGGCTGCTGTGAGGACGAGTGTGATGCTGTTTGTAGGAGCCTGACACAAGGGAAGTGCTCACTGAGCTCTGCAGAATGAGATGAATGGATGGTTTGTAGGAGGCTGGAAAAGCTCCACTCACAGGTGCTTAGGTGGAAAAATGGGCTGGAAATAGAGTGAACCAACAACTTTCAGACGACAGGACTAGGGAACCCTGTGGTGACAGCGTAGTCTCCTCAGACCCTTGCATGATCACTTGCCCTAGAGATGTAGCACCCGTAACAGCTGGCACTCATCGAGCACTTACTGTATGTGAGGTACCTCATATGCACCTCATCTCATTGGATCTTTATTTCAACCCTAGGAGGCAGGTACTATTAGATCCCCTTATTACCAACAGACACAGTCTAGTCACTTACACAAAATCACCGTAACAGTAAGAGGCGGGGCCAGTTCAAACCCAAGCAGGCAGGCACCTGAGCTAAGTCAGGGGAACTAGAACTGGCTCCTACCAGCTTGAGAAAGCAAGTTGTTAAATATTCAGGCGTTCTAGTGATTAAATATGGGAAAATGGAGGGTCTGACATGCCTCATCATACCCTGTAGCTGTAGCTGTGGGACCTGTAGCTGTGGGACTCTGGGCACATCCTCAGCCTCCCTCCCTGAATCTCAGTTGTTCCATCTGTAAAGTGAGAATGTCAAAAGTGTACCTCCTTCATACAGCTGCTGTAAGGTCAAGTATGATGCTGTTTGTAGAATTCTACAAGTAGGTTGTTAAATCATTGGTAGCAACCTTGGTAGAAATCAGCCATGATGTGAGTATTTACACCAAGGAAATCAGCAATCGCTCTAATCCTGGGCTCTTCCCCAGCCCTCCCCACATCCAGTTTCCCAGCACATCATTGATGACCATGCTGGGAGAGAACTTTTGGCTTCTCCTTTCTATTTGTAATAAGAAACGCTGACGTGCTCATGGCTCTTTAGGGTTTACAATATGCTTCTAAATCCACCTAAACCAAACCAACAAAACTGTGAGGGAAAGATTATTTGCATCCCCACTTATTTGTGGGATCTAAAAATCTAAACAACTGAACTCAAGAAAATAGAGAGTAGAGGGATGGTTACCAGAGGCTGGGAAAGGCAGTGGGAAAGTGGCGAGGTAGGGATGGTTAATGGGCACAAAAAAATAGAATAAAACCTAGTATTTGATAGCACAACAGGGTGACTATAGTCAATAATTGTACATTTTAAAATAACTCAATTATTTAATGATTTAAATTATTTATTTTATTTAAATAATTATTTTAATTAAATAATTTTAAATTGAGTTATTTTAAAATGTACAATTATTGTGCATTTTAAATTAAATGTACGATTTAATTGTACATTTTAAAATAAAACAGTATAACTGGATTATTTGTAACACAAAGGATAAGTGCTTGAGGGGATGGATACCCCATTTTCCACGTCGTGATTATGACAGATTTCATGCCTGTATCAAAACATCTCATATATCCCATAAATACATATACCTACTATATACCCACAAAAACTGTTTTTAAAAATTTTAATTATTTGCATTGATGATGATCAAAACAGATCAACCCAGGGGCCTAAGAGGACCGCAGACCTTCTGAGTTCTAGCCAGGCCCTTTCATCTTGAAAGGCAGCCGCCCCAGAAGTGGGTAGCAGGTAGGGTCTGTTTAAAGCTATCCAGCATCTCCATGGCAACGGGCAGTAGCTGCCCCGTGGGCGTTGGGGAGGGGACCCTCTGCCTCATTCCACAGACTGATTCCACAGGTCCCACGGGCCCCGCTGAGGAGTCAGCAAAAGCTTTCTGCAGTTTCCACATGGAGACGATCTGGAGGTGGAAGTTAAGTGGGTGTAGATCTCAAGGCAAGTAAAACTCCGAAGTCAAGTCTGACTGAGCCCAGTGCTTTGCATAAGAGAAAAATAATAAATGTTTCATGAATGAACGAATGAATAAGTGAATGAATGAAAAGTCTTGTCTATACTCAGAGATTTACAAACTCAGTCTCAAGCATTAAGAGAGGGGCTTGTTCACTGGTGAATTTCACTAATGGCTTCCCTGCATTCATGTTCTTTGCTTCAGCTTTCTGGTCCCACACTCCCTGACTCTGGGGGTTCAGGCATATGACTTGCTTTGGCCACTGGGGTATGTTAGCCCATCTGATGCCAGCAGAGCTTGAAAAGCCTGAGGGTATTCCCACTTGTCCTCCTGCGTGATTGGGATACTATAGCTCTCTCTGGGACAACTGCCACCACCATGGGAACGTGTCAGACTGTGACGAATGTGGTGGTAGGTGGAAGAGCCAAGTGTCCCAGCAAAGACCATGCTAGACCACCAGCCCCCAGCGGAACCACCAGCTGACCACAGACAAATCAATGGGACCAACTGGGATCAGCACAACTACCCAGCCTACATATCAACTCAAGAGAAATAATCATGATAATAAAAGGTTATTGGGGCTTTTTCATTTTAAAAAAAGATTTATGTTTTAAAAATAAATGTTATTGTGTATATTTGAGGTTTACAACAAGATGTTATGGGATACATATGGATAGTATAATGGTTTAAAAATTATTCTTTGAAAGGACATCAAGATGGAAATAATAGGCACTGGGGACTCCAAAAAGGGGAAGGGTGAGATGAGAGTGAGGTTGAAAAACCACTTATTGGGTAGAACGTTCACTATTTGGGTGATGGGTCCACTAGAAGCCCAAACTTCACCATTACACAATATATCCATGTAATAAACTTGCACAGGTACCCCCTGAATCCATAATAAAAAATATTCTTAAAAAGGTTATTTGTTTGAAGCCACTAAGTTTTGGGGTTATTTGTTATACGTCAGTAGCTACCTGATACAGGCTGTCTGCTTTGCAATTCTCCAAAAAGCTCAGAAGGGCCTGCTTCTTTCTTCTCTCCGAGTCTGCTTCCTCATTGAGAATTCTGATGAAAGGCTTCAGTGTAGCTGCTGCTTCTCTGAAGACTCAGGTACAAGATCATCTCCCAATGAGGGAAACAGGGAAATCTGCCTTCAGCTAAATGAACAAGGACATCACCGAATAGCACCACTCCCTTGGGAAATATATTTTAATAGTCCCTGTAGCTGAGAAAGACGCAAAGAAATTCTGAAGAGACAATAGGCTTCATTTTCATTTCTGCTTTAGAAGAAAAGTTTTGCCTGAATCACTGCTGATCTGTCTCCCCCACAACCACCATTTACCTGCAGCCAGATTCCCTGCCAGGATTGGAGGACATGAGCTAGTCTAGAACTGATGACTTAAAAGGTGTTTGGGCTTTACCCTTCTTAGGGGATCCCTTTTTCAGGGATGACATAAAGTCCCAAGATACACCAGAATCAGCGCTGCTAAGGACTGGCAGGATCCAAAATGTGATTTTCAATCTCTTCCCAGTGGAGGCGAAATGAAGTGGTCTGCATGCTCTCTACTCCACGTGTGGTCCAGGAACCAGCAGCATGGGGATTGGATTATCTGGGAGTTTGTCACAAACACCAAATCCCAGGCTCCAACCCTAACCTCCTGCATCAGAACCTGTGCTTGAACAAGATGCCAGGTGATACAACTATACATTTTTTGTGGGAAACTCTGCTCGACAGCACCCGTCTCTGCTCGTGGAAGTTCATGTAAGTTACAGGGGTTTTAAACCGGAACATCACCTCCATTCTCAGTGTTATAAAGGACACCCTCCGCTAACAGAACACAAATTTCCCAACCCCCAATGCATGCAATGCGCGCGCACACACACACAGGCATGCACACACTTCCCTCAACCAGGCTGGTCAAAGTCCCTCACTTGTGAGTCCTGCTTGAAAGATTATGTCTTCTGAAGCACAACGCTTTGTACCTTAAAGGGCCTCTCAAACGTCCCACTGAGACCCAGGGGTTCATTCACCAGAAGCACTTAGTCTTGCTAGGAGATTAAAGGTTTCAAATGATTCCTTTCTGATCCCAACAGGATAGCTGCTTGCCTAAAATACAAGAGCCTCGTTGAAAGTAATCTCCATGGAAATCATTAACCCAGTTTATTAACAAGGAAAAAATTCCTAAGGATATTTTAAACTTTTAAAATATCTTTGCAAGCTAATGGCAATGAAAACAAAGCATTTTTAAGGCAAAAGAGTCCCTATAGCAGAAGTTAAAGTAAAACGCTCTCTGAATTTTAGCAATTCTATTTTAGGCTCTTAAATAAGCCCTGGAAATCCTGTTAATTTAAATTACTGACCACACACCAACACCTTCCCTGAAATAATTCGCACCTTAATCATTTCACGAAATATTTTTTTCAAGAAAAAAACATATGGACCGGGCACGGTGGCTCATGCCTGTAATCCCAGCACTTTGGGAGGCAGACGCAGGCAGATCACAAGGTCAAGAGATCGAGACCATCCTGGCCAACATGGTGAAACCCCGTCTCTACTAAAATACAAAAATTAGCTGGGTGTGGTGGTGCATACCTGTAGTCCCAGCTACTCGGGAGGCTGAGGCAGGAGAATCTCTTGAACCTGGGAGGCAGAGGTTACAGTGAGCCGAGATGGCGCCCCTGCACTCCAGCCTGCGACAGCAGGACTCCATCTCAAAAAATAAAAAATAAAAAAAATGTATATGAGGTTACTTATATGCTGCTAACATATTATTTTCTCGAACTCTCTGAACTATGGGATGAAAAGACAATTGAAAAACAGACCTGGGCTATGTTTTCAAATGATTTTTCATCCTCTGTTCACGATAACGTTTTCAAGAGAGAGCTGGCGAGGCTGAAGGTGGCTATAATTATATAGCTACCAGCCCTGAAAAGACAAGGTTGTTCAGTGGTACTGATAAGACACGGGTTCAGAATGTTTTAGGCAGCATGCAAATGTATTCTGATTTTTTTCAGCTCCCTTCAGAAGGGGGAAAAAATCTCGTTTGAAGTATATGCTTGAGGTGGAGCTGGTAACAGATTAATTAGAAAAATGAAGTGATTGGAAAGGGAAGCCCTAACTGGTCAGCTCCCTCTCGCTGTCCAGCTGGGATAAAGCAAGCTTTTAAGGACCAGCCCCCTAATTTCAGAATATGGTCAAATGGGTCCTCTTCAGCCATTTGGAATCAGTCACTGGAATGACCAACTGGTGCCTGGATCACATCCATCCCCCTTTTAGCTGCCTCCACCTTCTGATTCTCCACTTTAGAAACATTCCTCCGTCTCTTAGTCTGTGGGGACTGGGAGATACTGAACTCACTTCTGACTCCAAAGGGAAACACCTGACCCAGGTCTGGCCAATCAGCTCATCTCCTCTCTTCCCAGTCCCCAGTGATTGGTTCAGGGGTGGGCATGTGACCTAAGTCAATCCACTTAGAACTTTTCCTACAACTTTTCCGGGAACTATTGGAAAAGTGGTCCTCTCTTTCCACTGGAAGCTGCAGGGGGTAGGACTGGAGCTTCTGGAGCCTCCTAAGAAGAGCCTGCCTGGGAATGAAGCCAGCAGAGTGGAAAGCAGAGCTGAGGGAGGGGAAAGCTACTTTCTCCATAAGCCCTGGATCCAGCCATACCTGAAACCTCTCGACTTCTAAAATCTGAGAATTAACAAATTCCCCTCTTTTGTTTGTTTGTTTAATAGTTTTGAGTTGAGCTTCTCTGCTTACAACCAAAGCTATCTACCTTGTTCTATTCAAAACCCCCTCAGGATTTTCACAGCAACGTCAAGAAAAACAGCATATTCCTGTGCCAAAAAAACAAAACCCCTCAAGAGATCATCTAGTCTATCCCTTGTATTTGAGTATGCAAATAATCTAAACTTTTTAAAATTTTGTATTCTTAGTCAACATCCCAAGGGACTGAGACTCTGCAACCTCCATCCAAAACCAATTTGAGAAAACACTAGGAGATGAAATTTTGAGCTTAAAGATGCAACATACGTCTGTAGGTGGCTTGGGAAATATTCTTCTGGCTGACAAAAAAAAAAAAAAAAAAACCACCAACAAAACCAAAATCCTAATATTAGATTTCATGTGCTACCAAGTAAACTTTTTCTCATATAGAACAAATTGTTTCTATAGAAATGAATGCTTTTCTAGCAACCCAATCTCTATTAGGGTTGCTATGGGAACAGATTGAGAAAATTGGGGAAATGTAGAAAAAGGTAAATGACTGCTCAGTTTCTTTCTTTTCCTTTCCTGGAAACCCACAGAGGGCAAAGGCCTTTTTACTTCTGAGTACCTTAATACTTGGGGCTGACTCCAGGAACACTTAAGAATATAATTTTAACTCTGTTGAATTTTCATTCCCCAGCAAGGGTTTCATCAAGTCTTTAAAATTTAATTCAGAATATGGCAAGTTTTAGTAAAAACCACCCTCCAAAGTTTGCTTTTAAGGACCAAGGGTGGGCAGGACTGTGGAATAAGAAGCTACAAAGCTATGAACGTAAACGTATAATAATAGGTGCTAATGACCACACACGTGCTACAGATATCGTCTTTTGGAGAGCAACCCTTCATTTGGAGAAACATAAGTACACATGCTTTATGAAAGCTTCATTGTACACAGTAAAATCAGCAGGTTGCCCGGCTCTTATACTGCAAATGAGGAATACACTGGTGAATGTTTTCCATTCTTTACCTAGGAGTGGAAGGGAGTGCAAACCCAAGTTAGATGGTCTCTTCACCATTACTCTGTTTCTGAAATCATCTATTTACAAGTAGGGTAATATATCTGTCTGATAAAGGAAGAGAATTCTCTCTCAACTCTCACTAGCTGTAAGGCTGGTAGGATGGAGTGGAGACACATTAAAAACCAGAAAGCCACAATCACCAGTTTAGAACCTCATGACCTTGGGGTAGTCATTTCATTGCTCTGAGCCAATTAAGTTACTCTCATCTGTGAAATGGGATTAACAAGATCTGTGAAACGGAGATCTCAGCTGGTACAGAGTGAGGTTATCAGCCCTGCTTCATACGAACCTCGCATGTCTTCTGGAGCCAGACAGATAATATAAATGTGTGAAACCGGAAGTGTTTGGAAAACAATAGAGAATAGTGAGGTCTGTGGCAAAACCAGAAAGCAGCATGCTCCTATACAGTTCAAAACAAGTTTAACACCTTGCCTGCAGGTTAGATTCACCTTGGAGCCTGCCAGCTGAAACCCCCACATCTGCATCCACTGTGCAATATGGGTAATGTGACAGAGATGTGATACCACTGATGAAATAGAGCCTACCCCCACGGAAACTTGACTGCTGAGGGAGGGAGATACATGGGGCCACCAGGAATGCCTTCAGGGTGAGAAGAGAAGAGTCCATCCTGTGAAAGTACAGCTCCTCACCTCCTCCTCTGCCTCCACCCTGATCCAAGCTATGGTCACCTCTCACCTGGGAGAGGCAGTAGCTTCCTCACTGGAGTCCCTGCTTCTACTCCTGCCCCTACAACCAGTGCTCAACACACAGCAGAAGGAATCCTCTATAACAAAAGTCAAATTGCACCCCCTTCTCTGCCTCTGACCCTCTGAGGGCTCCCCACATCCTTCAAAATAAAAACTGCACCTCTGGCGGTGACCCTATGTGACCATATTATTTCCCACTCTCTGCCAGCCACACTGGCCCCCTTGCTGTTCTTTAGGCATATTAGGCATGCCTCTGCCTCAGGGACTTTGCACCTGCCGTTCCCTGTGCTTAGACATGTTTCCTCTGGACGTCGACACGGCTGGCTCCCCCAGCCCCTGCAGGCTTTTGCTCCACTGTTACTGCTTCTTAGCCAAGCCTTCCTTTGGCCATTCTATATAAAATGAAGACACCCAACCCCAGAACTCAGCCCTTCCCTGCTTCAGTTTTCTTTACACCTCATATCACCAGCTAGCCTCTTTACTTGTCTCCCTCCTCTGCTGGAGATAAACTCCATGTAAGCAGGGATTCTTGTCTGCATTTATCACTGAATTCCCAATGCCCAGAAGAGCACCTAGCACAAGGAGGCTCTCAGCCCCCTTTGCTGAAACACCGTGAATGAAGCAGGAGAGCTGAAGAGCGGGAGTAAGGTGCCACAGCCCATGCTGGTCTAGCCTCCCCAGGGCCGGGGGGAGATGTTTCTGCATCAGGGCCACTCTTTCAGCAAGTGTGAGCCCCCGCCACAGGCCAGGCAAGAGGTGCTGGAGACAGGATGCCGTGATGAACGGGATAGGTACATCCCTGCCTCCCAGAGAGCTTACAGCCTAGCAGGCCAGGCAGACAATACATGAATCCACAGAATCGCAGGCAGTGAAATGTGCTATAAAGAAAAAAATAACACAAAGTGAGGAGTCAGGGAGTGGGAAAGGAGGCTTGATGTTGAGGTTGGGGGGTCAGGGGTGGCTTTCCTGAGCAGGGTATACTCGGGCGGCAGCCTGATGGAGTGAGGAACCCAGAGGATGGGGCACGGAGATCATGCCTCTGCCTGATCCCTCCACTCTCCCCCTCCCAACCCTCTGACTCGACGGGAGCCCCATCTGTGCCTATTTGTCCTTCCCCCTTTTAGAACTGATGGAGCCTCACACCACAGGTGAGAGGCCTGGCTGGAGAACTTTGTCAGCTCACTCCGTCTCCCTCTTCCTGTCTGTCAAGGGGCTTGCCAGAGAGAGCTAATATCTCCTTCTTTCTGGGTTGTGTGATCTGGCCTTGTTCTCACCTTCTTTTGTATAAACCCACCTTGTATCTGGAAAGGCAATGCACCTGGCTAAAACATTACATGTCCCGGCCCGCCTTACAGCTAAGCTGCAGCTTTGTGACCAAGTTCAGTGTTGGGCAGAATGTTGCTTAAAGAGAGGTGCCCCAGCTGGGAAGTGGGCTCCTTTTGCCCGTTGCCCCTTTTTCCTTTCTGATGCCCAGAATGCAGACACAATGGCTAAAGCTCTAGCAGCCATTTTGGTCCATGAGGCAAACTTGAGGGAGGTGGTGTGAAAAAATAGGACCTTAGAGACCAAGGAGTGGCCAGACCTGTCTCAAACTGCCTGCCTACTTCTGAACTTACTTTGTGCGATTAAAAAATATATCCTCCCATTTGATACACTCCAAGGCTGTATTATGACTTTCATGAGCCCTAGGTACATTTGCCTTCATGGGCTCCTCCCTCTATATAAAATTATATTATAAAATTTTTTAATTATATAATATATAATTATAATCTAATTATATAATATATAATTATAATCTAATTATATAATATATAATTATAATCTAATTATATAATATATAATTATAATTAAAAATATTTTGTGACTATGTTGGTATAAAAGACAAATATAATCTAGGCTGGATTCATTATTATGCATTCATTATTACTATATTCATTTTTTTCTTCTGATCTTAAAAGAATGTTTTTTTTTTGAGACAGTCTCACTCTGTTACCCAGGCTGGAGTGCAGTGGTGCAGCCTCGGCTCACTGCAACCTCCACCTCCTGGGTTCAAGCAATTCTCCTGCCTCAGCCCCACAAGTAGCCAGGACTACAGGTACCTGCCACCACACCCAGCTGATTTTTTTTTTTTTTTTAAGTAGAGATGGGGTTTCATTATGTTGGCCAGGCTAGTCTCGAACTCCTGACCTCAGGTGATCCACCCGCCTCGGCCTCCCAAAGTGCTGGGATTATAGGTGTGAGCCACTGCACCCAGCCAAAGAAATTAAAACGGAAACTTTTTTGTGGGCCCCTGAAAATATCACGGGCCCTAGACCCTGTGCCACCAATGCCTGAACAAGTGCGTCCCACTCCATACGCCTTACCGTGCTGTAAGGCCTTTACAACCTGATGACGTAGGTCCTTTAATTCGTCCCATTTTTTCAGATCAAGAAACTGAGGCCAGACCGGGTAGAACATCTTGCACATATTTGAATCCTGGTCCATTCAGCTGCAAAGTCTAAGTTCTTCACTTTTTTGTTTGTTTGTTTGTTTTTGAGATGGAGTCTCACTCTGTCACCCAGGCTGGAGTGCAGTAGCACAGTGCTGGCTCACTATAACCTCCGCCTCCCGGGCTCAAGTGATTCTCCTGCTTCAGCCCCCTCAGTAACTGGGACGACCGGTGCCTGCCACCATGCCCGGCTACTTTTTGTATTTTTAGTAGAGACAGGGTTTCACCATGTTGGCCAGGCTGGTCTTGAACTCCTGACCTCAAGTGATCTGCCCACCTCGGTCTCCCAAAGTGCTAGGATTACAGGTGTGAGCCACTGCGCCTGGCCTACATTCTTAACTTCTGATGCTAGAAAAGGAGCTGATTCTTGATAAAGCTATTATTATGAATGCAAACAGCTGTGACAACTTAAGAAAATAGACTTGATAGATGGTAACAAAGTGTATTGGACACACAGACCTTCTGGTAACTCCTTTTTATTTTCATCTATAAGATAAACCCAGCTATGAGCTCCCTGCAGGAAATGTTTTAAATCCTCATTTTTTTAGGACTGGATTTACTCATCCAACTCCACAAAGAAAATAACTCCATTTAGCTTGACAGACTCCACAATGAAACAAATTATTTTTCTGGAAATGATCCTAAAAATAGCATGGAATGGGTCTGCTTACAGATACCAGAGGCAGTGAGACTGAATATATTAGCTTTAAGGGTGCAAATGTGTTTTGAAACAGACTCTTCTGTGGTCCCAAGAAGAAAAAATTGATTTTCCAGATAGCACAATAAATCATTCAGGGAAACAACTTTGGAGCAAAAACAGCGTGAACTTTGAGAGGATGGCACAGAACTCAATTCATCTTCTATGCCTCCCCTAGTCAGAGCCAAGAAAAAGGCTTTCCCCACCTCATCACTATGTTTATTTCCTTTCACGTCCTTTTACCACAAATTAAAAGGCAAGGAAATGTTGATGAAACAAAGACCAAAGTATTGCTTATGCTCTGCAAAGGCACTGCCGCACAGGAGAGATGAGCAATGGTTGGTTTCTTGAAAATAACTGCATCCTACAGAGCTTTTTTCTCTCCAAGCTATGATCTAAGTAAACAACTTGATCCTCAAACAATGGTTTTTGTTTAATCATCCATCCATTCAGCATTTATTAGATGCTTCCTGGATGGTCTGCACCATATCAGATACCAGAGAGCCACCTATGAGACTCTGCCTTTGGAGAGCAAAGCTAACATCTAGACGAGGGCAGAGACGATACGCAGAGGAATCAAGTGCCTGACACTGTCCCAGACTAGAGGTTAAGAATAGGAATGCTGGGGTCACGGGTCCGAATCCTGCCATTACTACTTACCAGCTGTATTAGTCCATTCTCACGCTGCTAATAAAGACATACGTGAGACTGGGTAAGTTATAAAGGAAAAAGGTTTAATTGATTCACAGTTTAGCATGGCTGGGAAGCCTCAGGAAACTTTTACAATCATGGCAGAAGGGAAAACAAACACGTCCTTCTCCACATGGCAGCAGCAAGAGGTGCTGAGCAAAAGGGGGAAAAGCCCCTTATAAAACCATCAGATCTCATGAGAACTCACTCACTAGCACAAAATTGTGGAGGTAATCGCCCCATGATTCAATTACCTCCCACTGGGTCCCTCTCATGACACATGGAGATTATGGGAACTAGAATTCAAGATGAGATTTGGGTAGGGACACAGCCAAACCATATCACCAGCAGAAAAAGTTTGGGCAAGCCGATTAATCCAGGTCTCAGTTTCTTCATCTGTAAAATGGGAACAAGAAGAATACCTTCCTCTTAGAGTTGATAGGATGATTAAATGAGATCATGCATGAAAAGCGCTTAGCACACAGTAAATATTCCGGCAATATCTGCTGCATTCTATATGCAAAGTCCATGGAGAAAGGAAGAATTTGGAAGTTTTTTTGTTTTTTGTTTGTTTGTTTGTTTGTTTGAGACGGAGTCTCACTCTGTTGCCAGGCTGGAGTGCAGTGATGCGACCTTGGCTCACTGCAAGTTCCGCCTCCCAAGTAGCTGGGTTTACAGGTACCCGCCACCACACCCGGCTAATTTTTGTATTTTTAGTAGAAATGAGGTTTCACCATGTTTGCCAGGATGGTCTCTATCTCGTGACCTCGTGATCCACCTGCCTCGGCCTCCCAAAGTGCTGGGATTATAGGCATGAGCCACAGCACCCAACCTGGAAAGGGCTTTTTAGTTTTAGGGGGCTCCTGGGTGCTGGAATGTTCTATTTCTTACTCTGGGCACTGGTTACATGGATGTGTTCACTTTGTGAAAATTCATCAAGCCGTGCATTTATGACTTACTTTCTGTATGTCCTCGAATAGAAAGTTTACATATAACAACAGTAGAATGCCTAATATTTGATTGAAAATTGTTGGAATCTCAGCCACATAAACTATTTCTTTATCTTCTCCTAAATTTTCTGTAAAGCCCATTTCACGCATCAATGCCTGGTGTGAGTCGGGGTTATTCTGTGAGGAACAGAGGAAAAGGTCTGAGTCAACATTGTGTGGCACAGAGAAAGTCAGCCAGAAAAGTCAAAGGTCAGCCCAGAGCAACAGAGACGAAAACCCCCAGGGGCTTCTCAGAAACTTGAGCTAAATTCTCAAGCTGAAAACTTGAACTGTAATTCTCACCTGCACAAGAGGAGTCAGTATCCCTCATCTTACAGATGGAGCAACTGAGACTTAAAGGTGTGAGACTTGCAAAAGGTCATCTATGGGGTAAACCACAGAACCAGCCAACCTTCCACTGGTGTAAAATGGGGTTGGAGACAAACTCTAACTAGACCTGAAGAGGCGAGGACACTGCAGCCAAGGGATGGGGATGCTGAAGGCAAGGGCTGAGGACTGCGCTCCTCTGCTCTCCGCAAAACAGTGTGAGTGCAGAGCAGGTTCTTCCTAGAGCTGGGTTGACTTGTGGGGGAAAGGACAGCATGATCTGCCAGCGCAACGCACAGGCTCAGATTTCAGGTAGACCCTGGGTCTAATACTGATTCTGCAATTTACCTCAAAGATGACCTTGTGCAATCTCCTATCACCTTTAAGCCTCAGTCGCTCCATCTGTAAAACGGAGGATACCAACTCCTCCTGTGCAGGTGAGAATTACAGAAAGTACTTAGAACACAGGAAATACCCCAAGGAAAGGCAGCTGTTGTTATTGAACTGAATTGAATCTGGCAGAAGACAGCTCCTTGGCAGCACGGAGAGGTTGGAGCCTGTTAAAACAACTTTGCTCTTTTTCCATATTTCTGGTAGAAATGTCCACAAGTAAAGACATGACCTTTAAGCTGATCGTCGGAGAAGAGCTGTTATTCCCATGCGCACAGCTCTGTCTTCGAGAAGTGGGCTGTGGCAAAGGGGATGTACCAAATCCAGGGCCGTGGGTTGCAGGGGCTGGAGCCCAATGGGGTGCATAATGGAGCCACAGATATAATTAAGAGGTGGTTCATTTGCAATAATGATGCACTGGTTTGTTAATTCTTTCAAGATGCTAAACAGCCCTTTCCTGGGGCCGCAGTAATTGACTCTGTCAATGGCGATGCATACTGCTGTCTGGAGACATCTGCTTGAACGACCTGCCGACTCATTTCAACACACGCACAGCATACTCGCTCACTTTCTTTGCTCATTGACTGACAGGTCTGAGCAGAAGTGCCAGGGTGGAGAGTCTGCTGTGGAGTGATGAGGAAGAGAGGGCTGGGGAAAGATTTAAATGGAAAGAAGTGCTGTCTAAACAGAGAAAGAGGAGGCAAGATGGGTGCTCTCACACTGAACTCAGATGGCCTGGTTGCAAACCTGCTTTTACCCTCACCAGCTGTGTATGCTCAAACAAGTCCCTCCAGCTTTTGGAGCCTCAATTCTGCATCTGCAGAAATGGGATAAATGCCCTCACCTCAAATGGGTTGTTGCAAGGATTTAGAATAACATAATGAACAGTGCCTGGCACCGTGAGGTGTTGAATAAACATTGGCTATTATACTTGCAGAGGGACGTAAACCGAGCAGTGAAAACATATCTGGGACAAAATTAGAAAAGTTTGCAGCTAGTCCAGAAGAAGCAGTATAGGCTTTGCCTGCTGCACTGGGAATTTGCTGTGTGACCTGGGGCAAAGTCCTTAACCTCTCTGTGCTTGCTTTCTTCTATTAAAAATTGGAATAATAATACTTCCCTGGGAGGATTGCATGAGGATTAAGTAAGACGGTGCCGGGCACATAACAGATCCTAAAGAAACCGTGGATCTATGTCTTTCTGCACCTTCAAATCTGGCTCTGCCCAAAAGCCAGCTCTCCTGACACCAGTGGGCAGGCAGCTGTTTACTGTGGATTTCACAGGTACTTAAACTACCAGCTGATCTGCCAGAGAGCAACAACCTGCTTTGAATGCTGAATAAACTCCATTGATTGCCTTTCCTGGCTCCATCCCAAACTTCTCCTAACCTGGCTCTACCCTGAGCAGCTCGACAGGCTTGCAGCACATCAGGCAGGGTGAGCCACTGCATCTGGGGGAGCAGAGGGGAGATTTCCACCCTAATGAGCCCATCTGGTCACATGGATGACAGCTAGGGTGATGGGGAAGCCCTCTCACCAATCCACACTGGCACTGGATGGCCTGCCTCGGGTTATCCTTCGTGATGGAGAAAGGATTAACACATTGGTGGGTGCCGCCATCCAGCTTCCTGCCCCAGGAATTGGGAGGAAGGATGGAAATTCGCTTCCAGTCATATCACAATGAGCATTAACATCCTTCCAGCCCCGCCTCCTCTGCTGACTCCACCCCCTCCAGTCCACCACCCCCAGAGTCTTTTCTTTTTTTTTTTTTTGAGATGGAGTCTCGCTCTGTCACCCAGGCTGGAGTGCAGTGGTGCCATCTTGGCTCACCGCAGCCTCCACCTCCCAGGTTCAAGCAATTCTCCTGCCTCAGCCTCCCAAGTAGCCAGAATAACAGACATGCACCACCATGCCTGGCTAATTTTTGTATTTCTAGTACAGACAGGGTTTCGCCATGTTAGTCAGGCTTGTCTCAAACTGCTGACCTCAAGTGGTCTGCCTGCCTCGGCCTCCCAAAGTGCTGGGATTACAGGCATGAGGTACCATGCTCAGCCTCAGAGTCCTCTTTCCACAACACAAATGTCACCGTCTCATCCATCTGCTCACAAACATCCAGTGGCTTCCCATTCCCCTCAGGGAGAAGATCACAGTCAAGCACAGCTTATGAGATCCTTTTACGCTGAACTCTTCCAATCCCTTTGGATTTATCTGACACCACTCCCTGTTCCTGCTCCTAACTTATTTCTCCCAGACTTGCTACACAACTTATTATACAAGCATATTGTTCTCTTCCACACCTTTGTGCATTTCCACCTGCTGTTCACTCTCCCTGAAATACCCACCCTCTGTCTCCATCTGGAAAATTCCTACTCATCCTTTAGTATCCAACTGACATCAGCTCCCTGCATGAAACTTACCTACACCTCCCCAAACGCATAGCTACTCCCTCGACATTTCCATTGTGTTTTGAAAATCTTCATTCATTCTTCCTATAATGATTATAGGTGATATATAATAATGAGCCTCTGCTGTGCACCAGACACTGGGCTAGATCCTGAGGTCAGAGTGCAACAAAACAGGCCAGCTCCTGTGTCATTAAGCCTATGGTCCAGCTTCTAGGCTCTAACAGAAAAGACAAGCATGTCAAGAAGACTTTGGGTTATGTCGTGATGATGGAGAAAGACAGGGTGTGAGGAAAGCCTGAGAAGAGGGTCTCAGCCTAGTCTGGGGAGCAAAATAAATCCCTCCTGGGGATGTGCTGTTTTAACTAGAATGCACAAAATGAAAAGCACTAGGCAGCGGGAGAAGGCGGCGGGGAGGAGAGAGAGTTCAGAGCTGAAAGAAAATCGCAGTCAAAGCCCTGAGGCAAGAGACAGCCTGCCTGAGCCCTTTTGGGAAGAGTAGGGGGAAAGATGGGGGAAATGGGGTGGGAGGGAAGGCTGAAGCCGCCTGGCGAGTGGCAGGAGGCATCTTGGGCCAAGAAGAGAATCCTATCCTAAAGGCAAAGGGAAGCCAAGAGGGTTTTTTAATGCAGAGAAAAGAGAAGCTCAATGCTGTCATTTATAAAGGTCACTCTGGCTGCAGCGGGAAAACCAGACCAGGTTGGGGAAGGTGGGGGTGGGTGACAGGTGGTGAGGCACAGTTAAAAGACCATCCCAGTCATCCAGGAGGCTTGGAGGAGGGTGCTGGCTTCCGAGGTGGAAAAAAGTAGATGGAGCTGATCTAGAGAAGAGAAAGGATCCCATGAGGGAAGAGGAGAGGTGGAAATTGAGTAGGACACACAGGTTTTATTCTGGCTGCTGGATGAATGGTGATATTCTAGTTCACTGAGATGGGGAGATGAGGTGGGGAGCAGGCTGGGTAGAGGCAGGGAGCTAGGCCCTGGGTTCCGTTTTGTACACTTTGCCTCTGCTGTGCCTGTGGATATCCAAGGGGCATCCCAGAAGCCTCTGGGTGTAGGAGTATTTGTAGGTATTTATCCTGCATTCAGCACCTGCCTCGGATGCCCACAGGCCAGTGAGGGCGGCCCTCAGTGATGCTCGACATTTTCTGCTTTCTTCTCAAGCACACCTGCTGCTTCTTGTCCCTTGGCACTCCGTGGACGTGCCAGGTGCCACTCCTGTGTCCCACACAGTATAAAGGGAGAAAGCCCCTCAACGCACTATTGAACTATGACACTAGAGGCCCAAGGTGGCACTCTCAAACCCCAAGTCTACCCAAAAAGCCCCTTCAGCTGCTACCACTAACTTCTCTCTTCCAAAGAGACGCTCAGGCCCGCTGGAAAGCAGACAGCATTGGTTGCCTACCTGACAGCCATTTCTCCTTCCTCTTTGGTAACTGAATCTCAGTTATGTTCAGGTAGCAATGTGCCCAGCACCAGGGGTGAGGCAACGAGAATCTAAGCCAGCCACAGTAATCCTTTTCCATTTTGCCAACAAATGGTCATCGCCAGGCACATGACCTGCTTTTAGCCAATGAGCTGCAAAGGAAAGTTTGTGAAGGGCTTCTGGGCTCCCTGATAAAAGGGAGAGTCACAGGAGGAGGAAGGCCCTTTGTTTCCCTTTTTGCCTTCCTTCATGGGTCATGATCATGGGCAGAGGAGATGTCAGGAGCTGCAGCAGCCATTGTGTGCTCATGAGGCAACAAGCCTAAATGAAATCCAACCCACTGAGGAAACTACAGCTGAAGGATGGATGTATTCAGGGTCATCAGTGCATCCCTGAGTGCAAATCCTAAGGCTATTTATTCTTCTTGTTAAAAAAATAATAACTGACTTTACAGTTTAAGCTACTGTTGATTGAATTTTCTCTTACTTGCAGCTGAAAGCCATACATCCAAGTCTGGATATAAATGTATTCATTTAGGCCGGGCACTGTGGCTCACACCTGTAATCCCAGCACTCTGGGAGGCCGAGGTGGGCAGATCACTTGAGGTCAGGAGTTTGAGACCAGCCTGACTAACATGGTAAAACCCCGTCTCTACTAAAAATACAAAAATTAGCCGGGCGTAGTTGTGGGCGCCTGTAATCCCAGCTACTCAGAGGCTGAGGCAAGAGAATCACTTGAACCTGGGAAGCAGAGTTGGCAGTGAGCAGAGATTGCACCACTGCACCCCAGCCTAGGTGACAGAGTGAGACTGTCTCAAAAATAATAATAAAAATAAATTTATTCATTTATATCCATACATCTCCATAACCCTATTTACTTATCTGTCATGTCACAAACTAGAATGCCAGATACATGAGAAAAGATTTTTGTCTGTTGTGTCCCCAGCTGTGTCCTTAGAGCCTGGAACAGTGCCTGGCATGCAACGGCACTCAACAAGTGTTCAATCAATGAATGACTCTGCACCTGTTTCTAATCACCAGTCTCTTACCACATTCATTCAGAAAACCAACTCCATGAGCACATCAACTACTAGTACTACAACAAAACCTGCTATCTCCTGAGTGCTTAGCCCATGTTAGTCCAAACCTTTTATATGTGTGATCTCATTTAATCCTCCTGTTATCTTCCCTTTCATAGATAGGGAAACTGAGACTCAGAGAGGACAGGTGACTTGCCCAAAGGCAACCAGATGGAAGAGCCGGGATTCAAACCCAGGTTGTTCACTCCGAATCATGGGCACTCAACTGCCATGCTATCCAGCCTGCTAAATAGGTGACAGCCCCCACACCCATGAGCCACTTGGGGCAGCTGGGCCAGTGTCAAGAGAGACAGAACAGGGCAAGGTCCAGAGGTGTGGAAAGAATGTAGTCACTAGAAGGAGGTGGTCATCATCATTAATTCAAAGACAGCTGAACATTAAGAGAAAAAGACAAGAACTAGAGCTAGAAGGTTATCGCAGGGTGCAGGAGAAATGGAGAGAGCCAGGGAAGACCCCATGGCACAGATTCGGTGAGCTCCATCTTCCTTACCTTGCTTCCTCCCACCCAGGCCAGGCCCCTGCCCTGTTACCCAGGAGGTCTTCAGTGGAAGAGCATACTGTGGTTACTGTGACATATGAAGCACCCCCTCCTTTACCCACCCTCTGGACAGGTTTCAATCCATGGTCCTGGCCAGCAGAGGGTAGCCCGGCTTCCTTTACTCCTCCATCAGGCTCCAGGTAAGTCCATGGAGCCAGCAAGAAGAGGTACCAATCTCTGCCAGTCCACCAATGTGTCTCCCTTTCTCCCCTACTATATGTTTCTCTGTAGCATCTATCACACTCTGAGATGCAATATGTTTGCTTCTTATTTACAATTTTTGTCTACCCTTCCCCCTCTCAAACCCAGAAGGCTGAGGTACAAGGTCAAGGAATTTCATCAATGTTCTTCTCTGCTGTATCCCAGCCTCTAGAACAAGATATGGTGCTTTGCAGAGGCTCAGCTAGTACTTGCTGTATGAAAGATGAGTACATCTGCATGTGCATCTTCCTAGGAAGAGGATTTTCATCAAGTTCTCCAAGAAACTTGTAACCTAAAACAGATCATGAACCACTGACCTAACTAACCAATCTTCTAGATCCCTTCCCAACTCCAGCTTCTGGGAACCCAGCCACGAGGAAAGTGTACTTTGCTGGAGAGTGAGGGATGTTCAGTACAAGTCCCAGGAGACAGACTGGCCCATTCAAGATGGCAGACCCAATTCACCTGACCAATGGAACCACTGCCAGTGCACAGAGACTGTTACTGTCTTTGTGTGGAGCAGCTCCTTGGAGGAACTTGATATATTGAATTGAGTCCTAATTTGAACAAATACAGTTTTCACAGCAATCAGCTATAAAGATTTGCACATAATTGACCTCTCAGAGGTCTGAATAAAAGTAGATTCACAGACCTACCATGAGCCCAGGCTGATGCTTATAGTTAGGAGAGGAAGATGAGGGGCATGAGGGGGAGCAAGACCCTTTTCACAATGGAGTGGCGCATATGGACATGACCAGTAAGGGGGTGAAAGCTTCATAAATGGGCCTGTGTAACCAGCCCAGCACAAAGCTGGAGTAAAATAAACAATGTCCCAAGTATTTTAAAAACTGATTTCATGAAGCGATGCATGGCACATTGCAGAGACGGCGCATCGCAGCCTGGGTGGCATCCAAAAGAGATAGAGTTTATCAGCCAAAATTTTCAAGCCAACTAGATTTATATCATGCAATCAGAAAAGCACACCAAGGTATGCAAGAATCTGGTGAACATGGAATCACTACAAATGATGAAGTCTGCATACCAGCCTTCTTGGCTGCGAAGCTTACTGACATCTGAATTACTTAACAAGGAAAGAGGTGACACAAAGTGTTATGGTGCCACTAGGAAATCATTCACTGGAGGTTTCCTGAGGCCACTTGCAAGGTCACACTTAATTCCAAAGGAACAGCAGAAAAGCCAACTCGCCCCTACTCCTTCCCCACTCTTTGGGTAATATTCTTCAAAACAAACATCCACTCCCGGGCCCCATCGGTTCCTTCTGGGTAACCTCACAGTGCCTCAGAAAATAAATGAAGATGCTTCCACATCGCAGTTCCCACTGTTTCAATTTACTCTTCCAGTTGAGATGCATCAAAGGAGAAAAGCATTCCAATGAAATGTGAATCTGAGCAGCCTGCTTTCTGACCCTGGGCCTCCGGGCTCCTCACTTGGGCTTTCCTCGGCTGGTTTTACCTCTTCTGACCTTGCTGCAGTGAGATCCATTCTCGGCCGTCAAAGACCCTTGCTTCCCCACAAAGGAGCCCTGTTTCATCAGACATTCTGCACCCCGCACTCCAGCGATGGCTTTTATCTTCTAGCAGAGAAAACGCCTTCTTCACAGAGGAAGGGAAAGAAGGGACCCACCATGGGTTGAGGAAGCAGTCACACTGACATACATTCTCATTTAATAATCACAGTCGCCCCCAGGGGCAGACAACGGCATTCCACTCTTACAGACATGAAAACTGAGGTTCAGAGAAGTGAATTATTTAACTGAGATATAAATTCAGGTTTGCATTCTAGCATCTGAATGCATTCTCTTTCTCATCCACCAGGCCACCTCTTAAGACCATGATCTGAGCACTTTGCCCACCGAAAGTCTTCTTGGGATTAACGGAGCACAGATAAGAATCTTCTATTAGGAATTTAACACTGAGGAGAGATAGAACACTGCTAGTGGCTGGAGTACAATGCCAGGGGAAAAAGACAAGTTTTGTTTGTTTGTTTGTTCGTTTTGAGATGGAGTCTCGCTCTGTCACGCAGGCTGGAGTGCAGTGGTGCCATCTCAGCTCACTGCAAACTCTACCTCCTAGGTTCAAGCAATTCTCTGCCTCATCCTCCCAAGTAGCTGGGATTACAGGCACCCACCACCACACCGGGATAATTTTTGTGTTTTTAGTAGAGATGGGGTTTCACCATCTTGGCCAGGCTGGTCTTGAACTCCTGACCTCATGATCCATCCACCTCAGCCTCCCAAAGTGACAATTATCAGCATTTTAGTATCTAATACTGCCCTTTTATCAAAAAGTGCACAGCATTCATGAAATAGTCTTACATCACTGAAACTAATCACAATGTATTTTGAAGACATAGATTTATAAACATTACAAAATATTAAGCACGACAATAAGTATACAAAATATGTAGTACATTTTATATGTTTAATACAAATTAGTAGCCGATAAACTAATAAAGCATTACAAAAATAACCAACTCAACATGGAATTAAAATATAGGGATAGTCCAGCATGGTGACTCACACCTGTAATCCCAGCACTAAGGGAGGCCGAGGCAGGCAGATTACTTGAGGTTAGGAGTTCAAGACCAGCCTGGCCAACATGATGAAAGCCCATCTCTACTAAAAATACAAAAATTAGCCAGTCATGGTGGCGCACCCCTGTAATCCCAGCTACTCAGGAGGCTGAAGCAGGAGAATCACTTGAACCCAGGAGGCAGAGGTTACAGTTGGCCAAGATCATGCCACTGTACTCCAGCCTGAGTGACAGAATGAGAATCCATCTCAAAAATAAATAAATAAATTATAGGAAATTTTAAATAAGAAATTTTAAAAATAAAATATTATTTGATTCTTTAATTGTAACAATTAAAAATAAAAGTATGTATCAATGATGTCACAGATGAGTTCCAAGCATTTTTTTGCTCAAATTTTTCCAGCTGTTAAACAATGTTTGTGTCCCCATATTAGTCAGAGGAATGAAGAGGAGAGAGTTATTTACCAACCCAAACATTTTCCTCTGGAATCCCCATTTTCAAATAACTTCGAGACTCTTTGGAAGAACTTATTTCTTTATAGAGACTCCAATATTGTTCCTGACAGGAAACTGGAGATTGTTTTAAGGCTGTTGTCACCAGTTCAGCTTCGAGTTTTGCATGTCACCATTTATAGTTACAGAATCACTTGCCTATTGCTGTTGCAAGGTAATCTGTATCAGTTTCAAAACTGCCATGTTCATATACCATTTATAGGGAATTCTTATTAGGATAATCTTTGCAATACAAGTTTTGTTTCATCAAATATATATATTTTTATTTCTCTTTAGGATAATGGAAACGGAAAAGATGTTTTCTAAATAAGGGATCTTTTGTTCAATTAGAATTTTTAATGCAGCATAAAATGCTCTTGGAATGTCTCAAGATATAAATGATTCAGATTTCAGACTTCTTAGAATACCAAAATAGCAGTATTACATTTTTTAAAATACAGTATTTTGATACTTAAAAATAGCGTTGTACACTGGAATACCAAAAAAAAAATTATTTTTTACTGCAATCATTAGCCCAGTTGCTAGGAAACCTGTGAACAAGCCAAAAGCTAGAGTATAGGTAGGTAAAAGGGCACTTCTTTGAGCAAAATAAGGAAAACCAGCATCAATTTTAGCAACCGTCAGTAATAAAGAATGAAAGGTAACAAGATAATACTTAATTGTATTTAGGAGTTTGTATTTTTTTAGAACATGCTCTTAATTGCATCCGTCACTAAGTATGCCAATACTAATCATTAGAAATAATTAGGACAGGCACAGTGGCTCACACCTGTAATACCAGCATTTTGGGAGTCTGAAGTTGGTGGATCGCTTGAACCCAGGAGTTTGAGACCAGTCTGGGCTACATGGCAAAACCCCATCTCTACCAACAAAAATACAAAAATTAGCCAAGCGTGGTGACACGCACCTATAGTCCCAGCTACTTGGGAAGCTGAGGTAAGAGGATGGCTTGAGCCCAGGAGACCGAGGTTTCAGTGAGCCGAGATCATGCCACTGCACTCCAGCCTGGGTGATAGAGCCAGACCCTGTCTCAAAATAATAATAATAATAATATTAATAATAATAATAATAATAATAATCATGTAGACATGGTGCTTGTTATTCTTCCAAATACTATATTTATTTTCAGACAGCACATGAATATTTTCATTTTCTGTGGTTAAATGAAGACTATGTTGTTGGATCTCAACCCTATGTAAAGGCACCACAGATTAGAAAACAGGAACCCGAACCGTTTTGAGTATTTTAAAGTTCTAGCCTTGCGCATCCTGACCAATAAAATACGACAAGTAAAAGAGGAGCTGGTTCTTGACAAAAAAGGGAAAAGAGAAAAGCGTTTTTAACAGATGAATTGGAGTTCTGCTCTTTGCTGAGTGAGCTCCTATTGGACTGACCCTCCCACAAGTAACAACGATAAACTCGGGGGTGAGGGGCAAAACTACATGAAGGTACTGGAAAGCCAACAAAAGCAGGCAAGCTCTAACGAGGAGCTGATACTTGGAAGAAAGGAATGGCAAGAGGTTAGTTTCCTGAATGTTTGTGGCTTTTAGCCAGAGGTCAGGCCACAGTCAGTGCTGCATGAGCAGCTACAATTCTGATAGAGAACCCATAGTCTTTCCAGCCTGACCAACCAGTGGACAGAGTTCAAAGTAACCACAAAGTGAGGGAAAACCTGGAGGAGAGAGATCCAAGATGGCGGGGAGTGGGATTCTGTGTATAAACGTTGTGTCCAAATCTCGGTCTAACCCCTGAACTGCATGGGGCAGATTCCAAGCAGCCTAAATAAAGGTTAAAAAAATAGTTGAACTGAGATATTAGCTGTTTCATTAGAGACAGACTTTGAAGTTTTCGTTCAACCAACTCAATTATCTGCTTAAAAAAATAATCCACACTCTTTGGCAAATAAGAATCTAAAGTCTCCACGACATAATATTCAAAATAGGAAACCTCAGCAGGAAAAGAAAAATATAACTAGAAACCAAATGAAAATTCTAGAACTGAAAAATACACTATATGAAATTTAAAATTAGGGGACAAGTTTAACAGCAGAATGTAAATGACGTGGGGAAAACTTATTCACCTTAAAGATAGGTCCATGTAAATTATCCAATCTGAAGAAAAGAGCAAGAAAATATGTTTTGGATTTTTTTGGTTTTTGAGACAGGGTCTCATTCTGTCACCCAGGGTGGAGTGCAGTGGTGCGATCATGGCTCACTACCTCCTGGGCTCAGGTGATCCTCCCACCTCAGCCCCCTGAGTAGCTGGGACTACAGGTGTGCACCACCATGCCCAGCTAATTTTTGTATTTTTTGTAGAGACGAGGTTTCACCACGTTACCCAGGCTGGTCTTGAACTCCTGGGCTGCAGCGATCTGCCCGCCTCGGCCTCCCAAAGTTCTCGGATTATAGGCGTGAGGCACCATACCCAGCCTCTCAGGTTCTGTTAAAAATGAACAGAAAATACAAAAAATAGAAAAATTATCCAGGCATGGTAGCACATGCCTGTAGTCCCACCTACTCAGGAGGCTTAGGTGGGAGGATTGCTTGAGCTTGGGAGGCAGAGGTTGCAGTGAGCCAAGATCGGGCCACTGCACTTCAGCCTAGGTGTCAGAGAGAAACCCTGTCTCAAAAAAAGAAAAAAATAAAAAACAGAACCTCAGAAACTTGCAGGACAATATCAACAGGACTAAGAAGATCATTCGGGTAGCAAAGGGTCAAAAAACCTGGGACCAGGAGAATGAAACTCATAGCAATGTGGGCAGAATGGCCAGGATGTTAGCCATGAATCTGTGGAAAGAAAAATCTCAGATTCAAGAAATATTAGGAAAAAGAAAACATCAGATCTTGGTAATTAGTTGACTATAGGCATGCAAAAGAAAGAAATCTCAAAACTGTCTCCAGAGTTTCTAAACTACAAAACCATGAATTAAAATGAGGGATTATGACTACATTAACAAAGTTAAGCAAACTCAGAAGACAAGTGAGAAAACAGGTGAATGTATTTGCAATTAATTTTCTAGCTAATAATATATTACACATAGATAAAGAGAGTGAGAGGGATGTATCTACATCTATTTATATCTGTATTTATACTTACATATAGATACAGGCTAATCTCTCTACTTTATTAAAAACCCTTAAAAATAGAGGGGAGAGGCCAGGCGCAGTGGCTCACGTCTGTAATCCCAGCACTTTGGGAGGCCAAGGTGGGCAGATTGCCTGAGGTCAGGAGTTCGAGACCAGTCGAGCCAACATGGTAAAACCCTGTCTCTACTAAAAATACAAAAACAATTAGCTGGGCATGGTGGCGTGCGCCTGTAATCCCAGCTACTCGGGAGGCTGAGGCAGGGGAATTGCTTGAACCAGGGAGGTGGAGGTTGCAGTGAGCCAAGATTGCACCACTGCACTCCAGCCTGGACAACAGAGTGACACTCCATCTCAAAAAAAAAAAAAAAAAAAAAAAAATAGAGGGGGGAAAAGACCAAAAACATATTAGAAAAATTGATAAATGGTACTTAAACATAGGAAAGATGCTGAACATCATTCATAAGAAAAGAAATGAAAATTAAAACTACCTGGATATGAACTACAATTTGACCCAGCAATCCCATTACTGAGTATATACTCAAAGGAGTATAAGTCATTCTACCATAAAGACACATGCACACGAATGTTCATTGCAGCACTATTCACAAAGCAAAGACGTGGAAGCAGTCTAAATACCCACCAATGACAGACTGAATAAAGAAAATGTGGTACATATACACCATGGAATACTATGCAGCCATAAAAAAGAACGAGATCATATCTTTTCCAGGAACATGAATGAAGCTGGAGGCCATTAGCTTTAGCAAACTAACACAAGAACAGAAAACCAATACCACTTGTTCTCACTTGTAAGTGGGAGCTGAATTATAAGAACTTATGAACACAAAAAAAGAAAACAGCAGACACTGGGGTTTACTTGAGGGTGGAGGGTGGGAGGAGGGAGAGGATTAGAAAAAGTAACTATTGGGTACTAGGCTTAGTACTGAGGTGATGAAATAATCTGTACAACAAACCCTCATGATGTGACATGAGCTCACCTATGTAACAAACCTTTACATGTACCCCTGAACACAAATGTTTAAAAAAACTACCCTGATATATCATTTCTCCTTTATCATATTGGCAAATTCAAAAGCTTGCCACTGGCCAGGCACAGTGGCTCATGCCTGTAATCCCAGCACTTTAGAAGCCGAAGCAGGCGGATCATTTGAGGTCAGGAGTTCAAGACCAGCCTGACCAACATGCTGAAACCCCATCTTTACTAAAAATACAAAAAAATTAGCCAGGTGTGGTGGCACATGCCTGTAGTCCCAGCTACTTAGGAGGCTGAGGCAGGAGAATCGTTTGATCCTGGGAGACGGAGGTTGTAGTGAGCCGAGATCATGCCATTGCACTCCAGCCTGAGGGACAGACTGAGACTCCATGTCAAAAAAAAAAAAAAGCTTACCACCCAACTCTGCCGACCAGGCAGTGGGGAGACTCTTCACACATTATTGGTAGGAGTGCGTAATGGGTTAATCCCTAAGGAGGGAAATTTGGCCAGATCTATCAAAATCACATATGTATTTACTCTTTGACCCACCAATCCAACTTTTAGCAAATTATCCTGCGTATCAATTGCTAAACAATTATGAAAAAAGGATGTACACAGATTATTCATTGCAGCAGCATTGATAATAACAAAAGACAGGAAGCAATCTAAATGTCCATCCATGACAGACTGATTGAATGAAATATGGTACCTCCACACCAGAAACTAATGAAATTATTTGCTATAGTGTATGGATAAGAATAGGGTGAAAGGGAAAGAGATGGGAGGGAGACTTCTCCAAGCATATTTTTATGTAGTTTTGCTTTTGAACCACGTAAATTATATCAAAAGGGGTAGAATGAAGCTATTCCTAGAATTGAATGCAAACAGAAACAAATAATTCTAACAGTACAGCAAATATAAATAATGTACTCCACAGGGAAAATAACTGATTCAAGTAACTAAAGCTTACTTCTAGATCTTTGGGGTGGAGAACTAGGTGGAGGACACACCAAGATAATGGTAAGGAGTGTGTGTGTGTGTGTGTGTGTGTATGTATGTATATAAAAAAACCTATATATATACCTATATATATATATACACACACGTGTAGTTACTAAACTTGATTTAGTAGAATTATTGTTGATAGTGGTAACAGTACAGTAATTCTGGAAGTATCTTGTGTGTTGCATGATAGAACAAATGAGTCAATATACTAATTTTACTAAAATGAGGATTTCCACTGTGGGTGAATGAAGATATAAATATGGAATGGGGGAGATGGGCAAGAATTACCCACTCTGAAGAATGAAGGGGAAAAAAATGATTCTTAGAAAATGAACAGAAACTCTGGCTGGGAGCAGTGGCTCACGCCTGTAATCCCAGCACTTTGGGAGGCCGAGGCGGGTGGATCACAAGGTCAGGAGATTGAGACCATCCTGGCTAACACAGTGAAACCCCGTCTCTACTAAAAAATACAAAAAAAAAATTAGCCGGGCGTGGTGGCGGGCACCTGTAATCCCAGCTACTCAGGAGGCTGAGGCAGGAGAATGGCATGAACCCAGGAGGCAGAGCTTGCAGTGAGCCAAGATCGTGCCACTGCACTCCAGCCTGGGTGACAGAGCGAGATTGCGTCTCAAAAAAAAAAAAAGAAAAAAGAAAATGAATGGAAACTCAGTGTTACTCAGAAACAAATAGTGGTCTCACTATGAGGTCATGGTGTAAACAGACATATACCCTGGCTCTCCAACCGGAAGAACTAAAAGTAATGACACTCCAATGTCATGAAAGCTTACCCAGCACCCAGATCTGGGTTTCTAAATACTATGTACCCCTTAAAAGGAGACATAATTGATTCCATTTTTGGGCAACACCTTGTGCCAGAATGTAAGGAAGTGCTCCAAAACTGATGGAGGTATGTCACAAGGTCAAAGAAGCCAGCTCAAAGGGACTACCACTGGCCAAATCTTGGGGAAGTGGGGAGAGTCCATAAGACCAGTGATGCTAAAACTAAGAAATTTTAAAGTGAAGAGGAGGGATGGGGCAGCGTGGGGGGTAAATGAAGTGCTTCTTTGTACAATACCAGCTAATAAGTGTAAAATGAATGACATAACTAGAAAATTGTTATCACCAAGACAATAATTATTCAGGCAAGGATCATCAGTGGATGCTAAAACCACTGGGGAAAGGCAGTTGGGAACAAAATAGAAACATAGCCTCACTTATTACTTACAAAAGGAAAAAAGTACCTTTGCAGTTGAGAAATCCCACAGATTTCTTTAAAAAGTGCTCAAATGTAGCATCGCCAATAATGGATCATTACTGACATTATATGCCTCCCAACGTGATGAAATGGGGAGAAAAAAACTTCTCTGTGTATTACACCTGCCAAAAAATGTTTATCCTAAATCTAATCACAAGAAGTAATCAGACAAATCCAAATTATTGAACATTCCAGAAGAGAAATGGCCAGTTCTTCAAAAATGTCCATGTTGCCAGCTGTGGTGGCTCACATCTGTAATCCCAGCAATTTGGGAGGCTGAAGTGGGAAGATCACCTGAGCCCAGGAGTTCAAGACCAGCCTGGGTAACATGGTGCAATCATATCTCTACAAGAAATCCAAAAATCAGCTGGGTGGCGGCATGCGCCTTATGGTCCCAGCTACTCAGGAGGCTGAGGTAGGAGGATCACTTGAGTCTAAGAGGCAGAGGCTTCAGTGAGCTGTGACCATGCCACTGCACTCCAGCCTGGACGATAGAGCAAGATCTTGTCTCAGAAAACAAACCAGAAGAATGTCAATGTCATGAGGGACGGAAAGAAAAAAGGCAAGGGGAGGGAAGTGTGGGCAACATTCTAGATTAAAGAACTCTAAGAGACATGACGACTAAATTCAATGGTGATCCTTGATTCGTACTGGATCAAGGCAGAAAGTGTATTTTCAAAGACTGATAATGAATGAGATAATTGGGGAAATTTGAATATGGACTTTACATTAGGTAAAATTGCTGTATCAGTATTAACTTGTTGGGTGTGATAATGGTACTGTGGCCATGTAGGAGAATGTCCTTGTTCTCAGGAGGTGCAGGATGAAGGTTTTAGAGGTAAAAGTTCATTGGGTCTGCAACCTACTTTCAAATAGTATATTAGTCTGTTCTCACACTTCAGTGAAGAAATACCCAAGACTGAGTAATTCATAAAGAAAAGAGGTTTAATTGACTCACAGTTCAGCATGGCGGGGGAAGGCCTCAGGAAACTTACAATCATGGTGGACATAATTCATTAAGAAAAGAGGTTTAATTGACTCACAGTTCAGCATGGCAGGGGAAGGCCTCAGGAAACTTACAATCATGGTGGACAGCATCTCTTCACAGGGTGGCAGGAGAGAGAATGAGAGCTGAGCGAAGGGGGAAGCCCCTTATAAAACCATCAGATCTCCTGAGAACTCACTCACTATCACGAGAACAGCACGGGGGAACCGCCCCCATGATTCAAGTATCTCCACCTGGTCCCAACCTTGACACATGGGGATTATTACAATTCAAAGTGAGATTTGGGTTGGGGCACAAAGCCAAACCATTTCCAATAGTTTGGGAAAAAATTGTTTTGAATTTTAATGTGGAAAAAATGTCAAATGCCAACAAATGATGAGTATAAAGGAAGGATGTAAGGGCGGTTATTGTACTATTGTTTTACCTTTTATATAGGTTTGAAATGTTTCAAAATGAAAGTTGGGGAAAATGATGAATCGGGCATGAAAGCGAAATTTTGTATGTGGATAAAGGGGGCCCTCGTTCATCAATAGGCGTGAACTTCGTTAAAATAACAACAGGTACATTGTGAATGGTTCTGTTGTGAAAAACTAGTTACTACTTAGCCACATCAGCGGAAAATACCATTAATTTATATTCAGGATTGGAAAAGCAGGAAAGAAAACCATTTATAACTAAGTGATGCAGATGAATGAAACTCCAGCTGTCTCTACTCAGACAGAAAGTGAACAATTAGATCTTACTGATGTTTGATTTCTATGAAGCCACTTGGCAGAACTTTTCAAAGCCTGTGGCTGTGATTATCTGCACTCACTCAGGTTCTTGGAAGATGCATGGGACACCTGAAGCTTGCCTTAGCTGGCACAGAAATGCCATCTGTGTCTTTAAGGCATGCTGAGAACAAGACACAGCATAGAAGGTAGAGGTTGCTACCGTGTGTACACAGGTATGCTTGTGTGTTCACAAAATATTTCTGGAAGGAACTAAAAGAAACTAACAACTGTTTCTCTCTAGGGAGAAAAACAAAGTGACTAAGATCTAGGACTTACTTTTTATCCTTTTCTTCTATTTGAATTTTTCCATATGAATTAATTATTTTTTAATGTTTTAAATTAATGGTAAGGAATGGATGGGTGGGTGGGTGGGTGGGTGGGGGGATAGATGAATGGCTGGATGGGCGGGTAAGTGGATGGATGGATGGATGAATGGGTGGGTGGATGGATGGATGAGTGGGTGGGTGGATGGATGGATGGATGGATGGATGGATGGATGGATGGATGGGTGGGTGGGTGATGGGTGAGTGGATAGAAAAATGAGTTTAAACACAGCCTCCATTGCAGACATTTGCTCCACTGTGCCTCACTCCTCCATGCCCCAATTATAAGGATCAGCTGCTTTCAAGCTACTTCCCCTCATTTGAAGATTGCTGGCTGTGTGCCCTGATTGGGTCTTTAACTCCTAAGACACAGCTTCTCTCAGGTCTGCATCTCCTCTGATTCCAGGGTCCCTCTTCCTCCCATCCCAGCCCCGAGACACTCTTCTATCTTATTGCCATCGCATCCCTAGCCAAAGAGACTGCATCTGTCAAACTCTAACATCCACTTTATCTGCAAGGACAGAACCGAATTATAACAAATCTCCTGAATTGAAAATGCTCAACCTCCAGCACAGAGCCGCATTCTGTTCACACCCCTGGGAAGTCTTCTGATGGGCTGCGAAGACCCCACACTTCTCTGGGGACTGCCTGGTGATATCCTTTTCTCTGTCCCCATGGCAATGTGCTTTTTACAGTGATTTCTCGCACGACTGCTAGGATCTCATCTCTTTGGCCTCTGCGCGGGCAGTGTTTCTGGCTGCTTTCATTTCTGGCAAAGGACAGAAAGGACTATGCAAAGGGCTGAGACATCTTCTCATTTCCGCTGCCTGATGCTGCCAGGGCTGTAGAAATGAAGAAAATTCAACTCTGGGTAAACGATACCACTTGACGCCTGAGGTAAGTGAGCCATATGCCAAGCCACTGCCCCCATCACAGGCCAGGAGCCCATATAAGTTTGCCTAGAAACAGCAAACACCGTGATGTCTCAGTCTTCCAGGAATAAAGAAGTGTGAGGGTTCTGTTCATGCCCCATCCAGATCCTGTTCACCAGGCAGGTGCCCATCCCTAGCTCCAGTGGGTGTGGAAGCATTGGCTTCTAAAAGCTCTTCACTGCCCTCTTCTCCAATAAATTGCCTTCTTCCAAAAGGGAGGCCCCATTTCCATGCCAGGAAGCAGCCCATGATCAATGACCTAGGGGTCAAACCACTTCTGTGCAATTTACACTGCAGACCCCACCCACCACCCACTCATTCCATGGGCTAAGTCTGAAGCTCAACACTAGCTGAAACCACAGCCTTATTCTGCTCCTTCCCCTGCTCCATCCTGCTTCTCTCATTCCACTGATCCTGAGAGCATGCTCTCAACACCTCCCAAGTGCTGGGGTCCCCGTTGCAGGGACTTTGAGGAGCTCCTCAAAGAGACAGTTATCCTCCCACCATCAGCATCATTGCTGTTTACTGAGCTCCCACTTATGTATCTGCCACTTTGCCAAAGCTCTTGAGACCCATCAGATAAAACCCCCACAAAAATCATATGAGATGGGGATGATTATTAGTCCCATTTTACAGATGATGAAATAAAGGCTAAGACAGGTGAATCCACTTGCCCAACATCATAGAGCCTATAGGTGTGGAATCAACACAGCTGCTTGAGCTGGAATGGGGCTATACACCTGAGAGAACAGGACAGAACATCCTGGAGTCTCATACAGTGTCCAGATTCCCACTACAGAACTCTCCATCATATCTCACCTGTTAGCCTCTGGTCAGAATTATCTCTTTAAGGACAAACAAAATAAAAATCTCACATTCAGAAACACACACACACACGTGTGCACATCAGGATGGATCTTTCATTTCAAACCACCCAAGAGAAATACAAACCAGTCTAGTTTCCTTACTCCCCAACCATAGGTTCCTGGACAATTATCACACACACTTGAATGACCTTATTACTATCAATTATTGTCCCTCATAGAAAACAAGCAAGACAAAAACATTCTGATTTTGGGGAAGGCCCAAGAGCTGGTGTTCTTAGGAGGAAGTCCAGCCTTTGGGGTGAGCAGAGTGAGATTAGTGGGCATGATCTTCAGGGATTACAGGGTTTACTCTATCTCATCCTGCCCAGCTACTCTCCCCCACAGTCTCCACTTGCATCAGTATTTTGCTAAGGTTTTTGGAGTGCTTTGTGTATGCCAGGCCCTATGTCAAGTGCTTTATCTGAGATATCTCTTCTAATCCAGGCTGGGCGTGGTGGCTCACAACCTGTAATCCCAGCATTTTGGGAGGCCAAGGCAAGAGAATAGCTTGAGCCCAGCAGTTCCAGACTAGCCTGGGCAACATGGTAAAACCCCATCTCTACAAAAAGTACAAAAATTAGCCAGGTGTAGTGGCATATACCTGTGGTCCCAGCTACTTGGGAGGCTGAGGTGGGAGGATCTCTTGAGCCCAGAAGGTTGAGGCTGCAGTGAGCTGTGATTGAGTCACTGTACTGCAGCCTGGGCAACAGAGCAAGACCCTCTCTCAGGAAAAAAAAAACAAAACTCTTTTAATCCTTACAACCACCTGCATGATGCACACTACCATCTGACAGGTCAGGAAACTGAGGCTCAGAAAAGTCCAGTAACTTACCCAGGTTCACACCGCTAGAAAATGCTAGAACCATTGCTGGCATCTAGGCCTGAGTCCAAAGTCCCATCTCTTGCACTCTAGTGATCACGCCAGGGCCTTGCAGAACCCCTCAGCAACTGACCTTAGATCTTATGTAACACAATGGCCACAGGAAGCCAAAGAGATGGAGAGGACCTAGAATTTGGGTCCATGCAAAAACATGAAACTAAACCAAAAATCTTAGCCTGAGAAGTGTGTCCTCTGCATCCCCGTTGCAGAAATACAGAGAAGAAATCAACAGAGCTGGGACTCACAAACCAGCCAGCTATTTCCATATGAAGAGAAGAGACTGATGGGACCGAGGCTTTTTTAATTTTTTTTTTCTTTTTCTGGAAGGCCATTGGTGGGTGTTTCCACCCTTGCTGGTGATAAAGTGTTCCTTTAATTATCAGTGTCGGGCTGAGTCCAGAAAGCTATTTTCCTCTGCTATTGTCACAAGGAAATGAAAGGCGTGAGACTCCCAGGCGGCTCTTATTTGGGGGCCGCGGGTGGCCACAGAGAGGCTGCCTGTGGGGGAGAGGGGGGTATGTGTCGTGATCGAGCCACTGCAGTGACTATCCAAGCTCAGATATTCCCCTCGGGTCTCTGTTACTATCACCAGAAAACAGTCGGCACCCTGACACAGCCCCCTCCCTCTCCTTGCCCGCCCCCTGAAGATGCATTCCTCTTCAAAAAACCCTGGTGGAAGGAAAGCAAGAGGGTATATTTTTTTCTGCCTCTGACCTTCAGTTCAAGTCCTCAGAACACTCCAAGGTCTTAGCCTGATTCTGATGTCCCTGCCCCGAGGCTGGCCCCCACTGGCTGCAGCCTAGAAGTTTGGTGCAGGAAGACACGGGCTTTTCTCTTATCCCACATCATCCCTGTAAACCTTAATTGACTTCCTACTGCTGTCTCAAAAGGAGCTACACATATGTGTTAAGCATTTTTTTTTTTCTTTGAGACAGGGTCTCTCTCTGCCGCCCAGGCTGGAGTGCAGTGGTGCAATCTCGGCTCACTGCAACCTCTGCCTCCTGGGTTCAAGCAATTCTCGTGCCTCAGCCTCCGGGGTAGCTGGGATTATAGGCATGTGACACTATACCTGGCTGATTTTTGTAATTTCAGTAGAGATGGGTTTTCATCACATTGGCCAGGCTGGTCTCGAACTCCTGACATCAGGTGATTCGCTCACCTCAGTCTCCCAATGTGCCAGGATTACAGGCGTGAGCCACCACACCCAGGCTGCATCAAGCCTTTAAGGCCACTGTGATCAAGACCCTAGAGGCACAAAGGGTGGTGCTAAAGAGACTTGAGCTGGGAATCAGCACACCTGGCTTGAAATCTTAACTATGTAACCTCAGAGGCTCTCCACCTCTCTGAGCCTCTCTGTTTCTGTATTAGTTCTCGATTGCTGCATTTTAAAATCACCTCAAAAGTTAAAGGCTTAAAACAACACACAGTTACTATCTTACCATGTCTGTGGGTCAGGAATCCAGGCATGGCTTCCCTGAGTCCTTGGCCCAGGTTCTGTCACTAGGCTGCAATCAAGGTGTCAGCCTGGGACATGGTCTTATCTGAAGGCTCAACTGGGAAAGGGATCCACATCAAAGCTCACTCCTGTGGTTTTTGGCAGGATTCGGGACCCAGGATTTGGGTCCCTTTGGGTCCCTGTTGGACTAAGGGCCTCGCTTTCTTGCTGACGGTTGGCAGGACAAGCCCTCAGTTCCTTCCCACATGGGTCTCTCCTGCTTGCTTTGTCGGAGCAGCCACAGCAGAAAAGCCAGAGAGACTGTGCCAGAGGAGCGTCACTTACATCATCAGGTTATAAAGGAAATCAGTCTTTATGACTTTATCATAGAAGTGACATCTCATAACTTCTGCCATCTTCAATTTGTTAGGAGCAAGTCACCAGGCCCAGGCCACACTCAAGCAAAGGGAATTATATAAGGCACACACAATGAGAAGGGGTCATTCAGGGCCATGTCAGAAGAAGCTGCCCACCCATTTCCTTCTCCTTCAAACACAGACAATACAAAGGTTGTTACAGAATTGCATGAGGTGGCATACGTACACTGCTTAACACAGTGCCCGTGTGTTATAAATATTCAATAAATGGTTCTCTGACTTCTCTAGAGCGGTGTTTTACTCAACCTTCTTTCATGATCACCCCCACCCTAAAACGCCTTTTAGATGGGTTTTGTCAATTGACCCTCTCTCCGTCATGAAATCTTTTTTAAAATTTTTTATTTTAATTTTTGGTGGGTCCATAGTAGGCATATATATTTAGGGGGTACATGAGCTGTTTTGATACAGGCATGCAATGCACTAGAAACACATCATGGAGAATGGACTATCCAGCCCCTCAAGTATTTACCCTTGGTGTTACAACAATCCAATTATACTCTTTGAGTTATTTTTTGTATACAATTACTTTATTACTGACTATTATTGACTGCTGTGTTAGCAAATACGAGGTCTTATTTTTTCTATTTTCTAACTTTCTAACTATGTATGCAGAATTGCGTATGTGCGCACACACAAGCACACCACACGCAACAAACATGCACACACGCACAACCCACATAGCCACACTGTCTTCCCCTGATGCCACGTGCTTTCTTCTATGTCTGGGCTCCCTCTGGCTGGCTTCTTTCCACCCAGAACCACTTATTATCCTTACTTATCTGATGAACTCCTGGTCATGCATAAAAACTCAGTTGAGGCCAGGCACAATGGCTCACGCCTATAATCCCAGCACTTTGGGAGGCCGAGGCGGGTGGATCACGAGGTCAGGAGATTGAGACCATCCTGGCTAACATGGTGAAACCCCATCTCTAGTAAAAATACAAAAAATATATATATATTAGCCGGGTGTGGTGGCGGGCACCTGCAGTCCTAGCTGGTCGGGAGGCTAAGGCAGGAGAATAGCGTGAACCCGGGAGGCGGAGCTTGCAGTGAGCAGAGATCACGCCACTGCACTCCAGCCTGGGCAACAGAGCAAAACTCTGACTCAAAAAAAAAAAAAAAAACAAACAAACAAAAAAAAACTCAGTTGAAGAATCAGGGTAGCAGGTAGCTCTAGGATGTCCCTCAATGGTCCTTGCCCTGCTAGCGTTCACACTTTTGTGCAAGTCCCACCCCTTGAGTGTGAGCTGGACCTACCAACTCACTTCTAACAAATAGAATATAGTGAAAGCGATGGGATGTCTGTTTGAAGTAAGGTTACCTAACTACGCTGGGTCCATGTTGCTCACCCCATCTTGCTCTCTCTATCTCACTTGGTTTGTTGGAAGCTGGTGCCCACAAAGAACTGAATCCTGACAATAACCACGAGAAAGTTTGGAACTGGATCCTCCTCTGCCAGCCAGGCTTTCAGATGAGACCTCAGCCTTCACTGCAGACTTTTGAGGGGTGAAGTAGGGTATTCAAGGAAGCCCGGAATCTTGACCCACAGAAACCGTGAAATGACAAATATGTGTTGTTTTAAGTCGCTAAGTTTTGAGTAATTTATTACACAGCAACAGATAATACAATCGGCTTCTTTAGGAAGACCCTCCTGATAAAACCATTTAGGTACAGACACAGGCAAGCACACATTCATCTAAACACACACGCTCACATGCATGCACTCACGTATATACACACACACGCTCACATGCATGCACTCACGTATATACACACACACACAAGCATCAAGCACCCTCACTCTGTCATGACTTGACCTTGGAAAGAATCACACTTTCTCATCGCTGCATTTCATCTCCCAGTCTCCCCACTGTGATTCCTTGAGGTTGGGGACCGTGTCATTGTCCACATCATTGGATACGTGATCCTTACAGGTATCAAAACATTTTCAATACATGAACATTCATCAAGCTCTCCTTTAGAAATGAGGATCGAGGACTCGTTCTGCCTCTTGGGTTGGCTGTGTCTCCTTGCCTCTTTTTCACAAACAGAGAGATTGCCTTTACAACACCCTTTTTCCATCGCCGCTTCTGATGACAGGAAATTACTTACCTTTCATTCCTGGAAAACAGCCTGCAGGTTTCCTCACAGAGAGTAATGAGACCAAGAAGTCAAGAGCATTTGCTGGGCACCAGATGCGTGCCTAGAACACCAGGAAGGGAAAGAGCGCAGCTCTTGAAAAGGGTATCGACCTCGCTGGGAGTTACAGGCACTGCCAGGCGGTTTATGATGGTGTGACAAAGCGAACGGTTCGGACAGCCAAAAAGGCAAACGCAGGACGCTCGGAGCCTGACTGCGTGAGCTTGGAACCAGTGCTGCCACTTGACAGCAAGGTGACCTGGGGAAAGTTACTCAACCTCTCTGTGTCTGTTTCTTCTGCTGTAAAATATGAAAAACCATAGCATGTGCCTCTCAGGGCTTCTGTGAGGATTCAAAAAGGAGCACATGTACATCTCTCAAATAGGACTCAATAAAGAGTAACTATTATTTATTATTATTGTCATTATTAAGTCCAGAAAAGAAAGAGAAAAGAATTGGTGATAGTAAGCAGGGAAGGCATCCTGGAAGAGGTGGAACTGAGGCAAGAATAACTGGATGAGTGGCATTGATTAAGCAGACACTAATGAGGGCGATGCCTCTGGTGGCAGAAACTGCACAAACTGTTTGAATGGAAGAAAGAGCATCAGGTTGCCGATACTAACGACTCAAGGAGGCAACAGTGGAGCTTGAGTGTTATTCTCGCAAGACAGCTCAGGACAGACAAAGAAAGCTGGAGCCCAGCTCAGCTGTGGGGTCCGTGATCCTGCCTCTCGATGGGTAGGAAGTGGGAATGTGAGGGGAAGTTGTTCCCCCCTGTTCTGGGGAGAGCCACTGGGGTGCACCAAAAGCAATGGAAGACTGAGATCGTGGGAGATGGTGGACTTGGCACCGAAGACTAAACCCCTTGTAAAGTGAAATTAAACGTAGTAATCCAGACTACCGTTGACCCAATAGCATTGATGTGGTCATTGTTTACCTTAGAGAAATACTCACCTGTGTGCACATGGAGACAAGTCCAAAGACGGTCACTGCAGCATTGGTTGTAAGTAAAGCCAAGTGAAATGAAATACTGTACAGTATCAGACAGCAATATAAAATGAATGAGGTAAGGAAAACAATACGGCATCTCCCCAGCAGACTAAACATAGAATTACTATATGTTCCAGCAACCCCACTTTTATGTCTATACCCAAAATATTCGGAAGCAGGGTCTCAGATATTCGTACACATGTTCACAGCAGTATTATTCACAATAGCTAAAAAGTGGAAGCAACCTGCCAATGAATGAATGGATAAACAAAATGTGGAAAATACTTAGAATGGAATATTATTCAGCCTCGAAAAGGAAGGGAATTCCGACACCTGCTATGACATGGTTGAAACTTGAGGACATTATGCTAAGTGAAATAAGCCAGTCACAAAAAGACAAATATGGTACGATTCCACTTCTACAAGGTTTCTAGAGTAGTCAACATCAGAGACAGAAAGTAGAAGCATGGTTGCCAGGGCCTGGGGGGAGGGAAGATAGAAAGTTGTTGATTAATGGGTACGAAGTTTCAGTTTAAGGAGATGAAAAAGCTCTGGATATGGATGGTGAGATGGTTGCATAACAATGTGAATGTTCTTAATGCCAGTGATCTGTGCACTTAAAAATGATGAAAATGGGCCAGGCGCGGTGGCTCACGCCTGGAATCCCAGCACTTTGGGAAGCCTAGTGGGGCGGATCACCTGAGGTCAGAAGTTTGAGACCAGCCTGGGCAACATGGTGAAACCTTGTCTCTACTAATATGCAAAAATTAGCTGGGCATGGTGGCTGGTGCCTGTAGCCTCAGCTGCTCGGGAGGCTGAGACTGGAGAATTGCTTGAACCTGGGTGGCAAAAGTTGCAGTGAGCCGAGATTGCGCCATTGCACTCCAGCCTGGGTGACAGAGCAAGTCTAAAAAAAAACAAGATCAAAATGGTAAATGTTATGTTATGTATAGTTCACCACCAGCACCACCACAACAAAAAGAATATATGGGTCTGCATGTATTAACATAGTTTTTTTAAAAAGAGGGCTGGGCACAGCAGCTCACACCTGTGATCCCAGTGCTTTGGGAGGCCAAGGCAGGAGAATCCCTTTCCTCATCTCTAAAAAGGGAATAATAACACAGCTATCTCATGAGCTGCTGGGAATGTTAAATGAGTTCAAACCCATAAAGGCTTCAAAACTGTGCCAGGCACATAATCCCTTAGTAAATATTAGCTATTATTGTTATTATTAGCCTGAGTCCTAAATAATTGGAAGAATTTTAAAAATGTTTCTGGAGATGGGGTTTGCTTGGAACAGAGGCAGGCAATGTAGGTCCCCAAATGCCAGGCTTGCAGAGGAAGTCCAAGTGAATTGTGACTGGCGGGCTTATGCCTCTGGGGTAGCAGGAAGACCCTTTTCTAAACAGTGTTATGCTGGATTCAGATCCCTAACTCATTTCACCTCTCTTCCCAGGACAACTGACAATGAGAACGTCTATTTCTTCAGATCTTACTCCTACCCACCTCAGCTTCAACTGACAGTCACAAAGTAATCCAAAGTTGATATGTTTCCCAAAGTCTGAGTAATTCAGGTTTATGTTTATTCAAGGGCAAGTTATTATACATATATTCTTGAGTTCCTTCTCTCCAACCTAATTCATCATCCTCACATACTGGCACTTCATTCACCCCCAAGACCCTCTAATGGGGCTTAATTGTGTTTACCTTGCCTTTCCCCAGCTTCTTATCTGCAAGGCTCCTTGCTTCCCTCAATGTATCAACAAGCTTGATGAATCCAGCTGGACTAAGGCACGCTCTGAAAAAGAGGCCAAGGTGGGGCTAAATCAACACAAATAGGAAACAGGATGGAACAATATGGCTTCACATCCTGTCTCAGTCCCTAGCCAGCATGACGGCTGTTCATTCAACAATGGATTTTGGGAGTACATATCAGGCCAGGTGTCAACACCATCAAACTGGAGACCAGGTGCCCATTCAGAGAGGTCTCACACAAAACTCCAGATCTCAGGCTTCTCTTGGAGAAACATGGGCTGCGGCAATGCGGAATTCTCCCCTGACAACAATTGGCTGAGCCTAGTGGTAGCTTCTTCCCTCCCCTTTTGTTCATTGGAAGCATGACCTCTCTAGCTACCCATAGCTCCCTACTGTATCTTAGCCAGACCCCTTTCCTGCTCTTTTTCCCTATCATCATTCCAACTAATCACCCCTGTAATCACAAGATATGCAGAAGTAAATCACAAGTGCTATCTATACCCGGGAAGCTTGGAGACTAGCTGGAGAAACTCTCAGAGATCCACTAATGATAACTGCACAGGGTAGCAGGTGAAAAGATTCATCAAAAACAGGACAAGAATGAGGAGTCCAGGAGTCTTCCTGCAGGTCATGACTATTAAGCTCAACCTTGAAGGACCAGTAAGATTGACAGAGGAGTATCCCAGGGGAAGAAATGACAAGGACAAAGGCAAAAAATAAGAAAGTGGGGCTGTGTTCAGAAAACAGTGTACATGTTCAATCAGCAGCCAGGTGCAAAAGGTATGAGGAAAGAAGGTCAGAAACATATTGTGGATAACCTCAAATACAAAACTGAGTTCAGACTTTTTTTCAAAAGGAAATACTAGCGACGGAGTCTGTGTTGCAATTTAAGGAGAAGGATCTGACAACATCGTGCAGAATGCATTTGGTTCAGGGTGGGAGGCACCGTCTGGGAAGCAATTGCAATAATCCAGGCAGCACATTCAGGGGAAGCTATAGTAACAGAGAGAAACAACCCCCAAATCCCAGGCAAATCTTCTAAACCAGGCCACCGTGCCAAAGTCAGCCAACAATGAACAGGGAGGCCCCCCTCACCCTCCAAAGGAGACGGTGCCTCCAGCCCTGATTCCATGGGGGAAGGAGCCTTCTAGCTTCAAAGTCTTCTGAAATCCAATTATCTAGCTCCTCCAGGCATTGGAGAAACAGCTGGCCCACTGCTGGATGAACACGTCTGCACCAGCCCTGGCCCCCACAGGTCCAACGAGAGCTCTTCCATCAAAATTTCCCTGGGAAGACTCTTTCCTTTATGGTAACCAACACGTTTCTAGTCTGTAACCGTAAAGCAAAGTCATATTTTCTTCAATATTTGAAGTGCAGTGGCCCTAAGCCATCAGCTGCCCATATTAGGAGGGAGTTCAGTAATTTCCCAGGGGACCCTTTCCATATTCTTTTCTTTTCCCTTGTGATAAATACATATCACATAACATTTACCATCTGACCCATTTGTAAGTGTACAGTTCACTACTGCTAAGCATAGTCACATTGTTGTCACCACCATCTATGTCTAAAATTCTTTTCATCTTGCAAAACTGGAACTCTATAACCATTAAACAACTCCCCATACCTCCCTCCACCCAACCCCTGGCAACCACCTTTCTACTTTCTGTGTCTATGAATTTGACTACTCTGGGTGCTTATATAAGTAGAATCATACAATATTTGTTGTCTTTTCCTTATTTCACTTAGCATAATATCCTCAAGCTTCATCCACATTGTGGCATGTGTCAGGATTTCTTTCTTTCTTAAGGCTGAATAATATTCCATTGTATGTATATGTCACATTTTGTTTATTCTTTCATCGATCAATGGACATTTGAGTTGCTTCCACCCTTTGACTATTGAGAATAATGCTGCTATGAACATTAGTGTATTAGTATCCGTTCAAATTCCTGATTTTATTTCTTTTAGGTGTATATCCAGAAGTGGGAATGTTGGGTCATATAATTCTATGTGTAATTTTTTTAGCAACCACCAAGGTAGTTCCAGCATTTTAAATTTCCACCAACATTGCACAAGGGTTCCAGTTTCTCCACATCCTCACCAACACTTGTTATTATTGTTTTTTAATAGTAGCCATCCTAATGGATAGTGGTGGTATCTCATTGTGGTTTTGATTTTCATTTCCCTGAGGATTAGTGACATAGAGCATCTTTTTATGTGCTTGTTGGCCATTCGTGTATCCTCTTGGCAGAAATGTCTATTCAAGTCCTTTGTCCATTATTTAAACCAGGTTGGTTGTTCGTTTGTCGTTGAGTGGTAGAAGTTATTTATATAGTCAGGCTACTAATCCCTTATCAGATGATTTGCAAATATTGTCTTCCATTCTATAGTTGCCTGACCCCTCACATTCTTAAGGACTACCACCTCCAAATTGTTTATATTGATTCGTAAATCTTACCTATCATCAAACTACCCTTTTCTAAACAGTGTCATCCTGGATTCAGCCCCCTAACTCATTTCACCTCTCTTCCCAGGACAACTGACAATGAGAATGTCTATTTCTTCAGAACTTACTCCTACCCATCACAGCTTCAACTGACAGTCACAAAATAATCAAACTTGATATGCTTCCCAAAGTCTGAGTAATTCAGGTTTACATTTATTCAAGGGTAAGTTATTATACATCTGTTCTTGAAATTGTAACTGTGTGTTGGATATGAAGCAGGGAGGGTGAACCTTTTGTCAGTGATTTAAAAGTGTTGAAATCTTCACTGATTTTTGCAAGAAAGTGACCATTAAGAGTTTTCCAGAACAAGAAAAAGAAAACAGTTTATGGCTGGATGTGGTGGCTCATGCCTGTAATCCCAACAGTTTGGGAGGCAGAGGCAGGCAGGATCCCCGAGATCAGGAGTTCAAGACCAGCCTGACCAACATGGCAAAACCTCGTCTCTACTAAATACCAAAAATTAGCCAGGTGTGGTGAAACACACCTGTAGTCCTAGCTACTCAAGAGGCTGAGGCATGAGAATCACTTGAGCCCAGGAGGTGGAGGTTGCAGTGAGCCGAGATTGCGCCACTGCACTCCAGAAACAGTTTATAACTTTGCACATAAACAGGTTGTTTCAGTCACATTTATTTTTCGGTAAGTCCACAACCTACAAAAGTTAAGTAAATATGAATGCCAATTGCAGAGTAAATCACTGTTGAAAGGCATTATTGGATTCCTATGCTCACAGTGAAATATCTTGGGGATTATGATAGAGAAATGTTTCATAAACTTAAGGAGGGGAAACATATTGTTAACCAGAAACCCACGGTATATTTCATAGTAATTTTCCTCTAAATATGATGAAATGTTGAGGAATAATTGGATATAATTTACACATTATTTATGTCAAACTTCTCTCTCTTTAGACCCATTGTGGCGTTTATGAATCTTAGCAGGTTTTCCAACTTTAAATTTTTTTACTAAGTATTATTATTCTCTTTAGAGTTTCTGTAAGTGCAGTATAGATACAACCTGTGATGTGCAAGATGATTTTAGATCGTACACAATGAATATTTTGTTTTAATCTAATGACATTCAAGTCTTTGATTGCATTTATGTTTTGGCTATTTTTATTTACACCAAATGATACTGCTTTTTTGTTTACCATAATGATACCAACTTTCTTTTTAAAGTAAATCTATTAACCAAAAAAAGTAAGTTGGTTTAAAGAAAAACTAAGTCAAGAATAGTACAGGTGGGCCGGGCGCAGTGGCTCACGCCTGTAATCCTAGCACTTTGGGAGGTCAAGGCAGGCGGATCACCTGAGGTCAGGAGTTCAAGACCAGCCTGGCCAACATGGTAAAACCCCATCTCTACTAAAAATACAAAAATTAGCCAGGCCTGGTGGCCCACGCCTACAGTCCCAGCTATTTGGGAGGCTTAGTCAGGAGAATCACTTGAACCCAGGAGGTGGAGGTTGCAGTGAGCCAAGATTGTGCCATTGCACTCCAGCCTGGGCAACAAGAGCAAAACTACATCTCAAAAAAAAAAAACCAACAACAACAACAAAAAAAAGAATACTACAGGTATTTGTAGGACGAAAGTAGCACCATCTTGGAAGCTAATCCACCATGTTGGCTTCTGATGAACTCCAGTTCTGAGAAGGCCTCTAAGATTTCCAGTTGATTTATTGTTCCTTGTATAAGAGCAGGTACTTACCGTAAATCCTGCCCTTAAGTCAACAACCTTGATGTTATCTTACTTCAACTATCCCACACATTCCTTCTGAACCACCCCTCCTCTGTAGCACAAGAAGCCCTGTGTCTGGGGAGTAATGGTGTGGGGATCCACCATCGTGTTTCACTGCTGCCCAGCACACCAGCATGGCTTCTGTTTGTAGGTCCTTTTTAAATGTTTCTTTCTAAGTAACTGGATTTGTCACCCTCTTTCTTCAGCCTCCCAGCTTCTTCAGACTTTGAGATAGGTTTGCATAGGCCTGCTCACTGTAAAACAGTACTGTACAATGGCTTGGACTTGGTAAATAACTACCATAAGTATAAAGACAGATGTAGACAACTGAAATTTGCAAAATACTTCTCGTAAATAGAAGAAAAATTTTATGGGACCTAATAGACAACTTCCTGTTAAAATTCGAGGGTATTGTTTCCCTCTAATTTTATTCTTTTAAAATAATTCCCTCTCATTTCCAGTATCTTAGTATGGCAGTCTCTAATACACATTTGTTGAATAATTGAGTGAATAATCAATCAGTAGAAGAAACTTACCATAAGACCCACATTATTATTCCTAATTAATTCAGTTCATAGGGGCACTACAAAAGCATCTACAATACATCATTGAATATTTCTTATATGCCAAGCTCTTGGTCAAGTGTTTTTCATATATCATATCATTAAATGTCCACAACTTTATGCAAGAGTAAGACAGAGAGATTAAGTTACCTGCCTAGGTGTGTTAAGTAATGGTCTAAAGACATGTGTGGCTTATTTATTTAACGAGAGGCCTGGAGGTGGATGGTTACAGGGCTCATTCAGTGGCTCATCGAGGTCAGGCATGTCTACAGCTGCAATTCTTCTGATTTACCTCTTGGTCTCAAGGTGGCTGCCACAACCCCACACACCACATCCTCACGTAAGTGCCTCCGGTAAGAAGGCTATAGGACTTGACACCAGCCAGCTCTCCTCTCCAGAACACCTCAGCCAGGGAACAGTCTCTTTCCTAGAAGACCCTGAAACATTTCCCCTGACATCTCACTCGCCAGAGCTGCATCAGGTGGCAACTCCTAGCTGCAAAGAAGCTGGTGGAGCCAGTGTCTAGCACAAGGGTGTGGCATGATTGGCTTAGACCAGGTAGCTTTCATCTCTGAGGCTGGTGAAAGACCAACCCCTTTGAAGGGTGCCTCACCCTTCATCACAAGAATGGAAAGAGAACATTACATATAGGAAAACGTGAAGAGAGAGGTTCCCAGACTATAAAGCAGTCAGAAGTCAAAAGGCTGGGAAAATAGAGGCTTGGGAATTGCTAAGGGCAGGGCTTCCCAGCCTTGGCACTCTTGACATTTGGAGCAAGATAATTCTTTGTTTTATCGGGGGCTGTCCTATGCATTACAGGATGTTGAGCAGCATCCCTGACCTCCACCCACTAGGTGTCAGGAACACTTCTATCTAGTTGTGACAACCAAAAATATCTCCGGAAAAATGTCCTGGGGGACAAAATCGCCCCCAGTTGAGGACGACTGGCCTTGGGTGATACCGTGGGATGCCCAGCCTCAGAGAACATCCTGTACCCTGAACATGGAACAGGAGCCAGGGCTTTCCTAGTGCTTTGGTATTGCTGGGACCCTGGCACACCCCTGGCAGTTGTGGAGGAAGATAGAGAGCCTTGTTAATGACTGAGATTGAACTGGCCACCATTGTGAAATGGAAGAAAGTAAAGAAATGTGCTCCTTCTTTTTTCCGGCATGCCCAACTGATATGCTTTAGCTGTGTCCCCACCCAAATCTCACCTTGAATTGTAATAATCCCCATGTGTCAAGGGAGGGGCCAGGTGGAGAGCATTGAATAATGGGGGTTGTTTGCCCCATGCTGTTCTCGTGGTCGTAAATAAGTCTCACGAGATCTGATGGTTCTATAAATGGGAGTTCCCCTGTACAAACTTTCTTGCCCACTGCCATGTGAGAAGTCCCTTTGCTCTTCCTTCTGCCATAATTGTGAGGCCTCCCTAGCCACGTGGAACTGTGGGTTCATTAAACCTCTTTCCTTTATAAATTACCCAGTCTCGGGTATGTTTTTATTAGCAGCATGAGAACATACTAACACACTAACTTATACAGACTAAGATTTATACCTGCTACAGAGACCCCTGAGAAGTCAATGTGAGATGAACATTCACTAAGCCAATTGCAGGGACACCGCAATATACCACTCGATGCCTTGATGTTTCCCAGCCAGGCTGTTTACAGTCTTTGACAACCACAGATGTCCCATGCGCAAAGCTGGTCACATCAACGCATGGTTCCTCTGCCTGCCTGTCAGATTGGCCCAAGCAGCTCTGCTCACTTGGATTACAAGGACCAGTGTCCAGGACCCAAATTATGAATCTGGGTTCAAGCAGTATGGCTGGACACAGAACTGTGTGAGGACAAGTTTGGGCTGGGCCCATCACATTGCAGCATGACATTTATAATAATGTAAGTAAGTAATGTTGCATGTGTGTATTGGATGGGGGAGTGGGTTGAATTCTTCCTTTTTGTCAATGATTTGAGAAGCATTAAAATCTTGAGCTGAATTTTGCAGGAAACTACAGCAGTAAGAGTTTTCCAGAACAAGAAGGAGGCCAGGCGCAGTGGCTCATACCTGTACGCCCAGCACTTTGGGAGGCTGAGGTGGGAGGCTCGCTTAAGCCTAGGAGTTCGAGACCAGCCTGGGCAACTTGGCAAAACCCTGTCTCTACAAAAATTAGTCAGGCATGGTGATGCATACCCGTAGTCCCAGCTACTGGGGAGGCTGGGGCGGGAGAATTAGTTGACCCCAGGAGTTTGAGGCTACAGTGAACTGTGATCATGCCACTGCACTTCAGCCTGGGTGACAGAGCAAGACCCTGTCTCAAACAGGAGGGAAAAAAAAAAGAAGAAGAAGGAGAAAACAGTTTATAACTTTGGATACAAACAGGTTAGTTCAGGAGCATTTATTTTCAGGAAATGCACAACATGCAAAAGTTAAGTACAATCATATGTCACTTAACAAAGGGGATACATTTTGAGAAACGCGTCATTAGGCAATTTTATCGTTGTGTGAACATCATAGTGTACTTTCACAAACCTGGATGGCATAGCCTACTAAACACCTAGGCTATATGGTATAGCTCAATGCTCCTAGGCGACAAACCTGTACAGCATGTTACTGTACTGAATACCATCGGCAATTGTAGCACAATGGTAAGTATTTGTGTATATAAACACAAATTACAGTAAAAATATGGTATAAAAGATTTTTAAAATTGTTAATCTGGGCCGGGCATGGTGGCTCACACCTGTAATCTAATCCCAGCACTTAGGGAGGCCGAGGCGGGTGGATCACGAGGTCAGGAGTTCAAGACCAGCTGGCCAACATGATGAAACCCAGTCTCTACTAAAAATACAAAAATTAGCTGGGTGTGGTGGCAGGCGCCTGTAGTCCCAGCTACTCAGGAGGCTGAGGCAGGAGAATTGCTTGAACCTAGGAGGCAGAGGTTGCAATGAGCTGAGATGGCACCGCTGCACTCCAGCCTGGGTGACAGAGCGAGACTCCATCTCAAAAAAAAAAAAAAGGTTAATCTGTGTGGGACACTTAACCATGAATGGAGTTTGCAGAACTGGAAGTTGCTCTGGATGAGTCAATGAGTGAGTGGTGAGTGAACGTGAAGGCCTAGGATGTGACTGTACTCTACTGTAGACTTCATTAATGCTGTACATTTAGGCTACTTTAAATTTATATGAAGTTTTTGTGCTATGACATTAGAACAGCTACGATGTCACTGGGTGATAGGAATTTTTCAGCTCTATTATAATCTTATGGGACCACCATTGTATATATGGTCCATCACTGACAGAAACATCCCTAGGCAGCACATGACTATAAATATAAATGCCAAAAGTATAGTATATGATGGCTGAAAGGCATTATTATTATATATGACATACAGTTAATGTCATTTTTTTTTTTTTTTTTGAGATGGTGTTTCACTCTTGTTGCCCAGGCTGGAATGCAATGATGCAATCTTGGCTCACTGCAACCTCTGCCTCCCGGGTTCAAGTGATTCTCCTGCCTCAGCCTCCCAAGTAGCTGGGATTACAGGGGTATGCCACCACCACACCTGGCTAATTTTGTATTTTTAGTAGAGATGGGGTTTCACCGTGTTGGTCAGCTGGTCTTGAACTCCTGACCTCAGGTGATCTGCCCGCCTCGACCTCTCAAAGTGCTAGGATTATAGGTGTGAGCCACTGTGCCTGGCCTATTATTATTATTTATTATGTTGTAATACTAGAAAAGGAACATGAGGATCCTGGTTTATGGAGCATTTCCTTAATCTCGCCTGGGCTGGTTGGGGTTCTGGGCCAGCCTGAGCCACACGGAATTATTCCAGGTGTATCCAGTTATGTTCTTTGTGGAGAAGAGTGCAGCCGGGAAAATTTCCAGCTTCATTTTCGGGGCCTGTTAGCAGATCTCAGGGTCTCCCTTGGGTCTTCAGAGGATTTAGGAGGCTGGCAAAGCATTCAGAGGAAGCCCAGGAGCAAGCCCAGGACACCAGCCAGCCTTGAGTCTGCTGAGAGGTGCAGCCCATTCCAGACCACCAGGGCCAGCTTCAGGGACAGGCAGCCTGTGCAGTCACACGGATCCCCGGGCTCAGAAGGGCCCTGTGCTTGCTTGAATGCTCTGCTGTTGCCACCTTGAAATTCTTAATATTTTTTGAACAAGGGGCCCCACATTTTCATTTTGCACTAGGCCCTGCAAACTACACAGCTGGTCCTGACCACCACTCACCACAAGGGGCAATGTCCTTTGAGAGGCAAGGCCCCATACACGGGCCTCCAGGTGAAATCAGGGATGTGGTCTCCAGAGTCACCAGCAGACAGCAAGGCAGGGGAGCATCTGGCTTGGGAGGCAATTTGCCTGGGCTCATTTTCTGCCTCTGCCACTCCGTAGTTCCATGGCTTTAAGCCATTACCTACCCTCTGTGCCTCAGTTTCCTTCTCTCTTTTTTTTTTTTTTTTTTGGAGAGAAGGAAGGTCTCACTCTGTTGCTCAAGCAGGAGTGCAGTGGTGTGATCATAGCTCACTGCAGCCTTGACCCCCCTGGGCTTATCCTCCCATCTCAGCCTCCTGAGTAGCTGGGACTACAGGAATGTGCCACTACGCTCGGTTAATTTTTAAATGTTTTTATAGAGACGGGGTCTTGCTATGTTGCTCAGGCTGGTCTCAAACTCCTGGGCTCAAGCAATCCCCAAAGAGCTCAGATGAGATCAGGAAATGCTCCACGGGCAGGATGAGTAGCTGGGATTACAGGCATGAGCACCCGGCTCCACTGAATGATTTTAAGCAGGCAGATGACGTGGTCTGACTCAGGCTTTCAAAAGATCCCTTCCAGCTGCAGGGAGGAGAATGACTTGTTAGAGACAAGAGTGGCAGCAGGGAGCCCAGGTGAAATGCTGCTACATTCCTCCAGGCAGGACATGATGGTGCCTGGATCAGGGAGAGGGAGCAGTGGAGCGGTGAGAAGTCAGATTCAGGATTTATTCTGAAGGGAGCCCCAGTGACTGGCTGATGGACTGGATGGAACAGGGCAGGGGACACAGGATAATTGAAGGATGAGTCCTAGAATTTTAGGCTGAAAATATTAGGGTGAGAAAGAGGTGAGGAAGGTGAGGCAAGTGTGGTCTGGGGAGGGCAGTGGGCAGTCAGTGGCACTTTGTGATATCTGCATGGAGTTCTTGAATAGGTAGTTAGTACAGAGTGTACTATAGAGTTAGTACAAAGGAGAATTGATGTCATAGGTGTAAATTTAGGATTCACCCAAATATAGATGGTATTTCTAAGACTTGGGACTGAATGTGATCAAGCACAGGCTCTATGTGGACAGGGGAGAGGAGAGGGCCAAAGACTGAGCCCTGGTTTACTCCGACATTCAGAAGTCAGGAGGGAGAGGAGGGGCCAGCAACAACAGCTGAGTAGTGAGCAGGGATGTAGGCGGAAAGCCAGGAGGATCTGCCATCCCCAGAATCAAGAAGAATGCACTCCAGTGACATGATCGATGGTCTCAAATGCTGCCGAGAGTTTGGATACATGGATGAGTGAAGATGAACCGCTGGATTTAGCAAGATGGAGATTGTGATGATTGTCTTGGGCAGATTCAGTGGTGTGGTTCAAAAGACAGCTGTGAAGGAACCGGAAACACAGATGTGTGCAACTCAAGAGATGGGGCAGTCAGGAGAAGCACAGAACCAGCACGGTGGTTAGAGGGGGAAGGGATGCTGGCAGAGGTTTTCCTTTTAATGTTGATGGGGGAAAATACACAATACAGAAAGTGGAGAAGAGACAAATGCAGGAATAAAGTCCCCAAGGAGAAGGGATGAAGGCCAGTGCACAGGGAAGTTGGACTTAGGTGGAGGAGGGAGGAAAGGTGGAGTCTGTGGCACAGATGCAGGTCTGCTGAGGAGGGGCAGGGACTTCTCTTCCGACTGCTCCTATTTTCTCAGCGAAATAAGGAGCAAGTCATCAGCTGAGAGTAAGGAGGGAGAGAGTGTATTGAAGATCAACGAAAGAGGAGAAAATGCAAGATAGCAATCCCTGGGTGGAAAGAAAATTGGGGGAAGGAGGAAGTGGAGGGGGACTGTCGGCAGCGCTGAGGGTCCACTTGAATTGTGCGGGCCCAAATTTAAAAAGAGACCCGTTGGCACGGTTGTGTGTTCTGCAGACACTGTTCAGCTTAGGCACAGCTATAAACAGCTGGATTTCATCAAGGTTTGGGTTTTGCTGGAAGAACTCAGAAAAAGGAGAAGGCGGCAGGAGAGTTGGTGCACTTAAGGGCATGGCTGTGGGTATGGAACTAGCGTTGAAGATGGGCCCGCTTGGTACAGGCATCTCTGCCCTGGGGTTGTTACATCAGAAGCTGGGCTTACTTATTTCAAAGACTCATGAAAGCAGAAGGAATTGATCTCACTTCCCCTGACCGGGACTAGTTCATCAGACCTGGCCTGTGTACTGGATTGAACAGAGTCCCCCAAAGAGATAGATTTCAATGCCTTTGAATGTGACCTTATTGGAAACAAGGTCTTTGCAGATTTAACCAAGGTAAGAGAAGGATTAGGGTGGGCCCTAACTCTAGTGTCTTTGTGAGAGAAAGGGGAGGGAGGTTTGGATACAGAGATACAGACACAGAGGGGAGGCTATGTGAAGAAGGACGCAGAGATGGGAGCGGTGCTAACGCAAGCCAAGGAGTCCCAGGAGCCCCCAGGAGCTGGAAAAAGCGAGGCAGGATTCTCTGCTAGAGACCTGGGAGGGAGCACAGCCTGCTGACCCCTCATTTTTGAACCTCTGGCCCCCAGGGCTATGAGAGAATGTATGTCTGTTGTTTTCTTGTTTTTGTTTTTTGAGACGGAGTCTAGCTCTGTCACCCAGGCTAGAGTGCAGTGGTGTGATCTCGGTTCACTGCAACCTCCGCCTCCCGGGTTCAAGTGATTCTCCTGTGTCAGCCTCCCAAGTAGCTGGTATTATAGGCACACGCCACCACGCCCGGCTAATTTTTGTATTTTTTAGTACAGACAGGATTTCATTGTGTCGGCCAGGCTGGTCTGGAACTCCTGACCTCGTGATAAGCCTGCTTCCACCTCCCAAAGTGCTGGGATTACAAGCATGAGCCCACCGTGTCCGGCTCTGTATATCTATTGTTTTACGCCACCCAATTTGTGGTGCTTTTTTTACCGTAGCCACAGGAAACTAATACAGCCTTCTAACAAGATTATCTGTTACTCAATAAATCCAACAAGTTTAGGAATTCAAAAGATTTTTTCCTGCATGGCATCTATTCTGAGGCTAAAGGAAAAATCATTCTAGTCATATCTCTAGATACGTTACTTAATCCTTAATATGCTCTGGGTATATTCCTTAATAGTTGGTGCGTTAACTTTCTTTATTTTTACTTTTATTTTTATTTTTAAAGATAGAGACAGGGTCTCACTATGTTGCCCAGGCTGGTCTCGAACTCCTGGACTCAAGGAACCCTTCTGCCTTGACCTCCCAAAGTGCTGGGATTACAGGCATGAGTCACCATGCCCAGCCTGCATGAACTTTCTTTTTTTTTTTGAGACAGAGTCTCGCTCTGTTGCCCAGGCTGGAGTGCAGTGGCTCCATCTCGGCTCACTGCAAGCTCTGCCTCCCGGGTTCACACCATTCTCCTGCCTCAGCCTCCAGAGTAGCTGGAACTACAGGCGCCTGCCACCATGCCTGGCTATTTTTTTTTTTTTTTTTTTTTTTTTTTTTTGTATTTTTAGTAGAGACGGGGTTTCACCTTATTAGCCAGGATGGTCTCGATCTCCTGACCACGTGATCTGCCCACCTCAGCCTCCCAAAGTGCTGGGATTACAGGCATGAGCCACCATGCCCAGCCTACATGAACTTTCAAAATTGTTAAATAGGAAAATTAATTAGCCACTGTGAAGTTACTCTATCATGTTGTCTTTTTAAAGGTGATATGTGAAATTATCTTATTCCTTTCTGCGGTTACATGAATATTGTCCCCCTCTCCCCCTGCCCCCTCTAGACTTAGAGCTTTGTGTGGGCAGGGACATGTCTGTCTTGCTTAATTGTATATTCCCAGGGTCTGGCACATAGTAGATGGTCAATACGTGTGTCGAATAACTAAGAACCATGATGATAAAGGCGGTAATTTACACTCCAGAGTAACATTCAAAGGAAATGTTTCCCATAGCCTACAAAATTTTCAGCCTATACCCTAGAACAATAGTTCCTAACCAGGGGCAATTTTGCTCCCCCAGGGAATTTTCTTTTTTACTTTTTTTTTTTTTTTTTTGAGACGAGGTCTCACTGACACCAGGCTGGAGTGCAGTAACACGATCTCGGCTCACTACAGCCTCAACCTCCTGGGCTTAAGCGATCCTCCCACCTCAGCCTCCCGAGTAGCTGGGACTACAGGTGCACGCCACCACTCCCGGCTAATTTTTTTTATTTTTTATAGATATGAGGCCTCTCTATGTTGCCTAGGCTGGTCTCGAACTCCTGGCTTCAAGCAATCCTCTCACCTTAGCCTCCCAGTGTGCTGGGATTACAGGCGTGAGCCACCGCACCCAGTCTTATTTTTTATTGGAGTCATATTTGTTTGTCACTACTTGTGAGGTGAGTGCCATAGACATCTAATAGGTAGAGGCCAGGGATGCTACTAAGCCCCCTGCAATGCACAGGACAGCCCCTCAAGAGAATTATTCTCCCTCAAATGTTCAAAGTACCGAGGTTGAGAAAACCCTGTCCTAAAAACACAAGGTGTTTGAATGGAAAGAAGCCTCAAGCATGGCAGCACAAGACTCATTTTACTAATGCATATGCCAAGGCAGAGAGAAGGAAGGAACCTGTCCAAAGATATGGAACAGGGGATTGTGGGAGCTGAGACGAAGACTCAGGCCTCCTTTGCCCAGGTTGGAGTGCTGGCCGCTGACCGTGGGACCCCCCCCAGGCCAGAAATGAGGATGGATTCAAAACTGCCCAGTGGAGAAAAAGAGGGCCTCTTTCCCCACCCCCAATAACAAACAGGATTCTTGACTTGGTATCAAAGCCAGAGAGTGACAGCAGGCAAAGGCGGCTGGCTGAGAACCGCCTCTAACCCCTGAGCTTGGTACAATGCGCTGTACTCCGCATATGAGTGCCAAATCACAGCAATTAGCCAGCGTTGTGCCCACCAGCCAACTTCACACTGGGCTAGTGGCCCAGATTGCTAAAGAGACATGCCCGCTGCAGCTAAATGCCTTGGCAACCACAGGCAGTGTTCTCTGCTCTCCTTGGAGCCGGGACTACGGGGCTCCGGCTGCGGGGTATCGCGTACCCGCTATAGAACGGCGTATGAGCTCCCAACAAAGAAAAGAGGGCCTGCAGTTTCCCCCACACTCTTCCTACAGCTTCTCAGGAAGCATTCAGCACTGCCCACCACCCACCCATCTGTCCTCCCTCGCCCCAGGAGAGGTGCTCCCTTTGGCTGGAGTAAGGAAGGGAGGAGGAAGGAGAACCAATCGCCACTTGAAGCATTTAATAAGCTGGAATCAAGATCTTGTCTACAGCCCCCCAGCAGACACTGGGTGTCTTACATATGGATGGGTAACAGAACTGCTACCCACACCTGGGATCTTAAAGGAGTTTATGGATTTTTCCATCGAGGACCAATTTAAGTGGATGGGTTGGGCTGAAAACATCTTTCATTCGCAGGTCCTCATGGCGACCAGTAACCTATTTTGCATCTAGACTTGGAATTTCTAAATCAACAATGGAAATGGGAGCTGGCAGCTGATTTAAAAAACCAATTTTGTCCAAGACTCAGCTGTTTACACAGCACTTCTACATCCTGAACCTCATCGACTCTTCACAACCATCTGGAGAGGGAGGCAGAGCAGGGATTTTTAGCTTCACGGAACAGATGAGTGTCTGGGCTCAGAGGGCACGGTGACTTGTCCAAAGTCATACAGCTGGTAAGCAGCAGAGCTGAAATTCAAAGTCAGGCCTTGTACATTGTGGAAATGTTGGTGGAGTGATCAAAGTCCAGCCCAGTGCATCCTTGCAAGACTGTGCAAAACTCTTTAATAAATCCCTAGGGCTCCAAAGAATACTGTTTGGAGACCCTCCCCTCCACAGCCCTTTATCCATTCTTCTCTGTGCTCTTGGACGCTGACTTGTACATGGCTCATCTCTTCATTGGGCTTGGCCAACGTGGAGGCTGAGCAAGATCAGAGAGAGGGAGGAGAATGGGGTTGCATCAGGCTGCATGGGGCCCTCACCTGAAGGTCATTGGTCCTCTCAAGACAGCTCTGTCTCACAGTATTCTCCCCTAGATGCCTGCCCTTGAAGATCTTCTCATCCCATCTGACCTAAGGGTAGTGGCCACTAATTAAAACATGCAGTACAACAAGTGATAATAAAAAGCCAAGGAGATAAAGAAAATGGGGATGGAAAATGCAGACGTCTACGTGCAGCGGTGGGTTTGTCGCAATTTTAAATAGGGTGACCAGGAAAGACTCACCACGAAGGAAACATTTGAGCAAAAACCCATAAATAAGTGAATGACAGAGCCATGCAGGTATCTTGGGGAATAACTTTCCAGATAGAGGAAATGGCACACGCAAAGCCCTGATCTGAGAGGGAGCCTGGTGTGTTGGAACAGCAGCAAGGGGTAGCCCAGGGCACAGGTGGATGGAAGGCCCCGGGGATGGACTAGACTCCCGGGAATGCGAGTGGGGCAGGAGCCAAAGGAACAGGGTGAGAATGAGCATGGCTCAGCACAGCAAATCCCTGACTAGTGGAAAAAGAACATGAGGGACATGCTGCATAGAGAAAAGATCCGTAACTCAACTCTGTGCCTTCAAGAAGTAACCATTGAGTTGAGTGTCCTTAGCCAGGGACATCATTATCCCACATGAGCATGAAATAGCTGCCCCTGTCACTCTCTAACCCTCACCTACTTCACTTTTCCTTTCTTTGTTTATCATCGTCTGTCATTACATGCACACTTATTCTCTTGTTTATTGCCTCTCTCACACACAAATACTTACGGCGTATGAAAGCAGCGACTTTACCTGTCATGGTCAAAGTCATAGCCCCAAGATCCCAAGCCCCAACTGAAAGCATGGCACACAGTAGGTGCTCAGTTAATGTTTGTTTAAAGATGAATACATGAGTAGATCAACGAATGTACAAATGACTACTATTGCTAATAACTATATTTTTCTCCAAAAGATTATTTATTACAATCCACACGAAAGGAAATGCAAGAGCTACCCATGTTACCACTAAGAGTAAAGCATATCTTTTAAGCAGTCAGGGTTCACGAGTCAAGAAAGCATTTGGCACACAATAGGTGCTGAATAAATATTCACTGGACGGACTAGGGATATAACTTGACATGCTCAGAAAAGCATTAGCCTGGGAGTTCAAATTCTGCCCCCCCAACCCCCATTTCTAAATGTCACAACGAGCTGTCTTGAAATGTGAGGCTTTATGCTTTCGTTGTCTTCTCTCCCTAGCCTTCCCGTGTCACTCTTTCCTGGTAAGTCAGAGGGATCTACATTGTGTACAAAAGAATTAAAATTGTTTCAGCAGAAATGAAAGTAGAAATTGATTAGGTTCTTTTTTTATCTTTTTCCCACTTCAAAAGGCAGCTCTTGAAAACAAACAGGGACAGCCCCAAGGGGAGCAAGGCATAAAGTTTACGCCATAATGAGGATATGAAAACAGAACATAGAAATTGCCAGAGACCCCCATTCCCAGGGCGCTGGGGGAGACTCAGCTAGGAGGGGACCGGACTTGAGGGACAAAGTGGATGGGATCTGAGTCAGCATCCAGAGAGCCCCAGAAGCCAGAGGCAGAGGTTGCAGTGAGCCAAGATCGCTCCACTGCACTCTAGCCTGGGCGACAGAGTGAGACTCTGTCTCAAAAAAAAAAAAAAAAAAAAAAGCTTAGGGATTAAGCCAAGCCCTGCAGACCACCCACTGCCAATTAAGTATCCCCATCTGCTCTTCAGAGCCAGACAAGGGCCTTCTATAGGCAGCTGCTCAGAGGTCTTCAAGGATCACCCAGTGGGACGGTGCCCACCTAAAACCAGGACTGGATTAAGCGCTCACTGAACCAAACCACTGTAGGCCAACCTTCTTGTCAACAGCCTGAGATCCTTCTAAGTTCCATCTCCTGGTGTCCAGAGGGCTGCTGGTAGTATATGGGGTAGAAGCCCCAGAGCCTGGACCCATCTGAGACCAGACAGCAAGTGGCCAAACCCAGGCCTGTTTTGTGAAGCCTTGACCTCTATAAGCCTCCGTGTCCTCTTCTGTAAGATGACTAGAGTGACCCTTGATCATCACAAGCAAACAGCTGGCAGATGGAGAGAAGTGGGACTTTCCTCTCCCTTGAAGTGCTCTCAGCAGCATTTGTGTAGGAGAAGCATGGGGGAGGGGGTGGTGAGGAAGACTAGAGCCAGCCTGGCACAAAAGAGAGATGACTCCTCGGGAGCTTGCTTCCAAATAGCTGTGACGGCAAGCCAGACCATCTGTTCCAGAAGTTCTCTTCTTGAGGAAGCAATGGTGGGATCAAGACAACAAGCAGTCATTCATCCATCCATCCATCTACCCAGTCATTCATTCTACAAAGATTTATTGAGCATTTTCTATGTGCCAGGCACTGGGAATAAAACTGCAAACAAGAAAGCTCAGGGTTGGCCGGGCGTAGTGGCTCATGCCTGTAATCCCAGCACTTTAGGAGGCCGAGGCGGGCAGATCACCTGAGGTCAGCAGTTCAAGACGAGCCTGGCCAACATGTTGAAATCCCATCTCTACTAAAAATACAAAAATTAGCTGGACATGGCAGTGGGTGCCCGTAATCCCAGGTATTCAGGAGGCTGAGGCAGGGAGAATTGCTTGAACCAGGGAGGTGGAGGTTGCAGTGAGCTGAGATCGCTCCACTGTACTCCAGCCTGGGCGACAGAGTGAGACTCTGTCTCAAAAAAAAAAAAAAAAAAAAAAAAAAAAAAAAAAAAAAGCTTAGGGTTTCATGAAGCAGACAAGTATTTAAAGATACTTAAAGACAAGTGTTTACCTACGGTTGTCAAAAGCGCTCCAAGGAAAATGTACAGAAATCATGATCGTTTACTGCAAAGAGTCTGAGATTTACCCTATTTGCAAGTTAGCAAGTTTCGTGGATGCTGGCAGAAGATGCAAGACTCCTGGGTCAAAGACAAAGGACAGTTGATTACTCACAGCAACAGCAGTAGCCAGATTACTGCTACTTGCATCACTTCCTCAAGTCCCAATTCCCACAGGGCAGTGCAAAGCCATGAGGAGAGCTGCGTTATAGGAGAGGAACCATGAGCTTAGCAAACCCAAAACTGCATTTGTGTCTGTGGCAAAAAACAAACAAACAAACAAACAAACAAAAAACACATAACATAAAATTACCACCTCAACCATTTCTAAGTGGACGGTTCAGTAGTCTTAAGTATTCACCTTGTTGTGTAGCAGATCTCCAGAATATTTTCATCTTGCATAACAGAAACTCTGTATCTACTGAACAACTCCCCATTTTCCCCTCCCTGAACCCCTGGCAACCACTACTATACTTTCTGTGTCTATGAATTTGAAAACTCTAGGTACTCATGTAAGTGGAATCATATAGTATTTGTCTTTTTGTGTCTGGCTCATGTCACTTACCATAATGACCTCAATTTTCATCCATGTGGTAGTGTGTGCCAAAATTTCCTTTCTTTTTAAGGCTGAATCATATTAAGAAACCCAAATCTTTTATAACAGATAGTAAACATACCTTCTCTTTGCTCTGAAGAAAGACACCATCTCTATCTTTCAAGGCTGTTTACTATGTGAACATTCTCTAAATGTAATCTGGAACAAAGGCAGTCAGGACATTTGCTTGCAAGACACGCAGAAACACAAGACACCCATGGAGAATTATCTCCCAACAGCTATCAATCCAAAAGAGACTCGTTCCTCCACTCATCCATTCATTCAATTCACATTCATCCTTGCTGAGAACAGGACAGCAGTGAAACACAGTGCTACAAATAATAATCGGCTTGTCCTCACATAGTTTACAGACAGAAGACTCCAGTACAAGCAGGTAGCATAACACTGTGATTGAAGACATGTAAATTTTCTTTTTTTTTTTTTTTTTTTTGGAGACAGGGGTCTCACTCTGTCACCCAGGCTGGAGTGCAGTGGCACAATTATGGCTCACTGCAGCCTCAAACACCCAGGCTCAAATCATCTTCCTGCCTCAGCCTCCTGAGTAACTGGGACTACAAGTGTGCACTACCATGCCTGGCTAATTTTTTTTATTTTTTAATAGAAACCAGGTCTCACTATATTGCCCAGGCTGGTCTCAAACTCCTGAGCTCAAACAATCCTCCCGCCTTGGGGATTACAGGCATGTGATTACAGGCATGAGTCACTGTTGGGATTACAGGTGTGAGTGACTGTTGGGATTGCAGGCGTGAACCACTATTGGGATTACAGGCGTGAGCCACTGTTGGGATTACAGGCGTGAGTGACTGTTGGGATTACAGGCGTGAGCCACTGTTGGGATTACAGGCATGAGTGACTGTTGGGATTGCAGGCATAAACCACTGTTGGGATTACAGGCGTGAGTGACTGTTGGGATTGCAGGCATAAACCACTGTTGGAATTACAGACGTGAGTGACTGTTGGGATTGCAGGCATAAACCACTGTTGGGATTACAGGCATGAGTGACTGTTGGGATTGCAGGCGTGAACCACTGTTGGGATTGCAGGCATGAGCCACTGTTGGGATTACAGGCAGGAGCCACTGTTGGGATTACAGGTGTCAGTGACTGTGGGGATTGCAGGCATGAACCACTGTTGGGATTACAGGCGTGAGCCACTGTTGGGATTACAGGTGTCAGTGACTGTGGGGATTGCAGGCGTAAACCACTGTTGTGATTACAGGTGTGAGTGACTGTTGGGATTACAGGCATGAGCCACTGTTGGGATTACAGGCGTGAGCCACTGTTGGGATTACAGGCGTGAGTGACTGTTGGGATTGCAGGTGTGAGCCACTGTTGTGATTACAGGTGTGAGTGACTGTTGGGATTACAGGCGTGAGCCACTGTTGGGATTACAGGCGTGAGTGACAGTTGGGATTGCAGGCATGAACCACTGTTGGGATTACAGGCATGAGTGACAGTGGGGATTGCAGGCATGAACCACTGTTGGGATTACAGGTGTGAGTGACTGTTGGGATTGCAGGTGTGAACCACTGTTGGGATTACAGGTGTGAGCGACTGTTGGGATTACAGGCGTGAGTGACTGTTGGGATTACAGGCGTGAGTGACAGTTGGGATTGCAGGCGTGAACCACTGTTGAGATTACAGGCATGAGCCACTGTTGGGATTACAGGCGTGAGTGACTGTGGGGATTGCAGGCGTGAGCCACTGTGCCCAGCCGACATGTGATTTTCACCCAGTGAGTTCACTCCTAAGAATTTATCCAAGGGAAATGAGTGCACTTGTCCACGTGTTCTCTGAGGAAGCAACACTTGAGCTGAGCCCCAAAGGAGGGCTAGAGGAAGAGCATTCCAGGAAGTTGGGGCATAGGGAGGCTCCCCTGAGGCTTGGCCTTCTGAGATTCTAAAGAGGCAACCTAATATAACACAAAAGGGATGGGCCTAGGACCCAGGAACCTGTCAGTCCTGCCTCTTCCAGTCACTTGCTGTGCAACCCCCACAAGTTCTTCACCCTCTCTGAACACAGAGAACCTTTGACAAAACAACCTCTAGGAGCTGTTCCAGCTATGACGATCCAGGGGCATTTGACAGGACAATTGCAAAGCACAGACCACGCTCTCTCAAGGTTTTGAGACCAAAAGGACAAATGACCGAGGGACCAAGTCCACCCAGGCAGTGTTCTGGACAAAACAAATTGCATCTCAGGCCAAAGGGGATGACAGCTGAGGCTCCAAGGCTCTGACAGCCTTTGCTGCTGCAAAATGAAGATGTTCTCCTGTCTCCCTTCGCATCTGCAGGAACAAAACAGGGTGGCAAAATCCCAGAGCATTCCACTCAGCTGTCAACAGCCCTGCGACTGGCTACAGCCTCGGAAATAAATGGTCCCGTCAGCTGCTACGGAGGGTGAGCTCAGGATTTCAGATGAAAATGAAATAAGAGGGAACGCAGCCCAGAAGCAATGCAAAGTAACGGCAAGGGGACGAAAAATCTTCCACTGCAGCAAGACGGACGCTAGAATGGTGCAATGGGACGCTGACCTCAGATCTGGGGACATGGGGAATGAGCTCATCCTGGGGGATCTGGCTGGTTGGCCCTGTGCTTCTGGGATCCAGGGTCTGTCTGAGGGGACCTGGTCCTGGCTGGCAGGACCACTGCTTTCTTCTCTTCCCCACCCCCACCCTTCCCTCCTCTTGCGAAAGCCATATACTTCTGCATGTGTCCAGATCAAACAGCCTACAGTAATACACCTGAGAGGCTGGCTAGCTTCAACCCCCTGCTAAGGAAGAAAGCCTCAAGCCTGACAGGCTCCTCGCAGGAGGGAGACAAATTACAATCCCAAGAGATGGGACAACACAGCAATAGCTCTCTAATCTAGGGGAGGAAAGATGACAACAATAACAAAATCCAGCATCTACCAGCACCTCGGATCCTGCTATAAAATCCAGCTTCAGGTTCAGATGTGTGTGTTGCCATCACAGCTTCTCGTGTTCTGGCTGTGTAATCCTGGACAAGTCATTCACCCGTGTCTCATTTCCCCCATCCGAGAAACAGGGAAAATCATGTTACCCACTATGTGGGGTTATTGTGAGAATGAAATACAAAAACTTTAGAACAGTATCTGGCACACAGCACATGCTCTCAGAAGTCAGATTCATTTTGGTTTTTATAACTGTATTGTTTTGTATTCACATGAAATATAGCTCTACCTGTACACATAACCCACATCACATCAGCCAGGTTCAAACACCCATCTGAGTTCCTTGATACTAAGTATCTATGGACTGGATTCATAGTAAGCACCCTCCTGCCTGACTCTCCCCAACCCCCAACCACTCAACAGTCTTGGGTGCTCACACACCCCCTTTTCTACGCCCACCCTCCCTTTGAGCTATCTAAGCATCTGCCAGTATGCAGTGCTCTGATGAGCTGTCTCTCTTCCTAAGAAAGAGAAAAGTTGAACCAGGACTTAAAATCTCAGATGCCTATGGGGACCAGACAGGTAGACAGGTAAAGGGTTCTAGACTTTAAGGAGTGGTGAGGAGTGTGACAAACTGGAGAACCCATGCCCCAGCTAAAGGAAAATGTTGCTACCAGCCCTAGCCAATTTTTGCCAGGCAGGAAAGCAGGTTCAGAATCGGCACATCTTCTAAGTTTTCAAGGGAAGCCAGAAATCTGGATTCGTATGCGAAAATCTCCTAATTTTCAAATATTGGCACATACTTCATTATTTTTAAAACATGGAAGTCCTGGGAAGGTACATCAGTTTGCACCCTCTGAGTAGAGGGGAATGAGCCCTCCAGCTATTACCAACTATCAGGCAGTGCCCTCTCCCTGCAAGAACCAGAATCTCGTGGCTGGGCTGAACTCTAGACAGATCTTAATTGCCAGGGAGAGTGCCTATTAGTTGATAAAGGCTTAGGATGAGGGTAGGGGGAAGAGTCCCCTGAGGGCCGGAGCAGTGGAGGAAAGCTGAACGCAGGAGGTGGACTTGGAAATGGGCTTTGAAAGTTATCAGGAGGCGGAAAAACTGAGGGACAAACCACAACCCAGAGGAGGGATGGAGGGAGATGGGGTTAGAGACAACTGGAAGCTTTAACTTGGAGCTTCGTCCCTTCGAGTGTGGATCCAAAATGTAACACTGCAGCACTCTCTTGAGGAGGATTCTATTAGGAAGGTGCTATACGCTGCTCGGGGCTAATGGCATCTGGAGACAGCACCGAGGATGCAGACTTCCTCCCAGGAGAAAAGACGGTGCACAGTTTCCTCGAAGTGGCCTCATCCTCCCTGGAAGTCCTCCACTGCTGCAGGCTTCTCGCGGCCCCCGAATCTGCTCATGGGCAGTCTCCTGCAGTGGAAGGTGAGCTCCTCCAGGGCTGCAAATATGTCTTTTGCATCCCAAGTGCTTGCTCAGTGCTTGGCATATAGAAGGTCCTTAAACAATGTTTATCCAGTGATCCGGGGAATGAAACCAAAAAACAAAAAAGCGGGACATCAAAGAATAAGGTACAGAACCACACTTCCAAAATAGAAATTTCCTCCAGGACAGGAAAAAGGCATGAAGGCACTGAGGCTCATTGCATACAGCTGCCGTGAAGATTTTGTGTTTGCACAGAGGAACACCTCGAGTGTAGAGCCAAGAAAGAAACAGTGAGTGACACCCCATAATGGCCAGGGTCAGCAAGGCCTCAAATGGCTCCAAAGCCCCCAGGAGACAGACACAATGCACCACCAGTCAGAGTTCTAGCAGATGTCTTAGATCATTCTGGAATAGAGTTAGCTATAACCCTTTCCCTGAATAGATGGTACAGCTGAGGCTCAGGATGCAGGGGGATTGTGTCCAACCACACAGCTAGTCTAGTAACACAAGCTGGACCAGAACCCAGGTCCCCTGATTCTCAGCCCAGGGCTCTTGCCAAAGAACCCTGGACTAGGAGCAGGGCAGGAGCTGGGATGAGGCAGGCAGGGTGCAAAATGTAAGAGGGAGCCGGATGTGGTGGTTCACACCTGTAATCCCAGCACTTTGGGAGGCTGAGGAGGGCAGATCACCTGGGGTCAGGAGTTCAAGACCAGCCTGGCCAACATGGTCAAATCTCGTCTCTACAAAAAATAGAAAAATTAGCCAGGTGAGGTGGCAGGGTGTCGGTAATCCCAGCTACTCAGGAGCCTGAGGCAAGAGAATTGCTTGAATCCGGGAGGCAGAGGTTGCAGTGAGCCAAGGTCGTGCTACTGCACTTCAGTCAGGGCAACAAGAGCGAAACTCCATCTCAAAAAAAATAAAAAAAGAAAAGAAAAAAAAAGTAAGGGGGAGCCCAAAACCTCAGTCATCAAGGTAAATAACATTTTGAAACAATATTTTTTAAAAATCAAAATTAGTCCACAAAAATCCACAAGAAGCAAAATATCATATTTTAAAAGAAAGACTTCAATAAAGTCATGCCCTTGCATTCCTCAATCTCACCTACTGCAACCTAACCCCAGCCCAGACCAGGAATCCCAAGGTGACAATGGGCTGACACCTGCAGGAAGTGGCTATATGGAAATCTGCGGGAAGGTGACAGGATTTGGGGAATTAGAGGAACAGAAAGGGAAAGTGCCTGGGGCAGAGTGTCTGTGGAGAGAGAGCAGAAGAATGCCCCCATCCCAATCCCTGCCTTGACTCAAAGACCAGCCTTCACCCCACAGACACCCAGTGGGATCCCCTGCCCAAAGAGCTAACTCCAAACCAAGAAAATCCCACCCCACCCACCACTCTCAACAGATTCCTCCCAAACTCCAACCAAATCCAAGCCTTTTCATCTCAAGGAGGAGATGGGTTTAAAAAAAAAAAAAAATGGACAGCTCTGGATAACTTTTCCTGCCCTGGAAAAACAGCCCAGAACTTTATGGCTTACTGACAGCTGGTTATGAATGGGAAGGAAGGCATATTCTTAAACTGCTGACAGTAACTCCCTTTTAAGGTATTTCCTCAGGGCCAGCAATGTCACATTCTCCTCCTGCCCGAAAAATTAACAGCAGTTTTTATTTCAGTGACAAGCTTGGGCTTTTGGGTTAGGCAGGCCTGGGTTCCGATCTGGCTCTGCCATTTACCGCGCGACCCTAGACAATCTGCCAAGATGAAAATTCACCAACTCTTGCTTCCAGGGGCCTGGCAGTAACCGAGACGGCACGATGTGGGTAGGGGGGCACACCGCAGGGAGCAGAAGCCACTGCCCAGTGCCAGCACACTGCGTGGGTAAAGGATGTTGGCCAGATCTCCCAGTGTTTCAAAAGAAAAAATTTTACATGAAATCTCCCAGTTTTTAAAGGTCAGCAACTAATTTTAAATTAATTTTTAAAAATTTTAACTCAGTAGGGACAAATAAAACAGGTCTCTGTGCCAGAGTCCACCTCCGGGCCCAGTTGTGGCTCTGATGTCTTCAAATCACCCAGCAACCACCTGGCACCTCGTAGGTGCCCAGCAAGCACCGATGGTTCCCATTTTCTCAGGAAGCTTCCATGGGCATCATCAACATCTCTTTCCACACAACAGCTTGGGGAAGGATGCTTTTCAAGAGGAAAATGAAGATATGAGGAGAAGAGTGAAAAATCTGGAAGGCTCTAAGGGAGGGAGGAACTGCAAAGAGGGAATTCCTTAAAAGGACTTAAAAGGATTTTATTGGACATTGTTTAGCACAGTCAGGGATAAGATCAGGCAGTAATTTAACTCCTGGGTACAGCAAGTGAGTGTGTATGTTGCAGGTAGGCAGGACCAGGCGGAAGTCATTGTTCTCACTGACGGTCTCCACACAGTGTACCAGGTCTTCTGTCTGCAGGTCACTGTGAAATTTGACTCAAGTGCATAGTGTTCTAATAAGCCCAGCCCCATCTCTAGAGGTGGCCATTAGTTCCTATGGATCCTACATGAGAAGAAGCTGGCTTGAGTCTGTCCCGGGACCTCATGAGGGCTCTGAAGTCAGACCCAGCTGGGTGGGGGTTCAAGTCTTCAATATCAGTGGTTCTCAAAGTGGGATCCCCAGACCTGATGCATGAGCATCAGCAGGGAACTCCTCAGAAGGACCCTACGCCAGACCCACTGAATCAGCCACTCCAGGGTGGGGGCCAGCCATCTGGGTTTTAACAAGCCCTCAGGGGGATTCAGATGCACAGTAAAGTCTGAGAGCCCCTGCTCTGCATCCTTACCCTGTGATCATCAGTGAGGAGTCTGACTCTCTGAGGCAGTCACATCTATTCCAGAAAACTGTCCTGAATTCCCCCAGGAATCACTTCCAGGAATCATTTAAGAAGCCTGCTCTGTATGTGCCTAGCAGAGTGGGAGCTGCTGGAGAGGGGAGAGACAGCACACAGTCCTTGCCCTGATGGAGCTTGATCCCCAGTGGGGACACAGATAATACGCAAGTAAAAAAGATAGAAACATGGCCAGGTGCAGTGGCTCACATCTGTAATCCCAGCACTTTGGGAGGCCTAGGTGGGTGGATGTCTTGAGCCTAGGAGTTCCAGACCAGCCTGTCTCTGCAAAAAATATATTTTGTTTTAAATTGGTGGTGCATGGTGGTGCGTGGTAGTCCCAGCTACTCGGAAGTCTGAGGCAGGAGGATCCCTAGAGCCCAGGAGTTAGAGGTTACAGTGAGCTATGATTGCACCACTGCATTCCAGCAGGTGACAGAGCCAGACCCTGTCTCAAAAACAAGATAGAGAGCAATTTTCTGGCTGGGTGCCGTGGCTCATGCCTGTAATTCCAGCATTTTGAGAGGCTGAGCCTGGCAGATCACTTGAGGTTGCGAGTTCAAAACAAGCCTGGCTAACATGGTGAAACTCCGTCTCTACTAAAAATACAAAAATTAGCTGGGCATGGTGGCACACACCTGTAGTCCCAGCTACTCAGAAGGCTGAGGCAGGAAAATCGCTTGAACCCAGGGGGATGGAAGTTGCAGTGAGCTGAGATCAAGCCACTGCACTCCAGCCTGGGAGACACAGAGAGACTATGTTTCAAAAAAAAAAAAAAAAGACAACAATTTTCAGATGGGAAAGGAAGGCAGAAGCCTGATCCACCAGAAGAGGAGTGTTTCTCAATATGTAATCCAGGGACCCTCTGACAACAGAAGCCCACCCCCACCCCACTCGGGCCCCTTCCCCACACTGCTGGTTGGTCTCTTTGCTGTTTCTCAGACATGCCTCCCTCTCTCCTGCTTGAAGGCCAGTGCCTTTGATGTTCTGTCCACCTAGAAAGCTCTCTTCCCATCTTGCGAGATGGGCTCCTTCTCCTGGCTCAGGGCTCCATGTAACCATCACCTCCACAGGAGCCCTCCCCCATTATTCTATCTAAAGTGGCCTCTCTGGCTTCATTCTGCAATCACGTATTTCAGCAGTTTCCCAGTTCTGCCAAGCCCCCAGTAGAAGGTGAGCTGTTGGAAACAGGTCCTTAGGCAGATCCTTGTCTGTCCAGGCGTCCACCTCACCAGTAAGCCAGTGTTTTTATTCTTGTTGTTTTAGAGGCTGGATCTCGCTCAGTCACTCAGGCTGGAGTGCAGTGGTGCCATCACAGCGCACTATAACCTGGAACTCCTATGCTCCACCCAGCTGGGACTGCCGCGCAGGCTAGTGTGCCCTGCGCTCATTTCTTAGGGTTAACCCTAACCCACTTAATGAGCACCCGCGACTCCCCAACTCGCGCCCCACTCTTAAGCAGAAGGCCTCAGGCTGGTCGGCAGCAGGGTTTCTTCATGTCCTTTCTTGGTTCTCTGATGATAGGCAAAGGCAGTAGAGACAGAAAGGAAAAGAGGAACGGAGTGCAAGGCAAGCGACCCTAAGAGGCCAGCCCTGCCAACAGCACAGATCCCTCCAACTCAATAGATGCCTCCAACCCAATAGATCCCTCCAACCCAATCTCCAGCATCTGTGCAGCATCCTACCAACTCCGAGGCTAGGCGGCCACACTGGGCGCAAGACCCCAAGACCCCAAGACCCCAGGACCTGGTCCAAGTGCCTTGCACCGGCCAGGGGAGTGGACGACGAAGTGCGGGTCTGCTGGCCCGGGAGGGCTCTGGGGCCTCGGCCCCGCGGGACTGGAAGGGAAAACACCTGGCACGGTACGTACTGGTCCTAGGAAGTTGGCACAGCAAGGTGCTGGCAGTCCCTAGGTGCCGGTGGCAGGAAGGGCCCAAGGGCAACATTGGTCTAGGAGGTCGAGAAAAGGCGCGCGATATGTGGCCCCCAGGATGTGGAAGCTTGCTTGGAGCGTGCGGCTCCAGGGCAGCAGCGCGTGGAGGGTCTTAAGGATGCAGTACTTGCCCGGGGTAGGGGGGCGAAAGACCCAGAGGCAGCGGTGCACTTGGACTTCCAGGACTTCCAGGGAAAGGCAGGAGACATGGCGCATGTGGTTCCCAGGATGTGGAAGCGCGTGGAGCGCGGCCCCGGGGCAGCGGAGAGCGAGGCTTTAATATCTGGCACATGTAGACCCTGGGGCGGTGTTGCTAGGGGCCCGGACCCGGGACCACCGGCGCACTTGCACCGCGGGGAAAGCTGACAGGGGGCGCGACCCTAGGAGGCTGCCGCGCCGCCTGGTGCGTGAAGCTCCAGGGCAGCGGAGCGCGGGGACCTTGAAGGCTGGTGCGTGCAGGCGAAGGGGCCGCAGGGTGGTCGCTCCTGAGAGAGCAGACGGGGAAGAAGGCAAGGGGAGGGAGGGCGTAGCCCGAGCAGTCCCGGACGCGGGCTCAGGAACTGGCCGCGAGGAGCGCAATCCAGCAGGCGCGCCAGGGCCCCCGGATCCAAGGTGCGGGGTCCCGATTGGGCGCCTGGACGCCCAGTGACGGTGGCGCCGCTGCCACTGTCCCGAAGCGGGGCGAGGCCAGGCGCTGCGCTCTCGGCTGCCCGCCCCTTCTCCCCGCCCCGCGCTCAGTCCCCTCCCTCCGTCCCGCCTCCTGCCTCGCTCCCTCCCTCGGCGGTTGCTGCGCCGCGCTCCCGGCGCACTCGGAGCCCGGCGGGGACCGGGAGCCAGAGACGGGGCGGCCGTGGCTCCGAGGGCGGGAGCTGAGCCAGGCCCCGGGACCGAAGTTTGGCGGCGGCTCCGGGAGGCAGAGCGGGCGCCCCGGGCGGCTTCTAGGCCCCTCTCGCGTCCTCGCGCCGGACCCGTGGGCAGCCGGGGGGGACGGAAGCCGCGGCCGGGCCAACTCCGAGGCGGGGACGCCGCGACGGGAACTTGAGGTGGGAACTTTGCGCGCTGCAGCCTCGCCGGGCGCCACCGAAGCGCGAACCGGACCCCGAGCCTGCAAACTGGGGCTCGGGGGCGGCTGCACGTGGCCGTGGCCCCGAACTCCCTGCGGGGGCCTCAAAACCCGCCTGCGGGGAGGCCAGGGCGACAGAGGACTCGGGAGCCACCGCTGGTGCGTGGCGGCGTGGAGCGCGCTTGCTACGGCCAAGGTGCGGGTCCGGCTTCGGTTCATCCCAAGGGGTCCCCGGGATGCGAAGTCTGGGACGTTCGCCGCCGCGGTGACCCCGGCGGGGGCGCATCCCGGCTGTGGGCCGAGGTTTCTCCCCGGATCCCGGGAGGAAGGAGAGTTAGGGATTGGGGTGGGGGAGTGTGTGTCACTTGCTCATTCACTGTATCCTTAGGTACAGTATGGAGCCCCCCTTCACCCCCACCGTGGGCCTGATTGAGTCATTCATTATGAACACAGCAAGCGTTTATTGAGCGCCTACTGTGTGCTAGGCGCTGGGGATACTGAGACAGTTCACTGGGCACCCCAGGAACTGGTAGGAAGGTGGTGGTCTCAGCCTTAGGGTTTCCATGTGGGAGAGAGGCTCAGCCCGGAGGTATGGAAGGAAAAGTTCATTCATTCATTCATAGATTGGACAAACATTGGTTGAGCACCTATTATAAGCAGCTCATCATACCAAGCGCTCAACAGTCATTCATCCAGTTCACAAACATTTATGGAGGCGCTATGCTGGGGAGAAGTGAAGAGGGATGGGATGGGGGTAGGATAGAATGGGGGCACCCTTCATGCAGCTTAGAGAGAAGTAAGGATTAAGACCCAGGCCCCCCCTTGGGAGGCCGCAGACTGCCTGGGCGGCCAACTGTAGCAGCCCATGTATATAGGCAGAAGTCTTGGTTCATCTAATGCATTCCTTCTCAAGGTGGGAGGCGTGGAAGCTGGAATTGGTTCTAGAATAGGAAGAAAAGATCTTTTCAAGGCTCCTTAGGGGCGGGTGATGGGGTAGGGTGGGGAGGAGTTGGGAAACACTGATCCGACATTACTGAGCAATGCAGGTTCCCACCAATGGGGTTTATGAGTTAAGTTGTCCATTCAGCAGGCATTTTCTTAAGCACTTGCTGTTATTAAGCACTTAAAGGGTGCCAGGCACCAAAGTTACCCAGCTAAATGACAGACACATAGAAGAGGGAGACAGACACATACGCCCCCACCCCCTTTGCTGACTCCCTGAGATAAGTACAGGGGGAAGTGAGAGGAGGGAGCAGGAACTGGTCTGATTCATTGTGGGGTGGGGGAACTTCCTGCCCTATGAATCTGAGCAGAGGTTTATTCATTAGTGTGTGTTTGATACCCCCACACCCATGACGGCAGAGTCCCTATGGAGAGCCTCACCGGCAGCACACCTCCAAGAAAAGTTTGGCACTGATGATTGGGGCCATGCAGTGGGCACTGTGGCTAGCGCATGCTGTCCTTCTTTGGGGGATTTTTCAGGCTCTGCCAGACCTGAGCTCTACTTGTGCCTCCCCCGGCTTTTGGAGCCCTGCAGAGTCACCTGCTAGGAGGGGAAGGAGGGAAGGTATGTTTGAAAAACAGGCAAGCACTGGCCCCTGGGGATCACCCTCCTCAGTCATTCTCCATTCTCGAAGCCAGCCCGTTCCAGGGGAAAGATGTCTGTCGTGGGACACACTCCTAACCTGCGCGGAACTGCAAGCACACTGGAAAGGAGGCAACCTAGGTTCTTCTCCTGAGACTTGAGAGCCCAGGCCCACAGCCTACAGCCTGGGTTGTCAAGCCTTGGGAGTAAAAAAATCAACAAAACCCCTAGTTTTGCCAAACTCTGGGTTGCCTTTTTGGCCTCTGGGAGGGAGATGTGACAATGGAGGCAGAGGTTACTTGCTTCTCCCCATCCCCAAAGACTTTCCTGAAGCTTGTCCTGGAGCCTGATTGGGGCAGATCTGAGCACCACTTTGAATTCTCTGCACCAGACGCGCAGCTGGGCTCTGGCAAGAGGTGAGGGAGGTGCCTCAGGAAACAGAAGAACAAAGAGATGTGTGCTGGATGCAGGGCTAAGTGACGCAAACCAGCTCCAAGGAACTCACCTCCTGGAGCCTCAGTAGGTACCTTGGCTTGGCTGTCCTTTCTCCACCCTGCTTTCCAATGTTGATGAAGAGTCAACATTGCCTGTTGCCAGAGGTCTAGTGGTACAGGAATCTACCCTTGGTTGATGCATTAAGCCCAGAAATGGAGCCCGTGGGTGGAAAATGGCAGCTGGCAAAGCCCCTCTAAATAGAATTAATAAAAAGGGAGAGGCGAAGAACCTAGCTGAAGCACTCCATCGCTGTGGACCGTTTTTATCATCCAGCAGACTGTATTTGATTAACGAAATCAGAAATGAAGTGACTTTGCTACAAATAGGATCTGAATTGTGCCTAAGACTGTCCCTTGCCCTGAGGTGAGTCTTCAGTCTCACACCCACACCTCCCTGGGCAGGTCCGATCATGCTCTCCCTCCAGAGGACTCTGGTAAGCAGGTGTCTCCCTTCCTGCCGTCCTGAGGTCCCCACTGCTCCCCCGAGCCTGCTTCTCTGCTTAATTTTGAGCTACAAGGAGGCAAAGAGAAAAGGATATTCTGGCTCCAGTCCCCAAACACCTCCCCGTAGAAGAAGGCAAACGCGAACGTGCATTTGGTGTTATTTTGCTTGCCTGCAGCACAGCAGGGAGGCTCCCGAGGCAGCCTGTCTTTTTTATAGGGGAGAGGGACACTGGCACTTTTTCTTATTTGGGGGCAAGTGAGGGATGGAGGGAAGAGCCCAGCTCCCAGCGCATAATCTCCCCAGGAACTTGGGCCCCAGCTTTCAGGAGGCTGGGCCAAGGCCCAGGGTGGTGGGACTGTGGCGAGAACGGATGGCAGGTGGCTAAGAAAGATATATTCTCCACCAGGGCACAGCAGCTCTTGGAAATCTAACATGCCAGGACCCGGGCCAGGCTAATGGTTGGATCCATTTTGATTAACGTTTTAATTGGGGATTAATGCAGCCTGACCCGCCTCTGAGTCAGCTCGGCCAGGAGCCCTAATCCTGACAGATGAAGCTATGCTGGCAGTGAAACGCCACAGGGCCTGGGAAAGAGTGGCATGGAGAGAGATGGACGGGTCCCCGAGACGTCCACCAGGAGTGAGGGAATGGCACAGGTTGAGAGGCATGGTACCAGAGAGAGAAACCAAAGCCTGCAGAGTGCAGGAGAGAAATGCTTTCCTCTGGAAAGTTGCCTTGGAAGCTGTGTTAATTTCCTCCTTTCACATACTTGCACACATTTAGTGGCTTAAAGCAATATAAATTTTGTATTATTATTATTATTATTATTATTTTTGGAAGACAGGGTCTTGCTCTATCACCCAGCTGGAGTGTAGTGTCACTCTCATGGCCCACCACAGCCTTGACCTCCTGGGCTCAAGTGATCCTCCCACCTCAGCCTCCTGAGTCACTGGGACTAGAGGTATACACCACCACACTCAGCTGATTTTTTTTTAATTGTAGAAACAGGGTCTCACTATGTTGCCCAGGCTGGCCTTGAACTCTGGAACTCAAGCAGTTCTCTCACCTTGGCCTCCCAAAGTGCTAGGATTCCAGGCGTAAGCCACTGTGCCCAGCCTGCATTTATTATCTCATAGTTTCTGGAGATCAGAAGACCAAATGAGACTCATTGGGCCAAAATCAAGGTTATCAGCAGGGCTTCCGGAGATGACTCCACCCTCTGCCTCCATTGTCAACATCTCCTTCCCAGAGGCCAAAATGGCAATGCTGAGTTCGGCAAAACTAGGGGTTTTGTCGATTTTTTTAACTCTGCTCTCTTGCAAATATAAAATAGTGATAAATATGTTTCCCCAGCCATGGACAATTGCCTGCCTCTCCCCATCCTCAGAAACATTCCAAAATCTTGTCCATATGAAATAGAGACTAGAAACCCAGTCCCTGACTCACTGCAAGGGATGGAGACACCACACCAGCTCCCCGAAAGGAAGAAGTGGTTCAAGGAGGCAGTAAAAGGTAGGGGTAAAAGAGGTTTGGCCTGGAGTCCCACAGATCTAGTTTAATTCTGGCTTCATCGCTTATTGCCAGATGTAAGTTTTCACTTCTCAGAGCCTCAGTTTCTTCATTTGTAAAATGGGGGTAGTAGTGATAATGCCCGCCTTTTTAGGAAAGGATGGAGACTCGGGCAATTAAGGCTCCTAGCACAGCACCTGGCACTTAGTGAGTTTGCAGTGGAGGAAGGCTGTGGTTGCTGCTATTTATAACACTTTGTGCAGTTAGCACTCTCTCTACATTCCCTGCTGCCACTCGGAAGAGGGACGGAGAGTATTAGACAGAAAGAACAGGGTCCAGAGAGGCCCGCAGCTTGTTGGAACCCCGGAGACAGACCTGAAAGCAGTTGGGGTCAGCCCAGGACCATCTGTAGAACCATTTCATGCCCCTGATGGAATGTAGCCATGGGGACAGGAGGCCCAGTGACACTGCTCATCCCTGCAGCAAACCTCCGTTCACCAGATCCCCATAATAGCCCCGTGAGGTCGGCAATCTTATCCCCATCTTCTAGAGGAGGAGGCAAGCTCAGAGAGGCCAGCGGTTCAGTGGGTGTGATGACCTGCTCAGGCCACAGCGTTATTAGCAGGAGCAGCAGGGACGACTAGCCACGCCTGGCTTGGACCTTCACTCCATCCCATTCCGCCCTCTCAAATCCCACCCCACAGGTCCTGCACCTGTACCCTCAGTCATGTGCTGACTTCAGGGTGGTCACATGAGAACTGCCACTCAGAACGCCTTATGGTCTCAATGATCATTTATCTTTGGAAGTATGTTCTCAGCCCTCAGCCATAGCTCATAAGCATCACCTTTTTCCTCAAAGGAAGGATAGAAAAATTGCAAGGAGAGTGTCAGTGGATCTCTGAGCTCCTGAATGGAAATGTAATCAAGGCAGCCCCAGTGCAGAAGATTTTTCCCACGAACCAGAAGGGATTCCATTTCTCCAATGAAGCGGGACTCACAGAGCCTTCCAGAGCCTCTAGGAGATTGACACATTGGGCAGGGGAGTCCTGGTGAAAGCCCAGAGCAGCTCCTGTGCCTCCAGCCCCTGGGAGAGCTCCAGGCATTCCCGGTCCCCTCCCTCACACAGAATCTCCAGGAGAGCCTGTGAAAATGCTCATTCCTGGGCCTCCCCTTCAGGCATTCCGACTGGGAAGGGAGGGTCCCAGGAATCTGTATCTCCACTGAGCACCCGAGCAATTCAGAAGGTTCTGTTGTTTTTGTGCTCTTCATTTTTCTTTTTAAACCTGGGTTAAAACCCGGAGTTGTACAAACCACACCGCTTCCCAGCACGCCTCCTCATTGGCCTGTGCCAGGCTGTCTCATCGTACTCATTTTTCTTCTTTGTTCCAATCCCCGTGCTTCTTCCCCTTCCTTTGCCCTTCCAGGCACCCTCCATGTGGTTGATATAGATCCTCACATGTGCTTGAGACCTTGTAAAATATGTAATGTGTGTGTGTTCATTTACATAAATAGCACAGTGCTAGAAACTTCTGTTTCTTTTTCCACTCGGCACACTGTTTCTAAGACCTAAATGTGTTGCTAAATCTCCACCCAGTCCATTGCTTCTGATTCCTGGGCAATCTGCAGGATTCCAAAATCTGCCGCTACGAAGACTTGCCTGTCCACTCCCCTGGGGATGGATGCTAGGGGACCTCCTGGTACCATAAACAACACAGAACACACATTCTTGTACCTTGTTTGTTACTCTCTTCCATCTGGTTCCCCAGAAGCAAACCCTGAGTGAAGGATTTGAGTGCAAATAATTTATTACTGACAATGCCTGCCACAGCCCTTTGTGGTCCCAGGTCTGGGAAATAGACCCAGAAGTGGGATTCCTGGGTCACAGGGCAGCAGCATCTTCATTTCCCTCATTACCGCCCAGTGGCTTTCCCAGAGTGCTAGGCCAGCCCGCATACCCTCCAGCAATTGGATCCGGGGGTCAGATGATGCTGGATCCAAATCCCAGTGGGTCAGATCAGAAAAGAAGATTCTCTTGGGAAGCAGGGAGGGGGGCAGCCGACTCTTCTCATAGCTTGTGAGAATTCCGAGGCGACTATTGAGGGTTCACTGAGCGTAAGGCATGGAGCCAAGCGCATCACCTATGCCGTCTGCTTTTGTCCTCACCATAACTCAAGGAGGCAGGAGTTGTTTGTAGCCTCATTATACAGATAAAGAAACTGAGTCTCAGGGGTAGGGCACAACTTGCCCAAAGTCACAGAGCAACTGGCCTTGAACCCAGGTCTCCTGATTTTAAAGCCTGTGCACCCTTCTGCCTCCTCAGCTTAGGGTGGTTGGCACATTGTCCCTCGAGCTGGAGGAGAACCAGAACCAGAACCAGCTTTTTTTTTCAACATCCCCCCATTTTTTTTTTTTTTCAAGACAGAGTCTCACTCTGTCGCCCAGGCTGGAGTGAAGTGGCGCCATCTCCGCTCACTGCAACCTCTGCCTCCCAGGTTCAAGCGATTCTCCTGCCTCAGTCTTCCCAGTAGCTGGAATTACCGGCGCCCGCCACCATGCCCGGCTTAATTTTGTATTTTTAGTAGAGATGGGGTTTCACCATGTTGGCCAGGCTGGACTCAAACTCCTGGCCTCAAGTGATCCACCCGCCTCGGCCTCCCAAAGTGCTGGGATTACAGACGTGAGCCACCATGCCTGGCCTCAGCATCCCATTTCCTATTGCAACTGTCACAAATTGCCACAAACTGAGTGGCTTAAGACAGCCCAATTGTATTATCTTACAGGTCTGGAGGTCAGAGGTTGGAAATGGGTCTGGCTGGGCTAATATCGAGTGTTGGCAAGGCCGTGCTCCTTTCTGCAGGCTCCAGGGAGCTCATTTCCTGGCCTCCAGCCTTTGGAGGCCACCTACATTCCTTGACTCATGGCCCCTTCATCCATCTTCAAAGCCAGCAGTGGCCAGTGGAGTCATTCTCATGCCACAGCGCTCTGCCGCTCCATCTCCTGCTTTCTTTTTCCACAAATAAGGACCCTGTTGATTACACTGGGCCCACCCAGATCATCCAAGATAATTTCTCATCTCAGGTCAGCTGTAGCAGCCTGAATTCCATCTGTAACCTTCATTCCTCCTTGCCATGCAGTCTAACATAGTCACAGCTTCCAGGGATTAGGATTAGGACATGGGCATCTAGGGGAATGTGGGGACATTTTTCTGCCTACCGTATGCCCTGCACTGACCACTCTGGCCTGATGTGATGCAGCTTCAGTGGCTACCGGGCACAGGGCACAGGTGAGGCCCCTGCCTCTGACTTCACCATAGCTTTACTACCCCTGCCAGCCTAGCCAGGTCAAAGCTGCCAGGTGACACCCTCACCCCCCGCAAACACACACCCATCAGCTCAGCATTGATGGTCTGGCCCCATCCTGTGGAGACACCCATCTCCACCCTCTCTCCTGGATTTTGCCGGCTTCTTCTTCTGTCCATAATCCCACAGCCAGGAATGGCTTCCTCTGACTCAGCTCACCATAGCGCCACCTATCCGTCGCCTCGGTAAATGGCACCCCTGGAATCCTGATTCTTCTCTTTTCCCCCTCCCCCAGGCCCCATTCCTCAGCCAGTCCTGAGGGCTCTTCCTCCAAAGTTCATCCCAAATCCCTCCTGTTCTCTGGGACTTCCACCGCTGCAAACCTTAGTCATTTCCAGAATGACTTCCATAGCCTCCAGCCTGGACTCCCCAGCCCACCCGTTGTCCACTGACCTGACAGGCACACATGGACTCCTTGTCCCTTGCAGAATAAGCCCCAGCTCCTTATTGTCAGCCCCTTGGCCCTGCTGCACCTGGCCCCTGCCCCTCTCCTCTTCTCCCAGCTTCCCCTCGCTCTGTGCTCAGCATTCTCTGGTCTTTGATCATCCAAGCCCACCCCCAAGTCAGGGAGCAAATTCTTGCCACTCCCTCTGCCAGGTCCTCACAGGACTGGATCCATCCATGCGGCTCAACCCCATGACCCCTCCTCCAAGAAGCCCTCCTTCACCCCTCCAGCCAATATTGCCCCACACCCCACAATAGTCATTCTCCATCTCTCACTTTGCTCTGTCAACAACACTGTAGTCGCTGCAGCCTGAAATGACTTGTGTGCTCATTTAGAAACAGTCTTCCCCACCAGAAGGTCACCTCCATGAGGACAGGGCCTGGGTCTGTCTTGTTCTCTGCCGTGTCTCCGGCTCTAATACAGAGTCTGACACGTGGTGAGTGTTCAGTAACTATTGAATAAACAAACAAATGAGTGAATGAATGACACCTGCCTCCGGACTTCACCTCATCTCCCCCATCGCAGCCTCTGCCTCAAACAGCTTCCTCTCCCCAAGCATCCACAGACCCTCGGAGGCAAAATCACTTAAACCCACCATGCTGTAGAACTAACAGAACTAACACCACGGAGAAATAAAAAATTTCTTGTGAGGATATCAGGCTGCGCGGAAAGCAGTATTATTTTTCAGAAGCCCAGGCTTTGGGGCCTCTTTGATTTATGAACTTTAGTGTAGGGTATAGAGGTGCTGAGCCATCCATCTCACATCAGACCAGGTATCTGCAAAACCAAAGGCCATGGAGAAATATGCCCGTTCTTCCTTTGGCAAGTTCTGGCCTCAGCATTTCCCCAGGGGACTCTGGCTTTAAGAACAAGGTCGTTACTCTGTTTATTACCCTCCTGTTTATTACCCTCCGAGTAGCATCAGCCTCTCCATACTCACCGTGCTCGTGCTGCCAAGACAGGATCACTTTCCACACAGGAAACTCACGTGGGGGCAGGGCGTGAAGGAAATAAATCACTAATTGGGGGAGTTTTCTGCTGGAGGGAAAACTGGGAGGGTTGAAAGAAGAAATTCCTAAAAAGAAGAGGTGATTACAGCCACGGGGATTCACAAGAGCCCTCCAGGGCTTGTGTGAGGCATTTTCCCTTTACCTCCATCACCATTCTTGCCAAACAGAATGTCACTTTTTCTCTTTTCTGTGGTAGCAAAGATGAAACAGCAGAGCTGAAAAGAGAGATCACCAAGGAAAGTGCCTGAAAGGGATTATTCCCACGCCTCCAAAGGATCCTGGCAGGCTGTGCCTGAGGAGATGGGTTCCAATTTTAGGTGAAGTTAAAAACACTCTAACCGTCTAAAATCAAATCACTTTTCTTTCAAACACAGGTGTACCCTAGTTTTCCAAACCCTGATCTATGCAATTGTAGCCTTCCCCAAAGATCAGTGAGTAGTAGAGGGATGATGTGCTTTTGTAAAGCAATTCCTCTTAGGAAGGAGCCCCTTTTAAGTGTGAAACACCCTCCCTCCCCTTCCAGCACCTATTAAAACACTTTCTCATTCATACATACATGTGTTTGTGTATGTGTGTGTTTGTGAGCGAGTGTTTTCCTGAACATGTCCACAGCACCGACCCATATTTAAGTGTTGGAAATGGGTTTCCATTTGGAATTGATAGACTTTTACCACTTGATTCCATCGGGGATTTGTCTAGGGAGAGGGCTGGTGATTTTGTGTTTTTGATTTGTTTCGTTTTGTTTTTTTTAGACAGAGTCTTGCTCTGTCACCAGGCTGCAGTGCAGTGGCACCATCTCAGCTCACTGCAACCTCCACCTCCTGGGTTCAAAGGATTCTCCTGCCTCAGCCTCCCGAGTAGCTGGGATTTCAGGCGTGTGCCACCACACCTGGCTAATTTTTGTATTTTTAGTAGAGATGGAGTTTCACCTTGTTGGCCAGGATGGTCTCGATCTTATGACCTCGTGATCCACCCACCTCGGCCTCCCAAAGTGCTGGGATTACAGGCCTGAGCCACCGCACCCAGCCAAGGGCTGGTGATTTTTAAAAGCAGAGTATTTGACTCCTAGTAACTTTTCTATGCATCGGCTTAATTCCAGAGAGCTCTATAGCTATAATGTAAGGGTCTCAAACTCAAATGCCTATAGGGCCGGGAAGGAAACACACATGAGTGGAATAGAGTGGGTGTTAGGAAGACAATAGTTGGGGATGGGGACTGTGGTGGATTGGAGCATGTGCTGCCTAAAGGAGTAGCCATTTCTCAGTTGGCGTTTGGGCCAAGTGTTGCCAGATATCCTGATTTTTTAAGAGAAGCCAAGGATATGGATTTTTACATGAAATTTCTCAACTTTCAAAAACTTCTCCAAGCCAAGCAAAATATTTGTGAACCAAATTCAGCCCATGAGCTGGTAATGAATAAGCAATCTTGTTCCAGTAGCAGAAACCCTTAGCTTTGAGGGTTGGGAAGGAAGGAGTCCATGCAAGTTGATATTTTGACCTCAGTTCCCCAGAAGTCGCCTTATCATGTTGGTCTCATCAACAGGAAATGTACTCATTTAGCAAGCACTTCTTTGAGCCTTTACAGTGCTGAGCATAGCGATTCAGAGACGACTAAAGCACGTTTCTTCCCCCAGGGAGCAGGCTGCCTAATGAAGGAGCCAGGCTTGCACACAGACAGTTCTAGAACTGGTGGTAAGTGCCGTGAAGACGGATGCACCAGTTGTAAGGGGAGGGGTGCTCAATTTAGCTGGAAGAGCCAAGGAAGGCTTCCCGGATGAACATGGCTGTCCAGTTCACCCCTGCATCCTCAAGGTGATGTTTGCCAACCCCTGAGCAAACATGGCATTGCTTTCATAGTTGTGCATTTCTTTGTCCATTGCTTCTGATTTATGGCAAGTGGTATCTGTTTTCCATTAATGGAAACAATATAAGTTGTCCCTTTAAGATAAATAATAGTAGTCTGGGCACAGTAGCTCACACCTGTAATCCCAGCACTTTGGGAGACCAAGGTGGGCAGATCACCTGAGGTCAGGAGTTCAAGACCAGCCTTGCCAACATGGCAAAACCACGTCTACTAAAAATACAAAAATTAACCAGGTGTGGTGGCACATCTGTAGTCCCAGCTATTCGGGAGGCTGAGGCATGAGAATTGCTTGAACCTGTGGCACGGAGGTTGCAATGAGCCAAGATCGTGCCACTGAACTCCAGCCTAGGCAAAAGAGCGAGGATCTGCCTCAAAAATAATAATAATAATAATAATAGACAATAATTACTGAATACCTACTATGTGCCAGGCACTGCATTAAATGCTCCTATGTACATAATTCACTTAGACCTCCCAGTAATCTTATCAAGTAGGTCACGTGGCTATACCCATTTTACAGACAAGGAAATTGAGACACATCAAGGTTGAGTCACTTGCCCAGGCTGTGTGGCTCCAAAGTCTACGTTCATAACCATTAACCAGGCTTCTCCACCTCAGCATTAAGGACACTTGGGACCAGATAAGTGTCTGTTGTGGGGACTGTCCTGTGCATTGTAGGACATGCAACAGCATTCCCTGGCCTCTACCTACTAATTGCCAATAGCAACCCCAGTCACGACCAGCAGAAATGCTCCCAGGCATTGCCACATGTCTTTTGGGGGACTAAATCAGCCCTATGAGAACTGTAGATCTACACTAAATTGTTTTTTCCAAGCCAAATAAATACCAAAAAACAAAAAAGGTTAATTTAAAATAAAATGTTAAGTAAATAACAGTACATGTGTCACCTGAAAATCCACTAGGATGTCAGCAGCCTGAGATCAGAGACCCCTTGACATTCTGCACACGGCTGCATCCCCAGTGCATAGATGGATATGGGAGAATTGTGAAGGCTGGGAGATGCTGAACAATGTTGTTGCTATTTCACTATTAGGTGAATGTCTTTGTCAGCTCAGGCTGATGTAACCAAATATTAATACCACAGACTGGGTGGCTTCAGCAACACTTATTTCTCCCAGTTCTGTCGGCTGCAAGTCTGAGAGCAGGGCACCAGCAGCACTCCTCCGGGTTTCACACTTAGATGCCTCCCTGAGTGCTCACATGGCAGAGAGAAAGCCCTAGTGTCTCTTCCTCTTCTTCTTCTTTTTTGTTTTGTTTTGTTTTGTTTTTATTTTTTGAGATGGAGTCTCGCTCTGTCACCCAGGATGGAGTGCAGTGGCACCATCTCGGCTCACTGCAACCTTCGCCTCCCAGGTTCAAGCTATTCTCGTGCCTCAGCCTCCCTAGTAGTTAGGATTACAGGTGCACGCCACCATGCCTGGCTAGTTTTTGTATTTTTAGTAGAGACAGGGTTTCACCATGTTGGCCAGGCCGATCTCAAACTCCTGACCTCAGGTGATCCACCCGCCTCAGCCCCCCAAATTGCTGGGATTACAGGCGTGAGCTACTGCGCCCAGCCTGTCTTCCTCCTCTTATAAGAACAGGAATCCCATCGTGGAGGCTTTGCTCTCATAACCACATCTGAACTAAATGACATCTCAAAGGTCCCACCTCCTAATACCATCCCATTGAGGACTAGGGCCTGCAACCTATGGATGTGGGGGACAAAGATTCCATCCCTAACAGTGAATACCTGCGGAATCTGCATTCTCAGCAAGGTGAAGCTAGGGGTGGCCACTGAGGGTCTTTCCTCCCTTCTCCCCACAGGCCCGAGAGGGATGTGAAGGCCCAAAATGACCCTCTTACCGGGAGACAATTCTGACTACGACTACAGCGCGCTGAGCTGCACCTCGGACGCCTCCTTCCACCCGGCCTTCCTCCCGCAGCGCCAGGCCATCAAGGGCGCGTTCTACCGCCGGGCGCAGCGGCTGCGGCCTCAGGATGAGCCCCGCCAGGGCTGTCAGCCCGAGGACCGCCGCCGACGGATCATCATCAACGTGGGCGGCATCAAGTACTCGCTGCCCTGGACCACGCTGGACGAGTTCCCGCTGACGCGCCTGGGCCAGCTCAAGGCCTGCACCAACTTCGACGACATCCTCAACGTGTGCGATGACTACGACGTCACCTGCAACGAGTTCTTCTTCGACCGCAACCCGGGGGCCTTCGGCACTATCCTGACCTTCCTGCGCGCAGGCAAGCTGCGGCTGCTGCGCGAGATGTGCGCTCTGTCCTTCCAGGAGGAGCTGCTGTACTGGGGCATCGCGGAGGACCACCTGGACGGCTGCTGCAAGCGCCGCTACCTGCAGAAGATTGAGGAGTTCGCGGAGATGGTGGAGCGAGAGGAAGAGGACGACGCGCTGGACAGCGAGGGCCGCGACAGTGAGGGCCCAGCCGAGGGCGAGGGCCGCCTGGGGCGCTGCATGCGGCGACTGCGCGACATGGTGGAGAGGCCGCACTCGGGGCTGCCTGGCAAGGTGTTCGCCTGCCTGTCGGTGCTCTTCGTGACCGTCACCGCCGTCAACCTCTCCGTCAGCACCTTGCCCAGTCTGAGGGAGGAGGAGGAGCAGGTAAGAGCCCACGCCCCGCGGGGAAACGCGCCACCACGAGGGAAGGGACTCTGAGCATTGTCACCTCCTCCAGGAAGCCTCTGCTGATTGCACACTGGCTGACTAGCATCCCTGGTCCCTCCTGACATCAGGAATGTTTGTGTGCATGATCTGCCTCCCTGTTAATATGTGAGCATCATGGGGGTCCACGCCTGTGCCTGTCTTGGCCTCCACTGTGCCTGCCGCTGCCCTCCCCCTTGCCAGTGTCTAGAACAGTGTCCAGCACAAACAGGCACTCAACCACTCTTTGTTGAATGAACAAATGAGTGAATAAATGGATGGCGTGAGTTTTGACGTGCCTGGCCTTGCGCGAAGCACATTACATATATCATCAAATTTATCTCAACCACTCCGCCCTTTCTCAACCTTCCTAATCATTTGCATCATAGTAGCCCAGACACATTTTCTGGGTCCTGAAGATAATTTTTATTGATGGGTACATGTGTGTCTACAAATGGTGAGCATTTCTTTTTGTTACATAAGAGAATGGATGGAAAGTTTAGTTACTCCAGGGCCTGACACGGGGTGTGTGCTACAGTCTAAGGGCTCCCACTCATCTGGGAGTTCACGGGAGCCGGAGCTCGGCTGCATGTGCCACCTACATCTTATCTCCCCAGGGAATGCTCCGGCAACCCTGTGGGGGAAGTGTTTTCACACCCACTCGGTATTTGAGGACACTGCCCAACCCCAGTTCTAAGTCCAGTCTGTGTTTGTAAGCATGGAAATACGGTTCCCATGTGGCAGCGTGGGGACCTAATGTAGCCCCACAGGACTATGTGATTGGCCCACACAAGGTTTCCCAAATATTTGACTTGGTTGCCAATATTAAAAGTGAAGTTTTTTCACATAAAAATTTAAAATCTCAGCTTCTTTTAAAAAATCATAAGATCAGGCCAGGTGTGGTGGCTCACACCTATAATTCCAACACTTTGGGAGCTGGAGGCAGAAGGATCGCTTGAGCCCAGGAGTTCAAAATCAGCCTGTGCAATGTAGTGAGACCCCATCTTTATGGAAAAAAAAAAAAATTTAATTAGCCAGGTGTGGTGGCTTGTACCTGTAGTCCTAGCTACTTGGGAGGCTGAGGCAGGAGGATTGCTTGAGCCTCGGAGGTGAGGCTGCAGTGAGCCATGATCACGCCACTGCACTCCTGCCTGGGCAACAGAGTGAGACTCCATCTCTAAAAAACAAAATTTTTAAAAAAATTTTAAGGTTGGGTCCCTCCCCTCCCCCTGCCCCGCCACCAACATACACACCAGCCTGCAGTCCTACACGGCAGCTCCTGGGGACAGCCAAGTCCACAGGGGCCCAGTTCAGTCTCCTTGTGTATGAGACCATGGGCCTTTGAGTTGGTGACTCCTTCCCTGTATATGGGGATTCTGGAAGATTCAAGAAAGACCGAAAGGTCTCAGAGGTACAAATTGTATAGGCAGTGGAGAAATAGGTATGGCAGTGTGAACTGAACGTAAATATCATGCCAGCCAATATTTATTGAGCACTGACTGTGTACCCTGCATGTGCTAAGTGCTTTACGTGCACTCTCGAATTTAACATTAGAAGTACTCACCATGTCAGGAAGTAGCAATAGCTGTTGCATTAATAATCCACAGAGGCTTGCTGGTACTTTTTGTATACATTGAGTTTATTTATTTCTTTTTAAGAGACGGGGTCTTGCTTTGCTGCCCAGGCTGGCCTCAAAGTCCTGGCTTCAAGTGATCCTCCCACCTCTGCCTCCCAAAGTGCTAAGATTACACTGTACTGGAGTACAGTGGTGCGATATTGGCTCACTGCAACCTCCACCTCCCAGATTGAAGCGATTCTCATGTCTTATTTACATGCACTCTCGAATTTAACATTAGAAGTACTCACCGTGTCACGATTTTTCCACTTATGTATGTGAAGAAAGTGGGCCCCCATGCCTGGCTTACAAGTTGAATTTTTAAATGGGTATTAAGAAAATAGCATTCAACTAGTAAGGTTAACTTTTTAAACTTTTTTAAATGAAAAAAACAATTTTAGGCCACGTGTGGTGGCTCACGCCTGTAATCCCAGCACTTTGGGAGGCTGAGGCAGGTGGATCACTTCAGGTCAGGAGTTCAAGACCAGCCTGGCCAACATGGCAAAACCCCATCTCTGCTAAAAATACAAAAATTCGCTGGGCGTGTTGGCACTCGCTTGTAATCCTAGCTACTTGGGAGGCTGAGACATCAGAATTGTTTCAATCTGGGAGGTGGAGGTTGCAGTGAGCCAAGATTGCACCACTGTACTCAAGTCTGGGCAACAGAGTGAGACCCTGTCTCAAAAAAAAAAAAAAAATTAGAGATGGAGTGTTGCTATGTTGCCGAGGTTGGACTCGAACTCTTGGACTCAAGCATTCCTCCTGCCTCAGCCTCCTGAATAGCTGGGACTAAAGGCACATACCATCACACCCAGCTGGTAAAATTAACTTTCAATAAGCATGAAGAGTAGTGATGAAGAGGTCAGGGCTAGAGCCAGATGGCCTGAATTTAAATCCTGCTTTCTCCTCTCTAGCTGTGTAGTAGCTGTGGGCAAGTTATTTAAACTCTTTGAGCCTCTGATTTCTCACCTGTCCAGGGCGGATATGAACAGGCCCACCTAACAGTGTTGCAAGGATTCAGTGAGTTCACATGAAGTGATTAGAAGTGATTGGGGCCAGGTGCGGTGGCTTACGCCTGTAATCTCAGAACTTTGGGAGGCCGAGGCAGGAAGATCACTTGAGGTCGGGAGTTCGAGACCAGCCTGACCAACATGGAGAAACCCCGTCTCCACTAAAAATACAAAATTAGCCGGACGTGGTAGCACATGCCTGTAATCCCAGCTACTCGGGAGGCTGAGGCAGGAGAATCACTTGAACCTGGGAAGCGGAGGTTGCAGTGAGCCGAGATTGCGCCATTGCACTCCAGCCTAGGCAACAAGAGCAAAAAAAAAGAAGTGATTGGGCTGACTGAGTCCACACCACATGAAGGGATTAGAAGTGATGCATAGTGGATGTGCAGAAAGTCCTCTCTTAAGGATTAGGGTCAAAAAGAAAAAGAAAGGAAAGGGAAAATGCTCACCATTTGAGACCTGTCTGGAAATTGCTGTACTTACTATAAATTTCTTCTCAGCTCCAACATCTTTGATCGTGATTTTATCAGGAAAATACTAATAAAGCCACTGTTTTGTTCAACTTCTGATACTTGCTTTTTGAAAAAATAATAATACCTTTGCCTTTTTAAGGATTCAGTGAAAATGCTGTTCTTCAACTTCATTTTGGGGTGCAGTGGGATTCACTGCTTCACATACTCCTTGTGCACACATTTGAGTGCCTACTGTATGCAGGCACTACAGGGGAGACAGGGTGACCAGGACAAGTCTTCCGACCTCAAGAAGCTTCAAGTCTATTGGGGTTGGGATGGAGTAGTGACACCACCCACCCCCCCATCACCATAAGTGTGAGACACAAGCCAAGGAGGCTCTGTGTGGGAGGCCCACTGACACTGCTGGAGCTACTTAGTGGGGCACGCTCCAGGAAGGCTTCCCAGAGGAAGGGGCTTCCCATCCCAGAGGTCTAAGACCTTAAAGCCCCACCAGGTATTAGTTCATATCTCCAGCCTCTAACATATTCCTAGAGACAGAATTGTTCAAGTGGGACTTGTAGAACTCAGCTGTGCCCCAGAACCTCCAAGATGCCCCAGGTTGGAACCATGCTGGCCTCTCCTCTCTGCCAAAGGCCCCTTCAAGGATGAGGCCCAAATCCACTAAAGGACTGTTTACCACCCAGTTATATTCCAGACCAGAGAGGCAAGCTGGCAGCCTGCATGCCAAACCCAACAAAAATACGTGTTTTAGTGGCCCGTAGAGTATTTCTTTGCACTGAATTATCACCAGGACTTAAATCAACATTTTATCTATTTAACCAACATTATCACCAACATTTGTCACCAGGAGAGTTCATGTAAAACTGCACATTTCCAGCCTCTTTTGAAAGCTTCGGTGAGGCAGCCTTAGCCTAAATTTGCCCGGGGCAGTGATGGGGGCACTGAACAAGACTATTCCTCAGAGTCCATCGGGAGCCATGGAGGGTGCTAAGCAGAGGAGGAACAGGATCCCTCTGGCTATGTGTGGAAAATGGACTGCAGGGATGAGGGAGCCCAGCGGGGAGGTGACTGCAACCGTCCAGGCAAGAAAGGATGGTAGCCAGACCAGGTGGGAGCAGTCCGGCAGTGGGTTTGGTTCTGTCACTGTTTTAAATGAAGAGACTTCCTGGGGATTATACACAAGGTGGTAAGGATGATGCCAGGTCTCCTGTCCTGAGCCATTGGAAAGATGGGATTGCCAAAAGCTGGGGAGGGAAACCACCAGTGGGCAGAGGAAACCAGGATCCCATGGCGAGTTCGAGATGCCCCTCAGACACCCAGGTGGGAGCTTCAGGGAGGCAACCTGTTGGGGGTCTGGAGTTCAGGGCCGAGGTGGGGGCTGGAGAGAGATGAGGAGCAGCCAGTGTAGAGATGGTGCTTAGTGCCCCAGGCCTCAGAGTGGGCACAACTAGGGAGAGGGCCCGGGGCCACTCAACCTGGAGAGGTCACCGTCCGCCTGAGAAGCCCAGCAGGGCACAGGGCAGAGCTTCTGTGCTCCTTCCCTGGTGGGCCCGCTGACCTCTCCGGCGTCCCTTCCCCTCTCTCCCAGGGCCACTGTTCCCAGATGTGCCACAACGTCTTCATCGTGGAGTCGGTGTGCGTGGGCTGGTTCTCCCTGGAGTTCCTCCTGCGGCTCATTCAGGCGCCCAGCAAGTTCGCCTTCCTGCGGAGCCCGCTGACGCTGATCGACCTGGTGGCCATCCTGCCCTACTATATCACGCTGCTGGTGGACGGCGCCGCCGCGGGCCGCCGCAAGCCCGGCGCGGGCAACAGCTACCTGGACAAGGTGGGGCTGGTGCTGCGCGTGCTGCGGGCGCTGCGCATCCTGTACGTGATGCGCCTGGCGCGCCACTCCCTGGGGCTGCAGACGCTGGGGCTCACGGCCCGCCGCTGCACCCGCGAGTTCGGGCTCCTGCTGCTCTTCCTCTGCGTGGCCATCGCCCTCTTCGCGCCCCTGCTCTACGTCATCGAGAACGAGATGGCCGACAGCCCCGAGTTCACCAGCATCCCTGCCTGCTACTGGTGGGCCGTCATCACCATGACGACAGTGGGCTATGGCGACATGGTCCCCAGGAGCACCCCGGGCCAGGTAGTGGCCCTGAGCAGCATCCTGAGCGGCATCCTGCTCATGGCCTTCCCAGTCACCTCCATCTTCCACACCTTCTCCCGCTCCTACCTGGAGCTCAAGCAGGAGCAGGAGAGGGTGATGTTCCGGAGGGCGCAGTTCCTCATCAAAACCAAGTCGCAGCTGAGCGTGTCCCAGGACAGTGACATCTTGTTCGGAAGTGCCTCCTCGGACACCAGAGACAATAACTGAGCGCGGAGGACACGCCTGCCCTGCCTGCCATCTGTGGCCCGAAGCCATTGCCATCCACTGCAGACGCCTGGAGAGGGACAGGCCGCTTCCGAGTGCAGTCCTGGCGCAGCACCGACTCCCACGCACCCGGGGAAGGACACCCTCACTCCCACACCCCGGGAAGGACACCCGCACATCAGCAGAGGGGCCCTACCCCTCTGCCTGCAGCCGTGAAAGGAAGCTGGGTCATCAGCCCAGCCCCGCCCACCCCAGCCCTTATGTGTGTTTCCCTCAATAAGGAGATGCCTTGTTCTTTTCACCATGCAAATAACATGCCCAGCAAAAACTTGCTTTATGGGTCTGCCTGGAGAAAAAAATACAAACAGCAGCAACAGCATGTCTGTCTCTAATGTGGATCATGTCCAGGGAAAAGAAATTGATGAAAAAGAGAGAATGCCTTCCATGGGGCTCTTTTAAAAGAGGGAGCTGGGTTTCCCAGCAAAGCCAGCGTGTGGGGACTGGAAGTAAAGGGCCCTGTGTGCTTGGGTTGCTCAGGCCCGGTGGGGCCCTACTGGGGTTGTAGAAAAAGAGAGAGAACAGACACTTTTAGGAAAATGACCTGTGAATACTGCGCTCACTCTCTCGTTTCTCTTTGACTCCCCACCACCACCCCCCGCCGCGCGCCTTTCTTTCTCCCTTTTCCCTTTTATCCTTTTATCCTTCTCTTCCATCCTCTATTCACCTCTTTCACCCCTTAGGGCTGGTTTTTCAAACTTTCACACAAAGGCACCCCGACAGTTGACAGGTCATCAGGGGGCCTGTCAGCGTTGTTGACTATGAGGTGAAATCAGTTCATTTTATCTTTAAAAAATCATGTGGGGTTTTTATTCTACTCTGCATTTATTTTAATCTGTGAAAAAAAAAATACTTTACGTCATATACCTGCATATAAATCTAAACCTAGAGCGGGGACAGATGTTTTTGAAAGGGGGTTTACAGTTCCCTGGGCAGACTGAGAAGCACAATCTGCAGCCCCCACAGGCCTCCCTGTGCCCCCAAAGACCTGCAGAGCACCCACCCGACCTGCGACCTTCAGAGTACCCACCCCACCTGCAACAGGTCCCCGACTTCATATAGCATATGTGACCCACAGTAGAGACAGCGCCCAGGCCAGTCCAGCAGATTCTACTCCAGCTGGCAGGACATAGAGCCCCTCAGTGCCAGGCGTGGGGAGGGGGCTTCCCACTCAGGTCACAGTCACAAGCTTGTCCTAACCCTCAAGGACACAGCCACATCATTCTCATCCCAGCACCTTCACACCTGCTCATCCCTCTGCCAGGGATGCCCTTCCTGCGGAACACTGCATGGCTGGCTCCTTCCCAGAAAGGCCTTCCCTGACCACCTCTCAAAGAATCCACATCAGCACCACCACCACCACTCTCCTCTTAGCCGGCTTGGTCTTCTATATCCACTCATCAACCTCTGAAATTGACTCATGTATTCCTCTTCTTAGTTACAGGACTCAGCAATATGGCTCACCATTGACCCCCAGCACCTCGCACAGGGCCTGCACCTAGTAGGTGCTCAATAAACATTTATTGAAGGAATGTTAGCCAGGTGTGGTGTAGTCCCAGCCACTTGGGAGGCTGAGGCAGGAGAATCCCTTGAATCCAGGAGCTGGAGGCTGCAGTGAGCCGTTATTACACCTGAGAATAGCCGCTACATTCCAGCCTCAGCAACAGAGCAAGACCCTGACTTTAAGTAAAATTAGTAAATTAATTTAAAAAAGAAGGAAGGGAAACAGGAAAGAGGGCCAAAAAGCAGAAGGCATTTATTTTTAACACTGGATACTGAGTTCTCCAAGCACCTCTCTCTCTCTCTCTCTTTCTCTCCCCCCTCGCTACTCTTTGTCCTCCTCTCTCTCCCTCTCTGTCTTTCTCTTCTCCTCTCTCTCCTTCTCTGTCTTTCTCTTCTCTTCCTCTCTCTCTCTCTCCTCTGCCCTCTGTCTCTGGTGGCGAGGCCACCGCGATCTCAGTACGATATACACACAGTGATGCAGAGTGGAAATATCAGCTGAGTCACGAGGGCCTCGTTAAAGGCTCCCTTGACACCTGCTTCCAATGACTCACGCCTGAAAAGTAAGTTTTCTGACTAATTAGCGCTACCTTCCCCAGCCCGGTGGGTGTCAAGCAATCGTGCACTGCCGTCATCTTTAATAATGCCTGAGATTTATGGAATGACTTTTTATTCCCCTTGAAAGGGGCTATGAGAGGCAGGAGGCCACTGATAATGCTAAACAGACAGAAATATGGTACCGAAAGAAATATAAAACAGAGCCCTTTAAAATTCAGGGGAGCAGGGAAGTAAAGCCATGTGGGGTTGGGGAGGGATCCCTGAACGGAACAGCACTGGGAGGGAGGAGGAACAGAGGCTGGGGTTGTGCAGGGAAGCCGGGGCCCCTGAGTGGTCAAAGTTTCTGGCATCATCTTGCAGGTTCTGACCTGTCCTGGTGGCTGAGGCAGAGGCACGAACTTGGGCACCTCTCAAGACCTCACTTGAGAGAGGGACAAAGGTACTCCCGATCCTGACCCTCATGCCTGGAGCGGGCCTTAGGGGCTCTTGGCCCTAAGTCCAAAGCTAGGAGGCTTCTGGACACCTAACAATCTGCTTCCAGGACTGCTACTCTAAGATTGTGACTTTTCTACCTCTTTTTAGCAGTGGAACCTATCTTTTGCATGGAATCTGATGCAGAAAGCCCAGATATAAATCATATGGATTAAGAGCTGTTCTGATCAAAGTGTGGGGACACAGTTCCTTATGGGAGGTCCCTAATGGGACTCCCTTTTGACCCTGGTACAGACAACTAATTCCATACATGCAGGGGACCATCACTCCTCTGGGGGAAACAGCAAAACAGACCTTTCCAAATGTGTTTTATTTTGTAGGTCATATGGTTTATCCCCTGATTAGCTCAGTGCTTCTCTGGGACTCACAGTTGAGGTCAGAAAGGCTGATTTAAGAATACAGATTCTCAGGTCCCACCTCTGAGCGGGGCCGGGAATAGTGAGGCTCTTGCCTTTGCCCCAAAATGCAAGGGAAAGCCCAAGAAATCAGTAGTGGAGATCAATCATACTTTAATGTAATATTTTTAAAAATCAAAATTACTGCCAAAAAATTCACAATGCATAACATTTCAAAATTGCAAAGGATCTGTCTTTCCACTTACCTTTGTTCTGGTCTTGTCCCGACGCCCCTGGTGTGTCCTAGCAAGACAGCTCTAATCAGTCGTTCTCCAAAGAAGTACAGGTGGGGGTCTTTGGCACTGAATACCACAGCTGCTGGGGCACAGGCGTCCCATCGCATTGATAGGCATCAGGGTGGGTACCGGCGACACCCCCTCCAATGCTGCAGTGAGCATCGGAGACCAGGCCCTTGCCTTCGTGGGGTCCACACAGGGATGGCAAGAGAGACAGACAGTGAACCTGTGACCAGAAGAAAACAATTTCTGATGTTGGTGAACACAAGGGTGACCTGGCAAAGAGTAAGCAGGTGGGGCACAGCTACTTCCGATGGTGCAATGAAGGAAGGACCTGCTGAGGAGGTGGCATTTAAATGGAGACCTGGAGGAGAGGGAGAGGCAGCAGTCCAGGCAGAGGAGACAGACAGTGCAAAGGCCCAGAGGTGGAGAAGACTGGGACATTCCACCAGCCGTCGAGGGAACACGTGGTCAGAGACACAGCCCCCTGCTGGGATGCGCCCAGGGAGAGGTCTCAGAGGTGCATTTCCAGAGTCCCTACTGTGAACCAGGCCCTGTCACAGCAGCAGGGACAAAACTGGACTCCAGTTCTGGGGCCAGAACTGGACTCAGTCCCTGCCCTGGAGTTGCTGGTAATTTGGTGGAGGGAGGAAACTGAGTGAATAAAATATTTCCGCACATGTGGGATGACAGAGGGATGAGGCCACAGAAGCCTAGAAAGACATCAGCTAAAGAAAGCAGGATTTTCACTCAGATTCTACCATTTGCTAAAATGGCCTCACATCTGTTTTCATTCTGAAAAAAGAAATAGGATTCCCACTAATACTTATCTCTCACTCTCGTCCCTCACCCCCTCCCCATCCAGTCCTGTTACCCTATATCCAGAATCCTACCACTCTCCTTCTCCTCCTGTCCTCTCCCTCCTGGATGGTGGCAGGAGCGACTCCTGGTCTCCCTGCTCCCCTGCCTCTCCCCTACAGCAGCAGGAGCACCCTGTTAGAACCTCAGTCTGATCACACTCCACCTCTGCTCAGAGTCCCACCCCTGCACCTCCCCAACCCCAACCCTGACAGTCTATCTTGCTCACAGTCCAAGCCAGAGTCTCTCTCAGCCCCAGCCCCCGATCTGGTCTCCTTGCCTCCCCTTCGCCTCTCCTTTCTGGCTACACTGACCTCTTTTCTATGCATTGAACAAACCAAGCACTATCCTACCTCAGGGCCTTTGCACTTGCTGTTCCCTCTGTCTGGAGGACACTTCCCGAAGATAGACATGCATCACTCACTCACTCTCCTCACTCAGGTCTCTGCGCCAATGTCACCTAAACAGTGAGGCCTTATCTGGCTCCTTCTCCCAGCTCTGTATAAAAGGCCACACTCCCACCATGTCCCCAGTGTATTAAACATGTCTTTTTTTCTGTATTCTGATGCTCTGTCGTCTGGGACCTTGCTGACCCTGGAGGGACTGCCCCTTCCAGAGTTGGCCAATTCCTAGAGATAGTAAACAACTTGCCTGGAATGCACCTTTCCTATGCAAGCCGCACACCCCAGCCAACCTCCTTTACCCTTTACTGAACTCTCAGACTCCAGGCCACTGTCCACCTGACCTAAGCACTCCAGGGCCGGGTACCAGACAGCTAAAGGAAGCCCTCCTGCCCAGAACCTGCTGAAATTAGTCAAATCAGCCAACCCTAAACCTGCTCACCCTGTCCCGTGCCCATTCCTCTCCACAGAAACCACTGTAAACACTCTTGCCCATACTCTCCCCACCTCCTAACTGGCCTGGGTGTGTCCCTGTGTGTCTCGGCTCCACGGTGTGACATGCCACCCTCCTCTTGGGAACTGTGAGTAGCAAACTATCTTTTCAATAGCAGTCCTCACCAGATATGTTAGCCTCACCAAACCTGAATGAAATCAAACCTATATTTTAAAACACCCAGCCCCTTACCCTACTTTATCCTTTTCTAAAATCCATATTATCAACTGACACATTAAATACATATTTGCGGCCGGGGCAGTGGCTCACGCCTGTAATCCCAGCACTTTGGGAGTCCGAGGCGGGCAGATCACTCGAGGCCAGGAGTTCAAGACCAGCCTGGCCAATATGGTGAAACCCCATCTCTACTAAAAATACAAAAATTAGCTGGGCATGGTGAGGCGCACCTGTAGTCCCAGCTACTTGGGAGGCGGAGGCAGGAGAATTGCTTGAACCTGGGAGGCAGAAGTCGTAGTAAGCAGAGAATGCACCACTACACTCCAGCCTGGGTGACAGAGCGAGACTCCATCTCAAAATGTAAATACACAAAATAAATAAATAAATAAATACCTATTTGTTCTTGGTTTCCTCTCCTCAATTGATGATCAGCTCCATGGTCGGCACATAGTAGGTGCTCAATAAATATTTGCAGGATAAGTGAATCTGTGAATCCCTTACTTCTGTCCAGAGCACTCCAAAATACTTACATGCATCAGCCATATTTGTTCACATATATGGTGGCATGAATTTTATTAATATCCATGCTTATTTACAGACGCCACAATAATGGCAGGCAAACAACTCCTCCCCCAACAGATCACCTAATGATTTCTGCTGGGAAACAGCCTCCAACATGTGAGGTTAGTACTCCATCAACATCCTTGTATTTTGAATCAAATGTATGAAAAGATACAGTGGGACTTGTGTTTGCAACTACAAAACACAGCCTGAAAGATTTTTTCTTTCTTTTCAGAAAGGAGTGTGCCTTTCACCCAAATGACCTGTAACAGTCCAAGCTCAATTTGTTGAAATAAATGTAAAACCACCAACTGGTCTTGTTTAAAAAAAAAAAAAAAAGCAAAAATGCCAGGACTATCTCCTGGGTCTGTGTTATTTGGTAGCTGTCGTTATTCTACCACATTTGTAATTGTATAGGCTTGAGACTCAACAAAGTAGTAACAAGTCCATTTAACAGGGAGCCAGAATGGCTGCTAAATGTACAGAGGCTGCTTCTCCATCAAGATGATTAAATGGGAAATGCCTCACCTTAGAAGCTCAGGGGTCTTTTGCAATTGCCATAAAAATTACTCAGCAGTGGCACTCAACCAACCTGTCTGGAGACTGTCTTGGGGAAGGGAGGGGAGGCAGAGGAAATAAAGCGAGACCTTTATTCTGTTGCCCTCTGCTATTGAATCTCATCCCATCCAAGCTGCTGGGCTGTGGTTGGCTTTCAACAGAGACTAAATTGGGAGGTTCAGCTGAAAGCAAATCTCCGATTGATAGTCTTCCAGGAAAGACTTGGAGTAGACCTATCAGCCTCCTCCACAAGCCCAAAGCAACAGCTGGTGTTTGCCCAGAATCTCGGGGCAGGGTCTGGGAGAGCGATGAGTGTGTCTCTGCAGGAGGACCTGCCCATCTCTCTACGCAATTCTCACATACTCACCTGCAGGGACCAGGGAAAGATCTAGAGGGGAAACAAGTAAAACCCCTTGTGTCTGCAGAATTGTTATCTGCACTTGGACTTCTGGATACCCTGGTGCTTGGAGGGCAGACTCTGCTGGCTGCCTGCAAGAAAGCTGTTCACCCTTCTTCCCCACCAACAGGCCCTTTGTTTGTCCCAGGTTTCAGTGTGCACAGTCCCAGGGTTTATGCCAACCAAGGTAATCCCATTCCCTTTACCAGTGAGTCATCAGGGATGAGAAGTGACCCAGTCTTGGCCAATAAGACCTTAGAGGAAGCTGGCCTGAGATCACTAGGTGCTGGGGAAACTTCCCTTCTGTAAAGAGCAAGCCTTTGCACCCCTTTCTGCCTTGGGTGCTGTTGAGAGAGGACAGGGGTTGAAGAAGCTGTGGGGACCCCGCCCAGTACACCCAGCAGCCCCCTTCTGTGTCGTCATAACTCCCAGCAGCCTCTTCTCTGACAGGAACCAAAGCATGCAGAGATGCCTGGGTAGTCACGCCCCCACCCCACCAGGGCAGCTAATGGCAATAACTGATGGTCACAGGGGGGCAAGTCTTCAGACCCCGCCTCAAGGTGGAGCTTAGTCTGCAACTTTGTTCACACTCGGCGCTCCCTGGGGATCAGGCTGCAGCAAAGCTCCCGCTGAGACCACATCTTTGCTTAACTTCTTCCCCTGCCCCATCCTTCCTCCCTCCTCCTTTACAGGATTCTCCTAAGAGCACTCCCTCAATTCATAGCGTTCACTTGAATCCTCACCTAACATGCACATGAAACCCCACCCCACCCAAATTCCCAGCTAGGGGATTTGCAGAGAGTCTGACCCAAGATGACAGGAGCTGTATCTGGATAGTCACACTTGTGACTGGAGACAGCCAGTGGGAGGAAGGAAACCTAACCTGCTAAGGGTGGTGGATCTGAGGATGCAAAGAGCCTACTGGGTCCATGAAGATAGCAATGAGCTGCTGAACTCACCCAGATACTGCCCACCTCCAGACAATGCTTGTCTCTAGGATTTTAGCTACTGCTAGTGAGGGAGACCAACTATCTTAGTTTGCCCGGGACTAAGAGAGTTTCTCAGGATGCTTCATCTCACATTTAATATTTCACGTGAAAATTAGAAAAGGCAAAGGAAAACCAGGACGGGTTGCTCACCCTACTGCTAGTCAGGCATTCTCTGCTTGCAGCCAGAGGCATAGCCAGATGTTGTGAGTATGACCCCCATTTTTATAGCTGGAGAAAGGCAGACACAAGAAGCCAAGTGAGCTGAGCACCAAGGATTGTGGTGGCTCCCACCCGTAATCCCAGCTCTTTGGGAGGTGGAGGCAGGCGGATCGCTTGATGCCTGGAGTTTGAGACCAGCCTGGACAACATGGCAAAACCCTGTCTCTACAAAAAATATAAAAAGGAGCCAGGTGTGGTGGTGTGCACCTGTAGTCTCAGCTCTTGGGGAGGCTGAGGCAGGAGGATCACCTGAGCCCAGGGAGGTCGAGGCTGCAGTGAGCCTTATTGCACCACTGCACTCTAGCCTGGACAAGAGTGAGACACTGTCTCAAAAAAAAAAAAAAAAAAAAAGAAGAAGCAAAGTGTTGTTATGCAACTACATAGCCAGTTAAAGGCTGGAATTCGTAATCCAATCTTTTGACAATCCAGGGCTCTTTGTACAACACTCATTTCATGAAGGAGGAGCTATTAGGCCCAGGCACAACACTGACTACCAACTTTAGTGGGTGCTGTAGTTGCTCTCCCCAGCATCCATTCCCTGAGTATCTGGTGATGGCCACTGTGACGGAAACTCCAGTGGCCCATCCAACCATCCACTTTCCCCTTCCTCCTTAGTAACAGAGCATCAGTTTTATCCAGGCACACTGCCACTGGGAATAAAGACTGTACTTTCCAGTCTCCTTTACAGCAAGGTGTGGGACAGAAGAATAAGTCCTGGCCAGGAATTTGTAAGCAAAGTCTCGTAGGGAACTTTGAGAAGCCTACTTAAAAGAGAGGAGATGGCCCTTTTTTTTCTTCCTGTTACTAGAACATAGATGTGATTGCTGGATCTGCAGTAGCCCTCTTGGACCATTCATTAGGTGACCACAAGGATAAAAGACAAGGACTGAGGGTGGGAGAGCAGAAAGATGGGAGCCTGGGTCCTTGAGGACACTTTAGAGCTACCAGTCTTGGACTCCTTCCTCAAAATGGGTGTGGGGATTTTTATAGGCCCGAACAGCAAAGACTCTCTCTCTCTTCCTCTGGGAATATCAACCTGAGTAGTTTAGAGATGAGATCCTGAGAATGCAGGATTTTTCACAAAAGAAACAGAGTCAAGGAATAGAGAGAAAAAAACTAGGTTCTAATGACAATCCCTAGATCCAGCAGTTCCCAAAGCCATCCCTTTTCTTGAACTGTTTAGTCATGTTATCTGATAAATTCTCTTTTTACTTAAATTAGTGGGGTTGGGTTTCTGTAATTTTTACTGGCTGATACATACCCGAATCCAAATTAGAAGTCCAGAAAGGGTCCTGCGAACTTCAGCATTTTTCCTTTTGGCCTATCAAGACACCCTTTACAATAACAGTGTCTTAAACCTGGACTTAGCAGTCTCATCGGCCAAGCACATGGGTCTTTAGGCCAAGACAATCCACAAAATTTTCTTAATTTTGTGGTTTCCTTTCAAGAGAGAATAAATTGAGAGGTCCAGCAGTCACATCCGTGTTCCAGTAACAGGAAGAACCAGAGAAAGGCCCTCTCTCCCACTTGAAGGAGCTACACTGAACAGCCACATACTATTATGTGAGTGGGACAAGCTAGAGCAGCAGAAAGTATGACAAGTGCTGGGACACACAGAAGGAACGTGGGCTTTGGAGCCAGAGAACTTCAAATTTGATTCCTTGACAAGCCACTGCCTTGCTGTGTGACCCTGGGCAAGTTACTGAACCTCCCTGAACTTCTAGTTCATCCTCTTTAAAAAGGAAACAATAACATCCTCCCTATTGGAGTGATGTGAAGATTACATGAAACAAAGCAGTACAGAAAGCACCAAGTATCTGGGCCATAGTAAGTGCTCAATAAATAGTAGCTATTGTTAATAACGTCACAAGAACTCAACAGCAACAATGAAAAGGGTCTGTTCAATTAACAGCATACATAAGATAATGGAATATGCTTTAGCCTTATTTTGTATAACATTTCAAGGGACTTTCACACATTCCTCATTTGCCTGCAAGGCGCGGCTAATTACAAATGCATTCTCACACTTCGCTACAACAGACTTGGCAGCACCACAATTCGGAGATCTTTTCATTAGCAGTTAGGTAATGAATGTGGGGGAACTGCACTGTTGTACAATTACTCGGCATACAGATTACATCCCTGCGTTCTCCCACCGTGGCTGCCAGAATCCCTGAGCCAGGTGGACGAGTGGCTTCCACGCTGCTGCCAGCCAGCACGGAGCGGTATGATGCACTAGAGCCCGTGCCTGGATCCTGCTTCTACCACACACTAGCTGGGTGGTGTGGCCTTGAGCTAGTTACTTAACTTCTCTGAGTATTGTTTTTCTCATCTGGAAAATGGAGATGATCACTTTCCTCTGAGGGCTGCGTGAGGATGGAGAGAGGAGTAAATGAGATATGTAGTAAGGTGCCTGGCAAAGAGGTTAAATACAGCAACTTTTTTTTGTTTTGTTTTTTTCTTTCCTAAAGCCATTATATTCAGCAGAACTATGTTTCCAAATAGCAGAAAATCCAACTGGCTTCTGCACCAAAAAAACACTGGTGAGGGGGGTGGTTGGAGAGAGGTTATCTACAGGTTCACATAGCTGAAAAGCCCAAAGGTCCTGCCAGCTTCAGGGGCAGCTACACTGTGTCGTGAGAAGTCGGTTTCTCTCCATCTCACAACTTCTGCCATGTTGGCTCCACCCTTGTGTTCCCTGTGGTGATTCTTGGCAGTTCAAGACTCTCGCCTCATGCTGACAACAGGGCTGCAGCAACCCAGCCTCTCATCTTCTCAAGTTCAAGTTCAATGGGAAAGCACAAGGTATCATTTGAGTAGCTCCTACCTAAGTCCTGGGACTCACTGTGATTGGAGCAGCTTAGACCGTGTGCCCATCCCTGAGCCAATCAGTGAGGCTATGAGAAGGCAGTGCTCTGATTGGCCAGGCCTTGGCCTATTGTCTGAAAGTGGATGCGGGATGAAAACAGTAGAGACCGGGGGTGTTCCTCTAGCGCCCTCTACTGACAAAACTTAACACTGCACTCACTGTAAAGGAATGACGCTTAAAAGGAACTCCGCCCATTACGCAAAGCAGATATTGAAGGGTGACTTTGGAGCTGAGAGGCAATAAATTGATAGCTGACACACACCGTCAAGCCTGGCACTGTTGAGGCATCTGCCTGGCCAGGAGCTGCAGTCAGAGAGAAACTCACAGCTGCAGCCCAGAGCAGGGAGAGAACAGGGAGTAAATTCCCCAGCACCCATCTGCTGCTGGTACCTCCCGTTGCAAACTGAACCATAGAAGGCCGCAGGCAGGGCCGAAGCCGGAAGGCAGGGCCCTTGAGTGATGCAATCCCTAAAGTCGGTCTTTCAGGGTAGAGAATGGGTCTGGGGAACAAACAGGTAATATCCAGCTCTGTAGGTACAATCATTATTCCTGTTTCAGAGGCGGCCCAGATAGGATGAGAAACTTGCCAAAGACACAACTGACCCAGTTCCACCATGGCTGAGCCGCCGAGTCCTGGAGCCATCCTTCCTAAGCAGCAGCGGGAGGGAGCAGGCCTGGAGGCAGTGCTCCTGCTCTCCAAAAGAACATTCCTAGAAGCTCAAATGCCAATATTGTCCCTTCTGGCAATTTCGACAAACCTGCCTCTACTTGCTCAGGAGAGAATGGGGTGGGGAGAAGGGAAGTGAGTTTTTATTTCAATCTCTTTCCAGGGACTGTCTTTCATTTGCACATTGACCAGGTTGCTGCGAGGTGAAAAGAAAGTGAGATAAAAGGAGAAGCAAAAAATGCAAAATGCAAACACATGGTACCCAAGCAGGAGGGACCAAGCAATTGAAAAACAAACTAAATAGCACCTGTGATGGGTGCTGTCTGCATGTGGTGTGTGTGGATTTTTTTTAATTTTTTTTAATAACTAGTGTGAGAGAATGTGTGTGGATTTTAAACAAAAATACATTCATCAGTTGATTTTCACTACAAGCCTGAGTCCTGGACAGTTCAGTGGAGGGAAAGCTGGCTTGTGTTTGCCTTAGGAAATACAGATATGCTTTTGGGGTGGTCACAACTTCTCTCTCCTAGTTATGGCCGGAAGTAGCTGGTTTGCAATGAGCCTGAGGGTGCTGTCAACTCTTGCTACTCAAATTGTGACTGTGGACCAGCGACACCTATGCTACCTGGAAGCTTATTAAAAATGCAGATTCGGCTAAACACAGTGGCTCACGCCTGTAATCTCAGCACTTTGGGAGACCAAGGTAGGAGGATGACTTGAGGCCAGGAGTTTGAGACCAGCCTGGGCAACAGAGCGAAACCCTGTCTCTAAAATAACAATAATTAATTAACTAATTTAGTTTAAAGACAGACATGCGGCCGGGCACGGTGGCTCACACCTGTAATCCCAGCACTTTGGGAGGCCAAGGCGGGCGGATCACAAAGTCAGGAGATCTAGACCATCCTGGTTAACATGGTGAAACCCCATCTCTACTAAAAAGATAAAAATACAAAAAATTAGCCAGGCGTGGCGGCGTGCGCCTGTAGTCCCAGCTACTCCGGAGGCTGAGGCAGGAGGATGCCCTGTACCCGGGAGGCAGAGCTTGTAGTGAGCCGAGATCGTGTCGCTGCACTCCAGCCTAGGCGACAGAGCGAGACTCTGTCTCAAAAAAAAAAAAACAAAAACAAAAACAGAAATGCAGACTCTCTTAGTCCCCACCCCAGACCTGAGGGATGAGAGTCTGCATTTCCATAAGAATCCAGGTGATCGGTGCACACAGTGACATTTGAAAAGCTGGTATAAATCCACACTGGTGGGACCAGGAGCTGGCTGAGAGTAAGGTAAGGGAAGCTGAGTTTTTACTAGGATGACCAACCATTCTGGTTTTCCCAGGACATTCTCAGTTTAGCACTCAACATCCTGTGCAAACCAGGATGATTGGTCATCCCTGCTACTGCCCCAACCACCTCTGCCAGCTTCTGGGGCCCTGGTGCCTAAAATTCCCAGTGAGAAGACCCTGGCTCCCCGACTGACTAAGGCCTAACAGTCGGCTGGGTGTGGTGGCTCACACCTGTAATCCCAACACTTTGGGAGGCTGAGGTGGGAGGATTGCTATGTTAGGGAAGTAAGAGCATAGCAGGGCCAGAGTAACGCCATTTTAAGTTCCACTCCATTTGAGACTAGCAAAGCACATTCCTTGCTGGTCACCACCCATAGTCATGGGATGTTTATAGTAGAGGGAACAACTAAAGGTGCCTGCAAGGACAAGCCCCTGCAACAACAGAGAATCCAAATGTCCCAATACCCATAACAATATATGTTTTCTAAATAATAATAGTTATGCTTTGATGTACTCACACAAAAATGTCAAGGATAGTTTCCTTTAAATCAATAGAATAATAAATTTTGTCATGCTGTCTGCTCACCCGCATGCAGGCATAGCTTAGTTTAGTCTTTGCATAAACAAGACCTCTATATAAGCAAAGCTTAGGCCGGGCATGGTGGCTCATGCCTGTAATCCCAGCACTCTGGGAGGCTGAGGCAGGACGATCGCCTGAGGTCAGGAGTTCGAGACCAACACGGGGAAATCCCGTCTCTACTAAAAATACAAAAATTAGCCAGACATGGTGGCATGCACCTGTAATCCCAGCACTTTGGGAGGCCTAGGCGGGTGGATCACAAGGTCAGGAGATCGAGACCATCCTGGCTAACACTGTGAAACCCTGTCTCTACTAAAAATACAAAAATTAGCCAGGCGTGGTGGCACACACCTCTAATCTCAGCTACTTGGGAGGCTGAGGCAGGAGAATGGTGTGAACCTGGGAGGTGGAGCTTGCAGTGAGCCGAGATCGCGCTACTGCACTCCAGCCTGGGTGATAGAGTGAGACTCCGTCTCAAAAAAAAAAAAGAAAAAAGAGGGGGGGGGAGGGAGAGAGAGAGAGAGAGAAAGAAAGAGAAAGAAAAAGAAGAAAAGAAGGAAAGAGAAAGAAGAAAGAAGGAAGGAAGGAGAGAGAGAGAAAGAAAGAAAGACACAGACAGACAGAAAGAAAGGAAGGAAGGAAGGAAGGAAAGAAAAAGAAAGAAAGGAAGGAAGGAAGGAGAGAGAGAGAAAGAAAGAAAGAAAGAAAGAAAGAAAAAAGAAAGAAAGACACAGAAAGAAAGAAAGAAAGGAAGGAAGGAAGGAAGGAAAGAAAAAGAAAGGAAGGAAGGAAGGAGAGAGAGAGAGAAAGAAAGAAAGAAAGAAAGAAAGAAAGAAAGAGAGAAAGGAAGGAAGGAAGGAAAGGAAGGAAAGAAAGAAAGAAAGAAAGAGTAAAGCAAAGATGATGCATTCCTCTGCTTGCTTTCTGAGGATACCCTACTCTGTAACAGAGTAGCTTTCAGTAAACTCTTCCTCTCACTGCGCTCTCCGACTCCCCTTGAATTCCTTCCTGTGCAAGATCCAAGAACCGTTCGTTGGGGTCTGGATCAAGACTTCTTTGTCCAGTAACAGCTTGAGCCTAGGAGTTTGAGACCATCCTGGGCAACATAATGAAAACTCCTCTCTACAAATAATAAAAACAATTAGTCGGGCGTGGTGACATCTGTGGTCCCAGCTACTCAAGAGGCTGAAGTAGGAGGATGGCTTGATCCCAGGAGGTCGAGGTTGCAGTGAGCCATGGTCACACCCCTGCACTTCAGCCTGACCCTGTCTCAAAAAAATAAAAATAAAAAACATAAAGTCTAAGAGGTGAAGGGAGGCCTTGAGTTCTCTGTGGCTTGGTCCCAGCTCCCACCCCCAGCCTCCTCCTTCTCTGCCTCTCCCTTCTCTCTTGGAAGCTCCAGGCACACAGTGGGCTTGCAATCAGCACATGAGCATGCTGAGGCAGGGAGGCCCAATCCGGAGAAGCTGCTGCTGATGGTATCGTGGTTCATGTCTAAACCCTCCACTCCCTACTGTGCTGGCAAACCCACTCTGCACTACCGCCGCTCTCCTGGTGCCCTTGTGCCTTGCTCAGTACACACTTGCAAAGATGCACAGCCAATCTAGTGAGTGAGCAGCATGCAATCAGAGGACTCATCAAACTCAGCTGCCCTAAGACTTTCTTAAGCTCCCCAGTGGTTCTCAGCCCTGCTCAGGCTAGAATTTTCTGAGGGCTTTTAAAATTTATAAATGCCTGGGCCCTGATACCAGAGATTCTAGTCAAGAACCACTGAGCAGAACCCTTTGAATCCACCAGGCATTTCTCACCCACCCCACATTGACCCCAAAGGTCTCAGGGAACTGGGGCAGTGCCGGGGGAGGGGGATGGTTCGGAAACTCAAATGTAAAGCCACTGGGCCCAGGCTGGCAAACCGCATGTGTGAATCGAAGGCTATCAGGAAAGAGAGCTGCCGGGGCTGGAGCCCAAAGGTTGTCAACATGGCAGCCCAAGCAATGTATGTTCAAAGGACAGCAATGCAGGTGGCTAAGAAAAAGCTGCATCACCTTTCAGAGCCTCAGTTTCCTCCTCTGTAAAATGGGCATGCAAATGATAATACTAACCTCAGCCGAGTGCGGTGGCTCACGCTTGTAATCCCAGCACTTTGGGAGGCCAAGGCGGGTGGGTCACCTAAGGCCAGGAGTTTGAGACCAGCCTGGCCAACATGCCAAAACCCTGTCTCCACTAAAAAAAAAACAAATTAGCTGTCTGTGGTGGTGCACACCCATAGTCCGAACTACTCAGGAGGCTGAGTGAGACAGGAGAATCGCTTGAACCCAGGAAGTGGAGGTCTCAGTAAGCAGAGATTGCGCCACTGTATTCCAGCCTGGGTGACAGAGCAAGACTCCGTCTCAAAAAAAAAAGAGAATACCCACCTCATAGTTGTTATAAAGTAAGTCATTGCATGTAAAGCACTTAGAGTATCACTTGGCACATAGCATTCAATTAATATTGCTATAAATACTATTATCTAACAACTACAGTGGTTTATTTGGACGACGCATTGTATTCTAAGTTGCCAACATTTTAAAACCTGAAGCTTTTACGTGAAAATCTAGATTTCTGGTTTCTCTGTAAAACTTGAACCTCTAGGCTGGGTGCAGTGGCTCATGTCTATAATCCTAGAAATTTGGGAGGCCAAGGCAGGCAGATCACTTGAGCTCAGGGGTTCAAGACCAGCCTGGGCAACACAGCAAAACCCTGTCTCTACAAAAAAAAAAAAAAAAAAAAAAAAATACCTAGTATGGTGGCACATACCTGTAGTCCCAGCTACTCAGGAGGCTGAGGTAGGAGGATTGCTTGAGCCCAGGAAGTCAAGGCTACAGTGAGCTGAGATCATACCACTGCACTCTAGCTTGGGTGACAGAACGAGATTTTGTCTCAAAAAAAAAAAAAAAGTAACACCGGGCGCGGTGGCTCATGCCTGTAATCCCAGCACTTTGGGAGGCCGAGGCAGATGGATCACCTGAGGTCAAGAGCTCGAGACCAGCCTGACCAACATGGACAAACCCCGTCTCCACTAAAAATACAAAATTAGCCAGGCGTGGTCACGCATGCTGTAATCCCAACTACTCAGGAGGCTGGGGCAGGAGAATCACTTGAACCCAGGAGTCGGAGGTTGCAGTGAGCCAAGATCATGCCATTGCAGTCCAGCCTGGGCAACAAGAGTGAAACTCCAACTCAAAAAAAAAAAAAAAAAGTGAACCCCTCGCAGCACCAGGCCTGTATTCCCACTGGCTCAGCTGATGGGCACGGGCTACCCCTTGACTCACTGTCCCAGCAGCTAGGGGCAGTCCCCATCACTGCCTGCTCTCCAGCCAGTGTGTCTTTTGTAGCTGCTTAGGGCTGTGATCCTTCTTACAGTAGAAAAATATTCCTCTATTCTTATGGTTTTAACCCAAAGTGAGAAAATGAAAGTCATTGGAGAGAGCATGTGTTTCTTTACCCCACACCTTCTTAATTCATTTACATTCCGTGTGTGACCCCTGGTTTATATGATAGTAGGAAAGAGGAGTTTCCTTGTAAATGCAAAAAAAAAAAAAAAAAAAAAAGCCTTAGAGTTCCTTGGGCCACAACACATGCTATATGCATGTTCATTCACTTCCCTGCTTTAGAGCTCATGTGTACCCAGACTGGTTAATGTGCCAGAAACAAGCATTCCTATACTCCTAACTAGACTCAGGAAGCGGCTGGCTGCACCTAGATTGCAATGGCCTGGATGGCTTCGCAGAGGTAGTGTCTGTTCCTTGTCCTTCACTTCCACCTACTGGTCCTTTCAAGAACTACAATCTTGGGTCAAAACCAAGCTCTCCCCTCTGACGCTGTTTGTAAATATCCACGTTTGTACATTTCTATAAAGGAAAAAGGAAATGTTCTTTTGGACCGTCCGTATCGGCAGGAGAAAATCATTCAGGCCACCTCTAACAGCTGATCTATGCCATCCTTAGGCACTTGGTGGGATCTCTTCACAATAGTTTTATGGTTTCAACCTCGAATCAGAAGTCAATCCCAGCCGGACACAGTAGCTCATGCCTGTAATCCCAGCACTCTGGGAGGCCGAGGTGGGCAGATCACATGAGGTCAGGAGTTCGAGACCAGCCTGACCAACATGGTGAAACCACATCTCTACTAAAAATACAAAAATTAGCCAGGCTTGAGGGCACATGCCTGTAATCCCAGCTACTTGGGAGGCTGAGGCAGGAGAATTGCTTGAACCCGGGAGGCGGAGGTTGCAGTGAGCCGAGATCACGCCATTGCACTCCAGCCTGAGTGACAGAGCGAGACTCTGTCTCAAAAAAAAAAAAAAAAAGAACTCAATCCCAAAACCTGGATCATGCAAGCATGAGAAGAATACAGCCTTTTCTCAGGTCTTCACGTCCCTGCCTGTTTCTCATTCCTCTTCAACTCAAATGTCACCTCCGCGGTAGGTTTTACCCTGGCCACCTTTTTAAAGAAGCCATCACCAGCTACCTACCCAGTCCCTCCTTACCACATCACCGGGACTGACTTCATTTGTAGCTAAAATTATTGTTTATGTATTTTCTACCTGTTCATCACCTATTGACTCCAATAGAAAGTAAGCATCCTTCTATTTTTGGTCTAATTACATCCTCACTACCACTCTTCAGGACTAGTATTATCTTTCCAAATACCCACCCCCTTTTCAATGTAAATGAAATGCTTTCTTATGGCAGAAAATTGAGAGTATACATGAAAATAGTGGGGTTTTTTTTTTAAGTGAAAATAACCTGCAATTCCACCAACAAAAGAATAACATTTACTGATGGGAACACTTTTAAACTTATAAAACATCACTCATAAAACAAGAATGCAGTAAAAACCTACAGTGAAAGACAATTTTTCACCTATCAGAATGGGAGAATTCACAAAGCTTTGTACTTCATTGTCACCAGGGAGTAGAGAAAGAGGTCCTCTCCTGCACAATTGACACAAACTTTTTGGGACAATTTGGCAAAATTGATCCAAACATAACATGCATATGATTTCTGCCCCAGTAATTACATTTCTAGAAAATTATTCTATAGAAACAAGTGGATATATGTACAAAAATGTTTGTTGCAGCAGTTTGTAGTAGAAAAAAGCCTAGAAACTGGTTGAGATTCTTTATCTCAGGGCCACAGACTCTCAGAGGATTCATGGATAGGATTGTATTTCCGCACAGTGGTTGGTTTCCCTTGCATTGTTACGTATTTTACTTTATGGATTTAAAAACATCTTCCTGCCAGTCACAGTGGCTCACAGCACTTTGGGAGGCTGAGGCGTGAGGATCACTTGAGCCCAGGAGTTTGAGACCAGCCTGGGCAACATAGCGAGATGCTCATCTCTACAAAAAAATTTAAAAATTAGCCAGGTGTAGTGGTGTACCCCTGTGGTCCCAGCTACATGGGAGGCTGAAGTGGGAGGATCAATTGAGCCCAGGAGTTCAAGGCTGTGGTGAGCTATGATCTGGCCATTTCACTCCAGACTGAGGAACAGAGTGAAACCCTGTCTTTAAAAGAAAAAAGAGGCGGGCGCAGTGGCTCACGCCTGTAATCCCAGCACTTTGGGAGGCCGAGGCGGGTGGATCACGAGGTCAAGAGATCAAGACCATCCTGGCCAGCATGGTGAAACCCCATCTCTACTAAAAATACCAAAAAAAATTAGCTGGGCATGGTGGCATGTGCCTTTAGTCCCCGTTACTTGGGAGGCTGAGGCAGAAGAATCGCTTGAACCCAGGAGGTGGAAGCTGCAGTGAGCCAAGATCGCACCACTGCACTCCAGCCTGGCAACAAAAAATAAATAAATAAATAGTTTTAATACAATAAAAAAAAAAATATTTTTGGCCAGGCGCAGTGGCTCACACCTGTAATCCCAGCACTTTGGGAGGCTGAGGCAGGCAGATCACCTGTGGTCGGGAGTTCGAGACCAGCCTGGCCAATATGGTGGAACCCCATCTCTGCTAAAAATACAAAAGTTAGCCAGGCATGGTGGCAGGCACCTGTAGTCCCAGCTACTCAGGAGGCTGAGGCAAGAGAATTGCTTGAACGCGGGAGGTGGAGGTTGCAGTGAGCCGAGATCACGCTCCTGCACTCTAGCCTGGGCGACAGAGCAAGACTCCATCTCAAAAAACAAACAAACAAACAAAAACCTTTTCTGAGCAAAGGTCCATAGGTTTCACCAGACTGCCAAAAAGGAACTAGGGCACAAAAACAGATGAAGGGCCCATTTATTAAAAGGCACTGGTTAATCTGGTTACAGTGCGTGCAGATGGTGGGAGGTTAACTGAGCTGTTAAAAATGAATTCGGTTTATCTACATGCTACTGATCTGGACAATCTCAAAAGTACATTGTTAGCCGGGTGCAGTGGCTCAAGCCTGTAATCCCAACACTTTGGGAGACTGAGGCAGGCAGATCACTTGAGGCCAGGAGTTCAGGGACCAGCCCGGCCAACATGATGAAACCTTGTCTCTACTAAAAATACAAAAAAAATGAGCTGAGCGTGGTGGCGCATGCCTGTAATCCCAGCTACTTGGGAGGCTGAGGCATGAGAATCACTTGAACCAGGGAGGCGGAGGTTGCAGTGAGCAGAGATTGCACCACTGCACTCCCGCCTGGGTGACAGAGCAAGACCCTGTCTCAAAAAAAAAAAAGGTACACTGTTAAATGAAAAAAGCAAGGCGTAGAACGGTGTGTGGAACAGTGTGTGATGTATGCTCACATTCATATTGAAGAGAGGGATACTTGCATATCTCTGCTTGTGTAGGCACACACCGTCTCAGAAAGGAGACACAGGACTCTAGTAACCATGGCTGCTCTGGGGAAGCAAGCTGGGGGTCTAGGAGTTGGGATAGGAGGGATACTTAGTTTTTGTTTGTTTCTCACCTTATCTTATGGTACTGAGATACTTTTTACTTCTTATCTTTCTGTATTGTTTGGATTTTTTTTAACATGTACAGACATTTCTTTAAAGTTCAACTTGGTATGTCTTAAACAACTAAAAAATAGAAATAGAAAAAATAAAGTTCAACTTGGAAAGTTTAAATAAATCTGAAGTGTAATCCTTGAAGCCACAACATTTAGTAGACTCTCATTACATTTGTTGAAGGAAAAATAAATACATGACAAATAAAGTGACTACATAATTGCTTTTTAAAAAAAGTTATACTAGGTCAAGTTCAGAGTCCTCCCTACTCAGAATTCCCTCCCAGGTAGACAGAGCACTGCCAGTCTCTGCGCTGTCCTGTGGACACCCACTGTGGATTCCACAACACACGCCTTCTTCCTGTCGGCCTTGAACCTTTGTGTTGCACTATCTAAATAGCTGGACCTCTAATAAGAAAAAATGTGATCCTGTCTACTTTTTTTAAAAAGTTAGCCTCATGTGGTGCACACCTATAATCCCAGCTACTGGAGTCTGGCATGGGAAGATCACTTAAACCCAGGAGTTTGAGGCTGCAGTGAGC